>NC_138768.1:148078713-149386213 GCF_965119305.1 Pelophylax lessonae
GAGACACCGCTGCGCTCTCTGCACATTCACCCCGAGCGTGACTCGGGGATACCGATCCTGCACTAAAAAATCCACCCCGAGTCACGCTCGGGATTACCGCCAGGGGGGTTAAAGTTTAAAATATTTATTGGAAATAATTAGGCCGCGGCTTTTATTATTAGTATTTTCCAAATATTAATAAATATTAAAACAAGTAGGAAAAATTTGAAATCATATACCAAATAACCAGAACTAAAGAACAGCTCAGCCACTAAGACACGAACCATAAATAAATTATAAGATAACATCTTGTAAGAATACTGTCCTCTTAATCTAGTACAAGAGGGACCACACCACATAATAAAGCTGAGACAGGGGTAGGGGGGGCGGGAAGTGCTGCTGGCGATCCTCTTCAGCTGACTGTCCAATTCCTTGGGAAGCTGCTCCTATTTATAAGGATCCCAGGATATTTCCCGAAAATTCCAAGGTAACCTGATCCTAATTGACCTATCCTGTTAGAGATCCTGACCTTTCCAGAATTTTCCCTATCAGCTGACCTGGACTAGCCTATCCAAAACGCCACTGTTAGTTTAGCTAATAACTGTAATAGCCCTGACTGTTATAACTGCCACAGTCCCATAAGGAAAAGGGGGGCCTTAAGACAGGCATACCCTCCTTTTCCTCCTGTTTTTTTAATTAAAACAATTTGTGCAACTACATAAAATAAGGTTGGACCTCCCTGTATGCAGAAAAATCGGGTAACACCATAAAGCCATAATGTGAAGAATTTTTACAAGAGATGTATGGCATGTTTGTATATATCTTCTGTCTTTATTCAGAATTTATCAATATTTCACAAACATTACCTGATAGCCTTTGCCTAGCATTGCACTTTAGGGTAGAACAATATTATTTGCTTCAATAAAATTTACCCTGAGACCTTGATGCTCTATTATCTGTGTTTCAAACTCTACAAAGAAACGATTTAACTGTAAACATATAAAAGGCAGTTTCAAATTTTTAAAAAGCATTGTTGGTCCTGGCAGGGATGGAACTAAACCCATCTCTTCTTTACAGCCAAAGAAGCTGCCATCTTAGCCTCTGTTTGATGCACAGTTGCCATGAAGCTGCATATGTGATCAACTATGACACTAGCTATTTGATGGCTCGACAAATTTGGTTGATCGCTAACATAAGTACACTAGTAACTGTAATGGTTGCTATGCATATTACAGAGACATACACTCATATCTTGCATGTAACTGTTTTGGGCGGCAGTTTAACCATTGGGTTTAATTACACTTTAAAAGCATGTTGATTTATTTCCCCTACTCATTAGGCTATGGGAACTTCAGCTGAATTGCTTTGTCTAACATTCTGCCTGGTCCTGGAGCATCTAAATAGCCTCAGACAAATCTAGTCTTAAGCCCCGTACACACTATGAAAAAATTGGACGAACGATCAACCGGATTTTCTCGATGTTTCACAGCAAGTCGGAACCGGGGATAGAAATAATGTACTACGACAAAGGCTTTTTTTTTTTTGTTACTTGTTGTTTCTGATCATTTACAGTCCTTTATATCTGATATTTCTCGCACGAAAATTGTACAAAAACAGTTCACATTAAATGCAAATCATTTGTTCTGATCACGTACAAGAAAAATTTGGGGGTTTGTCCCTACGGAAATTTTTTTTTGGAAGGTCGGCTATCGAAAGTTGTGTACACACTATCAAAAAATTGTATGATCGTTCCTCGGATGAAAATGTTTGCCCGATTTTCTTATAGTGTGTATGAGGCATCAGGAGTAGGGCAGTTCCTATAACCTAAAGAGCACGCTGAAATTGCAGATACAGACCTGAACCTCAGTGCCAGGTCTGTCTATTTTCCCTTGTCTTTGTTTTATCTTGTACCTTGGCTTCTTTTGATGCCACACCAATGATTATAGATTCCAAGATGGTATTTCAAATAATTGGAAGCTGTATAGACTTAACATAGTTGAATTTAATGAAATAAAAGTATGGAAACTATGGTATTGCTGACATTCCTCCAGAATAGTAGCTTATTAACTACTAGTAAGGCATATTACCTGGGGATTACTGCCTGTTTGGTTTTTGATTCCATCTTATTTTCAAATGGGCTATGTCTCTTATATTTGCTTCTGATAATAAGATATCCTTTTTTGTTAGATTTGACATTTCTGGTTCCAGTGCAAGGTGTACATAATGTTTTTCTTGGCAATCAATGGAGCCCATTCACATTTACAGCATTTGAAATGAATATCAGTTTATAACTTCATATATCTAGTCTACAGTAGATAGTGACATAGATAACACAAACCTAGCTAAAACTAGTGATAAACTTACACATCTGTATGCTAAATCCAATAATTATATCAGGAAATGAGCAATTCAAACACACTTTTAACCACTTTACCACCGGAGGATTTTGCTGTCTTACGTCCAGGCCACTTTTTGCGATTCGGCACTGTGCGAGTTTAACTGACAATTGCGCGGTCATGCAACGCCGTACCCAAACAAAATTTTTTTCCCACAAATAGAGCTTTCTTTTGGTGGTATTTAACACCTGTGCGATTTAAATTTTTTGCGATATTAATTAAAAAAAGCGACAATTTTGAAAAAATAACAATATTTTTCTACTTTGACAGTTAGAAAATATCCAATATATTCAGATTTTGTCATATATTTAGGCCAAAATGTATTTAGCTACATGTCATTGACAAAAAAATGCTCAATGAGCGCATTTTTAACCGCTTTATGACCGGACGGTTTTACCCCATTCCTGACCAGGCCATATTTTGTGATTCGGCACTGCGTTATTTTAACGGACAATTGCGCGGTCATGCAATGCTGTACCCAAATTAAATTTATGTCCTTTTTTCCCCACAAATAGAGCTTTCTTTTGGTGGTATTTGATCACCTGTACGATTTTTATGTTTTGTGCTATAAACAAAAAAAGAGCGACAATTTTGAAAAAATAACAATATTTTTCACATTTTTTTATGTGAAATCCCCCCCCCCCCCCCAAAAAAAAATGTAAAAATCTAAATTTTTTTATCATTTTAGGCCAATTTGTTTTCTGCTACATATTTTTGTTAAAAAAAATCGCAATAAGCGTATTTTGATTGGTTTGCACAAAAGTTATCGCAGCTACTAACTACAGAAAATGTATGTCATTTTTATTGTTTTTTTTTTAAATTAGTAATGGCGGCGATCTACAATTTTTTTTGCGGGACTGCGACATTGTGGCGGACAGATCGGACCCTTGACTGACATTTTTTACACTTTTGGGGGTACCAGTGACATTACTAAAGTAATCAGTGCTATACATATGCACTGTTACTGTAAAAATGACACTGGCAGGGAAGGGGTTAACTTTTATTGGTGATCAAGGGGTTAATGTATGCCTGGTGCTTACTAACATGTGTGGGGGGGAGGGGACTGAGTGACACAGGGACAAATCGCAGGTTCAGCTATGCTGAACCCTGCAATCTGACCCTGCCTGTCACTTAGGAGATCCGCCCGCTTTGTTTACACAAGCGGGCGGATTTCCACACTTGATCACCGCCGCTCCTCCCCTGGCCCGACTCCCGCTGTAACTGAATACAGCGGGAGCGAGCCTCTGGCGGTGCGCACACCCCGCCCACAAGGGGAGGAGTCCAGCAACGTAGGTCTACATCGCTGGATGATAACGAGTCACTTTGCCGCAGTACAGTCAACGTGACTGGTCGGCAAGTGGTTAATTTGTAATTAGGATTTTTTAACTTATAGGAAAAATAAATAATAGGAAAAGTTTTTTTTTTTTTTTGTCATTACACACCTATGCAATGACTTGGACAAAACTTCTGTTTTATGCTAAATTATTTGAGCTCAGGTAAGATAAAGGCAGAACTGTTTTCTGTTTGTGTAATATATTGCAGCTTACCAATCATTAAATGTGGTGGCTGCATTTGTTTTCTTTTTTTTTTCTTCTGCTTTCATCTGGTGATCCGACCAGTAACACACCTCCTGTAATACAAAGCCCCCACTCTGGATAAAGGAGCAAACGAGACACCTTTGGACAGCAGCACTGCCAGTCTGGGGGAGGATTTATATACAATAAATAAACTGAAGCCAACCTTCAGCTACAACTTTCTAAGCTAAAAAGAAAACCTGATCATTGTAAGCCCCCCTCCTGCCAGTGTTAAATGGTTTCCCTCAACCCTCCAGCTGCTACATCTTCAGGGCAGCTTGTTCTGTTGACAACAGACTTCATGGCTAGATCACTGGGTGAAAATAAAAGAAATAAAGCCTACAAAACAAATACAGCCACCACATCTAAGAATTGATAAGCTGCTATTTAATAAATGTTTGCTTTTGGCTTTAATTCACTACTATATTGCTTTAAAGCCCAACTCAAAAATGTGTTCATACTGACTACAGCTAGCAGCCAACTCGATTATAGTACCTGCAACAAGGAAATTATATCTAAAATCCTATTGTTTTCAAACTAAATGAAAACAATAAATACAAAAATCTGAGACTGTCATAATTGGAACACCCTCCCAACTCACGTGAGCTCATAACTCTACCAAACTATGCTCATTATTGTAAAAGTGGTTGTAACAGAACCGCCGACCCACACTGTATTTTTGGTCTTCCGTCAGTATACAGCTTCCTTGCAGTCATGAACAAAGATATCAAATCTTAGCTGCCCCCATACAAAGCTAGCCGACAACTTAGCTTGTACAAGTTAAGGAACCTTCTCCTTTATTGAAAAGTTTCACACTCAATTTATATACACATGAGCACATCCCCCTCCTGATCAATTTACTACACACAGGTCAGGGATTACCTAATTTCATTTTCATATGCAGATGAAATTGTATACAGAAATAGAATGAACATATCCAAAGAGCAACCAACACAAACAGTATATTTCCACTCAGCAACTAATAGATGACAGTGATTCAATCAACCTGAGCCAATTAAGTAGCAGACAGCCGTCCTCAAGCTCCTGCAATGCAATACACAAACAATAGGCGTAAATGCAGAACCTTTTGTAGATAACAGGTGAGTACATCAGCATATTCAACGATGTCTGGAAGACAGGTGGTTGAGCTGATGATATTAGCATATTGTCTGTCTTCCATTCCCAGTGACAGTGAGTACTGTTACAGTGGTTAACAATAGGGCTCATATATTGTATAGGTAGAAAACCTTAAATTTGTTTTGGAAAATTTAAATGAAAACGCTATTAGAAAACCCACCTACAACGGATAAAATATGACAATTTTGTCATTAATATCTCCCTAATTTGGACCATACCTTTTGCACAAACATATAAAGCTACGCCCTAAATGCTTACTACTAGAGCAAAGAAAGCAAACTAATTTAAAAGTGCCACTACTGGGGGTGCGTGGCCAAGAGCGGCATGTGAGAGGACACATCTCACTGAGCTCCCGCTAACATCCCCTCAACGATCCTTTCCCTGGTCTCCGCAGGTACTTACCCGGTCACCACTGACACCCTGTTGCTTCGGGCACATCCCGTTGCTTAACTCACTGTGTTCCCGGGCGATGCTCCGCCGCAAGACCCGTGTGGAATCCGTGATGTCTGGGCCTCAAGATGGCGCCGCGTCGGGCCTTCCACAATGGCCCACGAAAAGCTCAGATAAGCCCACCTCCTCTAGTAAGTCTCAAAAGCCGCCCAAGACCTCACAGAAGGACCCGCAGAGCGATATGTGCTTTTACATACAGAAATCCCCTAGCTCTGTGGGGAAGGGGGCAAGTGCGGCCATTGGGGATGGCTCTGGTGACACTTGGACTGCTGTACAGGGCAGGCGTGGGCCTAGAGAGGAGGATTGTGCTGCAGAGAACATAGAGGGCATGGAGGAGGGCGATCAGGGAGAAGATGAGCAGCTCACCTTAGCTGACAACCTGCGGGCTATTAATAAATGTAATGCATCGGTGGATCACCGCAAGAAACAATTTGGGGGCTTGACTGAGACTGTGTCCCTTATAAGGCAGGACCTCCAGAAGGTCCAGGAACGCACCACAGCCGTGGAGGGGCGGGTGAGTAATTTGGAGGACCAACTACCCCCCTTGACCAGGGAATCCCGCCAGACCGCAAGCCTGATTAGGGCTTTGGAACAGAGGGCTAAGGATGTGGAAAACCGCCTGCGGTGGAACAACGTGAGGATTGTAGGCCTCCCTGAGAAAGTTGAGGGTAGAGATCCTACAGAATTTGTGGAAACCTGGCTCAAGGAAACTTTTGGCAGGAATTCTTTTTCCCATCTCTGCACTGTAGAAAGAGTCCACAGGGTCCCCCCTTGCCCTCTGCAGCCAGGACGCCCGCCGAGAACCATGCTGGCACATCTGCTGAAATACAAGGACAAGGAGACTGTCCTGCGGCTAGCGAGGGAACGTCGCGACATCACATATAATGGTGTACGGGTCTCTTTTTACCCAGACTTTTCTGCTGAGGTTCAGAGGAGCAGGGTGAAATTATTTGCAGTCAAGCAACGTCTGCAGAAACTACATACCTCCTATGCCATGTTATACCCGGCAAAGATTCGTATTATTGCCAGTGGCCAACATCACTTTTTTGAGGATCCAGCGGAAGCTTCCTCCTGGATTGACCGGAATGAACACATCCTGCATCCGTGCCCGCCACCTCCAGCTGAGGGTGAGGATTGAGGAGTGTGGTGACCCCTTTTCTGTTTTGTTATACTTACACCGGAGACCTCTTGGGAATTACAATATACCTTGAATGTATTGGAGCTCAAAGGATCTGTCCATACCGCGGAACTTTGGTTCACTTGAATACTTTCACCTACCCCTTTTACTGCTGATGCCATTTGGCATCCACCCAGCTGCTGCTGTGACCTGTTGTCCTCAGCTTGGGACTGCACGGCACTATGGGGGGATCCCCGGTGCTGTTGGCCATGCTCCCGGCGGGTGTGGGCCCTGTGATTGGGAACATACGTGACGGTGGCGGGCACCCACCGGTCGGGGTATCATTGCTCTTGTTTGTCAATTTCCATTGGAGGACCCTGTTGGCCTCTCTCTGTTTGAGTCTGGATTATACAGACCAGATTTGCTTTATCTGCATCTTCACTGACTGTCTGCGGTTTCTTCTCCGCTGCCTTCTGCTGGAGCTGTTGCGGACAATGCTGAGACACAGTACTGAGTCCCACTTTGATTTGCTGTACTATCACCCACCATGACAGCTGTTCCAATTATCTCGTGGAAGTTTTGGGGGCTAGGGGACCCACTTAACAGGACAATGGTTTCTGCTGCTTTACGCAGGCACTTCCCGGCCATTTGTTCGCTGCAAGAAACCCACCTGGATGCCGAATCACGCTCTTGTTTGCACTATGCCTGGGTGGGGTGGGAATACCAAAAGTGCTGCTACTGAATACTTGCTGATGCTGCATCTCAGAGCAATCTTCCAGTTCATAGCAAAAAATACTATATATGAGCAAAATATGCAAAACAAATCAAAAAGGAAAAAATAAAGACCCAAATTAGAAATAAAACGTAAAATGACCACATTGACCTATATTAGAATTGTGTGTAGGTATTTAAGGTGCATGCATTTCCAGTAGTAAAGACAAGGAGTGTCCTGGAAAATAGCAATACAGGACAGCCTTGTTACCTCTGACCATATTTTACATTTATTGAAAATAAAGCCCAGATACTAAACATTCAAATTAAGCTGTGTCCTAATCAATATAACACAAATAAATAAATAATAAATAAATAATTGGAGCCATTTGTACAAACTCCAATTATCATATATTGAAAAATGCTGTAAACCCCAGCCAGGTAAATGGAGATCATGCTGAGTTGGAAAACAAGACTTGAATTATGCATGTGGCTGCATTCTGCGTTCCTGTGGAAATGAGGCCACAGGCATTGCTCACATGATTACTCCCCTGCCTCATTTCCTAAAGCCAACACAGAGTCAATCCTCAAAAGCAGCCATGAAAAAACATCATTCTGATATGACTGCAGCAGTAATACAAAAAAAAAATGACCTACAAAGCAGTCCATGCATGTGTTCAACACACCCATGTTCTAATTAATGATGTTGTTTCTTTTAGAAAATTCAATTTCTCTCCCTAATTCAATCAAGCCACTCTACTCCTTTATACCAGAAGGTATTACAAATTAGTTGAATTCCTAATAAACCCTTTACTTTTTTAATAATTGGTTGCAAGAATGAATGTGTGCACGGAAGAGCAGACTAATTATTCAACTGGAAACTACATTCATTATTCCATCGGAATATAAAAGGCATATAAAATGTTATTTAATTGCTTTGAAGTAATAGTTAAAAAAAAAAAAAAGGGAATCACTTCACAAACAAACTATGATATATTACTAGAAGGTCGCTAGGGAAAACAGAACTGCACTCTTCAAGCCTTGTGTCAGAATGTGCAAAAGGAGTGAATCTGAAGGTATTTTCCCTACAGGAAAGTGAGAATTAAATAATTGTTATTCAGCATTAAATTGGAAAAATCAAGTCATTTATGAATTTATAATATTAACTGGATAGCACTGTAATGGAAGCTATAGTTCGTTTCCTTAGCACATCTAATAAACTGATTAAATTTGATTTTGCTCTGTATTTGAGCCTTAAGGTTTAAAGAAAAATATTATTTAAGTAACAAGTTACCATTAAATTTATATAAGATCACGTTACTGCTGGCTTTTTTTTTTAGTTTAATGTGAGCTTTAAAGTACTTTTATTAGACGTTTAAACCCAACAATGTCTAATAGGTAGCAGTGACTTAGGGTACCTGCTTTGTTTCAGCTCTCATGTACATCAATAGGTAATCTATTGGAACCAATAAACTAGAATATAAACTACAATGGTCTGACTTTGGCAGAGTGATATCTGGTTGGTTTCTATAGGCTACCATAAAAAAAAAAAAAAAAAAAAAAGATCCCTACTTTCATCCACTTCTTCACTGTGCTTCACTGAAATCCCATGAGAATGCACTCTAGCACATTGCAAATGCAAAGTCCTTCAAGATTTTAAGTGCTCAGACACCTAGGTCTTTGAAATAATGCTGCTCAGGGCAAAGTATGTCAAAGGTGGCCGCTCTTGGCGAGCCGGGGCATGCACCTGTGTGAGTCATCAGGCAATTACACCACCTTGAGCAGTGACTCCTTGTCTGTTCAATATTTCCTTCCCTACCTGGCCCACCATTCTTCCCTCTGACAGCCAGTACAAATTATCTGTCTTTATATATTCCACACTTCTGTCCTGTACATACCAACTACTCTCCCTAATGTATTACCCATTATCATACTTGCTGTACTCTTCTCCAGTGCATACTGCTCACTATAATTTGCTCTGCATTACTCTTCTGCACATACTGCCAATCATAATACCTTGCTGAACATACTTTTTGTACTTCTCTGCTGTACTTACTATGTGCTGTCATTTGCTCCACAATCCTCTACTGCACATACTGCCCAGTCATATACTCTGCATTCCTTTCCCATACAGGCCTCAATCCCTGACACCATTCCACTTTCAGCCCAAAGTTGAATGGAAACAAAGGAGTCAGGGATGCTGGCGATGTAATTAACCAAATATGACAATGCCAATATTTGGGAAATGAGGAGTCACAGGGAAGGCGGACATGATGGGGAACTAGTCCCGACTCCCCACAACCTCAGGGCCTGTTGAATGAGTGGAGCCTAATGGAGAACTAAGAGAGACTACTTCCCCATCAGGTCATTTTTAGTTCAATCTTACGTTATTGAAAAAGAAAAAGAGCAAAAACTTTTGTTTTACAGAACATAGAACATGAATAAAAGAAAACATACAGATAAGTCAAGTCAATCACTGTATACAGCAATATTCAGTAATAGGTGCATGCCTCACATTGACACCTCCAGGTCCACAAGGACCCGAGTGGAGATCATTGGCATAGGAGTACCTGTCATAGCCCAGAAGGGTATATGTCAGCTGTGGCAGGGAAACAAACAAAAACAATGTTATAAAACTCGCTATAGCACAGGTATTAAAATAAGAGAGGTAATCAAGTATTGAAGTCAGTGGTTTGTAACAAGGCACTATGCCGGGTAAGGCTGAGGAGCAACATGTGAAAACATATGAAGAACTACATTCATAGTCAATGACAGATCTGTATCGACGTAGAGTAAAGAGTAAAGCAAGGGACTGCAGAAGCAGAAAGAAAAGCGAGGAAAGACCAGGAAGTACAAATAGGGGAGATAGATCAGAGGGGGGCCACGTACAACCCACTATGTCTCCCCGGCACCAAGCAACACTGGAGTATCAATCCAGGATTTGAAGGCATCCGAACACCGAAACATGTCCCAGGACATCCACGTGGTGGAGAACCGTTCCTCCTTGCCCCCCTCCCGCACCCAAAAAATTCTACATGTCCCTAATTTTGTCCAACTCCAGGGTCCACTCCAACCTAGAGGGTACATGGGTAGTTTTCCAATGTTTGGGGAATCACAGCCCTGACAGCTGCCAAAAAGAATCTGAGAACATCCCTCTTAATTGTGCGGAAGGAGCCAGGCACCAGAGACAACAAGGCCAGTTCCGGTGTGGCAGAGACTGTGGTCACCCGAAGCTGGCAGTACAGAGCAATGATGTCGTTCCATAACCTATGGATCTGTGAGCATTCCCATCAAATATGTAAAAGCGTACCACTAGATGACATGCACCTCCAACAGACATTTGATTATAGTGGGTCAACATATTTAGCCAAAGAAGGGCACCTGTACCATCTGGTCAGGAGCTTGTAACCCTTCTCCTGAACTTGTGTATCAGGGGACATCGAGTCGGTCAGAGCAAAACATTTACACCAGTCAACAGCCGAAAGAACTCGACCTAGTTCTTTGTCCCAAGCAGCAGTGTAAGTCGGCAGATCAGGACGGAGGGTATTTAGAAGCAGAGAGTGCAGCAGGGAAACCGTGTGCATGGGGGGGTCGTCTTGGGGCAGGAGGGCGTCAAATGCTGATGGATCCCCGCGAACATCAGCCATTGAGGGCAAGGTACACACACAGGAGAGGGCCTGATGCCACTGCAGCCAGCCAGCAAAATCGCCAGCCTGTACAGCGGAGTTGAGGGGGAGCAACAAGGAAGGGTCCGCTCGTAAAAGTTGGGACACACGGCGATGGTTTGTCACATTCCAAGGCCCGAACCTCAAACAGGAGATTGCTGGAGGGAACGCCGGGGTACCTAAAAAGGGCGTCATGGGACCCTGGGGACTTGAGAGCCGGCCCGTCCCGTTTAGACAATCCCAAGTCCACAGAGTCTGATAAGTCAAGATGCTTGGGGCGGGTACCGATCCACGAAGGTGCAAGGGGGTCCACGGAAGCACTCTGAGATCCAAGGGGATGAGGAGCTTCTCAAAACCAGGGGTGGTGTTTCAGGCTCAGATTAGTGCACCATTTTATCAAAGCAAATCACATGTGCTTTTGTGACCATGCATCCTTGGCATTATGTTGTGGCCCATGTGGCGAAACCCCACTACATTCCTCTGCTGTACAGGGAGGTAATCTTGGACACCTGTACACCTGTATTCTGGTGATGCCAAGGGGAGGATTTGTGATCTATTTAAATGGCATAGTAGAGACCCTGGTCCCAGTATGAGTGGAGATGTGACACCTAAACCTCCTTATAGTGCCTGCAAGACCTTCCTCTTTGAAGTCCTCCTTGGGAGTGAAGTGCCCAGTGAGCGGAGAGTGTCACTAGAGGACCAGGCCATATGGCTAACCATGGGGCCTCCCATTGATCCCTTTCGTCAGTCAAAGAAATGCCACCCAGGTTCTTTGGAGTTTGTGTGGTGCGTTGTAACAGAGCTGAGAGTGGGGCAACCTTCTCCAGATGCATATAATCTGTACCTGTGGAGAGCCCAGCTCTGTTGCAGGAATTGGATGCTCTGGATCCTGGAGAAACTTTAACCCTTGAAGGAAGGTTGGTAGGGGGCAATTTTTAAATTCCCTAGGGGTGCAGCAGAAGCTGTCAGATCATGGCAGAACTCACCCAGTGAGCCAGCAGATTCACCGGCGTCTTTGGGGGCCACGGCTCTTGTGTCTGTAGTGGTGACAGAGGGTGTTTTTGCAAGGTGACCAACTGGTGGAATTGTTAGTGCCCTTGTTATCTGGAATGCAATTATGCTGCATTTCTTTTCTGAAGCACATTGGATTCAGTGTGCAGGCAGTGTGAATGAACCTTGAAAATCATAGTTATATGCATTTAGAAATGTTCTGTAAATGCAAATAAATGCAGGTATGTAACTGCCAGTGGGAATGATCTAGAAGGAAAGCATGTCTAGAAAAACCTCTGGCAAGTACTTACAGTATAAGAGGCTGAAATTGAATTATTATTATTATAATTATTATTTTCTTTTTAACATAGTCTATTTGTTAGTCCTTCTATAAATTATATTGATAGCTATGCTTACAAATGTATTAATTCCCACAGATTTCATCATTATTTTACTGGCAAGCAATGCTTATTAAATAAAATGTACACAAAAAACAGCATAACACAAAATAAGCCACTGTATTTCAAAGTTGGCTGTACACACTGCATATCCTGAAGGCATATGTACTCAGCTGTTATAGCCTCAGGTAGCTGAGTTTATGGCGATATTTCTTTTGGTTGATGTTTAACAGACTTGTTTACAAGTTGAAGAAAACAACTCCATTAGATGTGTTATTTTCTATTACATTTGCAGTACAGTGACATAAATTGCCCTAAAATGGTTGTAAAGCCTCAAGGTTTTTCACCTTAATGCATTCTAAGCATTAGGGTGAAAAATCTCCTGTGCTGCAGTTCCCCCCAGACCCCTACTTTTTCTTTCCTAAGCCCAATACCATCCAGCGGTGTGCACGAACCCAAAAGTTCCAGCTGCTGTCTCTCTCCTCATTGGACACATTGGTGACACCGGAGCGGGGGGTGGGCTGAGTCACACTGTCTGTGTCAAAGGATGCAGCAGTCCCACTGATGCTCATCCATGCCACATAAGTGCTCATCCATGCCACATCCATGCCACATCAGTGCTCATCAATGCCACATCCATGCCACATCAGTGCTCATCCGTGCCTCATCAATGCCACGTTAGTGCTCATCCATGCCACATCAGTGCCCATCCATGCCACATCCATGCTACATCCATGCCACATCAGTGCTCATCCATGCCACATCAGTGCCACTACAGTGTTTATCAGTGCCCTACAGTGCCTCACAAAAGTGTAATGGGTAGTCAGGAAATTCGATTTTTATTTTATGTCCCTAGAGCACATGACGGTGCTCCCTGAATGTTGGGCCCCTGTATGTGGCCAGGCTGTATAAAAGTCTTACACATGTGATATCGCCATACTCATAAGGAGTAGCAGAATGTATTTTATGGTGTAATTTTTGCTATGTGTTAGAAATATCTTATAAATGGACAACTTTCTGTGAAAAAAAATGCGTTTTCATTTTCTTTCCACATTTTCCAAAAACTTATGGAAAAAATGACATGTTCAAAAGACTCATAATGCCTCCTAGATTATATGTTTGGTTGTTTTCTTTCCAAAATGGGGTCATTTTGTGGGCATTTCCATTGTACTGGTGCTCCAGGGCCTTCAAATTGTGATAGGTTGTCAGGAAATTATATGTGTAATTTATGCTCCTAGAATGCCTGGAGGTGCTCCTTGTTGCACCTCTGTATGTGGCCAGGGTGTGAAAAAGTCTCACACATGTGGTATCGCCATACTCAGGTGAGTAGCAGAATGTATTTTGGGGTGTAGTTGCAAGTATGCCTATACAGTGCGTGAGAAATAACTTGGTATAATGACAATTTAGTGGAAAAAAAAATAAATAAAAAATCTTAATTTTGCAAAGAATTGTGGGGAAAAAATGACAACTTCAAAAAACTCACCATGCCTTCTATTAAATACCTTTGAGTGTCTTCTTTCCAAAAAGGTCATTTGGGGGTAGTTGTACTTTCCTGGCTTGTTAGTGTCTCAATAAATGAGACCGTCAGTAAATCAGGAGTGTTACATTTTCAATTGGCCCCATAGCTTTTAGATGCTATAACCTTTACAACGACCAAATAATATATACTTATTTGGGTTATTTTTACCAAAGATATGTAGCATTATAACTTTTGGCAAAAATTTATGAAGAAAAATTACTAAATTTGCAAAATGTTATAACTGAAATGAAGAAAAATGCATTATTTTACAAAATGTTCATTTTCTTTTACTCTTTTATTTATTTTGTTATTATTAGTATTAATAATAATCTTTTTTTCATTTATTGCACACAAAAAAAAATCAGTTATGATTAAATACCACCAAAAGAAAGCTCTATTTATGTTAAAAAAAGAACAACATTTTCATATAGGTATAGTGTTGCATGACTGAGTAATTGTCATTCAAAATGTGAGAGCACTCAAAGCTGAAAATTGGCCTGATTAGGAATGGGGTATAAGTGCCCAGTGGGTAAGTGTTTAAGTACAATGGCTTCTTCTAGTGGGAACACAGAATTTTATATTTTTTTATATTTTCAGACTTAGAAACAGTAGCTTGGAGATAATCATCTTGGAGATAAAAAAAAAAAATAGTGTTGTCTCAGATATACTTTAAGGCTCGGTTTCCACTAGTGCGGCTACGAAGTCGTGCTACTTCTAGCGCGACTTCGTAGCTAAAGTTGTTTGCGGCTTTCAGTGGGACTTGTCCCTCATTATAGAGGGAAGTCGCACTGAAGACGGCTCAAAAGTAGTGCACAAACTACTTTTGAAGTCGCCGCAACTCAAGTCGTGGCAGTGGAAATGGGCCAGATAGAAATCAATGGCTTTTGACTTGCTGTGCGACTTGACATGTTCAAGTCGCACAGTAAGTCGCACTAGTGGAAACCTAGCCTTAAGCTGACATCTTGTCAAAATGTTTTTTCTCAACAGCGTCAGCTACATTACCTACCTGTATTGAAGTATGTCTCAGGATGTTCAGTCTGCTGGATTCTGTAGAAATTGTCACTGCAAGGCTGCCCTGTCCTCTTCCTGCTGTTGAACTTACCAATTTAGGGTCTCCAGGCTCAGCTGCACTAAAGATTATTTTAACCAGGACACGATCCCTCCTGCCCATTCCTCCATTGAGAAAAGTTCTATCACTGATTACACTGCCTGTACCATGATCTATGAATGGGAAAGAGAATCCAATGACTGATCAGGCTATCCCTCATTCATGGATCATGTTAACCACTTCCCGCAAACTCACGGAGCTCTACATTGCCTGCAAGAAGTGTTTGTACCGGGGTGATGCCTGTAGCTAGAGGCATCATTCCGGTACCATTTTTTAGAGCTGGCGGTCAGCTTTCAGGTGGTAGTGGCCAATGCAGCTTGGGAGCCGCTTGGTAGTTACCCCAGTGAGCGGGAGGGTATGCCCCCCCTCCCGCCGCCTTTCCGCAGCTCTGCCCGGGTCTCCCGTCCCACCAGGAGACCCAAGCAACCAGCCGGCACTTCCGTCGGCTGGTTGGAATCCCAAATGAAGCCAAATTTGGCTTTGATCAGGTCTCAGATGATGTAACTTGGAAGCGGCGTTCATGACGTCACGTCCAGGTTACTCGGTGGCTAAAGGCGACGAATTTAAAAAAGTGACAATATTCAAAAATTCAGTTTTCGGCATTTTAAATACATTGAAGTGCAGTGGAGGGGCCGGGGGTCTTTTAGACCCCCGATGCCTCCATAAAGAGTACCTGTTACTGCCTATTGCTGTCACAAGGGATGTTTTTTTTTTTTAAAAAAACCTGTGCTAAAATTAAAACATTAAATAAAATAAATAGGAAAAAAAAAGTTTTTAAGCAACCCCGTCCATGTGAGCTTGCACACGAAAGAAAACATATACGGAAGTCGTGCCCGAAAATGAAAGCGCTGTTCAAACCACACATGCGAGGTATTGCCTCGATCACCAGAGCGAGAGCAATAATTCAGAAAAAAGAGCTACTCTGTAACTCTAAACTGGTAACCATTAACCTTTTTTAAAGCGTTGCCTATGGAGTTTTCATTCAGCATAATTTGTTGCCATTCCGCAGGTGTGCGCAATTTTAAACCGTAACATGTTAGGTATCTATTTACTCGGCGTGACATCATCTTTCACAATATACCAAAAAAATAAAATATGATAACTTTACTGTTTAGTTTTTTCAAATGCAGTGAAATGTATTTTTTCCAAGAAAAAGACCGCTGCGCAAAAAATGCGTGACAAAAAATATTGCAATGACCGCCAATTTATTCTCCAGAGTCTTGGCTAAAAAAATATATGTAATGTTTGGGGGTTCTAAGTAATTTTCTAGCAAAACATACAGATTTTAACTTGTAAACAACATGTGTCAGAAATGGGCTCGGTCCAGAAGTGGTTAACCCTCCTCTTATGTTAGGATCAGAACCGACCCGTTTTCAGGTTCAGCAGGAAGAGGACAGAGCAGCCCTGCAGTGAAGATTTCTAAAGAATCCAGCAGGCTACACATTATGGGACATACTTCAATACAGGTAAGTAATGTAACTAAAGCTGTATAGAAAAAATGTTATTTAACCCTTTCGCTGCCAGGCCCTTACATTGCACGGACCTGACAGCAAGGGATTTCACACACAATATGGTGGCTGCAGCCACCAGGATTGTGTGTAAAACTGACAGGCAGACTCTTGCCTGTTGGATGAAAGCATTCCGGCAGCTGCACTGCTGCCCAATTGCCCCCACCCCCCCCCCCTTTCCGGCACTCCCCTATGTATTTCCACTAGTACCAACTCCATGTATGTGTGAGCCTGGGACCAAGATGGCAAGTGCCGGTGGGAGGAGGGAAGGGAGAAGAGCATACACACATCTGCTCTCCTCCCCTTCTTTTTTGTAGCTCAGAAAGCGGGTAGGTAATGTTTTGCAGTTCGATCTCCATTGTCAAACATTCAGTGAAGCCCAGAAGAGAGATGCAGGGTCTTTTAGACCCTGCATGTTTTATTAACCACTTTCCGCCCGCACTATAGCCAAAAGACGACTACTCGTGTGGCGCGCTCTGTGAACGTCTAGTCCTTCGGACTACACTGATCACAGGACAGGGTAAAGTTCCAATAACAGAGGCCCTTTACCATGTGATTCACTATCAGCCAATGATAGCTGATAATGGAAGTAAATAGAAGTCGGTTATCGGCTTTTTATTTAAGTCACGATTAGCGTGAGGAGAGTAGAAGAAAGCCGGTAACTGGCCTCTGTTACAGGGACATCAGTCCCAATCAATGCCCACCAGTGCTGTTAATTAGTGCCCACCAGTTCCACCTATCAGTGCCCATCAGGGCTGCCAATCAGTGCTCATAAGTGCCTCATCATTAGTGTCACCTATCAATGCTGCCTAGCAGTGCCACCTACCAGTGCCCATCAGTGCCACATATCAGTGCCAATCAGTTATGCCTATCAGTGCCCATCAGTGCCACATATCAGTGCCCATCAGTGCCACCTATCAGTGCCCCTATCAGAGCCCATCAGTGCCACCTATCAGTGCCCATCAGTGCCACCTATCAGTGCAGCCTCATTAGTGCCTCCTCATTAGTCCCCACCAGTGCTGCCTCATCAGTGCCCATCAGTGCAGCTTTATCAGTGCCACCTAACAGTGCCACCTCATCAGTGCTTATCAGTGCAGCCTATCAGTGCGCATCAGTGCAGCCTCATCAGCACATATCAGCACATATCAGTAAAGGAGAAAAATTACCTGTTTGCAAAATTTTATAACAAACTATGAAAAACATTTTTTTTTTCATTTTTCAACCTTTTTTTGTTTCTTTAGCAAAAAAGTAAAAAAATCCAGTGGTGATTAAATACCACCAAAAGAAAGCTCTATTTGTCTTAAAAAAAAAAAAAAAAATCATTTGGATACAGTGTTGCATGACCGCACAATTGTCAGTCAAAGTGCAACAGCACTAAAAGCTGAAAATTGGCCTGGGCAGGAAGGTGGTATAGGTGCTCAGTAAGCAAGTGGTTAAAGAGAACCTGTCAGCTACAAATCATCACATTGGGGACTTTTTTGTCCCCTATGCGATGAAAAAGCGAAGTTAATGAAAATAATTTTTTTTTTTTTGCAATAAAATATTGTTACACCCAGGCACATTAAATCCCCCGAAAAATGTTATGAGGCCCCCTACCACCACATATACGCACATACGAATGTAAACACGTGTCGGGGGCGCCTACATGGGAAAATGTTGATTGCATTGCACATTACATATCACTGCACGCATCGGAGTGAGAGCAAGAATTCTAGCAGCAGAACTAATACCTATAGGGGGTTTTTGAAGTATCACCTATAGGAAATATAGTGTACTGAAGTTTGTTGCCATTTCACGGACGCACAAAAATTTAAAGCATGACATGTTGGGTATCAATTAACTCGGTGCAACCTCGTCTTTTATATTTTACTGAAAATGTGGGTAGTTTATTGCATTTGTTTGCCTAAAATTCACAGTTCTGAAATTTGGGTTTTAATATTGTGTGACATAAAAAAATAGAACTACCACCCATTTATTTTCTAGGGTGTCTACTTTCAGAAAATATATAATTTTGGGGGCTTTTGTGAAAACTTCAGGCCTAAAATGATTTTTAAACATGTGTGCAAAAACGGCTTTGGCAGTGAAAAAGTTAAAGCTGTTTTTACACAAGCTTCATCCTCTTAAGAGCGAAAAGAGATCGATTTTCCGAAGGTGTTTGACAGACTGCGGGGAGGGAATATGTCACCTCCTCACTAATTGTTTTAACTTCTAAAACCTTTTACCACGGTGCACACAGTTTTGGTTTGACCCTTATCAGTTGAAATGGTTACATTTGGTGGGTAGTACAGCCCACTTTGAAGCACAACCCGTTCTGCTGCATTTTTAGCTATTTGGGTCCTGTCCAGGGGGTGTTGAAAATGCGACTTAACCCTGTGTTTGTATGTCCCTCTAACCACAAGTGTAAACATATAATTACTAAATTTTTGTTATTGAATGAAATGTAAGACCTGATTGGTTGCAATTGGCAACATATCGAAATCTTGCTGGTGGGGGACAAAATTGGGGGATCTATTCAGATACGCCAAGATACATAAAGGCTGGGATTCAGCGTGGAATTTTTCCTTGTTAGATCCTGAGGAAATATGTTGACGTACACCTAGCCCTTCCCTCCCTCAATTGGGTCGGACACTTGGATACGGGGGAGGAGGTCGCTACCCTTTTCTCCTATGGTGCTGATTATTCATATACAATTGACAATTACAGATGTCCTGGTATACCAAAATTCCGGGATTAGGCGAATTTCTACTGCCTCTCCTATTGAAGTCATAATTGATTTAATCTGTTGTTGTGAGTCCCCTTCACTCAATACCCCTGAGGAAGCTACATAAGCGAAACACGTTGGACCAGTCTTGCCCTCTGACATATTAATGGGCACACTACCATCACAGTGTGTCCATGGGAGAGGTTAAGCTTGGGTTTGGAGGAAGGGTTACTCTACTGTTTTTATTTATTGCATTGTATTGGAGTATAATGACTTATGTATCAATCATTTGTTGGATTGAATTTAAATATATTGGATATTAATAAAATATATGTTTTAAAATAATATTCGTAAGTGTCGTTACACTGAGTGGGGTAGTCTAGCACCGGGAAAGCCCCGCTTTGTTCTTCTGTATACTTTATATATGCAATTGGTAACATCACTACTTTTGTTCTCATTAATTATTTCTGTGGTCCTATTCAATCAGCCTTTTAATGTCTATGGACAGCTGTAGAAGATGCAGTACTAATTGTGTCTACCATATAAAAAACAAAGCTGGAAGAAATCAAATCAGGGAGATGTTCTAAACAGTAACTGTGCAGATCGGTTCATTTATCTATCTACATTTGACATTTTGTATGCATACATTTAATTATTTGACTGGAAAGGACATGCTGGCTCCAGGACAAAGCTGTTTTATTTTTCGGAATTTCATTTTTTGTGTTTTTTCCTCCTTTGCTCTGAAGTTAAGTGCTGCGATGATAAAATTGAGACGTCACAGCAGACAAAGCAAATGCTACTTCAAAATCCTGGCATTCATGTACAATGTGTATGTCTCTTTAACGTGTTTAAATTCCAATGCTAAATGTCTGTTTAGAAGAAATAATGAAACTCAAAGCAAAAATAAACTTAAAAAAAAAATGTATATTCTCAAAGAAACTATTTAAATCACCCTAGTGCACACATTTGCATTCTGATTGAGAAAACACTGGGCCTTGTATTCAGTTATACTGGAGTCTTGTTGCATTAGGGGAAATAGTTGTTTTTGTGAATTCCTAGCAGTTTTGTGGCTGTCTAGTCTTACTAGGGTGAGTTAGAAGTCTGCTGCCCTCAAGTGGCTGATTGTATGTAAATGACACTTATAGATTGCTTTGGAGAAATATTTAAAGCATATCTATTCTCAAAATGTAAAATCATATATTAATTCCCACATTGTATTTCAATTATTTCTAGCCTACTTATTTTAATATGAATGATCTTGAATTACGAAAACTTGAGGCGAACATTTTCATCCAAAGAATTTTCGTACAATTTTCGTATAGTGTGTACACAACTTTCGACAGCAGATTCAAAATTTTCACACAAAAATTTTCAAAGGGACAAACTCCAAAATGTTTCTTGTATGGAAAAAAAACAAACAATTTTTATTTAATGTGTACCTTTTCGTACTTTTTTTTTACAAGAAAAATCAAATAAGAAAGACTGCGAATGATTAGAAACAATAAACAACTAAAAAAAAAAAAAGCCTTCGTCGTATGAGAATTTTCGTATGAATTTTCTTTCATCGGTTCCAATTTGCTTTGAAACAACGAGGAAAATTGGACGATCGTTCGCCCAATTTTCTTATAGTGTGTAATCCACTTTACTTTGTGGAGATCGCTACATAATAAGAGCTCCTTTACCCTTGCATCCACAGCTGATTGCTTTTCACAGAGTGGCAAGGGGGCAGCTGACAAGCATTTAGGAGGCATACTGCATTTTTTTTTGGCAGCTGAATGGACTTTTGGTTGCATTACAGACCAATTCACTTGAATAGGACTTGTTTGTCAGCGGTATTGCCTGCTGAACATGATGGAGGGGATTGCATTTTGCAATGCAGCATGTGTACACCCCTGTACAGCTGAATGTTTAGCTTAACGAGTAACATGCACCTCCTTGGACTTAACTAGTAGCCTGCCTTCACTTTTTACAAAGGAGTGAAACCTAGCATCAGATGTATACATTCTATATACAGGTTAAATGCATGCCTGTTGAGTAACACCTGTAGCACCTTCAGGCATCAATTATCTCTCATAGAGATCATAGGATTCCAGGGTCAGCATCACATGAATCACAATCGCATATGGGGAAATGTATAAAAAGAGGATTTTGCCCTGAACAATATATGATCATTGGGGTGAGCACAGCTGTATTTTGCTAAGTGAATAGTAATGTTGCTAAGTGAACATTCCCTGCACCTTTAGTAATTCAACCCCATTATGTATTTTGTGATGCTTGACTGTGTTCACAAATGTGAATGAAATGCTGGTCACTGGACTGAAGCTCAAGGTTGGCTTTATATTGATATAAGGTACAGGTTTTCTGCCTAGGTTGACAGAAGGGACCTAATAGGTCCTGAAACCTAAATCCTAAAAAGTATATTACTGCTTTTGCAGTAAAAGATGAGAGGAGGAGGCAGTATGGTTGTCTGCAAGGTTTTTCTGAACAATGTTAGAGTGAGCATGTCCCAAGTCTGTCCTCAATAACATACTTGCAAAAAGCCCAGCGTTCCACACCTCCAACCCTTTTTTAGGACCAACAGTATTCAAATCTAGTTACGATTGAAATTGAAGATCTGTCTGCACAGACAGGGCTATTAATGACAAACACAGCTGTCCAGCTGGCCATCCCCCCCCCTACCCCCCCCTAAACAAAGAAATTATGTAGGATTTTTCCTTACTGGAGGGTCCAGAATAAAGCATTAAAAAAAAAGTAAGCTGGGAATTGTTTTTTTTTTTTTTACTTATGCAATATGGAATGGGGACATGAAACAATAAAGTGCCCAGACTATAGAGACAAAACTAAATACAATTTTTAACAAGCAGGAAAAATGTTAAAACATACCAGGTCTGACCTTTCTAGATGAGTTTACCTTTTATGAAAATAATAAATGCACATGGGTTTGCAGGTTTAAAAAAAAAAAAAAATCACTTATTATTTTTTTTCTCAGGAACCTGCAGAGCATTGCACCTGCAATCAGCAGATCTGTAGACACTACAAGAAAAATATATCACAGCGCAAACAATAGTGTATAATAGTAAAGTGATTACATTCTACTCAAAAAACTCATAAAGTGCACCGTGCAATTATGTGCAAAAAATGGGGTGTAGAAACCATGTAAACATATACTATATAAATATAATTAAAATATATAAATATAAAGTGCCAGTCCAGATGTATTAGTTGTTTAAGATCTCAGTAGATGATAAGATGTACACAGTCCCAAAAAATGTCTCACAAAGGTGCTGGAGTGCCAGGAAGAAAGTGCACAAAACATGCAATCTTTTGTGGTGCAGTGAGCCAGTGCCGGACCTCCCCCTTTGGGTGTTCACTTACCGGACAATGGTGACCCCTATGCTGTATAGCAATAGAGATCGACAAGGCTTATGTCCTAGTAACCTGTCCGGGTGTAGTGCTCGCTCCTCCGCTCTCCTCTCCTCCTGCAGGTGATCGCACACAGCGGACTCAGCCTGCCGTCCTCACACACGTGTGAGGACGGCAGGCTGAGTCCGCTGTGTGCGATCACCTGCAGGAGGAGAGGAGAGCGGAGGAGCGAGCACTACACCCGGACAGGTATCGGGGCATTTACATCTGTGGAGATACATTCGCCTTGGAGGAGTTGTAATAGCCGGTTCCTTACTAGGACATAAGCCTTGTCGATCTCTATTGCTATACAGCATAGGGGTCACCATTGTCCGGTAAGTGAACACCCAAAGGGGGAGGTCCGGCACTGGCTCACTGCACCACAAAAGATTGCATGTTTTGTGCACTTTCTTCCTGGCACTCCAGCACCTTTGTGAGACATTTTTTGGGACTGTGTACATCTTATCATCTACTGAGATCTTAAACAACTAATACATCTGGACTGGCACTTTATATTTATATATTTTAATTATATTTATATAGTATATGTTTACATGGTTTCTACACCCCATTTTTTGCACATAATTGCACGGTGCACTTTATGAGTTTTTTGAGTAGAATGTAATCACTTTACTATTATACACTATTGTTTGCGCTGTGATATATTTTTCTTGTATTTATGAATTTTGGTTTACCACTATTTATGAACAGCTGCATTCTAGAAATTTTAATTATTGTTATTAGTTATTTCACTTATCTTTGCGCTGTATTTGCACTGCACTTTAACAGATCTGTAGACACTGCCAGCTTTCTGTCAGTACCTCCGAAAGGCTTTCTGTTTGAAAGCTTTATGGGCCATACACACTATAAGATTTTCTGAAGACTTTTTCCTTTAGACTTACCAAAACCATATAATATGAGGTCAAACCTAAACACTTTCAATTTGTATGCAATCTGGCAGGCCCTTGCACTACATAGAAAAGGTAAATCTGAAGGAAATCTAACCACAAAAGTTGGATAGTGTGTATCCAGCTTTAGTAAGTGTCAATGATCTACCCGTGCCCTCACAGTTCATCGAGAGCTACAAGCTGTCTGCTGTGGTGGAAGGTGGGACTTGTAGTTATTCCATTCACAGATTCCTGTGAATGAATGAGTGAGCTGTAGGGCTGGAGACCCGCACAGCTGCACTGTTTTTAAATTGTGACAGTAAGTGTGTGGAGAAGAACCCCTGCTCACCATCACAGGGAAAGGGGGGGATCAGGGGGTGCTGAAACTGGTGCATTGTAACATGTTACACTGTACACCCTAAATACAAGTGTAACATGTTACTAAAGGTGAGCTTATCCTTTAAGGAACTTACACATGGGCACCCTGAGCCTGTTCATCATAAATTCCAGTGTATCTCCCCCATCCAGGAAACCCAGGTGCTGCATACAGCCTCCCATAGACATGAAAGGATGTGCACTGCTCTATTCCGGTATATGCTGGTACCTACAAAAAAACATTGTGAGTATATCATATGGCCATATTGCAAGAATAGATAATGTTCTATTCTTGGAATACACCAGTTATATATACAAGTGTTTCTGCTAACATA
The DNA here is from genome assembly GCF_965119305.1 of Pelophylax lessonae. NCBI lineage: Eukaryota > Metazoa > Chordata > Amphibia > Anura > Ranidae > Pelophylax > Pelophylax lessonae. The sequence goes on from NC_138768.1 coordinate 148,102,966, forward strand.
TACCCCAGTAGAACCGCACAGCTATGGGCAGCTGTATGCAGTGCCTGGGTTTCCCAGGCAAAGGAAATACACTGCAGATTACATTGCACTGAGTCAAAGTGCTCATGTGCAAGAGCACTAGACGAGAATTAATTCCCATAGATCCTACAAGATCACAATAAAAAAGTTTAGTTTTAGACAGTTTCTAACTGCTTAGAAATATCTCCTGTGTGTTTTAATTAGAAGGCTGGCGCAAGATCTTCTCTCATAGAGAAAGCTTAGAGGCTTTAGTTCCTCTATTGTGAACTTGTTAAATACAAATTCAACAATGCCAATAGCTACAGAGGACAATGAGGATTTGCTTTAGGGCCCATTCCCACTAGGAACTGCACGTGAATTGCTCAGGATTGTGTTGCATGTTCCTGTGTTACTCACATGCAGTTCTGTGCAGTGCAATTTCAGCCCATTAATTTTGGTACATTTGTACAATGAGATGTGGTGCAGGCAAACGTACTGTGTTTGTGACCTGCATTTGGGGTGTCATTAACTTTTCACACCCACTGCAGATTGCAAGGGCAGTGCAAATTGAATACAAGTGTGGGAAACCAGCACAGGACAAGGGTTTCTTACACTGCATTCTAGTGTGAACGAGCCCTTAAAGTGATTTTACTGCTAGTTAAGAATGTGTAAATACTTTAGTGTGCATAGTCTGGGCACAAATTTACTTTAAGTTAGCCAAAAAAAAAAAAAATCAGTCTCACTCCAAGAGTTGTAGATTAATGGCTAACACAGTGCAAGATTCTGTTACACTGGACATTATAAAAATGGAAAATTGTATCAAATACTTACTGTAACTTTCATTTCCTGATGCCAATCCATGGCAGCATACATATGATATAGCTCCACCCCTATATCCACCCACAGGACCTGTTTAAATCTATAATAGTCTGACTGAGAGCAACCTCTCCCATTCTCCGTAAAAATATCAAGATCAAAAAAGGGAGGGTCCGTATGCTGTCATGAATTGGCATCAGGAAAGGAAAATTGCAGTAAGTTTTTGATACAATTTTCCTGACGCCAACATGGCAGCATACATAGTGAGCTAAACAGGGAGGTCTAAAATGTATAATCAAATTTTATTACAATGGACATGGAAGCCTGAACCGTCATTCTATTGAAGTAAATTGATGTACAAGCCCCTGGATCTTCCCTGTAGCGCCACAGGCAAGTGCACCATGCCAACCAGCCTGCTGCTTTGGAGAGGACTCTATAGGCAAATGCCAAAATGTAAAGATGTAAAAATTGACCTAGCTAAACAAACCTGTATCACTTCTGGAGGCTCTTGCCTGGCTGCATTGTAAGTTTTCTGGATGACCTTGACTCTCCAAGATGACAAATCTTTGCTGTAGGTTCCTCCTCCGAACTTGCCTGACGGAAACACAAACAGCCTTCTGGAGGATTGTACCTAGTAAGCTGCTTAAAGGTAGGCATTTTAGACACTTGGTACATCCAGTGTAGGTTAAACCACCACTTTGTTTGTAAGATGAAAACAGAAGCCACCTTGGGAGCAAAGGCGCTGGAGGAGCATAGGCCCCAACTTGTCCGGAAGGAATAAGATGCAGGACTCTGTAGCTCTAAGTGCTTGCAGAGTCAATCTTCTGCCCCTTGAAGGTATCGCCTGAAGGTATCGAGGGACACTGCCTCTCGAACGATGTCCCACTAAGAACTGCTTTCTTGTCATGACAAGAAAACCAGGACCAGAATAAAAACCTACTAGGGAACGTTATTCCTCCTCAGGGCAAAGTCTCAGGACCGATCTCATGAAGCATTCCCCTGGCAGCTCACATGCCCATTTTCCCTGGTGAAAGCTGAAATGTGAGCTCTTACAGGACTAGGCTGAGCAACAAATCCAGAACCATGAGGGGAAATTATAGCAACCTCCGGGTTTCAAGAATCAAAATTCTGCCCAGGCTGCTCAGACTGTGAACCTGTTCCAGACTTTGGAGTAAATAGATTTGTCTTTTCTGGAACCTTTTCAGGCTTTAACCACTTCCAGAGGAGGACCCAAGTCTTCCAAATTTTCCGCTCCATCTACAGGCCATTGTGGGACAGGTGTTATGGAAACAAAGGTAGCTGAAGTGCTTGGTCCTGTCTAGATTCTATAACTAGGGTAAACCCAAGGCCTGCGGGCCAATTGGCATGCTTGCTATCATAATGAGACCCTCAAACAACATTCTCCTCTGGAACTTTATGACCAAAGGCAGTAGAGGAAAGGCATTGTCTAGGTGAATATTTCTTAGGTGAGTGAGGGCATCCACTTCCTCCGCCAACAGGTGAGGGGAGGAAGAGAGGCACCTTGTTAATAAATGGTAATGCAAAAAGACTCAGCTGAGGGTGGCCTCATACCTTAGTGATATGGGCAAGATCTTGTGATTAAAGACCCATTCATTGGGAACCAATTACTGGCATCAGTGGGGACAATGGTCCCAGAAAATGAACCTACCAGAATGGATCAAGTGAGGGTCCCCTGACATACCCATCACCAGAGGCTCCTGCACATCTGGGAAGAAGCACTTTGAATTGACTGCCTTTTGCAGTGCAAAAAGAAAATTAATTGGATGTCCAGAGAATCCAGTGTGCCCAGGGCAGCATAGGGATGCAAGACATCATTGTTTCCAAGAGACCCCTGCATTGAGAAGCTGACAACTGCTTGGCCCATTCAAAGAAGGAGGAGAAAAAGTGCTCGCATTAGCATTGAACTGGGGCTCCACTTCGATGACTAGTCACGTCTGCTCCAACTGTCTTGACACCTATTCAGCCAAAACGTATCGGGCTGGCCAGAAGAATCCCCTTTTGAACTAGTGGGTGATCTAGACTTTGAGCCAACAGTAGAATGCCATTCGAGTAATGGTAGATTTGAAGCACCACCATTTCCTCAGAAGGGCTACACAGAGATTAGAGCCTCCTTAAAGGTCATCGGTGAGTTGAAGGGCCCTGAAAGGATGAACCACAAACTTGAAATGTCGATCTCACTCTGAGACTTAGTTTCTTTAACTACTTTACCACCGGAGGATTTTGCTGTCTTACGTCCAGGCCACTTTTTGCGATTTGGCACTGTGCGACTTTAACGGACAATTGCATGGTAGTGCGACGCCGTACCCAAACTAAATTTACGTCTTTTTTCCCCACAAACAGAGCTTTCTTTTGGTGGTATTTGATCACCTGTGCTATTTTTACTTTTTGCGCTATAAACAAAAAAAGAGCATTTATTTTGAAAAAAATAACAATATTTTTAACATTTTTTTATATGAAATTCCCCAAAAAAATGTAAAAATCAAAATTTTTTTAAATTTTTGGCCAATTTGTTTTCTGATACCTATGTTTGGTAAAAAAAAATCACAATAAGCGTATTTTGATTGGTTTGCGCAAAAGTTATTGCGTTTACTAACTAAGGGAAAGATTTCTGTAATTTTTGGTGTTTTTTTTTAACGCGTAATGGCGGCGATCTGCGGTTTTTTTTGCGGGACTGCGACATTGCAGCAGACAGATCGGACCCTTGACTGACATTTTTGACACTTTTGGGGGTACCAGTGACATTTCTACAGTAATCAGTGCTATAAATATGCACTGTTACTGTAAAAATGACACTGGCAGGGAAGGGGTTAACTTTATTGGAGAGGGAGGGGTTAATGTATGCCTGGTGCTTACTAACGTGTGTGGGGGGAGGTGGCTGAGTGACACAGGGACAGATCGCATGTTAAGCTATGCTGAACACTGCAATCTGTCACTCCTTGTCACTTAGGAGATCCGCCCGCTCTGTTTACACAAGCGGGCGGATCTCCAAACTCGATTCCCCGACGATCGGGGAAGAGCAGCGGCGATCGCCGCCGCTCCTCCCCTGGCCCGACTCCCGCTGTGACTGAAAACAGCGGGAGCGCACCTCTGGTGGCGCGCAAGCGCCGCCTACAGGGGGAGGAGTCCAGCAATGTAGGTCTATGTTGCTGGACGGAATCGAGCCACTTTGCCGCAGTACAGTCAACGTGACTGGTCGGCAAGTTGTTAAATTCAACACTGGTCTTCTTTGTATGAGACACAGAGGAGAATAAAAGCTTAGAATATTTCCCCATTGCAGTCGCATAATATTGATGTAATCAGAGAGGGCATCCACCTTCTGAGCGGAATATGCTTTTCTAGTCAGGATGAAATGTTCAGGAGAGTGATGACTGAAGTACCAAAAGTAACAGTTTTACTGTAGGTGGCTCCCCTGAATCCCAAAAAATGGGTTTTACTATTTGTGCACACATTCGGCCACTCTAGTCCCCACCACACTAGCCTGGAGGGGGGTCTCCTATCGACCAGACTCCTGTAGGGGATAATGAAGGGATTGAAATGGACCATGGCTGTGCATCCTTCAGAAAGGTGCCCTTGCACACCCTTCCATTTGCTCTTGAAGTTTTCCATTCTGGCAAAAGCATCTTGAGTCCTGGATTGTAGAGTGGACTAAATTGTCAGAAAACTCACCAGAGCCTCGACCTTCTATGAGGAGGAAGGCTAGACTAACCACCGATTGCTCCTGGAATAGTGCTTAGCATTGGCATTTACATGTGACTTTTAATTGTGGCTAATACAGAGTGTTCGACATTTAAGGATGTGTGCCACTCTATGAAATTGAAACACTGTTATGAGGCAATCAAGAGTCGACTGCGAGCACCAGCCTTCTGCACAGCAATCTGAGGACAACCAGGATTGAGCGGTGGTGAGTCTCTTGGAATAGTCAAAATTTCTACTCAGAGGGAAAATTGTCATCATACAGGCACTTATAACCACCCTGCCTGAGTCCGGGTTTGTTGACTAGGCTTTAAAGCCGCCTTCATTGTCGCTAAATGCAGCACTGCCTTAGGGGAACATTCATAACAACAAATGCTACTTCATCCACAAAATCCGTCGATCACTTAAGCTCACCAAGAGCACTAATAATCTGCTCTTAGTGATTTATGGGTGATATAGACCTCCACTCTTGGCCCCACCTGTGCTGTGCTTGCAACAAAGTACTGTAATCACTGGCTCACAGGCACCCCCTGCGTCTTGACATGAATCTCTTAGATATCCATCAATTCATTGATTGTAAATACAGCCAATGGAAACTGAATCTTCCCTGGGGAGAATAACACTCCTGACAAAATGCATGGTAGTGTCCATACCTTTGCGGCAGGGTGCAGTGCTGTAAAGTGTGTGCTACTGCAACACATGTTAAGTGTATTAGTTCAATGCAGTGCCATTCTTTTGAGCAGAGAGTTGGCACTTTCCTCTGGAGTAGGGTATCATTTTGCCGCTGTCTACTTCTGTAAAACGTCATATTACTACTGCCACTCCTCTTGAATCAGCCTCTTCACCTTTCCATTAATTAGGGAGTATGGAAGAACGTGTCTTGAAAACGTGATGTACTGCTTTGGAAGGCACTGATCTGGGTAATCTCATTCAGGGCCTGCTTAACTGCCCTAATGAATGACTGGACCCAGGAGACACTCAAAACCTGCTTAGCCTCTTCAAAGAGGATGACCAACCCTCTTCTACCTCTGGTGTAGCCAGGTGTAAGGCAAAGGTGAATGGCTTAGATAAACACGCCCTAAGAGCCATAATCAAAGGTGGCTGTAATGGGCTTGAGGCCTCCTTGGTTAGAAGGGCTAATTGTGATGCCCTGAACTCATCTGCAGGGCTGCGTCCTTGATGTTGCACTTGGAGTCCGCTGGCATAAGTGATTGGAGAACTCAGTTAGAGACTCACTAACTACTTGCCCATGAACAGCAATGACTTGCTGGCTTACAGCATTCTTTGTCCTTAGAGAGGTCTCAGCGGCAATATCCACAGACATTTTAGTCTGCTAAAATCGCTGCGCCGCAGGCCCAGCACTTCTTACCCTTTTGTCGCTATTAGCACTCAGGGGAGGAGTAATGCTGACACTCACTGGTAACTTTCTGAACCTTCTGGGAAAGACCTGCAGGGATGGATGAGCCGCTGTCATGTAATCAAATTTTAGGCCTAATGAAGTTAGTTGCAAGGGAGGAAAACAAAAAGGGATAGCACATACCTGTGGGAGAAAAGAAACTGCAACACTGACACCAGCATCGGGATTCAGCACAGGTGTGCAGAGAGACACATGCCTCATGGACTCCAGCAAACAAACACCAGCACAGGTGTGCAGAGAGACACATGCATCATGGACTCCAGAAGCCAAACACCATCTCAGGTGCAGCATATGAGGTTCTGTTGTCTCTAGGTTGAGAACTCCTAAGCCCCAAAAGACCACCAAAAGGGGCTCAACACCTTTTTGGTGCATTTAGCAACCTAAGATGTGGGACTGTGCCTGGGAGAGGCTGAACCCAGACAGAAACCAACACAGTTGGCAGGTAGGGACTTATCACAACATCACAGTCTTGCAGGTGTATATCTTGAGGACAAAAAGGAGAATGGGGGAAGTTGCTCTCAGTCAGACTTTTGTATATTTAAGCAGGTCCTGAGGGTGGATATATATATATATATATATATATATATATATAGGGGAGGATCTATATCATATGTATGCTGCCATGTTGGCGTCAGGAAAACACCAGTGGTGTTAGCTGTAGAAATCTGTAGCTGTAGAATGAGTTTTGCAGCGTTTTTGCAGCAGCGTTTTTAAGATGTTGCGTTTTTTTCCCCTTTTTTTTAAGCAAAACTATACTCCCAAAAAAAGCTTATGGCTATAAAATGCTGATAAACACAGAATAGCTATGTTTTTCAGCAATTTTTATAATTTTTACCTTATTTCAGCTTTAATCAGAGTTAGAGTTTTTAGAGCTGATAAACTCCTCTTAAAACCCATTAGTTCGGGGGGGGGTTTCAGCCTGCAAACGCCCCTGCCAAAAAACACCGATAAAAGCCAACGTGTGCATGGACACATAGGATAACATGCTGGGGAGTTTACTGGCTGCAGAAAAAAATGCCTGAAGCCAAAAACAGCAGCTGTAAAAATGTCAAATGTGCATGAGGCCTAAAACTAATCACTAGCCATTTTTATATTAAAGAACTGTTATTTGACCTGCCAGTGTGAGTATTCCAAGTGAAACATTTTACAGCTAAAGGGAACCAACATTGATAGATGGTGGTCATGCTGATTCTTTGGCCTCAGTCATTTCTGAGTTTCAGGCACAGAAAAAACACATAAACATAGAAAGTGATGGCAGAAAAAAGACTGAGTAGTCCATCGAGTCTGTCCGTTTTTTTCTATTTTTTTTTTTTTTGTTTTTGTTTTTTTTTCTTTTTTTCATTAACTTTTTTGGTCTTAGTATAGATCTATGTTTGTCCCAAGCATGTTTGAAGCCATTTACTGTTGACCTTCTCACTACCTCTGCTGGAAGTTTATTCCAAGCATCAACTACCCTTTCAGTAAAAAAATACTTTCTAAAACTAGTTTTCAACTTTTCTCCAGTTAGTTTGAGACAATGTATTTGTGTTCTTGATTTTGGTTTCATATTGAAAAAACAAGGAACCTTATTTACCCCTTCATGTATTTAAAGGTTTTAACCACTTTACGACCGCCCGCCGCAGATGTACTGTGGCAGGCAGCCGCTCCCAGGCAAATAACCGTACATGCAGGGTGCTCGCTCACGGAAGGCTAGCGGGGAAGCCGATGCAGCGGGCAGGTGGCACCCGCGATCATTCCCCGCTGAGAGAGAAGGACAGTCGGCTGTTGAAAACACAGCTGACCGTTCTTCTCCCTGCAATGATCATAGAGCCCTTGTGATCCTTCTATATAGGATCACATGTTTCTATGGTCATTTCAGAAACCACGCCCCCCCACAGTTAGAATCACTCCCCTAGGCTCACATTTAACCCCTTGATCACCCATAATGTTAACCCCTTCCCTGCCAATGTCATTATTATAGTAAGGCTTCCTTCACACGGTCCGCCTCCTTAGGGGGATCCGTGCTGCTCAGCGGGGGATCGATACACAGATCCCCGCTGAGCAGGCAGGTGACAGCTCCCTCTCCGCTCTGTGTGCAGAGAGGGATGTGTCAGAGCCCCATGCATCTCTATGGGGGAATCAGATGACAGCAGACCGCCTGTCTGCTCTCATCCAATTCCATCTGATCCGATCCCCTGCACGGATGGAAAATAGGGTTTCAGTGGACATGTCTCTGCTGACATCTGCTGCCCCATAGGGATGCATGGGGGATCCGATCAGATCCGCTTAAAAAACTGACAGGTGGATCGCTCGTGTGAATGGACCCTAGCAGTGCAAATTTATAGCACTGATTACTGTAGTAATGTCACTGGTCCCCCCAAAAGTGTCAAAAATGTCAGTCAGGGGTCCGATCTGTCCGCCGCAATGTCGCAGTCCCACAAAAATCGCAGATTGCCGCCATTACTAGTAAAAAAAACCAATAAAAATTACATAAATCTTTCCCGTAGTTAGTAGATGCGATAACTTTTTCGCTAACCAATTATAATACGCTTATTGCGATTTTTTTTTTTATCAAAAATATGTAGCAGAAAACAAATTGGCCTAAAATGTAAAAAAATTTTGATTTTTACATTTTATTTTGAGAATGTCATATAGCAGAATGTGAAAAATATATTTTTTTTTTAGTTTATAGCGCAAAAAAATCACACAGGTGATCCAATACCACCAAAAGAAAGCTCTATTTGTGGGGAAAAAAAGGACATCAATTTTATTTGGTTACAGCGTCGCATGACCGCCCAATTGTTCGTTAAAGTAACGCAGTGCTGAATTGCAAAATAGGGACTGGTCAGGAAGGGGGTAAAATCTTCCGGGGCTGAAGTGGTTAATTATGTCTCCCCTTTCCCTTCATGCAGCCATTGATATCAGAATCCTGATCTGTATACTTGTTATTGGTCAGTGTCTTGGAATATATTGAAGCCACCGGATTGGTATGACAGTCAGGCAAAAAACATTTTCAGCATTGGCAATTCAGCACTTCGCCCTATTTTTACTTTAGTCACACAAAAAAAAATTATCTTTACAATTGTGACTCATTTTAGGTGTTATGAACATAAAGTATACCAATTGGCAGTTCTAAAAGGACATGAACGCTATTCTGTTGTTAAACTGCAAGCCAGTGCTATTTATATGCATAGGTCAAAACTTCACTGTTGATTCCGCCTGTTAGCATTTATTGCCATCATCTGAAGGGAAATGCTAATGTTTCCAGACTCTAATCCATCTTCTTGCCATTCTCATCTGTATACAGCTGAACTGCTAGTTAAGGTGTTAAACGATACAGAAGTGTATTGCTGTATCCCCCCCTTCTGAATTCAATTTATTAGAATCTTTTATCTATAACCTTCCCTACTGTTCATGACTTAGCAATATCATTCCCAAAGATTAAAATGTTGTACGGATATGATAAAAGTCACAGTGACAGCGTTTGATTTATTACACATATGTTAAGTGTTTATACTAACGCAGTAGATACAATTGCAATCACGCCACATTCCAAGGTTGCTTTATCACCAGCAAACAGTAGCCATAAATCAATGTAAATGTTTACAATAAAAGGGAGAAACACAAGCATAATCAACATATCACAGAAATACAGATTGCACATATAAACTTTAATTATATGCAGATGCAGAGAAACAACATTTCCTTAATCAGTCATTCTGCTTATGTAGCATTGGTCAATCTCAGATGACTTGTGACTAAATGGTGACTCCCTGCGGACTACCAGGGAAATGGTGTGTTTTTGTAGTGGAAAAAGTGAATCTACTATCCAGTGTTAAAGGTAAACATGAGAGGGCATGCAGCCACAATGGGTTATTCATTGATAAACTAGCTCAAGTTTCCCCGAGAAGCTGAACGTTCCCCCCAGAACATATTATATGTGTAAGAACATTAGGAAACATATTGAGGCTCATTTAATCAAGTTGAGAATCTTCACTCAAAAATGTGTATAAATATTCAATTTAATTATTTAATTATGTGAAAAGCATCTGCCCATGATTGGGTATGAAAAGTGAACAGGAATTTGCTTTTTACAAATTCCAATACCATCTCTACGCCAAAGACACCTACATTTATCTCTCTACTCCTCACCTCATTCCTTCAGTCTCGTCTTGCATTACTAACTCACTAACGAAGCAAATCCTGTATAATAATAATACCATTAATAATAATATGCACACAATGTTTGAATGAAGTCCCTCAACTTCTTTAGTAAATCAGCCTCATGATGTCTACTTACAAAGCGGATTTAAATATCAGACATAAAAGACAAGCATTAATGCAGCTCATTATTCATGAATTATTCATTTTATTTTGTAATACAAAAAGTGTAAATACTAGGGATGATCGAAATTTTGAAAAGTTCGGTTCGACCAGAACACTAGAAACTCTCAAAAGTTCGGCCCGGATTTCAGAACCCCATTGAAATCAATGGGACCCGAACTTCGGTAATCAAAAAACACAATTTTTAAGCCCTAAAACCCAATAAATGCCCCTAAAAAGTGCCTAGGGTTCTGGTTCATACCCCAGGGACTATTAATCACACAAAAAAAGTTCTTAAAATTGTCATTTTTGATAGAGAGCCAATTATTGAAAAAAGAAAAAAAAAAGAATTTCTTTGGATTTAGTATCTGGGGGGTCTAAAAGGTGTACCTGTGAAGTTTCAGCTCTGTAGAATGTCCAGAACCATAAAAAAAAGATTGTTTGTATTTTGTCACTTATAGAACAGGTTAGTGGCTTCTCTCTTTTCACACCTTGCCGGTTTAGTAGCAAGCGTTTTTTTGGGCATTTTTTGGGGTCTTTTCAGGCAAAAAAAACATCTGAACTTGTGTATACGGGTATATATACACACATACTTATATGTATATATACACCTAGACATATATAGGTGTGATAGTAGCAGAAATATATGCTTGCGCTAATGAAATCATTTACACGAATATGGCTCCGCTCCTATAACACCTATATATGTCTAAGTGTAAAATACATATAAGTATGTGTGTATATATACCACTATACACAAGTTCAGATGTTTTGCCTGCCTCCAAAAACCCCAAAAAAATGCCTGCAACAACACACCTGGGTGTTTTTTTTTTGGCGCTAGCGTTTTTTTTTTGGCATTTTTTGGGTTCTTTGGAGGCTTGCAAAACATCTGAACTTGTGTATAGTGGTATATATACACACATACTTATATGTATTTTACACTTAGACATATATAGGTGTGATAGGAGCGTAACTATATTGGTGTTAATTATTTCATTAGCGCAAGTAGTGTTTTCTGCTCCTTTCACACCTATATATGTGCAGGTGTATATATACATACATGGGTGTGTATATATACCCCCTATACACATGTTCAGATGTCATGCCTGACTCCAAACATGTGCTCAAAAAATCCCTATAGACGCCTGCAGCCAAAAAGCAAGCTGACAGGGGCGAAGCCATATTACTGCAGCGAAAGTGACTTCAGAGAAACTAGCTTTTCTCTATAGCGGTCACCCTGACATGGAAGGGTTTGGTCACCCTGCCATAGCAGTCACTGTCAGTTCACCCTACACTACGGTCACCCTGGCACTTAACACTTTCCCTACAGAAACTAAATTATTAAAGCTAACTAAAGTGTAAAAGAGCACCCTAACTACACTAGATATCCCTTTCCTCACACTAATAAATGCTAAATGACACTTTGTAGCAGAAGTCCACTAACTGCTTCCACTCTCTTCCATGTCCCTGTATAACAATGCTAGGAATTTGGCGGGGGCTATCTTATATACTGGGGGGCGTATTCACTAATGATTGGTCTATGGACCCCCTAGTCACTCCAATCACATTCCTAGCATTCTCCTGCCGCCACAATTGGCTTTTGCTAATGGTTCTGGTCCAATCATGGGCTTTTAAAGCCCATTTCCTGTCCCATTGCATTTTGATCAGTTCTGGTTGCCGAATTCCGAACTTTTTGGGCAAAAAGTTCTAAATTCGGCCGAACCTCGAACAGCCAATGTTCGGGTCAAACCGATGGTCGACCCGAACCGTTCGATCATCCCTAGTAAATACCTGAATTTTACTTGCAATCTCCTAAACAAAAGCACTACGACTGGAAGAGGAAGGGGCAAGACTACGCAGGAGCCCATTTTGTGGGCCACATGCAAATATGCTGACAATGCTAGGTGTAGGAGAATGCAGAGCGAGTACAGATATAGCATTTTTCATCTAAAATGAATATATTTTAACAATTAAATATAGTTTAATTAAGAATGTTTTCTTGTTCAAGTAGTTTATTGAAAAAACAGAAGTAAATACAGCGCAACATGTTTTCAAAGAATGCTGCCAACTATCAGTTTTAGGTGAACCTGTCTCAAATCTGGGCAAGTAAAAGTGAGCATATGAAGTCAAAGGAGCTGGGGAAGAACAGGGCCAAACTCAACTTTTACAGAAAAAAACAGCTAAAATGGATTGTTAATTTACATTAATTTAATTTAACATAGTTTGTCAATAATTAATGCTACACAAATAGTTTAGCAATGATATCTACATATCTTACATGCATAAAACAAGACACCAAATTTTCTATGGACAAATAATAATTATTTTGATGTCCAAAGTTATTAGTGTCTGGGGAACATAGGTTTCACATACTGTATATCTATCACATCAGATAAGGCTTTATGATACTGGCTTCCAAGCATTGCTCTGCTATTATCCATCTATCATGTGCAGAACTCAGTGCTATATTCCTTCACAATGTCACATCCCCAGCTTTATGAGTCATGACCTAGCATGCCTTTGGCTGCAAAAGGCCTCAAGGGTTTGATGAGCACAGTCATAAGGGGAAACCCCAGAAGATTGAGGAAATAACAATGTATCTTTTTGTTCCTTAGGCCTACTACACACTGCTATTTTTTATTTTTTTATTTAACCCAGCAGGCTGAAAAAATCCTGACAGCTCAAGTTGGAGCCACTGTACTAACAATCCAATGTTAGTACAGCAATTTCCTGTGCTGTTCTATTGTGTTCCAATGGGGGGGGGGGGGGCACCAAAACACTCTAGTCACTGCTCTCAGCCAGTGGCTGGGCAGGAACTGGTCCGCAGACCTTTTTTGGTTTATGCCCCTTCGATAGAAGCCAGCCAAATTGCTGACTTCTGCCAGAATGGTACAAACAAAAGTACCGTGTAGGTAGGCCCTTGCCCCTAATATGAATACAAAAAATGGGATAGAGAAGGATGGGGCTTTGTGGGCCAGTGGGAGTAGAAGGATCACACACAAAACCAACCTGTATAAAACAATTTGCATTTTTTTAAGTTAGAGATAAAAAGCATGGGCCAGAATGGCTGCAGTACAGGGCCAAATGTCGGGCTGATTTCTATTGCTTTAATATCAAATGAGAGGGCTCTAATGTAAAATACAATCTGAAGGCATTCTGGTGTTTATTTGGTGGGGAAACCCTTAGAGCTTATCAGGTAATGGGATTACAGGGGATGGTGCAAAAAAACTCAAGGAGTAGCCTCTTGGGTAGCTACTAGTGGGGTGTTCCATCTAAAAAAACCACACCAGACCCTTAATCTGAGCATGCAGCCTGGCTGACTAGGAAAGGGGAGGAGGAGCATACAGATGGATTTCCTGTTTGCTTTTTTTCCAAAAGGTACCCTCTTAAAACCATACCAGACTCAAAGAGTCTGTTATGTATTATGGGGTAAGGGTCTTTTTTTTTTTTTTAATTCTTGCTGTAGGATGTGCTATAGCAAAAGTGACATTTACAAATTAAAAATAAGAAAAAAAAGCTACAGTTCCAATTTAATTTGATATTGTTGTACCAAGCCTATCTCTGACACATGTCGTTCACAAGTTAAAACCAGTATTTTTTGCTAGAACATTACTTAGAACCCCCAAACATTATATATATATATATATATATATATATATATATATATATATATATATACATATATATATTTTTAGCAAAGACTCTGGAGAATAAAAAATTGCGATCGTTGCAATATTTTTGTCACACGGTATTTGCTCAGCGGTCTTTTTTATTCTCAATTTTTCTAAATTTTTCAGGAAAAAATACATTTCACTGCATTCAAAAAAACTAAACAGTAAAGTTAGCCCAATTTCTTGTATATTGTGAATGATGATGTCATGCCGAGTACATCGATATCTAACATGTTATGGTTTAAAATTGTGCACACTCATGGAATGGAGACAAATTACGGTTCTTAAAAATCTCCATAGGTGAAGTTTAAAAAATTTTAACTGTTACCAGTTTAGAGTTACAGAGGAGGTCTTTTTCTAGAATAGCTCTAGCTCTGGAGATTGCGGAGATACCTCACATGTGTGGTTGGAACACCATTTTAATTTGCAAGCGTGACTTACATATGTGTATTCTTTCATGCGTGAGCTCATGGTGACGGGGCACTTTAAATTTTTTTGTTTTTTTCTTATTTATTTTATTTCATTTTTTATTTTTTTTAAATCTGATCATTTTTATTGCTCTCACAAGGAATGTAAACATCCCTTGTGACAGTAATAGGCAGTGACAGATATTCTATATGGAGGGATCAGGGGTCTAAAAGACCCCAAACCCCTCCACTGCACTTCAAAGTATTCTAAATGCTGAAATCTACATTTTTGAATATTGACAGTCTTTTCAAATCAGCGCCGTTAGCAGCCGAGTAAACCGGAAGTGGCGTTGTGACATGGCTTCTGTGTTACATGATCAGAGACCCGATCAAACCTGAATCCGGCTTAGTTTAGGACTCCAACCAGCCAACGGACATGCTGGTACAGGAGACCTGCGCAGAGCCACGAAAGGCGGCTGGAGGTGGGGAATGTCCCCGCTTGCTCGCTGGAATAACAGCCGAATGGCTGCTGAACCGCATTGTCTGTTATCTCCTGAAAGCTGACCACCGGCTCTAAAAAATGGTACTGGGTTAATGCCTGCAGCTGCAGGCATCATCCCAGTACAACCACTTCTGCAGCTCGGCATACAAGTACATCGGTTTGCGGGAAGTGGTTAAAGAAAAAAAAGCACACAGACCCTTCAAAGGTCCCCCAATATCAATAGCAGACCCATGGAGGGGTACTGAGGAGTACTTTTTTTGTTGTTGTTTTGTTTTTTTTATAGAAAAAAAAAGAAGTTGGCAATGAAATGTTATTTGCTGGCAATTTAAAACACTGTTATCCTTTGTAAGTGTCAGTGCTGCTGCAGCATTTTCTGTACATCACAAACAGAGGTGCGCCCCATTCACAGGCAGGATTAGAACACTTATCCCCCCCAATCACCTATTCCCAGGTATACTATTTAAAATCATTGGGCTTTTTTAAAGCTTCAAAAAATAAAATAAACACTGTTACTGATTTTTTTTTTTTTGTATTGGTACATGTTTTCCAGGGCACCAGGGGCAATTTTACTTTGACAGATTTGGCTCCCATTGATTTCAGTGGGGTTCAGTTTTTGCATCTGAGCTTCATTTGACAAACCCTGCTCAAACTGAAACCAGGGCAGAGCAGCTCATCTGTATTTCTGTTGGAATTTTTTTTTTTTACTGATCAAGGTTAGCATGGGTTTTAAGTGAGTGCAGGACAAGCAGGGTTGATAATTTGGTTAATAGGTGGATGTATAAAAATCGAGTCCTAGTAAGATAGGGTAATAAATTGTCCAGCTGCAGATGTTGGAGGTAATTCTCCACAATATAAAATGAAATCAAGCTCAGACCATCTGCATCAAGCCTTTTCAATGTGTCTCTTTATGATTCAGTGTGCCTCGTGGCATGAATAAATGCAAGCCTGTTGAAGCAACAGTTTATATATTCACAATCAACACTTCTAAATTTGATTGCAACAGAATACACTTACATAAATACATTTGGTCCTTCATATTATCTTACCCCACTCATTTATCTGTCATCTGTTAAAGATGATATTCTATTTATTTGAAGAAATGTAAATCAGTAGAGGTGGCCCTTAATAGGCTATTATCAAGGTAGTACATTGAATTAAGAGACCCATCGTGATAAAGTGAAAGCAATACACTACATATATTAGCTTGCATGTAAAAATGATATCATCAGATATACTTGGATGATCATTATCTGGACAAATATCAATCTGCAGTGTTTGATTATTATTGTTCTTTCCATGGCTGTATCTCGTTGTACACAAACCTTGTCAGACCACCAATAACTCTACAGACTAATACCACAATAATACAGACATAAAAGAGGGTAGGAAGTGAAAATTGGGAGTGAGGGCTGAAATTGACATGATGCTATTTCTTTTCTGAATGCATAGTTGGTGTGTAAAATTGACAATTCCCAACATGCTACTGTTTATAGTAGAAAACTAACAATATAAAGAATCAGTATTTTTTTTTACTGTTTAACGCTAAATGGGATCTTTGGAAGTTTATTCAACAACTATATTTACCTGGGATTTCGTATTATTTTTCAATGCAAAGTAGCTTAAAGCGGAGTTCCACCCTTAATTTATACTTACCTCCATCTTCTCGCTCCGGGTCACCTGAAAAACAAATGGATAATTGCAATTTTTTTTTTTTTTTACTTACCTCGTATAGAAGAAAATATACTTACCTTACTTCCTTCTTCCTCCCCTCGGCGGCCACGGCGATTCGTCACTTCCTGGCTTTGCAATGATTCCTGGGAGCTGAACGTCATCGCTCCCAGGAATCAATGCGCCTGCACCAGCCCCGCCGTCACTTCCGGTGCGCGCGTGTCATTCCCTTCTAAACAGCTTCTGGGTGCACCGGAAGTGACGACGGGGCTGATACAGTGCATCGTGGGACCGAAGAAGACGGAAGAGGACGCAGAAGAGGATCGCGCTGGCTTCAAGCTGCCCACACCTGAGATGGCAGCGCTGGACAATACATTTTCAAGGTGAGTATTTCTTCTAAAAGGTAAGTGCAACCCGGGACAGATCAGAGGCTAGCCATTGTGGAATGTACTAGCCCTGAGTGTCCCGGGGGTATTTTTATTAAAAAATGTATTCCCAGGGTGGAACTCCGCTTTAATTATTTGTCATGCAGCTCTTTTAGGGTTTGTTTTTACCTAATGGTGTATGGTACTTGTTCATTCTAAAAAGTTTATTGAACTGATTCCAGTTGTATTCCACATTTTTTTCCGATACTTCATCATTGTTGTCAATGTCTTCCGACTTGTCTGTTCTCTTTCTCTGGCTTGTATTTTCTACCCCCAAATAAACAGTTGGAAAACAAACAGTTTTCTTACGCAAATCGATTTCTGCTAATCTGTTGCAAATTTTCTCATCCGTGGATCCTATCAGTATCAGCACTTACCCTTGCAGGCTGACCATACAAAGCCAGCTTTGCAATTAGCAGTAGTGTTGTCAGCATGCAATGTGCATTCCTCCAGTTGGCTCTTGGGGCTGCCTATCGAATCATAGCTGATAAGCAGCCCAACACCCAACTGAAGGAGTGCTCATGACAGGATGGCAACATTGCTAATAATTGCTGCTGTCAGCCTAAAACAGAGAGTTCTGTTATTGGCAGGATTTCCAGGAAAGTCAATAATGATTTCCTTAATAAAAAATGCATACTGTGAGATATGTTTTTCAAATGGAAAAATGCATTTTGTGTTTACATTCATTTGGGTTTTAGGCATTTGAGTTTAGGTTAAAATCAGTTCTTATTGTGTCAACAATATCTGATTTGTAAAAAAAAAAATTGAACATAAGCATTTTATTTTTATGTGTACAAAGAACATTTGTTACTGCTAGGCATACTGCTTTCTGCTGTGTTCATTGGAACAAGATATGACTAAAAATAAAGATATACGAGAAAGATATACATTTTTTGTCCACAGTTATGTTTAAGTGCACTCTAAGATAGTCATCAGCTTATGTGTCAAACTGATAATCATAAACATGGACTGAACAGAGCTTGGCTGCTTACACTATCAAGTGTGCATATGATAACTACACTTGTTAATGCATTGTTAGGATATCGAGTGCTGGTATACAGCAACAGCAGGGGTAACCTAGAGCTGTGTGCAGCACGTAAGGAAGCTGGGGCAGACTGTGTATAATTAAAGTAAGGTTTATTAATAATAAAGCAAAAACCTATCCAACTCTACAAGGCAAAAGTGAAAATATACGTGAACACTGAACTATGTGACTAACAGGGTAAGACAGAAGATGACAGGAACAACAAGGGAGATTAATCAGGAAGAGACCAAAACTAGGATCAGGAACAAGGGGAGCAGATTTGATGTAGCAGGGTACAGGACTCAGGTACTGGAACAGGAACAGGGTCATGGTCAAGGTTAAGGTAAAAAACAAGATCCAGATCACAGCATTAATAACCAGGTATATGACACAGAGACAAAATCCTGAGTTGCTAAGGAAGCTAGGGTAGGGGTTAGATACTTTCCCATCAGCCAGCATAAGATAGAGACTGATTACTGGGATCTGCTGGCTACTGTCCAGATAGCAAGGATAACTTGCCACAAATTTGTGGCAGTGTTGAATTGTAAGTCTTGTTAACTTGCTGCACATTTTCACTGGCAGCTTGCACACTTGCAGAGTACTTGAAGCACAAGTTCTAGTTGACACTTTTCCAAATTCATGTGGTGAGACTATTGCACTATTGAGACTATTGCACAACATGACTGAACCAGAACTTCCAACAGACTTGCAGAATGTGTGCAAAGAAAGTTGATCTGGACTGGATCTCAGACTTTCTGCAATTGTGCAACAAACTTGTAAAGGCTGGCAAATCTAGCAGTAACTTAGAAAGTCATTTTCAAACGTGCAGCCTAATTGCTTGCTCTCTTGGTGAGAGAAAACCACTCTTGGACACCGGAAGTACACCCTTCGACTCTGGGAAGCACAGTGCACCAGCAGGTGATCCAGGTCCGGACATGCCGCCATTATAAAGCATAAAGTGGTATAAAGTATATCTAAACTTTAGATTAGGTATCCGCATATTCTTTTAACACACTTCCTGTTTCTGGGTGGCTATGCTCACTTCATCTATAATGGAGCCATGGTTGCCACTCAGGGTGGACTTCAAATATTTCTAATCTCCAGTAAAGGGAAATAACCTGAAAAAAGAGAAATTATTCAGGCACCTCGTCTAAGCAACAAATAGCTGCAATATATTGCAACTTTGTTCTTGGGTTTAATTATCTTTTTTAGAAAAACTTCAATCTGTAATGAGAAATGTAAATGTACATAAGTGACGATTTTGATTCATTATAGAGAAAGCTTAAAAATGCTAATTGTGCTGAAAGTGTTACTAAGCCCAAGACCCTGCATTCACTATATCTGGTCTCCCACAGTACACACAACATGGAAATGCAATTATTTTTGGAATACAGGATTTCACACAATGCAGAGTATTAACCCCTTAGGTTCCGCGGTGAGTATATCAAGCATGCTTCACTGCATATACAGACTGATTTTACTGTTATGAGTTTAGTAACATTTTATGTAGTACCCTGAAAATTTAACTTATGTCTTAAATTCCTTCTGAATAATATTTATTTCTTGGTATGTGAAGGTACTTAGGCACTCCTGTGCACACAGCATTATAGCTGTATATCTGCAGTTTGATATGTAAGACACCGTTGCCTCTGACTGCTAATCTTAGGAGATTTGTATATCACTATTGTGCTGCTCACTGTTTTCCTTGCTGGATCCCAGACATAAGGAAGCAAACACCTGCCTCTACCAAGATGGCAACCTCAACACAGAAACATAGTATAGACCAAGGAGTATTAGGTCAGTAAAGATCAGTTGTAAGGAGACCACCGGCAATACTGGTGGTGACTATTTATTTGTGCTTGTCATTTTGGGGGAACAGTTTGCATAGGTCAGTTTCCCTTTAAGGTTTATTTACTGCTTAGTAAGAATATGTATATATCTTAATCTTTATAGCCTGACCACAGATCTATTTTCTATCTTAACAATTAAAGCCTCCATATATGCTGTAATAGCCAGGCTGCATGTGCTTATCTTTCTGTGTAATTTTACACAGCAAGTGCTGCACCAAGCATTAAAATTTGCTGTGCTAACAGCATTTTGGAGATTTGGACCATGGTTCTCACACACAAACAGCTACCCGGGTCTCCAGGGGTCCAACACTCCCGCTGCACGCTGCTCTGATCAACAGTGTTTTAGTACCCTGAGCATGTAAAATATACAAGAAGAAGAGCATATTTATTATTGTATATGCAGCCTGACCAGACTTAAGGCAACCAATGATAAAAATTAAATGTTATTTTTAGAAAGGCTCAGCAGCAATGAATTAGCAGCTTTCCTGTAAGGCACGCTCAGAACTTTTTCGACCCATTGAAGCAGTTCCATGATAAATGGATGACAGCATGTGTTTGGAACATGGAGAACCTAATTAACACTGTACTTCAACTGTTATTTAGGCTTAATTCATCAGCTCAAATAACTTTATTAGTGGAACCACAGTGTATTATTTGAGCCACCTGCTCAATTCTCACTAGGCAAACTGAAATAATAAACACATTGTAAATGTCATTTTACAGTTTACAGAATATTGACAGTGGTCCAAAGTGATTTAATTGTCCTGGAATTCTATGTTTTACCACCCTTCAGTTTACTTATGACACTGTACTCATGTCACGATTCTTTATAGGAAAATTAATTAAATATCCATTATGCCCGAATGACTTATGCTTCTATACCATGGTCTATTTTCGACATAATGGCAAAGTGAAAACATTTTCAACAGCCAACCTAGTGCAGGTCAACAAGTAAATCATAACTTTCTCTCTTGCTCTCTCTCTCTGCTGTTTGGTGTTTGTTGAGAATGTTTTTCCAGCACCATCAGAATCCATCAATTTACAGGAGGTGGTGAATCATCTATCACATTCCTCACAGATATCATTATTTCAGAGGGCCATAAAATAAATTAGGTCCCTAAATGTTAAGGTTTTACAACCTCAGTGAGGTGCCATAGATGTATCAAATTGGTGTCCTGGTTTGCGTGAATTAGTGTAAGGATTTTGTTATAATTGAGACACACTGGGAGATATAAGCTAGGTGTCTCCTCTTATTTGAGTATAGTAAGCAAAAGTCACAATTTTATTTTGTATTTCTATTTGCCACAGTCCAGCCCTCCATCAGTCTGATGGACAGTAAACCAATCCTTTATTTGAAAAGTTTAAGGACCCTGATATAAATTTAGAGGCAACATTTTGCATTTAATTTAAGTTATAATCTGGGAAAAACTTTGGGAATACAAATAAAGAATAAGTATGAATGCAAAAAATAAGTAAAAAATAAATAAAGTTGTCAAACAGATTGGTGTATATGCTTTAAAGTGTAATTCTAGGTATTAGTATGTTAAACATAAATACACTGACCCAGCTTGGACCAAGGACGATGCCCTCTGGAAGCTGGAAATCACTGAAGTAGATTCTGCTACTTTAATGATCTCCACTTTCTTCTGGGTCCCAGAATTAATGAATCTGTGACTGGACAAGTTTGAGAGGCAAGGCAGTACAAAGCATTCTGTGATTGGCAGCCGACCTTCTGTATTAACAGTGCTGGAAATCACTGAAGTAGATTCTGCTACTTTAACGATCTCCACTTTCTTCTGGGTCCCGGAATTAATGAATCTGTGACTGGACAAGGTTGAGAGGCAAGGCAGTGCAAAGCATTCTGTGAATGGCAGCCGAACCTTCTGTATTAGCAGTGCAGGAGAGCAGCCACTTGGCGAGGGACCAAGAAGCAAGCGGAGATCAGGGAAGTGGGAGAGTTTATTTCAGTGATTTTCAGCTTCCAGGGGAATCATCCAATAATTACTTTGGTCTAAGCTTGGCAAAAGTAATCTATATTAACACACTGCATGGAAAAAAAAAACTAGACATGGTTGCATCATATTTTTTAATATAAATTATATATCCCATAAAGAGCAATATAGAATCCACTCTTTGTTTAGCAATCTAGCATCAAGGAACATTCATTGGAAATGTTTTTTTTTTTTTTTTTTTTTTTTTAATATTTCAGTTTCTACTTGCTGTTATTGAGTTTTTTCAGTGAGCTAAACACATTCAACATGTGCATACTATCAATATATAAAAAGATGATCATCCTTATGGATTGTGTTCAAATATTTGAGCTTATACCATGTTTTCTGAACATTGTTTTAGAATAACAGAGAACAATTAGAGGTTTGCATTATATTTTATACAATTATTTCTTATACAGCTAACAAGAGGCAGAAGTACATAAATAATTCTATATTGTGTCCTTATATAGCCTGAATAGTGATGTCACACTTGCAAAACATATTAAGAAAATATGTATAAGGATATTAAATAAGGAAGAAAAATAGAGGAATAATCATTTTTAAAGCATAATAAGCCTACAGAAACCAGAATTAATGTTTCACTTATTATGATCACAGTCTGTTGTTATGGGCTATTATTTAAACACCAACTCAGTGTCATCAAATCTAATCTGCAGGGGATTTAATAGAGAAGAGGCTGACTTTTATTTTTCTAGACATACATTCACATCCATTAAGTACACTGGCAGGGGGTCTCAAGAACTAGTACTAGTTAACTCAGGAAGCCTGGGCATTGTTCCAGCAAATAGGATCCCTATCTGTATATTCATGTACCCTAATAGGAAGTATGCTACCTCCTTATCTAGGTAATTACCACACAGAAATGTAATTGTGACTCACAATCCACTGCTTCATCTGCCAAACAATAAAGTAGGATTCCCACTGGACTTGAGAACACCTCAAGTTTAGTCATAAGTGGCACAGAACCCTTTTACCAATTCTCTATAAGCAGACATGACGGTGTGCCCATCTTTGTCCCCTCACTGCCTTTTAATAGTGGGAACTGGAAATCACAGACACTAAATATTACAAAAGAACAGTGAATGCAATGATAATCATTTTACTTTTTTTTTCTCTGGAGTTCCACCATAAAATGTAAGTTTCTCTTGTTGTTGATAGCAGATTTTATTATTTATCAGTGAAACCTTAAAACTAATATATAACATATCTGTGTCAAAGAATACATTTTATTACACTTTAGTAAATCAGGACCTTTATTTATATGTCTGATCTACTAAAGTGTTAACTGCGGTGAAGTTCACTTGACTTCACACGATGTCACCTCACTTTAAGTTTAAAGTGTATGGAAACCCTAACAATGAACTTTCCTAATTGCTGCCCCATTGGTCTGAAAAACTTTATAAAAATACCTATTGATCCTGCCAGAGATTTAGTGATCTCCTTATTGTCTTGTGAAAACGCAGTTTACCTGCTGCAGTGATATCCCAAGTAAGCGTTATCAAATACTCAGCACCCAGTTCACCTCTGTGGACTACAGAATGCCTACTTCCCCCTATTATGGAGATGGGGAGAGGGGAAGATGTCCCATTTGTCCTATGCTCCTAACATACTTCTTAAGCTAAGATGACATTGCTGCACCACCATAGATAAAGTACAATGAATGAACACTGTAGCCCTAGGACAGGAAATGTGTTACTTGCAGGATCACCAGGTAAAAATAAAAGAACACAAGCCTAACAAGAAAAAGAACACAAATTAAAGTGGTTTTAAACCTGTACATATTCCCAGTGAAGTGACTAGCCTCAGGTGATACACAGAGATTAGGCATATCCTCTTACATAAGCTGTACCTTTTTATTTGCACCCCTCTCGTCTCTACAGCCTTATAAAGCACATTTCAAACAGAATTTCTGAGCTTTAGAAGGCAGGGCTAGATCTGATGTCACAAGCACACTGCACACCATAGGCCCGGGACTGAGTGTAATATCTGAGGCCTGAGTGAAGGGAATGGACACCCCCGCCACCCCATCATCTAGTCTCATAGGGCAATATGCACATGTTAGGCTGTAAATCACTTGCTGTGTACTAGAGGGAGAAACAGGGCCTTCTCCTGTGATTGCCTGGTATCAGCATACACTGTCAGAAGTGGCTCATGCAGATAGCAGTGGAATGACAAGCAGACAGAAATCACACTACGTGCTTTGGATAGAGGCACACTATAGATGGCGCTGTTCATTTTTTATTTCAAAGGTTTACAACCATTTTCAGTCGTTACATTTCAAGGGCAGCAAGCTGCAATATATTTAATGTTAATTCTTTGGTTTAGATGAACTTTAAGCAAATCGCGCCGTCAGCAAGATTACTCCGCCCAGCAACAAAAGATCCCCAGCAGCAAAAACAGATCTCCCTGCAACCAGCACCAATAGACTCTCCCGCAACCAGCAGCAATAGACCCCCCCCGCAACAATAGTTCACCCACAGCAAAATACCCCCCATCCCAGCAACAATAGACCCCCAGCAGCAACAGCGGTTTTCCCTGCAGCCAGCATCACTAGATCCCTTCCAGTAACAACTGACCCTCAGCAACATAAGACCTACCCTGACAACAGTAGATTCCCCACAAGCAACAATAAACCTCCTTAGCAACTCTAGATCCCCCCACAAAAATAGACCCCCCCCTCCAGCAACAATATATCCCCCAGCAGCTAGCATCAATAGACCCTGAACCCCCCCCCCCATTACATATATTCATTGCTGAAGGTGCCAGGACTGTGTTCCCCTGCGTTCCCGCTGAAAAAAAGCTCTGAACACACAGCTTTCACAGCTTTCATACATGCAAACTTTATATTGTGATAGAAGTCTGCATTGTGCCTATTAAATGCTTACAAAAAGCTAAAATGAGTATTGTATTGTATGTGATAGTTGTTTTATTATTATTATTTTCAGTAAAGCCAAGGAAATGTCATTCTAGGTGAGTGACTGACTCTCACATGTTGTGAACAGGAACCCAGGGTGCTGAACAGCTCACCCGTGAGATTTAGAGACATGAAAAAATCTGGAATATTGCTGCACTCCTTGGTATTTTTATTGAATCATTAATTAACATCACAGGTATGAGAGGAACATAAAAGGTAACGCATTTCGTGCTAAATTCAGTGCTTATTTAAACCTCCCCAAACTAATATTTTCAGTAACAGTTCATTTTTTAGGACTCTGACTCAGGCTTTAGGGTCTACCCTCTTCTTAGTCCAAACAGTAGTGGTACAAGAAGGTATGTATAATGCTAAAAGTGAGTGGCTCACAACCGGCTACACTGCAAAATTCCTGGGCGCCGGCCCAGCTCATTGCACTTTGGCAGGTGTGCAATGACAGGTCACAGGTTGGTGTAGCAGTTAGTGTGGGCATTCACGCATGCGCTGATTGGCTAGAGGGGGAGCCAATCAGCAGGTCCGGTGCCCACAATGTCTGCTGGGCACCCACGATTGCTCCCTATCGAGACAGAACCGCTGTTCTGCCAGTGATGAACACAGGGATCCTGTGTCCCTCGTATTTAGGAACACAGGTCTCTTTGTTCATCTAGTGAGCCCATCCCCTACACAGTTTGAAAGCATCCCCTAAGCACAAATTTAACCCTTTGATCGCCCCTGATGTTAACCCCTTCCCTGCCAGTGTCATTAGTACAGTAACAGTCATAAGTTTAGCACTGATTACTGTAGTAATGTCGCCGGTCCCCCAAAAAGTGTCAGTTAGGTGTCTGATCTGTCCGACGTAATGTCGCAATCCCACTAAAAATCGCTGATCGCCACCATTACTAGTAAAAAATAAATAAAAATGACAAAAATCTTTCCCCTAGTTTATAGACGTGATAACTTTTGCGCAAGCCAATCAATATACACCTATTGGGATTTTTTTTACCAAAAATATGTAGCAGAATACATATTGGCCTAAAATTATGAAAAAATTCGATTTTTAAAAAAAAATTTTATTGGGAATGTTATATATCAGAAAGTAAAAAATATTGTTTGTTTTCAGAATTTACGCTCTTTTTCTGTTTATAGCACAAAAAATAAAAATCGCAGAGGTGACCAAATACCACCAAAAGAAAGCTCTATTTGTGGGAAAAAAAAGACATCAATTTTATTTGGATACAGCATCGCACGACCATGCAATTGTCAGTTAAAGTAACGCAGTGCCTTATCGCAAAAAATGGCCTGGTCATTAAGGGGGTAAAACCTTCCGGTCCTAACAATCACCCGCTCTCTGCTCACTAAAGACTGAGAACTGAGTAATCAGCAGTCTTTAATCTCTTAATTCTCAGTCGTATAGGTGGCAGGTGACAGAAGCAGCATTGGATCAATGCTACATCTACCTAGTTGAATATCCATAATAACAACCAATTTATTGGTACATACCATGCTTTTTGTGTCTCTAAGAACCAAGGCAGCTCACACAAAGTTCACATGAAGAAATAAAAACTTTCATCATCCATAGTTTTATTTTTTTTTTTTATCAATCATGATTTTGCATGTACTGGGAGATCAGCAAAAAATAGAGAGCCGAGATTTAACCTACAAGGAAGACAGGTTAAATGAAAATCCACGTCTTTGACTTTGGTTTCTTTTAAATTAAAAAAATATCCAAAACAAAAAATGAATACCCATTGGTTAGCTAAACAGAAAATCACTTTAACTGGTTAATGCAAATACAGTTAACCAACAAGGCATTTATTTCATAAAGCAAATAAAAACAACTTGCAGCTTTATATCAGGCTTGCAAAATTTGAGATATTTTTCTCCAGCTCAGCTACACTGACAAAGCAAGGCTTTTCACAGGCCAAGGGTGAAGTCCCCATCCTCAGAAAGCGCTTCAACCTAGGCAGAATTTAGGCTACGTCCATCCCCAGAAACTGCATGATTCAAGTTTGTCCCTCCACTCTATTTTTAAGGAATAAATTGTGTTATTCATTACTTATAATCTGAATGTACAGAAGAAAACAGTAAGATAATCAGTAAAGGAAGGAGCCTGGATGCTTTCTGTGGGTTAGCAAATAATGAAATCCAGCTACACAGGTAGTATACTGTCTAATTTAGCAACATATTTTTTTATTCTCTGAACACTCTTTTAATTCATAAATCCCTGTGTCAATCGAAATCCAAGGTGCTGACCTAATTTTTCTCTACTATGGAAAAGCAATACATTCTGGTCACCTACTCACCTTCTGGTAGAACAACGAAAGAACAACACCACACTGATAGTCATTCTTTTCCTTTGTTGTTCTCTAAGCTGTCTATACATATTAAAGGTCCCAGTGCCTAAAGACATGTACAACTGGCAGCACAAGCCTGAGCATCTCAATCTACTGGCCTTCCCTTACTCAATTTAGAGCAGGAGAATATAGGAAGTCAAAATAATGAGGCAGTTCTTGTATTTGAGAGAGGCTGGATTCATCCTTTTTTATGGATAGTGTAGGACCCACTGATAATGGGGTACTTTGACGTAGTGGTGGGCTTGAGCACGATATGGCCATATGGTGGGACCAAATCCCCATTTTTATTTGTGGATTGTCTTCATATTTGATAGTAATTTGCATGTGTGCGCTGTTCTTTTTTAATATGCATGTCGCTTGGTTCATAGCTGCACCAGCTTTAGAAATACATGTTCAGGGTTTGCTCCCCCAACTTTTTACTTGTTTATTAGTTCTTGTGTATTTG
The DNA here is from genome assembly GCF_965119305.1 of Pelophylax lessonae. Classification (NCBI taxonomy): domain Eukaryota; kingdom Metazoa; phylum Chordata; class Amphibia; order Anura; family Ranidae; genus Pelophylax; species Pelophylax lessonae. Next base: position 148,130,481 of record NC_138768.1, read on the forward strand.
TGCCAGCAATATTGCATCAAAGGGTTTGTTAAATAAATTAACTGGATTAAAGGTTTTTTTGTCCACAAGATTTTTTTAAGCATGTGCATTCTCAAAGCTTTGATGTAAACAATCTACTAGGGTGTACAGGTGTTGGAGGGAGAGAAGTAGAGAAAGACTGAAGAAGAAAGAAAGGGAAAAGGGGGTAGGGTGGGAGGGGTTTTGCTAGATGATATGGTGGGTTCAGAAGGGGAAAGGGGAGGAGGTAAAGAATGAGTATGGGTGAGTTGGGTGAATGTTGGTGGGAGGGTGGGAGTACAAAGAGCGCACAGGAATTCCAACTCCTTTAGGGTTAAGTTTGACTTTACAAACCAAATTCTGGTAATTTTGTACTCAGCTGCTTGTATTTTCTTTACACAATAGGATTAGAGTTTCTTGGTTTGCCATTTTATGTAGGGAGGACCAAGGTTTTAAATTTTATGTTTCATTACATTTACTTAGATAATCTGCCCTATGCTATATGGATGAGTTCAACCTAGTCTTCCACTTTGCCAAGTCCAGTGAACCAATTTTGCCAACTAGGTTACTGTTTTGGTACCCAACGTCCAGGTTAATACATCCTGGCTGTGTATTTTATGGGTTTGTTTTTGCTGTACATATGTACATTGTACAATGAGGACTGAATTTAATTTTGGACATTTTCGTGATGTTGGCTATAGGCTAACAATTGTTATTTGTATATATAATAGATGAGACTACACAAAAGATCAGAGAAAGGGTGTCACAACACATATACTCCATGATATCAAAATATTTCAAACCTGGATCTAAAGACTTAGATGCACTTTTCTTTCTCTTTTCCTTCAGCTCATTCAACTGCTTTATTGATAGCGCTGATTGTAATGCAGAATCTACTTGTGCAATCTGGTAACACAGAGCAATAGCAAAGCTAGTTAGACATAGCTGCTCATTTTGTATGAATAAAATAATCAGTGAAATATTTTCAAATTAGTGGTTGTTAAGGATCTGAGCAAATAGACTCTTACATGCTTCATTGTCTGCAAATATGGTAGTTACCAATATGACCCACAAGCCTTCGGGGATATGCCCAACAATATCTGTCCAGCACTACTCCATACGGTTCCAAGGACAAGTGGCATTTCTATAGCTTCTCAAGGGACTGGGTGTTATTAGCAGAGGTGGAATCAACAAAAAACGTACAGGATCCTGGTGTCTCAGCTGTAATTTTTGCTGTTTTCTCTGTGAAGTGAGAAAACACAGCACTCAATGCCTCACCAGCTCCAATATCCATAAGCTAAACAGCGGTGCACAATCCACGCTGGGTGCAGATACAAGTAGTTTATGAGGATAGTTAGCACCAGAAGGAAAACATCAAATAATTCATTAATGCAAATAAGTGTGTTCCAGGCAACTACCAAAATAAATAAAAAGAAGGAGGTTTGAACAACAATTTTGATTTATATTTGTTTCTTTAATGTATATTTGCTTTTTTCCTCCAATATTTGCTTTTTTTCCTCCAATACAGATTTCTTCTGGATTAAGAAACATCTGCCTGATTCTTTATGTAGATTAGTGGTTACACCTGTTGCTGACTGATTTTGATATTATGTATCTTGTTGATGTCTGATGATTACTTCATTATACTTCATTTCCAGTTTCATATTTTATATGCTGATAATTCAATTGTTAACCTTAGTTTAAAGTGTAATTCCTGTAAAATTTGAAGGCTAAATCTACTCCCACTCCCATTCTAAGACTATTCTATATACCCTGTAAAAGAAAAGATGTCTATACTTACCTATTCTGGAGCCGCTCTGGTCACATGGCCATCTTCCAGCACAGACTTCAGTGTAAAGGAGGGACAGCCAACAATGGATGCCCCATAGTAAGCCTATGTTATCGCCCAGCCTCTGCAGCCGTTGTCACTGCCTCTCCTTTACTCTGGGAGATCATGTGACTGAAACGGAGTGGCTTCAGAAAAGGTAGGTATTGGCATCTTTTATTTTACAGAGAAGATAGAATAGAGAGTACGAAGAGCAATTTTCAAGTCTTGCCACAGGTTCTTAATTTCAGGATTTAGGTCTGGACTTTGACTGGGTCAGCTTCCCTGTCCCTGCTGAAGAAAAGCATCCCCACAACACTATGCTGCCACCACCATGTTTCACGGCCACGGCGTGTTCAGGGTGATATGCAGTATTAGTTTTCTGCCACACATAGTGTTTTTCTTTTAGGCCAAAAAATTAAATTTTGGTCTGACCAGAGCACCTTCTTCCACATGTTTGCTATGTCCCTCACATGGCTTCTCACAAACTGCAAATGGGACTTTCTTATGGCTTTCTTTCAAAAATGACTTTCTTCTTGCCACTCTTCCATAAAGGCCAGATTTGTGGAGTGCACAATTAATAGTTGTCCTGTGACAGATTCTCCAAGCTGTGGATCTCTGCAGCTCCTTCAGAGTTACCATGGGCCTCTTTGCTGCTTTTCTGATTAATGCTTTCCTTGCCCAGCCTGTCAGTTTAGGTGGAGGGTGATATCTTGTATGTTTGCAGTTGTGCCAAACTCTTTCCATTTTCGGATGATGGATTGAACAGTGCTCCGAACAATGTTCAAAGCTTGGGATATTTTGTTTAACCCTGCTTTAAACTTCTCCACAACTTTATTATATTTTTTCTTTGGACTTTGTGATGCTGTTTGTTCACTAAGGTTCTCTAATAAACCTCTGAGTGCTTCACAGAAAAGCTGTATTTATACTGAGATTAAATTAAACACAGGTGGACTCTATGTACTATTTAGGTGACTTCTAAAGGCAATTGCTTCCACTAGATTTTAGTTAGGGGTATCAGAGTAAAGGGAGCTGAATACAAAAGCATGCAGCACTTTTCAGATAATGATTTGGAAAACATTTTGAAAACCATTTACCATTTTCCTTCCACTTCACAATTATGTGCCACTTTGTGGTGTTGGTCTATCACATAAAATCCCCAAAAAATCAATTTATGCTTTTTGGTTGTAATATGACAAATATTGAAAATTTCAAGGGGTATGAAACTTTTTCAAGGCACTGTGTATATATATATATATATATATATATATATATATATATATATATATATATTGCTCAAAAAAATTAAAGCAACACTTTTTAATCAGAGTGTAGCATTGAGTCCTGGGATATTGAGTTAAGTGGCTGTTAATTAGTTTCAGCTGCTTTGGTGTTATTAAAACAGAATAGTTTTGCAGGTGAAGGCCACTGAAATTTTTTTCCCTATGCATAGTTTCTGTTTTTCACTAGTTTTGCATTTGGCTAGGGTCAGTGTCACTACTGGTAGCATGGGACAATACCCTAGACCAGTGGTCCTCAACCCTGGTCCTCAGGGCCCACTAACAGGCCAGGTTTGCAAGATAACTGAAATACATCCCAGGTGATATATTTTGCTGCTCAGTGATTGCAGTATTTTAGTCTGCATCTCCCCAAGGTAATACTTAAAATCTGGCCTGTTAGTGGGCCCTGAGGACCGGAGTTGAGGGCCAATGTCCTAGACCCTATAGAGGTTGCACAGGCATTCCAACTCCTCCAGGATGTCACAACAATATGTGCCATTGCCAGAAGCCCTGCTGTGTCTCCCTGGAGACACGTAGTTACTCTAGGAGAGCTGGACAGGGCCAAAGAAGGTCCTTAACCTATAAGCAGGGCTGGTATCTGCTTCTTTGTGCAAGGAGCAACAGGATGAGCACTGCCAAAGCCCTGCAAAATGATCTCCAGCAGGCCACTGGTACAAATGTCTCTGACCAAACAATCAGAAACAGACTTCATGAGGGTGGCCTGAGGGTTGACGTCCACTAAAAGGCCCTGTGCTCAATGCCCAGCACCGTGGAGCTCGATTGCCCTGTGCTTTTTACAGATGAGAACAGGTTCACCCTGAGTACATGTGACAGATGTGAAAGGGTCTGGAGAACCAATGGAGAACGTTATGCTGCCTGTAACATTGTTCGGCATGACCAGGTTGGTGGTGGGTAAGTAATGGTCTGGGGAGGCATATCCATAGAGGGACACACAGACCTCTACAGGCTAGACAATGGCACCCAGACTGCCATTGGAATTTGGGATGAAATCTTTGGACCCATTGTTAGACCCTATGCTGGTGCAGTGGGTCCTGGGTTCCTCCTGGTGCAAGACAATGCCCGGCCTCATGTGGCGAGAGTATACAGCCAGTTCCTGGAGGATGAAGGAATTGATACCATTAAATGATACCACGCTCGCCTGTCCTAAATCCAATTTTACACCGCTGGGACATTATGTTTTGGTCCATCAGTGTGTTTGTGTGTTTTACTTTTTGAATTTGCCGCCAGTTCCACCCCCCTGCGACTCGACGCTCGCAGGGAACGGAAGCCAGGGCACACAGCACCTGGCCGAAGATCCGGCTGCCGTACACTGCCGGAATACATTGCGGGATCCTGGGGATAAGGTAAGTAACCTCTTCCAGGCAGGATCCAGCAATTTCTCCCTGGCGGTACCCCGAGTGTGGTTTGGGGTTACCGCTAATGGCACTGAAATTCCACCCCGAGCCACACTTGGGAATACCACCAGGGAGGTTAAAACGATGTGATATCCTTTCCTAATATATTACCCAGTCCATATTAGTATAGATATCCAACATGATATTTTTCCCAATTGAGATCAGATGTGTTTTCAAAGTGTTCCTTTAATTTTTTCTTTTTGATCAGTGTATATATTTAAAACACCTGCACTATTCCATCACAAACATCCCTGAATTTCACTCAGATGTTAGCAAGTACTAGGCAGTGAGGTACATTTTCTATTAACAAACATTGTCTGTAGCTTAGTAAATGCTTTATTTTTATGCAGATAGGCTTCTTTTACAACATGTGGAGTGCCTATCTCATAAAAATTCATTGCCTTATTCTGGCTCTTTGCAGATATAAAACAAGTATCTCTTGTACTTGCATGCTTCAACTACTAGGCTTGGGTAACTACTGGTAAACAACCATTTAATTCAATTTAAACTGTAGGTAGAAAATCCACAAAGATCCATTTGACAAAATTAGTTCTTTTATGAAAACAAATAAGCAAGGATTTGACAATGGCTTGTATTTTGCGCTTTTTGCCTTTTCATTCAGTTGGCTCACACAAAAAAGAAAATGTGAATGAGATTAACAATGGAAGACAAGCAGAAATTAGAACAAAAATACACAGAACAGAAACAATTGAAGGAGTGCTACATGCTAATACAAAACAATCTCACTTTTTCAGTTGCCGGCTAAAAAGTATTTCACCACCAGCACTTTTAGAGGTAAGCAACTCGTTTTCTTGCTGCCTGAAATAGTCATCACGTGCAGTGCAATTTTATAATTATGTTTTAATTTTCCATTATACAAAGAGTGCATTGTTGGGCTGTTTATTTTACAATCACCAGTACATATTAGTGTGTACGGATGGGTAAGTCATTTTTACAGATTGCAGAGTGTAGATGCCCAACAGGCAAACCTATATTTCAAGCAATGCTGAGTCACCCAGTGATCTATATATTTCTTGGAAACTCTAACGAAGAGAAATTTATATCTTTGATTGTATCTTTACCAGTCTGCCAAAGCAATTATCAAAGTTTCATCCTCCATGCTGGATTTTGTATTAATGTTACTTTTTGAAGATTTTATATAACTTGGGTACAGGCCAGATTCCAAGCAAAACAGCTAAATACATCATTAAAAACATATAAGGGATCCCTTCAAAGGTTCTGTTAATTTGTCCACCCAATACTGAGATTTACAGAGCTCTACCAGAGCACAGCCAGCCTGGTGACCTGATCTTTCTTTATTGCATTTAAGCAATAAAACTAGGTCCCTTTCCTGCCTCCAGCCTGTGACTGTACAGTATTGGAGCTGTACAAGACTGGTGTGTTCTTTTCTATGATCTCTCCTACTGTCAACATGCAGTGGCAGTTGAAATTAGCAAGAACAATTTCCCAGAGCTTAGTCTGGTAAAATGTCACTTTGTAATGTATACCCATTCATGTGTAAGAAAAGTAAAAACAAAAAGTCACAAGAGATTAACATGTTTGACTAAACTCTGCGGAAATTCCTTTACAAAGTGCAACTTCCCTTGCAAAGTGAACAGTCTATTTGCCTGTAGTAAGTTAAGCCCTATATATTCATGTACCTAGTGCTACCCCTACCTTGCCCAGTTTAAGTGCTGCTGTGCAGTGGACAGTAAGAGACTAAAATCAAGACAAATTCAAGGATTCAAGGATTCAGCTTGTTCAGCTGTTCAGCTGTTCAGCTTTAAAACTGGGACACTAGAAATGTATGATAAGCAAGTGGCAGTTAAACCCACTGACCTTTATCTGGGTTTTGGTAGACTGACCCTGACCACTGAATGTGAAGTTGAATTGTCAGAAAAGATTGCAAATAGGAAATAATTTGAAATGACAAGCACAGATGAGCCTTTTATTCTGTTTTATTGAAGTTTTGCTAATGGTGAGGGTAAACTAGGGGATAAAGCATACCTATGGGAAGCGAGGGGGAGAGATAGTCATTACGAAGGAGGGTTGTTCGTTAGACAGGTGAAGGTCAGCTTTAATACACTTTCCGTCACTATCATTCACAGACAAACATAAAGCTTTTTACAATGTTTTTAAATAAATTAATATAAAACTAACAATATAACTACTTATCAAGTGTACTAATGCACACTGTCTCTAAATGGTTGTTCAACTAACATGATTTTGAGCCAATACTATTTGTTTTATATACATTTCAAAAATGTTATATATTTATACAAAATTTGTTTTACAAGTAGATATTTAATACATATTGTAATAAAGTATCCTCGGAGCACTGAGCTGCTTGCTATGAGACACAGTGCGGTTGATTATTGAAGGGCTTATGACTTCTCACATTGTAAAGTATATTTTTACATTTCAAAATGTTTGGTCCCTTAGTAAATAAAGCAGAGCTATGTGTTCTTCATCTAAAAAGGTACACACAAAAATCCATTGTTTCAATTCCCATATAGATGTTTGGGCATTTAAAGGGAACACAGATTCACCTTTGTTACAAAGGTAGATGAAATGTTTTTGCTAAGGTAGGCCATACATTATACATTTTTTTTTTCATTCAACCAGTAGGTTGAACAAATAAAATGTGCCAAATCCCCTATCCACACATTTGAGGTTAATGAGGGAATCACTCCCACAGTGTGATTGTGTCCTGCTGTCGTAAAGCCTTTCCAGCTGAAAAATCTATAGCCGGTGACACTGATTGTGTAGGAAAAACCCAACAGGCTGGTTGTACACAAGTTGATATATAGTTCAATTTTTGAACAACCAGTTGGCCCATACATGGAACAAAATTCAACTAGTTCCTGCTGAACCGAGTAAATTTTGATCCATGTATGGCTGGCTTCAGTAAGCAGCCTCTGTTGCTTTTAGTACATTTTAGTAAATAAGCATCGATTTGTCTAATTTAAAGTTCATTAGACACTGCGAATGAACCACTGTTATTAAGTCATTGAGGGTTGAAACAAATGGCAGCTTTCATCAAAGAAGCAAACTGTTAGCGATGAACACATCAAAAAGATTACACACTTACTTACGATTGCTAGCTCAAATGTAGAAAGAAAAACTCAACTAGAGACGGCGCTCTTCCACAAACGGCAAGCAGACTGTCATTACTTTATCCTTATGTAAGTGGAATATTTTGTTTTTATTGAATAAACATTTTACACTATGGAGGCTCTTTTATAATTATATATTCGGGCACCGGAGAGTCCACTGGGAGAACCTTACATTCCAGGAATTACTAAGTGGCAAGGCAAGACCCTACACACACGCTTGATTTCTCCATTTGTTTGGTGAGTGGGGACACAAGAGGGGAGCATGGAGTGATTTGCACAACTATAATTCAAGCACAAGCACTTTTATTTCACAAGAATCATTTATTCATTCAGCTATTCATGTATTTGATCATCAGTATGGAAGTTTAACAGCACAAGCACTTTATCTCACAAGGACTTTTTCTGATCAAATATAAGGACGATTTATTGTATATTTTTTCTATTATATTATATTTATTATTACTATGAATTGTCAATGCACATTTAAGGTTTGTTGTGTATTCACTTGGTAACTAGAGCAGCGCTGATTTCCTTACCATTTATTAAGCTATTGCCTTATTTAGTAATATTCACTTTCCACAGTGAACATAAACTTCCTGCAGTAACTCAACTACAATGAATTGGTAGAAGAAAACCTAGTCAAAAAAATCTCAAATATCTTTATACACTAAATTATTTTCATTTGTGACAAAACAGAGTAAATAACAAAAGTAGCCACACTAGATGTTTAAAAAATAAATAAATGTCCATATAGTGAAACAATTTGTGCTGTTCTTTGTGATGAGAAAATAAGACAAGTGACTAAACTTCCTGATGAATATCCAACTGATGTGAATAGAATCAGATGCAAGTACTAGTCACCCAAGTGCACCTCCACCATAAAACATATAGATTGCCTCCTTACCGGAAGCCTAGACTCCAAATTATAGGAGTTTAGACAGCCGTTATATATAAGCACAGAAGATTCAGTCAGCTCTCTCTGTTATGCTGAAGGTGATATTCCAATCATGGCTGATGGTAGGGATTACACCATATCAAAGCCCATAAGGAGGAGATAAAATACTAACATAGTGTGAAGCCTTATAACAATTTATTAAAAAGCAGTAGGGCTAAAAATTTACAGGAATCCAGTTAAAATCCAGCATGTAACAGTAAACATTCCCGGAAATCAGTCAGCGTGTACTCAAGTTCGACGTGCGTGGTAACCTCACGGATATTGGCTCCCCCTACATGTTTCGTCAGAGTTGACGTCAATGGGGGGGAGGGGGGCTTTTTTTTATATACATTTTTTTTAATCATCTAGCATGGCAACTTTTGTTATTTACACTATTATGTCACATATGGTCCTATTTTGTTGTTGCCAGCAGGTTTATGTGCACTAATTCTGTCTACCTGTGCAGTAATTCTTTCTATACTAAATTATTTTCAAAATTATGTTTTAGTCTTTTTTTTTTTTTTTAAAGTAACACTCCTTATTAAAATATTGTGTGATCTTACTATGAAGTGTCTTGTCACACACTTTCTGTTATATGAAACTATAGAAAAAAGTAAAGAGTGATTTAGCAAAGTATATGTCATCTGGTTGAGTTTTACATCTAATTTAATGTATGAATCATTTAAGTAGATCATGTGACAATGTAGACAATCCCCCTTCTGACATCAAGACTTCATAAATGCCCCTGATGAAAATGGAAAGAAAAACAGTTGGAAGCTGAAATGATTGACTACCCTTCTCTTTTTATACTAAAATTGTGTGTTTAATATAAGCTCTCTTTATGTATTATAGAGTGGATAGAGGTTCTTTGTGTTCCTTTCTTGATATCTTCTATTCAGACTAAAGCTGCTCAGGGTCCAAAACTCCTTCAGGGGGATTGGTTACCTACCTATGATGCATGGATAGTGTATTTCCTTCACATTTGTATTTCTAAAAGTGCTCTTACAGTACAACATAGGCTAAAATGAAAGTGTATCTAAACCTCAAAAATACCTGGTGAGCTAGCCAGAACCACACTTCCTGTCTTATGGTGACTCCTTTATCTATGGAGGAGCAATGAAGACATCTTTAGGCAGCAGAACTATCTGGACAGGGTAGTGTTAGATGGACTAGCAGATATAAAAGTATTTAAAATACATCACTAGTATGTCTGAACCCTGTGACTTCTACTTTTGCTGGACAGCTTGGTCCGTTAAAGGTTGAAAAATAACAGTGAGACCATTGGGTAAAAACTAAGCTAAGAGGGACTCAAAAAAGAAAGACAATTGAATTATTGCTGTTGACAGACTGCATCATATGTTATGGCATTTTTTATTTTGCTCCTTGTACCACTTTAAGCATACTCTGGCCTGTATGACCAATATTTCTTGTAGCAGAATCATCACACATGGGAAGATGAGCATGGCATCTTTGAACATATCATTTGAAAGGTAGCCATTTTCTTACATGAGAATAATGAAAACAGGTAGCCTTAGGAGAGCATAGCCATATAAGTGCACACTTGAAACAACACGGTCAAGAACTATTCATGATATTTTTTATTTGCACTTACAATTACACTTGGACAAACCTTTAGGCTAAGAAGACAGGAACATTCTGAAAGTCTATTCTAAAAATGTGTAAAAGTATACTCAAATGTATCGTCCCTTGGAACAGACAAAATGGTATAAGTAGCGCAGGTATAATTGAGGGGAAATGACGTGGCTCATAAACAAGTCAAATCTTATTAAAGTCCTTAAACGTCCATCAATGCAAAAAATTCAAAACAAGGGGTTAATTTCTCCAGTAATAGTCCAATCCACCAAGTGAGAATCACCACCAAGTGTTGGGGTCACCACAGCTCTACACCTCCACCGATGTGATAATGGGGGGAATGGTAACTCACCAGAAGCTATGGCCTACCTATTTGCATAGGACAGGCAAACAGGCTGCTGTATAACAAATCCCACTCAGGAGCGAAAGCTGCTGCTATTACTGGATCTCAATCTCAGGTAGTCACGTGTCTCCCTTCTCTTCCCGGTAATTGCGTCCTCTCCGTTCTCCGTTCCCGGGATCCCGCCCACACCTTGTCATGCTATGCGTGACACACGTTGGTTGGGGGCGGGTCCGGCACCAGCGCTCCGGGAAGCCCTCCCTGCGAAGCCAGCTGACACGCATCTTTCATCAATCGGTTTGCACTCTTATAGTGCACCTCTCCCAACACACAGCCAGCGCTATTGTTTGCTGGCTGTGGTGCGGAGAGGACGCCGATAATTGAACAGTTCTCAACATCCAGGTATTGTCATTAAACTTCTGTTGGGCTTTTCTATTTAGTAATTCTAGTTCATTCTCCCTGGCTCTTTATGCAGCCTTGGTGTTATATACTTTTACAAAACCCTTCTCTTTTTGGTTTACATATTTTTTAAATGTTACCAGTAAAATTTCTCTTCACTACTAAACTAACATACCAACTAATTAGCCTTGATCTGCCTACCTTCCAGATCGGCGGTACCTGCTTGCCTGACATACACCTGTCTTAAAAGATCGTTCCTGGCTCTTCCAATTTGAGGACTTCAGATGTCCAGTGACTGTGTGGCACTTACCTGACCCAACAGCTGCGGTCCATTAACCAGTGCATCTATCCATCATTCGCATTATTGTATATGTCGCCAAGGATACTCACACCCACCAGATGTTTTTAATTGTGCAAGCTACTTAAGTACAGCTATGATTCAACCCTGTGAGTACTCGCCATTGTTGTTATTTATCATGTGAACTTTTATAGTCACTCTGTAATGTTTAAAACCTTTATAAATTATGTTTTTTTACATTAATTATTAATTTATCTATTACTAGAGTACCGGTTTGAACCATCCCCTGAAGAAGAAGCAAACCTTTCTGGCTTCGAAACATGTTGGGTTTTTAGTTCAAGCTATCTGTGGTTGATCTGCTTGTCTTTATCTGTTTGCATGGTGGTTTTAACTTGTTATATATGTTTATCAATAAAAATTATTATTTTTCTAAATATTTACCTTCCATACAATTTTATGTGCCTCTAAAGTCCCAACCAGGGGAACCCCATTCTTTTTGATTTGTGCTACATATATATATTTTTTCATATTCTAAAAATGTAACTGTTAGTGCAAAAAAAGAAGTATCACATACAATATCTAACTGTGATATAGGAAGGAATTGTAGTGATTTTTTTATTGTGAGTTACTAAGAAAATAGGATTTTGAACATTTTCTTAGATACAGTATGTGTGCAAAATGCGTTCCCTTCTATAGAACACTAATAAATAATACAACACTGCACCATTCCTATACAACTCCTGATGAATGTTGACACAAATATAACTTAGTGCAGCACTGGCAGTAGAGGTACATGTGGGTGAGACATAACAATCCTGAAATAAACTGCCTACATTCTACTTGGAAGTATGCAATACTAACACAGCAAAAGCTGCCAAAATCATCCACATTGTATCAGCAAATTTGTGCCAGAAGACTGCTTGTGTATCTAATTGTTTATGCATGAGAGCTATTGTGTAGGTAGTGTGAAAGATCATGTCAACCATTTGGCAATTTTAGTGTGTATTAAAAGCTAACTCTGCAAAGTAAGCATGTGGGAAGAAGTGGTGTGTGTGTAATTAACACTAAAAAACCATCATGTCAAAAATTCTCATATTTAATCATATCCTGCCAGTCATTCAGTATGATAGCAAAAGCATATTCAGCCCCAGTGAACCCAAACATAGCCCTACATTTTAGGCGTGGTAAACACTAGCAGTTTTGTTTTTCATTCAATCCAGCAGGATGAACAATGAAAAAATGAAGAGCGCAAGAGGAGCCACTGCACTAACAATCTGCTGTTAGTACAGCAATCTCCCCACTGAGCTATTGTGTTTTGACATGGGGACGCCCCCCCCCCCCCCGTGAGAAAACGCTGGTCAGCCATTTGCTGAGAGGGCTGATCAGATGCCAATCTGCAAACCTTTTTAGTCTTTTTCGGTCATGCACCTTGGAAAGAAGCCGGATGGTCTGTTCTGGCTTCTGTCGGTAGTCTTTTTTGGTCATGCACCTTGGAAAGAAGCCGAACGTTCTGTTCTGGCTTCTGTCGGACCAGCTGCCACACACACAGGCTGAATGTCAGTTGGCTTCTATTGAACCAGCAGATACCATCCAATTTTGGCTCGTGTGTAAGGCTCGGTTCACACTTGTGCGATGCGGGAAGGCTGCGAATTCGCAGCCTGTTCCCGCATCGCATCCACACATCTGGCAGTTCACACTGCCATATGCGATACGCAGGGGATGTCAATTAAATGTTAACGACACCCCCAGTTTGATCGCATATCGCAGGGCGATCTGACAGTTCGCACAGGATCGGATCGCACAAGTGTGAACCACAAAGTGTATGGCTGAATTCGCATCCGCACATGAGATCGCATGTAATGAAGGAGCAGTGCGCTCCGAATTACAGGCAATCTCGAAAGCCGCACAAGTGTGAACCGGCACTAAGGCTTGAAGACAAACTCTAGGAAAAATGTTATATTTAGTTTGCGTAGACTTAGAAAAAGTAAATACTTCTATCAAGTTTTCATTGTTATCTTATCAGGGAGACTTCACTTCACCCTAGATCTCTGTAACTGCCTGTTGTAGCAGTACAAGGAATACAGAGGAGAGCCTGTCACTGCCACAAGAAGACACAGATAGTAATACCTGGACTTTCTTGCTGAAATCAGGGCTTGATTAAATGAATTTAACTTGAACTACATTTCTAGGAGATGCAATATCAAGGATAAGCATGTTTAAGGCCAACTTCACATATACTGTATGTGTTGCGGCAACCAGCACAGTGCATGGTACTGCACCATGGAAGTATTAATGCATTGTAGGGCCAATCATCTTTTTTTTTTTTTTTTTTAATTCTTTATTTATTTTGTCAGAATACAAAATACGGTATAAGAATACAAACTGAACAAAACAGCAAGTCATCAGGGGGAAACCCCCATTCCAAAATGGAACAAAAAGAAATGACAGAACAAAAACTGGGGTTACCCTGGAACTCATGCAAATGATCAAGTGTATCAACCAACTACAAGAGGGTTTCCAACACAGAAAGTCACCTCTGTCATTTCAGAATTTGCCTTCCACTTACACATTGAGCTTTAATTCTGGGTCTCTGAAGTGCGGTCAAAGAAAAAGCAACCAAAAAAAAAAGGGGAGAGAGAGTGGGGAGTGTACAATCAGAGCCCCAACCCCAGTGCCAGCACACAACAGCCCTCGAGGGCAGAATAACCTGAGGGGCGCGGGAGAAGACTTTTTTAAAATTGTACACTTCAAGGCTCCAAGAGCGGGATCCAAAGACGGACCGGTTTCAGGTGGCAATGTCTGCGATATAACTCAAGGAAAAGGTATAGTAGAACCATGTTTTGCAGACCTTCTCTTCTCTGTGATTTGCAGAGGCAAGGATAACTTCCATTCTGTCAATTTTCTCAATTTTGTCTAATCAAATAGATTGCCAGAAAAGTGGGATGCAGGTCTTGATAGGATTAGGTAACTGAATCATAACTGACCTTTTGTAATGCTTGTTTTGACCCTATACCAGCATGTTAAAATTTTGAAGCCTGTTTCATGTATAGAGCTGGAAAGAAATGCAACATGAGCAAAATGCATCATGCACGTTTGCTGTTTTTATGAAAAGCTGATGCCAAAGTCAGATTCCCACTTCGCAATATAGGGTGGGTCATAATGGGCTGGAGGAAGAGAAAGTAGTTTATAAAATAAATATAGGCCATGTAGAATCAGGAAAGATGACCCATAGAAAGATTTCCCATAGAAAAGTGGAGAAGACATCTCTTGTACATTTGAGAAACAACTTTGGGATTCTAATTGGGAGAGTCTGCAGTAAATAAAGCAGCATCAGGAGAATATTCATCTTCAGAACACTAGGGCACCCTTGCCAAGTTCTGTTGCCCAATGTGAATTCATCAGAGAAGAGATCATTGACTTTGACCTTGGCTGAATGAGAGGAGTAAAGTTAGTCTGTTCATCCGCACATGTGGGCGCCAAACCGCAGATACTAAAATACCAATTTCAAAAATGGAGAGTTCACCCGGTCAAATGCTGTAGACAGTAAAAGCATTGGGTTGTAAGTGAAATGTGCCAAATTAATTACCTTTAAGGCTCTGGTGGTATTATCTTTCACTTCCCTTTTAGTTACAAAGCCCACCTGGTCCAGGTGGTTTAGACACTGAAAATAAGGTTGGAGCCTACTGGCCAGAATCTTTGTGAAAAGTCCACATTTTACAATGAAATGGTCTGAGCCTTGGATTGTTTATGGACCTTTCCAAGAGCGCATATTTGATCAAATAAAGAGGAGAACTGTTCAGTGGTCTGTTTTTGGCCCCCTGAGTGATGAGAACCCCTGAATGAAGCTTTATAGGCATCCCATAGTGCCATCGGGTTTGTCATGGAAAATTGGTTAGCTCTGAAGAAGGAAGAAAGTTCAGTGGACACCATTTCCCCAATAACTGGGGAAATTCATTTTTAATGGCACCCCAATGCACCAAAGCAATGCACATGGATTGCAGCACAGCAGAATGTACAGCAATATAATACCATCCAGTGTGGTGTGCTAAATTGGAAAAAGTCATGCAAGTGTGGTTGTTTTTTTCTTTGCTGGAGCATTCTAACAAATTAACGGACTAACGTAATTCAATGCAAGATAATGCATGGCAGGATGTATAAATGCAGTGCACAGATGTGAATAGGTCTTAAGGTAGCATATGTAGGACCCAAGACCGAAGGAGGTGAATTTGCTAAAGACGTATAGGCTGTTCAGTTTGAAAAGGGAATTTAATTTAGATCAGTGAATGAGGCAAAACTCTGCTGACTT
Source organism: Pelophylax lessonae (assembly GCF_965119305.1). Taxonomy (NCBI): domain Eukaryota; kingdom Metazoa; phylum Chordata; class Amphibia; order Anura; family Ranidae; genus Pelophylax; species Pelophylax lessonae. Next base: position 148,145,984 of record NC_138768.1, read on the forward strand.
CCATCATCCAACCATGTGCAAGTAAAAATACAGTTTTTTTAATTTCCTTGCGTAAAATTGGGTTATTTATGCAAAGGGAATTTTCATCACATTCACTAAGCTAAGGCAAAATTCTCTTTGGAAAGCAAACAGTTTATTTACCTTTAGTAAATCAACCTGATAGAGTCATGAAGACTCCAAGTATGTCTGTATACTAAAGCGGAGTTCCGGCTTCAAAATCGTTAAAATCGATTTTGGGCCATCCGCTTGCTGAGGGCAACCTGAAAAAGAAATGGATACTGGCGATTTTTTGTCACTTACCTTATTATAGAAGAAAATATACTCACCTTCCTTCCACTTCCTCCCTCTGCGGCCGTGGCCCTCGCCGTCACTTCCGGTTTGTGATGATTCCTGGGAGCTGAACGTAATCGCTCCCAGGAATCAATGCGCCTGCACCGGCCCCGCTCGTCACTTCCGGTGCAGGCATGGCATTCACTGCTAAACAGCTTCTGGGCATGCCCAGAACCTGTGTAGGGATGCCGCGCCTGCTCCGGAAGTGACGAGCAGGGCTGGTGCAGTGCATTGTGGAACTCTGACGTCACGGAAGAGGACACGAAGAGGCATGCTGCGGCTTCAGCTGCCCACACCTGAGATGGCGCTGGAGAAGAAATTTTCAAGGTAAGTATTTCTTCCTACAGGTAAGTGCAACCCGGGACAGTTCAGAGGCTATCCATTATGGAATGTACTAGCCCTGACTGTCCCGTGGTATTTTTAGCTCAAATTGACCCCCGAGGCCAGAACTCCGCTTTAATTTCCAAAAATGCCTAATATTTTGTTCAAACTAAGCTATGAGTAACTATCTGCAATCTTTATTTCTATTATACTTATTTTAAATTTATATATTTTACAAAATATTCATCCTGTTACATGTCTTTATATCACATCTGTATTATCCACTAGATATGTTTGAAGCCCAGTTCCAGCTGAACACTTTTTTTTAATAGAGCGGGTCATTGGCTTCATGGCTATCTGTAAGTACATTAGGAAGTTCCTTTACTTCCTTTGCAATCAACGGAAATGGAAAAGAGAGAAAATCCCCACAACAGAGACATAAACAGAAACAAAACATGGGCTCTATTCCAACTCTACTGCGAAAAAAACAAAAAAAGTTTGAAAGGAATGTTTGCTTTTCAGTCATGCTGACTTTCTGGCAGTACAACTAGTGGTGGCTATTAAACACAATCATAATTGTGGTCTCCTATTTGCAGCTGAAATTAGTTTACCATCAACTGACAGTGGGAGATATTGGTATCAAGGCAGACTCAGAGTTCATTCATCGGTCACTATATTCCAGGAGGTGTAATAAAGACTCCATAGAAAAATGATTGTTATAGGCCTCAGGTATCAGGATATAGAAGCCATGGAGAGCAGCAAGGACTGGCTGCAATGAAAGAGAAAATAATACGGGCAGGCATACATTATATTAACTATTTGAAAGTATGTTTTTATATTTCTTTGAGATAGGAATGTGTCTTTAAGAACTGTTTTATTATTCTCTTGAATATAGGAAAAAAATAGAAGTTTCTAAAAAAAAAAAAAAAAAAACATTGAAAGAATAGAGCACATGAAAATGGAAAAGGAAAGGAAAAAGCCACAATGAGATTATTTAAGCATTATGTATGTATAGATCCTACCACACTACTATACTACTTTAGTTGCTAAAGCCAACATTATTAAACAATGGAACTTAATTCTTCCCTAGAGAATGCTTTTCTACTACATGTTATTTCTATGTTAGTAAATCTCCAGGATTTATATTGTTCCGTGCATCACGGGCTGAACAATATCCCAGCTCTATACTTTATATAGCATTTTTTGTCATTTTATGTGGTTACAGTGAGAGTCATGTGGGAAATGTACAATGCAAAGGAAGAGTGGGGACTGAAGAATATTTTAACACCAAGAAAATAGAGTAAATGAGCTACAAATCACAAGCTTAAATAAATCCCTTGCAGCCTTATAAAAATATAACAGGCTTATGCAAGCATAACTATCTGTCCTTATTAAACACAGCATACTCAGAAGTAGTTATAAACAACTGACATTGAAAAGTTGCATAAATTATGTAGCTGTGCGGTTTTATATATATTTATTTATATATACACTATATTACCAAAAGTATTGGGACACCTGCCTTGACATGCACATGAACTATAATGGCATCCCAGTTTTAGTCAGTAAAGTTCAATATTGAGTTGGCTCAAGATTAAGCAGTACGTCTATGGGAATGTTTGACCATTATTCCAGAAGCGCATTTGTGAAGACAGGCACTGATGTGGACAAGAAGACCTAGCTCACAGTCTTCGCTCCAATTCACCCCAAAGGTGTTCTATTGGGTTGAGGTCAAACAAAGGCTCTGTGAAGGCCAGTCAAGTTCCTCCACCCCAAACTCACTCATCCATGTCTTTATGGACCTTGCTTTGTGCACTGGTGCAAGTTGGAGAATAAAATTGTCCAAAATTACCTTTACTGGAACTAAGGCTTGTTTTTTCATGCTTTTTGCAGAAATGCATTACATTTTTTTAACAAGGGTTCCTATGTAACACGTTCACATCAATGCATTTTTGTGCCTCTGCATTTTTGGAAAGGGTTGGGGACTTTTTCAAACAAAATGAAGCGTTTTGCATTTAATAGACTTCAATTGACCTGCATCCAAAACGCAAGTACTGCATTTTTACCGCGATTTTACCGTGATTTTGCAGCGGTTTGCGTTTTGTAATTTGTGCGGGGGGTGGGGAGTGTGGGCTTTACATTCCCTGTACATAGCTTGTTGCTAAGGAGCGTGCCAGGAAGCCGGCCGCCGCGTCCTTAACAGCCAATGGGGAGGAGGAGGAAGAAGTGGGGGAAGAAGAAGACAGAGGAAGAATCGGGGAAAGAAGAAGAGGGAGGAAGAAGAAGAAGACCTGGAGGAAGAAAAAGAAGAGCAGGGGAAGAAGAAGACATTTTTAATAAAGGATTTGTAAAAAACTGTCCATTGTCTTTTGTCACACTATACTACTTTTTTGGTGAATGGGTAGGGGTACAACCCCATAGCCATTTACAAAGGGGGGCGGGTCATGGGAGCCCCTTTGTTAAAGGGGGCTTCCGGATCCTAATAAGCCCCCTGCTTGCAGACGCCGACAACTACAACCCAGGGTTGTTGGGAAGAGGCCCTTGTCCCCATCAACATGGGGACAAGGTGCTTTGGGGTGGGGGGCACTGGAGCCCCCCATGTTGAGAGCATGTGGCCTGGTATGGTTAAGAAGGGGTGGCACTCGCTCATCCCCTCCCTTTCATGACCGTCCAGGCTGCATGCTCGGATACGGGTATGGTATGGATTTTGGGGGGGAGCCCCCCACATCATTTTTCTTTTAATTTTGGCATGGGGGTGGCCCCTCCAAATCCATATAGAATGGGATTGGTGCAGCGCTAACACAATTGAATCCACAGTCCATACAAATGTTCAAATGGATCAAATACAAAAGTGCAGTAAACAAAAGTTCATCAGAGAGTGCTCCAATAAAGAAGGGAAACTGTCCACCACTTCAAACTTGGAAAAAGCCCCGATTGCAGGAACTGCCACCAAGATAATAAATGGCCTCTTACCAAATTGCAATGACCCCCATTACAAGGATCAAAGACAGGCTGTGTGATCAAATCAGTGCCCAGATCGACATGTATCTATTCCCAGTGTTCCCTCAGCAGCTCCGACCGGAACAAGTGAACATAAGGAAAAGAGGGACAACTCCAATAGTGAAGTACGTTCACAGGTTTATTCAGTAAAAGCAGAGTGGCAACTCACGTTTGCATGAAGAAATCACAGCATGTCTCGGAGCTATACTCTCAGAACCTTTGTTTCCAACCAATAAAATGGTCTCCTTGCTGGCCTCAGCACGACGAACCGCAGGCTTTTTTACCCTCCAAAATCCATACCAGACCCGAAGAGCCTAGTATGGACCTGGGGAGGACTCCACGCCATTTTTTTTCACAAATTTGTTTGCTGGCAATTCTTTTTTTTTACATTCAGCTGTCAGTGGGGACCCACTGACAGCTAATGACGCATCGATTGTTAGGACGCACTGGCAGGCTTTCCAGCCCACTTCTTAGGAACCTAACATATAGTGTGAATGTAAAAAAAAAAAAAGAAATCGCAGTAAAAACATGGTTAAAAAACTGCAGAAAGCACAGCAAAAAGCACTGTTGAAACGCTCAAAAGCAACATGCATAGATGTGAATCGAGCCTAAGGGGCTAACCCCAAACCAGAAAAAAAAACCTCACACCTTAATCCCCCCTCCACCAAATGATTTGGATCGGTACACAACGCAATGTTCATAAAGACATGGATGAGTGAGCTTGGGGTGGAGGAACTTGACTGGCCTGCACCGAGTCCTGACCTCAACCCGATAGAACACCTTTGGGAAGATTTAGAGCGAAGACTGTGAGCCAGGCCTTATAATAAAGAGAAAAAAACAGGAGGAGAGGTTGTCAACAGTTCTCCAGTCCAATATTGGACAGGAGAGTTGGCTCACCTACCGCCTTAGCAAGATGGGATTTTAAAGGCTGAGAGGTTGTCATTGATAAACGTACAACGTACTTTGTATGAAAAGAAATAACTTTATTAGATCCATCAAAAATACTGAATAAAAGCACAATGTGTGAATATAAAAAGGATAGATTCTACATCCATGACATATATATCTATTAACATGATATATATGTTATGGATGTAGAATCTATCCTTTTTATACAAAGTACATCGTACGTTTATCAATGACAACCCCTCAGCCTTTAAAATCCCATCTTGCTGAGGCGGTAGGTAAGCCAACTCTCCTGTCCAATATTGGACTGGAGAACTGTTGACAACCTCTCCTCCTGTTTTTTTCTCTTTATTATATGGTCCCAGGGATGTGGCTGTGGATGGTTGTTTTTACAGCTAAGATTGTTTTATTGGTGTGTGAGCCAGGCCTTCTCATCCATATTAGTGCCTGACCTCACAAATGCGCTTCTGGAAGAATGGTCAAAGATTCCCATAGAAACACTCCTAAACCTTGTGGAAAGCCTTCCCAGAAGAGTGGAAGCTGTTATAGCTGCAAAGGGTAGGCCAACTCAATATTGAACCCTACGGACGAAGACTGGGATGCCATTAAAGTTCATGTGCGTGTAAAGGCAGGTGTCCCAATACTTTTACTAATATAGTGTATATATATATATATATATATATATATATATATATATATATATATATATAGTATGTTAGTATATACACACACATATAGTATATTTCAGGTGTCAAACTAAAGAGCAGGAACCAGTATAGTGCACCTATGTCATCCTAAAATGGATGAAGAGGATGTGCAGATGCATTTGGATGGAGAGAGACTCAAGTTTATTACATAGCAAGCACTTACAGGGATGCTCATTGTAAAAAGAGACGCTGCAAAATGTACTCAATTTCCTCCAAAGTTGGTCAAGAGAAAAATTGGAGGGATTAGATTAGGTTCACATTGACAAAAAAAAAAATGAAAGTATTTCTAAACTCAGGACCTTGCATTCACTATATCTGATCTACCATAGTACACAGAACATGGAATTGCAATTATTTTAGTAAATATAAACTGCTAAATACTTTTTCTCATTAGCAGTATATAACAGTCTTGTGACTTCTATCAGTGTCTGGTTAAAGCTTGTAGGAGGAGTTTTCATTCTACCCTGTCTGTCCTAAGAGGCTGTATGGCCCCTGACCCTCTGACTGTACAGTGCAGATTGGCCCTGTGCCAATCACATACACCCACCCAAGAAAAAAAAAAACTATCTAGCAATACACACCAAACTGAGCATGTGCAGAGTGACTCCAAAGGCTTTGAACTATCGGAAGATTAATTGGGGACAGTGGAAAAAGGGAAGAATCAGAGAAGACAGGATCAACAGCCTTTTTATACAAAGCAGAGGAATAACCCCTTGGGTTCCACATTGAGTTTAACAAGCATGCTTTACTGCATATACAGACTGATTTTACTGTTGTGGGTTTAGTAACACTTTAAGTATTGACTCAAGGGTGGGGGTGAAATGGTAATAAATAGGGATGATCGAACTTTTGAAAAGTTTGGTTCGGCCAGAACACCCGAATTTCCCGAAAGTTCGGTTCGGATTCCAGAACCCCATTGAAATCAATGGGACCCGAACTTCTGGAATCAAAAAACACCATTTTGAAGCCCTAAAACCCAATAAATGCCCCTAAAAAGTGCCTAGGGTTCTGGGTCATGCCCCAGGGACTATGAATCACACAAAAGAGAGCCAATTATTGAAAAAATGATTGAAAAAAAAAAGAGATTTCTTTGGATTTAGAGTCTGGAGGGTCTAAAAGGTGTACCTGTGAAGTTTCAACTCTGTAACATATCCAGAACCAGAGAAAAACAGATTATTTTTCTTAGAATTTCAGCAGCGCAGGGATGGTGTTACCCTCCTTTCACACCTGGGCGTTTTTGTTTCAGGCGTTTTTTGGGCGTTTTTTAAACTTCTGTATAGGGGTATATATATATATATATATATATATATATATATATATATATATATATATATGTGTGTGTATATATATATATATATATATATATATATATATATATATATATATACATATACATATATATATATATATAAATATATATGTGTGTGTGTGTGTATATATATATATATATATATACCCCTAACCCAGAATCTGCATAGTGGAGTTACCCTGGCATGGAAGAGTTCGGTCACCCTGGCATAGCAGAGTCAGTTCACCCTAAACTACACTACAGTCACCCTGACACTTAAAACTTTCCCTACAAAAACTAGATTATTGAATCTAACTATAGTGGTATATAGTACCCTAACTACACTGCATATCCCTTTCCTCACACTAATAATTGCAAAATGACACTGGAGCAGCAGAAGTAACAGAAATGCTTCCACTCTATTCCACAGCCTCTCTATTACAGTACTAGAGGTTTGGCGGGCTATGTTATATACTGGGGGGCGTATTCACTCCTGATTGGCCTCTGGACCCCCTAGTCACTCCAATCGGCTTTTACTGATGTTTCTGGGCCAATAACGGGCTTTTAAAGCCCAGTTCCTGTCTCATTGCATTTTGGGCGGTTCTGGTGGCTGAATTCCGAACTTTTACTGCAAAAAGTTCGGAATTCGGCCGAATTTCGAACAGCCAATGTTCTGGTCGAACCGATGGTCGATCCGAACCGTTCGATCATCCCTAGTAATAAATATGGTTACATCAATTTTAGTGCAAGGTCCTGTTTAAAGTGTCTTTACCTCTAAGCCAAGGATGGACTTATTGCATATACTGCATGTAAATTCACAGCTGACACATGTTCAAGAGCATAAAATAATATTTACTGTATATTAGGTTTAAATTTGATATCTATTTCTATATCCACTGAGTCTATAACCTAAGCCATGTATTTTTTTCTTTCTCGCTAGTCTACTGCTGTTTAAGTGCTCCTAAATTACAACTGGTAATTTGTATACACACATAATTCATAAAAAAACAACAGTTTTCAAGTAAATTTTTCTGTGAAGAACACATTTTACACTAACAGAAAGGGGGAAACAGACATTTGGATTTAGCTCACTAATAATACTAATCCTTTGCAAGATTTTTATTAACAGTATGCAGTAGGAGATCTGCTAGCAAGTAATTAAGCAAATATAGTTTCCCGCGGACAGGCAAAAGTCAACATTCAACTTCAAATAGCTGAAAATGTAAAAAGTGACACAACGTATACCCTCCAAAAATGTCATCATGTCTCCCTCACAAAGATTTCTCTTGAGTTTTGAGTTTCCCCTCTTCTGTTTAACTACTTTCCACATTGAACCATCCTTCAATGCCATTAACGCCATTAATGCCACCCTTCAATGCCAAACTTCTAGTCAAATAGTTACTTGAAGTGATATTAAAACCTTAGTTTTTGTTATTTCTAATGCTGTGCTAGATCATTACAGTGTATGCAGCTTCTTTTACTAAAATGGAAAGAAGAAATTCACCCTAAGAGGTTGGGACTTTAAAGGGCAACTAATACACCACAATTAGTATAAAACATTAATTTATTATTAAATATTAAAATTTACAACTGATACCAATAATTTTATCAATGCTTATAGACAGTATATCATTTCTTCAACAGTAGTTTTGGAATAGTGGAACAATGGAAACGGGGGAGTGGGTATCTGCTATCCTATGACAATAAATAAGTGTTTTCACTATTGCAAAACTTGGTGCTGGAAGAGGATAAGCTTGATGGCAAGGCAAGCAACATTTTCAGAAAAAGAGGTCAGCATTGGATACCTCCATGCTTCTTTCAGAACAAGTTTATGTTAAGTTAACATTTGGATACAGGTATGCTTACAGAAAAGCCTGATTCACACCATCTTGATAGAAACAACTAGTATAGTCCTTGATTTCTTTAATCATAATACAATAATCTTCAAAACAACTACTGCTCCCAAATATCCCTTAGCTTTTTATATCTATACTTTCTAAATGTTAAAGTAAAGCTACCAGCCGTAATAAACATTTACAAGTAGAAGAAAACACAGGCGCCACTCTAAGTGCAGTAACTTGAAACTTTTTTATTGTATAAACCGCTAGATAGGGGGGTACTCACAAAAGGGATGAATAAAACAGCTCATAAAACACACTCCGGTAAGGATCAGGATGGCTCGAGGGGTGACAAGTAGACAGGCTGTAGCGGTGACTGCCGCACTTCCTCGTCCCGGGGACACTCAGATGACCGTCCGTCGTCACTTCCGCGAGCGTGATTACGTCATGGCGCCGGCGACGCGTTCTCGGAGCATGCGCTCCTTCCTCAGGCCTGAGGAAGGAGCGCATGCTCCGAGAACGCGTCGCCGGCACCATGACGTAATCACGCTCGCGGAAGTGACGACGGACGGTCATCTGAGTGTCCCCGGGACGAGGAAGTGCGGCAGTCACCGCTACAGCCTGTCTACTTGTCACCACTCGAGCCATCCTCATCCTTACCGGAGTGTGTTTTATGAGCTGTTTTATTCATCCCTTTTGTGAGTACCCCCCTATCTAGCGGTTTATACAATAAAAAAGTTTCAAGTTACTGCACTTAGAGTGGCGCCTGTGTTTTCTTCTAGTTGGCCCCAAGCAAATCCTCTACTTGTCACTAGAGCTGCCTCAGGAGTGTACCTTGAGCTTTTTATGGACTTTTATGGACTTTTCCATGGACTTTGCCATACATGGATTTTTTAATTTGTCCTTTTTACTGATTATCATTCACTCTGGTTATTTGGGTGTCTAGTACCACTGGTATAGCCCCTGGTGATATTTATTCCCCGCTGTGCGCCAGCTATTTTATTTTTGGTCTGTTAACATTTACAAGTAAATGTCCCTTTTAACAACAGAGTCCCCATTAATCAACATGCCTGGGGGTTGCCCTGACTCTACTTGTGAAGTGGTGCATCTGTGCAATCTATACAACATACTACAGCAAAACTGAGATTTACAAATGCGTTCTCTTTTGCAATAGGAACCCAATTTCAAGGATTTGTCCTTGCAATTACCACTTCTCTTCTAATTAGGTGACTCAGTGGTACTCTCACTGGACAGGAACGGCATTTAATGGCTTTGTCCTAAAGTCAGGGGAGCCCAAAAACATAAGTTGACACTAGTGTCAGGGAGTCAAACATAGAATGGCTTTCTGGTTCAAAAGCCATTGACAGGTAGTTTGTAGCTTATTGTCTTAAGCAGGAGTTTTAAAATAGTACCTTGGTTTTAAAAATTAAAAATCATATTTTTGTGACTATGTACTGTAAATTTAGAAGTCACCCCTGCTGTTGATCAGCTCCTATGGCCTGCAGGAACATGTCAGAAGATGGCAGCACAATAAAAATGCTGATCAATTATACAATAAAATTGCATGTGGTTGATTTTTTATTTTTTTTTTAATAATTGGAATAGTACAAACTTTTAAAAACATGTACAAGCATTGAAATCTCAAGAGACCAGGACTGAAATTCGAACAGAACAATCTTACTAATCTCTTCATATTCTTTGTTTTTCTAGAAAAGATATGTAGTATGTTTAAACCTAAAAAAGAGAAACCGTTGATACAACCTTAGTTGCACAGCAAATATTTGGCGGACTTTAAAGGCACATACTGGACAGGCAAAATTATTTGGTTAAAAACATGTTAAAAATTAATCAAAAGAAAAAAAAAAAAAACATGTGTACATATTCAACATATTAAAATCCAAGCTCTCGGTGGAGAAAAGACCTCCATATAGATTTAAATTGGATATACAGACATTATGCGTAGTTCATTGCAAAAGGTAAGTATTGTGGTATTGGTCTGGACCTTTCCAGACCAATACCACAATACTTACCTTTTGCAATGAACTACGCATAATGTCTGTATATCCAATTTAAATCTATATGGAGGTCTTTTCTCCACAGAGAGCTTGGATTTTAATATGTTGAATATGTACACATGTTTTTTTTTTTTTTCTTTTGATTAATTTTTAATATGTCTTTAATAAAACATACATGTTTTTAACCAAATAATTTTGCCTGTCCAGTATGTGCCTTTAAAGTCCGCCAAATATTTGCTGTGCAACTAAGGTTGTATCAGTGGTTTCTCTTTTTTTGTTCACAAATTAGGATTATGGCACACGAGTGATAGCTCAATCTCTTTTCCCTTTTATGTTTAAACCTATTTACTTACACAGCCAAAATAATTGTAAACCCTCACCCTGTAAACCACCCCATTCCATTTAAAATTGAAATATAAGGAAATCCATTTTTATATAGATATTATATAAAAAAACACATTATAAATGCCTTTTTTCCCTTATTTATCCAGTTTCTTTTGTTCTCAGGTGCATAAGAGCTACAGGAGAAGAAACAGCAGTACACTCTTCCCAGTAAAGGGCTATGCAGGGAAAGGGGGTGGAGGTGTTAGGACAAGTCTGATTATTGGAGGAGAGCAGGCTGAGTTACAAGCACAGCTAGAATCCTGACCATGGTGTGTTCCCCTGCTTAGTGTGGTCAATTTTTATTAGAAAAGCAAGTGGACTTGCAGGACCACCAGGAATTTCACACAAAGGAAGCAATACAAAGAGAACAGAATACTTTGTCATGCAAGTACATGGTACAGAAGCCACATATCAAGAATATGAAATGTTGGGTTTACATATTCTTTAAAGCTATTTTACTTGTTTACCTACAAAAGTGTGAATTTCTGTAATGCAATTCTGAGATATACAAAGCCCTAGCAAACAGCAGGGCTAGTTGGGTGATCTGACGTTTTTCCTCTGTAGTTAAACAATACAGACCTGTCCTCTTCTTGTGTTTGGAAAGTGGTGGTGAAACATTAACTTCTTTAGAAATTTGAAGATAGGAAATACATCATAAAAAAGATCAACACATTTTTTTAGGACACATCTTTTATGTCCAGCTTCTTTCCCACTGCCCCCACCCCCCTTTCCCCTATTGCCACCTGTAAAAATTACATTTAGGAATTGCTTGGTCAAAATGCAGCCACTTTGCTTTGAAATGACACTTGCAGATAGTCTACATTTGTCATTATGTAAATATAATAAAACAATCTATTTAGCATTTCATTAATATAGCATTCGCATGATGTCAGTTAAAAAAAAATGTTCACAAGCTTTGCCAACTACTTCTTATTTACAGGAAAACTACCCTACTAAACCAAAAAATAAATAAAAAAACTAAAGTAGAATTAACTTGAATAAAAGGATATCAGTTCTAAAGACACTCATTCACAGCCACATCCTCATTTAAATGCATCATGAAGGAAAGGAAGAAAAGAAAAGGACCAGAGGGGTCTAAAATGTCAGAAAACTCAACCCCAGAAGGGGGAGTTGACTCCCTTATTTCTTCTCAAAGGTAGGATTTTAAAGTCTGTGAAGTTGTAGATCCCGTGCCTTCTAGGTCCTTCAACCAGGTGGGCTGGACGTTGCTGGACGAACAGCATGAGATCTATGAACTTCCTGTTGCAGTTCACGCTGACTCTGTCCTGCACATCACTATGGTGCCCGCACCGGAAGTGACATATGGGGGCCGGGTTATGGCCTTGTCACTTCCAGTGGGACCAGCTTTATTAGGTCCTCGGCGGCGGAGGAGGTTGGACGTGGCTTCTTGGACACACAGGACCTTGATGGGGATTTTTTCATTCCACCAAAATACCTGTTCTTTAGATGACATTCTTACTAAGTTCTTACTAAGTTAAAATAGTCATTATCTACCCCAGGAAATTTGGCTACTACTGTACTGTAGTAACACACTCTTTCTTACTAGGACTATATATGTTTATTTTTCACTTCAATACGCAGACTAAAGTATATATATATATATATATATATATACTATATATATATATATATATATATAGAGCTATGTCTTAGATATATCTTATATTTCAATACTTTAGATAATTATGTGTAGTTGATATAAGGTCTTAAGGCTACCCTTCATTAAAGGGAACTTGACCTTTGATACAGCCATATAGTCCTCCCTCTTGATCATGGGTTGAAGGGATTATTTATCATGAGAAGGGAGGCAATACCACACAATGTTATGGGACATATAAGACTATGTTATGGGACGTATAGGTCTCTTTACTAATATTAGTTCATTATAGTAATGAAGGCTTGAAGAAGGAGCATTTCCCTATATGACCATCCTACTATTTTGATTATTTACATTTTTCACAGAGTGGATTTCCGCTCTGTCCCCTGTTTTTATTGTCCTGGTCGGCCCCTGCAGGATACAGGCGCGGTCCAGTGCCCGTCAATTAGGCCCATCCTCCCTGGGTTTGGTCCCGTTTTGGTGTTCAATACCCATGTATATATCTCAGGGTAATATATCCTTGGGTTTCTGCCTACATTTTTTGCCATGGAAGGTTATCCAGTAGTGCCTGGCATGCCTGGCAATGGAATTTCCAACTATTAGTAAGCATATTAAAAATGATGACAAAAAAGTTTACAACTTGTTATCTATATGGATATGATTTGAGTCTGTTCTCTGATTATGATTGTATGTATTTTTCTTTCTTTATTCTTTTTTATAATTGAGTCTGTAGAAACAGTTTCTGAACATTAATTGTGGTCCCTGAAGAAGCTACTGAACGAGCTTAACGCTAAGTGAAATGCGTAGGATGTACCAGTACTGTATCTATATTATATTGATTTGGGAGCTATGCCTAAACTATGGTTATAAAACTGTTTTATATACTCTTTTTTTAATCTCTTTTGATGAATAAATAAAGATGTAATTTTAACAATTATGTTATTTTCTTATCAATGACAACTTCACAGCCTTTGAAATCCTACCTTTGAGAAGAAATATGTGAGTCAACTCCCCCTTCTGGGGTTGAGTTTTCTGACATTTTAGATCCCTCTGGTCCTTTTTTTTTTCTTCCTTTCCTTCATAAGAATAAAATGAACTGTTTTTTGCAAGACATTACTGACAAAAGGTTGTCCATTTTTGTAAAAAAAAAAAAAAAAAATGTATGTATTACTATGTTATCTGACGTAATTACAGTTATCCAATTAAACAGGGCGAATCAGAGCTGAAATGGTTGGTGATAGGTAATGCCTCTGTTCTCATTCTTCTCTCCTGTCAAAATGTTCTTTACAAGTTCATATGCACTACAGCACAACTAGTTATCCCCTCACACTGACCTCATCTATCAGGTTTAGTGCTATTGTACAGGGGATTACAGGAGGCTGGTAAAAAGTCAATATCGGATATTTGCAGTACACATTGTAGTAGCATTTAAAAATATTTGTTTTTGTATTGAATATTAGTTAATTGGCATTTTTTTTAATTTATTTTTTTCTTGAAGTTCAACTTTAACCTGAAAAGGTGCCAATTACCTGAAGCCACTGTGACTGATCACTTCTTCCAGATGTCCAGGCATTCACCTTGCCTTGCTTGTCTAACCGGGCTTTCCTGGGCTCCCAAGTGAACATGTCCATGTTTAGTGTTCTGAAAACGCTGGAGGCTGTGACTTGGTAATCCTGTATGTGTCCTGATTTCATTCCAAGTGGTTCCGAACAGCCTGTGAAAACATTGAGCAAAAGAGTGGATGAGAACAATGGCTTACAGGAAAACAAACATATTTGTGTTCTTTTAAAACCAAGAACTCTACTGAGAAAAAGGAGAGATATTACAGCAGGAGAGCAGATTACAGTAAATGAAATTTTCTTTCTAGAGAAGACTGGAAGATTGTGAATATGAAAAGTCTTGATTATATTTGCCTTAGGTAAAAAAAATCTTAAAAAAAAAAAAAAAAATGAGCTAATTCCAAAGAAGTACGTTGTTGGCTGTCTTGCTATGATGCTCACTATCTTTTTTAGAAGATAGCGCTATTCTGTTTCTCACTGTATTTCAGAATTGGAAATCATTACCCGAGCGGAGAGCAGCTGTGATCTCGCTTTTCTCCCTCTTTATACAGCAATTTTCTTAAGTGCAAAACTGGAACCAATCAGTATTACATTTACCTGCACATTATGCTCAACGTTTTGTTTTCCAATCATGTGCGCATTGTTATTTACATTTCTGCTATGCCTCTGCACTGAAAACTTTTTTGATTAAGATGACACAGATGTAGCAAAAGCTGGTGAAACTCTGTAAATTGGATAATAGTCATAGAAAGAGATAACAAAGAACTTTGCATGCTGGTTTTTGACTGATCTGCACTGGGGGTCTCTAAAAACCTGTAACAGAAAATATCAAAAATATATTGTGCTGTGTTCACGTTTATATGTAAAGTGCTGCAAAAATTGACGGCGCTATATAAGTACCTGAAATAAATAAATAAATAAATACATTTTGTCAGTTGGGTCTCTTGCTGTTAAAGAGTATCTGCAGGTAAAACATATTATTTCGTTTTGAATAGATTATGGAAAGGTAAAACCCTTTTATGGCTTTCGTATGCTGTCTGCGTCCCATTGGGGAGATTTCCCTTCACTTTTCATTATGGAGACACAAGAGGATGCCCAGGCCAATTTTCAGCTTTCAGCACTGTCACACTTTGAATGACAATTTGCGCAGTCGGGCAACACTGTACCCAAATAAGATTTTACAATCTTATTTTTCACACAAACAGAGCTTTCTTTTGGTGGTATTTAATGACTGCTGTTTTGTTTTTTTTAAAAAAAAAAAAAAAAAAAGAAAACGGAAAAAGACTGAAACTTCAAAAAAAAAAAGTTGTTCTTAGATTTTGTCAGAAAATGTTGTAAATAAGTAATTTTTCTCCTTAACTGATGTGCATTGATGAGGCTGCACTGATTGGGCACTGATAGACTGCACTGATGAGCACTGATGAGACAGGACTGATAAGGCACTGCTGAGATGGCACTGAAGGGCACTAATGAGGGGGCACTGATGAGGAGGCACTAATATGCAGCCATGATTGCCACTGATACATGGCACTGTTATGCAGCACGGATGAGCACTGATAGATGGCACTTATGGGCAATGACAGGTGGCACAGATAGGCGGCACTAATGAGCACCACTGATGGGCACTGATGGGTGGCACTGATGGCCACTGAAAGGCAGCGCTGACTTACATCACTGATGGACACAGATTGGCCTTATTGATGGGCAAAAATTGGCATCACTGATGGGCACAGACTGGCATCACTGATGGGCACTGTTCGGGCTGCACTAATAATCAGTGCCCTGATTATCTGTACAGGTCTCCCCTGTGGGGAAATGCCGCTGATCGACTCTCTTCACACCCTGTCATTGTGAGACGAGGAGAGCCAATAACCAGCATTTCCTTGTTTACATTTAATGAGCTGTGATTGGACACAACTAATCACATAGGTAGAGAGCCTCATCATCAGTGACACAGCGCACCCGCAATCACTGCACTGCATCCCCCTGCAGGCCCACAAGCGTGGTGTTACTGGGGCGACATCGTATGAGGGGAGGTAGTTAAGGTGAGGAAATATTCCTTTTTAGACAGTTGTCAGCATAACCTATGCCCCCTTGGAAAATCATTCCTCATTCCCTCTTTTGGCGAATTTTGGAAATTTGGATTTTCCTTTACTTTCTGCCTAGTGCAATAGCCCAAAGACAAAAAGAGAAAGTGATCCTCGCTAGTGGTGACCCAAATGACAATATATCCTGCCTAGTTGGATAGAGAATTAAAAGGTTCTATCCCTTTAACACTCTTTCCAAAGCAAAAAACGAAAAATGCATTTGCAATAGCTGTACTTTTAATAATATAAAAGTGTGAGATAAATACAATTTAACTAGTAAGTTGTTCTTAATACTTGTCTGAATCGTTCTTAACAGCTTACTGTACTAAAAGAATCATTTATATAATTTGTCTATTACCTAGAAATGGTAATGGCTGACAGTTTTAAAGTTAATCATAAAGAAATCCTAGAGGGAAAGGGAAGGGAGGCAAAAACCTTTTAGTTTTCTGAACATATGTGTTTCCCATTTATTTTTCCCTTTAGGATAATAGATGCTGGGGGGCATGTACATAGACAGGAATGTTGGGGATTCTTTCTTTGATATAACTGAATGTGACATCTGCTGGTGCCTTAATCAGAAATACATTTGAACTGGTCTTTGAGGTTTCCGACAGAGCACTCAATGAACAGCAGAAAAAGGAAAAAAGGATGTGAGTCGTCTGGGCATCCTAAAGGAACACTCATTTTTTAAGAACCTTTTTAATACACCAAGGGGGTGAATAAGGTTCAAAAGGGCAGTTTTTTTTTAATATGAAACCAAAATCAAGAACATGGGGACATGACCTCAAACTAACTGGAGGAAAGTTCAAAACTATTCTTAAAAAATTATATTTTACTGAAAGGGGAGTTGATGCTTGGAATAAACTTCAAGCAGAGGTAGTGAGCCAGATGACAGTAAATGGATGCAAACATGCTTGGGACAAACATAGATCTACACTCAGATAAAAAAGTAACAAAAATACATAAAAACAGGCAGACTCTATGGACCACCGATATTTTTTCTGCCGCCAGTTTTCTATGTTTCTGTGTTTCTGTTGCATAGAGAAAATCATCTCAATTGTAATTTTGAAGTTAAAGGTCCCCTTGTTTTACCCACACATTAGTCTCAACTATTCAGAAATGCTTTGATTAGGGGAGTTTTTCATGTTACAAAAAAAGCAAATCCCTCAACTTAAAAGTGAGGCTTTGGTCTGTTTATCAATGATTTTGGGCAAGAGTCACATAACCTTTTACCACAAATTCATATATTTCTCACCTAACATTCAACTAGAAACATTTTTGAATCTTGGGTGAAAGTTATTCACCGAAGTTCACCTTGATCAATGTATTAGCTAGGGCTGTGCATCTTCACTGGTGTCACGATTCGATTTGATTCGATTACAATTATCATGTTAACGGTTATCGATGCTGCCCACAGCACTCATTTACAGAACACAGCCACCCATTGACATAACACAGCCCCCCCAACACATAACACAGCCCCCATTGGACATAACACAGCCCCCCATTGACATAACACAGCCCCCCATTGACATAACACAGCCAATTGACATTATATAGCAGCCTCGCCCCCCCTGCACGTCACAGGAAAACCCTGCCAGCTGCCACCAGTGCACTCAAAAGTTAAAACCAATCAGTGTCAGTGACTCCGTTTCAGGGACACTTTCAGTGTGTAAGGGTTAATGTAAACTGAGGCCTGAGTGATTACTTTATTCTCTCCGGGATTTTCATCGTCAGTCTGCACTCATGCACTCGGTCAGCGGGGAGGAGGGGGAGGAGGAGGAGACCGGCTGGCCAGAGGGCACGTGACTGTGACGGAGATAAAAAGACCAAAGACGATAAGGTAAAATCAGGCATCAGTTTACATTAACCCTTACACACTGGAAGTGTCCCTGAAACTGAGTCACTGACACTAATTTGTTTTAACTTTTGAGTGCAAGGGCTGTCCGTGGAGAGGCAGGGGGGGGGGATGACCTCATCCACGCACCGATGTGGCCGGTCCTCAGCATAAGATTTGAATCTTTCAAGGCCGCATCGTGATGCATTGATGCAACGATTATTTTCAACACCCCTAGTATTAGCACACACAGGTGATGGTTTTGTAGTGAAGTTGAGACAGCAGTGTCACTTTTACAAGGACAGAACCATAAAAGTACATGGTTACACATACAGTATGTAAAAAAATACTTTATTACGAATCACTATTGAAACCATTGCCATTGCTACCATCTATCAAAACCAAGCACCAGCCTGTTTTACTGATGTAACACTAATAAACTATCCTTATAAGAATAATCAATACTGCACAGAGTGAGAGCTTGGTGTAAAGTTGAATACCTTTACACTGTTTAAGTATCCCAATGGTTAGAACATTATTCTTAGAATGGACAATACTATAGTTTATACTAAAAATCTAAATTTTCCAGGTCATGGCATAGCTAGTAGTAGTAGGTAGTCACATTCAGCAGGACTTGATCTATACTGGTAAAGATGCTTTACAACATGGGTGTCCAACATTTTGGCTATTCTGGGCCACATTGAGTGTAGAGAAATTTTCTCGGGCCGCATATAAAATATATACTATAGTTAAGGTATATAAGTAATAAAATGCCGCCGCACCCTTCCCCCGCGGCTGTGCCCCCCGCACTAATTTAGCACAACTAGAGGATGATCAAATGAAATGGAATCAGTATACAGAGGTTTACTTCTTCTGAGAGATAATAAAGAAACACTCTAACCACCATGACCACTTCAATGATTTGAAGTGGTAATGGTGGTAGGAGTCAGAAACACTGCACATGCTGGCCTTCCACCCCCCCCCCCTCCCCCCTCCCCTCTGAGGCAGCCTTTGCCTACCGTTAGTTGGAAGCTGCTGTGGCCATACCCCCGACCCGACTTCTTTCCTCCCCAGCAACAAAAAAAATTGTCAGGGGGCAGTGGGTCGCATTGCCTGTGGTTCTGGGCCACATGCGGCCCCCGGGCCACAGGTTGGACATACCTGCTTTACAACAATATTAACATAATACAAGTAGTTAGTTAGAATGTTTGACAATGAGGCTGATTTACAACATACTAAAAAATATGAGAATGTTCACACAATAATGTGTGTGAAGAGCCACTTCAATTATCCAATCATGTGAAAAGCAAATCTTATTTACTCAATTTGACCCGCACATAATTGAATAATTTAGGCAAATATTTACACACATTCTTGTGTGAACATTCTCAACTCCTTTAGTAAATCTGCCTCAATGTGTTTATCATTGTCCATGTCTTCCTGTCCAGGTCACATCTTCACCCCATTTTTTATTCCGGAGTCACCAGGACAGGAAGGGGAAGAAAATCTCCCAAACTGGTTAAAAAAAAAAAAAAAGAAGATTATTGGCCAAAGTTTTGTTTTTGAGTGTGAAAGTGAACCTGTCAGCAAAAGTAGCCAAGCAAACTAGCAGCTAAATCAGACATCTGGCAGAAAAAGAAATTCAGCATGTATCTTTTGCTTTAGGATTTGTATGATGTCACCATGACATGAAAGAACAATTTTCCTAAAGTCTGCATTAGAATAACCATGGGCATATTCCTGCTCTTACCTCAAATGGCAATATCTGGGCCTGACAATAATTTTCTCAAGTATTGGGCTTTGCTTTGTGAATGCTTAATGGGTGACCAAAAGGGGGGCAAAGGGGGAACTTTAAGTGGTGCTGGAGGAATAAATCCTAAAACACAAGTTATGAGCTGACAATTCATGCTGTCAGTGAAAGCTGCTAGTTTGTGTGGTTACAGTAAGCCATCAGTTTGCAATAATGCACACTTTTTCAGGATTTTAGTGATATAAATTGTGCATATTATTTTTATAATTATTATTAGTATTATTATGTTACATGATTTATATAGCACCAACAGCTGAAGCAGCACTTTGCAACGTGAGGGCAGACAGTATAGTTACAATACAATTCAATACAAAAGGAATCAGAGGGCTCTGCTTGCTAGAGATTACATTCTAAAAGGAAGAGTCAAGTGATACAAAGGGTAATAACTGTGAGGGATGAGCTGATGGAGAAAATAAAAGTACTGTTATTAGGTAGTGCTGGATAGGCTTCTCTGAAGAGTGGTTTTCAGGGATTATCTAAAGGTAGACAGAGTAGGAGACAGTCAGAAAAATTGAGGTGGAGTAGTCCATAGGATGGGAGAGGCCCGGTAAAAGTCCTGGAGATGAGCATAGGAGGAAGTGACAAGGGAGCTAGAAAACAGGAGGTCTTCAGAGGAAGGAAGAGAACTGTTGGTATTTTGTGACTGGGTTAGAGATGTAGCTGGGGGCCGAGTAGTGGATGGCTTTGTAAGTTGTTGTTAATATTTTGACTTTAATTCATTGAGTGAGTGGAAGGCAGTGAAGGGATTGGTAAAGAGGTGTAGCAGACACTGAACGGTTGGTAAGGTGGATGAGTAAGAAGTAAGTCTATGGGGAGGGAGTTCCAGTAGTCGAGGCAAGAGATGACCAGTGAGTGAATTACAAGCTTTGTGGTGTCATTGGTGAGGAAGGTGCGTACTTCGGAGATGTTGCAGAGGTTGAGGCGGCAAACTTTGGACAGTTATTGGATGTGGGGCTGAAAGGATCGCATGATAACACCTTGGAAAGGGGGGGGGGGTTGATAGTTGTGCCATCAAACTTGACTGAGAAGTCGGGGCAAGTGGGGGAGGAAATATCATGGGCTCGTTTTTGGATAGACTGAGTTTGAGGAAGTGGTTTGACATTCAGGCTGATATGTCTGTTAGTAATAGTAAATTAGGGATGCGTGAGGAGACTGATGGAGGGAGCCCAGGGGTAGAGAGATAGATTTGGGTGTCATTAGCATAGAAATGTTATTGGAAACGATGGAAGGCTATCAACTGACCCAATGGGAGGCTATCAACTGACCCAGGGAGGAGGGTAGATCGAGAATAGGAGAGGTCTAAGAGCAGAACCTTGGGGGACCCTGACAGAGAAAGGAAGAGGAGGGGAGGAGGAAGTAGAATTGTAAGTGATGCTGAAGGTGCCATGGGATAAGTAGGATGAGAACCAACGAAGAGTCATAGGAACCAATGGAGTGGAGTTTTTTAAGGAGGAGTGGGTGGTTCACTGTGTCAAAGGCAGCAGAGAGATCCAGAAGTAAGTGTTTAGAATAGTGTCTATTGCTTTTAGCTCTTAGTCGATCATTTGTGAGTTTTAGGAGAGCAGTTTCTGTGGAGTGTTGAGGGCAAAATGCAGACTGAAGGGGATCAGGAAGGTTATTTTCAGTGAGATGGCCACTCAGTCATTTGTAGACTAGATGCTCAAGGAGTTAGGAGGAGAAGGGGAGCATGTAGATGAGGTAAAGCTTGTTAAGATTGTCAGGGTCCTGAAATGGCTTTTTAAGTTTGGGGGTGATTAGTGCATGTTTTAGAGAGTTGGTGAAAATGCCAGAGGAGAGGGGAAGAGATTGAAGATGTGAGTTACAGAGTATAAAATAGAGCCAGATGGAGACCCTAGCATTTGTAAGGGAACAGGGTCCAGGGGGCAGGTGGTTAGGTTGGTGTTAGAAAAAAGCTTACCAAGCTCGCCTATAGTAGCAGTGATGAATGAGGAATGTAATGAGTGTACCTGTGAACATGTAGTAATAAGTGGGGGAAATATCTGTACAGCGGAGTTCTCATCATAAATTGTATCAATTCCATATTTGAAGTGACTGGCGATCTCGCGGGGAGTGAGTGAAGTAGTGGGTGGAGGTAGTTGAGAACAAAGTACAGAGTTGAAAGTAGAGAGGTATTGACCATGACTAGATGAGAAGGTGTTAATGACAGTGATAAAATAGGTCTGCTTGGCAGCATGGAAGCAGGAATTGTATTTTTGGAGAACAGATTTCTATTGGTTGAAATCTTTCTGAGACTTAGTCTTATGCCACAGGTGCTCAAGAGCACAGCTACATTTTTTTCAGATTTCTGGTGTCATCTGTTTTCCAAGGTTGTAGGGGTCAGGGATTCTATGAGTAGTGAGGGGGACAAGCGTGTTTAGGGAGTAAATTATTGTAGACAGAAGTGGCTAGGTTGGGGCAGGACAAGGGTATGTCATAGAAGTGGTCACTAGCAGAGTAGAGAAGAGAAGAGTTAAGGTGGCAAAGGTTTCTGTAGGAAACTTCTGCGGTTGAAGGGAGAGGAGGTAGAAGACAGTGAAAGAGCGAAACTAATAAGGTAGTGATCAGAGAGAAGGAAAGGGTTGTTGGAGAGATTGCAGGGAGTGCATAGGCTGGAGAAAACAAGGTCAAGAGTATTGCTGTCAGTGAGTAGAAGCATGTATCCATTGCTTCAGGACAAAAGACGAGGTTAGACTGAAAAGTTTAGCGGTAGCATGAGTGTTAGCACTAATAGGGATGTTAAAGTCACTGAGAATTTTTATGAACAAAATCCATAAGATATTGCCATCAGACCAAATCACAAGTTATAACAATGAGTATTTTACAAGATCTAGACAGTTGCAATAATTTGCCAATTCAGACTTTCTCTATGAGTTGAGTTTTGACCTGCAGAGTCTTCTTATAGGCTACTGTATTTAATATGACTAAGCCTCACAGACCAATAAGGAGGTTTGGAAGTTTGAAGTGGGTAAAGGTAACATCAACTGCCTAGATCTAAATGTACTGTTCACTTTGACTTTCACTGAAGGTAATCCCTAGGTTATTTAATTTACTCAGTTGCAATTGTACAGGTTTGTGGATTTTTTTTTTAGCAATTCTAAATTGTTGGAAATACCCACAATAAATTGAAATGAATTGAAAGAAAAAAATAACAGAAACAGAGCCACAAAAAATAAAAACAGGAAAAAAGAAAAGGTGTCTATCATGCTTGCTTGACAGATCCTAAAATATATTCTTTCCCAGTATTAACAGTCACTATATAGGTTGCACAGCTAAAAAAAAAAAAAACAGTACTGTTCATTACCGAGCTAACTGTCACATATCCGGTAATTATTTTAGCTATTTTAATTATACAGCTACGATACTGGATTACAGCACATGAAACATAAAAAATCTAAAATGATATTCCACATAAACTGCTATATAGCGGTAGTAAATGATGTAGAGCACTGTGTGATACAAGACAGCACTACAGGACCCACAACACACAGTCTTCCCTGCCTAGTTGCTGTAGCTAATCCTGCCACTTCTTCGAAAAGCTCATATAAATATTGGATGTGTCTATAGGCATACTAAAATTACTTTAGGCTACGTTATACAGTGCTATTCATTAAAATGCCTTTACCTTTGTACTGTAAAGGGATGTAGCCATCAGTTTAAATCAAAGGTAATATAATATGGTTCCAAATTACTGTTTTTAAAACCAGCCTTCTATACCTAATGACACAATCAGCTTTGAGATGTCATTTGTTTTTTAAATATACTGTCAGATTATACTCAGAGCAAAATCACTCAGACTCTCCATAGATCAATACTATAAATAACTTAGGTACAAAAACACGTCGTATGAGACAGAAGCTAGTAATGCCAGTTGGCTACTTCCCAACTTAACAAAGCCAATAGCTTCATTACATATGCAAAGCTTTAACAATGACTGTATAAATAAAGTTTTAGTGCACTCACTGTATTTGTACTGTCGTAGTTTCATTGCCAAATTTTTTACTGCAATAGACTGCACATGGACTACATATTATTGCAGCAAAATAACATTCAATGTGTGATTCTTTTTTTCTTTTTCTTTTTTTTAAATAATTATTTTCATAGTATATTTAACCACTTCTGGACCGGAAGATTTTCCCCCTTAATGACCAGGCCATTTTTTGCGATTCAGCACTGCGTTATTTTAATGGACAATTGCGCAGTCGTGGGACGCTGTGCCTAAATAAAATTGATGTCCTCCCCCCCCCCCCCAACAAATAAAGCTTTCTTTTGGCGGTATTTTATCACATGTGCGATTTTTATTTTTTGCGCTATAAACAAAAAAAGAGTGACAATTCTGAAAAAACAATATTTTTCACATTCTGCTATATAACATTCCCCCAAAAAAATTAAAAATCTATTTTTTTTTCATTTTAGGCCAATTTGTTTTCTGCTAAATATTTTTGGTAAAAAAAACGCAATAAGGGTATTTTTATTGGTTTGCGCAAACGTTATCGTGTCTACTAACTACGGGAAAGATTTATGCCATTTTTTTTTTTTACAAGTAATGGCTCTGATCTGAGATTTTTAGCAGGACTGCGACATTGCAGCGGACGGATTGGACCCCTAACTGACATTTTTGACCCTTTTGGGAGGACCAGTGACATTACTACAGTAATCAGTGCTATAAATATGCACTGCTACTGTAATAATGACACTGGCAGGGAAGGGGTTAAGACTGTGGGTGATGAAGGGGTTAAATGTGTACCTAGGGGACGTTTTTCTAACTGTATGGGGGGTTAGGCTTGTGAAATTATGACAGAGACCTGTGATCCTATATAGCAGGATCACAGGCGCTCTGTGATCATTCCATAGAGAAGAACGGTCAGCTGTGTTTACAACAGCTGACCATCCTTCTCTCTCAGCGGGGAGCGATCGTGGATGGCTGGCAGCAATTGGAGCCGCCAGCCCCATGCATCAGAGTCCCTGCTGCTGAGTGGGGGCGGGAGCGCGCTGCGGGAGCGCGACTGACGTAGGGCTACGTCAGTTCACCCAGGAGGGCCAGCCTGTCACAGTATATATGCAGCGGGCAGTCCGAAAGAGGTTAAATTCAATAACTATCTGCATAATCTTTAACATGTTAATGAATTATATTCAATAATTAATAATTTTACATCTTCATCTAGCCTTTAAATTGCAAAAACCTTCCTATTGCATATGAGTTGCAAAAAGATTCCAAAAATCCCATTATGCAAGTCCATATCCTGTCAACAGAACTTACCAGATCAAACGCCTCCCCCTCCCCCTCCCCCCACTAAAATGGGGCATGTCCTCTTACTACCGATGCACTTGTTTGGGGGCCTCTCCACAAAACGTTTGGCCCCTCATTCCCCTCTATCCTGCTGTTCGTAGGATGGGATGAATGTTACAATGCTCCCCCCAAGTGGCATCCATGGGCTATTCACACTGGGCATCTGTGCAGTACACTCTATCCACCCCAGCTAAACTCAGTGTTAGACACTCCAACCATTTAATCTGCATGCATGTGCAGTGCATGCTCCCCTTCTGTAGCTGAGCTCAGTTGGAGCAGAAAGAGCACACTGTGCAGGTGTGCAGTTTGAGCGGCTCAGGACAGCTGCTAGGGGGTGCATTATTGTAACGTTTAGCCTATTCTGCAAATGACAGGATGGAGGGGGATGAGGCAGTTTTGGGGAGACCCAACAACAACCTCATGTGTAATGGGAGTAAATGCACTATTTAAAACAGAAGGAACATTGGTTCCTATTCACAGGATATAGAATTGCATAAGGTGATACACGAAGAGCTTACACTTTAAATAATGGCCAGTGATCCCACCTTGTTAAGACTTCTCCTGTTATAGGGTGATGTGCTCTGTTCCTTGCTTCTCCTATCATCCTATGACGTGCTTCTGATGGACATGGAACCACTAGACATGTGCCATTTGTTTAATTAAAAATCGAAATTCAAACAAATTTTTGTTTTTCAGAGATTCAGATGTTTCTGAATCACAATAGTAACACATTTCAAGTCCAAAATACATTTTAATTAACCACTTTAGCCCCGAAGGATTTAGCTGCTCAAAGACCAGGCCCTATTTTGCGATTCAGCAACGCGTAACTTTAATGGACAATTGCGCAGTCGTGCAACGGTGTACCCAAACAAAATTGACGTCCTTCTTTTCCCACAAACAGAGCTTTCTTTTGGTGGTATTTGATCACCTGTGTGATTTTTATTTTTTGCGCTATAAACAAAAAAAGAGCGACAATTTTGAAAAAATAACAATATTTTTTACATTTTATTATATGAAATTTTTTAAAAAAATGTAAAAATCTAAATTTTTTAACATCTTAGGCCAATTTGTTTTCTGCTATATATTTTTGGTAAAAAAAATCACAATAAGCGTATTTTGATTGGTTTGCACAAAAGTTATTGTTATTGTTTACTAACTACGGGAAAGATTTATGTCATTTTTATTGTTTTTTTGTTTTACTAGTAAAGGCGGCAATCTGCGACATTGCGGCGGACAGATTGGACCCCTGACTGACATTTTTTACACTTTTTGGGGTACCAGTAACATTACTACAGTAATCAGTGCTAAAAATATGCACTGTTACTGTAAAAATTACACTGGCAGGGGGCGTGGCTTGTGAAGTAATCACAGAGACATGCGATCCTATACAGCAGAATCACATAGCCTCTGTGAATACTTCAGTGAGAATGACAGACGGCTGTGTTTACATCAGCCGTCTGTCTTTCTCCCTCTGCTGCGGGAGATCGTGAGTGGTCGGCGGCCATCGGAGCCGCCGGTCACACAGGCTAGCTCGCCAGGGAACGAGCGGGGGCGGGAGCGCACCGCTGGCGGCGTGCACTCACCCCCTTGAGTCTCCTGAGCGAGCGACGTAGTACTACGTCGCTTTGGCCAGGAGCTGCTGCCTGCCTCAATAAAACTGCGGCGGGCGGTCGTTTTGTGGTTAAACAAAAGAGTTATTTGTATTCCTTTTTTTTATTCAGATCACATGATGCAATAGTTTTGGCCTTTTGGTAATGTTTGAAGCATCCGAAATCGATGTAATGTGGTTTATTTACTAAAACTGTTGAGTGCAAAAACTGGTGCAGCTGTGCATATAAACTTCCAGGTTTTTTGCCAAAGCTTAATTGAACAAGATAGAAGCTGATTGGCTACCATGTACAGTTGCACCAGATTTTGCACTCAACAGTTTTAGTAAATTAACCCCGATGAATGATCCAATTTGATATAGATCCATTTCATTTTTATTTTCCATTAACATTTTTCATTATTATAAAAAAATTGCACTACATATAAAATAGAAACATATTGCAATAAATACAGATTCCTACGTATTGTGTTTGGGTTGGATGTAGGTGGATCCATCAGAATCTTTGAATCATTACATAACAAATGAATTTGAATTGTGTCTGTTTGTAACCTTCAAATGCATGCAACTCCAGCCGATATCTCTTTGTGGGTTGGACTAGCAAGGAGTGCAAAATTAATCTCCCGAAATAATGAATTATTGCGTTACCACGAATATAGACAATCTTCTGAAATAACTTATGATGAATCGATTCGGAACAATAAATATACAAAACAAATCCAAATATAAGAAACAAATTCTGGAAAATAAACTTTCTAACATAATGAATACAATGAAACAAAACGATTTACTTAACAAATAAATCAAAAACAAAAGGATAGAAATTTCTTTGTTGTGCTCATCTCTAGTGGCAGTTTCAACACAGATTACCCAGACATGGTCCACTGTTCTTAACATCAAAATCCACTCTGAGAAATGTCAATGACAGGAAGGGGCTGCATGTGATCAGCAGCACTCTCATGCAACAAGACATTGAAAAAAAGATAAAATTATCTTTTTTTTTATGGCAATACATGTATACACAGGCTAGCTTTTGATTAATAGTCTAAATGCCATTGATTTAGGGTTTACTTAAATGTATTTGACAAAAGAGTGTTTTTATATTTGATGCAGTATCCGAGCAAGCGTGAAAATGCATGAGAATTACCAGGCAGCCTAACCTTGTCACAGGAGAAGCGATATCAACTGGCCATGGAAATCCATCTCGGTCAGTTGGCTATTCCCGGTATATTATTTGAAGGGATGATCCTTGTGCTGTAACTATGATAAATGTGGTGAGTTGTTTAGAGACAACCGATTGACGTGGACAGACAATGCAGGTATGATGAATCCAAAGCAACCTTTAAAAGCTTTATTGATTAAGCAGTAAGCACACTTTAAACTTTTAAGTCTGGAAATGCAAAAGTGGCTTACTACACAAAGTATTTCTCAGAGTGTCTAGGCTTGGATACAAAAGCAGGCATTCTCCAGCAATATAACCTTTGTTACATTTGTTCAAAATAAGCTCTTTACAAATTGATACTCTACTTTAAAAGCAGTTTCAATAACATTCCAGAGGCTGGAACAAATTATACAAATCTCTTGTATTTGCAGGTAAAGAGGATCTACAACCTTTTAATGTTTTTTTTTTTTATGAATTATAAATAATTGTAATTTTTCATCCTTTGTTGCATCTCAGTTCTGCTGATCTCTTGAAGCCTCCTTGCAGCCAGTTCCTGTCATAATTCACTTCAGAGATAGCTACATGGCATTTGCAAGAGTGGTTTTATTGATGGTGGCAATGGCAGGCCATGTTTGAATCAATTGCATTGAAATGCATTCTTGTAGTCTCAATCAAAGGCCAGTGTGTTAGGGTGTCACTAGAGAAGCACAATTGGAAGACAGAGACAGAACGTTGTCTCCAAATAACAGGAACTGGCTTAACAAGAACATTTTGGTGGATCACCACATATTTTTCTAGTAAAGCTCGGGATTTAAAAATATATTGAAATTAAATGACATGTTAAAGCGTATATGAGATTAAGTTGGGTTTAAAATACTTTTACAGATACTTTAATATTTTTAAAACTTTGTCCATTTATGTACACAGTGGAGCATATAATCTCTCATTTCATAGGCGGATTTTGCATCCCTTGCTGATCCTGTTATTGATCTGCAATTTATTTGATGGGGACTATCTGACTGAGTGACTCCAATGATAGAAACATTTTCCAAAGTGCTTCTTGGTAGGCATAGACTATGAAGCCACTTTGTGCACTCTAAACTGTGCCAGCATCTTTTTGTGTCATTCATATGATGCAGGTTGTGGGGTGGAGACTGTAAAGTCCCCCACAGTATTCTCTGCATAACACTGCATATAGGGTAAAAGGAGAACCTGATCACATGCTATTTTAGTCTTTTTCCTTTTCTTAATTCATTAAAACACATTCATAAAGCACACCCCTGTATTTTATAAATGTTCCAGAAAGTCTGCAGTAAAGCCATGGTAAGGCCATACTGAGGCTTTCCAAATGGAAACTTAAAGCATAACTCTACTTATGTTCAGAAAAAAACATTTCCCTCAGGGTGATTTATGTACATTACAGGGATTTTAGCAAACTTTGTTGCAGATTCCTACCTTTTGGTATTCTGAAGAAATCATTGTTTGTTCCTCTGTGCCTCTGTGCTGAGTGGGTCTAATAGGAGTGGTTTCATAATTATCTATCAGCTGTGGCAGCTGCAGAGCTCTAATGAGGAAAGCTGCTGGGCCTGCATCCCTTTAGACACGTTCCTATTGGAAATATCTCACCAAAAATATTTGTGTTGCAGGGGATGCCAGAAATCTGACCTGTATCTTAGGCAGACTTCTGGGAAAATTGGTTAGCCAATCACACAAGCAGGAAATGATGTTTCTGGGGTGTGGTCAGTACACATTCTGTGTACAGAACAGCTCCAGGCAGCCATATTGCATTGCATTCCCAGAAAATTATAACAGCTGCAGATTGAAAAGGAAAGGTCATTTTTAATATCATTTAATTACAATATGATTTGTATCACAATTGTATACGCTATATTGTTTTCTTCTTTACTTGCTATTTTTTTCCCCATGAAAGTGGAGTTACCCTTTAGCCACTTCCCAACCACCCGCCGCCTATTTACTGCGGCAAGGTGGCTCTGCTGCGCAAACCGACGTAGGTCTACGTTGGTTGCGCACAGGCAGCTAGGGGGCAAGTGCGCACCGCCGGCAGCGCGATCCCGCCCCCACTCGGCAGTGGGAAGCCAATGCACGGGTCAGGTGGCTCTGATTGTCGCCTGACTCCTGCGATCATTCCCCGCTAAGAGAGAAGAACGGTCAGCTGCTGTAAACACTGCTGACCGTTCTTCTCCCTTTAATGATCATAGAGCCCATGTGATCCTTCTATATAGGATCACAGGTCTCTATGGTCATTTCAGAAGCCACGCCCCCCACCGTTAGAATCACTCCCCTAGGCTCACATTTAACCCCTTGATCACCCACAATGTTAACCCCTTCCCTGCCAGTGTCATTAATACAGGAACAGTGCATATCTTTAGCACTGATTACTGTAGTAATGTCACTGGTCCCCCCAGAAGTGTCAAAAATGTCAGTTAGGGGTCCGATCTGCCCGCCGCAATGTCACAGTCCCGCTAAAAAAGCAGATCGCCGCCATTACTAGTAAAAAACAAACATACTATAAAAATTACATAAATCTTTCCCATAGTTAGTAGACACAATAACTTATGTGAAATGTGAAAACCTTCCACCACTTGTAAAAATGACTGCTTACCAGAAGATATAGACTCAGTTACCCATACAGGTACTGGATCAACCACGTTTTGAATGTGTCCAGGGATGAAACTTGAAGACTCCAAACGTTTCCACACGTGAGCTCCAAGCCTCATTCTGGATTCATGTGAAATACCAAGCCTCACTCTGATCGTTGGAGTGCACTCCAAGCCTCACTCAAGATTAACATGTGTGAATGTTAAAGCGGAGTTCCGGGCACAGAAGTCATTTTTTAATAAACATACCCCCGGGACAGTCAGGGCTAGCACATTCCACAATGGCTAGCCTCTGATCTGTCCCGGTTCGCACTTACCTTTTAGAAGAAATACTTACTTATAAAATTTCTTCCACAGCGTTTCCATCTCTCTTGTGGGCAGCTGAAGCCGGTGCGGTCCTCTTCTGTGTCTTCTTCCGCGTCTTCTTGTCCCAGAATGCGCCTGCACCGGCCCCTCTCGTCACTTCTGGTGCGGCGCCGCATTCCTCCACAGCTTCTGGGCATGCCCAGAAGCTGTTTAGCAGGGGAATGCGGCGTCGCCCGGAAGTGACGAGCGGGGCCGGTGCCATCGCATTGATTCCTGCGAGCGATGACGTTCAGCTCCCAGGAATCATCGCGAGACAGGAAGTGACGGGGTGAGCCGCGGCGCTGAGGGAGGAAGTACTCTGAGGTGAGTATTTACGATCTTCAATTACAAGGTGAGTAAACAAAAAAAAAAAATAACTATCCAATTCCTTTTCAGGTAATGTCGAACTAGCGGAGGGGCACAAAAAAAATATAGTTTTTGTGCCCGGAACTCCGCTTTAAGAGTGAGCTCCAAGCCTCATTCTGGATTTACATGAGTGAGTGAGGCTTGGAGTGCACACCAACAATCAGAGTGAGTGAGGCTTGGTATTTCACATGAATCCAGAATGAGGCTTGGAGCTCACTCTACACCACCATGTTTGGTTCCACGAAGTAATGATTTAGGATGTGTCTTCAAAGGAACACCAATTAAGGTAATTACTTGAAATGTTATATATATAGGCAATGGGCAGAATTTCTTCAGACCCAAGATGATGTCTTTGAAGACGTAACGCGTTGGGTTTCTTACCATTCAGGCCATTGCACTATAATCTTGTATACTGGATGATGTTACAAGCGCTTGTTTGTTGGGAATGATGTAAGTTTTCTACCTTTTAAATACATTTTGGAGATACAGTTTTATAATGTGGAGCTTTTCTTTATCTCTATGGTCCAACGCACTGTTTTGAAACCAATCTAGGTGGAGCGGATTCACTGCCCTGTTACATGTGGAAACATTTGGAGTCTTCTAGTACCACTCCTGGACACATTCAAAACATGGTTGACCCAGTACCAGCATGGGTACTGAGTCCATATCTTCTGGTAAGCAGTAATTTTTACAAGTGGTGGAAGGGTTTCACATTGAGGATCGGAGCACAGAGGGTGGCCCAACCCTGTTCTGCAATTATTCACTGCACTGGGATATATGTTTTCTATTTTGTGGACTTTATTCCCTTGGACTGCACTGTCATTTTATTATTGTTGTTATTATATATATATTTCTTCACATTTTTTGTTCAGTTTAGTATGGGATATTTATTTTGCAATTTGGTTTAGAGCTGCACTTTCTTTGATTATCTAAATAGTCTGCTTGTATGTTGCCCTCCTAGTATCCACAAAAAAATCTTTAATTACTGTGATACCCAAGCACCCCCCTACACCTTCAAGTTTGCTTGTCTTAATTGAGGAATATGGTCCTGCGGTCTCTGGATAGTCAAAGGAACCCTTTGGTTTTATGCTTTTATATAGCATACCCTTGTGAGTATCATGTATGACGTGGTTTTAATGATTTTCCAATAAATGTTTTAAGGTATTGCACTAGGTCGGTGCGCCCTTCTCTTGTCTTTTATGCTTTCAGTTTGTGTAGATACCCATTATCCTGAGAGGGCAGCAAGACTTCAGATGCCAACAATCTAGCCATCATCTCTTTGGTTTTTATGCAACATTTGAGCGCAGGAGACATTTACTTGTATTTCAAGTACCTTTTTTTTTCAGTACCTGCTTCTACTTACTCAATCCTTACCTAGGTGAGGATGAAGTCACCTCATCTCACCACCCTCCCTGCCCACAGAGAAGGTGCAGGACCAGTCTCCCTGTTCCCTACGATCTCACGCATGCACAGTGGGAAGCCGGCTGTGATTCATCAGGAAGACCCCAAACCCAAGATGGAAGGACCAAGATCTAGGAGTGTTGAGAAGAATCAGCAGAGGGAAGACAGCTCCAGCCTCCACAGGCTGCTAAGTACCTGTTTTTTTAAAAGTC
Source organism: Pelophylax lessonae (assembly GCF_965119305.1). Taxonomy (NCBI): domain Eukaryota; kingdom Metazoa; phylum Chordata; class Amphibia; order Anura; family Ranidae; genus Pelophylax; species Pelophylax lessonae. The sequence goes on from NC_138768.1 coordinate 148,178,681, forward strand.
ACCAGCTTCAATATTTGTGGCTGCAGTCTTATTTTTACAATACTAGTGAAATTCCTTTTTAATTGACTGAGATCAGGAGGGAGCTCAGGAGCAGCCTTGTATTGAAATAGGAGGGTTTTTTTTACTCAAAATAATAATTTGTCTGGTAAAGCGGACGTGCCATATTGAGTCTTCTTTAAAAAAAAAAAAAAGGAATTTTAATTTAAGTTGGCTTTAAGATGGCTCCTGTACAAAAGATGAAAAAAAGAAAAAACACTTTCCCAGGTTGTTTGTAGATTTTGTGCACATTGACCAGGGCTGTATTGATAATCTATCCATTAGGCAATGCCTAGGGAAACAAATAAATCAAATAAATGGATTTGTTTTTAGGGTACTTGCACAAATAAAATCCCTAAAAAATATAGCTTCTTTCCTAGCAAATTCATTTTTGAATCTCACAACTCTGCAGTTCAGGGAAATAAAACAAGCTGATTGTTTCAGCTACATAGTTATAACATTATCAAATGAGGAAAATCTCAATAAAATAAAATAAAAAAAAAACCTCCATTTATTCTCAATATGGTGGCACAACAGGATACACAATTTCAGCAATTTGCAAATATGCTTGCCTACAGCAAAATTCTGTGTTATAAAAAAGCCTTATTGTTAATTCAGGTTTGCACAGTGCTATGATTCTCAGTGTCAAAACTGCAGCTGTGTTACTGGAAATTCTTTTTTTTCTGTGTTCAAAATTAAAGGAAATCTATGTTAACTGTTAACACTAAGCTATTTGAATTGTCTTACAGGGATGGATAAACAATAAAAGTTATGAAAATACTTACCTTTTCTAGAGACAACGTTGCTCAAGTTTACTTTTAGCTCTAGCCCCAAATTTCAAGACTTAGATACTTGGTCATGTGACCTCTGCTGGAGCAAAGATTTAAAGTTCAGACTGGTTTTCTGTAAATAAATTAAGCTGTAGTATACTGCAGTCAGATATTTAGTCAAGATTTACCTACGTCATTTTCGTAAAATCTGCCATTTTAAAACAGGGTTTAGCTTAAATGTTAACATGAAACTGTCCTACGTCAGACCCTTCAACATAACTTACTCTGTAAGGTACAAGAGTCACTTAAAAGTGCCATAGACAATAATAGAAAGCGTTTAGAAATTATTTTATTAAAAAGGTGCAAATTGAAAACAATAAAGGGAAGTGCATATGTTGTGAAATAAACCTCAAAGCAACTCCTAAAAGGATAGTGATATATCCTCCAAATAATGTGTGAAAAACCTTATATAGTGATAATCGGTGTCTTACCAACTTAGGAGTATCAAAAACTGGGTCAGCAAGAACCAAAACCTCAGTTTTTAAATATCAAGTATAAAGGGAAAAAAATCAAGTATAAAGTGAAAAAAAGGAAAAAAAGAAAAAAAATTGTGTGTGCGCTTCCGTGTGAACCCCTAGGTGGAGCAATTGCAATACGACCTGTGTATGGTCCAATGGGCTATTGCAGCTCTGGGGTTAATGCTCCGCTTCTGAAGGGCTGAGACCTGATGATCTTGCTCTATATGCTCCGACAGAAATAAAACCCCATAGTTTGTAAAGATTCCAAGGCAGTAGTGTAGAAAAAACGATGTAGACTCAGGATCAGAATAGCTCAGGCTGGGAAGATTCCGCTTTCCACGGCCCTCAACTCCGTACCCGGAAGTGACGTGTGACGTTCAGACTCCGCCCAGAATAGAGAAGATCTGTGTGCACGCTCCCTGCTGGTGCTGTTGTCGGTACTTTTCACCCAGGTGTATTGTTGCAGGCGTTTATTGGGTATTTTTGGGCTTCTTTAGAGGCAGGCATAACATCTGAACTTCTGTATAGGGGTATACACACACACACACACACACATATATGTATATATACACATATAGGTGTGTATGTATACCCCTATTCAGAAGTTCAGATGTTATGCCTGCCTCCAAAGATGCCCAAAAAATGCCCAATAAACGCCTGCAACAAAAACGCAGGTGTGTTGTTGAAGGCGTTTATTGGGCATTTTTTGGGCATCTTTGGAGGCAGGCATAACATCTGAACTTCTGTATAGGGGTATATATACACAAACACATATATGTATATATACACATACACACATATAGGTGTGATAGGAGCTGAACCCCATCCCTGCAAATAATTTCATTAGCGCAGGGATGGGGGTTCCTCTACTTTCACACCTATATGTGTGTATGTGTATATATATATGTGTGTGTGTATATATACCCCTATACAGAAGTTCAGATGTCATGCCTGCCTCCAAAGACCCCCAAAAAATGCCCAATAAACGCTTGAAACAAAAACGCCCAGGTGTGAAAGTAGCGGAACCCCATCCCTGCGCTAAAAAAATTCAAAGAAAAATGTTCTTTTTTTTCTGGTTCTGGACATGCTACAGAGCTGAAACTTCACAGGTACACTTTTTAGAACCCCCCCCCCCCCCCCCCCGACACTAAATCCAAAGAAATCTCTTTTTTTTTTTTTCAATAATTTTTTCAATAATTGGTTCTCTATCAAAAACGACAATTTTTTATTTATTGGGTTTTAGGGCTTCAAAATGGTGTTTTTTTATTTTTTTTACTTTTTTTTTTTCCAGCAAACAGGAACCACATATTATAACACTCTTTATCTGAACAACTGATAGAGAATAAAGAACATAGTTGAAACTTAAAGATACAAAAAATTGTGTTTTTTGATTACCGAAGTTCGGGTCCCATTGATTTCAATGGGGTTCTGGAATCCGGACCCGAACTTTCGGGAAGTTCGGGTGTTCTGGTCGAACCGAGCTTTTCAAAAGTTCGATCATCCCTACTTATCATTTGGTCATTCCCTGTAAGACAATTTAAATAGCTCAATGTCAACAATTGAGAATAGATTTCCTTTAATTCTCCAGAAAAAAAAATAAAGAAAAGTAAAAGTATAAATCCTTGATAAAAAATGCAATGTTGCTGCATAATATGACGATTCAGAAATTAATTTATGCAAGCTCTTTTATTTTATTGTATAGTAACTGTATTGTGTCCCTTTTACATTGTAAAGCGCTGTGTAAACTGTTGGAGCTATATAAACCCTGTATAATAATAATAAAATATAATGCAGACTTGTAAAGTTACTAAAAAGTCCACTTTAGGCCATCACATATGCACAGCTTTAAAGGGAGCTAGGACCAACATTTTGTTTAGGCAAAGAATTTTTTTCGATGACTATACTATATACCCATCCCAGCTAGACTGTTATATTTTTGGATCATCCAAAATACCGTTCCTGAACTAACTATTTTTCCTACCTTTCTGCTAAAAGTCACCTGGGTCAAGGCTTCCGCACTGCTCAAGGAACTCTTGAAAGGTTTGATGGAACACTCGTTTTAATGGGAAAGGAAGAGGAAAGTGACTGTTGTACCTCACTGACTGTTGTACCTCCATGTTAACATTTGAGCTAAACTCCATTTTAAAATTCCAGAAGCTTACAAAATAATGTAAGTAAATCTTGACAAAACATTTGACTGCAGTATACTACAGTATAATTTAATTACAGAAAGCACCAACAGAACTAATAAACAGGCCCAGGGCACTCAATAGTGAACGATTAAGTCTTTCTAATCACGTTCTTCCGCAGATCATTCTTTGTTGCTGTATTTCTTATTCCATGTTTTATAAATGCCAGGTCTTGGGCGTTTAAATCTCACAAGTCACCGTGTCAATATACTGCATAGCTCGGGGAGTTACCTGAGGTTAGAGGTCAGGCACTGCACAGCTTGTAATTCATTTTAAGAAAAAATTGCAGCCATGACTCTATATTGTTTGTGCTTGAATTCTGAATATTTGCTCAGCAATATGAACCCAAAGTGTCTGGTCTTCTGAAGAACTGCATTTATTCATTTCCACATCCTCTTACTGGATGTAAGAAAGCTAAAGCATACTTTTGTGTTTTTTGCAGCATGTTTTAACCTTTAAAATGTTCTGCTGTCTAAAAAAAAAAATCTTTCTGAAGTTTTAAAGCAAAAACTTAATGAGCGAAGCATGGGGGCTGCCACTGTTGACCTCTCCTTTCCAAAATGACCTCTCCTTCTCATACATGTCTATTATGTTGACCTTCAATCTTCATTACATTAAAGCTTCTGTATTTATTACTCTAATTCAGTGGGGCTATGAATATATTAATAAATATGTTCTTTTCTTTTTTGTTACTTGTTGTTGTGTTGTGTCAAGGGTTAAATACCTGTGCTAGCAGCTTGCTAGAGAGTAAGATTATTGTGCAGCAGGGCGCAGTGGTCCAGGCCAGTCTGATGGACCCCCTGTCCAGTGATCCATAAGAAAACACTGTTCGGGAAGTGCATGCACTGCTGATTGGAGCTCTTGGCAGCGGTTATGCTTGACCACTGGAGAAACAGGCTGCTCCATTGTGCTTAAGAGCAGCAATACAGAATTATTTCAGCATAGGATATTTTAACCATTGCTGCAACACAAAGTAGGAAAAAAAAGTATGTTTCCTACTGTACATGCAGCCTGATTGAATTACAGTAATAAATGCAGAATTTTCAATTATACTTTAAGTCAATGTCTGAGGATATAGATAAGATTTTTGATGTGATCTGCATTTTTGTTATGGATCTGTGACTCAAAGTATATTGAAGCCAGTGGTTCACAATAACAGCCAGGCAATTGAAATTTTTAAAAGGGATCACCGATGGCAGCCTCTGTATTTCTTTCATGATAGGTTATAATATTTGTGTTTGCTCCTAGGTTAGGAAAACTGCAGATGTTGAGATGAGCTTATTACAAAACTTGACAATCAAAATAATGAATGCTATGTAGTCCAAATCCATGTCCAAAAGAAGACATGCCTGCACTGTGCTGGGACATCACCTTGTGAGATTTGGGCTACTCAGCACTCCCCGGGATATTGTTAATCGGATGGTAACCATTACTTTTGTATAAAAGTTGTGGATTGAAGCTGTTAAATATATTAACTCTACTGTAGTGTTTTTTTTTTATTTTTCAGGAGGATGTGTCAACTAATCTGTGGTAATCATGGAACCATTCTGTGTCTGTGCCCCCCTCCGCATAAATAATGCTTCATAGGAAGGGGATTTTGATGATTGTATTTATTTTTGTTATATAATAGGAGTTATGTATATTGTCTAGTAGCACTAAATGTTTAGCTGAGTTCTTATTTGAAAAGTCAGCCTTTAATGAACTGATATATCAGTATGGGCACCAGTGCACTGAATCGATTTTATATTAATAAGAAACTTCAGATACAAAAGTCAGAGTCTAAATTTGGTTCTAAATCTGAAAACCCTTCCTTCAGATATGAAATATCACTCATTCTTTTGCAGTGAGAGACCCCAAAATATATAAATAGTTAGTGGGTAATTAAAGTCTACCTATACAGACCAAAAATGTATTTTCTTTCTTGTGACTGCAGACCATAGCTACAATCTTGAGTGTGCCTCTGTTGTACCCATGGAACACTAACCAGTCCTTTGCGAGTTTCAGCTTTGCATAAAGTTCAGCATCCCAGATAGCAAGAAATTGTGCTGCAAGTTTGAAAATGACTTGCTAAGCTATTACTTGACGTGCCACAAGTTTGTTTCACAATTGCAACAAGTCCGCATTGCATGACTCCAGATCAACTTTCTATGCAAACGTTCTGCAAGTCTGCTGCAAGTTCTGGTTCAGTTATGTTGGGCAATAGTCATCCCACCACGGGGTCACTGTGGCTGAATTTTCATGCTGTAGACCAGTGTTTCTCAACCTTTTTTCAGTCAAGTCACCCTTTAAAATTATGGACAATCTCAAGGCACCCTATTCTAAAATGTAAAAACTGTTCTAATAGTTTTACACAATACATGAACATCCACACACGTAGGAAACCCAACGTTAGAGGTTATTCATTCTTTCAAATCCAATACACTTTTGCAGACACTTTTACTGACTAGTATTCCAAAGTCTCTTTTCTCCCTCAGTTTTTCTCCATCACATAGGTAATGTGACCCCAACAGTGACAGAGAGGGGCAGGGGAGGGTCATTGGTTGTTAGGACGCAGATGGCTAAAAAGTCATAATGGTGCACAATGAAAACTTGTGGCTTTGTGTAACTAAAAGGCTTCATCCATCTGCTGGCTTGTATACAATTTTGGGGCAATTTTTAGGCGTGTGTGTGTAGCCAAAAACTTTGTTTTAGATATATTTGGGAAGGTGTAAAACTCATGCTGGGTTATTTTTTGTTGTCTGTGTGCCAATTGTGAGATTGCCCTTCACTTCTGGTCACAAAGATGCAAGAGGGAATGAGAAAAGATCTCCCAAAGGGGGGGATATACTGTATTTCCCTCTTAGTTTTGAAATAGGTGCTCCAGGATTTATGTTCACCTCTGATTCTGGAGAAAACTCTAAAACTTTAGATATTACATCACCTTCTGTCAGAGTGACAATGACATGGAAATCTTGGAGTGCTTGCTCCTAAAACTGTTAGGAGGGAAATATATTCCTCACTTTGGGAGAAATTTTCTAATTCCCTCTTGCATCTTTGGGACAGGAAGTGAAGGGCATTCTTCCCATTGGTACAAAGACAGCAAAAATAATACCAAGAGTGAGTTTTAATACTTTCCAACTTCAAACAGACATTTTGCCTTTACATATACTTTAGGGTCTCATTCACACTTTTGGGGTATGTTGGGGTCTGCTGGGGTTTGGGGTGATTGTTTTGCATTTTGTATATTGATATGCATTACATTTAGACAGCACACTCATTTTAAAAAGGAGGAAAGCACATGACAAGGGACCAAAACCAGACTTGCATTAATTTTTATTCTATTCTACTCATGCATTGGAGTGCCAATCTATATGAATGGTACCAAAACACACAGCTCATTTTGCCATGTGGTACCATAGTGAATGCATGAGTCTGATGAAGCCTTAAAACTGCTAAAATATGCTCAGACCAGAAATGTCAGTTTTAAATACATTGACCCTACAACTAACTGTATAAAATATTCTGGAATAATTCATATTCTGTCATACCACCCCATACTAAACTCCACAAAAAGACATTATTAATTAGTTGTCAGTAACAGAACTTTTTGAAATCTATTGGTATTTATATGTGTGTGTGTGTTTTTTTTTTCCTTTTTACTGCTGTACCATTGGCCTAAGTAAAATACCTTATCACAAAGGAATTACAGAAGACAGGTTCACAAGTGCACAGTAGCTAGAAGTTTCTTGACGTCTCTTATTCCTCCCAACTAATTAGGAAGCATTTCAGCCTTCAGCCAAAGGTGAGGAGATAATCTCAATGTTTTTCTTTTGGCTTCCTCAGCCTTGTTGCTTAGTCACATGACTCCAGCAGAAATCTTACATTTAATAAGTGGAATGAAACATCTGAGCATGTCATGCAGATGTTCCTCATTATTCGGCTTTATCTAAACACAGCTTGCAGTTATCTATGAAGAAGTGTTGATCCTTTTCAGCAGATTTTGTATCCAAAATTATTGACCTTGATGTTCTGCAATTATATCTCTAAGGAATAGAACTCTAATTACCTAATCTACTTAAAATCTTAAATTTGTTACACATAAAAACACAAACAATCTGTATATCAGTAGCATAATACACTGGGATTATTGAGAACAGATAGCACATGGTATAATGAATTTACTGACATCTAAAAGAAGTGATATATTTAAAACCCAGAGCTTTTCCCTTTTTTTCCAGGCTGTAACACTGCCAGAGCCTTCTTTAATTGTTCAATATCTATCTTAGAAACAACATAAATATAAGTGTGGAAAGTAATTAAAACAAGAGATGACATTTATGTCCAGCTACCTTTCTCTGGGCTTACAACCCTACAAGAAAAAATAAGATCTCTGGGGTCTAGACAAAATATACCAAACAATTTATTAGAGTGCAGCTTAGGGCAACCAATGAACCCAAACATTGAGCTACTAATACAATCAAACACGGCAACTGTGTCTTAAATTTGATGTAAACCCCAACTGAATAACCTTTTTTTTGCCAAAGCACATTGTATCAGGAACAACTGCATTTTATTATAATAAAACACTTGTTTTCACCTTTTTTTTTTCATTTTTTGTTGCATCTCAGTCCTGCGGACCTACTTTTTTTTTGCAGTACCTATCTGTCTAAAAGCACAAACTCCAATGATAGCTGCATGACATTCTTAGGATAGGTTTCCTGATCGTCACAACATGCCTGTATAATGTGTGTTGGAATGGTCCCTTGTAGTCTCAGTTGGAAGCCCGTGTGACAGAATGACAATGTAGAAGACAAGCAAAGAGCTTTGTCACCACATATCAGAAAGTGCTTAAACAAATGCCTTTTGACAGGATCATTAGATATTATGTCAATGATAGATGCATATACTGTATAATAATATTAAAAATAAACTTTTCATAAAAAGAGAAAATAAATCCGCGCTCAGGATAGTACAGTAAAGGACTGGCTGCTGCCCACCTCAGAGGTATAGCTCAGAGAGATATACAAAGATGTATGGGGGTAGGTGAGGTAGATGGCCCTGCCTATAATGAGTAATAGTATCTGATCTAAGCCAAGTGAGGTAAGTGACTTGGAATAAATCTATGAGGATGTGGTAACAATAATCACTTTAAAAGTGAGAGTGTAATCATAGATAAAATTAGATAATTTGAAATTATGGTAATATTGTGCAATTCAATGCATACAAATGTACATGAATAAATATGACCACAGATAAAGTGCAAGGTGCAAAAGGATAAGTATAAGGTGCAAGGGGAACACCAAAGTGGAATATTGTCGGACAAGTGCCAATGAACAAAGTGACTAAAGCAGATGGGAGTCCATTGAAAATAAATATAGTGACTGAAAATATAGTATAAATATAGTGGTAAAAAATTGGTAGCAAGTTACAAATTAAAACCAATACGCAAGGTGCAAAGTGGTTTTCAATATAAACAAGTGACTGGTGCTATATGGACCAAGTGCAGTCCCCTCTCAGTATAGCTCGCACTCACCAGAGCTCCGTACCCCTACAGGGGTATAAGGCGTTGTACCCTCCTAGGGTGTATACCCTTATGACAGAAAAGGACCTCCACTCAATGAATTAGACCATCTGTTTGGGATATCCAAGCCAGGGACACTTTCCAGATAGGAAACTTCCAATATGACTCCAGGGGCATCAATGTTGGATCAAAGGGGAAAAAAGGGGGGGTCCGGAACATATGTGGAAAAAAGGCCTCACATAGTATAGTATTGCTGGGTAATCAATTTATTAGATAAATGAAATGGTACTCACAGGTTTCAGAAGGTAAGCGAGCATTAAAAGATAGGAACAGCTCGCCCGGTTTGGTTCTCCCCGCCTCCGCACGCCGGCCATGTGAAGGATGCCGGTGGGGGGGGGCCTCTCCGGGGGCCTGGCTTCCTGCGGCAATTTTTCTCTGACATTTTTTGTACTGCATTTTACTATATGGTCTTATGTACTGCGATTGCTGGTATTCTCTCTTGAGGTTTCAATTGTTTGTAATTGTGGATATGGACCGATACTGTCGCTCTTACCTGTTTTGTATGCCTTTTTTCTCTCCTAATAAACGTTGAATTTACAAAAAAAAAGATAGGAACCGCAGCTTCTATAAGATGTACAGTGGGCCTTCCAAGACGCCGTGTGCTTCAAACACCGGAAGTGCGTTCCAAGAAGACAGCGGATGTGACGTAGTTACGACTTACGCGTTTCGTCATTCAGACGTCATCATATTACCTTAACATGTTAGTTTTTTACCTAAAATTTTAGTTATTGAATTTACATATTCCTAAACCTCTTGCAACCTATGTGGTGCATATGTGTGGCAACAAAGAAGGTGGGCTTTAACACTCAAACACCACCTACACTTTTAAACGCACATTCAATTTATTGGCATGCCAGTCTTAGTCTGTAGGGTTCAATATTGAGTTGGCCCACCCTTTGCAACTATAACAGCTTCAACTCTTCTGGAAAGGCTGTCCACACAGTTTAGGAGTGTGTCTGTGGGAATGTTTGACCAGAAGCACATTTGTGAGGTCAGGCACTAATGTTGCCACAATGTTGCAAAGGAGGACTGGCTCACAGTCCCCACTCTAATTCATCCCAAAGGTGTTCTATCTGGTTGAGGTGCAGGACAGTCAAGTTCCACCTTGCTTTGTGCACTGGTGTGCAGTCAAGTTGGAACAGAAAGGGGGCAACATCAAACTGTTCCCACAAAGTTGGGAGCAAGAAATTGTCCAAAATGTCTTGGTATGTTGATGGCTTAAGAGTTCCTATTACTAGACCTAAGGGGCCAAACCCAACCCCTGAAAAACAACCTCACACCATAAGCGCCCCCTCCACCAAATGATTTGGACCAGTGCACAAAGCAATTCATATCTATGCACTGTAGATTGGCTGTGGAGTAACAGAATTATTTATCCCGAGGAGGGACAGCTGATTATGACCCACTGGGAACAAGGGTCTTAATGCGAGGTGGAGGCTTGGCATCATGGGTAAAGGAGAAGCACGGAGCACTTTAAGTTTCCTTATTCACATTTGGATCACATTGTGGACTTTTTTCACATAATTATATACTGATTTATTTGCTTTGTTTTTATGTATTTATTAGTGATTTTTTAGCAGATGCACTAAGCACTTTCATTTTTCACATTTACTGAGTGGTTTACACAGACGTTTTATAATTTAACTTCAGTTTATTGATTTACATCTATTATCTTAATTATTTATTTATTTTATCTGGCGTTACACTTTTTTGGTATACAGATTGCATTTGTGGAGTGGACACACACACTAGTGATTGCAGCCGGATTGATTGACTCATTATTTGTTTGATTCATTTATTTATTTCACTGTTTGATTTGCGCTGGTCATATTCACTATATGTATAAAAAGGTATTTTTGAAATTATTATATAAAAACATTTTTTTATAAAAAATATATATAGTCCAAAAAGTAATTTTTGCTTGCATATGATTGGATGATGGATGTCCTCAGAGCTCCCCCTTTTTTAGTAAGCTCTGTAGTAACTGCACTTGCAGAGTGCAAGTGCACTTTGCAAAATGCACAGTCTTTTTGCCTTTAGTAAATCAGCCCCTAAGGTCTTAGATAACATAGATCATACTATGTTTTGTTTTGGTTAAATGATTTGTGTCCCTTACATCATTTATGTGTGGTTTTGAAATTCCGTTTTGTCGTAATTTGAAGTTTTGTGCAGCTAAAAACATACATTATTTTGTCAAAACTTGGTCACAGGATGGCTGACCTAATTCTGTAATACTGAATTCCTTGCGAGGCTGTCTTTTTCTAGCATTTGGCAACTACCAGGTATCCATCTTCCCTGTTTGTGAGCCTCAGGTAGTAATCCCTGCTCCTACACACTAATGTACCTGTATCCAACACCCGCTGCTGTTGTTTTTGTAAATGTTGTTTTTCGCACATTAAATGATTCAGTGGTGTTGTGGCCTGACACATCTACTAGTTACCAACCATTTGGCTGCTTTCAAAGCCTGCTAGGTTTCCTTATGTTAGTTTAAAAACTTAAAATGTTGATTGGTGCACTTCTTTTACAACTGATATATACATATGGAAGTCAGTACTTGGGTTCATCGTTTTGATTTAGATACCTTGATGTTTTATGTGGTGTTTCTGTTATTTTGTCCACTCCTGATCTTTACATATTAATTTATTTATTATTTGTGCATGTGCATACTGTATTTTCCGGCGTATAAGACGACTGGGCGTATAAGACGACCCCCCTAATTTTCAAATTAAAACATAGGTTTTGGGCTATACTCGCCGTATAAGACTACCCCCCTTCCGAAGCAAGGGAACACCATTGAAAAATATCAGATTTCTCATAGATCTCCAAGGTACCCCAAGTACTGTAATACATGTAATCTCTCATAATATCTCCAAGGTACCCTAAGTATTACCGGTAGATGTAATCTCTCAAGACGCTGGCTGTGTGGGAATCCTGTACCGGTATACCGTATGAACCGTAGCTTCCGCTACATACAGTGTACCGTGCTGAGCCAATCAGGGAGAGCGATGTATTCTATTATGGAATGCAAAGCCTGCTCGGATTGGCAGAGTCAGAGAGGCGGGCTGATGTTACTCCGCCAATTCGAGCAGGCTTTGCATTCAATAATAGAATACATCGCTCTCCCTGATTGGCTCAGCGCGGTACACTGTATGTAGCCGAAGCTACGGTTCATACGGTATACCGGTACAGGATTCCCACACAGCCAGCGTATTGAGAGATTACATCTACCGGTAATAATTATACTTAGGTTACCTTGGAAATATTATACTCTGCGTATAAGACGACCCCCCATTTTTGGGGGATTTTTTTGAGGTTCAAAAGTAGTCTTATACACCAGAAAATACAGTAAATATCTATCTAGAACTGTTCTTAAACCTACAATTTAAAAGAAATAAGTGCAAACAGAAATAAGCAACATGTCACCCCCTGACTTTTTGAAAATGCTAAGTGCTTGGTTGTCTGGGATGTAATGAACAATCATAGCAGTTAATGGCATACATATTGTGATATAAACCTACACTGTTTCCACCTTGTTTAGCTATTTAGTAATGCTAAAGAAGCAACCATACAAACAAATTGTGTTTTAATAGAAATAACCTGAAATGTAATGGTGCACAAAGTATGCAAAAGGAAGCAAAATGACAAATGTTTTTGAGACACCATGGAGCCTATTTATTAAATAATTGCATAGTAATTTATCCAGCAAATATGTGCCTTTGTAAAAAGTAGTTACATTTATTTGATAATTCGCTGTCGGATCCTCTAGAGTTTTTACATTCCATGCCCTGTTGCAAAGATACATGTATTTTCTATTACAATAAATCCCAACTTCTCTGCTAAAAGACTTCCCTCACTGCTCACCCATTCAGAAGATGATGGCTCAAAAACAATCCATAAAAGGTTAACTTCAAAATCAGACAAACAAAGAATGGAGCCACTCAACTTCAAAAAGTTCATGATGCATTTATAGGTATCACCCAAAATAGAGAAATACACCTGCTCCACTTACTTGTTTCACTATAATGGGAGCTTAGTCATAGGAGTTGATTTGGCAAAACTGGAGTGTAAAATATGGGGCAACTGTGCATGGGAGCCAATCAGCTTTTAACTTAAGCTTGTTCAAATAATTTTTGACAAAAAGCAAAAAAACAAAAAAACAAAACTCGAAGCTGATTGCATTCTGTGCAGAGCTGCATCAGATTTTGCTCTCTCCAGTTTTAGTAAAACAACCCTATAGAGTGACTAAGCTCCTGTTGGATTAAAACATGTAAGAAGAGCAGGAGGATCTTCTCTGTATCGGATGATACTAATAAATCTATCTCTGACTTTTTGATGTTGAGTCCATCCTTGTTTGTCTACTTTTGATGTATTTTCTGAGCTCCCTTGGTGCAGTGGTCATGATGCAGTATTTTACCCCTGCTCATAATAAAAGAACATTTGTTCATAGGAGAAAATAGTCTAAAGGGGTTTTGTTTTTTGCTCAATTCACACAGAACAAACAAAAAAATAATTAAATAAATAAAATTAACTTTAAATATGCTTGTTGCTTTTAGAAAGTCTAATTTTTAGTTGTAGTCACATAAGAGTTCCTTCACACATTTTCACACTTTTTTCAATATAACACAGGTGCCACCCATGTACTTTGGGTGCCTGCATGTGCCAAATGTAACACTTGCTTGCCATTTTGAGTGCTGTCCCACTCCTTCTGCCATTGACACCCTCATATTGGCCACTCAGGTCATTATAGTAAAGGACTGATAGGAATGTACATAACTTAGTAAAGGGTAAGCCAGTCTTTGATACTGCAAGAAAGCAGAAGTACGACATGTGAAAAAAAAAAAAAATGATACTCACCTTCTATGGATGCTGCATCTGTGGACGCTGACTCTAAGGCTGATAATAAAATGATCACAGACCTCTGATCGCTCTCAGCCTTCAAGAAGCAGAGAGCCTGTGACTGTCAGTCATCGGCTCTCTGTTGTGCCCTTCCAGCGCTCACTGGAGCACTGGGCTGTGAAGGGGAGGGAGGGGCTGGATCAGGCTCTCAGCGGCTCACATCACGTAACATCAACCAAGTGGACTTTAGCATGCTGTTAGCTAAAAATGGGTCATAGGAGAGCAGAACAAACTGTACTCCACTCCCCTGGAGAAGTATAGCCAAAACAGCTTTGGCTATACTTCTCTGTTAACATTTTAGAATATGCTGAGATTTAGACCAACCAAGATTCTCAAAAAACACCGGAATGAGTATGCCACTGCTAGGTACCTGACTTTTATGGCTGTATCTAATTTAGGGACTTTGTAGAAACAACAGTTGAACCCAAAATGTGTTCCAAGTCAATTAGTAGGCTGCTAAAAGAGCCTCTGTCATTAGCTGCTCCCTGTATTAGACTATATGATGGCACTTCATGCACAAATAAAAAGCAGAATATGTACGTAACTGTAATAAATTACATAGGCTATGTCTAGTTATATGTGATTTTATTGTTTGGCTTGTGTTAGATCTCACAAAAATGTGATGCGCCAGAAATATAAAATCAAAAAGTGATGACAATAAATCATATCCAGTTCATAAGGCACATAGCACTGTGTGTGCTTCCAATAAAATGATATAAAGAGTGTCCCGTGTTCAGATGAAGAAAATCCAGTGATGAAAACAACTTGTAATCACCAATATAGTGAATCCCTCCACCAGGTGAATCAGCCTCTCACCTTTCTGAAGGACCCAAACGGGCCAGCAATCACATGTATCATTGATCAGACTTCCAGGAAAGAGCCACACTATATTGCACCTCGAGGGATCCCGGGACATATAGAAAACAGATGAAGAAATCTAGTGCTCTCCGCTTACTAATGAGGGTATGCTTTATTAGAGAAAGGCAGATCAACTCACATTTGTCGGGCACTCAGCTGTGCCTGCTGTATAATCGATGTCAGCGATCTGTTACCAGAGAGAGACTCTGCGTCGGCCACGCACGCTCCGCCCCCCTATACGCGTTACGTCGAGCGTAATGCTCCTTTGACTTCCTCGGTAGGGGTGGCTAGTGCGTGCCAAGCCTCACTTTAAATACATCAACTCTCAGGTGGATTGGCCAGCAGATCTCAGTCCCTCCCCCCGCTCATAGCTCAGTACAGGACACTGGAACCTCCGAACCAGGCATGTTTACGGCGGTGTCACTGGCTCATATCGCTAATGGGGCAATTTTATTGTATGGGCATTGATCAGATTACTATTGCACATTTGCGGAGATCGCGTGGTGGCGCAGACATCTCTCTGGTTTACATTAAAACAGCTAAGACACATAATCACAAAATCTCATACCATAATTATCACATATTAAAAATACATCAATAAGCTAAAATCTGGAATAATAAATGTTGGCTATTAAAATTTATAAAAAAAAAAAAAAAAAAAAAATTAAAAAAAAAAAAAAAAAAAAAAAAAAATAAAAAAAAAAAAATAAAATTTTTAAAATATATTATAAAAAAAAAAAAAAAATAAAAACATTTTTTTTTTTTTTTTGTCTCAGATAAAAATATATAATGCATGATGGGGTGTTATTTATTACTAATGAAACAATTTAGATCGAAATCCTTATTTAAACCTCTGGGTGCCTCGTAGACCCAAAAGGATTCCCTTCTACTTAGCTGGCGAATATAGTTGCCTCCTCGCCAGTGTGGTTGGACATGTTCAATTCCCCAGAATTTCAGGGAGTGAGGTTTCTTATCATGAAATATTTTAAAGTGCTTGGATACGTTGTGTGAAACCTCTCCCTTCTTTATGTTAGAGATATGTTCCCCTATCCTCACATTTAGGGCTCTGGAGGTGCGTCCTACGTACTGGAGTCCGCACCCACATTCCATCATGTAAACAACCCCAATTGTGGTACATGTTATTAGGTCTTTGATCTGGTATTCTTTACCTGTGCTATTGCATATAAAAGTTTTCTTCTTTTTGGTGTTCTTTTTAGTCTGCTGGCAAACACCACATCTGCCGCACGCATGGAATCCAGACAAGAACTGAAAAATAGTATTTTTCTTGGGTCTAGGGGGATCTATCACTCCCGGGGCCAGCCTGTCCTTCAAAATAGGGGCTCTCCTATATATGAAGCCAGGTCTCTCCGGGAGGTGGGGTCCTAAAATTCCATCTTGTTTAAGCACCCCCCAGTGCTTTCTTACAATACGTTCAACCTGTTTATGCTGAACGTTGTAATCCAGCACTAGTTTAAAGTTGTTGTTGTTTATATTATCATCCCTGGATGTAACAGCCTTGTTGGCTAAAAGTTCTGTTCTGCTCAGATTGGATACTTGTTGTAAATCAGAAGACACTTTTTTCATATCGTACCCTTTCGTTTTGAACCTGTCTACCAGTATTTGGGACTGTGCTTTGAAATCTTCCTCCTTAGAGCAGTTCCTCTTGATACGGATCAGTTGACCCCTCGGAATGTTAAAAAGCCAATTCCTGTGGTGGCAGCTGTCCATAGACAAATACGAGTTACGGTCAGTAGGTTTAAAAAAATTTTTAGTGTGTAACTGGCCGTCTAGAACAAAAATCTCTAAATCGAGGAACTGTATCTTTTCTTTGCTCTCAGTCCATGATAAAACAATGTTCCTATTGTTAAAATTCATTCTAGCTTTAAAATCATTAAAAGAATTTAATCTCCCTCCCATATCATGATCAGATCGTCTATAAATCTCTTGTAAAAGATCAGTTCTGGGGGTCTGTTGGATAAAACCTCTTCTGCTTCCCATTGGGCCATGAATAAATTGGCTACACTGGGGGCAAATCTAGCCCCCATAGCCACGCCTTTGGTTTGTAAGAAAAAGTCCCCTGAGTACCAAAAATAATTATGTTTTAAACAAAAATCCAAACTTTCTAACAGGAATTCTATGTGATCACCATCCAATCCCGACTCATCCAGGGCCCATGATGCGGCCCTCATGGCGGCATCATGCCCGATGATCGTGTATAGAGAACCTACATCTGCAGTCGCCAGAATGCAGTTCTCTGAGATAGGGAGGGATTGTAGGTCCTGAATGATATGTTTGGTATCTTTTGTATATGCTGGTGTCCGGGTAACCAATGGCTGCAAGTAAAAATCAATGTATTGGCCCAATCTGGAGCTCAGGGAGTCAATGCCGTTAATGATTGGTCTCCCAGGAGGTTTCTCCACAGACTTATGGATTTTGGAGAGAAAATATATAATAGGGGTTCGACAGGCCGTAGGGTTTAGATAAAGTGCTTCTTTTTTATTCAAAATGGCGTCCTCCAGCCCATTTTGAATTAGTACATCCAGTTCTTTTTTATATGCATTGAGTGGGTTACCCCTCAAACAACAATATGTATTCGGGTCTGAAAGTTGTCTTTCCATTTCATTATTATAATACTCTTTACTCATGACAACAATACCCCCCCCTTTATCCGCTGGTCTTATCACCAGCTGTTTATTAGCTTCCAGGCTAGTAATACCATTTTTGATCCATTGGGGGTCTTGAATTTTCCTAACTTTTAATTGCTCAATATCTTGTGACACCAGATTTTTAAAAACCTCCATATATTTGCTATCCTTATTTGGTGGATTGAACACAGATTTGTTTTTCAACATCGAGTGGTGTGTTCTCTCACTATTCGTGGGGCGATTGTCTGGTTTAGATAGGAAATACTTCTTCTGATTTAAACCCCTCATGTATTTCTGTAAGCTAACATATGTGTCGAATTTATTTAGGTTTTTCACTGGGGCATATTTTAACCCTTTATCTAAGACTTTCGTCTCCTCCTTGGTCAAAGGTATGCCACTGATGTTGAATATGCCTGCTCCTATTGGGTTTTGCTTTTTTTGGAGGCGTCGACCTGCTCGTCGTCCTCTTTGTCTTTTCTTTTTTCCCCAGATTGTTTTCCAATTGGACCCTTGTACCCCCACAGGGCACTGGGTTTCTCTAAAAAAACATCCGGGGGATTGTTGATTACGGCTGGCGGGTAGAGTGGGGTAAATCTATTCATGGTGGGGATATTATATGACGTAGATGGGCGAGGGGAGTCATATATTGACTCCTCCCTCCTGTCTTGTCGTTGATCATGTGTGCCCCTTGGTTCCTGGGGGTACCAATTCCCTTGTTCTGCCTGATAGGGACTATTCCTGTTCCCTTGTGTTGGGAAATACAGGCCATTACTGTTCCTGGGTGCCTGTTGATATGGGCCGCTATTTCCCTGTGTTTGATGATAAGGGCCACCATTGTTCCTCCCTTGACCTCTACCTCTTCCTCTTGGTCCACCTCTTCCTGCTCTCCTCCCCCTTCCATTACCTCTTTGTGGTGCATGGTAGGTGGGTGCAGGAGTGTTGTTAGATTCCCGCCTTGCAGGAGCAGGCGGCGCTCTGCTCCATACAGGGGGTGTCATATTAACTCTCTCCGGTGTACTATCACGGGATGGTAATATAGAGTTGCTCTGAAGATCTTTCTGCCACTTAAAGACTTCATTCCCTCTATAATCATTCATATCCCTAATGAACTTCTTTCTCTTTTTTTCCTGAGTTTCTTTATCTGTTTTTTCTAATTTTTTCTTTAGTTCTCCTGCTAGTTGGTTGAAAAAAAAAAAAAAAAAATTTAAAATATATTATAAAAAAAAAAAAAAATAAAAACATTTTTTTTTTTTTTTTTTTTTTGTCTCAGATAAAAATATATAATGCATGATGGGGTGTTATTTATTACTAATGAAACAATTTAGATCGAAATCCTTATTTAAACCTCTGGGTGCCAACACCTTGGCCTCGTAGACCCAAAAGGATTCCCTTCTACTTAGCTGGCGAATATAGTTGCCTCCTCGCCAGTGTGGTTGGACATGTTCAATTCCCCAGAATTTCAGGGAGTGAGGTTTCTTATCATGAAATATTTTAAAGTGCTTGGATACGTTGTGTGAAACCTCTCCCTTCTTTATGTTAGAGATATGTTCCCCTATCCTCACATTTAGGGCTCTGGAGGTGCGTCCTACGTACTGGAGTCCGCACCCACATTCCATCATGTAAACAACCCCAATTGTGGTACATGTTATTAGGTCTTTGATCTGGTATTCTTTACCTGTGCTATTGCATATAAAAGTTTTCTTCTTTTTGGTGTTCTTTTTAGTCTGCTGGCAAACACCACATCTGCCGCACGCATGGAATCCAGACAAGAACTGAAAAATAGTATTTTTCTTGGGTCTAGGGGGATCTATCACTCCCGGGGCCAGCCTGTCCTTCAAAATAGGGGCTCTCCTATATATGAAGCCAGGTCTCTCCGGGAGGTGGGGTCCTAAAATTCCATCTTGTTTAAGCACCCCCCAGTGCTTTCTTACAATACGTTCAACCTGTTTATGCTGAACGTTGTAATCCAGCACTAGTTTAAAGTTGTTGTTGTTTATATTATCATCCCTGGATGTAACAGCCTTGTTGGCTAAAAGTTCTGTTCTGCTCAGATTGGATACTTGTTGTAAATCAGAAGACACTTTTTTCATATCGTACCCTTTCGTTTTGAACCTGTCTACCAGTATTTGGGACTGTGCTTTGAAATCTTCCTCCTTAGAGCAGTTCCTCTTGATACGGATCAGTTGACCCCTCGGAATGTTAAAAAGCCAATTCCTGTGGTGGCAGCTGTCCATAGACAAATACGAGTTACGGTCAGTAGGTTTAAAAAAATTTTTAGTGTGTAACTGGCCGTCTAGAACAAAAATCTCTAAATCGAGGAACTGTATCTTTTCTTTGCTCTCAGTCCATGATAAAACAATGTTCCTATTGTTAAAATTCATTCTAGCTTTAAAATCATTAAAAGAATTCAAATCTCCCTCCCATATCATGATCAGATCGTCTATAAATCTCTTGTAAAAGATCAGTTCTGGGGGTCTGTTGGATAAAACCTCTTCTGCTTCCCATTGGGCCATGAATAAATTGGCTACACTGGGGGCAAATCTAGCCCCCATAGCCACGCCTTTGGTTTGTAAGAAAAAGTCCCCTGAGTACCAAAAATAATTATGTTTTAAACAAAAATCCAAACTTTCTAACAGGAATTCTATGTGATCACCATCCAATCCCGACTCATCCAGGGCCCATGATGCGGCCCTCATGGCGGCATCATGCCCGATGATCGTGTATAGAGAACCTACATCTGCAGTCGCCAGAATGCAGTTCTCTGAGATAGGGAGGGATTGTAGGTCCTGAATGATATGTTTGGTATCT
This sequence comes from Pelophylax lessonae, assembly GCF_965119305.1. Lineage (NCBI taxonomy): Eukaryota > Metazoa > Chordata > Amphibia > Anura > Ranidae > Pelophylax > Pelophylax lessonae. Next base: position 148,198,961 of record NC_138768.1, read on the forward strand.
TTTGTATATGCTGGTGTCCGGGTAACCAATGGCTGCAAGTAAAAATCAATGTATTGGCCCAATCTGGAGCTCAGGGAGTCAATGCCGTTAATGATTGGTCTCCCAGGAGGTTTCTCCACAGACTTATGGATTTTGGGGAGAAAATATATAATAGGGGTTCGACAGGCCGTAGGGTTTAGATAAAGTGCTTCTTTTTTATTCAAAATGGCGTCCTCCAGCCCATTTTGAATTAGTACATCCAGTTCTTTTTTATATGCATTGAGTGGGTTACCCCTCAAACAACAATATGTATTCGGGTCTGAAAGTTGTCTTTCCATTTCATTATTATAATACTCTTTACTCATGACAACAATACCCCCCCCTTTATCCGCTGGTCTTATCACCAGCTGTTTATTAGCTTCCAGGCTAGTAATACCATTTTTGATCCATTGGGGGTCTTGAATTTTCCTAACTTTTAATTGCTCAATATCTTGTGACACCAGATTTTTAAAAACCTCCATATATTTGCTATCCTTATTTGGTGGATTGAACACAGATTTGTTTTTCAACATCGAGTGGTGTGTTCTCTCACTATTCGTGGGGCGATTGTCTGGTTTAGATAGGAAATACTTCTTCTGATTTAAACCCCTCATGTATTTCTGTAAGCTAACATATGTGTCGAATTTATTTAGGTTTTTCACTGGGGCATATTTTAACCCTTTATCTAAGACTTTCGTCTCCTCCTTGGTCAAAGGTATGCCACTGATGTTGAATATGCCTGCTCCTATTGGGTTTTGTTTTTTTTGGAGGCGTCGACCTGCTCGTCGTCCTCTTTGTCTTTTCTTTTTTCCCCAGATTGTTTTCCAATTGGACCCTTGTACCCCCACAGGGCACTGGGTTTCTCTAAAAAAACATCCGGGGGATTGTTGATTACGGCTGGTGGGTAGAGTGGGGTAAATCTATTCATGGTGGGGATATTATATGACGTAGATGGGCGAGGGGAGTCATATATTGACTCCTCCCTCCTGTCTTGTCGTTGATCATGTGTGCCCCTTGGTTCCTGGGGGTACCAATTCCCTTGTTCTGCCTGATAGGGACTATTCCTGTTCCCTTGTGTTGGGAAATACAGGCCATTACTGTTCCTGGGTGCCTGTTGATATGGGCCGCTATTTCCCTGTGTTTGATGATAAGGGCCACCATTGTTCCTCCCTTGACCTCTACCTCTTCCTCTTGGTCCACCTCTTCCTGCTCTCCTCCCCCTTCCATTACCTCTTTGTGGTGCATGGTAGGTGGGTGCAGGAGTGTTGTTAGATTCCCGCCTTGCAGGAGCAGGCGGCGCTCTGCTCCATATAGGGGGTGTCATATTAACTCTCTCCGGTGTACTATCACGGGATGGTAATATAGAGTAGCTCTGAAGATCTTTCTGCCACTTAAAGACTTCATTCCCTCTATAATCATTCATATCCCTAATGAACTTCTTTCTCTTTTTTTCCTGAGTTTCTTTATCTGTTTTTTCTAATTTTTTCTTTAGTTCTCCTGCTAGTTGGTTGAACTCAGGAGAATCTTTTAGTGACTCCAATTTCTTTTTGAGCTCAGCTATATGCGATTCGATTATCGCAAGTTTCCTGCGTTTGCGAATAAGCAGGAAGTTCATGAGGTCTTGTCCTTTAGAATTGAAAAAGATAAACCACTCATCTAATGACTCATCATCCTCAAGTCCGTCATTAGGGGGGACTTCCCACCTCAGACGTCTTGGGATGAGTTGGTGGGCTATATACTGCTCAAATGACACAATGTCCCACCAAGCCCTGGTTTTCTTTTCCATAAGGATACCTAATTTCTTAAAGGATTGTGTAATGTCCTCATATCTGCCTCTGTTTTTATCTCCTGAGAAGATGTCATCAATTATAATATTCCTATTGTCAAAATAATCAAATATATCCATGGTTGCTGCTAATAGGTGAGTGAAAGACACAATCAAATGAAATACAAAAAAACTATCAGCGCAAACCTATTATATGTGATAAATTAACTCAACACCAATTCACTGTGCATAAATCAGGTGTGTGAACTTATAAATCAATAGTGGTGTCCGGCAGCATGCACCAATCGTGTTTCACAAATCACAATAAACTATAAATCATACAAAAATGTGATGCGCCAGAAATATAAAATCAAAAAGTGATGACAATAAATCATATCCAGTTCATAAGGCACATAGCACTGTGTGTGCTTCCAATAAAATGATATAAAGAGTGTCCCGTGTTCAGATGAAGAAAATCCAGTGATGAAAACAACTTGTAATCACCAATATAGTGAATCCCTCCACCAGGTGAATCAGCCTCTCACCTTTCTGAAGGACCCAAACGGGCCAGCAATCACATGTATCATTGATCAGACTTCCAGGAAAGAGCCACACTATATTGCACCTCGAGGGATCCCGGGACATATAGAAAACAGATGAAGAAATCTAGTGCTCTCCGCTTACTAATGAGGGTATGCTTTATTAGAGAAAGGCAGATCAACTCACATTTGTCGGGCACTCAGCTGTGCCTGCTGTATAATCGATGTCAGCGATCTGTTACCAGAGAGAGACTCTGCGTCGGCCACGCACGCTCCGCCCCCCTATACGCGTTACGTCGAGCGTAATGCTCCTTTGACTTCCTCGGTAGGGGTGGCTAGTGCGTGCCAAGCCTCACTTTAAATACATCAACTCTCAGGTGGATTGGCCAGCAGATCTCAGTCCCTCCCCCCGCTCATAGCTCAGTACAGGACACTGGAACCTCCGAACCAGGCATGTTTACGGCGGTGTCACTGGCTCATATCGCTAATGGGGCAATTTTATTGTATGGGCATTGATCAGATTACTATTGCACATTTGCGGAGATCGCGTGGTGGCGCAGACATCTCTCTGGTTTACATTAAAACAGCTAAGACACATAATCACAAAATCTCATACCATAATTATCACATATTAAAAATACATCAATAAGCTAAAATCTGGAATAATAAATGTTGGCTATTAAAATTTATAAAAAAAAAAAAAAAAAAAAAAAAAAAAATTTAAAATATATTATAAAAAAAATAAAAAATAAAAACATTTTTTTTTTTTTTTTTTTGTCTCAGATAAAAATATATAATGCATGATGGGGTGTTATTTATTACTAATGAAACAATTTAGATCGAAATCCTTATTTAAACCTCTGGGTGCCAACACCTTGGCCTCGTAGACCCAAAAGGATTCCCTTCTACTTAGCTGGCGAATATAGTTGCCTCCTCGCCAGTGTGGTTGGACATGTTCAATTCCCCAGAATTTCAGGGAGTGAGGTTTCTTATCATGAAATATTTTAAAGTGCTTGGATACGTTGTGTGAAACCTCTCCCTTCTTTATGTTAGAGATATGTTCCCCTATCCTCACATTTAGGGCTCTGGAGGTGCGTCCTACGTACTGGAGTCCGCACCCACATTCCATCATGTAAACAACCCCAATTGTGGTACATGTTATTAGGTCTTTGATCTGGTATTCTTTACCTGTGCTATTGCATATAAAAGTTTTCTTCTTTTTGGTGTTCTTTTTAGTCTGCTGGCAAACACCACATCTGCCGCACGCATGGAATCCAGACAAGAACTGAAAAATAGTATTTTTCTTGGGTCTAGGGGGATCTATCACTCCCGGGGCCAGCCTGTCCTTCAAAATAGGGGCTCTCCTATATATGAAGCCAGGTCTCTCCGGGAGGTGGGGTCCTAAAATTCCATCTTGTTTAAGCACCCCCCAGTGCTTTCTTACAATACGTTCAACCTGTTTATGCTGAACGTTGTAATCCAGCACTAGTTTAAAGTTGTTGTTGTTTATATTATCATCCCTGGATGTAACAGCCTTGTTGGCTAAAAGTTCTGTTCTGCTCAGATTGGATACTTGTTGTAAATCAGAAGACACTTTTTTCATATCGTACCCTTTCGTTTTGAACCTGTCTACCAGTATTTGGGACTGTGCTTTGAAATCTTCCTCCTTAGAGCAGTTCCTCTTGATACGGATCAGTTGACCCCTCGGAATGTTAAAAAGCCAATTCCTGTGGTGGCAGCTGTCCATAGACAAATACGAGTTACGGTCAGTAGGTTTAAAAAAATTTTTAGTGTGTAACTGGCCGTCTAGAACAAAAATCTCTAAATCGAGGAACTGTATCTTTTCTTTGCTCTCAGTCCATGATAAAACAATGTTCCTATTGTTAAAATTCATTCTAGCTTTAAAATCATTAAAAGAATTCAAATCTCCCTCCCATATCATGATCAGATCGTCTATAAATCTCTTGTAAAAGATCAGTTCTGGGGGTCTGTTGGATAAAACCTCTTCTGCTTCCCATTGGGCCATGAATAAATTGGCTACACTGGGGGCAAATCTAGCCCCCATAGCCACGCCTTTGGTTTGTAAGAAAAAGTCCCCTGAGTACCAAAAATAATTATGTTTTAAACAAAAATCCAAACTTTCTAACAGGAATTCTATGTGATCACCATCCAATCCCGACTCATCCAGGGCCCATGATGCGGCCCTCATGGCGGCATCATGCCCGATGATCGTGTATAGAGAACCTACATCTGCAGTCGCCAGAATGCAGTTCTCTGAGATAGGGAGGGATTGTAGGTCCTGAATGATATGTTTGGTATCTTTTGTATATGCTGGTGTCCGGGTAACCAATGGCTGCAAGTAAAAATCAATGTATTGGCCCAATCTGGAGCTCAGGGAGTCAATGCCGTTAATGATTGGTCTCCCAGGAGGTTTCTCCACAGACTTATGGATTTTGGGGAGAAAATATATAATAGGGGTTCGACAGGCCGTAGGGTTTAGATAAAGTGCTTCTTTTTTATTCAAAATGGCGTCCTCCAGCCCATTTTGAATTAGTACATCCAGTTCTTTTTTATATGCATTGAGTGGGTTACCCCTCAAACAACAATATGTATTCGGGTCTGAAAGTTGTCTTTCCATTTCATTATTATAATACTCTTTACTCATGACAACAATACCCCCCCCCTTTATCCGCTGGTCTTATCACCAGCTGTTTATTAGCTTCCAGGCTAGTAATACCATTTTTGATCCATTGGGGGTCTTGAATTTTCCTAACTTTTAATTGCTCAATATCTTGTGACACCAGATTTTTAAAAACCTCCATATATTTGCTATCCTTATTTGGTGGATTGAACACAGATTTGTTTTTCAACATCGAGTGGTGTGTTCTCTCACTATTCGTGGGGCGATTGTCTGGTTTAGATAGGAAATACTTCTTCTGATTTAAACCCCTCATGTATTTCTGTAAGCTAACATATGTGTCGAATTTATTTAGGTTTTTCACTGGGGCATATTTTAACCCTTTATCTAAGACTTTCGTCTCCTCCTTGGTCAAAGGTATGCCACTGATGTTGAATATGCCTGCTCCTATTGGGTTTTGCTTTTTTTGGAGGCGTCGACCTGCTCGTCGTCCTCTTTGTCTTTTCTTTTTTCCCCAGATTGTTTTCCAATTGGACCCTTGTACCCCCACAGGGCACTGGGTTTCTCTAAAAAAACATCCGGGGGATTGTTGATTACGGCTGGCGGGTAGAGTGGGGTAAATCTATTCATGGTGGGGATATTATATGACGTAGATGGGCGAGGGGAGTCATATATTGACTCCTCCCTCCTGTCTTGTCGTTGATCATGTGTGCCCCTTGGTTCCTGGGGGTACCAATTCCCTTGTTCTGCCTGATAGGGACTATTCCTGTTCCCTTGTGTTGGGAAATACAGGCCATTACTGTTCCTGGGTGCCTGTTGATATGGGCCGCTATTTCCCTGTGTTTGATGATAAGGGCCACCATTGTTCCTCCCTTGACCTCTACCTCTTCCTCTTGGTCCACCTCTTCCTGCTCTCCTCCCCCTTCCATTACCTCTTTGTGGTGCATGGTAGGTGGGTGCAGGAGTGTTGTTAGATTCCCGCCTTGCAGGAGCAGGCGGCGCTCTGCTCCATATAGGGGGTGTCATATTAACTCTCTCCGGTGTACTATCACGGGATGGTAATATAGAGTTGCTCTGAAGATCTTTCTGCCACTTAAAGACTTCATTCCCTCTATAATCATTCATATCCCTAATGAACTTCTTTCTCTTTTTTTCCTGAGTTTCTTTATCTGTTTTTTCTAATTTTTTCTTTAGTTCTCCTGCTAGTTGGTTGAACTCAGGAGAATCTTTTAGTGACTCCAATTTCTTTTTGAGCTCAGCTATATGCGATTCGATTATCGCAAGTTTCCTGCGTTTGCGAATAAGCAGGAAGTTCATGAGGTCTTGTCCTTTAGAATTGAAAAAGATAAACCACTCATCTAATGACTCATCATCCTCAAGTCCGTCATTAGGGGGGACTTCCCACCTCAGACGTCTTGGGATGAGTTGGTGGGCTATATACTGCTCAAATGACACAATGTCCCACCAAGCCCTGGTTTTCTTTTCCATAAGGATACCTAATTTCTTAAAGGATTGTGTAATGTCCTCATATCTGCCTCTGTTTTTATCTCCTGAGAAGATGTCATCAATTATAATATTCCTATTGTCAAAATAATCAAATATATCCATGGTTGCTGCTAATAGGTGAGTGAAAGACACAATCAAATGAAATACAAAAAAACTATCAGCGCAAACCTATTATATGTGATAAATTAACTCAACACCAATTCACTGTGCATAAATCAGGTGTGTGAACTTATAAATCAATAGTGGTGTCCGGCAGCATGCACCAATCGTGTTTCACAAATCACAATAAACTATAAATCATACAAAAATGTGATGCGCCAGAAATATAAAATCAAAAAGTGATGACAATAAATCATATCCAGTTCATAAGGCACATAGCACTGTGTGTGCTTCCAATAAAATGATATAAAGAGTGTCCCGTGTTCAGATGAAGAAAATCCAGTGATGAAAACAACTTGTAATCACCAATATAGTGAATCCCTCCACCAGGTGAATCAGCCTCTCACCTTTCTGAAGGACCCAAACGGGCCAGCAATCACATGTATCATTGATCAGACTTCCAGGAAAGAGCCACACTATATTGCACCTCGAGGGATCCCGGGACATATAGAAAACAGATGAAGAAATCTAGTGCTCTCCGCTTACTAATGAGGGTATGCTTTATTAGAGAAAGGCAGATCAACTCACATTTGTCGGGCACTCAGCTGTGCCTGCTGTATAATCGATGTCAGCGATCTGTTACCAGAGAGAGACTCTGCGTCGGCCACGCACGCTCCGCCCCCCTATACGCGTTACGTCGAGCGTAATGCTCCTTTGACTTCCTCGGTAGGGGTGGCTAGTGCGTGCCAAGCCTCACTTTAAATACATCAACTCTCAGGTGGATTGGCCAGCAGATCTCAGTCCCTCCTCCCGCTCATAGCTCAGTACAGGACACTGGAACCTCCGAACCAGGCATGTTTACGGCGGTGTCACTGGCTCATATCGCTAATGGGGCAATTTTATTGTATGGGCATTGATCAGATTACTATTGCACATTTGCGGAGATCGCGTGGTGGCGCAGACATCTCTCTGGTTTACATTAAAACAGCTAAGACACATAATCACAAAATCTCATACCATAATTATCACATATTAAAAATACATCAATAAGCTAAAATCTGGAATAATAAATGTTGGCTATTAAAATTTATAAAAAAAAAAAAAAAAAAAAAAAAAAATTAAAAAAAAAAAAAAAAAAAAAAAAAAATTTTAAAATATATTATAAAAAAAAAAAAAAAAAAATAAAAACATTTTTTTTTTTTTTTTTTTTTTTGTCTCAGATAAAAATATATAATGCATGATGGGGTGTTATTTATTACTAATGAAACAATTTAGATCGAAATCCTTATTTAAACCTCTGGGTGCCAACACCTTGGCCTCGTAGACCCAAAAGGATTCCCTTCTACTTAGCTGGCGAATATAGTTGCCTCCTAGCCAGTGTGGTTGGACATGTTCAATTCCCCAGAATTTCAGGGAGTGAGGTTTCTTATCATGAAATATTTTAAAGTGCTTGGATAATAGCCAACATTTATTATTCCAGATTTTAGCTTATTGATGTATTTTTAATATGTGATAATTATGGTATGAGATTTTGTGATTATGTGTCTTAGCTGTTTTAATGTAAACCAGAGAGATGTCTGCGCCACCACGCGATCTCCGCAAATGTGCAATAGTAATCTGATCAATGCCCATACAATAAAATTGCCCCATTAGCGATATGAGCCAGTGACACCGCCGTAAACATGCCTGGTTCGGAGGTTCCAGTGTCCTGTACTGAGCTATGAGCGGGGGGAGGGACTGAGATCTGCTGGCCAATCCACCTGAGAGTTGATGTATTTAAAGTGAGGCTTGGCACGCACTAGCCACCCCTACCGAGGAAGTCAAAGGAGCATTACGCTCGACGTAACGCGTATAGGGGGGCGGAGCGTGCGTGGCCGACGCAGAGTCTCTCTCTGGTAACAGATCGCTGACATCGATTATACAGCAGGCACAGCTGAGTGCCCGACAAATGTGAGTTGATCTGCCTTTCTCTAATAAAGCATACCCTCATTAGTAAGCGGAGAGCACTAGATTTCTTCATCTGTTTTCTATATGTCCCGGGATCCCTCGAGGTGCAATATAGTGTGGCTCTTTCCTGGAAGTCTGATCAATGATACATGTGATTGCTGGCCAGTTTGGGTCCTTCAGAAAGGTGAGAGGCTGATTCACCTGGTGGAGGGATTCACTATATTGGTGATTACAAGTTGTTTTCATCACTGGATTTTCTTCATCTGAACACGGGACACTCTTTATATCATTTTATTGGAAGCACACACAGTGCTATGTGCCTTATGAACTGGATATGATTTATTGTCATCACTTTTTGATTTTATATTTCTGGCGCATCACATTTTTGTATGATTTATAGTTTATTGTGATTTGTGAAACACGATTGGTGCATGCTGCCGGACACCACTATTGATTTATAAGTTCACACACCTGATTTATGCACAGTGAATTGGTGTTGAGTTAATTTATCACATATAATAGGTTTGCGCTGATAGTTTTTTTGTATTTCATTTGATTGTGTTAGATCTCACATACATGATTACCAAAAGTTATGAGGCAGCGTATGAATATTGAGTTTAGCTGCATGTTTTATTATCGGACCGTGTATGCTGCAAGTGCAGCCTCAAATGGAGAAAGCCCAGCCCTTTTATCTGAATAGCATCAGATATATCCCCAATATTGCAATAGATGCAAGTCTTTATCAGTCAATATCTCTACACAAGCTAATCATGAATGGGCAGCAGGTACTTCACATGAGTCATATAGGTAGGTAGCTTAATGACAGATCTGTCCACTTCAATTGAATTTCCTTCTGCCAGATCTTTCTCCCTGACTTAGTTGATGTTTTGCCCAGCACATATTAACATGGAAAAATGCTTGTTTCTTTTCAAATTAATGTCCACGTTTGGGGTGACTGCATGAGATAACAAGCACTTCTGATGCATAGAGCTTATTATCTATGTGTCATTAGGCACAACAGTGACAGTTCCATTTTGAAGCTGAGGCCAATGCAGAATATTTGTTATCCTTTAAAGAATTTGTCACATTTTCTAATAAACTACTTACAATAGTAAAGGTAAATATAGTTTTTAAAGGCTAAATTCACTTTTTTAAAACAGAATTTCACTTTTCATAATAAATAGAAGCCTTTTCTAATGTCTTTTTTGTCCAAGCCATCCCAATGATCCTCGCTTACTGAGTGTGTCTCACGTATTTGGTCCATTGCAGCCTTAAATCTGCACCCTTTCTTTTCAAAATTCCATTAAATACACTCTAAGCCCCAAACGTCCTGCAGACATTACAACTATCCAGGAAACCCCATATCCCATCATGGACAGCTTTACTGCATCACAGAAAAGAGTGTATTTTGCCTCCCTGGATCACACCATCTTCATAATTGTAGAATCTCTTTTTTATTTCTACCTACTTTCCTACACCTTGCCCTACACTGTACAATATGATTGTACAGTCTCTTTACAATCTCCTTTAGACTTACCAAAACTATATAATAAAGCCCCATACACACAGCTCGAACATCGGGAGACAACAGCCGGTAAAAAAAAAATGTCTGACATTTGGGCTGTGTGCATGATGGTCTGTCCGACAAAAGCTGGCCATTCGGCTGGCTTCGGCTGGCTTCGGGTGGCAGCATCTGGCCGACTCCCGATTAGCGCTCTCAGCCAATGGCAGAGAGTGCTGATTCAAGTGTTTTTGTGGGGGTGGGGGGGAGGGGGAGATCACTGTACTAACGTCAGATCATTAGTACAGTGGCTCTGTCCGGAGCTGACAGGTTTATTTTGGGTTGCACAAAAAAAAAAAAACGGAATAGTGTGTACCCAGCTTAAGAGGACCAACAATCTTTCCAATCACTCTGTATCCTTTAGATCTTTAATCAACTTTGTAGTGTAGGGCCTGCCTGAATTGATACAAATTGAATTTATTAGGTGGGTCCTCTTATGGCACTCAGTTTTCGTAAATCTAATGGAAATTGTACAACGATTGTACAATCAGTTTTCATAGTGTATGGCTAGGTTTATAAAAGTATATTAGGGGAGTGGGTGGTGACACATTGTTCTTGTAATCCAACTCCAGCTTAGGAAGGGGAGGAGGGGCATGTAAACACACCAAATTCACTTTTAGGCCCCTATTCACACCTAGCCTAGTGAGAGCACACATTATTTGGTATGTTTTTCCTGCGACAAGCATAGGACAGCCCATTGATCTCAATGGCCTTGATTTCTTTTGCTCTATATTCAACGGATGCAGCAAAGTAGCCCATGGAGGATTTAGGCGCTTTGCGGTTTCCATGTTTTTTGGTCACGTGTTTTTGCACATGACTGAATGTGCATTTGCTTCCACGTTTGGGGTACCATTAACAATTAATGGCACCATTAGCGCAACACTAGTTTTTACTGTGTTACGGGAATACGCATATGTGTATGGAGCCTCACTGTAAAACCATCCTGGTACTTAACAATGCCCCTTTAAAACCCTCCTACTGTGCAATTTGGCCACACCCACAACGTGAGGTGGCTACCTCTGAGCTGCATACAAGCAGCCCATAGAAGTGTATGCAGACACTGCGGCTGCACAGGCACAGTCACATGTTAAAATTATGCACATGTAAACTAGTTCATTTCAGGTGTATTAAGGTGGGCATACACTATAGAATCTGATTGTACAATTCCTGATTGATTGCCTTTAGAATTAACACAACTATATAAAAAGGGGGCACACCTATTTATCCAATCCTTCTGTATCCAGTCAGGTAGATCCTTGCACTACATAGTTGATGGTAGATCTAAAGAAGGTTGTACAGTCAGATTGTAAAGTGTTTGATGAGATTTACAGATTTACAGGGACACAGTTCTTCTTTTTTTTAATACTACATCTCTGCTCCACGTCTATTAAGGGAGAATGGTGCTCACTGACAATGACTGCATTGGAGAAGCATGTAACTACAAAGATGGGTGGAACATAAACTATATTACCAAAAGTATTGGGATGCCTGCCTTTACATGCTCATGAACTTTAATGGCATCCCAGTTTTAGTCCGTAGGGTTCAATATTGAATTGGCCCACCCTTTGCAGCTCCAACAGCTTCAACTCTTCTGGGAAGGCTGTCCACAAGGTTTAGGAGTGTGTCTATGGGAATGTTTGAATATTCTTTCAGAAGTACATTTGTGAGGTCAGGCATTGATGTTGGAACGAGAAGGCCTGGTTTGCAGTCCTTGCTCTAATTCATCCCAAAGGTGTTCTATCGGGTTGAGGTCAGGACTCTGTGCAGGTCAATCAAGTTCCTCCACCTCAGAGTCCTATCCTCAACCTGATAGAACACCTTTGGGATAAATTAGAGTGGATACTGCGAGTCAGGCCTTCCTGTTTAACATCAGTGCCTGACCTCACGAATGCACTTCTGGAAGAATGATGAAATATTCCTATAGACACACTTAACACACTAAACCTTGTGGACAGCCTTCCCAGAAGAGTTGAAGCTGTGGTACCAGTAAAGTTTGTGGTTTTCTTTTCTTTGCTGTGCTATTTGATATTAGGATGTGGTGCTCAAGCTGGCGGCCCATTTTGTAGAAAGTATCATAAGAGCAGTGCTGTACTTGAGCTGTGAGCGAGTTTTCATAAAATACTGCAGCACTGGGCTGAACTAAGATAGTAGAGATATGAGCGGGAGCAATCTCCTAGATGAGGAGGGCAGAGTATGTTTTGAGGAGGCTGCTGAAGAACTTCTTCAATCTACTAATGGCTCTACCATCATGCAGGATGAACACTAGGAAGTCATAGAGGAGCTTTCTATAGAAAAAAAGCAGGGGCTGAGGTGAGTCCTGCTCCAGAACTTAGTTTTTAAATTTATCTGTGAAGATAAAATGTTTTTTTAAACTATATTTTCCATTGACTAACAAAGTCCCCATTCATACTTTGGAAACGTACAAAACCCAACATAATATTTGTGCACTTGCAAAAAAAACTATAAACCTTAGTGACAAAAAAAATTATAATAAAAACTAAATTAAATCAAACAGACAGCAGCATTTAAAACATCAATCCGAGTAGGATGTGTAACAAACTACAACCAAACAATAATTAAAAGTGTGCTAAGTTAATAAATCACATAAGAGACTCATATGATGAACGCGTCCTAAATTTACACATCTGTGCAAATAGAGTCATTATAAAATGTGCAAAAAATATGTTATAAAAAAAATAAAATATATATATATATATATATATATATATATATATATATAGTGCAAAAAGGTGCTCAGATTTTCTAAACATCAATAGTTCCTCTTTCTTTGCCGTGAAGGAATGATGATTACGTGCACTACTGAAGAAAAAGTGCTCCCAAAAGGAATCACCACAAACAATTAAATGAGCTCCTTAACAGCTGCACTAATCCCACAAGGAGACCATCAGACACCTTACTGCATAGCAGCCATATACACCAAGATCTTACATCCAAAGGTTCCTAAGCCAAGATAGACTCCATGGAGGAAGTTAAAGTACAGAGGAAAATCCACATAGTGTAGTATTTCAAGATTGTAATAACATGATAAAATCACACTTACAATTTTGTGGGCTGATTTTCACGTAATTCCTCGTGTCACATATATGCAGCCAAGTCGCTATTCATGTTTGTTGCCCAAAGAAACTCCTGCTCCTTTTTGGGCAATAAGCTGCACACTAATTTTAAAGGCCTGTTTTGCTGCCAATATTGCGTGATTCTGTCACGCAAAATCCCACCCAAAAGACGCCCAATGGCACCCAAATCAGCATTGTGTGTTTTGCAGCGATTGACACGATTTGGGATCACTGACAAAATTGCGGAGATTCTGCCCAAGATTCCAATTAGTCATGTGTGAATGCGGACTAAGGGTCAAAAAGTAAGGAATTACATTTAACTTTCACTAAAATATATAGAGTCTAAAAAGCTTACTATCTACAACTGTCTAATTAGTCAATAAAAGGAACATTTTTTTTACTTATTTTTCCTTCAAATATATAGACTACTAATATGTACTGGGAATTTTCTTTCTTATTTTCTCAAATTCCCCCTTATGGAAATCTGACTATTTATTAGAGCTATTACAACCTTTGGAAGAAGTCACATGGAAAATAATTTGTAAAAATGCTATGAGTTAGAAGACATGATTTGACTTATACAGGTAAGGCTATCTAGCCAAGAGCAAAGAGTAATGATGTCATGAAGCAAAATGAAAGATATGTCTGCTTGCCAAAAACTAGTTGTTTCAATTTAAGGAGACCTGCGGCATCAGATATATCATTTAGGAAACTAATAGGGATTTCAAGAACATCAAAAGATGTATTACTGGATTATATGCCCCATATATGAAGATAAAATAATTCTTATAATGTTGTACAATGTATGCCTCTTTGTTAGATTATTCCCTATTAGAAGAGAATACAGAGTTTTATCATGGGTGATAGACCTTGAATGGCTATTGCCATTTACCTGATCAACCTATATGTCTACAATGACTTGAACTATGATGGACTGTTTTCATTTACTTCACCATTAAGGATATAGCATAGTCTGATAATGTACACAAACATGGACTGATACACTTTATATGTCAACGCTACTGTTTTATTCAGTTCAACTCAGTCACATGTCAAGAGGCATCATTGTGTCATTATGTCATGATGTAGTATTCTGAGTAGACATCAAACAATTTTATTTATAATAACAGTTTTTACGTATATGCTGTCCTATATAAACACACAGCCTGATGTCATTTGAAAAATGTATAAAAGTGTACATAATTGACAAACCTGACATTTGATTCTATTTATTGGAAAACAGAACTCTACATTTAGAGTACATCACTTACTATGTACACCTGCCCATACACCCTCCTGACCTACACTTTTACGTATGCATTATTAAGTGTATTCTTTAAACTGGTAGATTGACCATAGAACTGCATAATAGATGACCTGATGATGATGATCAATAATGCTTGTAGAAATAGACAGTTCCCTTTGAGATATCCCTGTCCAAGCAAGAAGGTACTGTATTTCCATATTAGAATAGTACCTAAGGGGGTATCATTCTTTATTATTAGGCTATACCACATCAAAAGAGCTAGGGATTCTCTCCACATACCCTTCATTTTCCATTTAATAGTTGCCCGGAGAGAAGAAAATGGTGTGCCTATGTCATTTTTCTGAAGTGTCGGTGTGCTGCAACCTGCCAGTGGTTGGATATTTGGGTGAATTGGATTTACGGTAAAGTGAACCACCACTTCCCAGTGATCTTTAGTTAAGCAGAAAGGTGGGATAGACCAGCAGCAGAAAAGGAATGAAAACACAGTAGACATATTTAGCATGGAGTCTGGATGAGCAGATATTTTAGTAAATACAGGCCATTTAGAGTCATAGATGGTAGATGCAAGTCCCCCACTCCTTCATATGGAAGCAACTGCTGAAGCTGCATTTGTGTGCAAAAGTGTAGCCATCAAGTGCCATGTGTAGAAGAGTTCCATGATACTGAACAATCAAATCACATGCCTTTCTTCAAAGCAACATTGCTTTATATTGTCCCTTTACAGATATGACATTCTGCACAGTTGGCTTGCTCAGAAATGAGCAATTATCCAGCTTTTCTTGTTTGAAAGTAGTTGGAAAAGTAACTAACTCTCTCTAACAAAACAAATCTTGACCAGAACCTTTTAGCTCTCACACACGTAGCACCCTCTTAGGTAATGTTCTAGGGTTAGTGTAGTATAGTTTTGTTCCCGCCTAACAGGAGAACTGCTAGAGAAATGTAATTAGCTTTCTGCTTAACAGTGAGCTGTTATTGATTAGTGTAGCCTACTTAGTGTGCTCAGCTGCTGGCTAGGTCTGCACTTGGCCTCTTCTGTATCCAAGTAATTTTGGAAGACTCTGGTGGAATAGATGGCCACTATGCAGAACACAGCATGAATATTAATGCCACTCCAGCCAATCCCAGGGAGGGTATTTATTCTTTGGACACACTGAGCACAATGTCTTTTCTGGAGAGGAGAGTTCCTGCTTGGGGGAGGGCATTTTGCTTTCTCAGGCACCTGCTGCCAGGCAGCCCCAAGTGGCGGACCTGAAGTTAGAGAGAATGACCCTGCTTCTACAGAAAGCTGGCTGGAGGGGCCTTTCTATTAGTGTCAGTTCACACTATGGCGATCCGACTTCGGGGGCGACTAGTGAAGTTGCCGTGCATCGCGACTTCAGTGCTACTTGCACAGACTTCACATAATGAAAGTCAATGCAAGTCGCTCCGACTTCTGTCAAAAGTAGTAAAGGAAATATTTTCTAAGTTGGAGCAACTTGAGTCGCTCCTATTAGAACGGTTCCCATAGCACTGAATGGATCGCGACTTGTCAGGCTGACAAGTCGCCTGACAAGTCGTGGTAGTGTGAACCGGGACTTAAGGATCTGGTCTGGTAATATTGCTCTAGAGCAGGGATTCCCAAACTACAGCCCTGCAGCTGTTGCAGAACTACACATCCCATGAGGCATTGTAAAACTCTTACATTCACATACATGACTAGGCATGATGGGAATTGTGGTTCCTGAACAACTGCAGGGCCGTAGTTTGGGAATCAATGCTATAGAGTGTCGCTTGGAAGTTGGAAGAAAGCTACCAGCTGTCCCTGGACATTTGAGTACAGACAACATAAAGTATCCATAGACTTGTGCTCTTAACCCCCTTTTGATGTGCTATATAGTCAGCTAAAGGTCCAGACAAGAAAATACTGGCTAGTATTCTGAACAGCTTTGTTCAGGTGCTGCTACTGAATAGGGCTTTGTTTAGTTTCTGCTACTTTTGGACTGCCAACAACTGGAGCTGTCTGCCATAACTGGCTTTTGTTCTGAGGAGGTTTGCCCAGCTACTGCTTCTACGAAGGGACTTTACTCAATCCTGAAACTACTTTGTTGCTACTGCCAAGAAGTATTCTATCTGCTTTCAGCAAGGACTTCATCAGAGGTTATCTAAGAGATTAGTTAGATGTCCTCGGTTGGTAATAGCTCTATTTCTGGAGTATCCCACTAAATCCTCTTCCCTATCCAAGTTATCCAAAAATAAAACAACTAAAACAACAAAAACAACAACCCCTAGACTGGTCTTTAAAGACAACGAGTGAAAGAGTGTGCACCTGGGTGTGTAAATTTACCTTGTGCCTGGCTGCGGGGCAAAAGTGGGGAGGAACTGGGCAAAATACCAGTGGCTCCTACGATGGGAGCGCTACACACACCTGCCCCACTTAGGTCTCTTCACTACTCTTTTTTTTTCTTCTTTCTTTTTTCTTTTCCTATCCTTCTTTTTCTTCCTTTTTTTTTTTCTTTCTCCCCTTTCTTCTTTTCTCTTAGTAGTGTGATTGTAAAAATGGAATATGGGTATAGAGCAGAAGCCTTTATGATATTAATGTCCTAGTTGAATATTTAGGATTTTGTTTTTTGGATTAAGACCTGAGTGTATATATTTTTTTTTTTCACAACGTTGGTATGTTGTGTTGTAATGTTTCTCTGGAAAATTATAATAAAGAAATATTGAACATAAAACAGCTGTACCACAAAATAAAGTGTCAGTTCTTGGGATTCCATATATTCCCTATATGTCATTAAGCAGTCTCCATCTCCTGCTGCCATGTCAGTAATTCTGCATGACCTCTAGAAGTCACTTTGTCTGTACTCTTAGTGTTCCTGATTTTAGCAAAAACACTTGCAAAAAAGTAAGGGTTTTAAAAAGGCATTGGCCTTTGTAAATACTGTAGATGCAATGCATTTTTTAAGTCTTAACAGCAGCATTCATCACTTGCAGTTCAAACAATTAGTTTTGACCTTAATATTTATCAGCTATGCACATAAGACCCATTAATCACATTAATGCATGCTGTATTAATATACTTATACAGTAGATCTACATTGTAGACATCAGTCCCATTTTCATACCTATTTATCTATGTTAGAACACTGCATATTAATTTAGGCAATGTGTCTGTGAAGGCTCTCATTTATCCAGATCATGGTATAGATAGTAGTAGTTAAATGGGTTGTAAAGTCAAAAGGTTTTTTATCTTAATTTATTCTTTGCATTAAGATAAAAAGTTTTCTGTGTGCAGCAGCCCCCCTAAGCCCCCCCTAATACTTACCTTAGCCTCCTCTCTATCCAGTGATGTCCACTAGTGCCTCAGCCATCTGGGACTCTCTCTCCTGATTGGCTGAGACACAGCAATGGCACCATTGGCTCCCGCTGCTGTTAATCAAACCTAGTTAGCCAATCAGGAGAGACAGGGGGCAGGGCTGACTGGCAGTTCCGAGTCTGAATGGATACACAGAGCTGCAGCTCAGCTCGGGTGCCCCCATAGCAAGCTAAAAGCTGTGCGGGCACTGAACAGGAGGGAGGGACCAGGAGCTCCAGCCAGGGACCCGAGAAGAGGAGGATCTGGGCTGCCATGTTTGTTATTTTATTCGAAAAAAAAAAACAATACAAACAAAACACATTGTATCGGAGGCGTAACTAGAACCTTCAGGGGCCCGGTGCAAGAAGCCATGAAAGGCCTCCCGGACCCCTAGCTGGGGCCCTTCCCTTCAAGCCTGGGGCTCTTCCCACTGATTCTGGGGCCCTTTACTCTCATTGCGGGCCCTTTTATTATGGTCCCGCAGTGGGACCCTTTCACAAGTTCTGCAGTGGGCCCCCTTCCTGCCATCTGGCCTCCCCACAGTGGTGAAATGCCAGGGCCCGGTTGCAAGTGCGACCTTTGCTATCTTGGAAGTTCACCCACTGGTGTCTTTAGTTTTTATTTTTTGGTATTTTAATTGTATTATTTTTTATCATTTTATTTTATTTCTTTACAATGTCACTGACTATGACTCTGTCCATTCAGAAAAGGAAGGGGCTGGTAAATTAAAATATTTACCGACCCCTTCCTGGTTCTCTATTGTGCCATATCCCCTAGCAGCCGGCAGGAGAGGAGAGGGATCACAGTGGGGGATCGGGGAACTGTGCACTTTACAAGCCCAGTTGCACTCTTCAAGGGCATTTGCTCCAGAGCTTAGTAAATGAGGTAAAGTTTCACTTTGTGAGAAATACCCAATCACATGCAGGGAAAATAGAAAAAAAAATAACATTTTTCTTGCACATGATTGGATGATGGAAGTCAGTAGAGCTTCCCCTTATTAATTAGGTTCTGGAGCATATGCCCCTACAGAGTGCAACTTCACATGCAAAGTGCACAGACTATTTGTCTTTAGTAAATCAACCCCAATTAGCATACTATTGGCATCACCAAATCTCACCTCAAATCTCTTGAGGCAAACAGTCAGAGCATGTAGATCCTTAATTTCACACTGCAGATATACATTTATAAGGCTGTAGGCACAGTACACTGCTATTTTTAGGAGAAATTCAAGACATTGGTTGATTTACCTTAAAACAGAACAAATCTTCACTTTCTGCATTCAGTTTAACTTAATTTTTAGATTTGACTCAGGTATAACTATACATTTACATTGTGAAGTATACTGCCTTGTATATTCCTAGTGGTACTCATTAGCACCCTGTATGACTGGCACTAAGTAAAAATGGAAGAAGAATGTTTTGTTTTGTGTTTTTAATTTTGAGGAGTAACTTAATAAAATGATTTATTTTTAGTTACATATTCAGTTCCTGCAACCTGACATATTGGATTTTATTGTACCAACCTTGTGTATTACATTCATCTTTCCTTAACCACTTAAGCCCCAGCCCTATTTTGGACACTTTTTGTTTACAAGTTAAAATCAGTATTTTTTCCTAGAAAACTACTTAGAACCCCCAAACATTATATATATATATATTTTTTTAGCAAAGACTCTGGAGAATAAAATGCCGGTCATTGCAATATTTTTTGTCACGCGGTATTTGCGCAGCGGTCTTTAAAACGCCATTTTTTTGGAAAAATTTAGAAAAATCCCATTTCACTGCATTTAAAAAATACTAAACAGTAAAGTTAGTCCATTTTTTTTGTATATTGTGAAAGACGATGTCACGCCGAGTAAATAGATACCCAACATGTTACAGTTTAAAATTGCGCACACCCGTGGGATTGCGACAAACTACGGTCAATAGAGATTTCAATAGGAGAGTCACTGATGGAAAGCCGACCGTCGGCTGTAAACCACGGTACCGGGATGGTGCCTCTAGCTAGAGGCATCATCCCGGTATAACACCGCAAAGTCTGCCGACGTACGGGTACGTCACTTTGCGGTAAGTGGTTAACACACCCTTAACACAAATCTCTTAACAAGTCCCAATATTATAGAAAGTACAGAAAAAAAGCTTGGCACAAAGCACACAGCCTGTTACCTAATCATTAAAATATGTACTTTACTGGTTGCAAATATGTTACTGACACATGATAAAAGACAATTGTATAATTCCTTCAACTTCAGCACAATAAAAACAACTATCAGCAATACTGATACCCCTCGACTTGATGTGGAATTACAACTTAAGTGCGACATGCTAATACAGTAAAGAATAAAGTGTATGACATACAACCACTTTCTAGAAACAAATGACAGTGAATTGTCCTATGGACTCCATGCTACATATACTGATCATGGATACTTCATCAGACACACCTGAGGCTTTGAATTGTATGATAAGAAATCCGAAAACCAATGTATAGTCTGTGGAGGGCTCTTACATGAAGTCATTAGGTTTATCAAACTTTTAGAAACCTCAGCCTGTAAACTGAACCATATGTGTGACAGAACATAAGTGTTCATGTGCTATTTAACTGTCGTGAAGCTCCAAGATAACTTACTACTCATTTGTTACTGGGAAGCAGAGTCATGTCTCATGGACCTAAAAGCAACTGTTCTACACAATTATTTACATCTTGCTACTTTGTCTACAGATAGGATATTAGGGGTTTTATTGTGGTAATAGTTGAGAGATTAGAAAAGTATCTGTGCCTTTTGTGATTTATAATGTGTCAAGTACATATTTTCTTGGAAAACAATATGTGTGGTTATCTCTTGGCTTTGGGTACATTTGGTAGGGCCTAAGATTTGTTTTGCTCTCTTTGGCCCCACTGATGGGATTCCTTCTCATATCTTTACCTTGTAATAACCAAGACAGAAAATCAAAGGAAATATCTACTGGAAACACAGATCTCAATAAAAATAAAGATAGATAAACCAGGCCATGGGTTGGGATGCATTACTTCTACAAGCTGGTTTTGGGTTTAAGACTGAGCTTCTACCTTCCAAGAATTTAGAGAATAAATGGAAGATTGCTTTGTGTTTGTGATAAGTAAGTTATAACAGAATGTAATCATCACTTAAATCATGGCAGTGGTCCCTAATATATCTTGTAACTTGTAGCTCTCTCTGATTCAACAGCATACCCCCCAACCTTTTGAGTTGGAGACACACAACACCTATTAACAAAACTATGTAGGCATAGGACAGACTCCATGCCATGCCCCCTTAAAGGAGAATTATACCAAAAAATTATTAGTTAGACCCACAAGGGCTTTTTTTTTTTTACCACTACTATTCCTTTATACTGGCTTTTGAAATTTACAGAGTTTGGATGAAAGATTTACCACTTCGAAACACAATTTAACAGATAAATAGTGCATTTTTTTATACAACTATATAGATCAGACCAAAATAAGGGACAAATGAGAAGAAAAGAGGGACAGAGGGACTTTATTTCAAATCAGGGACAGTCCCTTGAAATCAGGGACAGTTGGTAGCTATGTCCAATAGCCTTTTAAAACATTCATGTAAAGTATGGCTTTATTTAACCCCTTCTGGACCAAAAGGATTTGCCCCCTTAATGACCAGGCCATTTTTTGCAACTCGGCACTGCTTTACTTTAATGGACAATTGTGCGGTCGTGCGACGCTGTAACTAAATAAAATGAATGTCCTTTTTCCTCACAAATAGAGCTTTCGGTGGTATTTGATCACCTCTGCGATTTTTATATATACAGCTACGTCGGTTCCTGCAGGAGGGCCACCCAAACTGCAGCGGGCGGGCGGTCGTTAAGAGGTTAACATTGCAGCATTCTAAGCATTATCTCATGACACAGAAATAATAAAAACAGATTTCCTTGCAGATACACATATTAAAGGTTGGGCTTCAACACATGTTGCACATAAGACTGTGGCTTGTTAATTGTAGGAACAGATCCTGATTGTTTTTACAAACCTACATCGGTCTATGTATAAACATTTTATAATAATATGGAAATTATATTTATTTAAATAAATCAAATTATAAGAAAAGAAACTGTCATTTGCTATATTTATAAAAATGAATGACCAGAAGTAGCCAAAATGATAACTGAGAAAAATGCTTGTTAATTATTCAAATTGCTTGGTATCTAGAAACATGCCATATCCTGGTGTCACACAGATATGATGGGTAACATGTTGATCAAGGCAGAACGTTCTATAAAGCATTACTGCCCAATAACATAATCAACTAAATTACTGGAGAAATATAATTGCTAAATTCTAAGCTTGCTGATCAAAAGTGGATATGACCCAAAGGCAGAGAAGAAAGCAGATTTGCTGTTATAGCACCCATAGGCTGCATGCTACTTAAGTGTACAAGTGTACAGCAAAGCTAAACTTCAGTGCACTAGCCTCAACAATTGTGCAACTGTGCAACTAACTGGCACCACTCACCCTGCCCCACTTTGCCTTTTTTTTATTTATTAGTGATGGCTTCTTGTTCCCGGAGCAGCGCTGCCCACATATGATGTGTAGGGGAGATAATCACAAGTGTATCGCATTGCAGACAAGCAAGAGAAGCCATTACCGTGACTCTTATCACATGACTTTCTTATTAAACAAGGGGTTAGGGTTAGCATTATGGTTTGTGTTATGGTTAGCCTCGGGATTGATGTTAGGTGATGTTTCATGTACCTAACCTCATGTTCCCAGCTACAAAGGGATCATTTTTTTGGCACAAGAACATGTCCAGAATAGTCTCAGAAGCCTTTTAAAGCCTATTTTACCCTTAAAAACCAAAAGCTAACTTAATTTGTATGTTTCTTTAGCAAAGATTTTCTTTAATTAATTTCCACACTTCCCTGAGTGCAGTTTACCTGGTAAACTACTTACCTTCTGTCTCACCCATAGGAATATTTTTAAAGTAGGAAGAAGATCCAAAGGAGGTTGAATTCATTAACCACCTTTCGTCCATTGTATAGTAAAATGACAGTGGGTGGAATCCCATCTCATTCTGGGTCGACGTCATAAAATGTTGCCCCAGTCTCATCGCTTTTGTGCACTCCCAATGTGCGCCGCAACCCCAATCTGGACAAAGAGCCAAGGGCTTGGCTCATTACCCATGTGGTTGGCTATGTCTAATTACAGCTGGTTACATGTAAACATGGAAGTGCCGGTAATTGGCTCAACTCAAACTGATAGAGCCAATCAACGGCATCTACTCACGGGGGAGACCTGTACAGGTAATCAGAGCACTGCTCATTAGTGCCCTGATTACACTGAAACCCAACAGTGCCCATCAGTGATGCCATTCTGTACTGATCTGTGATGCCATTCTGTGTCCATCTATGAGACCAATCTGTGCCCATCAGTGATACCAATTTGTGCCCATCAGTGATGAAAATATGTCCCCATCAGTGATGCCTATCAATGCTGCCTTACAGTGCCCATCAGTTCCTGCCTATAAGTGCCACCCATCAGTGCCCATTAGTGGCACCTATCCGTGCCCCTATCATTGTCCATAAGTGCTGCCTATTAGTGCCCATTAGTGCCACATATCAGTGCCTATCAGTGCCGACCATCAGTGCCCTTCAGTGCCGTCTCATCAGTGCCCATAAATGCTGCCTCATCAGTGCCCATAAATGCCGCCTCATCACTGCCATCAGTGCAGTCTATCAGCGCCTATCAGAGCAGCCTCATCAGCTGCTTCTTAGTTTCTGAAAGAAACTAGGAAAAACATATTTTTTGTGGGGGGTTTTTAGCACAAAATTAAAAACCCAGCAGTGATTAAATACCACCAAAAGAAAAAGCTCTATTTGTGTTAAAAAAAAAATGTCAAAAATTTGATTTGGGTACAGCGTTGCATGACCGTGCAATTGCATTCAAATTTGACAGTACTAAAAGATGAAAATTGGCTTGGGCAGGAAGGGGGTAAAGGTGCCCAGTATTGAAGTGGTTAAAAATGTTGTGTAGTGCCAGACTGGGCTCCACGGGGAATATCGGTGGAATATCAATGGTGCACACATAAAGGTGGGGTTATTTGAAAAAGGATAACTATCTATCTATCTATCTATCTATCTATCTATCTATCTATCTATCTATCTATCTATCTATCTATCTATCTATCTATCTATCTATCTATCTATCTGTTCCATCCACCCCTCTAACTGTTTGCTAGGGTATTAAAATTTCTCCTAAAGGGACTGGTATGTGACAGCCCCACAGAAAATCATAATTCACTCTCATGTCCTTTCACTCCTATAAATCAGGAATGAAAATGAAGTGCACAAAACCAATGCACAGAAAGCATTGCAGGTACTTGTGCATTAGTATAAAACATCAGAGCTGACTTGGAGGTGAAGTGTCATGACCGTGAAAATGAAAACAAAGCAGAAATCCAATTAACTTAGCAAGACCATCACTGATAACTTGAGTGACTTTGGAATTAGGTGTCAAGAATGAAAGACAACAAAGAGCTAATTCACCAAAGTACCTTTATTAAACCTTTCTGTTCACTTCACAAAATCCTGATCTACCTGAAATGGGAAGATTAATGTGGCATATTTTCAATTTTGAATCATTTTTTTGTGTGCCACTGGAAGGGCAAAAATCATTTAACACAAATTGTTTTGCTGTATCACACTTGAACTCAATGACCGCCACTTATATAGTAAGAGAAGTCATCTAAAACGCTACCTGAAAATGGATCTGCTGCCTGCTCTGGCAAAGAAAAAAATACAAATGTGGAAAATGAAATTGCTTTACTGTTTTAAAAGCAATATGTCAATGATGCTCTGTGACAAAGAGGTCAAACTACAGGTATTGTTTGCGAAACTTTGCTGGAGGGGTCAATGAGTTAGGTCATGTATCAATTTGTTTTGGCCAAAGTGCATTGAATAATAATAGTTTGGAATTTTTTAGCATACGAGAACGCAGTTTGCAGCTGCTAAAAGTGAACTGCAAAGAGTATAGAGGGAGAAAATTAGAATAGACAAATGTATGAATATTATTTGCCTCCTTTTTGCAACAATCCTCTGAGTTAAAATACCAGTTCCATATACTTGTGTTACAGCATGCACTTCTTGTGCTGTATGTATAGGCTGGTTTATGAATGCAAGCCTATCACTATAGGTGGAAGGGAGACTTTACTAATAAATGGGGGCTTTTTGAGAGCAGCTTGAGAGAATTTTGCTACTTTACTTCAAAGAAGGGACATTTTTGTAATTGTACAAAAACCATTACAGATCTGCCAGAATGTGGTCATGGGATTTATTTTATCATGTCCATTTGAGTTGGGGTTAATGAGGTTGGTGTGTGCAAGAGATAATAGAACATATACAGAAGGAAAATGACAAACTGCCGATAAAGATTCACTGTGCATTATCCCTGTGCAAACCCCCAAGTAAAAGTCTGATCAGTATTTTACAACATTGGCATTTGTGTGACGGCTCTCGCCACAGTACAGAGTGGTTACCAAGAACAAAGCTTAAAGCTGGCCATAGATGGATAGAAATTCAACTGATTCAGCAGGAACCAAGGTGGATGAAGGAATCTCCCCTGCTGTGCTATTGTATTCTGACAGTGGGACTCCTCTGCTGTCAGAATACACTGATCAGTGTTGCAGCCAATTGGCTGCAGGTGCTAATTGAACAAAAGTTTTCCAACTGTCCCATTTGAGAGAAGTTGATAATTAAATTGACTTCTGATGAGCAGGAATGGCCATAGAGGGATCAAAATTTGGCCAGCTTTAGTGCAGTGTTAGTGCTTAGGTTATAGAGTAGTGTTGGGGTCTTGGATTTCAAGGGTTTTG
Organism: Pelophylax lessonae; assembly: GCF_965119305.1. Lineage (NCBI taxonomy): Eukaryota > Metazoa > Chordata > Amphibia > Anura > Ranidae > Pelophylax > Pelophylax lessonae. Next base: position 148,224,567 of record NC_138768.1, read on the forward strand.
TTTACATTTTAGGATAAAGATTAGGTTGTGGGGGAATGAGGGGGTTGGAAGGTTAAAGGTTATCGTTCTCTTTTACCAAAAAGCTGTCAATGTAAATAAAGAACATATGTAGATAAAAACAAGTTACGCACCTTTGACCAAAGTTGAATAATGTTTTTGCTACAGGTGTAGGCCATTTACATACCATACATAAGAGTGAAAACATTATTCAAGGATTTAGATAAGATGGTAAGGGTTCATGCAGTGAAGTGAAGTCTTTAGGCCCGTACACACGTACCGATTGTCGGCCGTAAATATTCGGCCAACGTCCGATCGGCCAATTGTCGGCTTGTTAGTATGATGCTTCCGACAACCGACTCCGACTTTTCGGCCGAACAAAATCTGGTGTGCAGGCTATAAAATTTTTGTAGGCTAACAAAGAATGGCCGATTGTTCGTCAGTCAGTATAGATTTCGGCCGACAAAAAGCAGATGAGCAAGACTGGGCATGCTCAGAGAAGAAAAAACACACGGAAAGTTAACCATCACATGACATCACTTCTGCAGTCAGTTGTTGTTGGCCGACAAAATTTGTGTGCAGTCTTTAGCACTTTTCAACCTACACGACAGCACCGGACAAAAGACGGCCGAACGGTCGGCCGACAATCGGTGCGTGTGTACGGGGCTTTAGTGTTTACTTTGTACCTGTTCTCAGTGCCTAGAGCTCCACAAAATGTTATCACTAAGCCACCGGTGGCAAGTAATACTATGCTGGCAAAAGACAGATGAAGTGCATGTTCCAGAATTTTTTAAAATTGAAAGTGTCTTTAAATCCAGACTATGAAAAGCTCTTATTACATGCAATATAAAAGGGTGAGCATACTCACAAAGTCACTAAAGCATTAATTTGGTATAGAGTGAAATATACCTGGTTCATCCTGCATTCAGATGTGCCTCCTATCTTCTCTGTGTGCCCATTGAAGCCCAAGATTGTGTAGACCAGGTGGTGTCCTCTACTGAGCATGTTCTAATTTTAGTTCCCTTCTAAGCTCTTTATTTCCCCTTTTCTTATCTGTGTAGCCCACATGACTATAGAGTCACACATGTGAGTGTATACACAAAAATAAACGGCACATCCCTCCCTCCCTCCTTCTCCCTGCCCTCCTATCGCTAAACACTATGGGGGCGGGATATAGTATTTGATTATAGTCACTAAGAAACTCACAAAAAAGCTTTGATTTAATATAAATCAGTATTAAATATTTCAAATATAATTGCTAATACCTGTAAAGTGAAAAAAAAAAAAAAAAAAAACACTGGATGTGGATGCCCTGTGAACAAAATGAAAGCTAGTACCAATCATCTTTGACTCACACCATATTAATGCACAAAAAAAAAACATCTGATGCTCAATGAAGATTTATAGGGCATTATAAATCAGTTTTTGATATGTATAATTTAATATAAATTGCTCTTTTGAAGTGTTTTTTTTTTATTCATGTGACTGGCACAGCACCAATCAGAGCTGGCCAGACACAGACTCATACTGTAGAGAACATACATCAGCAGAGTAAAGGAAGCCCCTACCAAGGTCAAGGAAGGTCAAGTGCAGCACTAAAGTCTTTAGAGGATTTAAAAAAAACAAAAACAAAATACAGTGGCATGATATACTGTATATGATGTATATGAATGAATGGCAAGTAACACTGTTTAGTATAACTTTAAGCAAGGAGAAAACAATAAAATAACTACTGTGTGCTAAACTAGCCGGTAATGGTTACATATTAGAATATGATTGTGCAATCTCTGCACAATCCCTGTTATATCTACTACCAGCTATGTAATTCAAGAGCTTACATTAACAACCCATTCAATTTATATCCAATCACTATATATTTGTTCAGTGAGTTTTAAAATCTTTGGTAATTAACAGGCAATTACCAAGTAATATTGATTTAAATGTACATCTGATTTACATATACTTAGCAAAATTAAAATGTATGCTCTTTAAAATTGTCTTCCACAAAACACTGGCACTGGATTTTTGTAGATGAGATACTTGCCTGCCTTCATAACAATTGTTGCATTCAAAACCTACTGGAATTTAGCTTACTCAATTCAGGCATCTTTTAGAATGTTAACTTGAAATCATTCAATGTTCATTAATTCAATTGCTGTTCTACAAGAAGTGATGTATTTTCTTTGGGCAGGCCAGTAGGCAGTTTATATTTAAAGTGATTGTAAAGTCACAACTATTAAATACTTTTATCCTCTCTGTTTAGGTCTATATTCAATGCAGTATGTGTGTGTTTTTTTTTTAAATTAGAATGCTAAGTACCGTCTTTGGACAGTGCTGCTGTGCAATCACATGTCCTCCCTCTGCTCTTTGTATGCAAGCTAGCAGAGGGAGGAAACATGACTGCACAGCAACACTGTGCAAAAAAGGTATGTAACATTCTAATAAAAAAAAAAAAACATGCACTGCACCTAATGTGGATCTAAAACAGGGAGGATAAAAGTATTTAATAGATTTGACTTTAGAACCAGTTTACAAAAGAGGAGGGAAGGAACAGCTTCAGGGGAATAGTATTACACAGTCAAGGCAGGAGGGGAGTGGAGGAGATTGGTTTCACACATAGACTATGGAAATTACAGGGAGGGAGGGGGAGAGGATATAATATAGTTTAAAGCTGAGCGCCATCTTTTGTTTGGCTTGGCCCAAACAAACTATGTCCCTCACTAGCATGTGAGACCGCTGGATGTGTGGTATAAAATGTATGTAGCTGCGGCTACACACAGCATACTGCACAGTGTTCAGGTTCGAGCTGAGACTTCCAGTCTTATACTCAGAACACAGAGTCTATTACAGCGGGACTCAGCCATTCACAGAAAGAGGTGTATTCTATCAATTAATGCAAAGCTTCCTCTAATTGGCTAAGTCAGAAATTATGACATAATCAGCTCTCCTCTCTGACTCTAATTAAAGGAATCTTTTTATTCATTGATAGAATACACCTCTTTCTGTGAATGGCTGAGCGCTGCTATGATAGACTCTACTGTGTTCCAGGTACGGGATAGGAAGTCTCAGCTCGAATCTGGAAAACAGTGTGGTATGCTGTATGTAGCTGCAGCTACATACAGTTTATACCACACATCCAACGACCTCACATGTTAGTGATGGACATAGTTAGTTTAGGCCAAGCTGGCCCAAATAAACTATGTAAAGTCAAAAGATGGAGTTCAGCTTTAATGGTTAACAATTTTTCCATCAAAATCAGTAATGCAACCATCAATCCCTCCCCTCGTGCCAGGGTACTAGGTGTAATCCTATACTCTGACCTGTCCTTTCAGCCCCAAATCCAATTGTTGTCAAAAGCTTCTAGACTTCACCTCCGTAACATTTCTTTTTTAACAACTTTTTAGCAACTGAAGCCACCAAACTACTCATTGCCTCCCTTGTTATCTCTCGTATTGACTATTGCAACTCCCTTTTCATAGGCCTACATCTCCATAGGCTATCCCCTCTTCAGTCTATCATAAATACTGCTGCCAGGCTTATCCACCTTACAAACCACTCAGTGTCTGCCACCCCCTTCGCCAATCCCTACACTAGCTCCCATTTGCCCAGCCAATTAAATTTTAAATACTAACCACAACTTACAAAGCCATTCACAACTCTGCCCCGAGCTACATCACCAATCTTGTCTTCAAATATCACCCAAACCATCTTCTCCGCTCCTCTCAAGACCTCCTACTCTCAGGCTCCCTTTTCTCCTCCTCCCATGCTCGCCTCCAGGATTTCTCCAGAGCCTCTCCCATCCTCTGGAATGCTCTACCTCTCTGGCTATCTCTTTCTCTAGCTGCCTTCAGGTGATCCCTGAAAACTCATCTCTTCAGGGAAGCCTATCACACCTCCAACTAATCTTTGACCCATTCCATCAGCTCATTCCCCACGGTTACAATATTTTGTAACACGTGACCCACCCTATTAGATTGTAAGCTCTTCTGAGCAGGGCCCTCTTAATCCTCTTCTATATTATTGTATTGTAACTGTATTGTCTCCCTTTTATATTGTAAAGCGCTGCGTAAATTGTTGGCGCTATATAAATCAAGTATAATAATAATAACAACAATTTGTAATACTTTTAACCATTGTGGTTCAACTCTTGTTTTGCCTTGACTATTTCTTCTCTTTATTTCTGTATACCTATAGCATTTTAAATTAGGGGAGCATATTTTTATGCTAAATACAGAGATTTCTAACTTAATATTTTTTTTTTTCTCAGGTACTTATTTAGCGCCGCCAATTTACGCAGCGCTTTACATATACATTGTATTGTCACATCAGTTCCTACCTTAAAGGAGCTTACAATCTAAGTTCCCTAACTCACATCCATGCATAGACATACTAGGGCCAATTTAGACAGGAGTCAATTAACCTACCAGCATGTCTTTGGAGTGTGCGAGGAAACTGGAGTACCCGGTGGAAGCCCACACAGGCACAGGGAGAACATGAGCAACAACACCTCAGAGAACGTGCAAAGAGCATGGCTATAAGCTTATCACTGCTGATTCACAAGTCTGTATCTACAGCACTGACACTTGTTAAAACCCTCCCACTGTGAGCTGCAGTTTCTGGGAGAGGCATGTAAGGAGCATGTAAGACACAATAATGGAAGGTTTGTCAGGGAAGGCAAAGCAAGATACCGTAATTATTTACTTAATGCAGTTTACTCACTACATAGTAACTAGATTTTGTACTTATTTAAACTTATACAAGGATCCTTTAGTTGTACTTTCACTTTAAGCATCAAGCAGATCACTTGTAAAAATAGATTCCCTTGAAGAAAATTAGTAAATAATGTTCACATATTAAATACCAAAATTATATGAATCAGCAGCAAAGATCAAATGCCAGTCGGTAGCCATGCTCTAATTAGATATATCTACAGTAGTGTTGAGATTCAAATTAGGGTTGAAATTTAAGATTGTACATGAATATCTAGAAATTGAATTGTTCAAAAATACATCTACATTTAGTTTAGATTTATGGTTGTCAAATTTGGGCTCCAAGCCCTAATGCCTAGCATGCCCTTTGACCCTGAAACACACTGGCCATTGCTAAAACTACAAGAGAAACAGTTTTTTTCTTTTTTTTTCTTATTCGTTAAATAAAAGTAAATTGGGATTCTGCAGCTGTCTGTCAGCAAAGATAATTGTAAATAAAAATTAAAATTTTCAGCCAAATATGCATTGCCAAAGTATACGATTGCTGATGTTGTCCCTGAAAACGGTGGTAGTAAATAACAGATTTAGGGATCCTCAAATGTAAAGGAATTCTATATTTCCCATGTCACCCTCAAACGTATATTGAAATGTCCCTCCCTTTTTTTTTGTATTGGTTTGTCTAGCAGCCCTCTGAAGGGCCAAAAGTGACCTTAAAAAACGGTACACTTATGGATTCAATGCAATTTGAAAATTGAGTTTGGTGATTATTATTTTTTTTTTTAAATTGAGGGTGTATCGGATTTTGTCACTTTTTCTCATCTCTAAACTATAGACACAATGGTGCTATTTACAATTAACCTTCGAAAAATATTTCTCTTTTGACCAGAATAGTTGATGAAAAGCTTTTATTTTCACATATCATTCTGCAAGGGGACAATATGGAGATCTTGCAAACCAGAACCTCTATCTTCCCCATTCAGTGCAACCCCCCCCCCACACACACAGTTAGTAAGCACCCCCTAGGGACACACTTAACCCTTTGATCAGCCTTGATGTTACCCCTTCATTGCCAGTGTCATTACTGCAGTGACAGTGCATTTTGTTTTAGCACTGATTACTGTAGTAATGTCACTGGTCCCCAAAAAGTGTCAAAAGCATCAGTTAGATGTCTGATCTGTCCACTGCAATGCCGCAGTCCTGCTAAAAATCACTGATCGCCACCATTACTAGTAAAAAAAATAATTAATAAAAATTCCATAAAAATATCCCATAGTTTGTAGATGTGGTGCAAATCAAAATACACTTATTGGGATTTTTTTTGTTGTAGCAGAATACATATTGGCCTAAACTGATGAAAACATTTGATTTTTATAAAAAATAAATTTGGCTGTGTTCTATAGTAGAAAGTAAAAAATATTGTATTTTTTTTTTTTTACATTGTTGCTCTTTTTTGTTTATAGCGCAAAAAATAAAAAAAACACAGAGCTAATCAAATACCACCAAAAGAAAGCTCTATTTGTGGGGAAAAAAAAAGGACATACATTTTATTTGGGTACAGCGTCGCACGACCACGCAATTGTCAGTTAATGCAGTGCCTTTTTGCAAAAATGGCCTGGTCATTAAGGGGGTAAAACCTTCAGGTCCAGAAGTAGAGAAGAGGAAGATAACAGGTAGCATTTGGGTGATAGGAAAAAAACTCAAGATTTGCTATCTGAGTTGTTAGCATTTTCTTATACCAATTCTGACAAGACGCTACAGCTGGAAGAGAAGATGAATTGCAAAATAAACAAAGGCAATCCAGCAGCTTCAATCTTCTTATCATCAACTAAAATAAATATGGACGATCTGTCACTTTCAGATGGTTTTTAACCTTTGGCTGAAAATGTTCTACTCCTCATATGTATTTTCTAAGTTTCATCATCTCTAAGCAATACTTCATTCTGTCACAGCTACAGCCCACTAGTCATCTGCTCTCTTAATTTCTTGTGTTACTGTGGAGAATGCACAGAATTAGGAATAACTTTAAAGCGGAGTCCCACTCAAAAGTGGAACTCCGCTGATCTGCTTTCTTCCCCCCTCTGGTGCCCCATTTGCCACCTTTCAGGGGGGAGGGGGGAACGGTACCTGTTTTTGACAAGTACCCTTCCCCACTTCCTGGAAGACAGCGCCGCAAAGCTGTCTCTCAGAATTTCTGCCCCCCTCCTTTTTTCTCCGCCGGTGGGCCAATTACAAAGAGCAGCATGCTTTGCGCATGCGCAGTAGGGAACCAGCAGTGGAGCCGGAAGGCTTCACTGCCAGGTTCCCTTACTCTGGATGGCAGCGGCGGCACCCCAGAGCCGATACGTAAATCGGCTTCGGGTGCAGACATCGCGGGCTCCCTGGACAGGTAAGTTCTACTATTTAAAAGTCAGCAGCTACAGTATTTGTAGCTGCTAACTTTTAATTTTTTTAAGGGGGGTGGAACTCCGCTTTAAGCGGACCTTGCATGTAAAAGTAATACTCAGACAGTGATATCTACATTGATATCTTGGCTATGTAAAGTAGGTGAAATGTGTAAAGACAATACCTGTATTATTTTTCTGGAATGCAGAATCTGGCCCCGCCCACTGCTGTAGATCAGCAAGCTTTGTGCAGATAGCCGGAGTTCCCGGGGTGCTGATCATGTGATGTGTGATGTCAGCAATCTCCCTTTTCCCCAGCCATGCTGCAGTGATATTTATGGGCTTAAGTCTCAAGAGATGTGACTGTGAGAAATCAGGGATCAGGAGGAGTCAGGAAGTAAGCGTTCTCTAAACAGTCTACACAAAAATGGCTGTCCCAGAAAGCTGTACTACACATAGTGTAGTACAGAACTATTCGCAAAGAAAATGCAAATAGTATCTGACAGTGGCATTGGTACCTCTAAAACGTTTAAAGATTTAAATTCAGTGACAGTGCCATCTTAAGAGCATTAAAGGGCATTAAAGGGCCCCCGGGCAATGTAGTGCACTGGGGCCCTGCCTACACAATCACCCACAAAAATAAAAATGAAAATTATTGACAAGGCGATATTTATTGGTACAGCGGTGTCAGACTAATGGCAGTTTCCAAGTTCGGTGGCTGGGTCCGGTGAACACACACGGATGGGAGTCAGACTTGACTGTCCTGTGTGTGCCTGTTACCGTGCAGGCAGACAGGCATTGCTGCAGTTGTGGGCTCCCCCACCATGGCCCAAGTGGACACCTGCTAAGTTCAGCAGAAAAATGCACACAGGAATCGGGAATAATGCTTGGCTGGGGCTGGGTTGCTGGGCAGGTGGGGCCCCCCAGGCAACTGCCCAGCTTGCCCATTCAGTAAGATGGCCCTGTTCAGTGATATGAATGAGATTATAATGCAGGGCCTGCTTTAAAGTATAACCAAAGGCAAACCTTTTTTTTAGTTTTGGATAGAGTGGAGAGAGATTAGAACACCTGCCAGTTTTTATTGCATTCTGTGCCTCCGCTAAGGAGAATCACCCTCTCTATTGGTTCTGTTTACTATTATTATGGAAAGTGAAAGTAAGAAAAATTACCCACATTTTGGGTTGTCCCCAGAAAAGTAATAGAGGGGAAATATTCTAATAGGTACACTAGTTCTGGTCACCCTGCGGGTCCCCAAGTTTCCTTTAGGTACATGGATTTCCTCTCACTTCCTGTTTGACTATGGGACAGGAAGCAAAGGGAAATCTCCTCAATGGGATACAGATAGTAAAAACAAATCTGATGGGTTATAACCCTCCCTTGCTCTATCCAAAATGGAAAAAAAAGTTTGGCCTATAGTTTTACTTTAAGTAGTATAAAAAACTGATCATGAGCCATGTTTTCAGCCATGGTAAAATTTTACTTACCTGATAGTTCACACCCTAGTAGCTCCATCCGTAGCGTGCAATGCCGCCTGCACACCTGTGGGTATAGGCGAATGTACTGAGCTTCAATTGGTGGTGTGAAGGAGTTGGCATATGGTGTGTTGTTGTCCACGTTCCCCCGAAATACCTGCAAGAAAAAAAAAACTAAATTCTCTTGTCTGTAAATTTTTGCCCTATTTCTGCTGTCTCATGATTTTTTCTCCAGATGACGGAACCAATTGTTACCTTGTTGACATGTACTAATGCAGCATAAGTTACCAATATCTTGATTAACTGAAATCCTATAGAATAAATGTAGATGTAAACCCTAATCTTGTAAAACAACCAATTCAGTTTAAAATATAAATAAAAGGCAAAACATTTGTGAATAGATTTAATTAAATACTATACCATTTTTCTGATTATCATTTTATGTGATCAGTGATCAGACCAGTGATCTCAAACCCCCCCGTTCTCAACTGCATAAGGTTCTTAGAGAGCTGAAGGAGGAAAAACAGCAGTACACTGGTCTTCCCAGTGAATGGATGTGCAGGGGAGGCGTGATTATTGGAGGAGAGCAGGCAGAGTTCTCAACACAGCTAGAGAACTGACCATGCTGTGTTCTCCTGTATAGTGTGGTCAGCTTTTAATTGGTATACTGAGCTATCATATTTAAGCCCGCTCTAATGAAAGATTATATATCTACAAAGAATATATTCTTATATTTCATCTGCTTCATATGAATAATCATTTTGGGGATGTCATCAATGTGTTTTTTTTGTCTATGTGAATTTCATATATATGACCTATTATTGGTATCGATACATGTTATATTTTAGGTTATGAATTTTGTATTTAATATGTGAACTATGTGTCAGCCCTCTGTAGGTCCCCATTTTCTGGGTCTTAGTTATTGATGTATATTTGTAAGATTGTGTACCTACAGAGATTTAGTTGTCACAATAAACCTGTTATTTATTAATAATGATTTTGAATATATTTTTACTGCATCTATTCTTACCTATATTAATTATATATACAATGTATCATGTTTATGCTATTTTAATAATTATGAATGATATATCTAATGTCAGTTTATCATGGGTCCCCTATTTGGGGATTTCATAGGTCATCCATGACATAAATACAATCATACATACATACATACATACATACATACATATCTAGCTGTACTCATTCAAAGTCCCACAATCCCCTCTGTTTTTTCCATATTTCATTAGGGATGGAGACAGCTAGATACTTTATTGATGTGGCAGATCTATTTTCTCTGCCTGTCCTAGTATATTTTGGGTGGAAGACACCCGTTTTTCTAGGTCTGCCACATTTATCTTTTTCCTTTCACATTTATATACAATTACTCTTTTTTTTTTTTTCTTTTTATTAACCTATATAGAAATGTATCAATAACCCCTCAATATTATCTATTATACTATTTATACATAAATATCCCGTTCCTTTATTGTTGTTATTTTTTACACCTTTCAGCTTCATAATTATCATCTAGTCCTATGTAGATAAGTGAGGTCAGAGCTTTGGTCCGGGTTCCCTGCTCCGGGGCTGCGATGGTACATAGCTGCCGCTTCCTCTCGCCTGTCTCTGTGTTTCACATCCAGGCTGGGGGCGTGGCTGCTACTGCCATCGGCGCCATGCACAGTGGGCGAGCGGTGCGGCGTCCTTCTGACGCTGCATCGCTATGGTTACTGTCATCCATCCGCATCGGAGGCGGTTTTCTCCGACCAGCATCCGGTCTTAGACCGGATGTGGGTGGCTCTGTGCTCTGTCCATATATATCCGACGCCGACATGGCGTTGGCGTGGATTACATCTGTAGTTGGGGAAATGCAATTCGGTTACAATTTCAGCTTTCATCTTCTCAGTCCATAGTGGCGAGTCCCTGCACACCTGTTTCGTGGTAATTTGGTTTTCAACACGCTATACTACTCCTTTCAGTCACGGCATGCTTTTTTCTGGTTGTGTATTATTCACCTGCTGTTTGGGACATATATGCACTTCACTGGGGTTCCCTTTTTTTTTTTCCATCACGGCTCTGGTCTTTATTTCTTTCTCATTTCTCTTCCGAATCTCATTTTTATCTTGGGATTACTTTTAATACAACCTGCCATCACAATAAATTTTTCCACTCTCACTTGTCCCCTTAATTCTCACATCAATATCATGGGTTCACTATTATGTTTGACACTTTTTTCTTGGTTTACTCGCTGGTATCTCCATGTTGGCGGTACTTTCTTTGGTGGTTTATTGACCTTCATCTACCATAGAGAAGTTTCTACATCTGGGCATATTCTCTTCTCTCCTTTTTATTACTACCAGTTATATCTCTATTGTATTAGATAAATAAAATTATAACGAAGTGTATTATATTATATAATTTCAGAATTTACTGGTATTGAAGTATTCACTATCTCATTTCTTGACGAATTTCTTGGTCATCCACTGTCTTTTCACTTTCACATGGGGCTTATACTTTTTTGCTGCTTATCCCCATTCTATTGGATGTTGTCCATGCCTCAGCCCCGGGTCAGGCACCTCTCGGCTCAGCCCGATGCCTCCTTTCTAGGATTGGACTTTTGGATAAATGACACTACTCAAGGTAGCGTTCACTCCATGCATACTTTGATATATTTTTATTATTTTTTTTTATTTATTTATTTATTTATTTTTTTTTGTCCCCTTGTTCATAATAATTTTTTTTTGATACAATTCTAATTTACATTTTCAGACACACAATCTAGTTTTTATGCTCCTGATGAGTGGACGGAGATCCACGAAACGCGTCGAGCCTACAATTACTCAGCTATCATATTTAAGCCCGCTCTAATGAAAGATTATATATCTACAAAGAATATATTCTTATATTTCATCTGCTTCATATGAATAATCATTTTGGGGATGTCATCAATGTGTTTTTTTTGTCTATGTGAATTTCATATATATGACCTATTATTGGTATCGATACATGTTATATTTTAGGTTATGAATTTTGTATTTAATATGTGAACTATGTGTCAGCCCTCTGTAGGTCCCCATTTTCTGGGTCTTAGTTATTGATGTATATTTGTAAGATTGTGTACCTACAGAGATTTAGTTGTCACAATAAACCTGTTATTTATTAATAATGATTTTGAATATATTTTTACTGCATCTATTCTTACCTATATTAATTATATATACAATGTATCATGTTTATGCTATTTTAATAATTATGAATGATATATCTAATGTCAGTTTATCATGGGTCCCCTATTTGGGGATTTCATAGGTCATCCATGACATAAATACAATCATACATACATACATACATACATATCTAGCTGTACTCATTCAAAGTCCCACAATCCCCTCTGTTTTTTCCATATTTCATTAGGGATGGAGACAGCTAGATACTTTATTGATGTGGCAGATCTATTTTCTCTGCCTGTCCTAGTATATTTTGGGTGGAAGACACCCGTTTTTCTAGGTCTGCCACATTTATCTTTTTCCTTTCACATTTATATACAATTACTCTTTTTTTTTTTTTTTTTTTTTTTTATTAACCTATATAGAAATGTATCAATAACCCCTCAATATTATCTATAATACTATTTATACATAAATATCCCGTTCCTTTATTGTTGTTATTTTTTACACCTTTCAGCTTCATAATTATCATCTAGTCCTATGTAGATAAGTGAGGTCAGAGCTTTGGTCCGGGTTCCCTGCTCCGGGGCTGCGATGGTACATAGCTGCCGCTTCCTCTTGCCTGTCTCTGTGTTTCACATCCAGGCTGGGGGCGTGGCTGCTACTGCCATCGGCGCCATGCACAGTGGGCGAGCGGTGCGGCGTCCTTCTGACGCTGCATCGCTATGGTTACTGTCATCCATCTGCATCGGAGGCGGTTCTCTCCGACCAGCATCCGGTCTTAGACCGGATGTGGGTGGCTCTGTGCTCTGTCCATATATATCCGACGCCGACATGGCGTTGGCGTGGATTACATCTGTAGTTGGGGAAATGCAATTCGGTTACAATTTCAGCTTTCATCTTCTCAGTCCATAGTGGCGAGTCCCTGCACACCTGTTTCGTGGTAATTTGGTTTTCAATACGCTATACTACTCCTTTCAGTCACGGCATGCTTTTTTCTGGTTGTGTATTACTCACCTGCTGTTTGGGACATATATGCACTTCACTGGGGTTCCCTTTTTTTTTTTCCATCACGGCTCTGGTCTTTATTTCTTTCTCATTTCTCTTCCGAATCTCATTTTTATCTTGGGATTACTTTTAATACAACCTGCCATCACAATAAATTTTTCCACTCTCACTTGTCCCCTTAATTCTCACATCAATATCATGTGTTCACTATTATGTTTGACACTTTTTTCTTGGTTAACTCGCTGGTATCTCCATGTTGGCGGTACTTTCTTTGGTGGTTTATTGACCTTCATCTACCATAGAGAATTTTCTACATCTGGGCATATTCTCTTCTCTCCTTTTTATTACTACCAGTTATATCTCTATTGTATTAGATAAATAAAATTATAACGAAGTGTATTATATTATATAATTTCAGAATTTACTGGTATTGAAGTATTCACTATCTCATTTCTTGACGAATTTCTTGGTCATCCACTGTCTTTTCACTTTCACATGGGGCTTATACTTTTTTGCTGCTTATCCCCATTCTATTGGATGTTGTCCATGCCTCAGCCCCGGGTCAGGCACCTCTCGGCTCAGCCCGATGCCTCCTTTCTAGGATTGGACTTTTGGATAAATGACACTACTCAAGGTAGCGTTCACTCCATGCATACTTTGATATATTTTTATTATTTTTTATAATTTTTTTTTATTTATTTATTTATTATTTTTTTTTTGTCCCCTTGTTCATAATAATTTTTTTTTTGATACAATTCTAATTTACATTTTCAGACACACAATCTAGTTTTTATGCTCCTGATGAGTGGACGGAGATCCACGAAACGCGTCGAGCCTACAATTACTCAGCTATCATATTTAAGCCCGCTCTAATGAAAGATTATATATCTACAAAGAATATATTCTTATATTTCATCTGCTTCATATGAATAATCATTTTGGGGATGTCATCAATGTGTTTTTTTTGTCTATGTGAATTTCATATATATGACCTATTATTGGTATCGATACATGTTATATTTTAGGTTATGAATTTTGTATTTAATATGTGAACTATGTGTCAGCCCTCTGTAGGTCCCCATTTTCTGGGTCTTAGTTATGGATGTATATTTGTAAGATTGTGTACCCACAGAGATTTAGTTGTCACAATAAACCTGTTATTTATTAATAATGATTTTGAATATATTTTTACTGCATCTATTCTTACCTATATTAATTATATATACAATGTATCATGTTTATGCTATTTTAATAATTATTAATGATATATCTAATGTCAGTTTATCATGGGTCCCCTATTTGGGGATTTCATAGGTCATCCATGACATAAATACAATCATACATACATACATACATACATATCTAGCTGTACTCATTCAAAGTCCCACAATCCCCTCTGTTTTTTCCATATTTCATTAGGGATGGAGACAGCTAGATACTTTATTGATGTGGCAGATCTATTTTCTCTGCCTGTCCCGGTGTACTGTATATGTCATTATTATTGTGTTGATTAGGGAGTCATCTTTTGGTTGTTCGCTGCAATTGCAGTCTCTTTCTTTCTAAAAACAGGAAGCCAAAAGTGTTTTGTATTTGTTAATAAAGTTTCACCCTCACACCAGTCCAGAGTAGTGTTGAGCGAACACGGACTGTATTATTCGTGTTCGTACCGAATAATTGGATTTTTGTTACCCGAACACGAACACGGACACTTTACTGTATATTCGGGTAAAAATCTGTGTTCGGTCGTTTTATTTCCGGGTTTTGCATGCTTTGGCGCTCTTTTCATGGCGGGCTTTCAACAGCCAATCAACAATTGTTTAACTGGTGTGCCTTAGGCCATCCCAGCCATGCCTGCAAATGTCTCAGTAGCTGTGATTGGCCGTCTGAAGCATGTGACCAAGTCTTTATAAGTTCGAGGCAGCCGCAGCGGCGTCATTATGCTGCTTAGATCAGGGACAGAGCACACATCAACGTGCTGGCTGCTGATTAGGGAAAGATAGGCAGGAAAAAACCATTTGTGTCCGGATAGAATTGAGGGACAGGTCGGAGTGTTTAGGCAGGGCGAGTTGTAGGCATTTTAGGGATAGAGTCTGCTGAATTATAGGGTCAGTGTCTTCTGCAAACTACAATCGATATTGCTGTGTGGGGGGTGGGGTCTGCACTCAATCCTGATCTACGATCTCTTCTCAATCCTGTTAGGGAGAGGCTGCTGCTGAATTTTAGGGTCAGAGTGTTCTACAAACTACAATCGATATTGCTGTGTGGGGTGGGGTCTGCACTTAGTTCTCCTGATCTACGATCTCTTCTCAATCCTGTTAGGGACAGAGTCTGCTGAATTTTAGGGAAACTGTGTTCTACAAACTACAATCGATATTGCTGTGTGGTGTGGGATAGGAGATAGGCAGGTGTCAGTGATCCACATCCATTTTTCTGTGTGTGGGCTGCAGTGAACACAATCTTTTTGGGGTGCAGTGAACACAATCCTTTTGGAGTGCAGTGAACAAAATCTTTGTGGGGTGCAGTGAACAAAACCTTTGTGGGGGTACAGTGAACACAATCTTTGTGGGGTGCAGTGAAGACAATCCTTGTGGGGTGCAGTGAAGACAATCCTTGTGGGGTGCAGTGAACAAAATCTTTGGGGGGTACAGTGAACACAATCTTTGTGGGGTGCAGAGAAGACAATCCTTGTGGGGTGCAGTGAACAAAATCTTTGGGGGGGGGGGTACAGTGAACACAATCGTTGTGGGGTGCAGTGAAGACAATCCTTTTGGAGTGCAGTGAACACAATCTTTGTGGGGTACAGTGAACACAATCTTTGTGGGGTGCAGTGAACAAAACCTTTGTGGGGTACAGTGAACACAATCTTTGTGGGGTGCAGTGAACACAATCTTTGTGGGGTGCAGTGAACAAAACCTTTGTGGGGTGCAGTGAACACAACCTTTGTGGGGTACAGTGAACACAATCTTTGTGGGGTGCAGTGAACAAAACCTTTGTGGGGTACAGTGAACACAATCTTTGTGGGGTACAGTGAACACAATCTTTGTGGGGTGCAGTGAACAAAACCTTTGTGGGGTGCAGTGAACACAACCTTTGTGGGGTACAGTGAACACAATCTTTGTGGGGTGCAGTGAACAAAACCTTTGTGGGGTACAGTGAACACAATCTTTGTGGGGTGCAGTGAAGACAATCCTTTTGGAGTGCAGTGAACACAATCTTTGTGGGGTACAGTGAACACAATCTTTGTGGGGTGCAGTGAACAAAACCTTTGTGGGGTACAGTGAACACAATCTTTGTGGGGTGCAGTGAAGACAATCCTTTTGGAGTGCAGTGAACAAAATCTTTGTGGGGTACAGTGAACACAATCTTTGTGGGGTGCAGTGAACAAAATCTTTGTGGGGTACAGTGAACACAATCTTTGTGGGGTGCAGTGAAGACAATCCTTCTGGGGTGCAGTGAAGACAATCCTTGTGGGGTGCAGTGAACAAAACATTTGTGGGGTACAGTGAACACAATCTTTGTGGGGTACAGTGAACACAATCTTTGTGGGGTGCAGTGAACAAAACCTTTGTGGGGTACAGTGAACACAATCTTTGTGGGGTGCAGTGAACAAAACCTTTATGGGGTACAGTGAAGACAATCTTTGTGGGGTGCAGTGAAGACAATCCTTTTGGAGTGCAGTGAACAAAATCTTTGTGGGGTACAGTGAACACAATCGTTGTGGGGTGCAGTGAACAAAATCTTTGTGGGGTACAGTGAACACAATCTTTGTGGGGTGCAGTGAAGACAATCCTTGTGGGGTGCAGTGAAGACAATCCTTGTGGGGTGCAGTGAACACAATCTTTGTGGGGTGCAGTGAACAAAACCTTTGTGGGGTACAGTGAACACAATCTTTGTGGGGTGCAGTGAACAAAACCTTTGGGGGGTACAGTGAACAAAACCTTTGTGGGGTGCAGTGAACAAAACCTTTGTGGGGTGCAGTGAACACAACCTTTGTGGGGTACAGTGAACACAATCTTTGTGGGGTGCAGTGAACAAAACCTTTGTGGGGTACAGTGAACACAATCTTTGTGGGGTACAGTGAACACAATCTTTGTGGGGTGCAGTGAACAAAACCTTTGTGGGGTACAGTGAACACAATCTTTGTGGGGTGCAGTGAACAAAACCTTTGTGGGGTACAGTGAACACAATCTTTGTGGGGTGCAGTGAAGACAATCCTTTTGGAGTGCAGTAAACAAAATCTTTGTGGGGTACAGTGAACACAATCTTTGTGGGTTGCAGTGAACAAAATCTTTGTGGGGTACAGTGAACACAATCTTTGTGGGGTGCAGTGAAGACAATCCTTTTGGAGTGCAGTGAACACAATCTTTGTGGGGTACAGTGAACACAATCTTTGTGGGGTGCAGTGAACAAAACCTTTGTGGGGTACAGTGAACACAATCTTTGTGGGGTGCAGTGAACACAATCTTTGTGGGGTGCAGTGAACAAAACCTTTGTGGGGTGCAGTGAACACAACCTTTGTGGGGTACAGTGAACACAATCTTTGTGGGGTGCAGTGAACAAAACCTTTGTGGGGTACAGTGAACACAATCTTTGTGGGGTGCAGTGAAGACAATCCTTTTGGAGTACAGTGAACACAATCTTTGTGGGGTGCAGTGAACAAAACCTTTGTGGGGTACAGTGAACACAATCTTTGTGGGGTACAGTGAATACAATCTCATACTTCTGAAGCTTTGAGGGTGCTGCCTGTTCTATACTCCTCCTCCTCCTCCTCCTCCTCATCCATCCTTTTAGGTGTACAAACAATAGTAATTGGGGCCTAGTGTGCTTCTGTACGTGTGAAAAACATACACTTTTTTTTGATCATATTTCCTATTCCGCTATTCAATAAAAACCTTTGGGGCTCAATTAAATTGCGGAATAGTCTGTGTCGGTATGTGTGAGATCCACCTTTCCAAGTTTTTGGGGTTCATCTCATACTTCTGAAGCTTTGAGGGTGCTGCCTGTTCTATACTCCTCCTCCTCCTCTTCCTCATCCATCCTTTTAGGTGTACAAACAATAGTAATTGGGGCCTAGTGTGCTTCTGTACGTGTGAAAAACATACACTTTTTTTTGATCATATTTCCTATTCCGCTATTCAATAAAAACCTTTGGGGCTCAATTAAATTGCGGAATAGTCTGTGTCGGTACGTGTGAGATCCACCTTTCCAAGTTTTTGGGGTTCATCTCATACTTCTGAAGCTTTGAGGGTGCTGCCTGTTCTATACTCCTCCTCCTCCTCTTCCTCATCCATCCTTTTAGGTGTACAAACAATAGTAATTGGGGCCTAGTGTGCTTCTGTACGTGTGAAAAACATACACTTTTTTTTGATCATATTTCCTATTCCGCTATTCAATAAAAACCTTTGGGGCTCAATTAAATTGCGGAATAGTCTGTGTCGGTACGTGTGAGATCCACCTTTTCAAGTTTTTGGGGTTCATCTCATACTTCTGAAGCTTTGAGGGTGCTGCCTGTTCTATACTCCTCCTCCTCCTCTTCCTCATCCATCCTTTTAGGTGTACAAACAATAGTAATTGGGGCCTAGTGTGCTTCTGTACGTGTGAAAAACATACACTTTTTTTTGATCATATTTCCTATTCCGCTATTCAATAAAAACCTTTGGGGCTCAATTAAATTGCGGAATAGTCTGTGTCGGTACGTGTGAGATCCACCTTTCCAAGTTTTTGGGGTTCATCTCATACTTCTGAAGATTTGAGGGTGCTGCCTGTTCCATACTCCTCTTCCTCATCCTCCCTTTAGGGTAGGAAAAAATTTAATCGGGCCTAGTCTGTGTTTGTACGTGTGAGATACACAGTTTTTTATCCTATTCCGCTATTCAATACACACCCTTTTGGTGTAAAAAACATTAAATTGCGGCATAGTTTGCATATTTGACATTTGCATATATTGTGCCTTGTTGCGCTGTTTTGAGTACTCCACCAACATGGCCAGTGGCAATGACGCCGTTCTCAGCTTAACTATCCCACTTCTATGCCTCCTTGAAAAAACAATTCGGGCGATGATGGAAGAGGATGTGGCACAGGATGAGGAGGAGGAGGAGGAGGATGAAGAGGTAACATTTCAAAGGCTTTCAGGGCAGTCATTCGCAAGGGGCTCCGAGGGTGGGTTCCTGCACACACAAACGCCAGGGACACAATTGTCCAGCAGGGGCACAGTTCTGGAGGATGAGGAGGATGAGGAGGAGGAGGAGCTGGAGGAGGAGATGGAACCATGTTCACAGCAGGGTGGCACCCAGGCCAGCTCATGGCCATCACTGGTGCGACACGGACGATACACCTCCCACAGAGGACAGCCTTTCGTCGCCTCTGGGCAGCCTGGCACACATGAGCGATTACATGCTGCAGTGTCTCCACAACGACCGCCGAGTTGCCCACATTCTAACTTGTGCTGATTACTGGGTGGCCACGCTGCTGGATCCCCGTTACAAGGACAACGTACCGTCCTTAATTCACTCACTGGAGCGCGATCGCAAGATGCGCGAGTACAAGCGCACGCTGGTAGACGCGATGCTGCTGGCATTCCCATCTGACAGCGGGGCCACAGTGGAAGCACAAGGCAGAGGAGGAGGAGGAGGAGGTCGCCAACTCAACCAGGGCACCGCCAGCACCTCAGAAGGCAGGGTTAGCATGGCCGAAATGTGGAAAAGCTTTGTCAGCACGCCACAACAAACAGCAGCACCAGCAGCTCATATGGAACGTCTTAGCAGGAGGCAGCATTTTACCAACATGGTGGAGCAGTATGTGTGCACACGCCTACATGTAGTGAATGAGGGGTCTGCCCCCTTCAACTTCTGGGTCTCCAAATTGGGCACATGGCCTGAGCTTGCCCTTTATGCCTTGGAGGTGCTGGCGTGCCCTGCAGCCAGTGTATTATCTGAACGGGTATTTAGCACGGCTGGGGGTGTTATAACAGACAAGCGCAGCCGCCTGTCCAGAGACAATGTGGACAAGCTCACGTTCATTAAAATGAACCAGGCATGGATCCCACGGGACTTTTCACTTTTCCGTACCTTGTGCAGAATAGCAATGGATACCGACCTTACCCAGCCATTGTTCCATTTTTGCTCTTTCTCACTCTTTTGGGGTGTACCCTCATTTAAAATTTGTGAAAAGAAGCAGTGTTGGCTACCTTGTCCTCCTCCTCAGGGCCAGATTAACGTAGGGGCTATTGGAGCTGCAGCTCCATGCAGGCCCCTACCTTTTATATAGGCCCCGGGTTGGCCATATTCACTGTGACCGCTCTTCTGTCACTTGTAAACACAGAAGTCTGGCTTCTATGCTCGCTTCCCCAGGCAGCACCCTCAGAACCTCCCCACACAGCGCGAAGGCCGGACAAGGAGGGACAGTTGCCGATGCATGGATGTGTTTATGGGCTTCAGAGACAGCATCCCATGTTGAATTAGGCATGCATGGCTGCACCCTTCCTCCTCTGGGTGCATGCCAAGGCACGGCCCTTAAGGCCCTTCAAAATCCTCAGCACCAAGACCATGATGCTCTTAATCCGGCCCTGGTCCTCCTCCACCGCCGCTTCCACCTACACCGCCCATAGGTGTGCGCAGCCTATTGCATTAGGGTGTGCACCCCAAAGTTGAAATACACATGCATGTGTTTGCCTACATGTACATGGCCCCGATACATTACTCTCCCTGCTGGCAAAGAGAAATAGAGCAGAGCAGGTGCGAGGGAGATCTTTCCCATCTCCTCACTGGCAAACAGAGCGATAATGCTATGTGCCCTAGGTGATTAGGGTGTGCCCAGGTACACCAGGCACACCCTGTGCGCACGCCTATGACACCGCCACATCCACCACCACCTCAACCTCCCTCCTACTCCATATGGGCCTCGTCCTTCAGAGATGAAGAACATTGTTTTATTTTTCTGGTTTTTTTTGTTGTTTTAAGTTATTTCCCTATCCACATTTGTTTGCAGAGCACTTGCCATGCTCTTAACTACGTTTTGCTGCCATTTGCAGCACTCTAGCCCTTTCCATTGGTGTTTTAGAGCCATTTTAGTGCCTTAAAGTTCGGGTCCCCATTGACTTCAATGGGGTTCGGTGTCCGGGAAAAGTTCGGTAAAAGTCCGGGACACGGACCCGGACTTTTTTTTAAAGTTCGGCCGAACCCGTCGAACACGGACATCTAGGTGTCCGCTCAACCCTAGTCCAGAGCCATCTTAGCCTTCAGAAGCATGCCAGCGAAGCGCTCCTATTTTACCCCTTAAAAACACATATGCTTTTAAGTCTATTTATTGTTTGTTAAAGTCTATGGTGGATTACACTACTATGTGTTTGCTGTGAGATTTGAAGGTGGGCTGTACCAAAGGAAATGTGTATATTGTTTGCATTTGAAAGAGGCAAGAGGCATGTGTACAAGCATCAGCACTGTCAATTTACATAACGCTTTACATAGATTAGTAAGTTCCCTTACTCACATTCATACATACACATTCTAGGGCAAATTTAGACAGGAGAAAGTGAACCTACCAGTATGTCTTTGAAATGCGGGAGGAAACTGGAGTATCTGCAGAAAACCCACGCAGGCATAGGGAGAACCGACAACCCTAGTGCTGCTAGGCAGGAGTGCTAACCACCCAGCCTCTGTGCTGCTCACAATTGTAATTATTTTATTATTGTCTTTTTTTTAGGATGTTTGCTTTTTTCTTCAATGTGTATTTTTATTTCTTTAGAATTTTATTATTTATCATATCATTTTACTAAAACATTATATTGATTTTTTTTCCATGCTCCGCACAGTAGTGGGACTTTTTAGTAATCTGTTTTACTTTGTACAGTGTTCTTGTCTTCTGGTTCTAAGAGGAGACCTTGTGTACGAAACAGGAAATGTATATCATGAGTGCGAAGTGCGCATGTCATTGCGATTGAGGAACATCACTTTCCAGATAAACATGGTGGGTTAGACTTAGTGAAGGACGACCACCTCCTGAAGAGTAACCTTTAAAGAAGGGTGCTTGTAAAAGCTAGGGAGGAGAACTTGGATGTACACTGGATCACCAACTAAGAAAACATTACCAACTACTATTCATCACTTTGATCTTCGTGTTATGAGTGATATCTTAGGATCGGATATCGGCCTCAATACTGGCAAAATAGCTGGATCGGGGATCGATAAAATTAACAGGTCCACGGGCCGATCCGGTTTCGTCGCAGCAGAACCTACCGCGGTGTCTGCTGAGTCCCGGCTCAGCCGTCACTTACTTGCACGGAACTGCTACTTCCTGTATAGGTCCGACTCACAGGCGGAGTGATATCAGATGCACTCCGCCTGTGAATGGAGGAGCCATACACAGGAAGCAGAGGCTTTGCTCTGTACTGCAGCTGCATGCTTCCCGGGCTCAACCAGACAGACAGACACAGTGCCTACAAGCAAATCCCCGCAAGTACCCTTATTGCTATTACTGTATACTGTGTGTGATATGAGATATAGATATAGATGAGATATTTATATTATATATATATATATATATGTGATAGATATATATTGATATATATATATATATGTGATATATATATATATATATATATATATATGTATATATATATATATATATATATAGATAGATAGATAGATAGATAGATAGATAGATAGATAGATAGATAGATAGATAGATAGATAGATAGATAGATAGATAGATAGATAGATAGATAGATAGATAGACATTTTAAATTCCTGTTTGCAGGAACTGTTTTTTTTTTTCTTGTGGCTACATTTTATTCTTTTTAATTTTGAGTTTGATTACATATACTTTAGATTTTTAATGCACAATTGTTATAACAAAACAATAGTTCCGGATCGGCAGATACACAAAGCCAGGCATCGGTATCGGTATCGGGACTAGAAAAGTCCGATCGGTGCACCCCTAACTGGGAGGACAGGATTTAACAAGCTAAAGTTATCATGTCCTTTGCTTGGGCTCTGCTGTACTTGCACTGAGTAAAAATTGAGAAAAGTGATGCTTCTTGTAACTTCCACTGCCATTACATTGAGTACTGCTGAATGATATTACCCTCCCTTTTGATGTTTCCCCCTGGTAATGATGAGCATCCCTGTTTTGAAGAACTGAAATAAAATTAATGAGGAGGACCAGGGACAGTTTGACTGAAGAGAAAAGGGCTACACGATAATGGATGTCCAACAGCCAAGAAATAAGGGGGGCTCAATCTGACCTGCTGCAACCTTTAATACACATAGTGCAGAGCTCACAGTGTGCATGGAACTCAGACCAAGCATTTTCAGAACAGGAGAGCTGCCAGTACAACTATGCAAAACTGAATATAAGGCTAGAGTTCAACTTTAAACTGATCAATCTTAGAAGTCTCTTGAATTATATTGGAATTATTCAGCACATGAAGGTGTTCATTCACGCTTAGCACTTCTCCAAAACAGAAGTCTCAGGAACACGTGTAACACCTGTACAGCTGCTGAAGGAGATTGCTGAGAAGTTTTTTCAGTTTTTTTTTTATCTGAAACAATACACAATCTTCTACCCCATACTTTTAATGGGAAGGACATTAAAGTCAACAGGAAGACTTCTAAATATCATTAATTAGACCCGACCAATATGGACATGGCAGATAATAGCCAGAATTGTTTTTACTTTTTTGCCTCTTTTTCACTTGAAAAAAAACAATAGTTCCCTCTCAATGTCA
Source organism: Pelophylax lessonae (assembly GCF_965119305.1). Lineage (NCBI taxonomy): Eukaryota > Metazoa > Chordata > Amphibia > Anura > Ranidae > Pelophylax > Pelophylax lessonae. The sequence goes on from NC_138768.1 coordinate 148,248,024, forward strand.
CTGGAAATCACCAGCTCAGCTGGTTCTCACCAAAAGAACCAGAAGCCTTCTAAGATGTTTTCAAATAAATCAATTACATAATTTAGAATTGACAGTCAGTGTCTTTGGGTATGTCTTTGAGACTTCCTTATTTCAGGTATTGTAATAATCCCTGTGAGATTCATATATTTTGCCTCTTTCCTGATGACTACTAAAAACAAAATATTCATAGAAAATCTTTTTAGTGGAAAAAATGAATTTTGATGATACATTTACACATATACTTTTAAGATGCATTTGTGAACAGTTTTTAAACTTGCCACAAACTTTGAAAATGTAAACCTCCTCAGTTGTTGCAGTAAGAAAAAAAAAAAACACAATGACCACATGTTTATAGAAAAAAACTGTAACACTTATGCCTTGTAAACTTTCATTCGGGAGCAGTAAAAATAGGCAGTAAGGAGCCACATTTTTACTGCTCCCCAAAATCTTGTAAAATCTTTATGTGCACTCTTTCAGGAAGAAAAGACAGTACAAACATTCCCGACATAAGACTTTAGAACTATCTGGTACATAATATGCCTAAAAACATACAATCTGAGTTAAGGGGTTTTCTCCATTATCAAACTTGCAAAACGATGCTGAAAACACACCTTAATTTATAGGAGCAGCCATAGAGAAATGTAATTTAGGGGGAAAGGGAATCAAGGAAAGGAAAAGGGAAAGGGGGGTAGAAGAAGATAGAAGATACATAACTGAGAGGAGCAGGGAGAGCAGAAATTCCTTCCTGCTCCCAGGAAAAAACAGTAACAAGAACAAGAAACAATGTGCTATCTAGCTTTTCCCTGGTCGACCGATCATACAATAAAAAGTTAAAGGATCAATAATCATCCAAGCAAACTCAGATGTTCATTGTGTTAATTGTTTATTTATGTCAGAGGAGGTGAAATCTATCCACAAAGTCCAAATTTGATAAAACTTGCTGTAGCTATCAGTACATTGGTGTCCCCACTCCTCAGCTTTCCTTATTTCCTGCCCATTCTGTAGCCATTCTCTAACTGTAGGGACTACTGAGGACTTCCAATGGATCTGAAGGAGGCACTGCCTGCATTGAGGAGGCGAGGCATCAATAAATGTTTATAGTTCTCTGCTGATAAATGCTGCACATGCTCCGGCCAAAATACTTTGTTTCGAGGCTTTGGCAAACATTATACTCCCTGTTGGTGAGCAGTAACACTACACAGGTTGCAGTGGTGCGATGCTAAAGTGACTCCTCTCCCCAAGAGTGATTCCACTTACCGGATGGTGTGGACCCCTAGACCGTACGGCGTGAGGGTCACACAAGCAGAGTCCGGTATAAGATCCGGGCAGCTTTCCCTGGCACCAAGTTTGCAACCAATTTGAGTCTCCTAGGTTTTCTCACCGGATAGTGGTCATATAGGGGAAAAGAAGGGTACCAATAGCGTAATCCTGCTACAAATGCTTTATTGTTACCAACACACAGTATAAAAGTCACATTGTGAAGAAAACAAGCAATGGTTTTACAAAGTGGTAGATCCTCTTTGGATGACGGTGTGCAGCGGGGCTTGGCTCCGGCGTGCGTTCCACCGCTACCGGAAATAGATGTATGAGTGCTGCCAGCGGGGTGGGGAGTCAGCCTGTCAGTGCTCAGACCATACACCGCTCACTGCATCAAATTGGTCTGCATGGCTGTCGTCCTAGAATGAAGGCTCTTCTAAAGATGATGCACAAGAAAGCCCACAAACAGTTTCCTGAAGACAAGCAGACTAAGGACATGGATTACTGGAACCATGTCCTGTGGTCTGATAAGACCAAGATAAACTTATTTGGTTCAAATAGTGTCAAGCGTGTGTGGTGGAAACCAGGTGAGGAGTAAAAAAACAAGTGTGTCTTGCCTACAGTCAAGCATGGTGGTGGGATTGTCATGGGCCTGGGGCTGCAGGAGTGCTGCTGGCACTTGGGAGCTACAGTTCATTGAGGGAACCATGAATGCCAACATGTACTCTGACATACTGAAGTAGAGCATGATCCCCTCCCTTTGGAGACTGGGCCACACTGCAGTATTCCAATATGATAACGACCCCAAACACCTCCAAACCTCCAAAATGACCACTGCCTTGCTAAAGAAGCTGAGGGTAAAGGTGATGGACTGGCCAAGCATGTCTCCAGACCTAAACCCTATTGTGGGGCATCCTCAAATGAAAGGTGGAGGAGTGCAAGGTCTCTAACATCCACCAGGAGTGGAAGAGGACTCAAGTGGCAACCTGTGAAGCTCTGGTGAACTCCATGCCCAAGAGAGTTAAGGTAGTGCTGGAAAATAATGGCGGCAACACAAAATATTGACACTTTGTGAGCTAGGTTTAGTAAAATGTTTATGAGTTTATTGTACAGAAAGGTATATAGGACCAGGAGAGGATCCATACACACACTACACTTCGTTCACACTTCATTCACACTGGGACCTCACTTCATCCATCACATTTCATATACAATTCATACCCTCATTATCACGCCTCATACTCTGACACTTTAAGGATGCAAGACACAGCTCCTCCTTATCAAAATGCCATTTTGGGAAAGGTAGCCATCTAAGGGGACTCTGGTAACAACCATTGTAAGCCAGCAGCCATTTTGGAAAGGTAATTATGATACATTGATCTTTCCTGATTCATTGATTATTTGAGAATACTTACTATTGATTTTTCATGATATTTAGATTATTTCCCTGATTTAATAACCATTTTAGATTTTCCCTTAATTTTATTTTTGTTTTTCCAAATTTTATCATTTTTTGTTTGGCACTATAGTAGCGTACCATTTGTTTTATTTTACATAGTTTAACTCTTACCCTTCCTGCAGGAGGGTCACTGTTAGGCTGCGTGAAAAGCAGACTTTTGTCTGGTAGCTAATTATACATACATGGTTATTGTGTCCCTGGGAAGAAATTAATCCTTTCGTTCCTTTAATATTGCATAGCAAAACCCATTAGCAAGTGTAGCAAAGAAATTTGTATTTTATGTAAGATTATATTTATGTCTAGCCATAATCTAATTATTTATTGTGAAAAACATTTTTAGTGAATAAATATTCCATATTAAGTCTGTATTCATATCATTTGATCTGTATTTTTGAAAAATAAATTTGATTGGTAAAACTACTCATTATAATTATCGTTCTGGCAATTCCTGATGCAAACGCACAACAGTGTTCAATGCATGTGGTTTAGGAGAAGTCCTGAGGACTTTACAGAGTTAAAATAGGCAGTGAGGAGGTAACATATCGCCTCACATCTGTCTGTCAAAAGCCCACTGCAGATCGCTCTTTAAAGGGCGACACTAGTGTAAACAAGCATTTTCCTTTAAATAGTAATTCAATTTCCAAAAGTCATATAAAGCATCAATTTCATTTGTCTCACTAGATAACAAAATAAACTTTAAACTAAAATTGTCTGCCCCTTTAAAGCTAAACTCCAACATTCTTTTCACCAGAACTGAATGGAATGATCAATCCTCAATCGTAAATGTATGAGGTCACAGCAGCCATATTACCAATGTGCTTTAGTTGTGATAGGAAAAGCATAAGGAGTGCTACTAAAAAAGTGCATAGTAAGAGGTCAATGTAAGATCTGTAGGTACTGGGAGGTCTGTTAAAGCAGATGTAAACCTTTACTGAATGTACTATAGATAACACAATTCTATATATCTTTAGGAATTTAGGGGTGGGGGAAGGGAAAAGTTTTTTTTATCTTTCTTTTATCCTTTGTTACATCTTAACACTCATAATATCCTGCTAGCTCGTTACAATCCATCCCTGTCCTCATGCACTACAGTGATAACAGTCTACATTAGTATACAGTATTTGCTAATTGTTCACAGCTGCAATGATTTATTCACAGGCCTTTTTTAAACAGACCTTTCGTGAAAATGATAAGGTCTGCTCTATTGAAAGCCACCTTCCCCCAAAGTCAAATCACCCGCAAAAGTGATCTATATATGAAGCTATTGCTATAAGCTATTATTATAAAAAAGAAAATAAAAAACTTGACCTTGGCTTTTAAAGCATCCAGGAATAGTGAATAGATGTCCCTGTGTCTCACAGCTGCCTCCTGAGATAGCTAGGTCCTCAAAATCCCAGAATGGGCTGGAGTTTTTTCCAGCTGTTTCTGGGGCCAGCAGTGAGGCAAAGTGACAAAAATCACTCCTTCGTGAAGTGTTGGAAGCTTGGGTTGACTTACGTATTTTTCCTTTGTTTTTTAGCAAGGGCTTTATTTTTAAATCATCTTTGTAGGCTGCTTGACCTTAGAGTGGTGAGTCTTCATCAGAGCAAAGACTTTTATATCAGAATAACCTTTATTTTAATAAAAGCTTTCCAAGCAATAATATGATAAAGTCTAACTGGTTTATTTTACATTGACTTTAACAAACTGCTTGAGTTCTGTGAATTGCAGTGCTGGAGTACATTTTCTTACCTGCCCTGCCTTTCTGCACAGATTTGTACATCCAAAAAAATCTTTTAAGGATTTATCACTCTGCAACACCTGATTTATGACTAGCTCTTCAATTGTGAACACCTTAGCTACATTTTTCTATTAATCTGGGTCTTTTCCATTTTTTTTAGGTTATAACATTTAGCTTGGGGTGAATAGAGCACACCAAAAAGCACTTTCCAACCAAAACCCTTCACTCCAAGTATTTAAAAATTCAGGGTTTATCCCACCCCCCCCTTAAATTCAGAAGGAAAGATTTGATTGAAGATCTATTGTCAATAGGGAATTACCATATTTATCGGCATATGACATGCACTTTTTCCTCCTAAAAATGGAGGGCAAAACAGCAGTGTGTGTTATATGCCGATATATTGAAAAAAAAAAGGCCAGGCAGCTGAGAGGCAGAGGGGACGGGCTGGGCCAAGCAGAAGGAAGGACGAGCGATCGCTGTCATAGAAAGTCCCGCTTCCTTCTCCTCGGCTCGGCCCGGCCCGCCCCCGCTCTGTGCAATGGCGCTGGTGAGGCAGCAATACTGGACACGGCGCTGGCGAGGCTGCATTGCTGGACACTACGCTAGCGAGGCTGCATTTATGGACACTGCGCTGATGAGGCTGCATTTATGGGCACTGGTGAGGTTGCATTTGATTAAAAAAAGTTCAAAGATGTTTATTTTAAATTTTTTCCTGAAATTGAGGTGCGTGTTTTACGCCGGTGCGTATTATAAACCGATAAATATGGTATGGTATTTTCACATTATAATCTATGTATATTGTGTGATATGACTTGTAATAGATAGTTTTGTCTGTTTGTTCTTGGGCTTTTTAATATTGGGCTTGAAGACCAGCTACTTTCATTAGAAAATGATTAACATGTATATACATATTTTTTAACAGTAGAAATTTTATAAAGCTGTTTGTTTCCATATGGGATAAAGCAACAATTACAGCAATAATCAAGGTATAAATGTTCATGAAATGGATAAACCAAATTTGAAAAGAAAATAATAGATCAGATGAACAGAAATTTTCGTCTGGAGAACGATATCACACATATGTATTGATAGCATAAAAAAAGAAAAATGGACTAAAATCATAAACAAAGAAATTCAAAGAGAGGGATTAAGAACAGTTAATCAACATCAATGATACCAGGTAACAATCATAAGCAAAATTACAGAGGTATTACAACATCAGAATAATGGGCAATCATGTACAGTATTCATGCATGATCTGTAATAGTCAGAATGAAAAAATTTCAGCCAATTTTCCCATGTTTTGTAGTATCTAGACAAACGACAATCATGAATATATATATATATATATAAATAGAGTATATATATATATATATATATATATATATATATATATATATATATACACATATATATTATACAGTATATTATAGTGTTCTTTGAATTGTGGGAGATATGCTGGTATAAATATTTATATTTTTCGAGGATGGGTATTTGGAACATAAACCGTTCATGAAATGTATGCGGGATGGGCATGTCACTACAGTAGGTGGAATCAATTTTTCACTTATTGGTGCAATATCAGCCTGCTCCAATTTGTTTGCAAAAGACACACATTATGCCAGATACAACACACTATTTACAAAGGTTTTTACTTTCACTCAGAATATACATTCCTGGTATTCTTTATACTTGCTGTGTGTGTTACAACATTTATATATACGCTGTTACTGTTAACTTGCCTTCAGAGGTGATTTATTATTTATAGATGATTAATTGTGTTTATATGGTAATACTAATATAACCCCACCATATTCTACTGAAGCAATAAAATTCCTTCCCAGATTTATTTCAAATAAGCCATATTAATTTCTTATCGTGTTTTTTTACATTTGGAACTAGGATTCATGGATATGTGGCATATAATAAACCCTAGAGAGAAAAAATATTTGTATTTCTCTTAAACATATACTGTACAATATTTTCAGGAATAGATCTAGCAGTTCTCATACTATGAATTCATTAAATTAAATGTATAGCTAGGGAATTTCTAAACATTCTTCATTGGTAATACAATTTAAAAGTAATAATAGAGATACTCTCAGGATTTGGATCACCTGATGTTGGCACTGTGGCTCCCAGACATTTAGGTTGTAGTTCCAGTGGGTGTCTCAAAGCAGTCAGCAGTTCCTGGCAAATAGTCATCACCTGAAGCTAGCTGCTTTGAACATAGTTAAGTCTCTCTTTTGCTACTCCATCTTGTCTTGGTGTTCTGCCATGTGCCATTGACTGGTGTGCCTCGTGACCTGCTACCCTCTGGTGTTCCCTCTCTCTCTGTCCTGGCTTGTTCCCTGCCTGATTTTCCATGTATGACCATGGCTCTGATACTGACTACTCCTCTTAGCCTTATCCTGCCATCTACAGTGGGGATCGAAAGTTTGGGCACCCCAGGTAAAAATTTGTATTAATGTGCATAAAGAAGCCAAGGAAAGATGGAAAAATCTCCAAAAGGCATCAAATTACAGATTAGACATTCTTATAATATGTTAACAAAAGCTATATATTATTTCCATCATTGACACTTTCCAAATTACAGAAAACAAAAAAATGGCGTCTGCAAAATTTGGGCACCCTGCAGAATTTATAGCATGCACTGCCCCCTTTGCAAGGCTGAGACCTGCCAGTGTCATGGATTGTTCTCAATCATTGTCTGGGAAGACCAGGTGATGTCAATCTCAAAGGTTTTAAATGCCCAGACTCATCTGACCTTGCCCCAACAATCAGCACCATGGGATCTTCTAAGCAGTTGACTAGAAAACTGAAACTGAAAATAGTTGACGCTCACAAAGCTGGAGAAGGCTATAAGAAGATAGCAAAGCGTTTTCAGATGTCAATATCCTCTGTTCGGAATGTAATTAAGAAATGGCAATCATCAGGAACAGTGGAAGTTAAAGCAAGATCTGGAAGACCAAGAAAAATATCAGACAGAACAGCTCGCAGGATTGTGAGAAAAACAATTCAAAACCCACGTTTGACTGCACGATCCCTCCAGAAAGATCTGGCAGACACTGGAGTTGTGGTACACTATTCCACTATAAAGAGATACTTGTACAAATATGGTCTTCATGGAAGAGTCATCAGAAGAAAACCTCTTCTACGTCCTCACCACAAAAATCAGCGTTTGATTTGCAAATCACTTTGCAAATGAACATATAGACAAGCCTGATGCATTTTGGAAACAAGTTCTGTGGACCGATGAGGTTAAAATTGAACTTTTTCGCCGGAATGAGCAAAGGTACATTTGGAGAAGAAGGGGCACAGAATTTAATGAAAAGAACCTCTGTCCAACTGTTAAGCATGGGGGTGGATCAATCATGCTTTGGGGTTGTATTGCAGCCAGTGGCACAGGGAACATCTCACGAGTAGAAGGAAAAATGGATTCAATAAAATTTCAGCAAATTTTGGATGGTAACTTGATGCTATCTGTGAAAAAGCTGAAGTTAAAGAGAGGATGGCTTCTACAAATGGATAGTGATCCTAAACACGCCTCGAAATCCACGGGGGATTACATCAAGAGGCGTAAACTGAAGGTATGGCCTTCACAATCTCCGGACCTCAACATAATTGAAAATCTATGGATAGACCTTAAAAGAGCAGTGCGTGACAGACAGCCCAGAAATCTCAAAGAACTGGAAAACTTTTGTAAGGAAGAATGGGCAAAGGTACCTCAAACAAGAATTGAAAGACTCTTGGCTGGCTACAAAAAGCATTTACAAGCTGCGATACTTACCAAAGGGGGCAGTACAAGATATTAACTCTGCATGGTGCCCAAACTTTTGCAGACTCCATTTTTTTGTTTTCTGTTATTTTGAAAGTGTAAATGATGGAAATAAAATCTAACTTTTGACATATTATAAGAATGTCTAATCTGTAATTTGATGCCTTTTGGAGATTTTTCCATCTTTCCTTGGCTTCTTTATGCACATTAATACAAATTTTTACCTGGGGTGCCCAAACTTTCGATCCCCACTGTATATATATATATATAGTTAGCTTAGTTAGTGAGTTTAGGTTGTTTTATATTGTGCTCACTCTCACTCAGATTCACTGGCTTAGGTTCATAGGGTTTTGGTATCTTGGTGGATTTGATGTGTGTTTATATTGTTGTTTAACTATAATTGACCATAATACATCACATTATTTTTAAATCATATTTGTGTCTGGTATTCCCTGAGCAAGTTCATACATTTCTGGTCATGCGTGTTACAAAGGCGTATTTGGTATTCCTGACCGATTCTTCACTTCCTTGGAGACTAAATCCTTATTGGTTATGAGCTTATGACTGTTCCATGAGACCATTTCTATTCATTCTGATCTAACTGATTTTTTGGGGTGGAATAGCTCTATGATTTCTCAGTTAATAATCGGAATTCCTAGAAAGCATATCTCCAGATCATATTTGTGAATGGGAGAGGAATCTGATGTTACCAGTGGTCAGAGTGGACCAAAGGAATGGGAACAAATCTGTTGGTACTATTGAAAAGATTGTTAAAGGAATATGTTATTAATCCTTCTACTATTTCTTTATAGAATTGGGAATTGGCACAAGATCTAGTGAGAAAAACTGAATTGAAGAAAGGGGAACATAGGACATTTATTAGCAAATATAACTTAATATAACAAATATAACTCTCAGCAGTAATTTTCAAATATAGGGACAACAGAACATGAAATTGTCATAAATTGGTATAGTAGTTACATTGTACACTGTACATTAAATCAGATTTATATAATTTTTTTTTATATAAGGGCATATTCAGACAATTTTTTTTTTTTTTTATTTTTTTTTTTTAGAACCGATGACATTAACAGTGTTCAAGATGGGAGATACAGATCACTTAGATTCTCCTATTACTTTGAAAGAGCTAGGAAGAGTGTTAGCGACACTTTCTAATAACGCAGAAAAGCTATATAGGACTTATAAAGAAATCCTCTTGCTATCATTATTGGACATTAATGCATCTTTTGAGCCCAATTTATTATCAGCCTCCTTGTATGAGGCAGTATTTGTGGCTATTTTGAAACCAGCTAAGGATGCACTGATCCAGATTCATACCACCTGATACCCTTGCTTACAGTAGATGTTAAATGAATAGCTAAATGTTAGCATATCACTTGGTTGCAGAAATATATCATATAATAAATCCTGATCAGGCTTTGTGTCTAATAAATCTATGGTCCTTTATATCTGACAAACTTTTGAAAATATACAAATACAGATAATATGGGGGCTAGGGCTATATTATTACTGAAGCATTTTATGGTATTAAATGGTATAGGAATGTATAAGAATTAGAATAAATTATATTTTGCCTGCACTATTTATTTCAAAACGTGGAAGTTATTATGGGTGCCCCCTATCCTCATTATTTGCAACAACTCTTGAAACATTTGTCGCAAAGATCAGACATTTCTTTTACATCAATGGCTTTAAATAAGGTCTAACAGACAACAAAATAAAAAGCAACGCTATATGTGGATGATGTTCTTTTACATTTAGGTGATACAAGTCACTGACTAGAAAATGTTATGACTATGATTTCAATCTTTGGTCATTTTTCAGGATTATTATTCAATTGGAGTAGGTCTATATTGTTACCCATTGATTGATTAAAACCCTCTCTGCTTAGTTCTTCCATATCCATTAAGATGTTTACCTCTTTTAAATGTTTAGGCATTATTGTTTCTACAAATCCTAAGATGTATACTTAAATGTGGATCCAAGTTTCAGACACAATGTAAATCGTGGTGTAACCTTCCTTTGTCTATAGCTTTCAGGTCCAGCCTTATAAAGGGGATCTGGATAACTAATTTATCATGCATAAGTGGTTGGTAAAGAATACCTTTAGTGACATGAATAGAATTGTTGCACATCTTAATTTAAGGACCCCCCCCTCCCCCCAAATAAAATATATAAATATATACAGCATCTAGGTAATAAGGGTGGTATATCCACACTAGTCCATGGATATATTATATAGCCATGTAGGTGCAACATTCTGTAGGCAGAGCTAAAGGGATCTACCCGATTTATCAGTTGATGACTTCATGTGTGGGAAAGGTAGATTTTTTAAAGGCATTAGAGGAGAGGATATTCTCTTCTCTGTGTGATGCCCCTATTTTCTAATTGTTGAATACAGTTTTTAGATCGATTAAGGAACTATTATGTAAAAGAAAATGGCAAAGCTGGAAAGATTTGACCCTTTGGAAAAAAAGGTGTGTTTATGGCAAGAGTTTTTTTTAAACTGAAACAATGTTTACCAGATTTATAATTGCATCATGGAGTACACTCCCAGGAAAAAATAGCATCTATTTTTTTTTATAAGATCCAAGTAATAGAGGATGTGGTGCAGTCAGATTGCAAAGGTTATTATTTAATCTGTATATATCATGTTAACTCACCAATATCTGATTAAATATCCCTTTAAATGAAGAAAGCACTGGTCTTGAGACAAACAGTAGGTAGTGTAAGGATAAATGGTCAGAGGTATAAAAGGTGGTTCCATCTGTCTCAATATTAGCCCCTCAAAATAGTAACTAATTTATTGTCCATTGGACATTTAGCTACCCATTCCATTTACAGTGCAGACCTTGGCAATAGACCTAAGTGTATCAGATATGAACAAGCCCTGGAAGATTTCACACATCTTATCTGAAGTTTTCCTAATGGAAAGATATTGTATGCAATTCATATACCTATACTTTGGAAATTGTATATTTAGAAAATCAAATTAACGTGGCACTGGGGCTTAGTAGATGACTGTTTCTTAAAAGAAAATTGATTGTACAAAATGGGATGTTTCCACATCAACTGACAGTGGGGAAATGGATATTGGGAGTCAATGTGATTTTGAGACTAGAGCAGTTGACTTTTTAACACAAGGGAAGCTTTATATACATTTGATTGGGAAGGAATGGCTTCAGGCATCTGATTTGGTCCCAATCTGATGAGAATATGAAATATGCTATATGTTTAGCTTATAATGTTTTTTTTTTGTTTTTTGTTTTTTTGCATTTTTACACCAGAAGGATAGGATAGAATAGAATGTGTAATGTTTTAAATGTGCAATGTTGAGTTTATTATTATTTTTTTATTTCCTGAATGTGCTTTGGTAGAGTTCTTTGAATTATTGCACTACATCCACATATCAGAAAAAATAGGCAATGGAACCTGTTAACGAACAAATAAGTAATAAAGTTTAACCCTTTATTAAATTGTGGTTTTAAAGTATTTTTGGGGTTTTTTTTTAACAATAAAGTTTCTTATTTCTTAGATCAATTATTTGTGCTGCTTCCATTGTTTATTTCAGGCCTACTATTGCTGGACAAAAAAATCAGGTGTCACAGCCAAAACTGCCTAAAACTTTTTTTTTTTACAATTCACAATTTATCAGCTTTGGGGTGCTGCTGTATTTAAGCCAATCTAAATGCAAAAGTTAAAAACAATATCCACATCCTGTTAGTAAAAATCATACTGTTCTATGACAATACATACATCCTAAAGGCATCACCCAAGCATATCATTTGAAGGACTGGTGTTTTTTTCCATTTCATCCTTGATGTTACATTTAAAGAACCCTCTCCCTACCTGTACGGTAATATAAACAAAATGTGTTTGCTTTATTAAGTGTCCCCATGGCAGTGTTCAGCTCCTCATGCCCTTTTTTACACTATATGATAAGGAACGCTATGCTAAGGTATAATGTTCTAAATGTTCTCCTATATCCAAAACTGCTATGCGTCTCTTATCCTCTCCATGGGAGATGCAAATGAAAGTAAAAGAATTAGGTGTGGCATTCAAGCTTTATACACACTAGCAGTTTTGTGCTGACTGAAAGAAAAAAACTTAAGGCCCCATGCACACGGGGCATTAGAAAAAACGTACGTCAAAGTTAGTTCTGACGCCGGAAAAAGCAGCTGTAAAAACGTGCTTTCAGTAGCTTTTTCCATTGGCGTTATTGCATGTTTTGCCACATTGCTTTTAGCAGCGTTTTTTTTTCTTCCATTTAAAATCAATGGTTCCCTATGGAAGCCTATTGATTTGAATGGAGGTCGCACCGCAACACCGCAAGTCGGATATGACTTACGGGGCGACTTGCGCTGTGAGAATCTTGAGGGGGAACTCCAAGCCAAAATGGGAAAAAAACTGCGTGGGGGTCCCCCCCAAGGTTCGAAACCAGGCCCTTTGGGTCTGGTATGGAATTTCAGGGTAGCCTCATGCCGAAAAAATGGCGTGGGGTCCCCCCCAAATTCCATACCAGACCCTTATCCGAGCATGCAGCCCCGGCAGGCCAGGAAAGGGGAGGGGACAAAAGAGCGGCCCCACCCCCCCTGGACCACACCAGGCCACATGCCCTCAACATGGGGGGGTGTTGGTGCTTTGGGGCAGGGGGAGCTCTGCACCCTCCACCTCAAAGCACCTTGCCCCCATGTTGATGAGGACAAGGGCCTCATCCCCACAACCCTGGCCGGTGGTTGTGGGGGTCTGCGGGCAGGGGGCTCATCAGAATCTGGAAGCCCCCTTTAACAAGGGGGCCCCCCAGATCCCGGACCCCCTCCCTATGTGAATGGGTATGGGGTACACTGTACCCCTACTCATTCACCACATAAAAGGCAGTGTATGGAAATAACGACAGGAGACGCTTTGGAAAGTTTATTAAAAATCTTCATCCAACTCTTCTTGTCTTCTCCTCTCCGGGGTCTTCCCCTCTCTGGGGTCTTCTGCTCTTTTGCTGTCCGCTCTTCTTGTCTTCTCCTCTCCGGGGTCTTCTGCTCTTTTACTGTCCGCTCTTCTTGTGTTCTTCTCTCCGGGGTCTTCTGCTCTTTTGCTGTCCCCTCTTCTGCTGTCCTCTCTTCTTTTCTTCTCCTCACTGGTCTTCTGCTCTTTTGCTGTCGGCTCTTCTTCCTCCGGTCCTCCGACAACGACGTCTCCGGTGATTATGCCGGTCTCCGGTCTCTGCAGCTTATTATATAGCCATTATGGGCGTGGCCCCGATGACATCATCGGGAGGCCCCACCCCCCCATGTCACAGAAGACGCCATGGCCACTTACAGCTCAAAAACGAGTGTGCATGAGGCCATAGAATTTCATGGAGGGGCATTTTTAGGCTGCAAAAAGAAAACGCCTGACGCTGCTTACAGCGGCGTTAAAAACGCCCCGTGTGCATGGGGCCTAAGAGCATGGGAGGATCTCCCCCCGCTGAGCTATTGTGTTCTGACAGGGGAAAAGCATCCTCATAGTGTGATTCCGTATGGTGATAAGAATTTATTGAAATATATCCAATATACTCACAAACAAATAATATACAATCACAGTAAGCCGAGTAATCTTGGAGACAATACTTCCGGAACGCCATGCGTTCCACGAGCCGGAAGTCACTTCCGCTCACTTCCAGCTCCTGGAACGCACAGCGTTTTATATTTATTTTTGAATGGTTTATTTGTGCTACTGTGGATTATTATTAGTTTGTCATTGATGATTATTTCCCCTTTTTCTATATAGGTTTAGGTTTTTGCAGATTTCAAGCAGGGCTTGACAAATCTCCACAAATTGAACTCAAACAGATTTATTCATCCTTAAACAAAACATCCTGTATAGGGGTCAATTTATTTTCACCCAAAATGTATGCTTTTTTAAATTGTATGTAATTGAACAGGATAATTTAAAGGAGCTTCTGTAACTCTGTAAAGCCCATTACATCCTTAAAAATCAAATGCACCTTATTTTTTGTACTCCCCTTTGAACCCATTGCTTTTTGCCAAACCGTTATAAAAGACAGACAGTACGATATTTTGTGAAAATGTTAAACCAAAAAAGACAATTTCAACCTTACCCTAACAGACAAACCTAAAATGACCTGCATGCTCTATTCCCAAAGCAAGTGCTGGCTTTAATTACAGAAAATCATTAACTCATTTTTATACTGTCAATTTACTTTAACCAAGACAAAACTGATTACTTAGTATTAAGGCTGAGAGAAATATAGGAGTTGATTATGTTGAGTTGTTTTAGAAATGAAACATCCCATGGGACTTATTAGAGGAGCTAAAATTTTGTTTCTACTTAAAGTCAAATGATAATGAAAGAGAAAATGGTTAGGGCCACATTAACATGTAGGTATTAGACACTGTCACAACTAAGTGAGAATAAGTGAGAAATAATGAGCAAGGTTATGGGAGAAGCAGTAGATCAGGGATGAATTGCAATTACTAAAAAACTGAACCGAGATATCTGCTGAAGACTTTTGTTCAAAATCAGGTTTAGTTAATGTATTAAAGTCACTCTACTATTCTGTGACTTTTATCATAAAGCAGATGTGACAACTAGGTTAAAATGTCTAGAATAAAATAGCTTTGGTAAACACTTCACATGTGATTTACAGGAATAAAAAGGAAAATATCAGTCTGGTTGGAAACCCTCTATTCAGTAACAGCACTTCCCACTGACCTTTGTATTTCTTTTTGCAATGCCTCCCATTAAATTAACTAAAATAGTCTTGGTCTGGTATATAAGCTACTTACCTGTCGCTAACATGTGATAGCAGGCACTTTTGTACACAATTCAAGTACTCTTCTACAGCCTTCCATGGGATCTCTGCAAACTAGGGGAACATTTATATGCAACCTCATCTTCATCTAGGAAGACAATACCTGGCCCCACCCTCTCCTACCCAACACAGCTGCCTATGAGGCAGCCATAACATTGCCAGACCAATGCCTGTTATTACATGTGAGGGAGAGATCAAAAATGTTGTTATAAATACAGGCTTTTCTTTAATGTGACTCTAGTGCTTCTAAAAATGGTACCCTGTTTTAGAAGCCTTTGAATAATTACCTATCCAGTGGGTGGTGGATCTGAACTTCACTGTCTTCATGTGCTACAGTATCCAGGTGTGTTGGATGTCTTGGTCCCCACTGTATTGATTGGTTCCTCTCATTGGCTCTTATGTTATGGGCATTAAAAAATAAAATATACATATAAAATCAATCTCAATCAACTATCATTATTAAAACAATGAACGTCCCACTCGACATTTAGTTGGAGATCCAATGGATTTTTAAACTTCGGTTATATAGTCCATATGTACTAAATATCAACTGGGACCTCAATTTTTTCATTAATGATAGTTTTATTGCGATTGATTTTATATATTTTTTTTATTTTGAATGCCCTATTGGTATAATGTATTTAAATTATGTAGTATATATTATGAAATTGTGAAAGTATGTTATTGATTGTTGAAGTAATGGTTTTAATTTTGTAATGTGAACTGCTCTCTTACTATGAACTGTTGTTTGAATAAGCAGAGGATCATTTTTAAATTTCCCACTAGATGGTGCTATACTAATAATTAATTCATGTGGTTTTTAAAATAAACTTTAATATTTTTTAACCACTTGCCGACTGTCCACCACAGATATACTGCGGCAGGCTGGCTCGGCTGTGCGAATCGCTGTACCTGTACGGCGATTCATGGGAGCGATCCTCCCCATGGAGAGAGATTGGTGGTCTGCTGTTGTAAACACAGTAGACCGTTGTTCTCTCTGGTATCCTCCATTTTAGGATCACAGGCCTCTGTGTTAATTCAACAAGCTCATCCCCCTCACAGTAAGAAAACACCCCCTGGGTTAACCCCTTCCCTGCCAGTGTCAGTATTACAGTAACAGTGCACATTTTTAGCACGGATTACTGTAGTAATGTCATTGGTCCCCCCCAAAAAAATGTCAGTTAGTTGTCCGATCTGTCAGCTGCAATGTCGCAGTCCTGCTAAAAATCGCTGATCGCCACTATTACTAGTAAAATAAATAAATAAATATAAATGACATAAATCTTTCCCCTAGTTAGTAGACGTGATAACTTTTGTGTAAACCAATCAAGATATGCTTATTGGAATTTTGTTTACCAAAAATATGTAGCAGAATACAAATTGGCCTAAAATTCTGAAAAAATACAATTTAAAATTTTTTTTTGGGGGGGGGGCAATGTTGCATAGCAGAATGTGAAAACATTTTTTTTTTCAGACTTGTCGCTGTTTTTTTGTTTATAGCGAAAAAAATAATAAATTGCACAAGTGATCAAATACCACCAAATGAAAGCTCTATTTGTGTGGGGGGGGGGGGGGGGGGGGTAAAGGACATCCATTTTATTTGGGTACAGCATCACACGTGCAATTGTCTGTTAAAGTAACGCAGTGCCAAATCGCAAAAAATGGTCTGGTCATTAAGAAAGAAAATTTTCCAGTCCAGAAGTGATTAACTAATTTAATAAAATATGAAGGTTTGTAATAGAGTTATTCATTTTTAGATGTATGTAGTGATAAGCCGAACACCCCCCTCTTCGGTTCCCACCAGAACATTTCAAACAGGGGAAATGTTCAAACTAACATGAAAAATCACAAGTCCTCATTTTAAGTGACTATTAATCACCCACTGGTCCAAGGATTCAAACTCACAGCCTCTCGTTTGCCAGTCTGTTATTCTACCAGCTAAGCCACCTGATTAACCTAGGATTCTCTTTGGCTAACTAGCATCTATCTGGGTTTGACAGCTCCCATAACCCATTGCTTGCTGGCCTGAGGATTCAAACTCACAAACTTTTGTTTGCAAATTGGTTACTCTACCAGCTAGGCCACCCAGACATAATCCATTGCTTTAGGTGCAGTGAATAAATTACTGACGTCAGTCATTTATTCACTAAACTTGAGCAGTGCATTGTGGGATGGCTTGTGAAGTCAGGTCACTATAAAAGAGCTGTCAAAATCAAAACAGCTCATTCCGCGGGAAGCCTCTGGCTTTTGTCATTATTTTTTTGTACACTTTTTTGGTGAAAGGGTAGGGGTACCATGTAACCCATATCCATTCACATGGGGGGCGGTATCTGGGGGTCCCCCTGTTAAAGGGAGCTTCCAGATTCCGATAAGCCTCCCTCCACAGACCCCCACAACCACAGCCCAGGGTTGTGGGGAAGAGACCCCTGTCCCTATCAACATGAAGGCAAGGTGCTTTGGGGTCCCTGCCTAACTAACTGCCTAACTAACTAACTAACTAACTAACTAACTAACTCCTATCTCACCCTACACACACAGTGGATGAGATAAAAGTTAGGGAGAGTATGTTTAGCTTAAGCAGGTTTGGTGGCGTAGGCGGTAGAATACCAGGCTTGAGTTGTGATTTCAAATCCCCCTACCAACCAGTGATTTATTTATTGGAATTCAGAAGTCAGAGAGTCCATGATAATGCAGGAACCCGAAGTTCCTGCGAAGAAGCCCATTTGTTCATCAATCGACGAACAAGCGAACAGCCAATGTTCGAGTCGAACTCGAAGCTCATCCCTTTTAGGTTTCAGATTTGAAAGCCTTGTAGTCAGGTGTAGTGATATTCTGCTGGCTATAAACAAGCCTTGAAGTGACTGTGGCTTCCATTGCTTCTGTATGCTATTCTCAAAAGAAATACTTTACAGAGTAATTTTTAGGACCTTACAGTAGAAACTGCAATAAAAAAAAAAAAAAAAAAAAAAAAACAGAAAAAGCACAGATAATGCTTGTGCTTAGTTTTGCTTTAAGGCATGCTACTCAAGGTTAAAGTAGTTCTAAGATTAAAATGTGTTTACCTTAATGCATCCCCTGCTAAACAAAACATTTAAAGTGATTGTAAATGGTCACCTTGTAAAAAAATCCATTCAGTTTAAAATATAAAAAGGGAAGGCAAAGCCTTTTGGTATAGATATAAAAAAAATTCTATAAATACCTCTTTTTCACTTTTTTATAAGTGATCATATTCCCTCTGTTCTCTCTGTTCTAGAGCTGGGGGAGGAGCAGCAACAGCATGCTGAGCTTCCCAGTGAATGGCTGTGCAGAGGGGGAGGGGGGCGTGTCAGGACAAGGCTGATCGTTGGAAGAGAGCAGATTGAACATTATTGGCACCCCAGTCTTAGTCTGTAGGGTTCAATATTGAGGTATAACAGCTCCAACTCTTCTGGGAAGGCTGTCCACAAGAATTAGGAGCGTGTCTATGGGAATGTTTGACCATTCCTAAAGAAGTGCATTTGTGAGGTCAGGCACTGATGTTGGAGAGAAGGCCTTGCTCGCAGTCTGAACTCTAATTCAACCCAAAGGTGTTCTATCAGGTTGAGGTCAGGCTAGTCAAGTTCCTCAACCCTAAACTTGCTCATCCATGTCTATATGGACCTTGCTTTGTGCAATGGTGCGCATTCATGTTGGAACAGGAAGGGGTCATCCTCAAACTGTTCCCACAAAGTTGGGGGGGCATGAAATTGTCCAAAATGTCTTGGTATGCTGAAGCCGTAAGAGTTCCTTTCCCTGGGAGTGAGCCCAACCCCTGAAAAATAACCCCCCACCTAATCCCCCCTCCACCAAATGATTTGGAGCAGTGCACAAAGCAAGGTCCATAAAGACATAAATGAGTAGGTTTGGGGTGGAGGAACTTGACTAACTAAATGCAGATGTCCCAATACATTTGATAATATAGAGTATCACCAATATAAAATGTTGGGGTAATAAACACTTTAACACTTGTTCGCCATCCCTCCCCAAAACACTTACCTGAGTTCTACAATTAAGTATTGTGCCCAGCTGTAGCTCTTCTCTCCCCTCTTCCTAGTCTCACAGGAGACATTGGCTCTTGCTGTTGTCATTCAAATCCTGTGAGAAGGGAGCAGGGTGTGGCTGAGGCAGGCTGTGTGTGTCTATGGACACACACGAACCAGCTCAGGAGTGCACCTGCAGGTGTGCACCTACAGCACATGGTTTGCTATGGGGGCACACGCAGGAGAGGAGGAGCAGACATTGCTGGCAGGGGACTTTGGAAGGGGAGGTAAGGTACCACTCAGCAATACCATTGTAAAAAACAGGTAAGTATAAACCTCTTTTTTTTAATTAAAAAAAAAGGCCCAACAATCATTTTAAATTACGCATATGAAAAGTTTACATTGGAATGCCTCTTATTTAAGAAAAGTATTAGTAGAATTCTTACCATGTCTTCATTCGTTTTTTTTACTTTGTATGTTGACCATGACTTTCCATCATCACTATACGCAATCTTGTATGACTTGATATATTCTGGGCTGCCTATTCTTTTTGCTCCTTGTGTGATGACACCTGTGACTCTCATCTTCCTCTGTAAATTTATCTGTAAGTAGGCAGAAAAATGTTGGTCATGCTCAGTTTTTACTCAGTATTTATATCCACTGGAGTACATATACCAATTTCATATATGTGCATTCTCTATTAATTTAGATATTTTATTAATGGCTGCTGGGAAATATTTGACATTTCATCACTGGACACCAGTGCAAATAGATTAATAATGGACATATTATGTAAAATATATTTCTTTAGATCTGCCAAGGATTCTATGTGGAATAAAAGAAGTCTTGCTCATATCAGCAATCTAGTAAGTGTACAACATCCTTTTGAAAAAAACATGACAAAAGATCCAGTGTGAATTGTGTTTCTTATAACAAGAAAAACGTGAACATTTCCCAGTGAGTTTATGACACTTTGCAGACATGAAGTAAAAATGTTGACAAAAAAGACCATTTCGAAAGTTCAGAATATTGCTGCGTCTGTTTTATAACATCAGGTTAGTAGGTTAATATGAGTTAAGCTTTAAAGGCCAACTTCAGACATTTTTATAAAAATAATTGTAGGAAAGTAGGGAAGAGGTATAATTCCTTTTTAGATGTTTATTTCTGACTGTGACACCATTGTCGAAACTGCTTAAAAATATTAACAGAAGTTCAAACCCTTCCCCACTTTACTGAAAACATTTTTTTTTTGTCTGTGTTACCATTGGAGAAATGTCACATCACATTTTGTCCTGACAGGAAGTGAGAAGAAATCTCTTCAATAGGGATATATATGGCTGATATGTATGTACTTGCATCCTTAGGGCCCGTACACACGAGTGGAAATTCGGCCGGGAATTTTCGTCCGACGACCGATCTGCCGATTTTCGGCTTGTTAGTATGGTGCTTCCGACAACCGACTCCGACTTTTCGGCCGAAAAAATCCTGGTGTGCAGGCTATAAAATTTTTGTCAACCGTCAAAACACGTCCGATTTTAGTCTCATTAGTACAGATTTCGATGGGGAAAAATCTTATGAGCAAGACTAGGCATGCTCAGAGATGAAAGAACACATACAAAGCAATCCAACACATGACCTCACTTCTGAAGTAGAATTCTGTCGTGCGGGAAAATTCGTGTGCAGTCTAGAGCACATTCCAACCAACAGACACGACTCTGGACAAAAGACGGACGACCAGTCGGCGGAAATTCATTGCGTGTGTACGAGGCTTTACACAACAGGGTATGAATACAAATGTTGGTTACAAAAGGTTGTTATTAATAGATCAATAGATGGGTTGTAAAAAAAAATTCATGATTTTGTTGAAGATACTCTATACCCTTAACCCTGAAAAATAAATGTTTCCAAATGATTTGGATCTGTCTTGGCCTTGGGATATTTACAGAAACATCAACCATAAGGTCAAATTAGGGTATATTTCAGACTGTAACATGTATGAAAAGTTGTCATGATGTACAAAATTTCAGCCTTTATGGGATTTTAACTTTGCTTATTCTTTTTTTAATGTAAACCAAAAATTATACACACTGTGAATGGTATTGCCTAAAAAGTCCCATTGAGATGATCTTGTTTGTTCAATAAGAATATAGCAGATGGCAATAAAAAACTCGCAGAAGCTATACCTTCTCTGTTCTATCCATAATGAAAACTTAACTCTAGCCTTACTTTCAGTTTTTCACAGTTGTGTAGGCTAATCTCCTCTATAAAAACTGTTAACTCAGATTTCACTGTACATTGTAAGTTTCTCACAGTGTGCAGGACAAGCTTAAGCAAGACAAATATTTCCTGGTTGGAGGACCACCAGCACCCTCTAGTTCTTTTCTCCTCATTCTTCCTGCCCCTAGCCTGCTTCTTTCATTCCATTACATTCAGTTCTTTCAATTATGGAGGCTCAGCTTCACATGTGGGCATTACTTAGGACTTACGGCAAGCAAATGTATCCTGTCTAAGAACCTTCAGACTGACATCAACCCATAAAGCTGATATCTTTATATTTGTTTCACGACTCTAGGAGTCAAACCACTGCTTGCATCAGGGCTAATGGTTATTGAGAGGAGTACTCAGACAGGGTGCTTTGATATTTTCTGTAAATACCCTGCCAGTGTCTCCCACCAGCCATTATCTGCTTGCATTGCATAGGAAATAACAATTGAAAACTTCACTGGTAAGATATGTAATGAAAATGAAAAGGTTATATTTAAAAATCTCTTCAGCAAGCTGATGGAGAAAATAAGGAACCAAGAAAAGCTTTAAAGGGTGACATCTCCTCTCAAGCAAACAAGTCGTGCCTAATAAAGGGGGATGGGTTAGTTCACACAGGCCTGCATATCAGTTGCTGGTGTCCTAAAAAAGAACGCTAAGCTCCCCTGAGCCAACATGTTTAACTGTATAGAGAAAAAGGAAGAAGAATTGGCATATAGCCTCAGACATCACTTTCTTTGTAGGGAAGAGCAAAGACCAGACAGGAATTTTTAAACTTACAATGAGCTAACAAATGTCAATGCGGTAACATATGCCAACACTCATTGACCTGTGTTTTGATGTGTTTCCATCGATTTCATTCGAGAATGCACCAGGTGCATTACCTGGTGTGTTGGCTTTGTGAATAAAGCCTAATGTGGTTCCTGGACAAGTGGCTCTTATGAAGAGGTAAAGCCTTGAATCGCGTTAGCCGATATTTCACTAAGACTGTGGACTGTATAATGATGGACTCCGTTATCTGAAACTGACATGCTGGCTTACAACATATGTTTGTGAGTAGATATATTTTTATCTGTTATCAATAAAGCTCTTTTGAGGATAATGGCGGTGCACCCTTCTTTGTTTTTGTTTGTAGCTCTTGGTTGATTACCCCGGTTGTAGTGGGCAGCAAGGCCTTGCCATTGAGGATACCAAGTAGGAGTCCCGTGATAGGAGTGAACTGGGAGCCTTGTATCTGAGCGCAGGAGTTAGGTGCTTAGCATCAAAATTTTCTTTTGGTTCCTGGACAATGGCTGCACCTGACTACAAATGCAGGTATGGATGCCACCTGAACAAAGATTTCTTTGCAGAATTATTGGGGAAATGCATTAATATATAGTAAGAACTAGCAGTACAGCAAAACCCCACTGCTCATTTATGCTGAAAGGGAAGAATCTATTTAGATGTCTACTTGGTGGAATTATCCATAGTGCCCTGGAAACATCCTAAAATCCCCAATCTGGGGCCAGTTGCATAGCAAAGGTCTGCATTAACAAGCAGCTGTTACCGAGTTTAAGGCCTCATGCACACTGAATGTTTTTAAGGCTGGGTTCACACTAGTGCAATTTGGATGAGGGTTTCATGTCTGGAGACTGTAAATGGCTCTCAATGGAGCCGGTTCACACAGCTCTGGGACAGCTGTGGAGTGGTTTGCAGAAGAGTCCTGTGTGTCTTCTGGTCCATTTTAGGCCTCAACCCCTATGTATCCATGCACACAAAATCATTTAGCGGCCTTTAAAGGCAGAAGCATTTTGGCAAAAAAAATGTTTGATGTGTGCAACCATATCTAAACATGTGTTAAATTTAGGCACATCAAGCCTCAAGCACATTATTATTCTGGGCAATGAAATAAATTACTGTCCAAGCGTTTAACAGGTCTAAACAAGTCTACATGCTTTTATAGGCGTCAATCATATTTCCTATCAAAACGTTGCTACCAGGAGGAGAGATGTCTGGGAGAGATTGGCAAACAACCTGCATGCATGAGGCCTTAAGCTTTAAATTGATAATAATGTAAAGTATATAGGTAAGAATAGTTCTACAATGTAAATAAATATTTAGCTAATTTAAATTGTTATAAAATTTATTTTGAAAAGAATCTCTAAGAATAACATCATTAGCAACTACTTGATAGACACCTGGCCACACAACAGTGTATTGGTACATCACTTCCTTGCTCATGGTAAACTCTTATCATGTGAAAACCTACCATCAGACAGACATAGCTCTTCTTTCCCCCTTGGACTTACAATCAAATATCACACTACATTCACTCCCTAGATAGGAAATTCAATGTTTTCAGAGCCCTCTCCCCCCCTTCAAAACCCTTAATCTCCACAACACACTCTCTTCTATTTACAGACATCCCACCCAACTCAAGTCGGGCTTGTACAACCTGGGAAAAAGACCTTTCACTCTCCATACCACCAAAAGATTGGGAAAAAATCTACCTAAATATACACAAGGGATCTGTAAATGTGTCCACACAAGAAAATGGTTACAAAATCCAGGGCTGATAGTACCGTACTCTTGCCCTTATTCATACATTTTGTCCAAATCTTCCAGACACACATGCTGGAGATCTCAACTTGAAAGTGGAACTCTCTTGCATATATGGTGGACCTGCCCTAACATCCAAACCTTCTGGTCGGAGGTGCACCGCATCATTGCAAAGGTAACCACTTATACGCTTGATTTCTCCCCAGCACAATTCCTCTTACACCAGTCCTCTATTCCAAACAGCAATTATTTCAAATCCTTTGCCATGCATATGGTGAATGTTGCTACGCAGTGCATACCAGTTCACTGGGGCACCCCACATACCCCCTCAATCAAAGAGTGGTTTACTAGAATTGCAAGGATAGCAGAAATGGAATGCCTTATAAGCATTGCACGTGACACACCTACAACATTTTCATCCAAATGGGCTTGCTGGACCCACTTTCAGACGACAGCAGAATATCAAGACCTTACCACTTTCAAAACCTTACATGATTGCTACCACCCTAATACCCAAACCTAATTCACCCCACAGTCTACCATAGTACTAGCAACCTCCACTAACTACCTCCAATAACAAAACGTACTGCCTAAGACTCATTCCAACTCCAAATATCTAAAGATCCCTTTTCATACCCAGACAGAGGGAGGGAGAGATGATACTCAATTCATACCTCACCACCCAACCCCCTACCAAAGCTTTCCTCCCCTTACTCCTTTTACAAACTTCCCCACCCTCACCCCTCCTTTATTCATACAGAAATGTATACAGAAACTCATCCTTGCAATCTTATGTAAGCTTTCCATGTACAATGACCTTTATCCAGGTCTCCCCAACTTAGCCAAACACGCTCACACATCCCACAACACTTAATCTGCCTCAATCAATGATTCTATTCATCACCCCAAAATGTAGTCTCATATAAACTTGAGTTTAGCTACTTAACTAAACATTATGTTATTATATTTAATTAGAAAATTACTTGAAACGATCTCTTTAACTGGTGCCCTGAGACATATAGACCCACCACCACCACCAATGTACTTAACCCTTAAAACACCTCTTCCAATATCCCTGGAAATGTTCGTAGTCTTCCCTACATTATTTTCATTATGATTCTTTCTAGATGACACAGTACTATGTTCTATTATGTCCTGATGTTAAATGACTCATAGTTACTTTGTGAGCAAAACTCGTCTTTTACCAAACCTCTTGTACTATGTGTTTCTGTAATATACTTTATTATGCTTGTTCCCATTTATTTCCAATAAAAACTTTATGGAAAAAAAAGAATAACATCAAAATAGTTGTGCCAAGTATTGTTACAAAGACAACTATTTACAATTATGTATAGCTAATATACAGTATATAACTATTTTGAGTTGTAAAACAGCTTTGAGTTTACAGCATGCTTGCCACTTTATGATGTACTATTGACAGCATCTAAAATTATTTTAATCCAAATTTACTGACTTCTCACATGTTGCTTCTGTTATTTTATTTCATGTGATTTGAATGTTTATACAAAGTTTAAGGTATTTGCTAAATATAATTCATTCAACACAAAGGGTTAGCACATTGTAACTGGTGCAGTTATATCAGAAAATCACAATCAATCATTCATATGGCCTTTGCATGGCGAACAAAGGCATGGTGTGACAGCACTTGTTACATGCAACGGTGTTCCTTGAGATCAGTGCTCAAGGGCAACCAACGTGCACTATAAAGCCTTGCCCTGGTAAACATTAGAGACCTTGCCACTTGCTCATTTTTAAGAAAGAAAAAGAGGAACCTTGGAAGCATGGATGTAGCTGACTTGAATTTTCAACATAAAGTAAATCATCAATGATAGTGACAAATTGCTAAGAGGTGGACAACTGCCTTTCCTTTATAGGCGAGAAGTTTGCAAAACATCGCCATAAATCATATAAAAAATATTCAATGAGCAGAATCTGAAATCCTTTTTTAATGATGAATTGTTTTAACTCCCATTAAGCAGTATGCAGGACTTAATTTTATGAAGGATGTGAGCAGAATACATGAAATACAAGTTTTCTTAACATTTCAAAAGCATCATCTTAGCATAAAAGGCAAATTTCCAACTCTTGTGGGATTTTCTATCTTCTTCCAGCAGTTTAAAGCAGACTGTATGACTAGAACTAAAGGAAGAATAACAATTTGTCTCCTTGCTCTGCAGTGAGACAGTTTACTGACATTAATACATCAAGGAAGAAGTTCTCTTGTTTTGAACAATATAAGCAGATTAGCAAGGGATAAGTCAGGTCAGTACAGGCCCGAGGGCAATATCACTAGAAAAATAAATAAAAGAGGAAAACCCCTTAAGCTAGAAAGGTCTTAAAAAGAAAATACTTCTATACTAGGAAAAGAAAATGATTACCTTGTATGGCTTAATAGTTGACCGAGAGAAAATGACTCAGAAAGAATAATCTTTGAACTTGAAACCAGGAATGTTGGACCATAAAATGCTGCAAAATATACATCTGGATTTATTTGGTGATTCTCAAGACTGAGCTCCAAGGTAGCCATAGATTTTGAAACAAAGATAAACACAATCTAGCTTCCCATCTTTTTTTTATACAGATTCCTGTATAAACATGTACACATGGGTCACAAAGTGTGGATGATTATACCAATGAACATGAAAGAAAGAATACCCAGAAACCTCTAGGTGTCATTGCAGGCTAAAGTAAGAGAAATAGGTCAAAATGACCAAGTACAGGTTACAGATACTTTCCCTGCAAGTAGTCCAATGGGTGCATCTGGTGCACTTTGCTAATGTCTAAAGATATGAGGATCATGTCATGTCTTTGGCCACCTTTACTGGCAAAGCTTTTAGAGCAAGACTTAAGGCTTGATTTCTGGATTCATCCTAGCTTAGGAATATAGAAACCATCGTTGCTGAGCTAATCAGAGTATCACGGGTCATGTCTTATCTCAGTTGATTTATAACACATCAACTTATAAAGTATTTACCCGACATAATTCCCCTCATTCAGGCACGCATCAGAACCAGGATCTCGCTGCACCTTAGGGGAGTCCATGTGGCTATGCAGACCCCATCTTTTCACTCCAGTCCCGCAAGGTATACCTAAGTTTTCATACTTCCTCAGAAGCAACAATGTAACGCATAAATACTATATAACAATGTAATATGTTTTTCTATATTTTTTTTTCGATGTACAATTTTCTATATCATTAATACTATAATTGTTCACTTTTTTAGAATAATTTGTGGTGATACCTTGACAAAGGCTATATTTCTACAGCCGAAACGCGTCGGAAAACCGTCTGTTTGACTCACATCCAATCCGGATGTCTCCACAGTTTAAACTACGGAATCATCTCAATAGACTAAAGTATAAGAATAACTAGCGGTTGTCACTGCCACTGTTGTCTTTACTGCTTTCACCTTGAAAGGTAAATTGTAAAATAAATATAATCTTTTAAGCTATGTTTTTGCCTACACAATCCCATTTTATTTTGGCTTGAGGAACCTACAAAATACAGTTCTATTATCTAGGGATGACGGCAACCACCCATACTTTTAGTATTTCCATAGACACCCAACAAGATATGAGGATCATGTCATGTCTTTGGCCACCTTTACTGGCAAAGCTTTTAGAGCAAGACTTAAGGCTTGATTTCTGGATTCATCCTAGCTTAGGAATATAGAAACCATCGTTGCTGAGCTAATCAGAGTATCAGGGGTCACCTGAACCCTGGCACTTGCTGGCTTATCCACAACCTCACCTCAAATAAGACCTCTCTCATGTTCTAAGGGTGTAGAGGGTGAAGTTAATTACGGTAGCTGATAGACAGCAACTAACACTTCAGTTAAAGTGTCAGATTTTGTGAAGTAAAACTAAATAAGGCATATTATAAATCTTTCCTAACTAGGCCTGTGCTTGATATAATGCTTACATAGACTAAATATATAAATTCCAGCACAGGTTCTCTTTGAAACAATGAATCATCCATTTGTTTACCCTTTAACAGCTGACACTTTGCAGACCACCTAGGCTAAAATGTTTATTGAGCTTCAAACCCATTAATACACCAAATTCAACACTGCAACACTTATCATAATTAGAGCTGCTGTTCTCTGCCTTCGACCTTTTAATTAAAAGTCCAATATCTTGCAAAACAAATATGAAAACAGTGGTTTGTGAATGTTTATCAGTGTCACATGTGACAACGTGTTATATTAGGTAATATTTCTGCAGGTACTCAGCCACTTCAATACAGTTGATTAGAATTAATAGCTGCTTTTGCGGCAAAAAATAATTTTGGTTCAATATTTACAACATAGCCTCAGTGTTACTTTTATTTGCTAAATATAATAAATAACCTTTAATATTATTAAATTTCAGCTTTAAAAAAATAAAAATAAGCTGTTATAATAAAACCAAGAGAGAAAATATAGGAAAGGTTGTGAAAGAATTGGACCAATTCTTTTACATCCGCATAAATGTTTGTTTTTGTTGTATAGGCTTCTGCATTTTTTTTTTGTCTACTATCTTCTATTATGTAGTTTCAATATGTACAGCAGTACAAGCGTAAAGTCAAGATTTCCATTACAAAAAATAGTACAACAATACAGTACAAACGATGATGCTCACAAGGTACAAAACCCAGGAAACAGAAGTATACATCATCTCTATTGTTATACTAAAATGGCATAGAGGTAGCACAAGAATGTCAACATGGTTAAAAGACAACATAGGTATATGATTAAGCGGGGCAATGTCTTTCACTGAAATGCTCTTAGACCAGAGTAATTCTGGGAGAAAAATGGGTGAAATGGACCATAGAACTGTAACTATTTTCGCTTTAAATTATTCCAGAAAGGATTTTGTTAGATGATTGGGCCATACATAGGTATAGAAGTTTAGGAAGAGCATTAATCTTTATGTCCGTTACTCTGCCTAAAAAAGAAAAAGATATGAGCTCCACCCCTTGAACATAGTGCAGATTTTGGAGACAGGTGGAAGGTAGTTTTTAGAAAATAATGATTGCAAAGTAGGGCAATGTGTGACTCCCAGTAAAAAATGGATATCATAGGCCAAAAGGAAAGGAGGATCTCAAGACTGCTTATTGGGGTTACAGGAAATAAATGGACATAGCCATGGATTTATCGATATTTACATTCAATCCAGAGATTGTAGAAAAAATCTTTTAAGACTCATTGGGTAAGGAAACTACAGGCTAGACCAGGATTAACAAAATATAATTTGCATACATGCTCATTGTATTGAGAGCAAGAGGTTGAATACTCCCCAATTAATGCAATGACAGTGGCTAAGGCCCCAAGTGCAAACAGAAGGGGAGATAGAAGGCAGCCTTGACATGACCCCTGACCACTGTAAAAAATTCTGAATTAGAACCTGGAAGCTAGATCCTGGTGCATAGGGAGGTATATGAGGGTTAAAAACCATTAGGATGTTCTTCTTTAACAGGCTTCTGCATTTGAGCACAGTTCAAGTTACCCAACTGGATCTTCACAGACAGACTTAAAGGGTTAGTTCACCTTTAAAAAAAACTGCCTATGCAGATAAACGGTGTTTGTAGATACAAAGAAACTGTGCATCTCTGACTAAAGTTGAATAATGCCCTTGCTACAGGTGTAGGCCATTCACATACTTCCCTAAGCCTGACTGGAACACTCCCAGGACATTGCTAAGTGAGGCCTAATCGTTACCTTCACCTTCACCATCCCAACAGTGAGCATTTCCTCTGATTCAAATCCCCTCACATGCTCTTCCTTTCCCCTAATGCAGTAGGTCAGAGCTCAGTTTTTAAAAGCCCTTTTAACTCTTTTGTAATGATTTTCAGCAATCCTGCTTGTCATTACAAGCACAGATCATGCCAAGATCAAGAACACAGGGATATGACTTCAAACTAGCAGGAGGAAAATTCAAAACTAATCTTATAAAGTATTATTTTATAGAAAGGGTAGTTGATGCATGGAATAGACTTCTAGCAGAGGTAGTGAGTCAGTCAACAGTAAGTGGATTAAACATGCTTGGTACAAACATAGATCTATTCTCAGATTAGAAAAAGTTAAAATATAAACAAACAAAGAAAAACTCTATAAGGGTCCTATCACACGAACGATCCGACCAGATCCGCCTGTCACCTTTTTAGGCGGATCTGATCGGATCCTCCATGCATCCCTATGGGACAGCGGATGCCAGCAGAGACATGTCCGCTGACACCCGCTGCCATCCGCATCCGATCGTGTCCGTGAAATCTGGACAGATGGAAACCCTATTTTCCATCCGTCCAGGGGATTGGATTGGATTGGATGGGATCGGATGAGGTCCGCTCTCATCCAATTCCCCATAGAGAGCAGCAGGGCTCTGACACCTCCCTCTCCACACAAAGAGAGGAGAGGGAGCTGTCACCTACCTGCTCAGCGGGGATCAGTGTATCGATCCCCCGCTGAGCAGCACAGAGTCCGCCAACGGAGGCGGACCGTGTGAAAGGAGCCTAAAAAAAATGTGGCAGACTTGATAAAAAAAACGTAATTGGTCTTACAATAAAAAAAATAAATAAAAATGATTCAAGCATATGAACAGGCGGATACCCAGACAGATGTAACAGTCTGTTGTATTCAGATGTTGAACCCTCTAGCTCTGAAATGCTGGCTAGAGGAAAAATGAGAAGAGAGTTAGCACATTCCTTAAGGAAACTCAGATGCTGGGGTCTCCTCACTAATGTCAATAAGACAGTACCCCATGAGAAAAGATGAAAGAAGAGGCCTGGAGTAACAAAATCGCCACTGGTTTTGTAATGAGTACCTTGCTTTCTCCACCCCAACCAGCCATTGTTGTTTGCCTCCTTCCAATCTCATTTTCCCCTACTTTTTTCTAGCTAACTAAAAAGAAAAAATTTCTGTCTCCTCCTTAGCTTCAGCACTTTTTACTTTTCTTGTCTGCCCCTTCTCCTTTTCCCCCTTCTTTAAAAATGTGATTTGTACATCTGAGTTATAAGAGCATGCTAATAAGAAAGCATCATACCAAACTACATTATACCCACTGTCCATAGCATGTCAACAACTGTAATTTATCATGCAAAAAGAGACTCAATCATTGCCCATGAATTTATGTACATGGCTAAAAGAATTTGCCGCAACTCAGGAAATTGATAGCTGTTTTCTGTTTTTACAGATTTGTTATGTATTAAAACTACTACATTTTGTATTTTTATTGATATACATTTACTTATTTTTTTAACTTCTTTCTTTACCTTGTTCGCTGAATGTACTGATGGCAGGCATTCTTGTACTTTTCTTTGAAATTCAATTTCTACAGAAGCTGAAGTTAGGATTCAATACAAGTTGACAGTAAGCACTGTGCAGTACATTTTACTACTTCCAAAGAAATGCCATATTTCAAAGTAAATATAAAGGTCATAGAGAGTGGATGAGCAGATATATTGTCAATATTGCACTATATTTTTTGATTTGTGTAACTGTTGGTAAAATCATTAGTTTTTGTGGAGTGGCTGCCCTCCCTACAACTGCAGACCAGGAAGAGAAGGTTGATGCCTAAGCCAATCCATAGAAAAAAATGTTATGACCTTTAATGGTAGGTGATAGCATGCATCATTTGGCCCTCACTGGTAGTGATGCAACCCATTTCTATTCCCAGATGTGTCACTGTGATTTTTGGTCATGATATGTCACATATGAGGGTATGGAGGCATAATACAATATTTTTTATAAGAAATCTATCAGAAACAGCTAATGAATTCACACCATTTGGCGTAATTATACTGGTTGGGCTTCAGTAGTATCCTGAATTTTAGTGAATTCGACACAGATGCTATGGGTTTCTGCAAATTGTATTTTTTTTAATTTGCTCTTTATGCAATGTAGCACTACCCCTACAGGAGCCACTGATAGATTAGGGTCCTCTGTCCTTATTTAGTTCTATGCAAGGCCTCGCCCTCACGGAGACCACCAGAATATTTTCTCTGGAAACACACAGCAGATGCACAATAATTATACACACTACCTTTTAAGAAGATAAGCAGACTGTATTGGAAAGCTAAACATCACAAATTAGAATGGACTACATCTTCCAGACTGCTCCTGTGTAAAGTCAGTTATAGCTAGATAAGGAATAAGTGGCATAGCCATCTTGTGGACAAAGAAAGTTCTGCAATAAATTACTATGCCAGGTGTTACAGCAGTTTTCTTGAAAAGGGCTTAATGCAGTTTTTCTCAGCTCCGGGCCTCAGGACCCACTAACAGGCCAGGTTTTCAAGATAACTGAAATACATCACAGATGATATATTTTGCTGCTCAGTGATTGAAGTATTCTAGTCTGCATCTCCCCAAGGTGATACTTAAAACCTGGCCAATTAGTGGGTCCTGAGGACCAGAGTTGAGACCCACTGGCTTAATACATTGAATCTTTGCTAGCAAAGATCATTGTCACGTGCTTCTGGACCCAATTACAAAAGTTAAGGCTTGGTCGGTGGACCTCTGCCTGGTGAAAAGCCGCAATCCATGCAATTTACTCTGAAGTATAACTGACGGCTGCAAGTTGCCTTTGTCGTTGTCTTCTGAACACTGCTACTAATTCATTGCATACCCTTGTGCTAAGTTATTCTAAGTAACGTGCTGCACACTAACAGCAACCATAGAACCTGAACAGCTTGATAAATATGTATTTTAGATAGCAAAATTGAAAATGTCCATCCTCAGATTTAGATACATATCTAAGCATTGCTACTTATTTATTCCTTGTTTTTTGGAACAGTAAATGCAATGTAACCACAGACTCAACACTGTCTTATCTATGTAAACAGCTGTTCCTACCCGCAATGCTATTTATATCAAAGAAAAAGTTGCTGCCTAAAAAAATTTATTTCCAGTTTGATTCTGTATTGTTTCTGATATTATCAGTAATGAATGTGGAGATTGTAGATGCTTTATTCAAAAATCTGCCTTAGAAAGAATTGTACAGAATTACAAGCATGTTCCAGATAGGATCAAATCTAGATTACTGTTAAAGTGGAAGCCAAGTATAAAGGCATAGTTCTGAAGAGAAACCCCTGGTGCATGAATTCAATGCCTTCATTTGTAAAAATTAATTGTGAAACCACCATCATTCTTTTAAAACCAGGTCACATGATTCTGGTGATTTGCTTACTATTTCAAAATGTGATTGCTTAAACTATTAGCATGCTATTTAAGTGACAATAGTAAAATATTGGTAAGATTATTGAAAGTATTATGTTGTTAATCAGTAGTGGGTATCTCACAAGAGGGTTCCACCTGTAATGCAGTAATGACAGAATGGGTGCTAATTTTAATGTATATATATATATATATATATATATATATATATATATATACAATACAGATGATGTTTCTTGTTGCTAAAAAGGACATTCAAGGATTTTAAATTAGGTATTCTGTTGTGACGAGCTAAAGTTTAATTGATTAGGTATCTTAGTTCAGAGATTGGTTCAACTATCCTGATTACAAAAAATATTGTTAGAGACTTTGACGCTGAGCTGATAATTAGAAATTGGTTCTGCTTTGTTCTTGGTTCAAGATATTCATAGCTATTGTTACTGATGTTTTTTCCACTGATTAAGTTGATAATTTAAGCCAGAATAAAACCATCAAATACACAACAGTGTTTGATCTTTATTCCTGAAATAAAGACATCAGAATGAGAGAGAGAAATAGGCCTTTTGTTTATGTCTCCTATGGGTTAATTTATCAAATTTCATATAAATGAGGCTCACAGTGCAGGATAATGCTGTTTTGTAGGTAAATAAGAAACATTTATTTTTGCTTTGTGTAAATAGTGCAACTTCTGAAAGGCATAAGGCAAGTTGCAAAGTTCTTTTATGTTAGAAACCATTTTGTGTAGTAATTAGAAGAGCATTAGGTATGGATTTCACATGCAGTTCAAGTGCCAGAGAAATCTAGCATAGCTGCAAGACCTTAAAATGCATTTGTTCTTGATTTACTTGTCCCACGGTAATCCACCAATTGCTGCCCTTTATTTGGAAGATAAGGATGCCTACCAACTGAAACACTGAGGGGCCTTGTTAAATAAGCAATTTATATTGTTCTTAAAAAATCCTGTAAAGTGACCTGTAAATTGTCCATTTTAGGTAAAGTAGCAGGTTTGCTTTACAGTAGGTCATCAAAGGCAGTTTGTATCCACCCAAAAACCTTGATCCATCACAAACGTACCCAAATTTCCTGCACACTTTTAAACTAGGGATGAGATTCTGGTTCGCCACTTCTATGGGTTTATGATAAATCCCTGGGATTCAAAAAATTTGCAAATTGAGAACTTTTGGCCAAAAAGTTTTCAGGCTGCCAGCAAAATAAGGAACAACTTATAAAGCAGGGCCTTTGCCCCTGGTCAGCTAAATCACAAAAGACAAATAATTAAAGGAATGGATATCCCAATTTCCTATCTATAAAAGAGTGGTCTCACAACAGCCATATTGTCAGTGTATTTTGGAACTTGTTGGGATAGCTAATAGGTGTGTGTGGGATGAAATACTTCTTTATATATATTTATTAATGTTATTTATTTTAATTTTCTCATTGGTAGATGTCCCCCATAGCAGTGCCTAGATTCCCATATCATGTATTTGATATTAGCCTGGTTATTTACCCTTCAAATGGCCATAGTTAAATAAAGTTTGCCACCCATAATCTTCAGTGGGATTAAATGCTA
The DNA here is from genome assembly GCF_965119305.1 of Pelophylax lessonae. NCBI lineage: Eukaryota > Metazoa > Chordata > Amphibia > Anura > Ranidae > Pelophylax > Pelophylax lessonae. Next base: position 148,282,626 of record NC_138768.1, read on the forward strand.
AGTTTGCAAACTTCAGAAAACTTCATAAACTGAACCCAGGTGGAAGATTCATTCATCCCTAGTGTCTGTTCCTGTGTGACAACACTTAGGCTTGGTGACTGGCACCATGCACTGCATAAAGGGGAGGCAAAGGTGGTGTCAGGCATTCCCCTATACCTGGGAGTACTGGTTATTTCCCATGAGATCCTAGCAGAGGAGGGGTAGTGAAGATGATGTACAGCCTGCCGATGGTAGCTCCTATAAAGTAAACCTATTAACGGTACATTCTCCACTATAGGCTAAACGCAGGATTGCTTTAAAGTATTCTAAATAATTTGATGGGTGACAATGCCATCCAAATGGAAAGTTCCAGTAACTCTATGCATGCCAGTGCACCTTTTATATATCCTGTATTGTCAACTTACTAGAATTAATATCAGGTACTTGAAAACAACCAGTTATGGTAAAATATAAGCTTATTTACATTGTTATTGATTATTGTTTTGTTTCTTCTATACAACAGTATTGGCTTCCCCAGAAGGCCACACCAAGATCTCTTATTCCCTGCATTTTCCTCCAGTAATGAAATTAGTTTATCCAGAAGCCATAAAAGTAAACTTTTTGCAGATCCATACTGTATGATAAAATTATTTCTTCATACTGTGAAGAAAACTGTATTTTTTAGGTTTAGAATTATTAGCCCTAATGTAGTTTTTAACAAAACTCTGTTTTTACTGGTATTTAACTGCTTGCAAAACTTATAAACTGCACAAATCTACAGAAACAATTGAAACTAGAGATATTAATGATTTGTTGTGAAAGCAGTTCAGCATGGATATTTATTAGATCTGTAAATCATTAGATAGTCATTTTTATGTAGGTGTTGCTCATAAATTGGACCATTAAAATAAAAGCACAAACTTTGTTAAGGTTTTCCTTTAAAGCCCAACTCTGGGCAAAAAAAATGTTTTCCCATGCAGTGGGACTCTTGACTGCGCACGTAAACTACTTGTTTTGTCCAGGGGAGAGGAGAAAGTGGTATACTTACCTGTTCCTTCGCTCCACTGGCAAACAGCGCTCCCCCATGATCCAGCAGTGGACTGTTCTTGATGGCCTGTCTTGTGCAGGGAGGATTGGAGGATTAGATAAGTATATTTTCATTTTCTAGTGCCCTAGACAAAAACAAGCAGTTGACCTGCACAGTGCCAGCACAGCCCCAATGCATGGGAAAACCTTTTTTTTTTTTTTTTGTCCAGAGTAGGGCTTTAGAGCTGAACTTTATACAAGCAGCCTAGTACACATGCAAGGGTCAGCTGGTTTCCTGCTTTTTGAAGGACTGACTCTCAGGTGAGTCAGGCTTATATCACACTGCAAACTGCTTTGTAATACAACATAAATTGTTTCTGGCAATCTTTTCACTTGCATTATACTTAAAAAAATTAAGAATTTATCAACCAGAGATAATTCTATGTCATTAGGTAATTGGAATTCCCCTGTGGAATTTAGCGTTAATACTTAGCCTCTTTCTGATTGGCACAGAACGTTGTTGACAAATTAGGAAGCCAGATATATTTATCTTTATTTATGATTTATTTTTATGAATAACATTTTTTTTAGGTTAAGTATAGTTTATTATAGTAATTATTGTGTAAATAATCTTTTGTGCATAGTAAAAAAATGTATCAACAAGATGCAGCACAACCATTCTGCAAACAAAAGCTAAATACAAAACAATCAATACAAAACAAAAGTAATAATAGATGCGCAATCCTTTAAAGTGTCAGATTAGTAGTATATCCATACATACATACATAATCATACATAATCAAAAAGCCAATTTGCATGAATAAGGTGAAAAAAAAGTGAGCTTGACCCCCAAAGTGTATACAAGTGAATAAATCCATCAAGTCCTCCATAAATGTTTCAAACATAAAAGTGTGCCTTCCTTTGCTTCCCTTCGAATCTCACACCACCAAGTGTCCCAGCGTCTTACCAGATATCAATGATCTCTAGAATATAAGAAGATCTGTAGCACCTGAATCAATAAATGACAATGCAGCAGCAATGAATATCAGCAAAGCAACTCCCACAGCATGCTCAATGCTCACAAACGGGATCATTGAAAACATTTGAAGGAACAAAAGCAGGCGACATTGTGTAATGCCGCTACAATAATTAGGCTTTATTATATAAAAAGTTTCTCACAATGTGAATGGATAAAACCAAGTATGTATCCCATTGAAATATTCTAAAAGATTTTCTCTAGGTTCCAAAATAAGAAAAACTTAAGCAGATAGTGGTGGAGGAGTGATCAATAAATCGATTACCAATCCACTAGCAAGAAGAAAAACCTGGCTAAGACTCAAAAAGCCATCTGATATTTTTCACATTTAAATGTCACAAAATGTTTCTTATGTGTAAACCATTGCACATGGCAATCACAAATGATTTTAATACAATTATAGAAAATACTAATTTATTATTATTGTTAAAAAAACATTTATCTCAAAAAATCTCATAGTTAAAATGTTTAGCCCAAAAAAATGAAATAAGACAAAACCAAAAAAACAATGTAACTGCTTCTCCCCTGTATCCTTTACCTTGCTCCCTTATCTCTAAGTGTATGGATGAATATCTTCCAAGTTTAATTTTATATCAAGGAACCACACAAGTCAATCCAGTAAAAATGTGCTTCATATTGGAATAATGCTAACATCCACTGTGGTATATGCAACAAAAATTTAGGATTCCAGAATCTGATCACCACCATATACACTATATTATTGAAAGTATTGGGCCACCTGCCTTTACACGCACATGACATTTAATGGGATTCCAGTCTTAGTCCGTAGGGTTCAATATTGAGTTGGCCCACCCTTTGCAGGCATAACAGCATCAACTCTTCTGGGAAGGCTGTCCACAAGGTTTAGGAGTGTGCCTATGGAAATGTTTGATCATTCTTCCAGAAGCGCATTTGTGAGGTCAGACACTGATGTTGGCGAGAAGGCCTGGCTGGCAGTCTGTGCTCTAATTCACCCCAAAGGTGTTCTATCTGGTTTAGGTCAGGACTCTGTGCAGGCCACTCAAGTTGCTCCACCCCAAACTTGCTTATCCATGTCTTTATGGACCTTGCTTGTGCACTGGTGCACAGTCATGTTGGAACAGGAAAGGGCGACCCCCAAACACAATTTTACTATGGTATTCTGTTTCATTTGTCTGCATTGTGTTTAATACAAACTCTATCCAAAGTAAATTCTGCTCATGAGGTCATCTAATGAAAATATTGCTTAATGTAGCACATGGGAAAGTATCACATTTCTAAAGCCATTTTCAACAGCCTTCTACAGTAATTTTTGTAGCTTGAATTGACATGATGGAGCACTTGATAAACCATACAGTCAGTTATATGGAATATAGTAAAAAGGGGGGATTAACCGCGCTAGAGGAATAAAACGAACAAGCAGCAACTTCAAGTGTGACCACACCCTAAAGAAATTTTGTAAATCAAGTTGCGCTAAATGTGATCTATGGAGGTATAAAGTCCACAAAAGTCCCAATATTGATGACAGATGAAGGATTATGCTGGGTAAGATCCTGAACCCGACTCCCTTAAGAGTGTATGCTTACCAGAATAAGGTAAGAATGAAGCGGATAAGCTTTATCTTGTCACTTTGATAGAAGATCCAGGCCCGTGTGAGCAGTGAACTCAGAGGTCATTGGATCATGAAAAAAATATAAACAAACGCAATAGCGTAAAACCCAACAACTTAATGTATTATCGTCATGAGTGTGACTTGAAAAAGGAAATTGGGAAGTGTGTAATTAGAGCTGCCACCAAGATAGCTTAGTAGAAGCAAAAAGTTGAGGGATAAATAACCCTAACAAAAGAAATGCGGATAAGTGCAAAAAATTTTCCAGTTGGAGTTGCCTCTTACCAGACAAAAATATTAAAAAGCCCAAGTGAAGGATAACAATATTAAAGATGTGTATTGGACCATCACCAGCTAGATCAGCCTCTTACCAAATAAAAGTTAAAGCAAGTGTGTAGAAATCAATCCAAGTGACACAGGATGCAATGCTAGGAATCACCAATAGGGGTCGCCTCTTACCAGATAATGGACTCAGTCAAGCTTGTATGATAGTCAATAGGTAGGGTCCAACCATGAAATATGGGACAATCCTCGCTTCCAACCATGGAAATCCCCAATCAAAAAAGAAGAAGAGAGGCTCCCATAGCGTAAAACCGTACAATTTATTAAAATAAAAAGGAGTAACACTTACAATGTAGCACGAAAAGTTAGGCAGAAACTGTGCAGCCGCTGGCCGGAAGGCTACGCTCGCCCGCACTCTCTAGGTCGCTGTTGGATGACGTCAGGGCACGGCGTACTGACGTCATCCAACAGCGACCTAGAGAGTGCGGGCGAGCGTAGCCGTCCGGCCGGTGGCTGCACAGTTTCTGCTTAACTTTTCGTGCTACATTGTAAGTGTTACTCCTTTTTATTTTAATAAATTGTACGGTTTTACGCTATGGGAGCCTCTCTTCTTCTTTTTTGATTGGGGATTTCCATGGTTGGAAGCGAGGATTGTCCCATATTTCATGGTTGGACCCTACCTATTGACTATCATACAAGCTTGACTGAGTCCATTATCTGGTAAGAGGCGACCCCTATTGGTGATTCCTAGCATTGCATCCTGTGTCACTTGGATTGATTTCTACACACTTGCTTTAACTTTTATTTGGTAAGAGGCTGATCTAGCTGGTGATGGTCCAATACACATCTTTAATATTGTTATCCTTCACTTGGGCTTTTTAATATTTTTGTCTGGTAAGAGGCAACTCCAACTGGAACATTTTTTGCACTTATCCGCATTTCTTTTGTTAGGGTTATTTATCCCTCAACTTTTTGCTTCTACTAAGCTATCTTGGTGGCAGCTCTAATTACACACTTCCCAATTTCCTTTTTCAAGTCACACTCATGGTGATAATACATTAAGTTGTTGGGTTTTACACTATTGCGTTTGTTTATATTTTTTTCATGATCCAATGACCTCTGAGTTCACTGCTCACACGGGCCTGGATCTTCTATCAAAGTGACAAGATAAAGCTTATCCGCTTCATTCTTACCTTATTCTGGTAAGCATACACTCTTAAGGGAGTCGGGTTCAGGATCTTACCCAGGATACTTCTTCATCTGTCATCAATATTGGGACTTTTGTGAACTTTATACCTCCATAGATCACATTTAGCGCAACTTGATTTACAGTTATATGGAATATTGAGAATTCATTCAATAGCACTGAGTTCCTGCAGTAAGGGAATTGTTAGGCCAACCTGTGTGTTCAGCTTATCCTCAGTATTTCACGTGTAAAAAATAAATATTTTGTTTCTAGTGTTAGACAAAAAAAAAATTTTTCTTGCTTGTTTTATGTAAGAAAATGGGCCAGCAATAGATTTCTAAATACAAAGCCAACATCAGTTTGCATAAAGCAATAACATTTACACTACGGGTAAGGGAAAAAATGTCAGACAACATTTGCTGGCTTTACATTACAAAATTCCTGCGATTTGATGGCTGTGTAAGAGTCACACTAGGACATTTTCTCCAAAATAACCAAACAGTCATATTGTTTCCCAGTGGCATAGTAGACAGCACAGTAGAGGTATGGCGACTAGCACCAGATCTTTGTTGATGTGTTGTAATTCCAGCAGAGGCACTATGTGGATAGAATTTGTATGCAAGGGTTCTCTACATAACTTTTTTATTTTTTATTTTCCATAATACTAATAATATGAAACAATATATACATTAATTGGCCATTGGGAGTGTATACAGTATGCCTGTGGCCATAGGTAAACTGTATGCATACCCAATGGCAGTGGCCTGAAGTTATAAGGATACATTTACACAAACTTCTTGAATTTGGATTATTTAAATGTGCAAGAGAAATTATCTGGGAAATAAAAACAAACTTTAAGCTTCCCAGATCAAGTTGCCCTGTGCTTGCTTTTACATGCATTTCCATAAGTTCATGTAGGTTTGCATGGATTTATGTGACCTTACATGTGTTTAGACACATTCTAAGTATCTAATCTGCCCCTGGATGCATAACATTCTATTTTGTTTAAACTCAGCTAAACTGAATGCAACTAAATGCAGGTAAGTACACAGTATTACTTAAACTATTGAAAGTCATTAAATGCATTTTTAGGCATTTACAAATGCCTTATACATGCATATAAATATAGTGTAAATGCAGTGTGAAAGAGGGCTAAGTTTCTTGTTGGTAGGAAGAGAGGTGACTGGTACATTGAAACAACTAGAATTAGGCTTCATTTACATTTGGCGTTTTGAGATCTCAAAACCCTAAAACACACTCCAGCCGCAAAATGCATGAATGGGTGCCATTCGTTTTCAATGGCACCTAAAACACTGTGCGGTTTTGCCACGATTATCGTGCGATATCTCATAAGAAAAAGCAAGGTGCAAAGCTTGTCACCCAAAAAGGAGCAGGAGCTTCTTGTGGGCTACAAGCTTTGCGCATTGCTGTTTGCTGAAATTGACATGCAATTTATCTTGGCAAAATACACGCCGTGTTTAGAGGCCATTGAAAATGAATGTTTCCCGAGCATACGTTTTGCAACTGCAGCGAGAATTGAGATCGCTAGCAGAATCGCAGTGATTCTGCCTGAGATCCCAAAACAATAATTGTGCATGGAGCCTTATCCCCGGAAAAAAAATTAATTCTGTGAATTTTACACAAAAGGCTTTTATGTGACCCATGCACATGGGTGTCTTCTCCAACTTCATTTTAAACTTTTAACTATTATTAATACAAAGCGGGTAAGCTGGATTAGAAAAAATCCAAAGTTATTTGCAGGAAAGAGTTTTGGAGTTTGTCTTCAATGGCCTGGAACTCAGATAAACTGCAGACAAAACTGAAATATTTAACCTATCATTTATATAGTCACCACTAATAGCCAAACAGTGTTTTAAAAATCACCTACAATTTGCTAAAAGTGTTTCTTTTTTTTTTAATTGGCAATTTTAAGAAGCTATCCATTCAGATGAGCAGATTTTTTGTTAAAATTTTAAAGTGACAGATATCATTTAAAGTGTAACTTTGGGCAACAAAAACAGTTTGTCACTATCAATAACACAGCGGTTTTTGTCTTTCCGAGTCCCTCTGTAACATAGTTTGTAACATATTGATCTTGATAGTAACAAAAACGGAATTAGTCATAAACAATAACTGCTAAATACCTAAATAGTACTAAATACCTACCAAGCTACCAATATGATGCTAGCTATAACACTGCGCACTGATTTCACCTCAAATTTATCTATCAGTGAAGCTATTTTTATTACTTTTTTACACTTTTTTGGTGAATAAGTAGGGGTACTATGAACCCCATACTCATTCACATAGGGGATGGGGGGGCTGGGATCTGGGGGCCCCCTTGTTAAAGGGGCTTGAAGATTCCAATAAGCCCCCTGCCCGCAGACCCCCACAACCACCTGTCTGAAAGCACCCACCCCCCCCATGTTGAGAACATGTAGCCTGGTATAGTTGAGGAAGGGGTCACTGGCTCATTCCCCCCTTTCCTGACCTGCCAGGCTGCAAGCCTGAATAAGGGTCTGGTGAACATTTTGGGGCCTGGTATGGACTGGGGGGGCCACACTGTTTTTTTCTTTATTTTTTTTCAATAGCCAGGTGTCGGCAATTGCAACAGTGAGTCATTTTAAGTGGTATTTGACTTGTTTTATTTTCTTTTTATCTTGTTTTTATTCTTTTTCTTGTTGCACTTTAAGCATCATTAAAAGCACTACTCCTGAAAAAACAATTGTTTTTTTTTTACATTGATACATGTCCCTCAAGGTAGTACCAGGACCCTCATACCCCTTTTATGGCCAGTTACATGCCTTCAAAATTGGGTTTTGCTGCGAACCAAACAGGGGGGTGTTCGGCCCATTTCTATTGCACACATGATTTACTTAAATTGAATAAAGTAGAATTTCCATTTTCATGGAAGGTCCATTTAAAGCTATTTGTCTATCTAAGACCACTATGCTTGCATGGAGACAGTGCTGTTCAATCTCACTATAGAACAAATAGCCTTGTCACCATAATTTAAAAAGAGGATCTAATAGTAGGATTAACAGGCAATAAAACTATATTTCAGAGAAACTTAGAAAAACAAAAACTGTTGTGTAATGCTAGTGACAGGCTGCGTCATATATGTCATTTTTACTTTTTTCTTTGGTATTTAGGCATTAGTAAAAACTGCTTCTGGGATGTGTTGCTTCTTTTCGTGCCCATAAGCTTCTTCAATTTTTGGAAGTCTCAAATGATGCAAATGACACTCTTGCAAGGAAGAAGTTTTACTACAGATTGTATGCCATAAAAACAATGAAAGTAAACTGTACATATTTGTATACCATGTTCTTTAGGTCATTAACCAACACAAATGTCTAGAGCAGCCACTTTCCTGAGACTTCACTACACTCCACACTATAACAGATATAATGCTTTTCTGTTTTTAAGTAGGAGAATGCTGATAAAATATCATGACTCTTACTTTGACATTAATCTCCCGCTGACATTAAAGTTCCATTCCTAAACTAGTGTTCATGTGTTAAGCCTGTCTTTAAACACAAACAAACCTTACTAGGTTTCACAGCTGTGCATGACTATTTCATACATAAGGGTACATAACCCTATGTGTGCTTTGTTTATTAATACAGCCCCTTCCCTTTTCACTTTTCCTTTCACAAGGATGACCAGCTGTGTATGAAATGCAATTGTTCCTTTCATTAAAAATAGATATCACAAAAGACGGTGCTGATTGACTACACCTTCTTCTATTCCGTACCAGTGCTTAAAAGTATTAAAGCCAGAGAAAGCCTGGTAGTCTATATGTTTCTCCCAGGTATACTTTAAACCTAATGTTAAAAAAGTAATAGCTAAAGCCCTATGGAAGTCCAAATTCATCTATGGAGTGCTGAACCTAAAAAGAAAGAGAGCATTAACCACTTTGTGACCACCCGCGGTAGTGCCGCTCCTGCGCAAATCACTGTAGGTATACGTTGGTCGCGAGCTCCCACTGTCAGCGGGAAGCCGATGCACGGGGCAGGTGGCTCCGATTGCCGCCTAACTCCCGTGATCGTTCCCCGCTGAGAGAGAGAAGGACGGGCAGCTGTTGTGAACACAGCTGACTGTTCTTCTCTCTGCAGTGATCATAGAGCCCCTGTGATCTATATAGGATCGCAGGTCTCTATGGTCATTTCACAAGCCACGCCCCCACCGTTAGAATCGCTCCCCTAGGCTCACATTTAACCCCTTGATCACCCACAATGTTAACCCCTTCCCTGCCAGTGTCATTATTACAGTAACAGTGCATATTTTTAGCACTGATTACTGTAGTAATGTCACTGGTCCCCCCAAAAGTATCAAAAATTTCAGTCAGGGGTCCGATCTGTCCTCCGCAATGTCGCAGTCCCGCACAAAATTGCAGATCGCCGCCATTACTAGTAAACAAAAAAAAACAATAAAAATGACATAATCTTTCCCGTAGTTAGTAGACGCGATAACTTTTGTGCAAACCAATCAAAATATGCTTATTGTGATTTTTCTACCAAAAATATGTAACAGAAAACAAATTGGCCTAAAATGTTAAAAAATTTAGATTTTAATTTTTTTTTGGGGGGAATGTTATATAGCAGAATGTGAAAAATATTATTTTTTTTTTCAGAATTGTCGCTCTTTGTTTGTTTATAGCGCAAAAAATAAAAATCGCACAGGTGATCAAATACAACCAAAAGAAAGATCTATTTGTGGGAAAAAAGGACATCCATTTTATTTAGGTATAGCATTGCACAACAGCGCAGTTGTCCATTAAAATTAACGAAGTGCTGAATTGCAAAATATGGCCTGGTCAGTAAGGGGGAAAATCGTTCCAGTCCAGAAGTGGTTAAAGATGCTTTCCAAATCACCATTTCTGCATAACTTTAAGCTAATATTTTAATATCATAGGCAAGAAACAGTTTTCAGTTAATTTAATAAGAAAAATATTAATCTATGCTGTGCACATTACAGTCCACCTTTCAAGACGTTAAGTGCTTTTTGCCTGCCAGACAGGACTCTGGAATAAAACACTCCAGCACATTTGGATGATATTCTAGCAATACATACATATAATTATATGCTGAAGTGCTTTTATCTTCCATTTTACTGAATGTGCTGGAGACTTGGTAAATTAGGTTGCTAATATTCTGCGAGCATTACTTTATATAACAGTGCAAAAGTTCTCAGAGACAGATAAAAAAAATATATATTTTTTCCCCAACATGTTCATTTCTCCTTTAATGCCATAAGGTCACAATGTTACTGCAGTTACTAAATATATATCAGGATGTGTGCAACTGATTCAGTAGCGTTGAATGAAAAAGTGTGCAAATTACTGTCTTCTCGCTCATCAGTAAGCAAGAAATATATTTGCCTAGAAAAGTAATAATAGTGATAATTCTATGGAATGAGCAATATAATCTTCCCAGTCTGACATTATGTGCTAACGCTGCAAGGATAAATGAATGTTTAGGTGATATAGACTGAAATAAGCATGTTTAACACTTGTGAGCTGGAGGTAATGATCAGTTGGACATAAGGTCTGGATGAACGAAAATGAGGCTATTCATTTTCTCAGCCTAGATAAGACAAGGGAGAAGAAACATTCCTAAAAAGCCGCTTGGTGAAATAAACAAAAGGTTAAAAGTTCTTTGTTACTGTGATGTTTTACAAATCCAATTACGGGATTCTCTCTATAGGATAAATGAGACGCAGAAATGGCAGCAGGAAATATACAAAAATGCAAACAATGACAAGCAGCCTCATGAGCAGGGCTTGACAAATCTCTGTGCCGGGCCAGATTTTATCAGCCCTCTCGTACAGATTTCTATTTTTTTTTTTTTAATCAGCTTTGCCTTTTACCATGATCACACTGTAGCACAATCTACACTTCCCTCATTGCCTACATTTGCATTTCCTGCCCTGTAACTAAGAGCAGCCCATATGCCAAGTTGCGATCGGCTCTGGGAGGATTGTGCTCCAACATAATCATAATAAAAGTCAAATCTGAAAATAAAAACTCTATAGGGCTTACAAAACTGGGCTTTGAGTCTTAGGTTTAAAGTTCTGCTCTAATAAATCTTAATGGGAAACTATAGCACTTAAAGGGTAACTCCGCTTCCATGGGGAAAAAAAAATAGCAAATAAAGAAAAAAATATAGCGTATACAATTGCGACACAAATCATATTGTAATTGAATGTTATTAAAAACTACCTTTCCTTTTCAATCTGCAGCTGTTGTAATCTTCTAAAAATGCAATGCAATATGGCTACCGGAAGCTGTTCTGTACATAGAATGTCTAGTGACCACACCCCAGAAACATAATTTCCTGCTTGTATGATTGGCTCACCAATTTTCCCAGAAGTATGCCTAAGATACAAGTCAGATTTCTGGCATCCCCTGCAACAAAAATGTCATTTTTAGTGAGATATTTCCAACAGAAACACATCTAAAGGGATGCAGGCCCAGCAGATTTCCTCATTAGTGCTCTGCAGCTTCCCAACTGACAGATAATTATGAAACCACTCCCATTAGACCCACTCAGCACAGAGGCACAGAGGAACAAACAATGATTTCTTCAGAATAACAAAAAGTATGAATCAAAGTTTGTTACAATCCTTGTAATGTACATAAATCACCCAGAGGGGAATGTTTTTTTATCAACAAAAGTTTAGTTACGCTTTAAGGAAGCACACTTCTCATGCCCTCCTACTAACATTGCAAGATGATTGTGCTGTAGACGCAATGGAATACTGAGAACAGAAATACTGGAGAACTCAAGCACAATATAACAATACAAAAAGAAATAGCTCATTAAAAATTTCAGTAACAAAACAAGCTTTTGCTGCCATATTCAGCTTCAATTTAGAGATTCTCCTTGCAGTACTTTTCTACTGATACATTTCCTCTGTCTGAGAAACAGCATCATTCAACCCATCTTAGCCTATGCCAAGGTCAACCTGGACTTCCCTAACCTGTGACTGGAAAGTGAAAGGAGAAGCAGCATAGTGGTGAACTCATCTCTCTGTTACTCTGCTTTCTACCCCTATCAGCATGAAAATGAATGGTTAAGCACAAGCACCAATCGATCCCCCCCCCCCTCATCCCCATGTGGTTCCAAGGCTTTCCCACTCTTACCGGGAACTCAGGACCACATCAGTGGGCTTTGAAATGGCAGGCGGAAAGAGACTAAGAGATATACATTCCTCAATCTTTTTTGCTTGGAACGAAACTGAAAGAGACAATGGTTTTCACTTCCAGTTTCAGAGCTGTCATTCTCTGGCTGATACACCTAGGGAACCATGTAACTGAGCAGATCTCTGCTTGGTTAGAAGCTTTGGAGTGTAAGGGAGACATGGAGTCAATTAAAGCGTACTTGTCATCTGACTAATGATATCACATGGGGTATGTTAACCCCTCGTGATATCAGTAAAGCTAAAAAACAAGTAAATAAAAAGTATAAAATAAAAATTAAAAAAAAAAACCTGCAAAACTCATTGCCATGCACTTACCCATAAATGCAAATGTGGCCCAGGTGCATATGTGTATTTAAACCACAATCACACCCCACAAGTATTGCTGCGAACATCAGAGCGAGAGAAAACATTCTAGTATCAGAGCTCACAGTTAAAGAAGTATCATTTTTTTTTTTTTTTGTTTTTTTTTAAGAAATCATACTTACAGTACCTAGGTGGAGGCAGCAATGATCCAATGCTGCATCTGTTTCCCTTCCGGCTCTTAGACTAAGAACTGAGCAGAGAGCTAGTGACTATCAGCCGCTTCTGTCTTATCTGCCCCCCGCTGTGCTCACTGGAGTGCTGGAATGTGGAGGGGCAAGAGTGGCTTGCTCAGGCTCTCAGCGTTTCATTGAGAGGCTGAGCCAGGTTCAGGCTCCTTGGTGAATCCTGACCATATGGTCCCAATTTTTCCCCAGTCTGGGCTGGCTCTGTAACGTCAGCCGGCAGCAGGCTTCAGCCCAGAATGAACTGCACTCCTGTGATCCTCCATAGGAGAAGTACGGCCAAAGAAGCTTTGGCCGTACTTCTCTGTTAACTCAAACTGATGTAAATGCTTTTAATTCATGACCACATCATGGAGATTTTTGGGTACCATTGTTTTTCACAATATCACAGGCGCACACAATTCTAGGACTAGGGCAGGTTTTCAATCTATTTACTTGACACAGCCCCATCTTAAATATGTTATCAAGAAATTGGGTATTATGTTGTGTTTGTTTGCACTAAAATTAATTTTATTATATTTTTTCCTGAAAACGTGTTTAACACAAAATTATGTGATAAACAGTGCGCAAATATCATGCCACAGAAAAAAATTAAACTGTATCCATTTATTCTAGTAAAAGATGGTGTGTTATACACCAATTCAATTGCGCACAGGTATAAATAAATAAATCAATAAATATGTGAAGAGTGAAAAAAAAATTATATCAATAAACAAATTCATGGGTAAATAGACATAAAAACAATATAATATATGATTATATAATATAAATACTGATGTACTTGTGCTGAGCGACCCGTCCAAAATAGCAATAATGTTTGATAAAGTGCCCAAAGGTGATGTAGACCGTGTTCAAAACTCAATGCAACATGAATACGTGAATAAGTGTCCACAAAAACTTGTGTCAAAACCAGCTCTTAAGAATTGGTATGGTGGGTCCCTTTAATGCCACTATTTCAAACATGGGTTTGTGTGCTCCTCCACTGACACCACATGCAGAGCACACTTACCAGATGCCTCAAGGATATTAGCAATGGGCATTAAATCAATCACCACAGCGATCTCCTCAGAGCCAGATACTGAAGCGCCCCTTGTTTAATCCCATATGACAGATTATAATATATATATATATATATATATATATATATATATATATATATATATATATATATATATATATATCACTCTTTCTTGACTCTTTTTTGCCACACTCTTTATTGGTATTACTGTTTCTTTTTCCCTCACTTCCCTGGTCTCCATCTGTTTCACTATACATCTTTCATCTTTTTATCTCTTGCTCCATACTCCTGCTTGTGTTCTACTATATGTATATAACACAGATACCTCCTTTGCTTCATTACATCATATATAGTAGATGGCCTTATTTCATTATTTTTATATATTCTTATATACGCATATACACATATATTTGTTACAGCAAACCGCTATGGAGCACAAGGGATATTTTGTCACATCCGATACACCACACCTATCTCCCACATGTCCCCTCCCCCCTTGGAGGCTGTCTGTTTGTTCCACTCCTTCAACTCCCGGATCAGGCGTTTGCGGCCGCTACCTGGGGGTTGCACGGGTCTCTCATCCCGGGTCAGCTGATGTGAGTACTTATCTGCCTTTAGGTCCATTTTAAAATAAAATTTTGTGATTAATGCATTGTGTTTCGATACTATGTTGTATTATATTTATAGACCAAATACGCATATGCTCTTGAAGAAGTGAGTCGAACCTCACGAAAGGCATTGAGCCTCAAGATGTTTATGTACCAATATGCAATTTATACTGTTATGGACCTATATGTATACTTTTTAGCATTTTTGATGTTAGATCCTGTCTACTGTGTATTGTATGACAAAATAAAATGCAGTATTTATGGCCTACGGTAACCATCTCATTTAAAGTCCCACGGGCGTCTTTCTTTTCTTTTTATATAATGGTTAATTCGGTCCCATCATGAATTTGGGGAGGTATGAAGAGGATGAGAGGGCTGTGCATGTGGTGCCGGTGGAGGAGCGCACAAACCAACTAGTGGCATTAAAGGGACCCACCATACCCATTCTTAAGAGCTGGTTTTGACACAAGTTTTTGTGGACACTAATTTGCATATTTGCGTTGCATTGAGTTTTGAGCGCGGCCTACATCACCTTTGGATACTTTATCCTTTTATTCTGCAAGTTTCTTGGGGGGGGGGGTTAAGTAGTTTTCTAACCAAAAATGCAGATTTTTGAATGTGTGCAAATAATGCAAAAAATTGCACTATAGTGGAAGTGGTTGAATAACATGAACGGAAGTTGACCATTTTAAGCATACCTGAGAGTGGTAGATGGTTTATCCAATCCCGCAACTGTTACTTTTGCTGGTCTGTTAAATTTGCATGTACATGTGGGGGAAATATATAAAACTACACTATTCCCTGCTGCTAGCATGGCAGTTGAGGTCCTGACTTTTGTTGCAGACTTGCTATTAGCAGCTGTATTAAAACGGATCATCAGAACCAGATGTTTCTGCTCAATGCTTGTTAAAATATGAACAAAAACTGAGGCTAGATTGGGCTTGCAGAGCAACTGAAACATATCTTATACTTTCTATGTTTTAACAAAAAAATGTAGCGTACGTGTTAAAGAAATAAATACCAATTAAAAAAAGCTTCCATTTCATTTTTGAATAACTATGCCATAGCTGAAATTGCAAATATACACATTTCAATTTCGGGCAAGCTTAGAATGTGCCAGATTTGCCTGCTTTCCAGTAGAACTATGGCCATTATTGGTAAACCCACCATTTGGAATTTACTGTAAGGTTTGAAAAAATGTTGCATATTAAAGGTGTGAAAAATATATTTGCTACATTAATGTTTAAAAAAAAATAAGGGTAAAAATTAAATTTGCACCAATACCATCACTATAAACAGATTAATTTAGCAGTTAACCGAAAAAAAAATTCTTCTGAGCTTAGGCAATATTTCAGAGAATTAGTGAAATCTATGTTCAGATTCTCAGGAGGGAGGTTTGATATTTAATCTTCTTTTTCTGTGCAAAGTATATTTAATTATGACATCCACAGGACAAAAAATGATTATTGAGCAATGGAATGTATTTCATGTGAAGCACCTCTTAAGTGACTATTCTACAGGGACCTGACACTTAATAGAACTACATTCCTTTCCACTGCCTTTAACATTTTTCTTCATATAATTTGTTTGGATCAGTTAAATCATGTGTCAACCATTCATGGTTTCCTACAAATCAATTTTCCAGATAAAATAGCAGTGAAGGAAAAACTAGGCCATGCAATTGAAAACTATGGGCTATACCATTATTGACAACTCATAGAGAGTAAGTAGTTGAAAGGGGTTGAAATAAGCTGGACTTTTTTGCCAACACACAGAAACAACTGTGTTTTAAAATTTTCTGTTCTACTGGATATTGTTTTAAAGTTGAGAGGTTTATAAATCATTATATAATATACCCTGAAAATATTATGTAACAAGCTATGTATATTCTTAACCACTTCTGGACCGGAAGATTTTCCCCCTTAATGACCACGCCATATTTTGCGATTCGGCACTTAGTTATTTAACAGACAATTGCGTGGTCATGCAATGCTGTACCCAAATAAAATTGATGTCTTTTTTTCCCCACAAATAGAGCTTTCTTTTGGTGGTATTTTATCACCTGTGCGGTTTTTTTTTGCGCTAAAAAAAAATAGCGACAATTCTGAAAAAAAAAAAACAATATTTTTCACTGTCTGCTATATATCATTTAAAAAAAATTTTAAATCCAAATTTTTTACATTTTAGGCCAATTTGTTTTCTGCTACATATTTTTGGTAAAAACATCACAATAAGCGTATTTTGATTGGTTTGCGCAAAAGTTATCGCGTCTACTAACTACGGGAAAGATTTTATGTAATTTTTATTGTTTTTTTTTTTACTAGTATTGGCGGCGATCTGTGATTTTTAGCGGGACTGCGACATTGCGGAAGACAGATCGGACCCCTAACTGACATTTTTGACACTTTTGGGGGGACCAGTGACATTACTACAGTAATCAGTGCTAAAAATATGCACTGTTACTGTGATAATGACACTGGCAGAGAAGGGGTTAACACTGTGGGTGATCAAGGGGTTAAGTGTGAGCCTAGGGGAGTGATTCTAACTGTGGGGTGGCTTGTTAAATGACCAGTGGCGGCCCGTGCATAGGGGGCGCCAGGGCGCCGCCCCCCTACCCCTAAAAAAAAGAAAAAAAAAAGAAAAAAAAATGACAAAGCAAACAAATAAAGTTTTACAAAAAAAAAAATTGGGTTCGCCGGCCTTTGTAATGGAAGTGGTGGCTAGGGGGGGGTGGGGTTACGTCCCAGAAGAGGCGCCGATCGGCAGCCTTCTGGGGGCGTAACCCGATCGCAAGTCCTTGCAATTGGACACTTTCGGATATCCTGGCTGTGATTGGTCCAGTCTCCAGCCTGGACCAATCATCGTCCAGGACATTCGATCCCTGACGTCACAATGGGGGCGGTGCCGGTGCGTGAGTCAGTCACTCACCGTCACCGCCGCTCGGAGGATGAGGGAAGAGCCGCTCTCCTTCCCGCCGCCGCCGCAGAGAGGACGGACTGGATCGAGGAGGGAAGAACCCGCCGCCACCGCCGCCGCCAGGTAAGTGCATTAAATTGAAGGGAGCACGCACGCTGCACTCTGCATTGATTGGGGGACAATGCTGTGGGCACTCTGCATTTATTGGGGTACATTGCTGTGGCACTCTGCATTTATTGGGGTACATTGCTGTGGCACTCTGCATTTATTGGGGTACAATGCTGTGGGCACTCTGCATTTATTGGGGGCAATGCTGTGGGCGCTCTGCATTTATTGGGATACAATGCTGTGGGCACTCTGCATTTATTGGGGTACAATGCTGTGGCGCTCTGCATTTATTGGGGGACAATGCTGTGGGCACTCTGCATTTATTGGGGGACAATGCTGTGGGCACTCTGCATTTATTGGGGGACAATGCTGTGGGCACTCTGTATTTATTGGGGGACAATGCTGTGGGCACTCTGCATTTATTGGGGGACAATGCTGTGGGCACTCTGCATTTATTGGGGTACAATGCTGTGGCGCTCTGCATTTATTGGGATACAATGCTGTGGCACTCTGCAATCATTGGGGTACAATGATGTGGGCACTCTGCATTTATTGGGGTACAATGCTGTGGCGCTCTGCAATCATTGGGGTACAATGCTGTGGCACTCTGCAATCATTGGGGTACAATTCTGTGGCACTCTGCAATCATTGGGGGACAATGCTGTGGCGCTCTGCAATCATTGGGGGACAATGCTGTGGCGCTCTGCAATCATTGGGGGACAATGCTGTGGCTCTCTGCAATCATTGGGGTACAATTCTGTGGCACTCTGCAATCATTGGGGTACAATGCTGTGGGCACTCTGCAATAATTGGGGTACAATTCTGTGGCACTCTGCAATCATTGGGGTACAATGCTGTGGGCACTCTGCAATCATTGGGGTACAATGCTGTGGCGCTCTGCAGTGATTGGGGACAATGCTGTGGCGCTCTGAATTGAAAGGGGCATGCACGCTGAACTCTGCATTGTGGGGGCACAGCACAGTGTTCATTGCATTGAAGGGGGCACAGCACAGTGTTCATTGCATTGAAGGGGGCACAGCTTCAAAGTCACGCAATTTTTTTACTGCGTTTTTTGGCGCAAAGCAATACCTATCACATTTTTCTTTTTGCGCCCCCCCCAAAAATTTTGAGCACCAGCCGCCACTGGAAATGACCATAGAGACATGTGATCCTATATAGAAGGATCACAGGCGCTCTGTGATCATTCCAGGCAGTGTTTACAACAGCTAACCGTTCTTCTCTCTCAGCGGGGAGCGATCGCGGGTGTCAGGTGGCAATCAGAGCTGCCTGCCCCGTGCATCGGAGTCCCAGTGCATATTTTTAGTACTGATTACTGTAGTAATGTCACTGGTCCCCTGAAAAGTGTCAAAAATGTCAGTTAGGGGTCCGATCTGTCCGCAATGTCGCATGCCCCACTAAAAATCTCAAACCGCCGCCATTACTAGTAAAAAAAATAAATAAATAAATAAATAAAAATGACATAAATCTTTCCCCTAGTTTGTAGACTAGATAACTTTTGCGCAAACCAATCAAAATACACCTATTGCAAATTTATTGTGACATACTGAAGCAGAGCATGATCCCCTCCCTTTGGAGCCTGGGCCACAAGGCAGTATTCCAACATGATAACGGCCCCAAACACACCCCCAAGATGACCACTGCCTTGCTAAAGAAGCTGAGGGTAAAGGTGATGGACTGGCCAAGCATGTTTCCAGACCTAAACCATATTGAGCATCTGTTGGGCATCCTTAAATGAAAGGTGGAGGAGCAGAAGGTATCTAACATTCACCAGCTCCATGATGTTATCATGGAGGATTGGAAGAGGACTCCAGTGGCAACCTGTGAAGCTCTGGTGAACTCCATGCCCAAGAGGGTTAAGGCAGTGCTGGAAAATAAGGGTGACCACACAAAATATTGACACTTTTGGCCCAATTTGGACATTGTCACTTGGGGTGTACTCACTTTTGTTGCCAGCGGTTTAGACATTAATGGCTGTGTGTTGAGTTACTTTGAGAGGACAGCAAGTTTACACTGTTATACAAGCTGTACCCTAACTACTTTACATTATAGCAAAGTGTAATTTATTCAGTGTTGTCACATGAAAATATATAATAAAATATTTACAAAAAAATGTGAGGAGTGTGAGGAGGAGTGTATTCACTTTTGTGAGATACTGTGTATATATATATATATATATACATATATATATATATATATATATATATATATATCACAAGGGCACAATTTTCCACTAACTGCGAGTGTTTCAGACCAAAAATCCCCAGAATGCCAGAATATTACTGTCTTAAAGCCACAAAATTATTTTCCAAGCAAGAAATTCTTTTAGTCCCAGAAAAAAAAGTCTAAAAATAAACTGAAGAGTAAATTTAATATATTCATTTTCTTCTTCTAAAAACAATAGCTGATCTCAAGATTCTAAATAGATGACACACCACAGTAACATTTAATCCACCTCCTACTCTCTGTAGTTTAATAACATTGCAGATTGACATATTTTCTCATCTGCTATTCTCCTGCCACTACAACCTACCATACTTATTTTGCTAATATATGTTAATCCAACCTAAATTCCATTTAACATTCCCTGTGAAATTACTTTCTGGCCCCTCTCATACATTTGAAATAGCATTTTTTTCTTACCACAATGTGATGGTTATATACTGTACAGTGTATGTCTGTCTGTCTGTCTGTCTGTCTGTCTGTCTGTCTGTCTGTCTGTCTATCTATCTATCTATCTATCTATCTATCTATCTATCTATCTATCTATCTATCTATCTATCTATCTATCTATCTATCTATCTATCTATCTATCTATCTATCTATCTATCTATCTATCTGTCTATCTGTCTATCTATCTATCTATCTATCTATCTATCTATCTATCTATCTATCTATCTATCTATACACTATATATATATATATACAAATATGTATACCTGTAAGCTTAAATTGTGATGAAAAAAAATTCCGATCAGGTGAACAAAAAATACCAACAGGCATATTATGGCTAGGGTCTGGCATAGATGACGGGAATCCTTGGCTGCTTGTTTATGTAGCACCACCCCCGCAGGAGCTGCTAATTATGTTGTTGGGTCTACACCCTGCCTAACAACCCAATCAAATTGGCTCGATCCCTCCTCAGGCACAACTGACCAAGAATAGGACTGAACTATCAAATGGATACACAGATTGGAATACAATACTTCAATATGCAACAGTGACTTGTTACCTTCTTCAATGGTAGTCCTTCTGGTGACACAATGGAACAGCACACAGGATTGTAATTAATCAAAGCTTAATTTACTATGTATCAAATTGAGCAAGGGAGATACAATAAAATACAAGTCCATAAATGGTTACTTAAATCAGCTTTAAAAAGATAAAAGAAATACCCCCACACTCCTCCTTCATTAAGGCTAGACACAGTACCAGATAGGTAGGCCTATCTGAGTCCCTCCCCCAGAGTTCTCTTCTTTCTTCTTGGTATCTTCACTAGCAATGTTGGTGCACAGGTTTATTTGTACTCCACATTAGGGATGAAGATCCAGAGAGGGAAAAAAAAAAAGAGCAGCAGACTGTTGGTTGTCACCGCAGGGTATCTGTGTAACTGAGCAGTAACTTCTGTGAGAGAGGTAGGCCTCTGGCGACTCCTTTATAGATACGGTTGTTTGTCTATGAATATCCTGAGACAGTATGCTGATCTACCCCGGGGTTTATCACCTTCTGTTACGCTATCGCTATCTGTAGGTAAAGCTACTTCCTTGGCAGATAAAGTCAGTTTTTTTTGGGCAAGTGCCCTCTCACCAACAGGAGTTTCTCTTTGGCGCGCTCCACTGCGATCTTAGTCTCTGCCTCCGTGTTCAGCTGCGCGAGGTCTGTCTTTGGTGGATGTCTCCGGTCTCTGCAAACAGCGATGGGACCTCCAGGGTATTGTCTCGTGCTTGAGATGGAACGGTTCAACGTCGTCACTCCAGGCTTAGAGGCTTTGGCCTAATATCCAGCATCAGTCCTCAGCTCTAGCTTCTTGGTTCCTCGGAGTCCAGCGCAGAAGGGCCGAGCTTGGCTCCTCCCTTCCTTTAAATAACTTCCCCCATAAAGCAGTGCGGTGCAGCCGTGCACCCTGGATCTTGCAAAGCACCATGGGAGATGTAGTCTCCTCAACTTGAAAGAAAGTCACGGCCCGGGAAATTCCATGTAACTGTCACTAGAGGGAGCCTAGTTCCTCCCCGGATATCAAACAGTATCCTTAGGCATATTTAACACCGCTACATTTACAAACAAAATAAATCAGACAAGAGCTGTCATTTACCAACAACTTGAGGGGCATTTTTTTGTAAATGCCAGTTTTGCTGTAGCATGTTGTGTGCATTATGCAGATGGGCTACTTCACCGGCAGGTTCAAGGCCTTCTCCAGGAATGGCATTTAAAGGATTTTTTATTGTTTCACTTTCAGAAAATCCCTGCTCCCTGCCTAACAGAAATGTATTTTTTTTTCTTTGCTTGAGTACATATCCTCAGGGCAATGTGCAGCATTATACAGTACATGGCATTTTTTTTACAATCTCTTTCCTATTAGTCTAGAAAGTGGCTGTTACTGATCTCTAAGATTCAGATCCCATTGGCTTCAATAGGGTTCAAATTTGGCATCAGTAAAGTTTGCCAAACCTGACCCAATCTAAACCCAAGTATGCTTTGCTAATCAGTAACAGAAATAGCTATTTCACATGTACAATCTTTATTTAAACATATACGATCATTTGAAATATGTAACATTTATAATGAAATTAAATTATATAGGAGCAAAGCCTCCATGGGTAAAATTATAATTAAATATATATGTGTTACATTGCTAGATGGGAAACACCTCAAAATAAATATAATAAAAACTTTGTTGCAGAGTAAAAGAGATTTCCATTAGTAAAAACCAGATTAAATAAAGACATGGAAAAGGTGAAAAAGTTGTCAAAGTTACACCTTTTAATGGCTTACTAAAATATTTAAAAGGCCAAGCATTCTAAGCTCTTAAACTCTTCTTTAGATATTACTTCTGATAAAATGGTGTTACAATACCTGAAGAAGTAGCTTTACAGCTGCTAAAGCTTGGATTTGTTATCAATTTTAGTTTGACAACAACACTAGTTATTTAAAAGTATATAACTAAAAAAAACTTATATTTTATCTATTTGTGTCTATTAATTGCATAGACACTAAAACATTTTGTATTTTTACAAGACAGTATCACAAAAAGAAGGCTTTGTTTGTTTTAAAAAAGGCAAAATACGGTATGTATTACTTTGGTATTAAAAGCAATGCAAAGTCATCACCATATCAGTAGAATGTGGTAAAATGAAATTTAAAAAATGCCTCTGGTTCATATGGGGGATAAGGATATAAGGGCTAAAGTGGTTAATAGTCATGAAAATATAAACTTTTTTAATAAATACATAACTGAAGTAAACATTTTTTTGTAAACATATTTTCTTTGAGTGTAAAAGTAATAAAAATGTGCATTCGGTACAAAGCTTCTGTGTCCATTCATACTGGAGATCTGTGTACTGTATGACTTTGCACATCATCTGTAGTTTTTTTGGGGGGTTTTGGGGGGGGGGGGGGGTCCACATTTGCAACAACAACTCATTTTCCTAAGAAACCCTAATACAACATGGAGTTTTTATTGAACATTATGACTACATTTACATAACTGTGCTGCAAGTAAGCCAAAAAAGTAGGTATGTTTAACCGCTTGCCGCCCGCCTGCCGCATATATACTGCGCCAGGCTGGCTCGGCTGCGCAAATTGCCATATCAATCCTGGGGGTGCACACATGCCCTCATTAACCACTCTGCAACCGCTCACAGTAATACTACTGCGGCAGAGTGGTTCGTTATCGTCCAGCCACGTAGTATTAACGTGACTGGACACTCCCCCTTCTGGGCGGCGCTTGCGCGCCGCCGGAGGCTCGCTCCCGCTGTTTTCATTCACAGCGGGAGTCGGGCCAGGGGAGGAGCAGCGGCGATCGCCGCTGCTCTTACCCGATCGTCGGGGATCGAGTCTGGAGATCCGCCCGCTGTGTGTAAACACAGCGGGCGGATCTCCATAGTGACAGGGAGTGACAGATCGGACTGTTCAGCATAGCTGGACATCCGATCTGTCCATGAATCACTCAGTCACCTCCCCCCCTACACGTCAGTAAGCACCAGGCATACATTAACCCCTCCCTCTCCAATAAAATTAACCCCTTCCCTGCCAGTGTCATTTTTACAGTAACAGTGCATATTTATAGCACTGATTACTGCAGTAATGTCACTGGTACCCCCAAAAGTGTCAAAAATGTCAGTCAGGGGTCCGGTCTGTCCGCAGCAATGTCGCAGTCCCGCAAAAAAAATCGCAGATCGCCGCCATTACGCGTTAAAAAAAAAACACCAAAAATGACAGAAATCTTTCCCTTTGTTAGTAAACGCAATAACTTTTGCGCAAACCAATCAAAATACGCTTATTGCGATTTTTTTTACCAAACATATGTAGCATAAAACAAATTGGCCAAAAATTTTTAAAAAAATTGTTTTTTACATCTTTTTTGGGGGGAATTTCATATAAAAAAATGTTAAAAATATTGTTATTTTTTCAAAATAAACGCTCTTTTTTTGTTTATAGCGCAAAAAGTAAAAATTGCACAGGTGATCAAATACCACCAAAAGAAAGCTCTGTTTGTGGGAAAAAAAGGACGTAAATTTTGTTTGGGTACGGCGTCGCACGACCGCGCAATTGTCAGTTGAAGTCGCACAGCGCCGAATCGCAAAAAGTGGCCTGGACTTAAGACAGCAAAATCCTCCGGTTGTAAAGTGGTTAACCAGCGGGGAAGCTGATCACCACAATTGCCATCGGGCCCCGCAATCACTCCCCGTGGAGAGAGAACAGCGGTCTGCTGTTGTAAACACGGCAGACCGTTGTTCTCTCAGGAATCAGTACAGAGTGCCTGTGATCCTCCTATTTAGGATCACAGATCTCTGTGTTGATTCCACAAGCCCACCCCCATCACAGTTAGAAAACACCCCATAGGCATACATTTAACCCTTTGATCACCCCTGAGTAAACTGTAGTAATGTCACTGGTCCCCCCAAAAATGTAATACATGCCAGTTAGGGGTCCAATCTGTCCACCGCAATATAGAAGTCCCACTAAAAATCACTGATCGCTGCCATTATTAGTAAAAAGTAAAAAATAAATAAAAATGACATAAATCTTTCCCCTAGTTTGTAGACGCGATAACTTTTGCACAAACCAATCGAAATACGCTGATTGGGATTTATTTTTTATTTTTTTATAAAAATATGTAGCAGAATACAAATTGGCCTAAAATTATGAATTTTTTTTATTGGGAATGTTATATAGCAAAAAGTGAAAAATATAGTTTTTTTTTTCTGAATTGTAGCTAAAAAAAAAAATCGCACAGGTGATCAAATACCACCAAAAGAAAGCCCTATTTGTAAAAAAAAAGGACATCAATTTTATTTGGGCAGGACTGCGCAGTTGTCCGTTAAAGTAGTGCAGTGCCGAATCACAAAAAATGGCCTGGTCATTAAGGGGGTAAAACCATCCGGTCCAGAAGTGGTTAAAATGTTTGATATAACATAATTATTATTATGTCTAAAGTTTACTTTTAAAACAAGCCTACTCTATGGGGGTCTTTGATAGCAATTTTAAAAAGTACAGCTTGGTTCATGATCTACCAGGCAATCTCTAATCTGAAATAGAGCCTAGCAAAATTTGTTTCCATGCAGACAGTTGATCTCTGAAGCCTGGATGGAACCCTGATGATGGTGTTTGTGGGAGGATGTGAGGAAAATGAGTAATTTCCTAATTTATTTAGCTCTTACCCCCATAGGGACAGTTGGAAATAATTCAGGTACCCCTTACCTGTTCAGAGGCTGCTAGGCCCAGATACCAATTTCAGAGCACACAATTCAGGTGCAGTCTAGGAGTGTCTTTTTATAGATGCAATACTTGAACACAGGTGATCAGAGAGAAAAGTCTGCAGGATACTTCAAAATGCAGACAGCCAATAGAGAACAAATTATTAAGCCCTCCAATAGCAGCCTTAAGTATCTCTGGAGGTAAAGGGGACAGGGTAGTCTCAAACTCAGTCACAGTACTTGTAGCAACCTCTGGAATCTAACCTTCAAAGCAAAAGCTCACTTGAAGCTCTAGGAAAACAGTCCTACTTTTAATGTCCAGAGACAGCTCCCAATCATTTTCCCTGCAAGACTCATCAGTGAAAGGGGTCCTTCTCTAACGCAGCTTCCTCCAGCAAATTCTCCCTAATCCAGGCTCATTTAGGCTCTCAGCCAAACACATGCTGAGGCCTAACAGCAACAGGTCTTCAGTAAAACAGGCTGCCTCCCAGGGCCTAAGGCCCAAGGTGAGAGAGAGCTTTCAACAGAGCCTCCCAGTCCAGACGAAGCTAAGCAATTGCCTTGCGAAATGCGTTGACGTCATTCTCGGCCTTGGCGCCACCCCAAGCATCCACAGAAGGTGGCGAGCTGAAAGGAAGCAGTATAAGGAGGATGTTCAGTTGAGGCACCCGATTCCCGACACAGGAAAGAAGAGGATTCCTCACAATCTATTCAATTGGACAATCACGTCCTGGGGATACTACGATGCACACGTGGAGGAACGGAATAATACACTACAGTTTCAGAGCACAGTAGGGTAAAATATTCCGTACTCAGCTTGGACTGGGTTTTCATTTGCCAGCCTCTCTCAATACAATTTTTGCTCTGATCTCGATCCATATCTTATGTATCAGTCTCCCATGTCCCTCCAGTGACACCTACTCTTCCTATACCTCATACTGTAAGAATATTTCAGAATATCATACAGGAACAGACATCCTTAAAAGGCTTATGAAGACACTTCACCTTTTATAGATCATTAAGCGGGACTTACAGTATCTCAGAAAAGTGAGTACACCCCTCACATTTTTGTAAATATTTTATTATAACTTTTTATGTGACAACACTCAAGAAATTACACTTTACTAAAATGTGAAATAGTGAGTGTACAGTTTGTATAACAGTGTAAACTTGCTATCCCCTCAAAATAACAAAACACACAGCCATTATTGTCTAAACTGCTGGCAAACAAAAGTGAGTACAGCCCTAACTGATTGTCCAATTTGGTCCCAAAGTGTCAATATATTGTGTGGCCACTATTATTTTCCAGCACTGCCTTGACCCTCTTGGGAATGGAATTCACCAGAGCTTCACAGGTTGCCACTAGAGTCTTCTTCCACTCCTCCATGATGACATCAGAGCTTTGCACTTCTCCACCTTCTGTTTGAGGATGCCCCACAGATGCTCAATAGGGTTTGGGTCTGGAGACATGCCTGGCCAGTCCATCATCTTTACCCTCAGCTTCTTTAGCAAGGCAGTGGTCATCTTGGAGGTGTATTTGGGGTCATTATCATGTTGGAATACTGCCCTGTGGCCCAGTTTCAGAAGGGAGGAGATCATCCTCTGCTTTCGTATATCACAGTACATGTTGCCATTAATGGTTCCCTCAATGAACTGTAGCTCCCTAGTTCCGGCAGCACTCATGCAACCCCACACCATGACACTCCCACCACCGTGCTTGACTGTAGGCAAGACACACTTGTCTTTGTACTCCTCACCTGGTTGCTGCCACACACGCTTGACACCATCTGAACCAAATAATCTTGGTCTCAACAGACCACAGGACATGGTTCCAGTAATCCATGTCCTTAATATATTTAGTGTGTATATAGACACACATAAATATATAAGGTAATTGAATCTTAAAAAATATGTGAGGAATAATCATTGTGTAGAAGTGTTGAAAAATGTGGTTTTGAATGATTTAGAAACTGTGAAACCAAGAAGAGATACTAAAAGTAGACATTTTAAAGAGGGGTTACATTCCTTGGAAGAAAGAAAGGACATTATCATAACACCAGTGGATAAAGGAGGGAGAGTAGTTGTCATGGACAAAGAATTCTATCATAGGCAGTTGAAAGAAATGTTGGATGATCAGGATACTTACCTAAAACTACCTAGAGACCCCATGGGATCTTTTGAGTCAGAGTTAAAGTCGCTAATTAATAATGATTATAGAACTCATGTCCTGACTAAGAAAGAAATT
Organism: Pelophylax lessonae; assembly: GCF_965119305.1. Classification (NCBI taxonomy): domain Eukaryota; kingdom Metazoa; phylum Chordata; class Amphibia; order Anura; family Ranidae; genus Pelophylax; species Pelophylax lessonae. The sequence goes on from NC_138768.1 coordinate 148,310,300, forward strand.
AGATATTTACTCCCGAGTGTTTGTAGAATAGCTATCATCTACACACTCCTAAAAATACACAAGAATGATAAATGTCAACCAGCTCGCCCTATTGTTATTGGGATAGGGTCAGTATTGGCTAGATTGCTACAATATTTGGACAAATTCTTGCAACCGAGTGTAGTCAATACTAGAGCTTTTTTGAAAGATACCAAGGACTTAAGGTGGAGGTGAAGAGTCATCCACCTTCTTGGTGACAGTGGACGTGTCTTCACTGTAAACCATCATCCAGCATAATGATGCATTGTTGGCATTAAACTGGACACTGAGTAAGAGGGATGAGGTTCCCTTTGCCCAAAAGGTATACATCCAAAGAGCTCTTGACATTTGTTTAGACCACAACTACTTCTGATATCAAGGAGAATTTTTCAGCCAAAAGACAGGCGTAGTGATGGGGGCTAAGTTTGCCCCTAGTCTTACCAATATCTTTATGGCTGAATGGGAGGATAAGTTTGTGCTTAACAAGTCAAGACCTGAGATAAAATGCTACAGAAGGTTCATTGACAATATTATATTTATTTGGGAGGGATCAGAAGACACCCTCAAATTATTTATGACCCATTTGAATAATAATACTAGTAACATCAAATTGGAATTTCATTGGCACAGGGAAGTTATTCATTTTTTGGATGTACTTTTTTTAGACAGAATTGTCATTTTGCCACAAAGGTTTACTTTATTAACCACTTTACCGCTGCTCACTAGAGCTCTACTGCGGCAAAGTGGTTCGATAACGTCTGGCGACGTAGACCTACGTCGCCAGACATTCCCCTCTCTCGGCGGCGCGCGCATCAATAATGCTTTTGCTATAATAAAAAGCCTTACATTTATATTTATTGCTCCACTATTTTAGTTGTACATTCCAGTTTACAATTGTATCCTATCAGGACTGCAGCACTTTTTTTCTATTATTCTAAACAAAATGAGTATTTTTACATTTGGGATCACTTTGAGAAAAACTGGAAACTAAGAAGGAAATTAATCAACTGCAGTAACTGAAAAACCTGAGGGCCGTAGAAAAAACTTAATTGCAGGCCAGATATGCGTTATGACCTACATTTTTTTATACTGCACAATTCTTTCGATGGGGCTAGCTATGTTAATTATTAATTAAAATATAGTTGCTTCTGGTAATTGAAATCCACTCAAAAATTATTTTGGTGACTTTTTCTGCTCTCCATATTCATTAGTATGCAGTATTATCACTTTCCAAAAAATAATTAGAAACTTACAAGCTATTGTCATATTATTCATTAATGATAGTAATAGTTTTCCAAAGCTAGATTTTGCTGTGCTCTTAGCAAGTTATGATATAATGGATCATTACAGTGCCACAGTCAAAAAAAAAAAAAAAAAACATAAGAATAGTTTCTCTTGCAGTTAAGAAGGAGTAACTTTAACAAAATGAAGCCAGCTCACAGCAATGCTTGAAGTAGATCTAAACAAAAAAACATGTGATGTATTACAATCTACCAGTCCTCAGATGCAGTGGCTGCATTAGTATTAGGCTTTTTTTCTTTTGCTTTTTTCTTGTGAACTCCTAATTTATTTTCTGTCCCTGAGTGACAATTTCAACTTACTGCACTCTATCTATGCAGAAGCAGCATTACTGCCCTTGGACAAATCAGCAGTAATCAGCACGGGTTTACAAAAGGGCGTACTTGTCAAACCAATCTGTTAACATTCTATGAGGAGGTGAGCTGTGAACTAGATAGGGGGAGACCTGTGGATGTGGTGTACCTGGATTTTGCTAAGGCATTTGATACAGTTCACCACAAACATTTAATTTACAAAAAAAGGTCTGCAGGCATCGACCACAAGGTTTGCTCTTGGATACGAAACTGGTTAAAGGGGCATGTCCAAAGGGTGGTAATAAATAACGCATACTCAGACTTGTCTGGGGTGGTAAGTGCTCAGTCCTGGGACTGATTTTGTTCAATTTATTCATAAATAGCATTGAGCACGGGATCATTAGCTAAATCTCAGTTTTTGCAGATGACACAAAATTAAGCAGGGCAATAACTTCACATCATGAGGCAGAAATCTTACAGAATGACCTGAACAAAATAGCAGAGTGGGCAACTACATGGCAAATGAGGTTTAATGTGAAAAAGTGCAAGGTATTGCACTTGGGGACTAAAAACATAAATGCACAATACACTTTGGGGGGGGGGGACCTCTGGGGGAATAAAAAATGGAGAAAGATCTGGGAGTCTTAGTAGAAGATAGACTAAGCAATAAAGCCGACAGAATATTAGCATGCATAAGGAAGGGGATGTATTCCAAGGATAAAACTATAATCCTACCACTTTATAAAATACTGGTCCGACCACATCTGGAGTACTCTGTCCAGGTCTGGTTGCCAGTCCTCAAAAGGGATGTGTTGGAGCTGGAGAGAGTCCAGAGAAGGGCAACTAAACTTGTTAGAGAATTGGAGGACCTTAATTATGAAGAGCGCTTATAAGCGCTTGATTTATTCTCCCTGGAAAAGAGATGCCTGAGAGGGGACATGATAGCAATTTACAAATACCTAAACGGTTATCTCAGAATAAAAAAAAAAACTATTCAGTCGCAACAAATGCAAGAGGACACGAGGCCATACAATGCGATTAGAGGAGAAGCGGTTTAACCTCAGGCTACGCAGGGTTTTTTTTACAGTAAGGGCTACAAGATTGTGGAACTCTCTACCACAAATGGTAGTAACTGCGGGGAGTATGGCTACTTTTAAAAGACTCTTGGACGGACATCTCAAAGATCCAAACAATCAGAGGTATGGGAAATGATTAGATCCACACACACCTACACAGGTTTAACTGGATGGACTATCATCTTTTTTCAACCTCAACTACTATGTAACTATGTAACTAAATAAGGTTTTACAATAAGCCCTCATTCACACTGAACACGGGTTTTAAATCGTGCAAGTTCAGCTAAACTCACGTGATTTCAACCAGCATTTCAGTGCAAGTTCGGGGGCGATTTGAATAACATCTGTGCAGGTTCATGCACAGATATCTACTGAAATTTCCCCCAAAGTCACCAAAGGTAGTGCAGAAACTACTTTTGGAAATTGGTGCGGCGCAGCAAAGTCGGCTTTGCACCAATTGGGACAGTTATTGGAAACGGATTTCTATGCAGAGCTGCACCAGATCTTGCAACAATCCAGTTTTAGTAAATCTTCCCCAGTATACAGGAATTTAAAGCGTAACTAAACTCCTTGATTTAACATTTTCAAAAAACAGTTACATTTCTATACCTGTCACATGGTTCTGCTCGCGACCAAACTGTCAAATCATCAAATGGCTGGTGGGGGTGGGTAAATTGTACCCCTAACCATTCACTAAAAATAAGTGTCAAAAATAAATAGTCAGGAGGCAATTTTTGACAATTCCTTTATTAAAAAAAATAAAAAACAATATCCCCCCCCGAAGTAGATGCATCATAAATCACGATGCCCACTGCATTGCCAGACCCGAAAAAAAAAAAAGTTTCACCCACCAAACTAACCGTCCAATGCCAGATCTGCTGTTTGACATTTCTTATATAGATAAGGAGTAGTGGCACCTGGTGATGCCCCTTGTGACATTACAGACCCAGCATTCACCGTTCAGTGATGTAAAAAATGGGGCAGGGCCACCAGGTGACATCACCAGGTGGCCCGGTCCCTTACCTATTTTGGAACTGTCAAATGGCAGAGCAGGCATTCCGTGGACTTCGTCCTGGGCAAAGCTTTTTTTTTTTCGGGTCCGTTGGTGTGGCGGGTGTCATGACTGACGATAGATCTACATCGAGGGACATTGTTTTTTTTTATTTTTTTAATAAAGGAATTGTCAAAAACTGCCTTCTGTCTTATTTTTCTGTCTTACTTTTGACACTTAGGGGTTTATTTACTAAAGCTAGAGAGGAAAAAAATAGTCACAATTCTGCAAGGAAACCAATTAGCTTCTTCCTCAGCTTGTTTAATTAAGCGTTAGCAATAAAACATTGCACTCTCTAGTAGAGTTGAGCGAACACCTGGATGTCCGGGTTCGGCAGGTCCGGCCGAACTTGAAGAAAAAGTCCGGGTTCGTGACCCGGACTTAACCCGAACTTGACCCCGATCCCGAACCCCATTGAAATCAATGGCGACCCGAACTTTTGAGCACTAAAATGGCTCTAACAAAACATGGAAAGAGTGCTGTAAATGGCAGCAAAATCTTGTTAAGAGCATGGCAAGTGCTCTGCAAACAAATATGGATAGGGAAATAACTTAAAATAACATAAAAAACATAAAAATAAAAAATAATCATCTTGATCTAGGAGGATGAGGCCCATATGGAATAGGAGGTTGAGGTGGCGGTGGATGTGGCAGTGTAGGTGGAAGCGGCGGTGGAAAGGCTGTGTGTAAAGGCTGTATGTCACAGTAACGTATGAATTAAAAACAGAAAAATAATTATTTTTCCCTTAAATTGGTGATTTTTGAATAGCAGATTAGAACACAGCAGCGTCTAAAGGCTTTATCACACAGTAACATATAAAGGAAAAACGGGAAAAAAAAAATTCCCTTTAACCACTTTACCACCGGAGGATTTTGCTGTCTTACATCCAGGCCACTTTTTGTGATTCGGCACTGTGAGACTTTAACTGACAATTGTGCGGTCATGCAACACCGTACCCAAACAAAATTTATGTCCTTTTTTTCCCACAAATAGAGCTTTCTTTTGGTGGTATTTGATCACCTGTGCGATTTTAACTTTTTACGCTATAGACAAAAAAAGAGCAACAATTTTGAAAAAATAACAATATTTTTTTTCACATTCTCAATGAGCGTATTTTTAACCGCTTTATGACCGGAAGGTTTTACCCCATTCCTGACCAGGCCATATTTTGCGATTCGGCACTGTGTTACTTTAACGGACAATTGCGTGGTCGTGCAACGCTGTACCTAAATTCAATTTATGTCCTTTTTTTCCCACAAATAGAGCTTTCTTTTGGTGGTATTTGATCACCTGTGCCATTTTAACTTTTTACGCTATAAACAAAAAAAGAACGACAATTTTGAAAAAATAACAATATTTTTCACATTTTTTAGATGAAATCCCCCCCCCCCCCCAAAAAAAAAATGTAAAAATCTTTTTAGGCCAATTTGTTTTCTGCTACATATTTTTGGTAAAAAAAATCGCAATAAGCATATTTTGTTTGGTTTGCGCAAAAGTTATTGCGTTTACTAACTAAGGGAAAGATTTCTGTCATTTTTGGTGTTTTTTTTTTAACGAGTAATGGCGGCGATCTGCGATTTTTTTGCGGGACTGCGACATTGCGGCAGAAAGATCGGACCCTTGACTGACATTTTTGACACTTTTGGCGGTACCAGTGACATTACTACAGTAATCAGTGCTATACATATGCACTGTTACTGTAAAAATGACACTGGCAGGGAAGGGGTTAATTTTTATTGGAGAGGGAGGAGTTAATGTATGCCTGGTGCTTACTGACGTGTGTGGGGGGAGGTGACTGAGTGACACAGGGACAGATCGCAGGTTCAACTATGCTGAACCCTGCAATCTGACCCTGCCTGTCAATTAGGAGATCCGCCCGCTTTGTTTACACAAGAAGGCGGATTTCCACACAAGATCCCCAACGATCGGGGAAAAGTGGCGGTGATCACCACCGCTCCTCCCCTGGCCCGACTCCTGCTGTAACTGAATACAGCGGGAGCGAGCCTTCGTCGGCGCGCGCGCGCCGCCGAGAGAGGGGAATGTCTGGTGACGTAGGTCTACGTCGCCAGATGATAACGAGCCACTTTGCCACAGTACAGTCAACGTGACTGGTCGGCAAGTGGTTAAATTGGTGATTTTTGAATATGAGATTAGAACAGCACTGTGTGTAAAGGCTGTATGTCACAGTAACGTATGAATGGAAAACTGAAAAATAATTATTTTTCCCTTAAATTGGTGATTTTTGAATAGCAGATTAGAACACAGCAGTGTCTAAAGGCTCACAGCGACATATAAAGGAAAAACTGAAAAAAAATAGCAGATTAGAACAGCACTGTGTATAAACACTGTATGTCACAGTAACATATGAAGGAAAAAAGTTTTTTTTTTTTTTTAAATCAAGATTAATCAGACACATATGCACTGAGCGTGCATTAAATGTCCGCTGCACACCGCACGCCGCCCACCTAACAGACTGATAAAAGTTTTTTTTTTCTCCCTCCTCCTCACTGGGCTCAGGTCAGGGCAAAAAGATTGTGCACTGCACCCCCATACAATAAAATCGACATAGATCTGATTAAAGAAGATTGTTCTGTCCTGTGTCCTATTCTTTCCCTGATAGCAATCTCTCCAGCCTGTCCCTACAATAATCTCCTATCTCTCCCTCAAATCAGCAGCAGCAGGAACCTGTCCCTACACTAGTTAGAGCAGAGTGACATGCGGTGCTACGTGACTCCAGCTTATATAGAGGCTGGGTCACATGCTGCAATGGCCAATCACAGCCATGCCATTAGTAGGCATGGCTGTGAAGGCTTCTAAGGGCACACTAGTTAAACGCTTATTGATTGGCTGCCCTGCAGCTGTTGAAACCGCGCCATTAAAACCGCACCAAAATAACCGAACAACGGACTGTATCCCGAATATACAGTAAAATGTTCGGGTCCATGTCCGGGTACCAAAAACCCAAAAGTCCGGTACGATCCCGAACAATACAGTCCATGTTCGCTCAACCCTACTCTCTAGCTTTAGTAAACAAACCCTTTACTGTCTTTTTTTTTACACTTTGTTTGGTAAATGGGTATGGGTACACTATACTCCATACTCATTTAAATATGGAGGGGGTCAGGACCTGGGGCTTGCTAAAGGGGGCTTCCAAATTCTGATAAACCCCCTGCCCACAGACCCCCAAAACCACAGCCCAGCACCCCCCATGTTGAGGGCATGTGGCCTGGTATGGTTCAGGAGGGGAGGGTGCTAGCTCATCCCCCCTCCTTCCTGACCTGCTGGGCAGCATGCTCAGATAAAATTTTGGGGGGGATCCCATGCCATTTTTTTTACATTTTGGTATGGGGTTTCCCTTAAAATCCATACCAGACCCAAAGGGCCTAGTATACATTGAAGGGGACCCCCAAGCTGTTTTTTATTTTAAACATTTTTGTATTGCCAGCAGTGGTATTGTTTTGCCGGCAATTTAATTATCATTTTTTTCTTTATAAATGACAGTTTTGTTGCAGCAGGTCCTATACATGATACAGATGCGCTACTTTACAGTCAAACTAAGGGGACCCCCCAGACACTATATTTAAAGGAATTTTTCATTTTTATTGTTTCACTTTAACCACTTAAGCCCCGGAGGATTTTCCTGCTAAAAGACCAGGGGGTATTTTGCGATTCAGCACTGCGTGACTTTAACGGACAATTGCGCGGTCGTGCGATGCTGTACCAAAACGAATTCGACGTCCTTTTTTTCTCACAAACAGAGCTTTCTTTTGGTGGTATTTGATCACCTGTGCGATTTTTTGATCACGCGCTATAAACAAAAAAAGAGCGACAATTTTGCAAAACTAGCAATATTTTTTACATTTTTTTTATATGAAATTCCCCCCCAAAAAAATTTAAAAATCAAAATTTTTTAAAATTTTTGGCCAATTTGTTTTATCCTACCTATGTTTGGTAAAAAAAATCGCAAAAAGCGTATTTTGATTGGTTTGCGCAAAAGTTATCGCGTTTACTAACAAAGGGAAAGATTTTTGTCATTTTTGTTGTTTTTTTTTTTTAACGTGTAATGGCGGCGATCTGCGATTTTTTTTTGCGGTACTGCGACATTGCGGCGGACAGATCGGACCCTTGACTGACATTTTTGACACTTTTGGGGTTACCAGTGACATTTCTACAGTAATCAGTGCTATACATATGCACTGTTACTGTAAAAATACACTGGCAGTGAAGGGGTTAACTTTATTTGGGAGGGAGGGGCTGTGTGTGTGTCTAGGGGCGTGGTTTCTACTGTGATTGGCTGTGGCTCTAGCTGTAAGGACACTGATCAACGGATCTACATACTAGATCCGAGTGATCAGTGTCTTTACAGCGAGGAGAATGACAGGTAGCTTGTTTACACAAGCTGCCTGACATTCTCCCTCTCCCCCGACGATCGCCGAGTGGCCGGCGGACATCGGGTCCGTTGGTCACACGCGCGGGGGGGTCCGTGACCGCGCGGGAGCGCGCCTCCGCGGGCGCGCGCTCGCTCCCCAGACCCTCCCAGGCTAGTGACGTTAATTAACGTCACTCTGCCTGGCAGGGGCTGACCGCCGCAGTAAATCTACTTGCGGCGGTCGGCAAGCGGTTAAGAATCATTAAAATCACTGCACCTGTAAAAGCAATCTTTTTTTAAAAACATTTTGCATTGATACATGTCCCTCAGGGCTGTACCCGGGTCCCCATACACTTTTTATGGCCAATAACTTATTCATAAGCCTTCAAAATGGGGAATTTTGATTTTTTAGGTTTGGGTTCCATAGATATTATTAGGGTTCGGGGTTCGGGTCCGAACTTTTGTGATGTTTGAGAGTTCTGAACACAGGGGGTGTTTGGCCCAACTCTATATTAGAGCTGTATTTCAGTCTTTCTTTAACTTCTTATTTATCCAATCCAGCTTCACTGCTAAAATTATAACAGTAGAAATTTTGAAAAAATCAACCCAACAGGGACACTGCAACTTAACAGAGATGATATTCTTTCACAATTCTCCAAAGCTTAAAAAATCATTTAGAGTTCTACTTAAATGTAAGGCCACTTTAAGGGCATTTATTGACTATGTGGCAATAAAGAAAATAAACCTTGTTTTGCTGACTGCATCTACATATTTATGCCTTTATTTTTATACGCCAATAATGGGACACAATAAAAACTACCATTATAGACAGGAAGTGAATTTAATATTTAAAATGCATAATGGCCTAAAGTAAATTCTTTTAAAAAACATATTCATTGACCCCTTAACTCTCCAACCAATTATCACTAATATAACACTATAACTAATTACATGCTTTGGATGAATATTTAAAAAATGCTTTTAAATTACCTCTTATACAGTGAAAACAAGTTAATGGAATTATATGGTAATTGGCTGATGTCTATCTCCAGCAAAAAAAAAAAAAAAAAAAGAATGAAATAAAAAAAATCAGAAATGATCTCAAGTAAAGCACCAAATGTCCTTGGATGTTGACCTAAAGTATATGCATTAGCAATAAAGCAAACTAACATGAAATAATAATTGTGACTTTAACATAACCTACAGTATGAATATACTAATAAAGTCATAAAAGATGCAATACATTCCACACAGAATGTGCTAGCTCAATATTTTTCTGTCTCCATTGATATGAGAAGCTCTGAAGACGCAATTAATAAAAAGTGGAATTTTTTACAAGATAAGCACATTCTAAAACACGAACACAGCAGATGAGTAAATCTAAATCTAAATAAAATAAATACACCACCAGTAGCAATGCAAAGCATTGTTAAAGCCCAGCTTAGGGGCTTGTGCCCCTCCCCCTCCAAATTGACTTCCTAGTGACCCTCACTGGTAATATTTTATGCCTTTTGAATTTTTTTTTTTTTGTTTGTAATTGTATCTCTTTTTTAATAAACACCATTTTTAGTGATAATGCACTATTAGTCCTCCTTTATTCCATATATCTATCTGTGATCCATTCACAGTATCACGGATCAATCCCCAAGCTGAGAACAGCTTACATTCCTATTGACCCTAATGGGTCTGGTAAGCAGCCATTTCAATAATATAGAACGGTGGTGATGCATGGATAAGGACCTAAGTACCACGGAATTTGTTGGATTACAGATATTGTTTGGCATTTACTTGGGACTTTTCTTCTATTATAGTTTGGTGTATCTATTTTTATATGCACTTTGGTTATATCATGTTGTTATACACTAGAATTTGATGTGTATTGGGTTTTGGTGCACAGGATTTCCTGATTTTATAATTCTATGTACAGTACTATACACTCACGTATATTTTTTCCTTCATGATATTTACTTTTATGACAGTGCACTTCATATATATATATTTTTTACATTATCTCCTAGTATCCAGGGAGTCCCAGATGCAGCAGCCTTTGTTGATTGTAGGCCAGCACATCCTTTTATTTACCTTTACCATTGGATAAATAGTCCTTAGAGATTAAAAGTGAACCAAAAGAATGAGTGAAAGATAAACTCCAGGGCATGCAGGGAATCCAGAAAGTTTTGGAAGGCAGGAGACAGAAAACATAAAGGGAGATAGTTTTGAAGCCGGTTTATATTGGATTGTCATATATAACTATTATATGTATTGCTATTATAATACTGAAGTTATAAAATGAATGTGTATGCTATGACTATAGAACTCATTTAATTAAGTATTTGTAATAAAATGGAAAACCCATGTTACAAAATGTTTCCAATGTTTCCTGGCACCATAAACTGTATCTTAAATCTTCAAACATAGCTAAACATTTTTGGAGGAACTGTAATGCTTAAAGTATTAGTTCCATGAGTAACACTTTGTGCAACACTCAAGGTGATAAAATCAGTTTTTCTAATCTAAAAAGGGTAGATTATATTGAGAAAAGGTCTAAGATTACAGGCCAGGGCAGACAGCATGCAATGCAACATATGCAAACATTCTGTTTAGTTAGTAAACTCTCATAAGGGAGCCGCAAACGTGTAGGCTCCCCGCTGAGAGAGAAGGACTATCGGCTGTTGTAAACACAGCCGACCGTCCTTCTCCCTGAAATGATCACAGAGCTCATGTGATCCTGCTAAATAGGATCACATGTCTCTGTGGTCATCTCAGAAGCCACACCCCCCACAGTTAGAATCACTCCCCTAGGGTCACATTTAACCCCTTGATCACCTATACTGCTAACCCCTTCCCTGCCAGTGTCATTATTACAGTAACAGTGCATATTTCTAGCACTGATTACTGTAGTAATGTCACTGGTACCCCCAAAGGTGTCAAAAATGTCAGTTAGGGGTCCGATCTGTCTGCCGCAATGTCGCAGTCCCGCAAAAAATTGCAGATTGCTGCCATTACTAGTAAAAAAAAACAATAAAATTGACATAAATCTTTCCCGTAGTTAGTAGACGCGATAACTTTTGCACAAACCAATCAAAATACGCTTACTGCAATTTTTTTTACCAAAAATATGTAGCAGAAAACAAATTGACCTAAAATGTTAAAACATTTTGATTCTTAAATCTTTTTTTTTTTTGAGAATGTCATATAGCAGAATGTGAAAAATATTGTTTTTTTTTTTTTTCAAAATTGTCGCTCTTTTTTTGTTTATAATGCAAAAGATAAAAATCACACAGGTGATCAAAAAGAAAGCTCTATTTGTGGGAAAAAAACAATGTCAATTTTATTTGGGTACATCTTTGCACAACTGCGCAATTGTCCATTAAATAAGGCAGTGCCAAATCGCAAAATAGGGCCTGGTCATTAAGGGGGCAAATCCTTCCTGTCTTGAAGTGGTTAAAACACATGTGGTCCAATTGTAGTGATAAGTCATCATGCTCTCTCTGATATTTTGTACATAAGGGGACAAAATCTGTTTAGAAAAAAAAAAAACCTCTGTCATAAAAGCTTGGGAATTCATACTAATTATATGGCGAAATAAATGTTAATAAAATGTCAAAACTATTTATAATACCAGATCACCTATTACCACCCTCCCTTATTCTCTACTGGTAATTAGTCCAATCATCTTTGTGGTAAGGCTCAGGAGTTGAGAGGGAAGGATGTGAGTTTTTGACTTTTACAAAGCACTACCTGCATGGAGTTTGCATGTTCTCCCTGTGCTTACGTGGGTTTCCATCGGGTACTCTGGTTTCCTTCCACACACCGAAGACTTGCTGGTAGGTTAATTGGCTCCTGTCTAAACTGGCCCTAGTGTATGTATGCATAAATGTGGGTTAGGGACCTTAGATTGTAAGCTCCTTAAGAGCAGAGACTGATCTGAATGTACAATATATATGTAAAGCGCTGTGTAAATTGACGGCGCTATTTAACCACTTGCCAACCAGCCACCACAGTTATATGGCAGCAGGTTGGCAGGTTCCAGCAAATCGCCATACCTGTATGGTGGTTTGTGGGAGTGATCCTGGGGGTGTGCGTGCGCCCACTCGCCAGTGAGGAAGACGAACCACGGGGCCAGTGGCTGCGATTGCCTTGTGAAGAGAGAACAGAGGTCTGCTGTTGTAAACACAGAAGACCGTTGTTCTCTCTGGTATCAATGCAGAGTTCCCGTGTTCCTCCTATTTAGAAACACAGGTCTCTGTATTGATTTCACAAGCCTACCCCTCCCCCACAGTTAGAAAACATCCCCTAGGCTCACAATTAACCCTTCGATCGCCCCTGGGTTAACCCCTTCCCTGCCAGTATCATTATTACAGTAATAGTGCATATTTTTAGCACTGATTGCTGTAGTAAGGTCACTGGTCCACCAAAAGTGTCAAAAATGTTATTTAGGGGTCCAATCTGTCCGCCGCAATGTCGCAGTTCCATTAAAAATCGCTTATCACCGCCATTACTAGTAAAAAAAAAAAAAAAATTACATAAATCTTTCTAGACGCAAAAACTTTTGCGAAAACCAATCAAAATACGCTTGTTAGGATTTTTTTTACCAAAAATATGTAGCAGAATACAAATTGTCCTAAAATGATGAAAAAAATGTGATTTAATTTTTTTTTTTTTGGGGGGGGGGGGGATAATATATATCAGAAAGTGAAAATAATGTTTTTTTTCAGAATTGCTGCTCTTTTTTTGTTTATAGCGCAAAAAATAAAAATCGCAGAGGTGATCAAATACCACCAAAAGAAAGCTCTATAGGTGGGAAAAAATAAGACATCAATTTTGTTTTGGTGCAGCGTCACACGACTGCGCAATTGTCCATTAAATTAACACAGTGCCGAATCACTAAAAAATGGCCTGGTCATTAAGGGGGAAAATCTTCTGGTTCAGAAGTGGTTAAATATCTGTAATCAATTAAATACATTTGAGTTGACATATGCATATGAATTTAACATCCTTTTCCTCTGGGATGATTTTGACATACAGTTTTTGTTGAGGATAACCCCTTTGATAATATGTGCCATATTGTACATAAAAACCCAACTGTCATATTTTTAGTTTTCAGATTTCTTTTGACATGAAGAACAATAAATGTAGACAGCTCTTCCTGTCTACGTGTCTAGTTACATTCATTACCTTAGAATAAGGAGATAACATTTTTACCACTTAAGCTTCTAATCATAATAGATACAGTCAATTTAATCAATGACTGATTTTTCCTTGACCTTTCTGAATTTTTTTTCTACGAAAAGTTTGTGGCACATATCATAAATCAATTAAACTGTAAAACACTTCAGCTGAAGTGGTATTTGCCTAGTTACTGCACGCCTGCTTTTCTGTTTTAGTGTTGAAGTACATGGGGGCAGACAACAGCTAAACACAGACAGCTAGCGCAAAATTATAAATTAGGTTATTTCACAGTATTTTCTATATCAGCCTTTCGTGTTTAATTTCAGTGCTTGCATTATTACAGTTTTAGGTGGGGTAATAGCATCTTCTTTTTTCTAACTAGTAAAGTAAAGAAAGTAATGTGGGTTCGGCAAGTAAAGTGAAGAAATGTTCTTGAAGACCCCTGAAATTATGAACTACATAACTAATAGTTCCACCTCATCCAAACCGCGCAATTAAATCATAATATGAGAGTAAAACACTCTGTGATTTAGTATAAAATGAATTGCCTGAAACAACACATTTCATGTGAATTTTTTTTTTTTACTGTTAATTTGCAGCAAACATCCCCACATCCCCATCATAATCTGGCATTGAACTTGGGTTCTTAATGCATTGGTTGACAAGATCTTACTTAGTGATAGTACTGTTATAAACCCTAACCTAAACTTAAATATATATATATATATATATATATAGGCAACAATATATGTTTTCCACAGTGCCTTCAAAATTTTGTGCAATTTAGGGGAAACTTAAGTTAAGTTAACTTAAGTTTAAAGTTTAGCAGTTTCATCTATGATCTGCTTGAAGTGCTTCCCTACACAAACATTTTTATCAGTTTTGGATTGAGCTGGGAAGTGTAAGCCCCCGTTCACACTGGGGCGACCTGTGAGGCGACCTGGTCGCCTCACAGGTCGCCGCAGGTCGCCTCCCATAGGGAAGCTGCGGACCCGTTCTGATAGGAGCGACACAAGTCGCTCCGACTCAGAAAAAGGGTCCGGAGCTTCTTTGGGGCGACCAGGAGGCGACCGCCATAGACTTCAATGTTACGAAGTCCGTGGCGGCCGCTCCGAGGTAGGTCGCGGTGCGAAGTAGCGTCGCCCCAGTGTGAATGGGGGCTTAGAGCCTCAGTCAGACTGTTATTGCTGTCTAGGCCTCCAGGGGAAGATTTTTCTTTTCTCCCTGTCCTGGTGACAAGTGAGGGAAAGTTTGGAAAAAATCTTCAGCATTGATCAAAAACCTCAATTTGTGACTACAACAGATATTTACCCAATATGGTTACAAATATATATTCTACCAACAACAAATATATAACATATCTATTCTATCTATATTAAATAGGAAAAGCTGCATTTTTACAATATTAAGGATTTTTTTCACAAAGTAAAAGTAAAAATAAATTAAAACTTTTAAAAACACAATCTCACTACTAGCACAAACGTAATATTCTGTTACAAAATGTATTGCCTGGGATTACATTTTTATCTGTCAAAAATGCCACTGCAATAATTAAAATTCTTATCCGTGAACACCAATTTATAATTGTTCAGAAATGGTAAGGCCATCCAGCAATCATTGTAGGTAAATTAATTATCTGATGTTTGCTGCAAAGAGACAAAATTGCATATGGCATGCACTCCCCCTTTCCCTAGAAGAACATCTGCTGAAAGTATTCTATGGACCCACACCTCCAAATAATACATTTCAGAACAAGTCTTTTAAGTCCCTTATATGTATGTGAAGTCGGATCACATGCATATAATCAAATGTAATATTGCATTTGAAATAGTGGAATATATGGGAAATCTTGCCATGAGGACCCTTATTCTGGTGGTAATGGACTAAGAAAGGATTTATTTTACTTTGGAATGATATTTTCTCACTTGCTAGTCAGAAGAGTTAAATACAATCTCATTAAGGAGACACACAAAAAAAAAATACAAAAAAAGTTTTGGCTTTAGATATACTTGATGGGTTATTTTTAGACATTCTTTCTTTTTTTTTTTTTTTTTTCGCTTTTAGGTTTGTAAAATAGCCTTTAGGGTGTAATTAATCCATATAAAGTTAGCATATGTAGCATAAGCATCATTGGCACATACATACAAATTAAAAAAAGCTTTCTCATATAAAACTATTTAGTGTCAAAAACTGATGTAATATAAATTTGCCACCCACATACCTACATTAGAAACAATCATGTCAATTTTCAGAAGCTGAAAAAATTATACCAAGATTATGGTAATACTAAGTGACATTTTATATACAAACAGCAAAAAACTACACAAAACCTCATTACAAACAAATTTGTCTATTCAAAAGGCCAGTATACGCTACATAAAAACCCATTACACATGTGAACCTGTCCATCTGAATAGATAGGCTAGCAACATTTTTGATTTCTATTGTAGGTTGGTCATGCTATTTTTGCCCACCAAATATAAGCTCATTGGGATCACAATAGAATGACAAGGTAACCTAACAAAATTATCATTTCACATACATGTAATGTGATAAAGAAATACATGGCAAAAACCTGCAGTGTTGAACAAGATGCGATTTCAAAGCTATTTACAATTTTGCCCCAGAGCAGTAATAAAATAGATGTGTTTTGCTGAGGTTTCAGACTATTCTGACTTTTATTGCTGTGTTTCTGTTTCTCTAGACCAAATCAGACTTGACATATAACACCAGCAGCATTTTCAGCAAAAAAATATCTGTAGCATGTACGTATAATAAAACTTTTTAGTTGACAAACTTTTTACCCATGGAATACTGTTTAATATGTTGTCCAAGACCTTAATAAAATCATTTGGAAATTCATCAGTTAGTGTCAAATACATTAATTCAAAGATATCCTGAATTCTGTATTCTGCATATATTTTTGCAGTAAAAAAATCATAGAACAGTGTATTAGCATTGCAATGTCTGTGACTGCAAGAAATGGGAAGCTAATGGAATCATCTAGAGCGATATAGATGGAGAGGAAATAATATATTATAAATGATAAATACTACTAAAAACTGACAAATATTTCAAATGTTGCTAGCTTCCTCTTTTTTTACCTAGTTCTCCTGTAAATAACATACTTCCTGTTCTTGGGAGGCTACACTTTCTCTTCTAGTTTGGAGGAAGCAACAGTTGCCTCTCAGGATGGACTTCAAATATTACAAAGAAATGGCCACTGCCCCCATGTATAACTGGCCTTTGCAGAAAGGAGCACATGGAAGGGCAATGCATGTCAAACAAAACTGAAGAAAATTCCCAGCCCTACCAATCAGCCTGCAACCAACCAAATTATCCTGTCTAACAGTTTGCGTTAAAAACAGGGGTTTAGTTTGCACATATTTGCAAATAAATGCGTAAGCTGCAGAGCCACTTCACAGCACACCAGTATTATCTGCAGTCCATAGATTTTTGGACTTCAAATATATCTGTCTTTTTATCTCTGTTATATGTGGGTTGATGGGTGTTAGAGATTTAGAGTTTAAATGATAAAAGTCTCTGAAATATATATAAATGTCATAATGTAATGATGTTTATTTTTGAAGGTTATTTCAGTATGTCTTTCAAGGACAGAGAAGCCATTTTGTTAAGTATGTATTTCCATTCTGAGTTTCTATGTTAGTTTGTTGGGTAGGGTTATGTGTCAACTATAAATGCAAACCATATATGCAAGAGTGGGTGCTACATTTATATTTAGAATTACTTCCTTCTTGGGATACACTTTTTGCTGACATCATCTTTGCATACAGCATAAAAGACAACTATATCTACAGATTAACACTTCTGGACCGGAAGATTTCCCCCCTTAATGACCAAGCCATTTTTTGTGATTCAGCACTGCGTTACTTTACCGGACAATTGCGCAGTCATGCAACACTGTACCCAAATAAGATTGATGTCCTTTTTTTCCCCCACAAATAGAGGTTTCCTTTGATGGTATTAGATCACCTGTGCAATTTTTTTTTTTTTTTGCGCCATAACAAAAAAAGTGCAACAATTCTGAAAAAAAAAAAATATATACATTTTTCACTTTCTGTTTTGTAACACCCCCCCCCAACAAAAAAAAAAATAAAAAAATCTAAATTTTTTTGCCATCGTTTTAGGCCAATTTGTATTCTGCTACATATTTTTGGTAAAAAAAAATCCCAATAAGCATATTTTCATTGGTTTGCACAAAAGTTAAAAATATGCACTGTTACTGTAATAATGACACTAGCAGGGAAGTGGTTAACCCAGTGGTGATCAAAGGGTTAAATGTGAACCTAGGGGGTGTTTTCTAACTGTGGAGGGGATGGGCTTGTGAAGTCAACACGGAGACCTGTGTTCCTAAATAGGAGGTACACAGGAGCTCTGTGTCGATAGCTAGAACAACGGTCTGCTAAGTTTACAACAGCAGACCGCCGTTATCTCCTCACGGGGACCGATTGTGGGTGCACGGGGGCAATCGTGGCTGCTGGCCCTGTGGATCAGCTTTCTAGCTGGCGAGTGGGCACGTGAGCCCCCAGGATTGTTCCTGCGAACCGCCGTACAAGTATGGCGATTCGTGGGAACCTGCCGACCTGCCGCTGTGCTGGCTGGTCAGCAAGTGGTTAAGCAGAGAAGAGAAAAGAACATCTTACACTCTGAAGAAACATAGTACCTCTCTCTCTCCTTTTGATGTGTTTCTGTTTTGTTCTATTTTCATATGTTTTGCTTTACTTTAAGAAAATAAACAACTTTCCTGAAGTATTGTGACAGCTGAGAAGTCTATTTCGAACATTTTGGTGACGAATGTGGACCTGGATGAAGTATATTTATCTTTGACTCCAGTTAGCAATCCTGCTACAGGGAGTGAGTTTTTTGTCTGTTTTCTCACCTATTAAAAGCTTGTGGTTCAGCAAGGAGAAGAAAAAAGAAGGACCCAGCTTGTACGAGGTTGATTGACATTGTCATTTGGACAGTGTTCTTCGAGTATTTTTAAATCAGGGAGGACTTCCAGTTAGGAAAGCGTGACGTTATGTACATGAAGATTTCTGCCAAGATTATAGTCCCTGCCAGAAAAAGCTGGAAGCCAGGACACATGAGAAGTTCTCACAGGATATAATGTTGGAAAGATTTCATGCTATTTTTTAAACCCCAACATTACAGGAAACCAGGCAGATGTTCCCTTTGTATGAGGCAAGTTTGGAAGTCAGATTCTGAAAAATTGAAGATGGAAGTCCAAGGACAAAAGAAGGAACAAAAGGCAAAAGAAAAGAAAAAAGACACTACTCATCTTGTTTTTCTTTCAGTGCGCACAGGACTGTCATTCTTAACAGGGGTGAGTGTGTTTGTTCATATAAGCAGATAAAATTGAATGGTTAACAACATCCTAAGCTCAAAAGTATAAACATAATTCTGTGTTATTAGGACCTGATAAATTCCATATATGGAATACAGGAATGCAGTGCTTTAATGATCAGTGCCAGAGTGTTGACAACAAAATGTTTAGCAAAGAATCAACTAAGTTTAATGCAGCATGTAAATTGTTGTTATCTCTTCATGAATATTTAGGCCAAAAGAAAATATGTGTTGTTACAAGTGGTCATTCTAAAAAATTACAGGAGGCAGAGCAAAGCTTTCAAGAGAATCCATTGATTGATATTGTGGAAAGAACTGTATGCAAATTAGATGAATGGATGGAAAAATACTAGTGAATTTAAAGGTTTACAAGCGGATGATTTTAAAACATTACAAAAAGCTTTACTAGCTTTAAAATATTGGAGGAATAAGGAAACAGAAATTAGGGGAATCTTACAAAGTTTACAATTTGAGTTAAAACATGATGAAAAAGATTCTGAGTATAGCCAATTGTTCTACTCCTAAATCTAAAACAGTAAAACTTTCTAGTCGGGTTCTCAATAGATTAAAATTACCTAAAAGCATTCCATAATATGTTGAAAAAAAGGGTATTTTTCAAAATATATGTTTATGTCTAAACTGCATATACAAGATGAGGCTGAAATAAAACAGCATTTCCTCTTATATCTTCCTTCGCACTACCATGTACAAATTCATAATGCTGAGGGATTTGATGTGTTGAATTTAAGAACACAGACCAGCAGGTTAAAAGCAGCTGTACAGGCATCAACAAGTTTAGATAGACTTAACATACAATTACTTGACTCTTTTAATATTTATAAGGATGACAATCTGCTGATAGATGCTGATAAATGGAAAAGAAAAAAGATTTTTTCACCATAGATGCACAGATCATACAAGTCCAAGGGATGCAGGTGAAAAGGTCCTTCTTTGCTTACAGTTTTTAATGTGGTAGCTAGGTCGCTGCCGCTCCAATCAAATCCACTGGTTGGCGAATGAGTCAACTGTACAAGGCAAAAAGAGACAAGGCGCACATCCAACATAGTGTAACGCCATTTTATTAAAAGTTATCAGAATTAAAATAGATGCACTCACATGTAGTCTAGGAATTCTGAACATGCCAACAACCTCCTATCCTTTATGGCCTCTTTAAGTGGAACCAGGAACCCGGTCTTGTGTCCTGGAAGGGCGATATATATATATTTCCTGGCCTGCTGACTGCATAGTATGCTCTGGCATCACCAGCCACAGCACCTGCGCCCGACTAGACCTGCACGGCACCTATCGCCCATGCGCGCATCTGCCGGGCTGGAAGACCGGTGGCCGCGGGGAACTCTCAGTGGATAGGAAGGAAGAATGTCAGACCCTGAACTGTTACTATGACGGCGCGTTTCACCTCTTCAGATGACCTGTCTCTTTTTGCATTGTTTAAATGGAAAAGAGCCTGGTGTTTAGTGTTTAATAAAAACCCTACAGATTTGGTCATTGAAGATACTAAATTAATGATTAAACAATTTTTACAAAAAAATCCAAATTTAGACTTAAATTAAAGGCAGCAGATTATCCTAATTTACTTGAAGCTACTCAGCAAATATTAAAAAATAAAAGTTTTGCTCAGCCTGAAATTTCTAATAGGAAGTCAAAAAATGTGCTGCGCTACAAAAAATTCTCCCAAATAAATAGAAAAATATTGATCTAAAATTAGCGTTTAGATATTAATTAACATATATGTGCATATAATACAAGCTTGAGCAAGGTAAAAAACAAAAATGTGCACAAAAAAAGTGTGAGAAAAGGGTGTTTTAAATCCCAGTGAAGTCCATAGCATTAGAGCATGAAGATGGTGCTCAGAAGAAATCAACAAAAAGGTCCCAGAGGTTAAGTCCAGATGACACTTTGAGAAGATAGTGGAGACATCGACATGCAGATCACCAGGTATACAACAAATGGCTGCTTACCAGAGCAAGTGGGTCTCTCAACCTAATGAGTCGACCAAACGAGTTTAAAGGTAAAACCAGGTATTACTGGATGTCTCCTTACAGATCCGGACACGACATCTACCTTCTATATCCAAGTAATGGAACTTATTCGTAATACCACAATAAGCCACAGGATGTCTCTCTATGGGCTCACACACGATATCCACATCACGACATTAAAAGAGAAGAATGTATACAGGGACATAGCGTAACTCCATTTGAGAAAATTTATTCCAATAAAAGCAAACAGTGCACTCACGTTTTCAGTAGAACATCAAGGCATGTAATAAAGACCCAGCTAAGAGTGAGCAAACATCTCTTGCGGTATGGAGATCCTTGGTAACCGGCTATTGGGGGGTGTGGTTGTGTCACGACTGGCTCACCCGACCGGTCAGGATGATGATGATGATGTCATATGTTTGACGAAACCGGTCGGGTGAGCCAGTCGTGACACAACCACTCCCCCAATAGCTGGCTACCAAGGATCTCCATACCGCAAGAGATGTTTGCTCACTCTTAGCTGGGTCTTTATTACATGCCTTGATGTTCTACTGAAAACGTGAGTGCACTGTTTGCTTTTATTGGAATACATTTTCTCAAATGGAGTTACGCTATGTCCCTGTATAAATTCTTCTCTTTTAATGTCGTGATGTGGATATCGTGTGTGAGCCCATAGAGAGACATCCTGTGGCTTTTTGTGGTATTACAAATAAGTTCCATTACTTGGATATAGAAAGTAGATGTCGTGTCCGGATCTGTAAGGAGACATCCAGTGAATATACCTGGTTTTACCTTTAAACTCGTTTGGTCGACTCATTAGGTTGAGAGACCCACTTGCTCTGGTAAGCAGCCATTTGTTGTATACCTGGTGATCTGCACGTCGGTGTCTCCGCTATCTTCTCAAAGTGTCATCTGGACTTAACCTCTGGGACCTTTTTGTTGATTTCTTCTGAACACCATCTTCATGCTCTAATGCTATGGACTTCACTGGGATTTAAAACACCCTTTTCTCACACTTTTTTTGTGCACATTTTTGTTTTTTACCTTGCTCAAGCTTGTATTATATGCACATATATGTTAATTAATATCTAAACGCTAATTTTAGATCAATATTTTTCTATTTATTTGGGAGAATTTTTTGTAGCGCAGCACATTTTTTGACTTCTTATCACGTTGGTACTTCTATGTTTCCTTTGTGCAGCAGCTCACTATTGTAATTTTTTTCACAAATTGTTCTTGATTAGCGCAGAAAACCCCACCACTTCACATGAAATTTCTAATAGCCAACTGTTTTTGCAATAGGAATTTCTGAGTGGGGGCTCTTGCAGGGGAAGGAGTCTTTCTTGGGGAATTGGCCAACTGTGGTATATGGGCAGGCCCCATTTTGCCAGCTCTAAAAGGAGGAAACCACTCCATTGCTTTTACTGTAACAAGGAACGTCATTTTAAAAACCAATGTACTCGCTTTTTGGCAGATGTACAATAACAAACGATAAAAAAAGAAAGCTACCAACAGTATAATGGGCTTCAAAGGGTGTCAGCTTTGATTGACAGTAATAAATCGCCTTTGGCGCCCTCTGAGGAGTATGTGACATTTAAGGAATGTACTGTACTAACCCCTACAGGGAAGCAGTTTCAGTTACAGACCTTAGCTAATCACCCTATGGCAGCTCCCATCTGTGTTGTAGGACAAACAGATTCTTTCTCTGTCAACCCTTCCAGAGACTTATAATGGAATGTACAAAAGTGAAGGTGTGCCCCCCCACAACTCCTCTTACTTTCATGACTTCTTTATTTTTGGGTAAGGATGGAACACCCTTTGTTGAAGGAAGAGTGGAGGGTATGGAATGGGAACATATTTTAATTGATTCAGGGGCTGCAGTCTCTTGTTTCAGCCACAAATTAAAACCTATTTATGATAAGTAAATTAGGTTAACTGGTTTTACTGTAGAAGGTGTAGTTGCCTATCAAAGTTGTCTAGTAAAACTGGCATTTAAAAACAGAGCACCAGTCCCAGACAAATACATTTTGTGTTCTTTTTTTATAATACCTGTCACAAGTGAGCTAGGTGAAACACTTTTAGGCTTGTATACGCTAAGTTCCCTTGGTTGTATTGTTGACATAATTAACCTTACTTTGTGGAGAGATTCACAAAGAAGTGTTTGTGAAGTGATTCCTTTTTCAGAGCCCAAGGATGACATCTTTGCTGTGTCAACTGTCAATGTCAGTGAGTTAAAGAGTCAGTTACAACTGATGTTTCTAAAGCTTTGGATAGAGAAAAACACTGATTGTGGAAAAGTGAACATTATTGGCCACATTGTTGGTGATGAATTGCCTCCATACCAGAGACAATAAAAGTTACTGCCAGAGGCGATACCTCATATTAGAGAGGCAATCAGTGAATTACTAGAGCAAGGAGTAATTGTGGAAGGTCATTCTCCTTGTTCCACCCCAGTGTGGGCAGTAAGAAAAAAATCAGGGGCGTGACGTTTGGTTTTAGATCTGCAAATGGTTAATAAGTATACGTCTCAAGAAGCTCAATTGGTTTCTAGTGCCCCTGTGATCATGGCTAAGTTGCGAGGTGACTGTTTATTGTTCACTAGCCTTGATATTTCAAATGGATTCTTTAATATACCAATAACTTCGGAATCTGCTCTGAGATTTGGTTTCACATTTGACAACAAATCATATATGCTTGCATGATTATGTCAAGGGTTTGATAGTTCACCTGTCTATTTTCACCAAGCTCTAGCTCAAGTTTTGGATCCATTACAATATGGTGATAAGGTGCTCCAATATGTTGATGAAATTCTTATCCAGACTTCAGAAAAAAAGGAACATCAAGGCATAGTCTTTAATGTTTGTAGAGCATTAGAGGGGGTGGGATTAAAAATGGATTTGAACAAAGTTCAAATCATGCAATCTAAAGTGAAGTTCTTGGGGATTACAATATCTGGCAATGGAAGAAAACCTATGGAAGAGAGATTAAAAGCTATTCAAGAGGTGCTATTGCCTACTACCGTAACTACTCTAAGAAGGTTTTTGGGATTTGTTAACTTTTTTCGAGAATTCATAGAGAACTTTGCAGAGTGAGCAAAATCTCTTTGTGAGTAGTGATGGACGAACATCGGCCGGGGCGGTTCGCGAACGCCAGCCGCAAATTTTCTCAAAAGTCAGCGAACCGCGAGTTTGCGGCGGGCCCCATTGACTTTAATGGGAGGCGAACTTTAAAAACCTTTAGGTCATATTTGCAGCCACAAAAGATGTACTAGCTGAGCACAAATTGTCCCAGCACAAGGACAATGTCATAACAAAAGTATTGCAATTGAAAAAGTTGCCCTAAATTTTTTATTTTTTTTTTACAGAAAAAAAAATATATATTTTTTTTCATAAATCAGCCAGAACTGACAGCAGCCAGTAAATACATTGTCTAATACATATAGGGTCCATTCACACATCTGTAAAATGGGTCCACATCCATTCCACAATTTGGCGGAACCTTTACAGACCCATTGTTTTTCATTTCCAGTCTGAAAAATTAGGCATTCACAGGATAAAGAAGTAAGTGTCGGCCATTCCAGGCCCAAAAATTAACCCACATGTGTTTATCTGACAGCTAAGAACGTTGTATTCTGTGGCTGAAGGTACATTAGGCATTCACAGGTAACAGAAGTAAGTGTCGGCATAAAACGCACCAAAAAATAGCCCACGTGGGTTTACCTGACAGCTAAGAATGTAGTACTCTGTGGCTGAAGGTACATTAGGCATTCACAGGATACAGAAGTAAGTGTCGCCCATTCCAAGCCCCAAACATTAGCCCACATGGGTTTACCTGACAGCTAAGTACGTAGTATTCTGTGGCTGAAGGTACATTAGGCATTCACATAGTATACAGAAGTAAGTGTCGGCCTGTATAGGCTGCAAAAATTAGCTCACATGGTTTGAACTGACAGCAAAAAATGTATTTTTTGATGGCTAGAGGTATGTTAGGTGTTCACAGTACACAGAACCGTAAGTGTTGGCCTGTATAGGCTCCAAAAATGAGCTCACATGGTTTAAACAGACAGCAAAAAACATAGTTTTTGATGGCTAGAGGTACGGTAGGCGTTCACAGTACACAGAACTGTAAGTGTCGGCCTGTATAGGCTCCAAAAATTAGCTCACATGGTTTGACAGCAAAGAACTTAGTATTTGGTGGCTGGAGGTACATTAGGTATTCACAGAAAAAATAATTGTCGGCCCTGAAAGTCCCCTAAAATTTGCCATTCAATGGACATGAAATGCCTTTTATGCCGCTGTATGTAGCGAAGCCAAGGACCAGGAATTGTTGTGGGTGGAGGAATTTCGATGAAACCTGGTCTACTGGTCACATGTGTTGAATTCCTCAGAGATCCATGCCTCATTCATTTTTATAAATGTGAGGTAGTCTACACTGTCATGAGCTAGACGAGTGCGCTTATCGGTCACGATCCCCCCTGCTGCACTGAACGTCCTTTCGGACAGGACACTGGACGGGGGGCAAGCCAACATTTCCATTGCAAATAGTGCAAGCTCTGGCCAGAGTCAAGCCTGCCCACCCAGTAGTCCAGGAGTTCATCACTCCTCAGAGTACCCACATCGGCCGTTAACCCGATGTAGTCGGACACTTGTCGGTCTAGGATCCGGAGTACAGCTGTTGATGGTTCAGCTGAAAGAAGGATCTCATATCTGAAGTGACCAAGACATCTTCCAACCGCCCTCTTCTTGCAGGCGCTGTTGGATTGCTACCCGCAACTGTCTCTCTGTGACTGGACATTCCTCTGCCAGCGCACGGAAAAGCAGAATGCAGCATTTCCCTCAGCAAGGCCTGGAAGTGCTGCATTCTGAATGCCCTCTGTGATTGTGGTAACATTTCTGCCATTTTGTGTTTGTACCGGGGGTCTAAGTACATTGCCACCCAGTACTGGTCCTTAGCCTTTATGCGTTTTATACAGGGGTCCCCCTTAAAACACTACAGCATGTAGGCCCCCATTCCCACTAAACTGGAAGCGGCATAGCAACCTGTTGTCCTCGTTCTCCTCCCCCTCCCCCCATCCACGGATAACACCAGGGATCCCAGAAAGGTTTAAAGCATGCTCTTCTTGCTCCTCCTCACCCCCCCCCCAGCACCATCCTCCTCCTCTGACTCCTCTTCAGACTCCTGCTGTTGATTTGTCTCAGATAGAGTAGCACCCCCTTGGAATTCATCCAACATTGCAACTTCCTGATCTTCGTGCTCCTGCTCCTCGACGTTTTGATCAATGACACGCCGCAATGCACGCTCCAGAAAGAAGGTGTAAAGTATGATGTCACTTATGGCACCCTGGCCGTGACTGACCAGTTTGGTGATCTCATTGAATGGCCGCAGAAGTCTGCATACGTCCTGCATGAGCAGCCACTGGTCAGGTGAAAAATACCCAAGCTCCCCACAACCTGTCCTGCCGCCGAGTTCGAAAAGGTAGTCATTAACTGCACGTTTCTGCTGGAGCAGCCTATCGAGCATATGCAACGTTGAGTTCCATCATGTCAGGCAGTCACAAATAAGACGCCTGAGGGGCAGGTTGTGTCGCCGCTGAATCTCAGCAAGACGAGCCATGGCTGTGTAAGATCTTTGGAAATGGCCTGAGATTTTCCTGGCCTGCCGCAAGACGTCCTGGACCCCAGGGTATTTGCCAATGAATCGCTGCACCACCAAGTTCAGGATGTGTGCCATGCATGGCACATGTGTTATTTTGCCCTGTTTCAGCGCGCTCAGCAGATTGGCACCGTTGTCGCACACCAGTTTACCAACTGACAAATTCAGCAGGGTCAGCCACTGATCTGCCTGTGAATGCAAAGCTGAAAGCAGTGCAGGACCAGTGTGGCTCTTGGCTTCCAGGCACAACAGACGCAGCACAGCATGGCAACGTCTCACCTGGCATGTGGAATATGTTCTGGGGATCTTGGGCGGTGCAGGAGAAGAGACGGTAGCAGCGGAATAGGAGGAGTCAGCCGAGGAGGAGAGGGAGGATGATGGAGGAGGAGGAAGAAGAGGCAGGCCTGCTTGGAATCCGTGGCGGTACAACTAAATCTACACGGGTGCCACGGGTTACATGCTTAATGGCCGTCAGAAGGTTCACCCAGTGGGCAGTAAAAGTGATATACCTTCCCTGCCCGTGTTTGCTAGACCATGTGTCTGTGGTCAGATGTATATTGGCACCAACACTGTGTGCCAGAGATGTATTCACTTGCCGCTTAACTTGGCCATACAGCTCTGGAATGCCATTTTTGCGAGAAATATTTCCTGCCTGGGACCTTCCATTGTGGTGTTCCAATGGCCACAAATTTACGAAAGGCCTCCGAGTCCACCAGTTGATATGGCAGTAGTTGGTGGGCTATCAGTTCCGACAAGCCAGCAGTCAAACGTTGGGCAAGAGGGTTATCCGGCGTCATTATTTTTTTCCGCTTCAACATTTGGACCACAGAAGCCTGCCTTTTTCCAGAACAACATGACGACGGCATCATGCAAGGTGGAGTGGAGGGCAAATGTGAGGAGAGAGGAGAAGGAGAAGGAGAAGGGGCTGGATGGTGAGAGCCTGGAGTGTGGCTTTGTGGGTTTAACTTCTGACGGTGTTGCTCCCACTGGGCTCGGTGATGGGAGTTTAGGTGCCTTCTTAAGGCGGTTGTCCCTAGGTGAGTGTTGGGCTTACCGTGACTTATGCGTTGACTGCTAAGGCTGCAGATGGCAACAATGTTGTCAGCAACGGACACTTAAAAAAAGTCCATGTGCTGGCGTCCTGGGAGAGCCAGATGTGACTGTACATGGTTGATGGCTCGCTCCTGATACATTTGCAGTCTGCTTTCTACCTCTTGTGCAATGCAAGTTCTGCCTGCCTCTCCTTCCTATCTGCCGGTCCGTCTCTCCTTCTGAACTCCCTTCCTCTTCCTCTCTTGTGGACTCCCATGTGACGTCCATAGACTCGTCATCATCGACGTCATCTTCCCCACCACTAACATTCGAGATCTCGGAGTAGGCAGCAACAGCGGGGACCAACCTCCTTGGGCTGATCTGGGTACTGTTGTCAGACTGCTGAGTGGCGGCTGTTGCTACCTCCTCTTCCTGATCCGATTCCAACAATGGCTGCGCATCGCCAACCTCTTGTGATGGATCGGAAAATAATTCCAGTGACTCAAGTGGAGGGTATGTGCTGGTGGTGGTGGTGTCTTTGGGGGTGCACACAGCAGAGCATGAAGAGGGTGCAGATAGAGAGGATGAGGAGGGTGCAGAAGAGGAAGGCTGAGTGACCCACTCAACCAAGTCTGGTGCGTCCTTTGTCGTAATTGCACGCGGCTTTTGAAACTTTGCAGTTAGGCTCCAGTCTACTGCCCTACCCTTACCACCCCTGCGTACGTCTCTGCCTCTTCCTCTGCCTGTCATGTTTTTTAATTAACCTGTGACAAAAGTCTCAAGAGAATTGCAGTATATCTGGAAAATGGTAGATAACACCCCTCTTCAGTCTGTGCTATTGGGGGGCCACTGGTCTATCACACCAGTTCTACAAATAATTGGCCAGTAACTGTTGTCACTGTGTGTAGCACAGTCAACACAGCAAGAGAGGCCACATTTTTTCAGGACTAAAATACACTCTTAGAAAAGTATACTGTTAAATAACACCCCGCTTCAATATGTGCTATTGGGGGGCCACTGGTTTATCACACCAGTTGTTGAAAAAATTGGCCAGTGAGTTTGGCGCTGTGTGTATCAGACTTCACACAGCAACAGAGGCAATGTTGTTGCAGGACACAAATACACTTGTAAAAGTATACTCAGTCAGATAACACCCCACTTCAATATGTGCTATTGGGGGGCCACTGGTCTATCACACCAGTTGTTGAAAAAATTGGCCAGTGAGTTTGGCGCTGTGTGTATCAGACTTCACACAGCAACAGAGGCAATGTTGTTGCAGGACACAAATACACTTGTAAAAGTATACTCAGTCAGATAACACCCCACTTCAATATATGCTATTGGGGGGCCACTGGTCTATCACACCAGTTGTTGAAAAAATTGGCCAGTGAGTTTGGCGCTGTGTGTATCAGACTTCACACAGCAACAGAGGCAATGTTGTTGCAGGACACAAATACACTTGTAAAAGTATACTCAGTCAGATAACACCCCACTTCAATATGTGCTATTGGGGGCCACTGGTCTATCACACCAGTTGTTGAAAAAATTGGCCAGTGAGTTTGGCGCTGTGTGTATCAGACTTCACACAGCAACAGAGGCAATATTGTTGCAGGACACAAATACACTTGTAAAAGTATACTCAGTCAGATAACACCCCACTTCAATATGTGCTATTGGGGGGCCACTGGTCTATCACACCAGTTGTTGAAAAAATTGGCCAGTGAGTTTGGCGATGTGTGTATCAGACTTCACACAGCAACAGAGGCAATGTTGTTGCAGGACACAAATACACTTGTAAAAGTATACTCAGTCAGATAACACCCCACTTCAATATGTGCTATTGGGGGGCCACTGGTCTGTCACACCAGTTCTACAAATAATTGGCCAGGGAGTTTGCCACTGTGTGTAGTGTTGCTGCAGAAACGCTCAGTCTCACGACCACACCTGTCACAATGCTGCACAGTGCACAATAATACTACTAATCCACTATAATATGCCTTCTACAAAGTATATTATACTGTGGATTAACAGTAAAAAGGACAGGGCAGTCCTTTTTAATAACAGGAGAAGCCCTGTAATCATTTGAAGACCTAAAGAAAGCCTTTTTAAATTCAGTGTTTCTGATCAATGTAGATCCCTCTCAACCATTTTACATTTTACATTCAAGTGTATGTGGGTGATGAGACAATTTCATCTGTACTTTTACAAAAATGGCCAAAACCATATCGAGGCTTGGATACTAAATTACATCTTATCGCATTTTATTCTCGGTTATTGACATCAGTTGAGAAAGGTTACTCATCTTGTATAAAAAATGTGTTAGGGGTAAATTGTACAATGCTACAGACACATTGGGGGTTTTGCACCACTTGTTTTGCAAACACCTCATGTTACACTAAAGGTGTTATTACAAGGAAAAACAAGGAGTGTTGATTCACAAAGATTCGCTCAGTGGCAATTCGATTTGAAGTGAAAGGCTTGTCAGTTGAAGTGGGAGATAAATATTTCTTGGATCAAATAATGCAATGTGAAGGACAGAGTCACGATTGTGTAATTGAACATGAAAAAGTCAATCCTTCCCCTTTCAGTGGACATTACCAGGAGGGAATTCCTTGTGCCTATATAGATGGCGTCAGATAATGGCACAATGGAGTGTATGTAATGGGATTTACTGTTTGGATTCCCGATCACCAACTTTTGTTAAAATATAAGGTTCCTGGATATATGTCTGCACAAAGAACTGAACTTGAGGCTGCCTTGTGTGTTTTACAGTCAGAAGACAGAGCACTGAATATTTTCAGTGAGAGTGCATATGTGGTTCATTCATTCACACTGTATCTTTCTATATGGTCAATGACCATTGAGTACTGTCCGTGATACTTTTTTTATTTGCACTAACATACAATTTTTCAGGACAAGCTTTCAGGGTATGTCCCCTTCATCAAGATCCAAGCAGTACTGATCCACAAAATGTTAGCAGCATGGTAAAAAAACACAAAATCTCTAAGCCAAAGGAAAAAAAAAAAAAAAAGGAAAAAACCAAACAAACATAAGTTAAACTGGCATGGTAATAAAACTAGCTTGATTAGTGAGATAAGATAGAGGGAGAGTTGAAGACAGGGGAAGGTGGGGGGGGGGTCATAGTCACGGAGGGGGTCGTAAAACTGTAGGATAATGAGTAAGGAAACCCATATCTAAGTTTAAGCCGTTATTTTTTGTGTCAAAAAGAAGTATCATTCTTAGGTCAAAAGTTTTCCTTTCCTGCATGGTTCTGAAATTCCCTTTAAGAACTAAAACATTGAGGTCTTCTATAGTGTGGTCCGGTTGTGAAAAATGATGTCCCACAGGTGTACAGATATTTAACAAAAAACCCCCTTGAGGAATGGTTGGGACTTTAAGGGTAACTATATTAGACTCTCATGACAGAGATATATAAAAATAAAATGTGTCTTTATTTTGAAAAAGTAGAATGATTGAAGAACCATCAAAACAGAACGAACATATGTTTAGACAGTATGCATGGACATTTATACAAACAGTCACAGGTTACAGCAGAATCCAACACGTTTCAAATGCAGTATAATACATGAATCTTCCTCAGGGAATCTGCATATATTCCTGAAAAAGTAACCACATACAGAATAAGTCCCAAAAAGAGGGGCACAGTTCAGTATATACAGTTTACAAATATATAGATATATATAATCTTGCAATTGCGACCATGTAGTCTCGAGGAGAAAAAACAAAAAAAAAACAAAAAAAACAAAAAACAAACCAAGAAAGAGGGGGGGAGAGGGGGGAGAAGGGAAGGAGAGGAGAAAAATTCCCAGATGGAGTACCACTAATTAGGAGGTCACATACCTGCAAAAAATGGGAAAGCCCAGCAACCCTGTCCCAATGGGGATATGTTCCGTTCCCACAAAGTGAAAGCTAGAGTCAGGTGTGTGTATTATTGGCCTTAACCTAGAAACAATGGTAAACAATCAGAAAACTACCAATGTAGAGTTCAAGCTGCACTATACCAAAAAAGTATATAACTTATTTCAAACAATTCACCTGGTTCGATGATTAATCACAAATAAAAAAGTGAAGAAAAAAGGGAGTAAAAAGTTTCCCCTGAAATAAAAAACACAGGGGGGAGAAAAAAGGTTCCTGGAAAGTTCCAATTGATTATTCCATAGTATGAGTATCTCCAAAATTTTATTGATAGGTCCTATATTAGGAAAAGAAAAGAAAAAGCTAAGCCATACATAGATGTTCCTGACCGTCATATGAAATATGATGAACACATTTCATATGGGGTGCCTTACCTCAGTAGCGGTGAATCATTATGATATTTCCATCAATTCAATACATATGTATAGTCCCTCGGGATATATACAAGCAAAAGTATATTCCAAAATCCTTGGTGAAAAGTGCACCATTACTTGCCTAAGATGAATGTAAAGAAAATACATACATCTATGTCAATGTATATAGAAATCTCGGCTAAAGTACGTAATAAATATTTCCAATAAAATAAAGGAAAATATAATACCATTAAATGTAGGGAAGGCAGTAAATCATGGAGTCACGCTGTCCACCAAGGCTGACAGAATCCAGCTCTATGATACCTTGATAGAGCCGCAATGGCGTCCGCCACGTGTGTCCTAATAGACTGGAGGGAGGGGAGAAAAAGCCTCCTTAACCAGAATCAAGAATAAATGTAACAATCGGGGTCCTAAGAAGGTACTTACTATCGTGTAAAAGGTTTCGAGGAACACCAGTCCTGAGGTGACTTCGGAGAGATAACTCTCCGGACTGACTCTCGGCGTGTCCTTAAATAACCCAAGGGGGGCCAGTGATCTCGCGGTAAACATCGCGAGATTTGTGTGTACTGATGTCGTCATTTCCGTCTATCGCGGGATAACCCGTGGGTTTATTAGGGATGACATCACTTCCGTTTTAAATGTCCAAGTTGCGGAGCGCTGTATGAAGCCAAAACTAGTGACTACTTCCTCCCTTACTCGGTATTGGACATTATTGTATGTCCACCCGAGACCACGGCGGCTCACAGGCACAGCAAGATGAACAAGGAAATAGATTTGTCACATAAGTGAAACCCGATTGAAAATATGAGGATATAAATTAATGGTTATATCTCACATGAAAAATCCAATCGTAGTACAGGTTTAACTAAGTAGACTTGGACATTTAAAACGGAAGTGATGTCATCCCTAATAAACCCGCGGGTTATCCCGCGATAGACGGAAATGACGACATCAGTACACACAAATCTCGCGATGTTTACCGCGAGATCACTGGCCCCCCTTGGGTTATTTAAGGACACGCCGAGAGTCAGTCCGGAGAGTTATCTCTCCGAAGTCACCTCAGGACTGGTGTTCCTCGAAACCTTTTACACGATAGTAAGTACCTTCTTAGGACCCCGATTGTTACATTTATTCTTGATTCTGGTTAAGGAGGCTTTTTCTCCCCTCCCTCCAGTCTATTAGGACACACGTGGCGGACGCCATTGCGGCTCTATCAAGGTATCATAGAGCTGGATTCTGTCAGCCTTGGTGGACAGCGTGACTCCATGATTTACTGCCTTCCCTACATTTAATGGTATTATATTTTCCTTTATTTTATTGGAAATATTTATTACGTACTTTAGCCGAGATTTCTATATACATTGACATAGATGTATGTATTTTCTTTACATTCATCTTAGGCAAGTAATGGTGCACTTTTCACCAAGGATTTTGGAATATACTTTTGCTTGTATATATCCCGAGGGACTATACATATGTATTGAATTGATGGAAATATCATAATGATTCACCGCTACTGAGGTAAGGCACCCCATATGAAATGTGTTCATCATATTTCATATGACGGTCAGGAACATCTATGTATGGCTTAGCTTTTTCTTTTCTTTTCCTAATATAGGACCTATCAATAAAATTTTGGAGATACTCATACTATGGAATAATCAATTGGAACTTTCCAGGAACCTTTTTTCTTCCCCCTGTGTTTTTTATTTCAGGGGAAACTTTTTACTCCCTTTTTTCTTCACTTTTTTATTTGTGATTAATCATCGAACCAGGTGAATTGTTTGAAATAAGTTATATACTTTTTTGGTATAGTGCAGCTTGAACTCTACATTGGTAGTTTTCTGATTGTTTACCATTGTTTCTAGGTTAAGGCCAATAATACACACACCTGACTCTAGCTTTCACTTTGTGGGAACGGAACATATCCCCATTGGGACAGGGTTGCTGGGCTTTCCCATTTTTTGCAGGTATGTGACCTCCTAATTAGTGGTACTCCATCTGGGAATTTTTCTCCTCTCCTTCCCTTCTCCCCCCTCTCCCCCCCTCTTTCTTGGTTTGTTTTTTTTTTTTTTTTTTCTCCTCGAGACTACATGGTCGCAATTGCAAGATTATATATATCTATATATTTGTAAACTGTATATACTGAACTGTGCCCCTCTTTTTGGGACTTATTCTGTATGTGGTTACTTTTTCAGGAATATATGCAGATTCCCTAAGGAAGATTCATGTATTATACTGCATTTGAAACGCGTTGGATTCTGCTGTAACCTGTGACTGTTTGTATAAATGTCCATGCATACTGTCTAAACATATGTTCGTTCTGTTTTGATGGTTCTTCAATCATTCTACTTTTTCAAAATAAAGACACATTTTATTTTTATATATCTCTGTCATGAGAGTCTAATATAGTTACCCTTAAAGTCCCAACCATTCCTCAAGGGGGTTTTTTGTTAAATAACTCTATAGGGATTATGGTAACACAGTACTTGGCAACTACCTACTTATATTTATAGTCCACAGGTGTACAGAAACTATCTTCTTTATGTTCCTTGATGGTATGTCTGTGCAAATTCATCCTCGCTTGCAACTTCTGTCCTGTTTCACCTATATAAGATCCTTTGCTACATCTTTTGCATTGGATGAGGTACACAACATTATTGGAGGTGCAGTTGTATGATCCCATAATATTAAAGGTCCCATTTGTGTGTGTGACACTTTTAGACAGATTGATCTGGTTGCACAGTTTGCAGCGTTTTTTATGGCAGGGTTTGCTCCCATTATTTGCGACTTCATAATCAGAATGAAGTTTTCTGCTGAATAGTTTATGTCTGAGGTTGGGTGGTTGTCTGAAAGCCAGTATTGGAGGTTGTTGGAATATTCCTTTCAGAGTTTCATCTTCTGCTATGATGGGTTGTAAATCTTTGATTATCTTTCTTATCCCTTCTAGTCCTGGATTGTATGTGGTGACTAGAGGCACACGGTTATTTGTTTTTTTCTCTTTGTATTGGAGAAGATTTTCCCTTTGGGTTTTCAAGGCTGTGTTTATGCCGGTGTTGATGGTTTTGTCTTTGTAACCTTTCTTACGGAAGGAGTTTGCTAGTGTTCTGAGATGTTTATCTCTGTCTTTTGGGTCTGAACAGATTCGGTGGTATCTGATGGCCTGGCTGTGTATGATGGCCCGTTTAGTGTGTTGGGGGTGAAAACGTATTAGTGCACTAATACGGCTAGAATTACCTCAAGCGTATATGGTCAATGAGAGGCATGGTTGAGTCTCAAAATAACCCACTTCAACATGCTCAGGTTCTTTCAGAAATAGAACATATAGGAAAGACCAAACCAACTTAGTGGTCCTTTTGCAAAGTTAAAGCACATCAAAAGTTGTCTACTGATGAACATGTCATAGGAAATGTCTATGTTGACAAAGCTGCAAAAGAAGCTGCTTTGACAGGCATTAATAGATATCCTGACATGGAAGAAGAAATTGTGAGTGTAGTAGTCAAAGAACAAGACTCTATTAAGGCCACTACTTTGCAAGATTTAAGTTGGTCACAGGATAAAGAGGGGGATCCTGAAATTTTATCTCAGTTAGAATCAGTGCAGACTGATAGTGGAGATAAAATGTATTGTAAAAACATTGAAGGTCGTTTGGTTCCCTATATTCCAACAATGAGGGCTAAAGCTCTTTTGAAATGTAATCATTCCTTTTTGTACATCCAGGATCTGACTGTTTGTATGAGCTAATAAAAGTAAAGTTTTGAAATCCCTTTGTCATCAAACTTCTGAGTCTTGTCGTATTTGTTTACAGAACAATCCGAAAAGTAAAATGGAAACTAAAATTACAAAGAGTAGCTATCATTGATGGACCTTGGCAATCTATACAGATTGATTATATTGGTCTTTTCCACCTGCTAAAGGGTGATACAAGTATGCTCTTGTAATTTAGATTTTCTCTAAATGGATCGAGGTAATTCCAGCAACATATTATACTGCTTTAGCAACAGCTAAGTTGTTGTGGACTTATATAATATCCCATTAGGATTGGTTCCAAACTATGGAAACAGACAATGTCCCCCATTTTGTAGGACAGGTAATGAAGATCATGTGTGCAATTTTAGGCGTTCAGCAACAATTTCATGTTCCTTATCATCCTCAATCCTCAGATATTGTAGAATGTATGCATCATACCATTAAGTCCAAATTGGTTAAGATGATTCAAGAAAAAGGTAAAGATTAGGTGACTCATTTACCTGCTATACTTTTTGTCTTAAGAGCTTCAGTATCTTCTAGTACATGTTTGTCACCTTTTGAGTTGATGACAGGACGAAGAATGTCTATTCTTCTACCTTTTGAGATTAGCATACCTAGTCATTTACAACCTGTTGTACAGAAAGAAGTGTGGTTGCAAACATGCAACAACAGGTACAGAAACTTCAGAAGTTTGCTGCTCAAAATATGGCTAGACCCTTGCCAGATTTAAATATAACTTATGTTTTGGATAAGACTTCTACTTCTGATGAGTATGTCTAGTATTCCAAGGAGTTCAGGTTATAGATTTGCAAGTACCTGGGATGCCAATTGGGAAGGTCCCTTTCTTATTCTTAATGTAATGGGGACTACAGTTCTTCTTGTTCAGAGAATTGGTAAAAAACACAGAAAATACTCTAAGCCCAGAATGGTCCATATTGATCAATGTAAATTACGTAAAAAAAATATATAATCAAGAATGTGATGCTTTTTTTTTATTTTCTCTCCTAGATATGTCTTTCGTTACTAAGTTTAAATAATATAATTTTATCTTTTCTAAACTTTTGAATTCTTCTCTGACCATGAGACAACCACAACCATACTTCTTTTTGTCACTACTTCTTGTTTTTGCTTTCATCCTTATTCCCTCTCGATTGTGTTATCAAGGACTATTGTTTTTGTATGTACTTCAATGATTTACTCATATGGACTTGAATCATAAGAGACATTCTGATCATTTGAACATTATGAAAGGGGGAGTTGGGATGCGATTCTTTTTTTTTTTTTATTCCTATTTTATTATTATTATTATTTCAGGTTCTTAAATAGCGCTGCACTTTTACATATACATTGCACATTCACATCAGTCCCTGCACACAGGGAGCTTACAATCTAAGGTCCCTAACTCACATTCATACATACATAGTAGGGCCAATTTATTATTTTTTTTTTATAAAGGATCCAATTAACCTACCAGCATGTCTTTGGAGTGTGGGAGGAAACCCATGCAGGCACAGGGGGAACATGCAAACTCCAGGCAGTTAGTGTCGTGGCTTACAAATGGGGTTACATTTCTTACACATGAATTGTCTGATATAGGAGAATATGAGTGTTTAGAGCATGACAATTTTTTTTTTGCTGATGATATTTCTATGAATACTCAGTATGGATGTTCACATACCATTTGAATATGTCATTGTGGAAAATAAATCATCAGTTTCCACATTGTTTTCCATATGTTAAACAACTACAGTATAATTGTTGGGAAAAGAAGAATATAGAAATTAGTTTGTTGGTCATAGAAAGAATATATAAACCATTAATATGGCAATTGAATAATGGATAGTTATGTTTTCATGTGTCTAAAGATGAGTGGATTACTTATAATACTTATAGTTGTTCGGTGTCAAAGATAATATATAAAGGCCTATATTGTACAAATCATTCAGGTATTGGAGGTTCTTGGGATGGAGGAAATTTTACTTATCAATCAATAATTTATATTACAAAATAATATAATTTAAAATATCAAATATATACAGTAATTTACCTCTTCCTCGCATTGAAATAGGAAAACAGTTATATGATATGGTTAAGGATGTACGAGTCTTACAAGAATCTAAATAAATTTATGAGATTGAAGGAAGAAACTTTTTGATGATATTACATCATTTGGAAGGAAAATTAATTAAAATAATAAGTAATATAATGATTTTAATGTCTTTTGGTGAAATGAAAATGTTTATTTTTTTTCACAGGACAACACACCCAATTTTATGGTTACTTATATTATTTTTTATTGCCCCCCCACCCCAAAGCACCTTGCCCTCATGTTGATGGGGACAGGGGTCTCTTCCCTGTGTGCTGTGGTTGTGGGGGTCTGACAACAGTAATTTATTCACTGCACCTGAGAAGTGCATTGTGGGGTGGCCGGGATCTTGGGGTCCCCTTGTTTAAGGGGGCTTCCAGATTCTGCTAAGCCTCCCCCCTGCAGACCCCCACAACCACAGCCCACGGTTGTCGGGAAGAGACCCCTGTCCCCATCAACATGGGGGCAAGGTGCTTTGGGGTAGGGGGCAGAGCTCATTTGCCCTC
The DNA here is from genome assembly GCF_965119305.1 of Pelophylax lessonae. Lineage (NCBI taxonomy): Eukaryota > Metazoa > Chordata > Amphibia > Anura > Ranidae > Pelophylax > Pelophylax lessonae. The sequence goes on from NC_138768.1 coordinate 148,348,278, forward strand.
ACCCCCATCCTGGCCAGCCAGGCTGTGTGCTCAGATAAGGGTCTGGTATGGATTTAAGGGGGAACCCCACGCGTTTTTATTTTTTAATTTTGGAGCAGGGTTCCCCTTAAAATCCATACCAGACCCCGTGGTAAAAAATGGGGGGAGGGGGGGAGCCACGCCATTTTTTTCAGCAATACTGACATAGACTGATATAAACTGAAGTGCCTATATATATATATATATATATATATATATATATATATATATATATACGTATATATATAACTTTGTGGTATACACTGCACTATCTGATCTCAAAAAACTGTAAAAAGCAAAAATATCTCTCCTTGCCAGCAATGTATTTATTAACTATAGAACTCCCCTTATAAATCACCCGCTGGCCAAGGGATTCAAACCTACAACCCCGCAATTAGCAAGGCTGGTGTTCTACTGGCTATGCTAACATCAAGCATGCTTAGGTTGAATACACTTTCCCTGCCTAACTAACTAACTTCTATTTCACCCTACACACAATGGATGAAATAAAAGTTAGAGAGAGTGTGTTTAGCTTAAGCAGGCTTAATGGTGGCATAGATGGTGGCATACCAGGCTTGCAATGAGATGGCTGTGGGGTTTGAATCTCTAAGCTAGCATTTCATTTATTGAGGTCAGAGTCCATGATAATGCAGGAAACTCAAAGTCCCCACAAAGATGCCCATTTATTCATCATTCGACGAACGAGCAAACAGCCAATGTTCAAATCAACCATAAGTTTGACTCGAACTTGAAGCTCATCCCGAGAGGGGAGAAAGAGACCATCAAATCAATAAGTGGTCAAGAAAGAAAGTTTTCCACAAAGTGAATATACTTTTCTGTATTGTTGGCATATTGGCTCATGCCAGGCCCTTGACATTATCAGTGTCCCTATAAAGAATCCATAGGGTCCATTTAATTCAAAATGATTTGTTTTTATTGAATTGTTGGACATTTAGTTTGTCCATCTTCATCAAATGTCATACTTCAGCTATGCATTCTCCAATTGTATGCTTTATGGTTGTGTGTCAATGTCTAATTATGCTTGTTAAAAATATGTCATTACCTGAATGTACATAGCCTGACCAGAGGTTCATTTTGCACCAGTATTTCTCAATATATAATTATGTGTGCAGTAAGGTAGCCTGTTGTAAATGCAACCAAATCATATTGTGTAATGTACTTGCATCTTTATCTCCCCACCAAATCACAATAGCTCACATCTTTGCCTTGTAGTGCCTTAAAACACAGGTGCACCGTGGTGCATTGTGTCATTTTTTCATGTAGTACTATGTTTTGTGGTTATGTGTCTGGTTGCCCCAGGTTGGCATTGTGTCCACAGTAGCATTTGTAGTGGCAAAGCAGAGTAGGACTGGCTAAAAAGGGATTACTTTGACACAGTTGGTCAGTTTAAACATGTCTTACAATATGTGAACTAAATATCCCTATTTTTTATTGCAAAGTTTGCTTGAAATGGTATAGCAATGTGCAGAGGGTTCGTCCAGTATGTTTGCAGTTATGTGGGGTATAACACCTACTTTAATGCATGTTATTGCAATAAAAAAGTGAGAATGTGCTCAAAAAGTACCCCTTTAGTACTTCTTGACAATTCTTGACATGTGTACATTCTTTATCAGTAATTTGTATATAAATTTTTTCCAGATAATTCATAATGAATGTAAACCATTAAAAATACTTACAAGTATCAGACTTATATAAGAATTACTGTTGGGTGAATCTCTGTATAATTATAATTACATGGTTTTTTTTCACAAGCAAGAAACCCCCTTACCCTATTATAAAATGGGTCACACTTACCAAAGTTTGAAAACATATACCTTAAACCAGCAGAAATACCAGAAACTGGAACAAATGTATTCTTCTTAGACTGCCGGCTATATGCAGTAACATGTTACTAGGGCATTTATTTCTTAAATTTATTTATTCTCTTAAGATTTACTTCAGTTTTCCTTTTGGTTAGCCATTAACTAATGGGAGTTGTGTGCAATATGTTAAATCTTTTATCGAGTTTAAAGTCTGCTGTTTCCATAGCAACCATCTTTGACACTTTTTAACAATTGCTAATCTCTTGACAACTGTATGTACAAGAATGTTTTCACCTACTATACCTTACTTCATAAATGATGACAATGTGCAGTAATCTGTATAAAGCTTTAAGAATATGAATATTAGCTACCCAATGATATTAGGCAAATAAGACTAAAGAAGAGAACAAAAATATTTAGCATTTTTAAAAGGGCATGTGGGATTTTTAGTGAACCACACAAATAGCCTTTTTTTATTTTTTATTTTAATGAAAGTCAAAGTGACAAGCAAACATAGCGTGTGAGACAGATAATGAGGAATACAAAAGAACAAGCATATCTTGTATATCCACAGGTAGTATCAGAGGGGAGAAACCAATGTTCATAAAAATTACCAGTGAACAATTGGAGGTATATCTTCATCGCTATATTTTATTTCTGTATAAAATGAGATGAATGGACTTCTCATAACTATTGGTTTAGTAGGAATATTAGGGCAAATGTTCTTTATTTACATTGAATGTACCCATAAGGTGTACAGGGATAATTCAAGGCCTATGGGCTACATAACAATATAAAATGCAAAGCAGAAGTAAGCAGAAAGTAAAGGTTACCAGCTTCCTTTCGAGGACCGATTATTTATGTAATTTAGGTAATGTTTCAGTGTGTATGCCAGAAGGAATTCATTACCTTGAGAGAGAGGTTGAAATGTGTTGGTATAAAGATGAGGTCTACATAGGGGGTGTTAGAAAATGGTACATGGGCTGTGAACCTGTTGGAAAATAAGAACAATGCATATGGACAGTTCTCTGCATGTCCAGAAAGGGATCAAAGAAGGCGAAAAGGAGAGGGAAGAGAAAGAGAGAAAAAAAAGGGGGGGTGGGGATTGCTGTGGGTTATTAGGAAGTTCCATCTCTCCCTTCCTCAGTTGGTTTTGAGAACAGGGTGGGGCTTATGTAATATTCTAGTTGTGACGGTATCACTGTATCTCACCGCCTTGCAATTCCTTAATCCCCAATAGTTGAAGAATCCCCAATTCGCCAAATAAGAAATCGCTGGTATCGATGAATAATTCCACACATGAGCCAAAGCTGAATGCTGGAACACACTTTACTGGAAGCAACCACAGGCATTCAAAAAACTACAATTTCTTTTATGCCCTGCTCCCATGCAAGGGAGACACCCACAAAAAATACACATTAACCAATAACACAAAGGTTACAATCCACATAAAATCCCCTCTGTCTGGGAGGTAATTATGGTACACAATGGTTAACATAATTATCACAGGCAGGGAAAAATGCAGTTTTACCCAAATGCTGTAACTTTAAAACTATACATCCAATCTTTATACAAATATTATATTCACAATCAATACATTCAGGGGGACAACATATTCAAAAATGGCACAAATCAGACCAAGGTTTCAAAAGTTAGTAAAAAAGTCTCTTTGGCCTGGCTGTACACATGGCTTTTCTGCCCAACACCAGTTCTACACAGTCTTTTGTCCTGGAGACAATTGAGAAGTGATCCACTTATCTCCCAAGGATACAGGCAAGACTCCATTAGCCACACTGTAGCAACAGACAGCAAAATACAAGAAACTATATAACTATGCAGCTATTGCATGAAACAGGTAAATTCAACATATCCCAAGATAACTTAGATCTGAGCGCACATTATTACTGAATGGCGCTCAGATCACATATGTACAGATTCAACAGCAGGGGAAGAAAACATGGGACCATAATCACATGGTAAGAGGCTGGCAAGTAGTCCTCTCCAGGTACTCGTGGCAACTTTAAAAAGGGAGTTTGTCACAGACATATAAACGAATACTCAATATAGTCTTTTAAGCAGGGAGAGGAAACATGCGAACAGACATATAAGGGCATCCTTCACACTAGTGTGAAGTAAGATCTGGGGGTCTGTAAAGGGAATCCGCTCATTGTGGGGTTCTATTTGAGAGTTAGGATAGGGGCTAAGGAGGTTGAGGTATTCAGTTGTTGTTCGAAAGTGATTCCAGCATGCCCATTTCAAGGAGAATTTTGTGGGTGTGTCATGCGCAATACTGATCAGACTTTCAATTTCAGCTATTTTGCAGATCTTTACAAGCCATTCTTTGATGGATAGGGTGTGTGTAGAGCCCCATTGAGCTGGTATACATTGTTTTGCTGCATTGACCATGTGCATGGCCAACGATCTGAAATAGGCACCCTTTGGGAGGTTGGTGTGATGAAGGAGGAGTCGTGCTGAGGTGTGGTCTAGGTTGTACGTTGTGACTTGAGCTATAATGCGGTTAACCTCCATCCAGAAGGACTGGATATGCAGGCAGGTCCATCAAATATGTTGTAGAGTCCCTTTATCAGATTGGCATCTCCAACAGGTCTCAGGGATGTCCGGGCAGTATTTGTGTATTAGGGTGGGGGTTCAGTACCACCGGGTTTGAATTTTGTATCCGTTTTCTTGAGTAGTAATATTGATTGAGCCCTTGTGTATGTTTAGATATATTTGTTCCTAATCTTATGGAGAGAGGGAAAGAGAGATCTTTTTCCCATGCTTGGCAAGCTAAAACTGTGTTAGAGGGGGTGTCTGTGAACAAGAGGGAGTGCATGGATTATATAAGGTGGCGTTGGTTTTTGTTTTCCAAAACATAGATCTTCAAAGGGGAGGTCTGGAGACTCTGTATTTTCTGTTCAATGATCGGATTTAGTGTGAAATCAAGGTGTAGTTCCAGGTGGATGTAGAAAGGTCTTCCTCCTTGGAAGGTAAGTCTTCACGCGGAAGAATATTACCCTGAGCGAAGAAGTTTTATACTAAAACGTCATAGTTTACAATCCCTCTGCTCCTAACTCCTCACTCAAACAAGACCTTCTCTACTTTTTCTACCATAAACAGGTTATGTTGTTGTATCTTTTTTGGTATTTAAATCTTCCTCCATTGTTATCACCAGGTATATTGGTATTATTAATCGGCTTCCACTTGAACCGATTATTTGATTTACATATTTCGCTTAGGTTATCCCATGAGCTCCATACAAGTAAAACTTCCCCTATCCTCTTCCTCTTTTCAACCCCCTCCCCTCCTCACCCCCTTTATACCCATTTGTACCGAGCCCTGTTATTACCTTTATGTATGTTCAACCAATTACTTTTTGTCACATATTGTTTGGCTCAATTCCAAAGTTGTTTATTGCCTACTGTAATGTTCAAACTATTTATTTCATACTCCAATAAACATTTTTGAAAAAAAAAAACGTCATTGTAGGGTCAATTAGATGCTAAGAAATGATTATGTCTGCCTGGGGTGAAGTCAGAGTTTAAACGAATGGAAATGAGAGGTCCGGGGACAGATGATATGGAAGTGGACTTGCATATGTCGTTGAAACAATGACTGGTAGGTCCAATTAGTGGATGTGCGCTGAGGTCAGTTGGGATGTGGTTTGGGTGTATCCAAGGAAGTGAGGAGAACGAGGCCTCCAGCTCTACCCAATATTTGATTTTGCTGTGTGCATTCCAGTCTATTATACTGGAGAGCTGGCAAGCTTGATAATAGTTTTTTAGATCTGGGAGGCCAATTCCACCTTTGTGTTTGGGGAGGGATAATTGGTTATAGCTGATTCTGGGTCTGAGGTTTTCCCATAAAAATTTAGTACATAGGCTTCTGTTGGTTCAGAAGAAGGCTGCAGGGATCGGAATTGGTGCTGTTTGCACGATGTAAAGTAGGCGAGGGAGAGAATTCATTTTTAGTATAGCCGCTCTGCCAAACCAAGAGAAGACTGGTTTGTTTCAGAGTTTTAGGTTGTTTGATAAGTTTTGGAGAATAGGCAAGTAGTTCAAAGAATATAAATACCCAGATATGTTATGGCGTCCTTTTTCCAAATGAAGGGAAAGTTTTCCTGGCAGCGAGAGACCGTTAGTGGTGGTAGGGAAATGTTTAAAGCATAAGATTTGGTAAAATTGATCTTTAGGTTAGGGATAATCTGGAAACAATGAAATTCTTCTAGTTATATTGAAAGAGAAATGTGGGGTTCTGTAAGGAAGAGGAGGATGTCGTCCGCGAAGGTGGCTAATTTGTATTCCTTGGTGTGGGTGCTTACTACTTGAATATCTGGGTTGGATCTAAGGCAATGCAGGAAGGGTTCTAAGGTAAGAATGAAGAGGATTGGGGAAAGGGGAAATCTTTGTCTGGTCCCATTGTGTATAGGAAAGGCGTTTGACAGGAGACCGTTGACTCGCACCCTTCCCGTGGGACCAGTATAAAGAGACATGATAAAGTTAAGTAAGAGGGTGTTAGATCCATGGTCTTCAGCACTGTTTCTATATAGTCCCAGGGCACCCTGTCAAATGCCTTCTCTGCATCCAGGGAGAGGAAGAATGCTCAGAGGATCTCAGTAGGTGGTGTATGTTGATGGCTTTTATGGTGTTGTCCCTGGCCTCCCTGCCAAGTACAAAACCGACCTGGTCTCGGGAGAAGACCAGGATGGAAGAAAGGGCAATAAATGATTGGACAGGATTTTTGAAAATATCTTGAAGTCAACATTGAGGAGGGAAATGGCCTATAGCTTGCTATTTGGGTAGGGTCTTTGCCTTCCTTGGGTATAACCTAGATGTGGGCTTCTATCATGCTCGGAGAAGGGGGGATGAAGTGGATGAAGAGTTAAAGGCTTTAAGAAATGGGAAAGCTAGATTGTTTGAGAAGTTTCTATAGTACACTGCTGTAAGGCTGTCGGGGCCAGGGCTTTTGCCTGGCTTTGGTTGCTTGAGTGCCAAGTCCCATTCTCGTTGGGATAGTGGGTGGTCTAGATTATCTGCTATTTCACAAGGGATATATTTTGGGCAGTGTTTATCTAGAAATTGCTGAAGAAGGGTGGACTTGGTGTAATGTTTGGATGGTGTCAGGGAACTACCAATATCCTGGCGAATCAGCGAAATTGCGCATTGGCGCGAATGCGCATGCGCGCCCAAACACGGGCAAACGCAGTCAGGAATGTGCGTGCGCCAATGCACATGCGCGCACGCCATGCGTAATGGCGCTTGGCGCCAAACGGCCTATTTAAAGCCAGCAGCCACAACATCTAGTTGCTGGATGATCTTCAGCTCCCTGTGTCCCTTGTGCCTTGTTTTTGCCTTTATCTTGGATTTCCTGTTGCCGACCCGGATTGCTTGACCATCGACTCTTCTTGACACCTCTGGCTCCTGACCCTTTGGCTTGTCCCTGGACTCTCCCTGTTTTCTCCAGTGTCTGACCCGGCTTGGCTATTGACTACGCATTACTAGTCTCCTGTGGGCTATCCAGCTTACCTTGTTCCTGCAGCACACCTGCCTGGCTTGTCAAGTGTTCCAGATCCGCCTTGGACCTATCACCCATTGGCCTCAGCCACCATCTGGCCATCCCAGCCAGCAACCCGTGCTACTTCGGGCACAGCACTGCCTGTCTCACCTCCAGGGGTGTTCTGCACCTAGCCGCAAGGGGAGCCCTCTCTACACTCCGGCTTCGGATCAGGTACGTGACAGTATCATCCAGCCATGACAGAAGCCTGAGAGAGGTGCCTCCCCGCTGGAAGCCCTGTGCCAGCAAGTGACAGCATTAACCCAGGTGGTGAAGAATCTTCAGGATGGGTACTTCCAACTGGAAGGTCATCTACAGTACCTGACTACACCATCTCTGGCAGCGACTCCAAATCCATTTGCTGCAGTCTCCACCTCCGCTCCTTCAACTTCAGGACAGTCAGCTCCAACTCCTACGATGATGGCTCCGCCTCCTGAACCAAGAGTACCTATACCTGAACGCTTCTCGGGGGATCGTCGGAAGTTTAAGTCATTCAAAAATGCCTACCTGTTATACCTGACCCTGCAACCCAGAACTTTTTCTTTAGAGACAGTTAAAGTGGGGTTTATTATTTCCCTGTTGTCTGATGAACCCCAGTCCTGGGCCCATCAGTTACTGGAACAGAAGGATCTTGCTGTCAGTTCCGTTGAGGTTTTCTTCAAGGCTATGGCACAGCTGTATGATGACCCACAACGTACGGCCACGGCCGAGGCTACGCTCCATAAACTACAGCAAGGCCGACGCCCTGTAGAAGATTACACAGTGGACTTTCGTAGGTGGGCCGCAGACACAGGGTGGAATGAGGCCGCCCTCAAATACCAATATCGGTTAGGTCTGTCTGAAACCCTGAAAGATGAGTTGGCACGAGTAGAGACCCCCACCTCATTAGAGGGGCTCATTCAACTCGCCATCCAATTGGACAGACGTTTGCGGGAACGCAGGTCTGAACAAGCTCAGTCTTATCAGCCTACATGGATGTTACCCAAGGTGCCACCATCTCCTGCTCCTCTACCCACTGCTACCAACCCAATGTCTCCTGAAGAGCCTATGCAGATTGGAGTGGTCCGTAAAGCCTTAACCCCTGCTGAAAGACTTTGTCGCAGGCAATTGAACTTATGTCTTTACTGTGGGGAAGATAGACACTTTCTCCGTAACTGCCCAGTGAGACCTAGTAAACCCGTTGCTTCCAACCATCTGCATCTCCAAATTCCGGGACCCTCTCCCGCTCACCTAGTCCTTCTTGTTTCATTACAGGTAGCAGAAGGAGAGATCAAGCTGCCTGCAATCACTGATTCCGGAGCCTGCAGTTGTTTCTTGGATATCTCTGTGGCAAGAAACCTTCATATTCCACTCCAGACCAAGCGCCATAAACTGGCAATCCACCTTGCAGACGGCACCACTCCCAGGTCCGGGCCCGTCATTCAGGAGACCTTACCTGTACTTGCCACTACTGGCCCTGGCCATAAGGAACTTCTTCACTTTGACGTCCTTCCTTCACCCATGTTTCCTGTAATTCTGGGAATTCCGTGGCTACGGGCCCATAACCCGTTGATAGACTGGTCCAAAGGGGAAGTATCCTTCAAATCAGTGTACTGCCTCCAACATTGTATGACTCCGGAGATACCTCCTCCTGTCAGCTGTCTTGCCATTCAGCCTGTTTCCAATGCCTGCCAAGACGTTCCTTCCGTCTATCATAATTTTCTGGACGTGTTTGATAAAAAGAAGGCGGACTCTCTACCACCTCACTGTCCCTATGACTGCCCAATAGAATTATTGCCTGGTGCTGAGATCCCTTTTGGCCGTATTTTCCCACTCTCAGAGACGGAACTTGAAGCCCTACGGCAATACATCGATGAAAACCTCAGCAAGGGTTTCATTCGTCCTTCTTCTTCTCCGGCCGGAGCCGGAATCTTTTTCGTGGAGAAAAAAGACCACACCATTAGGCCATGTGTGGACTACAGGGACTTGAATAAAATAACTATAAAAATACGGTACCCACTTCCTCTCGTTCCTGAGCTCTTCCAGAGGTTTCGTTCTGCTCAAGTCTTTACTAAATTAGACTTACGAGGTGCCTATAATTTGGTACGGATCCGCGAGGGCGATGAGTGGAAAACTGCCTTTCGAACCTGTTTCGGGCATTTCGAATACTTGGTTATGCCCTTCGGGCTGTGTAATGCGCCCCCCACTTTCCAGCACCTAGTAAATGATATTTTCAGAGGATTCCTGGACAATTTCCTCATCGTTTATCTAGACGACATCCTTATTTTTTCTACTATCCTGGAGTTGCACAGAATACATGTACAAAAAGTATTGGCCACTCTCAGAAAACATGGGCTTTATGCTAAAGCAGAAAAATGTGAATTCGAGAAGTCATCCATACAATTTCTGGGTCTGATCATCTCCACAGATGGAATAGCAATGGACCCTCAGAAAGTGTCTGCCATCCTGGAGTGGCCTGCCCCCTCTGACAAAAAGGGCATCCAAAGGTTTGTGGGTTTCGCAAACTTTTACCGAAGGTTTATTAAGGACTTTTCCCACATCATTGCCCCCATTACGCAAATGACTCGGCAAAACACTCGGTTCCAATGGTTCCCAGAGGCTCAAAGTGCATTCGACAAGCTCAAGGCTGTATTCACCAGTGCTCCTGTGTTACAACACCCAGACCCAGCCTTACCTTACGTCCTTGAAGTTGATGCTTCAGAAGTGGCCACGGGAGCTGTCCTATCACAACGCCAGGGACCCAAGGCATTGCTTCACCCTGTAGCGTTTTTTTCTAGAAAACTCAGTCAGCCAGAGAAGAACTACGATGTAGGGGACCGAGAACTATTAGCTATCAAGGCCGCATTAGAAGAATGGTGATATTTGCTGGAGGGTGCAGCCCACCCAATAATGATATTCACGGACCACAAGAACCTCGAATATCTCCGATCAGCCAAACGCCTAAGGCCTCGGCAGGCCAGATGGGCGCTATTCTTTTCGAGGTTTAACTTCCACCTCACATACCGGCCAGGTTTTAAGAATGGGAAGGCAGATGCCCTCTCGCGGATGTTCCCTGAAACTCCTGTGGATGTCACCCCCAGTACAATTCTGTCCTCTCAAAACTTTCTTTTACTTCAGCCTGACCTCAGGACCACCCTTGAACTGGCCTCTGCCCTCTGCACTGCTCCTGAGACTGCTACTCTCAAAAAACAGGGAACATTTTTTTTGCATAAAGACAAGTTCTTGTACCCCAGGAAGCCAGACTCACGGTCCTTAAAGCTCTTCATGACCATCAACTTGCTGGTCACTTTGGGGTCCGAAAGACCTTAGAACTAATTCAGCGATCCTATTGGTGGCCAAACCTAAGAAAGGACTGTAAGGACTATGTGAGTTCCTGTACGACCTGCCTTTGGAGTAAAGGCAGTCACGTCCAAGCCTGGGGTCTGTTGAAACCACTACCGGTCCCAAGACAACCATGGGAAATGTTGTCCATGGACTTTATAGTGGACCTACCTTCTTCAGAGGGATTCTCCACAATTATGGTGATAGTAGACCGCTTGTCTAAAATGGCCCATTTTATTCCCATGGTTGGCACTCCTTCGGCCGTGGACACGGCACATACCTTTGTCAAGGAAATAGTGAGGCTACATGGTCTACCCGGCAGCATTGTATCCGACCGTGGAGTACAATTTACTTCCAGATTTTGGAGGTCTCTCTGTAAAGCCTTGAATATTGAAGTCTGCTTATCTTCAGCATATCACCCCCAAAGTAATGGTCAAACAGAAAGAACCAACCAAACCCTTGAGCAATATCTCCGCTGCTTTTCCACATTTTCTCAAGACAATTGGGTAGCCTTACTCCCGTGTGCGGAGTTTGCCTACAGTAACACAATTCATGCTTCCACCCACCAGTCTCCATTCTTTGCAAACTATGGGTTTCACCCCTCCTTTTTACCTAACCCTGTATCTGAAACTACAGTACCTGCTGTTCAAGATAGGGTAGCTTTCCTGCAAGAAAATTTTCTGCTATTACAAAAGACCATGCAAAAGGCACAAGAAGCCTATAAGGAATGCTACGACAAGAGAAGGAGGGATAGCCCGGCCTTGAAGGTAGGAGACAAAGTGTGGCTGTCCACTCTTAACCTTAAGTTGGCCTGCCCATCCAAGAAGCTGGGTCCAAGATTCATTGGTCCCTTCCCGATCAGGAAGATGGTCAACCCTGTGGCTTTTGAATTATGCCTTCCAGATACTTACAAAATTCACCCAGTCTTCCACGTGTCTTTGCTTAAACCAGCCAATCCTGGTCCTTTTCCTGGAAGAGATAGCTTGCCTCCACCTCCAGTTGTAGTAGATGGAGTAACGGAATATGAAGTGGAATCCATCCTGGACTGCCGTAGACGAGGAAGGCAAGTCAAGTATTTAATCAAATGGAAGGGCTATTCTCTGGAGGAGAGTTCTTGGGAACCTGCTGGAAATATACACGCTCCCAGACTGTTACGTGACTTTTTCAAAAAATTCCCTGGAAAAACAGGCTCTGTTAGGCATCCGGAGGCTGCCCTCAGGGGGGGGGGGCACTGTCAGGGAACTACCAATATCCTGGCGAATCAGCGAATTCTCGCATTGGCGCGAATGCGCATGCGCGCCCAAACACGGCAAACGCAGTCAGGAATGTGCGTGCGCCAATGCGCACGCGCACACGCCATGCGGCCTATTTAAAGCCAGCAGCCACAACATCTAGTTGCTGGATGATCTTCAGCTCCCTGTGTCCCTTGTGCCTTGTTTTTGCCTTTATCTTGGATTTCCTGTTGCCGACCCGGATTGCTTGACCATCGACTCTTCTTGACACCTCTGGCTCCTGACCCTTTGGCTTGTCCCTGGACTCTCCCTGTTTTCTCCAGTGTCTGACCCGGCTTGGCTATTGACTCCGCATTACTAGTCTCCTGTGGGCTATCCAGCTTACCTTGTTCCTGCAGCACACCTGCCTGGCTTGTCAAGTGTTCCAGATCCGCCTTGGACCTATCACCCATTGGCCTCAGCCACCATCTGGCCATCCCAACCGGCAACCCGTGATACTTCTGGCACAGCACTCCCTGTCTCACCTCCAGGGGTGTTCTGCACCTAGCCGCAAGGGGAGCCCTCTCTACACTCCGGCTTCGGATCAGGTACGTGACAGATGGTTTGGTTTTTGTCTCTGATAAATTATAAAGCAAAGCGTAAAAGTTTTCGAATTCCTGCGCTATGTCAGGGCTACTTTTCAGGATGGAGCCAGTAAAAGTCTTGAGTTCATGGACTGTTGCTTTCACTTTTTTTGAGTGGAGAGCTTGTGCAAGTAGGTGTCCACATTTATTACTATGTTTGTAAAAGAGCTTTTGGGAAACAGTGTATTTTTTTTTAAGTTTTTGCCCGAGTTCTTTGAGGAGAATCTTATGGGATTCAACGAGATCTTGTGATCATGTGATTGGATTTTCGATATGAGACCATTGACTCGCGCTTGCCTCTCATGGAAATAAAACATCCTTGCATTACACACTTATGTGCTTCCCACTGCGTAAGTGGGGAGGTGCCGGGGGTGTCATTGCAGAGAAAGTATTTTGTCAGATGTTTACATTGCTTTAGAACTCTGTCTTCATCAGTCAATGAAGCAGAATCAAGTCTCCATATCTTAGTGGTGTGGGAACGCTCTGGAAAAGTCAAAGACAGGGTAATGGGGTGGTGATTAGACAAGAGCATTGGTTCAATTGTGGCTCTTGTGAGTAAGGATAAGTCTTGCTGGCTGAGGAATAAGCAGTCAAGGCGAGAGTATTTATTACAGGGAGGGGAGAAGAAGGTGAAGTCTTTATCATGGGGATGGAGAGTACACCAAGTATCGTGCAGGGAGAGCTCTTGAAGACAAATTCTGATATGGCGCAGGGCTCGGAATGGTAGGTGAGAGGTGCCTGTGGAGGTATCAATTAGGGGATTGAGGGAGACATTAAGGTCGCCTCCTAAGATCAGTATCCCTGTCTGAAATGAGGCTAGATGACATGTGATCGATCTGAAGAATGGAACCTGTGAAGTATTTGGACTGTAAACATTCGCTAGGGTGATGGACTTATCCCATAGTGTGCCTTTCGGGAACAAGTAACGTCCTTGATCGTCTACAAGGATATCAGAGGTTAGGAAAGGAAGGTTTTTAGAAATGAGTATTGAGACTCATTTTGTTTTTGAAGTGGGGGAGGTGGAGTGCTATGCTTGAGGGTATAATGTGTTCTCTAGCTTGAGGATGGTGCTGGATTTGAAATTAGTTTCCCGTAGAATGATTATGTCAGCTTTCATGTTGTGTCGAGTTGTGATCTTTTTTTTTGGGTATGTTAAGGCCCTTAGCATTTAAGGAAACCACTTTAAGTGTATGGGGTATAGTTGCAGTATTTAGTGGGGCCATTGAGAAGATATTGGGGTGATTGGAAATGAGAGGAATTTGATTGAAAGTATATGGGGATATTGTTTCGCGGAGGATACAATGGGGTAATATTGGGAGGGAGAGAGAGAGGAAGGGAGGGGAGCGGGACAGAAGAAAGAAAAGGGGGGGGGGGAGAGGGAAGAAGTGGGGAACGAAGAAAAGAAAGGGGGTTAGTGTGTAGAAGTGAGGGTTAGAAGTAGGGGGATAGGGGGGAAGAGGATGAGATGGGATAGAGATGGGGGGGACAGAAGGGGGTGAAAAATCCAGGGGTGGGTATTGGCCGACTAACTCACCCTAGTGGGAAAGGAAACAAGTCCGAAGGAGGTCAGCAGGTTCTTCCAGAATATGCTGGGTGTGGGAGGGGTAGGTACCAGCTCTAGTGGGTGGATAGTTTCTAACTCCTCAGAGGTCAGGATGGTTGATTTGGATAAGCTAGGGCTTTTTTTTTTTTTTTGATGGATGTAGTTGATGGCTAAGTAAATGGCAGAAGATGTTTTATTCTGGGTGATTGTAGGGAACTATGGAGTAAAAAGTGTCATTATGGGGTGTGAAGCATCTTTGAATGAAGGGGCAGGGGGGATATGAATCAGGGGGATGGGATCAAAGGTATTATGAGTATTGTTTCAGATCCTCGAGCCAAGCAAATAATGGTTCACTCTTCTGCTATGTAGTAAAACATTGTTGGGACATTTATAGTAAACTGTTTAAGATAATTTGCGACTGACTCTGTGTAGAAAAAGGAACCAAAGGGTCCCTCCCCTCCACAGACCCAGTCAAAAACAGATAAGCATTTGTGCATTAAACAGAAAAGAAGAAACATAGCCAAGGCTTGAGTGAGGACTCCGAGGGAAAGTAGGTGGTAAATGATTATCCTCATTTGAGGATAACAAATACCAAGATTAGGTAAAATGTATAAGTGTATTGTCTGCTTTATGGTGTTACCATGAGGGTATAATTCAAAGTATATAACTCAAGGGAAAACAAGATTTAAAAAAAGGAAAAAAAAATTGGGAAGAGTATGTGAGAGGGGAAGCAGTTTCCAATTCTCAAATCCCCTTGGAGATCTCACTTATCACATAAACAATAGAACCAAGTAAATGGACATTTAACATGAGAACATAGTGTGAAGAAAGGTCAGTAAGAAAGGCTTAAGCCTAATGACATAGTATAACTTAATGATACTCTCTGGATGGTCATCATGGAGAAAGCAACAACACAGGAGAAAAAACATAATGTTACATATCTGAAATTAAGTATGGGGGGGGGGGGGCTAGGATGAGGAAGGAGAGGGGGGGATTTGAATGGGGGTGTTGGTTAGTCAGGTGGTTGTGAGAGATAATGGAGATACAAGAAGCTGAAGGTGAGAGATATGAGAGTAGTGAGCCAACTAAGGCCTGAGTGGCCTATTAGTGGGTGGATGGCATGCTAGAGCGAAATGAAATCCACTGCTTTCCTACTGATTTATTCCCTAGAGTGGGAAGAAGACCAGTAGGATTATGTAGCACTTTGGGGGAACATACTAAAGCAGCATAGATTAATGACAGTTTTGTATGCATTCATGCATATTAGAAATAAGATAGACCTAGGCTTTATTTACTTGGTTATGGTATTGTTTTTAGTTCATCAAGTGAGGAGATCATTTTGAACTTGATGAGGGGAGATGTCGGTAGCTTTAAGGCTGAGTGTCAGGGGATAGAAGTTATACTAGTCTCTGGGTTTGAGATGAGGCATAATGTAGCAATGAAGTGGTTGAGCAATCATGCCATACCGTGGTGGAGAGTCCGCTGGAAGAGGAGATGTTGAGGCGTATATGTTCCAAATGTCTGTTTTCATGTTTTTGCTTATAAATAGAGCAAAGGAGTATGTTGCCCCTATCGGATTTAGGGGAGTTGACAAGGCAAAAGGGGATGCAAGTTCTCGTGGAGTTGATTCGTGCATCAGGCGAATGTGGATTTCAACGAGGAAGGGATTTTGGTGGGTTTTGGTAAGGCTTTATGGATATGTTGCAAAACAAAAAAGTTCCATCTGGAAAGCCTAAGAATCAGAGATGATCAGTAGGGCCAAGTATGGAGATAAAAAGTTTGTGGGCAAAGGGGAGGAGGGTAGGTAAAGAGAGACTATAAGTACATGTAGATCTTCTGACGACCAGCTAAGAATGCAAACTGACCTTTATCCACATTGGGCTGTGTGAGGAGATTTAAACTATTCAGGATGAGTGGCGGGCTCTGTGGTGAACTGGAGAGGCAGTGATGCTGCTATTCCTTGGGGCTCCTTGGGCATCCAGTGGGGGAGAGCCTAGTAGTAGGGAGCAGCGGCATCCAGTACCCCGTCGATCAACCTCTCTAAAGTCATCTATAGAGGTTGCATTTCTTAGTGGTGGTAGGTGAAAGTCACTGCACCAATCAGGCAGTTCAAACAGGGGAATATCCAAGGTATGGCAAAAATGCTCAAGGTCCCCTGGGACCCTTAGATTGGCTGTGTGGCCTTGGGCAGAGGCGGAGAGGCAAAAAGGAAATTTCCATCTATATGTGATACATCTGAAGCAAGGAAGGTCCAGCAGGGGTCTTAACTACCGTCTGCGCTGTAGGGTGATATTGGAAAGGTCTTGGAAGATTGTTACTTCAGAACCTTAGTATATGAGTCAGTTTCAGTTGCGTGCTTTTCTGAGAATTTCTTCCTTCAGAGGAAATTCAACAAGGCAGCTGACAACATCTCTTGGTGAATCTGTGTCTCTGCCTCTAGGTCTCAGTGCTCTGGGTATGCATTACATTTCTATGGGAGCATCTTGTGGTATCTCTAAAAGATCAGTAACCACTTAAGGATCAGGCCTACTTCCAGTTCCGGCGCCACACAGCTCCTTAGCTCCCGCTGCCCGACTCAAAATCGGCCTACAAATACTCCTCCCAAGCCTCCTCATAGCCAGCAGGCACCCACCAACGGCCTCCTCACCCAGATGGAACGTTTTTTGGACTGAACCAGCACGCGATCGTGCCCGGCGGCCTCCCAAATTGAGACTGGGGATGCGGCCTGCATCGGCCACGGAAAAAAGAGAAGCCCATAACTTGTTTGTTTATTCATATATCTCTTGTTCACTTTCTCCGCCCCCCCCCCCACGCACATCTTCCCATTGGTTAGTTCGCTCCTTACTGAGAGGCCTATTCACATGTCCCTCTTTCCCTTCCCATCCCCTCTCCCCCTCCCCACCATTCAGGTGCCTTTACTCCCTCTTCTGGGCCACTCGATAGTATGTTACATACCTCCTTACACCTGCTACCCCCCTTTCCCATGAGAATCGTCTCCTGGAATGTTAAGGGACTTCGGGCCCCAATAAAACAAACAAAAATCCTTCGTCACCTTAAAAGGTTAAACACTGATATTGCTCTCCTTCAGGAATCACGCCTCTCTTCCCAAGACTTCCATCGTATGAGAAAACTATGGGTAGGGTCAGTTCACGGCACCGATGCCATTGGCCACAAAGTGGGTATACTTATCCTGATCAATAAAAATCTCCCCTGCGACATCCTTGCTATGGACACCGACTCCCAAGGTCGTTTTATCTCACTTCATATTAAACTGCGTGACAGGGAATTTATCCTTTCCAATATATATGAACCCAACAACCCCAGTAAAAAATTATTTACTGACCTGACCTCGACTTGAAATTACCACACATGCCACACATATTCGGGGGCGATTTCAACTGCATAATGCACACTGATGAGGACAGATCTGCCCCCAAACGCCACGGGGGAAAAACCACTACACAATATCAAACACAATTAGGTGTACGTTTAGTAACCGGTGTTAAATGGGTGTTAAGTGGTGTTAGGCTTTATCACAGAGAATCAAGGTGATAATTTCCTAAGACGTGTTTAGTAACCCGTGTTAACTAAGGTAGGAACCAAACATCACGTCTCTTCACCTTACGGTGTTGTCTCTGTGATAACTACAGTGTTAGTATAGGAATGTACCTGTTTAGTAACCCGTGTTAGCTCAGAAGAATCTTAAAACCAGTGTAAACTTGGTGTTAAATCTCCTGAATTTAACACCTAGTCAGACCAGGTGTTAAGGCCTTTTTTTTCAGTGTAGAAGAGGAATTTTACTGCTTATTGTGCTCAGTAAGTGCTTCAGGACAACACTATTGTAGACTGCAGGGTATGTGTTCATCTAGAACCCTGTGTCTGCAGCATTCACATATCACGCATATATAATGGAAGAGCAGAGGGGACATCTGTGCTGAGAAAGGAGAGCAGTAGACCTCAATGACAGACAGAGAGGTGCATATTTCTTACTGCATGAGACCACTATTTTAAGCCAGTCATACATGGACGGAAATTTTGCTGGTTCAGCACGGACCAACTGAAATTCCATCAATGTATGGGCAGGCTGGTTGTACAGAAGATGAGTGGTAGATGGACTTCTGTACAACCAGCCTGTCGGGGTTTTCCCCGATCAATTAGTACTGCCAGCCATAGCCTGCAGTACTGATCAGTATTCTGACAGAGGGAAAGTATCCCTGTGGTCAGAACACAATAGCTCAGTGGAAATGATTCCCCTGTCCACATAAATGGAATGTGTGAATGGGTGAATCAAGTCATTTTTTTTGTTTAATTCGGTGGTTGAAAAAAATATATATATATATTAATGTATGCCTTAGCATGTCTGATGCTTGGCAGCTGACACGTAGCATTGATATGTACTTTTAAGGGCCGATTCACACCACGCCAGCACATGAATCACACAGAAATGCACTGTGAGTTCCTGTGCGATCAGAAGGCATGCAAAATGCATTCCATTTGTGATCTGCAGTGGGTGTCAATAGAAAGGTAATGACTGCCCAAATGCAGGTTGAAAATGCAGTGCGTTTGCCCGCACTGGATCGTATAGTACTTTTGTACCATGCGATCTGGTTACAGTGTGGTTTAAAAAGTAGTGCATGCACTACTTTTGGTGCAGCGTAGTGCGATTTTAGCCCATTCAGGGCCGGTTCATACTAGGCCTTCACATGCATCGCACAGAAATGAGCTGTGCATTCCTGTGCGATTTACATGTGGTTCTATGCAGTGCGATTTACAATTTGTTTTGAATGGGCTAAAATCACACCACGCTGCACCAAAAGTATTCACTACTTTTTAAACCGCACTCTAATCAGATCTTTTGTACCATGCAGTCCAGTGCGGGCAGGTGTGGGAAAATGCAATGCGTTTGCAACCTGCGTTTGGGGTGTCATTAACTTTCTATTGACACCCGCTGCAAATCGCAAATGGAGTACATTTTGCATGCAGTCTTAATCGCATAGGAATGCGCAGTATATTTCTGTGTGATTCATGTGTGGGCATCGTGTGAAGCAGCCCTAAAAGAGAAAAAAATAATGTGTCTGGAAAAAAAAAATTTTATACGGAATTACGCTATGTCCCTTGTTTATCATTACTCCCTGGTATACACTTTGGAGTGACACCGGTGAACACCCTGGACCTACCCACCACTAGGAGCCTGTCAGGACCCAAGTACACCATAGGGGATACCTTATACTAGGACCAGCTAGGCTTCTGATAGGACGTCCCTGTTCAGGACCAATCGGATTCGAGGGATCGCTGGATATATTCCTACACCCGCTCTATACCCCTGTGTGGGGTGGGTGTTTCTGGTAAGTGTGTTCTCTTACCAGAAGGGTCACCCAACACCTCACCGTCCACCACGGGGTCACTCCTCATATAGCATTACCAGATTGTTGTCACCTATATGGATCTTGAATTCTCTACACCTGCCTTTGGTTATTGCATGTGACATAAAGACTGTTTAATTTCACTGGACTGTCCTCTGTGTGCATATTGATTGCTATCCACTATTGGCACTTTATATTACCCTCATACCATAGTATATGGTAGGGAGGGGCTTTTTATTCACTGTAGCACTTTTTTTGATAAGCACCTTATTGCACATCAATATATTTGCTGGTTATTGTCATTGCTAATTTCATTCATCGCATGATATTTTTTGCAAGCACTAGTCACTTTATAACCTGTACAGCCAGCACCTTTAAATATTGCACTTTGCGATTTATTATGCACTGCTAGCAAGCTTTTAAAGTTGATTGCATTTTGGATTGATATATATTGTTTGATATCACTGCATTATACTAGTATATGCACCAGTCACTTTATTATCCAGATTTTCGTTACATTATACATATTATATATTTTTCACAATTTTTGGGCAGCGCCACTATCCCTCTTTTTTTTTTTTTTTATTCACACTCATACACCTACCTCCTGGAGAGTGTTCTTGATCTGGCCAACTGTTGTGAAGGGTGTTTTCTTCACCAGGGAAAGAATTCTTCAGTCATCCACCACAGTTGTTTTCCGCAGTCTTCCGGGTCTTTTGGTGTCGCTGAGCTCACCGGAGCATTCTTTCTTTTTAAGGATGTTCCAAACAGTTGATTTGGCCACACCTAATGTTTTTGCTATCTCTCTGATGGGTTTGTTTTGTTTTTTCAGCCTAATGATGGCTTGCTTCACTGATAGTGACAGCTCTTTGGATCTCATATTGAGAGTTGACAGCAACAGACTCCAAATGCAAATAGCACACTTGAAATGAACTCTGGACCTTTTATCTGCTCCTTGTAAATGGAATAATGAGGGAATAACACACACCTGGCCATGGAACAGCTGAGCAGCCAATTCTCCCATTACTTTTGGTCCCTTAAAAAGGGGGAGGCACATATACAAACTGTTGTAATTCCTACACCTTTCACCTGATTTGGATGTAAATACCCTCAAATTAAAGCTAGAAGTCTGCAGTTAAAGCACATCTTGTTTGTTTCATTTCAAATCCACTGTGGTGGTGTATAGAGCCAAAAAGATTAGAATTGTGTCGATGTCCCAATATTTATGGACCTGACTGTATGTAGGACCATAGATCTCTGCTGTTACATCACAAGCCACATCCAATAACAGTTATAAGAACGCCCCTATTGACACACTTAACCCCTCCCTCTCCAATAAAGTTAACCCCTTCCCTGCCAGTGCCATTTTTACAGTAACAGTGCATATGTATAGCACTGATTACTGTAGTAATGTCACTGGTACCCCCAAAAGTGTCAAAAATGTCAGTCAAGGGTCCGATCTGTCCGCCGCAATGTAGCAGTCCCGCAAAAAAAATCGCAGATCGCCGCCATTACTCGTTAAAAAAAAAAACAATAAAAATGACAAAAATCTTTCCCTTAGTTAGTAAATAACTTTTGCGCAAACCAATCAAAATACGCTTATTGCGTATTGCTACATATGTAGCAGAAAACAAATTGGCCTAAAATGTTAAAAATTTTTGATTAATACATTTGTTTGGGGGAATTTCATATAAAAAAATCTGAAAAATATTGTTATTTTTGCAAAATTGTCGCTCTTTTTTTTTTTATAGCGCATGATCAAAAAATCGCACAGGTGATCAAATACCACCAGAAGAAAGCTCTGTTTGTGGGAAAAAAAGGACGTCAATTTCATTTAGGTACAGCGTCACAGGATCACGCAATTGTCCATTAAAATCACGCAGTGCCGAATCGCAAAATAGGCCCTGGTCAGGAAGGGGGTAAAATCTTCCAGGGCTTAAGTGGTTAAGATAGTGGTCTCATGCAGTAAGAAATATGCACCTCTCTGTCATTGAGGTCTACTGCTCTCCTTTCTCAGCACAGATGTCCACTCTGCTCTGCCATTATATATGCGTGATATGTGAATGCTGCAGACACAGGGTTCTAGATGAACACATACCCTGCAGTCTACAATAGTGTTGTCCTGAAGCACTTACTGACCACAATGAGCAGTAAAATTCCTCTTCTACACTGAAAAAAGGCCTTAACACCTGGTCTGACTAGGTGTTAAATTCAGGAGATTTAACACCAAGTTTACACTGGTTTTAAGACTCTTCTGAGCTAACACGGGTTACTAAACAGGTACATTCCTATACTAACACTGTAGTTATCACAGAGACAACACCGTAAGGTGAAGAGATGTGATATTTGGTTCCTACCTTAGTTAACACGGGTTACTAAACACGTCTTAGGAAATTATCACCTTGATTCTCTGTGATAAAGCCTAACACCACTTAACACCCATTTAACACCGGTTACTAAACGTACACCCAAATGTTCCTTTACTGTGGATCATAGGTTTTCACACACAGGATGGCTGCTGTGCAGCTAGTTAAACCTTCCCCACTCTCTAACACGGTGCTAACACGCTGCTAGCTAACACCGCTTATCACCGAGCTGGAGTCAACACAACACGGTTTACTAAACAGCCTCACAGCCGGTGTTAAAATTGGCGGTGTTAGAGCGTGTTAGGGGAATGGTGATAATGCAAGAATTAACACCGGTTACTAAACGTACACCTTAGCCTCTACTATAGAATCCCTTCTCCTTACTGATACTTGGAGACTTTCCCACCCCACGGAGAGGGAATTTACCTTCTATTCCCCTCCGCACGGCCTGTTCACCAGAATCTATTATATTTTTTGTACAGATTCTGTTCTCTCCTACATGACCACCTCTGACATAAATGACATTGCCATCTCCGACCATGCCCCAGTATCTAATACACTACACTTTCCTATGACTACCTCCAACCCACAACTGTGGCGCTTCCCCACTCACCTTTATAATAATGCAGACTTTAGGACCTATCTGACACAAGCATGGATGGAATACGCCGCCGCAAACGCAGCGCACTCAAACAAACCCATATTGTTTTGGGCAGCTGTCAAAGCCTTTATGCGAGGCAAGATAATCTCCTACTCAGCGTCCTTTAAGAGGAACTCGCTTTCCACCTATAAAGAAGCAAGCCGCACCTTGAAATTGGCCCAGAACCGGCTGTCTACCCATAACACCCCAATGAATAGGGACGCATGGTAAAGGGCCAAACAAAACTTAGACTCTTGAGCACATACTCTGGAAATGACTAAACACGCCCTGACTGACGCTAAATTTTTCAAATATGGGAACAAAATGGGCAAGCTACTGGCCAGACTGTGTAAAGCGCCCTACACCCCCACTCATATATCGGCGCTTAAAAATACCTTCGGTGCACTTAGCACGACACCTCGAGACATCGCACACACCATGCTTCAATTCTACCAATCACTGTATGCCAAAGACTCCTTCAATGCCACTGAGGCCCTAGATTTCCTAAATAAACTTAACCTGCCATCACTAACCTCGACCCAACTAGATTGTTTAAACGGCCCCATTACGGCTCATGAATTCTCCACTACAGTTCGCCATTTAGCCCCAAACAAGGCACTAAGTCCTGATGGACTAACTGGAGAATTCTACAAAATTCTCTGAGAACCATTGGAAACATCCCTACTAAATGAATATAACGGCATCTGGTCCGGTGGCGCTTATCTGCCAACCGGCAACGAAGCCATTATCAAGCTACTATCGAAGAAGAGCAAGGACCCGCATGAGCCCGATGCGTATAGACCCATCTCCCTCCTAAACTTAGATACCAAAATCCTTTCGAAAATTGTAGCCAACCGACTTGCCTCCATCATTCCCACTCAAATACACCCTGCCCAATCGGAATTCGTTAAAGGCAGAACTGCTAACTTAAACATCCGCAAAGTACTCATGGTTCTAGATCATGCCAAGCGACATACTGAAAGGGAATATGCCATCATCACGCTGGACGCGGAGAAAGCATTTGATAACGTCAGTTTTCAGTGGCTTTTTATGGTCCTAGACAAAATGGGTTTTTCAGGCCCCTTCCTTCATTTATTACATTCGATGTATGCTTCTCCCGCGGCCAGACTGGTGGTGGCAAGCCTCCTTACAAATAAGTTCAGATTATACAAGGACACGAGGTAAGGGTGCCCTTTATCCCCCTTACTTTTTAACATAGCCCTCAAGCCTCTCTCTAGATATTTACCCGATGTTCCTCTACTTCACGGCATATGAATAGGTGATCACGAGCTACGCACAGCCCTCTTCGCGGATGACATATTAGTATTCACAGCTGACCCAAAGTCGGATATGCCGACCATTAAACGCATCTTCGATGACTTCAAATGCATTCAGGTTTACGCATAAATTTGGCCAAAAATTAAATTCTCCCCCTGAACAATGCATCTGCCCCGGCCTTGTCCTCTGCTTCCCCTTTCTCCATAGCCAAATCGCATATCCCTATCTAGGGATAAACATTGGCAGATTTCCCTCTTCCTTGTACTCTCCTTGTAATTTCCCACCACTTCTCCATAAAATCACTACTGAACTGGGGCACTGGATGGATCTTCCCCTCTCACTCTTGGGCAGGTGCTTCCTCTTTAAAATGGTTAGCTTTGCATGTTTACTGTACCCACTTTAGACAATACCTCTGCTGCTGAAACATAAAAACATTCAACTTTTAAACAAACAACTATTCAAATTTATTTGGCGGAACAAGAGACCGCGCATTGCTCTGAAAAAGCTTTACCTCCCCAGTAAGTGAGGGGGGTGTCTCCCTCCCAAACATCAGACTTTACAACATAGCCAGAATTGGCCTTGATTGGATCTCTGGACACTCTCGGTGATCCAACCTCCAAATGGAATCAGACATGGTTCACCCTTGCTCGTTGACGGCTCTTCTACACTGCAAATGGACCAACATCCCTTTACACCTACGCCACAATCCCCTCTTGAGAGACACGATAGTCGGCTGGAGAGCCTCACACAAAATACTCCATCTCCCACCTCTCTACTCCAGCGTCCTGCCCATCCGAGGAAATCCCAGCTTTTTGTGGGGCATGGACCACTCTGTTTACCACTTATGGCAAGATAAGGGCCTTGCCACCTTTTCCTCCTTATGTGACTCTGCCTCTGGACTGATCCTGCCTTTCTCCGATGTAGCACAGAGATTTTCTCTAGCGCCCTCACACCTTTTCTACTACCGTCAATGTACCAGTTTCATTCAATCTGCCTGCAAGATGGCGAACCTATGCATCAAAACTTCTTTCTGCGACCGCCTGCTCCACAGAGAATGCTGCAAGATATTGGACCTATACAAAGCCCTGTTGGAGAACTCTGTAGCCTCTTTCCACCAATCCTCAGTACAGAATTGGGGCAAAGACTTCCCTGATTCAGATCTAGCCAAAAAACTACGCGTGGGACTAAATAAAGTTCTTAAACTAACCCCTTGTGAACAATGGAGAGAAACACAATCAAAAATTGTGCATAGGGCATTCCTTCCTTTCACTGCGGACAAAAACAATCCACTCGCAGGCCAGTGCCCACACTGCAAATCACCAAGACCTTCCCTCTCGCATCGTTTTTGGACCTGCCCCTCCATTGCCTCTTTTTGGACTAAAGTCATCACCTTTATCTACAAAATCACTCGTACACTTATACCGAGAGACCCTTTCCTCCTTCTTTTTGGATTCTGGGACAAGAAATTGCACCTTGGGCCCCTAGCGGCAAACTCCAACGTCAAGGATTGGATCTTACTCTGTTTCCTCTCAGCACGCAAAACAATTTTACAGAACTGGATCTCCCCCCAGGCCCTTCTTTTCAGCAAACCAAACAGGAGCTGATGAGATTACTCTATAGGGAGAAATACAATACCGATTTCAACCACCTTCCGTCTAGGCAGCACTTTCTAGACCGTTGTTGACTGTTCATGGAATCGACTCTATCAATATCCAATATTCAGCTTCTCTGCCAAACAACCAACTACACATATGGCTCATGCCCATCTTAAAGCTCCATAAACTGGCTCTTTAATGACCTCTCCGCAATCCAATATTGGCCTTCTCTGGACTTTTACTCCTTAGCACTCCCCCCCCTTCTGTTCTGCCCCCCCCCCCTCTACAAGATCCATTGAGTTGACCTTCTCAACTATTCTTTCACTGCAGTTTCCTTCCTCTTCTTTTTGTTAATTTCCTCATTCCTTTTGCTCATTTGGTTATACTCACTAACCTTGTTCTTCCACTACCAATGTTGTTTGCTTAAGTACAACTGTTGTTTTATTCTGTACAGGCGGTTCGGGTCATTTTACCCATCGCTTTCCTATGTTTTGTACACTTAAAATCCAATAAAAATTTTCCAAAAAAAAAAAGGACCAGGCCTATTTCTGACACTTGTTGTTTACAAGTTAAAATCAGTAATTTGCTAGAAAATGACTTAGACCCCCCAAACATTATATTTATATATATTTTTTATCACAGACCCCAGAGAGTAAAATAGAGATTGTTGCAATACTTTATGTCGCACTGTATTTGCGCAGCAGTCTTACAAACGCTATTCTTTTAGAAATAATGCACTTTTTTTAATTAAAAAAAAGAATGAAAAGATAACAGTAAAGTTGGCCCATTTTTTTCTATAATATGAAAGATAATGTTACGCCTAGTAATTAGATACCCAACATGTCATGCTTAAAAATTGTGCACGCTCAAGGAATGGCGACAAACATTAGTACTAAAAAAATCCCCATAGGCGAAGCTTTAAAAATTTCTACAGGTTACAGAGGAGATCTTAGGCTAGAATTATTGCTTTCACTTTTACGATTGCGGAGATACCTCACATGTGTGGTTTGAACACCATTTACATACGGGGGCATAACTTGCGTATGTGTTCACTTCTGCGATCAAGCTCGGAGGGACGGGGAGCTTTACATTTTAAAACATCCTCTTTAACATCCTTTTTAATGTGAGATCTGGGGTAAAAAAAAAACCCAGATCTCACATCTACACTAAAAAGCAAAAAAAAAAAGTAATTTTTTTTCATTATGAATGGGACCTTTTATGGCAGTTGGGAGGAAGCGACGTATGACGTCGCTCTGGTCCTCCAAGGCCATAGAGTGGAGTGAGGGCAAGCTTGCCCTCACTTGACTTCCTGCCTAGGAAAGGAAAGGACCGGATCATTTTACCCGCTACCGACGGCTCTGGTAAGAGAGGAAAACAACCGAGAAGCGGCGGAGGGGGGAGGGGGGGGTTGTCACCTCTCCCGCTGCCCATAAAAGTGATCCTGCAGCGAATCCGCCACTGGGACCACTTTTATATGAAAGAGACCACCCGCTCAGTAAAAAATGTGAGAGGGATTGTTTCATGGTGACTCACTTCTTCATGTCTTTGTGCCTGCTCCAATTAATTAATCTCACTTAGTGGCATGCATCATGGTATCTCATGATGTCTGGGAGTACAGTGCCACCCAAAATTTTTGGAAGAATCACGAGTTGGCATTTAAGTATGGAATGTTTATTCACACACAAATATTTAAAGAATAAAGAATTATTGATTTGAGGAAAGAGGTTGGGATATGGATGGGTAGAGTTGACAGTAGATACAAAAATGTAAGAAGTATAGTCATCTTGAGAATACAGTTTTACGATGAGCAAACCAGGAAAACCAATCTTTTTCCCATTTCTGTAGCAAAGTTCACATCTTCTGGAGGAGGTGAGTGAAATTAAGAAAATGTGTATCCTAAGTCCACAGGAATTAAGGTGCTGAGGTATTTGGATGTCCAGTGAAAATTAAACTTGGACATAAGGGTGCAAACCATCATTGGGGGTAAAGCAACTTCCATCGCCTCTAACTTTTGAAAATTAGTTTTGAGGAAAGGAAGTTCACTGTAGGTCTCAAATTCCTTCATGAGGTTAGACTGAGAGATATGCAGACCTGTAAAGGAGAAGAAAAGTTCATCTGTATAAACAGAGTTTTTATAGTGTCCTTCACCTACCATTAATCCTATTATATTTTGGTTTGGAGCTCACCTTGCAAAGAAAGGGCTCAAAGGATAGTATAACAAGAAGGGAGGATTACGGGCATCCCTGTAGACTTCAATTTGAGATGAAAATATTTTGCCAACATCACTTAATACATCCCATGTGTATGTATGAAAATTATGTATGAAAATAGCCACATCCGACCTGTAGGGCGGCTAACAAATCTCTCGGATTTTCAGCCTCTCTGAAAATGTACAAAACCAACATTAAAGTTTATCCTGCTTCATTCTACCTAGCTAGCAGGTTGGTCATATTAGAAATATGACCAATATGACCAACCTTCTATATACTGTAGGCTGAGTCAAGCAGAATAAACTTTACATTATTAATATAAAATTTGGAACAGCTGTAAATTTTCTGAGAGACTATCCCCCTTAAAAATCCCAGAGATATGTTGGCCGCCCTATGGGTCGGATGTATTCTTTTTTACATGGCAAAATGGTGAGAGAAAATACCATTCACCTGACAGATGCTGATCGGATGGACTAAATGGCATAGATATACTTTACAAATTTAGTTCCTAATCCAATATGTGTTAGGACCGATTACATGAATTGGCATTTAACCCATGAATTATTCAGACCACATTGATGAGTTTAAGAATCCTTTAATTGAGTTTGATTGAGTTTAAGAAACTTTAAGAGTCCACATATTTTGGTAAGTGCCCCTGACTCTCTATTCTGCTGATGGTCACATCTAGGGTGATTGCCCCCTTCTTCTGAACATGTTAAGCCTTTTTCTCATTTGGACATGGACTTTATTTTTCATGGCACCTTTTTTTATCATTGAGGGTTTCATATATTCACTTTCATTTTTTGTTCAAAGGACTCTATTTATTGGATTCTGAACTAAGGGGGTGGCTCTGTGTGGGATCAGAATTAAGTCAATATGATAGTACTGATTGTGGGAAGGTGGGTAGAATGTATAATCTTTTTTATTTGAAAGCTGCAGATGCCAGATATCAATCTTCTGGGTTTTATGGAGTAGATGGAGAACATGCCTGTGAACACAACATGGAATAGAATTAGGCCATGATGAGATATACTGGGACTGGTGTAGAGGGAGGTTCAAATCTCCACCAAGAATTAGTGTAACTTTCATAAAAGGTGTCAACTAATTTAGGAGAGATTCAAGAAATGGTTCTTGGTTTGGGGTCAGTCCATAGAATGCCACGAGGGTCACTTTAGTGTCCCCAGTGAGACCCTTTAAAAACAAGTATCCGCCATTAGCATTGCATTTCGTGTCAATGGGAGTCCATGGGACTTATTCTGAGAATATAATCGAGACCCCTTTAGAGTTATAGATTGTACATTTATATTCAATATTGCAAATGTGGAAAGAGTGAGTGAAAATGGAATCATGGAGAGTAGGGAATTTATCTTATTTAAAATGTGTATCTTGGATAAATGCAGCATGTCTGTGTAATCATTTGAGGGCATGAAGAAAAAATCTAGCATTTTTCAGGGGAGTCCCTTAGCATTTAGGGAGACGAAGGCCAGATCTTTCATCTTGGACCTGCGCAACCAGGGGGAGGAGGGAAGAGAAGGAAAAAAAGAGCAATAAAAACATAAATTGGTGGTGCAAGGGTGAGCAAGGGAGAAGGGAATGGGAGTAGAAGTGATTTCTAGAGAGTGAGGGTTCGAATTGGAGCTGAACTAAGGTAGGTGGGTGGATGGGGACAACGTAGCTAGTAAGGGAAAACAAGTGAGAAGGAAAATTAGCTAGAATTGAGGGGAATACGTTGGCCTGATAGCAAACAGTGGAGTGTCTCAGCGCCCAGACAATAGGGGCAGTGAGCACTCTGAAACCTAGGTGGGGTAAAGGTTGGCAATCGGAGGTGTTGAGATGCACCACGGTGACTGCATACATGAGGGAAACATGCAAATGATGAAAATCAGCCCTGTGTTGTATAGGAGACTAGGTTTTGCTCCATTGAAGTTATATACCCTGGTGCCAAACCTGCCACAATATTTTCTACTTATCTTTAAGGAAGTGCACTCTGCAGAGTACGTCCCTGGACCCCATACAATCAGCCCATGGAACTGGACTTACTAAGTGCACTCTGTCCAGCTCTAGAGCAGGGGAAAAGAGGTTTGCTCAGTTAGGAGTTTAGTATGCCAGCTACAGTAGTAATCAACTCCAAACCAGCTATTGCTTCTGGTATACCAAACAACTTGATGTCATTTTGAAAGCTGCAGTTCTCTAAGTCACCTAGGTGAAGCTGAGTTTGAAGGTCTCTCTTTCTCTGCTCTTTCTGATGTTTATCCAGAAATTTTTATTTTTTTTTTCAGTGAGGAGAGTTCTGAATCTCGAGAACAGACTTTACCTGTTAGGTAGTGGAGTTCCTAAAGAAGCTTTTGTTTCACAACACAGACTGTATTTAAGCTGCAAAGGTGGCAAGTTAATCCCTGGTATGCAATTAATGCAGGATGCTGATGAGTTCAGCCCCCGAAAGAGTGATTGGTGGTGAGCAGATCGGTTTCCTGGGTAAGTGATTTGTCCCTTGGGTGGAGGGGGTCCACAGTCATAGTGGAGGCACAAACAATGGGAGGTAGTGCTGTAGATGAAGCAGCCCTCAGCAGAGAAGAGGGACCTGCTTCACAGTCAGAAGTAGAGACCTTCATGCATGTGTTTGTAGCCATGTTGGAAGCTCTGGCAGGGGAGGATGTAGTGGCTGAGGAAGGGAACTGCCTGAAGAAGAGATCCAGAGATGACTCTTTTGATCCTGAATTTGCTTTAGCTGTGTTCCACTATTTGGGCATGTTGTTAAAGCTTGCATTTGATTTAGCTTTGTTCCACTATTTGGGCATGTTGTTAAAGCTTGCATTTGCTTTAGCTGTTTTCTGCTATTTGGGCATGTTGTTGAAGCTGAGGAGAGTCCAAGAGGTTGAGTGTAGCAGTCAAGTGGTACAGAGCTCAGGCACTTTGCTTCTTCACACTACCAATGCGAGACCATGCCCCCCATATACATTCTGCATACATATATTTGTATGTGATATGTTCAAATACATTCTGATTACCAAATGTATGGCAACATATAGAGTACGTATGTTATGTTTGTACTAGTTTTAATTTCTATCATCTCTTTAGAAATAATTTCCCTCAGATCATATTGTCTTTTTCTGAACAAGTTGACTTTTTTTCATGTTTGAAAACTTTCTGTCCAGAATATATCAGCAACTTCTAACAGTTAATAACACTCTGTATAACACTCTGTATCACTGCTCCAGGTCAGTAGCCTTTAATGATCCCTTCACAACTCCTCAAGTCAGGTGCCAGCCCAGCTTGCATGCTGCCTAATGGAAGACAAGGAAGATCTGGACAGCTGCACTCCAACATTCCACTTTATTCGGTATAAACATTAAAACCAACTGACAGATGGAACAAGTACAGTGGGGGACCAGCAGATAGTAGCGCTTAATCAGTCAGCGCTTAATCATTACCTTAATAATAAGTGAATATTCTCTACTACTTAAGAAACGTAACATATTAGCATTTTTCTACAACTGTCATTGTAGATTACAATTAACACACTTTATTGGGCTCTAACCACATTCCTCTCACCTTCTTGTACTTATATTTTACAGTATTTACAAATCATCAGCATCTGAAAGATATGCAGAAACAAGGGCATTGATGTTGTGGTCATTGATGAAGTGTCCCTCATTTTGGCCACATAGTTAAGGAAAGCCCTAAAAATACAAAATCTATCTGTGCATGTGTGCCAAATGAGTGTATTAAAGCGGTATTTAACCCAAAACTAAAAATATAAGACATTGTAGCTTACCAATTTTTAGATGTGTGGCTGTATTATTGTTCCTTTTTTAGGCTTTTTCTATCTGTTTTCACCTAGTGATCTGGCCAGTAACACACCTCCCGTATTAGAGTGCCCCCACTCTTGCAGCGGTCCTTTGGGGTGATCAGTAGCCGTCTCCGCACAAATGTGTCAGTCTGCCTAAATACAATATTGTTTTCTGGTCCTGAAAAGGGTCTCTGAGGAAGCAGAATTTGAACTCAAATGTTCAAGCGAAACCCGTCAGTCCTTTCACATCTTGGTCCATTTATTGACCTCATCTAATTGTGGATCAGCTATTTTTATTTAATATGACTGTACCAGTGTATACATTGTTTGATCAATTGATCAATGAATTTTAATGTTAAATTAATAAAATATATATTTTTATATATGTCCTGTTTCTGGCTGCTAACTACCATATTGCACCTTCACATCCCTCAAAGTCCATCAATTTTATTAGATGCAGTTAGGACCATTTAGTGTGGACCAACTTACATCTGTATTTTATTATTCTTTTGCCCCCACTCTTGATAAATGAGCACAAGGGGGCTCCTTTGGACAGCAGCAATGTCAGTCTGTAGGAAGGGGAGTGTTAGATGTACTAGCAGATTTGAAGCCAAACTCCAGTAAACTGTGTTTTTCCTTTTATAATAAAAGTTTTACATAAATAAATAAATATGATCATTGTATATGATATATACAATGGGATTGTATATGGGATTGAAGCTCAACAAAAAGTTTGCTTTTCACTGCACTGGATTAAAACAAAGAATGTAAGCAGAACATTCAGGCCACTGTACACCAATGACCCCATCCTGTTCTGGGATGTTCAATACGCAACACATTTCAATTCTAAGAAATGTATTCTAAAAAATGATATTTCCACAGTCATTATAAATTAAAATACCAACATCTTTGGGTAATGATGTTGTGGTTATAAAGTCCATGAGAGGCCATAGCAGTGTGACTAACACTGCTAATTCCTAAGGTGCCTACAAATACTAGTCTATGGTCCTAATAAACGTTTGTACTGTTGTTACTTCTACAACCCTAGCAATGCTTGCCTTGGGGAAAATTGCTTGGTTTGGATGGATTGTTCTGGGTCACTGTTGTTACCACAAAAACAGCTATGCTAACATAATCAGTAAATAATTGTACAAAACTATTGCCTTTGCTGAATAAATGGTTTTTACAGTTCCACAGTATTCAAAAATACATTGGGTCCACCCATGTACATGAAAAGTATAATTTCTCCTTTTATCAGGCAGGTCACATTATCTCTACACAATACCTGTACAGAAAGACAGTTGAAAGACACATCAATTAGGAAGCGTCTAAAATGCAGTTAGACAGAATGAATGGATAGCGTGTCAGCAGTTCCTTAAATCAGGAAGAGATACATTCCAGAGAAAGCTCAGAACAGGAGAAAATGCAGGTATAAATACGGAGAAAAGGAGAGATGACAATGAGCTAAGATTTAGTTGATACACTGCCAATTAAACAGCATGACATATGTGTATGAGACGCTTAGAAGGAATGATCAAAAAAGAAGTGTTAGATTACAGATATTGTTATCAGAGATACATTGGCAGAAATTTTCAAGATAAAAGGGAGACATAATTGAAACATACTGATCTAAACGGCATGCTTTGAATAAGCAGCTGAAAGTGTATATGAGCTTATTTAAGCTATTAAATAAAACAGGAGACAAATTATAGGAATTTTGGGATAGCATCATAGTAAGGTCTCATGTCCACCAATGTGAAGCTCATGGTAGCTTGACACTTTCTACATGTGCTCTTATTTGCAAAACTTCAGCAGCTGACAACAGAAGCAGGAGAATTTCTGGGTGCTCTCTAAAGAAGGCACACAATGCCAACCTCTTCTAGACACATACTGGCATACAGCATGAAAAGAACTAGGTGCAATATGTGCCCACCTTGTGGATACTTGATGTTCTTTCTGCTCCAGTTTTCAAACAACTACATATCTTCTGCCTTGATCAATTATAATATTCCATATTCCCAGTAAATGCTAAACCTATATGTTTAATGATCAAGAGGTTCAACAGCGACTTGGATAACTCTAAAGATAAACCACAAACTTATTTTAAAAACTGCTTTCATTCACACACATTTCTAAAAACAATGGTTAATCCAATTTCCAAAAGCATACTGTATATAGTATACACCATTCTATAACATACTATGTAATGACAATCATATTAGATGATAAATAATTAATGGCCAAAACATCATCAAGCCAGTGAAAAGAAAATAAGATTTTTGTGCACTGTGATCAGCTAGGTATAAGCTAATCAACAAACATGGTCTGCAGTTGTCAGCCTTTGAGATCAAAAGGATGTATTGCCCCATTAACCAGTATCTCATACAATTTTAATGAACAGTTGGCCTGATACAGTCACATGTATCAATACATCCCATGTGTAACACCCTCCTAGGTAGGTGCTAGTGAGAGGGTATAGTTTTTGGCTCTGTCTGCCTATCAGAGGAGCAGCAGGCAAATCTATATTGCTCTCTGCCTATTAGAGAGCAGGATCTGTTAGTGAGTTCTGCTCATTGTGCTCAGTATGTAAGTTCATTATGTCTAGAGAGTGTTTCACACTTGTCTAATAGGGAGGCATGTTGGACAGTGGGAGGAAACCTGACAAATGGATGCATAGGCTTTGGTACAGTTCTGGTGATTGGCAGGGGCAGGTCGCCTTGGTGCATTCTGGGATACTGTATTAAAGCCAGGAGCACATGTGCTGCAAGGTCTTTGGCTGGAGATCAGAGTCTTCCTCTGTAGCAGTGGCACGGGATCACAGGAGGTCATCTTAAAGGCGGGAGGATTGGATGAGAGGAGCTGAACCCAGATGTCCAGGAGAGCTGACGGAAGGGGGGACACTGGAGACCCTGGAAAAGCAGTATCATGAGTACAGGGACTTGTCTTAAGGGGCCTGACCTGAGGGGGGCCACCCCATGTGTTGGACAGTCAGAGGTTGGGTGTCAGCAGTAAAGAGAGAGAGAGGATGATGAGGAGAGTGTCCTGAAGACAATCAATAGTTCACCAAGTCATTCTAGGAAAAAGACTTAATTCTAATTCACCTTTAGTGGCAGGGTGAATCAATAGCCCAGCTGTACCTGAAGATAGGAGTCCTTTTTTTTTTCAAAACATTTTATTGAGGTAAAATGGAATGACATAACAAGTGAACATCACTTTTAGGCAGTACAAAGTGCATCAAAAAGAAAAGCAAGGTAAACAGCAACAGTACGCACTGTGAATAGGGTTGGGTGAACAAACCACAACACAATCATACAATGAAGTACAGGAATGTACAAGATCATTACAAGTCAGGCAGTGTAAACTGTTTAGTAAGGTGAGGACAATCTTGGTCCCCATACTCTTGGTGCAGGGCCGTGGGGATAACACATAAACAGAAAACCATTGCGACCTCCACCACAATTGGGTGTGCAACGGATAAGGCACCTTCAAGGGCAGTGGTGGCTTCCCCCGTATGTCCGGACACCCCCAAGGGGGAACACGCTGTATCCAGGCATAGGGGGCAACCATCAAATGCGTGTAGGCCGTCTTGGGGGGGGGTAATTCCGAAGAAACCCACAGAAGGGGTCAGTGGAGGTAAGTGTTCTAGCCCACGGGTGGAGTCGGGTCTGCGGCTTGGGGGGAACAGGGGAGCATCTAGGTGGGGGGGGAGGGAGGGAGAGGAAAGAGGGAGTAGGGGGAAACACAAGAGGAGAGGACGTTAGATAGGAAGAAAGAGAGAAGAAGAAAGGGAGAGCGAGGAGAGAGGTACTCAGATGGGGGCATGAAGCCCGTGGTATTGGTGAAAGGGACTTGACAAAAAATGCAATCAGTGGTAGACGAGAAAAGATGTCCGAAGCATCCCGCATCCGGCAGGACTTGGCTAGCATCTAGGACATAGTGGTCAGTATCTGAAAGTCAGGAAGAGTTGTAAAGTGTATCCAGGAAGCCCAGGTCATATAATGTTTGCGGTGGGTATCCTTAGCCTGCACAATAGTGTCCTCCATTTCTGCTACCCTCTGAACCCTCTTCAGCCATTCCGCAACTGTGGGAGGGGGAGGTAGAACGCCAATGACACGGCACACACATCCTGGCTGCATTGATGAGGTGCAGTGTGAGGGACTTTTTGTAACTGGAAAAGGGTAAGGACGTGTGATGAAGCAAGTATTGCACCGGAGTAAAGTCGGGAGTGTAGGTGGTGATTCGGGGGATCAGAGAGTGTACCTCCCTCCAGAACGGCTGGACGACAGGGCATTCCCACCAGACATGCAAAAGGGAGCCTTGGTATGAAGATAGGAGTCCTTAACCAATTGTGCATTGTTAATTTGGAGTATGCCACTTTTCCCTTCTCCCATCCCTATTTTATCAAGTAAAATACAAAAAAAAACGACATACCCCTGGATGGATTGTTGACTGAGCCAAGAATTAAAGTGATAGACTGTGAATGTCAAAGTTGCTATTGGTAACTCAGCAGGACACGTAAGTGTGAAATCCAGCCGTCCTCAAGGGGGCAGTGCTACACATGTATTCTAGCTATGGTCTATTGATTGCCAATACACTATAGATTACATAAAGACATTACCTTGAAGTTTCTAAGCCTAAGAAGAAGCAAACTGCAGCTTAGCGTTCTATAGAAGTGGTGACTTCATTTGTTTTCTCTTTTCAGCCTTCTTTCTTTTATTGTCACCTGATGATTGAGACACTAATGCAATTCCTGGCCTAGGGTAAAAGCACTAACTCACTGTATTGTATCTGTGGATTAGCTACATTTGTCACCCTTGGCAGTTCATGTTTGGACTTCAGAACACCTTCTTCTCATCTCCATAATCTCCATAATTTAAAGGGGTTGTAGTCAAGTGAAGATAACTGGGCAACGATGCAACACTGCTTGAGAATTCAGTGCAGCAGAGGTACTGTGCAGAAACGTGTGAGCTCACTGCATTTTGCATGGGACAAACAGGTGTTTTTGGTACTTATTAAACTGATGCAACCAAACAATTTCAATTCCATATTTGAAGTGGTTCTAAAGCCAGGACATATTTTACCTCAATGCATTCCCTGTATTAACCTCTTGCTGACCGCCAGCAGAAGATTTACTGCTGGCAGGTGGCAGCCCCAGGCATTGTGACATACCTGTACATTATGGTTTACTTTACCTGGTTTAGAAGAGCGCATGTCTGTGCCCCCTGCTGACCTGTGCTGTGATTGGACACATCTCGAGTTTGTCAGCAGATTACAGCAAATCATTTTAGCTGTATACCTGCAGATCAGCTGTGGCCAATCACAGCACAGATTTCTTCTTGCTATCAGTTACCGTTCAGGAGCAAGAAAAGACCCAGCCGGATGATCTGTGAGTGAAAGCAGCACACATAAATTTGCATAAACTTATTAGGCAAACTGTTAACCCCCGCGATTGCCCTCCTGATCACTCCTGTCATCCATGTCTTTAGTACAGTGTACAGTATTATCACTGATCACTGTATTAATGTCACTAGCGACATCAGTGGCAGTTACTCAGTAGGTTTCCCTCCCAGGCAGTTTCAGTTAGCACCAGATTTCCCACCACGCTATCACAGTGACCCTTTAAGCCGTTGATCACCACCATAACTAGTATAGTGTCTGTACAGATCAATATCTTGGTCACGATTACTACTATACTAGTGTCCCCAATAGTATAATATCCTCAAAAATGCATGTGATTAAGGTAAAAAATGTCCACGTTTTTGTATCGCCCCTCACCCCCTCCCCATGCTGTGCCTATCTATAATTGCTCTCTCCTCACTCCCTGCATTCGCAGGATACAGAGGCAGCTGCAGGAGCCATTGACTCCTGCTTTAGTCAATCAAATCCTTTGAGCAGAGAGCGGGGGGGGGGGGGACAGGGCCAAGCCATGCTGTGTGTGTTTATGCTGTGTGTGTGTTTATGGACGCACACAGCCCAGCTCAAGAGTGACTCCACATGTGCGCCCCCATAGGAAGTGACTTCCTATGGTGGTGCACAGAGAAGAGAAGGAGCCAAGATATTATTGCACAGAGCAGGTAATTATAACATGTTTGTTATTTAAAAAAAAAAAAAAGAAACATATATTAGCCTTTACAGTCACTTTAATAGACCAAAAGGTGGCAAATAGGAAAAGTTCATTCTTACAGTTTACATACACTCGAAATCCAAATTCAGCAAATGTTTATTTTACATTTGAATAGAATGGGAGGAGGGGATAGGACTTTTGTCAGGGTTTTTTTTGCTCTCTGGTTCTACATTCCAGAGATTACATCTTACTTACTGTTCCTATGATGGGGCCAGGGGGTAAGAGACTGGTAAAACAAACTCTCCAATGAAGATACAGAACGTAGAAAAAAAAAAAAACACTTCTGTATATAACAGGGAAATATATGAACCTCTGCCCCTTCCCTTTTTCCAGGGTGAGCCTGGTTGTTCTATTTATTACTCGGTGTCACAGGAAAAAAAAATGTGTCTCTTCAGTACAGTTATATGAAGCAAATCCTAGCTTTTCCCAACCTACTGAAAACTAAAACAACAGTTTTGCTGAAGTTGAGTTGTATTCCTAATCCGTATTGCTCATTATTATTTATTCTGTTTTTTTATCTTTACATTTTGTATTCCTCAAAAAAAAGATTGATTATGGAAAACAAAGTTAACAATACAAATGTTAGTGGTAATTAGAGATGAGCCCAAGGTTCACCTTGGATGTTTAGGCATTTGGATGAAGGCCAGAACATTTACCTGTTTGGTGGGAGCTAAACAACATGAATAATAGCTGTATTATTGTTGCTATTTTACATGACAGCTCCCCTCTGTCAATGGTTGTTAAAGAGGCTGAAGAGTAAAGGCAATATTTCCTTTGCAATTGGAAGATGTTTTTAAAGCTGAACTACAGTCAATTTGGTTAATGACATTACTGGGAATTCTTATCACAACCACTGGGCCAGGGTTATGGGGAAGAGGCCCCTGTCCTCATCAACATGGTGACAATGTGCTTCCAGGGGTGTCATCCCTTACAAATTACCCCCCATATTGGAGGACCTGGCATGGTTCAGGAGGGGCATGCATGGTAATCCTCCCTCTTTCCTTGCCAGCCAGGTTGCATGCTCAGATAAGGGTCTCATATGGGTTTTTCTTTGGGAGGCACTCCACGTTTTTTTCATGATTTTTGTGTGGGTCCTCTTAAAATTCACATCAGATGAGAATGGCCTAGTATGAGTTATGGGTGAACTTTTTTTTATGGGTGTCCCCCATTCACATCTATAGCAGACCCCCATCTAGCATAAGTGTCTGGCACTCAGCTTTGTTTAAAATACACAACAAGGCAGCCAGAAGCTGTCAATTTTGCTGGTGTAGCACCCTACGGGTAGGTGCTAGGTAAAATAGTGGGTTTTGTCTGCCTAACAGCAGAGCCATGATTTCTTTTTGTCATGTAGGTTTTCATGGCTTCCAGGTGTGTCTATTGAGAGGGGAGTCTCCCCACTGGCTCTGTGACAGGCTTCTCATAGGGTAGTGGAGGAAACCCAATCAGGGACACATTCAGGCTTGTAACTACTCCAGAAGGCAGATTCTGCCACAGAGGATTCTGGGAGTGGGTATAAGTTTGAGGGGAATGCATGACTCATTGTCTTTGGCGGGAAGCAGAGTCCCAGGAGGGAGAGTATGGCTGTCTCTTCTCCTGTCAGAGGAAGCAGATGTCTCTGGGTGTTGCCTGAGAATCCAGAGGGTGCTGAGTTGAGCTGAAGGGGATCCGGTGTCCCAAGAACCAGCGGAGAGAGAGAGGGGTCCAGTCCCAGGAAAGCCTACAAAGGTCGTAAGTACTGTGGATTGCCCCTGGGGGTCTGCCTAGTGTCAGAGGGGCCCAGAGGAAGCGTTGGCTAGCGTCGGCTGGCGTCAAGACAGCGCTAATAGACATTTTTGCCAAAAGAGTCCCAAAAGTTTACCTAGTTGAGCCAGAGGAGTATCCCACTAATTCCCTTTTCCCATCCCCTAAATACAATAAAGCAACCAAACCAAAGATGCCAGAATTGTCATTGTCTCAGTTCTCACACCGGGGGTCACAGCTCACATGGGCTGGAGAGGTAACCGGTGACAATGGCAGACCCACCTTAGGCTCAATGCCTGGAAAGCCTGCTACACTGGTAATTTAAAAATACTTCACAGGCAGGTTCATAGCATCCTCAGGCATGTTATTTAATAGGGTTTTGCTTTTTAAAGTTTTAAACATAACTAAATGCTTTTTTAAAATATATTTTTGCTGTTTTAGAACACATACCCCAAGACAGTGCCAAGCCCTCCATGTCTACAGTATTAGCATTGAAAATGCCTAGAACTGATTTTTAACATTCGGCTACAAAGGGATTTTGATTTGGCACTCAAACTTTATACATGTGTAGCAAGGTTTCCAGGCCTGTGGCTGGATGTGGGTCTGCCATTAGTACTGGTACTCTCTTCAGCCCATGTGAGCTGTGTCCCTGGGTGTGACAAATGAAGCAGCGACAACTCAGGCAACTTTGTTTGTGTTTTTTTTTAATTTGATTTAAAGGGGATGGGAGAAGGGAATGACTGGGATACTCCTTGAGGCTTGAACTAATTGCATGTGGGACTTTACTCCTGAAAAATGCCCGTTGGCGCTTCCTTGACGCCAGCCGGAGCAAGCCAACGCTCTCTAACACTGTAAATATCCTGTAGAACACAGAAGTGCTGAATCCTTGACTATTAGTCCAGAAGATCCAGGACTGAGAACTGTAGAACTCCTGACACTGTTGTGCTGTGGAAGTCACTGAATACTGTCCCCCCGCTTTGACTAGCTTGAGGTAGTATGAAGTAGAACTCTGTATAGCTGTACTTGCAACTGACACACTCTGTACAATTCAGGGCTCAAAAGCAGCTGCCCTCTTTAAAGCGGAGTTCCACCCAAAAGTGGAACTTCTGCTTTAAGTGTTCCTACCCCCCTGACATGCCACATTTGGCATGTCATTTTTTTTGGGGGGGAGCGGGTACCTAGTTTTGACAGGTACCCGCTCCCACTTCCGCTCGGAGCGCTGCGGCGCCCTGAGCGGAAGTTCTCCTCTCCCCCTCCCTCCCTGCAATCTTCTGGGACACGTCAGAGGTCCCAGAAGATTGCTGGCCAATCACGGCGCACAGCGCGACTCGCGCATGCGCAGTGGGTACCCGGCTGTGAAGCCGCAAACTGTAACAGCCGGGTGCCCACAGCAGTGATGCCGGCGCCGAGGGAGAGGATCGAGGCTTCGGGCGGCCGCATCGCTGGACCGTTGGACAGGTGAGTCAAATGGCTGGAACTCCGCTTTAACTTCAACTCTTAAGGGTCCACTGACTATGTATCCCCTCTGTAGCTTCAGTGTCCTCAACCTAGGTACCCCCTTTACAACTAGCTGGCACTGGATCCCAGAACCTCTTCCGGAGTGGTCCCCTGTAACTTCAGGCAGACCCCCAGGGGCAATCCTCAGTACTCATGACCTGTGTAGGCTTTCCTGGGACTGGACCCCTCTCTCTCTCGGCACACCGGATCCCCTCAGCTCACTCAGCACACTCTGGATACTCAGGCGACACCCCGAGACATCCACCTTCCTCAGATAGGAGGAGAGACAGCTGCACTCTCCTTCCTGGGACTCTGATCCTGCAAAAGACATTGTGCCATGTGCCACCCCCAAACTTATACCCACTTCCAGAATCCTTTGCAGCACAATCTGCCTGTGTGTGTCCCCTGATTGGGTCTCCTTCACTGCCCAATGAGAAGCCTCTCACAGGGCCAGTGAGGAGACTCCCCTCTCAGCAGACACACTTGGTAGCCATGACAACCTACCTGCACAAAAGAAAACATGTCTCTGCTGTTAGGCAGACAAAGCCCACTATATTTTACCTAGCACCTACCTGTAGGGTGCTACACATGTTTACCAAACCCTGCTCCAAACCCAAACCAGGTGTGTTCAGCTCATTATTAACAATAAAAATAAAGTGACTACTTCTCAAATAATATGTACTTATTCAGAACCCTATCTTATTTAATGTATACAAGCAAAACGTGTTTGCAAATACAAAAATGTCAGTTATGAGGGTTTTTCTGTGGCAGGAAAGGATAACAAAGAATGCCTTGCATCAGTCATGCTTCTTTAACAAAAAAAAAAGTACAGCATTATGGTTTACAAATATCTTGAATGATTGGGGGAAACAAAAGCATATGTTATGTAGCAGAGTATACTCCATGGGACACCATTGGCTCATAATTATGCAGGTGCGTAAACCCTGCATTGTCCTGTGGGGAGTATATAACAATATCTGCACTCTGCTATGAATAGGCCTCAAAGCCTGACTTCAAATTCAGGGATATGACCTCAATCTTGCAGGAGGAATGTTCAAAACTAATCTCAGAAAGTATTATTTTACCTAAAGGGTAGTTATTGCTTGCAATAGATTTTCTGCAGAGGTATTTGTCTGTCAACAGTAAGTGGATACAACCATGCTTAGAGCAAAAATAAATAAATACAATTAAAAAAAAAAAGTGGAAATTAACAAAAAAAAAAATGGGGCATACTGAATTGACCATTTGGTCTTTTTTTTCTGCTGACAGTCTTGTGTTCCATGAACGGGTTTCATTAAAGAAAATACTAAAGATTCAGCCTTCTCAAAAACAGTTACAACTGTCTCTTCACCCACACAGCCATTCAATTTAGCTTAGGCTGTTCCATTTCTGCCTCGATTCACATTGATAAGTTGGCTCTCTCTTTAACACTCGTTGTCCTCTGTCTCCTTTTCAGTCAGGTTCCACTCATGTTCCTCTCATGTAAACATACTCAATCAAACTCAAAATCTGAACTCAATTTACAGTATTTACCTTAGGAAGGGCCACTGTCTGCACATAACTACCCTTTGGGTTATCCAATGTTGTTTGTCACAGCATATACAGGATTAATGAAACAAAATAGCACATAATTGTTTACTAAATTTGGACGGTTCCTCTAAAATATTACATTTGTTAGCATTACATTGGTTATACTGCTTCAAGAAAAGAACAGCCATTAGCCAAAGGACTTTAAAACTTGCCTGCA
The DNA here is from genome assembly GCF_965119305.1 of Pelophylax lessonae. Lineage (NCBI taxonomy): Eukaryota > Metazoa > Chordata > Amphibia > Anura > Ranidae > Pelophylax > Pelophylax lessonae. Next base: position 148,390,738 of record NC_138768.1, read on the forward strand.
AAAAAAAAAATAGTGCATTACCTGAATCCATGGCCACCTGTCATTTTCTGCAGATGTCCAGGCATTGACAAGTCCTTTTTTGTTCAGTCGGGCAAAATATGGGTACCATTTTTGTAATCCAAAAAGAGCTCTGTGAGTTGAAGATGCTGTTACTTGTTGGTTTGAGATGATCCCTCCTTCCATACCCAGTGGTCCAGAACATCCTAATAAAAGTAAATTAGATCATATTATATATGAAATATGTATTTTGCTTACATAATTGTCCTAATTAAGAAAGGGATAGAAGTTCCTTGCAGAGAGAGGAGGACTAGGAGCATTTGGCCTTAGAGGCAAGCAAAACAAACCAACCATTGCATGGTAATAGATTGTTTTTTGTGTGCTAAAGAAAATGTACCACAAAAAGAGGGAATTCAGCGAGAGGTACATTAATCTGTCTATGTATGCAGTGAGGTTGGAGTGTTCACAAAAAACACCCCTTCCCCAGTGCACTCCTGCACTCCCTCCCTTGAGGAGTTTTGTAGTGAGGTTGGCAGAGCCTGATGAAGAACTGAGAGACTAGTTCTCCATCAGATTTGCTTTACTGTTGATTACAGCACAGTGTAGTAGGCAAATCCTTAGCTGCTATTCAGTCCAATAGCGACTTTCAATTCCATATACTGCTGTGCATTGTCAATCAAAAGTCAAGCGGACCCAATGGAGAACTAATCTCTCAGTTTTCCATCAGGCTCCACCCACCCAAATCATTTCCCAAATGTGGGCATTGCCATGTTTAGGTAATGCTCTCACCTTTGCTTACATTTAGCTTTTGGCTGGGAAATCACACAGCCAACAGCCACAGTCACCAAGCTTGCCAAGTAACAAGAATAATCGACTGGAAACCATGCCCAAGTCAAAGCGTGGGTCCACTTAGAACTCACTATGTCCCCATTACCTCTCCATGAAACTCCCTGGCTCACCTGCTCCAATGTCCCCCTACCTTGCAAAAAACACCCTCTAATATGCAGCACATTAGCTTCATTTCACAAGACATGTCTTTAACATAAAATATTGTCGTCCCCGGGACCCCTTACCAACCTCCTGTCTAAATCCAGCTTCCCACCAGGCTTGACAGAGTCCTTTCTCCCAGAATGTTGGCCGCACAAAAATATTCGAGCAGGCCAGTTTTTTGAAAATGGTCGTTTCCTATCAGGGTCCTCTCTTGCATCCAAAACAACAAATCAAACATTTCCATTCTGGTCCTATGCCCAGATCCATCACTTTCTAGGCAAAAACCAAGATCTTCCATATTGGTCTGGACAACCAACACCCTTTGACACACTTTGTCTAAAAACTGAACCTCAGAGACACCTCTTCTCAGCTATCCACTCAATGCTAATTACTGAGCATAACCCTAAGTCCAACCTAGCATGCTGCAAATGGGAGCATGACCTCTCAATCGTACATTCAGAGAAAGAGTGGGAAAACATTTTCACATATATTCTCAAAGGATCAGTCAATGTTAATACACAGCAAAATGGATTTAACATCTTTTTAAGATGGTACAAAACCCTTGACAAGTTACACAAGATTTCCCCTACCACCTCTCTGTTTTGTTGGCTTTGCAGGGAAGAGACGGGATTGCTTCTACACATTTGGTGGTCTTGTCCCTCAATCCAACCATTCTGGAAAGAGGTTCACTGACTCACAAATCAAATCACTACCTTTGCTCTAGAATACACACCAGCACAATTTTTGATACACCTTACCGCAATCCCAAAATCCACATACTTACACTCATTAGTAATGCACCTCATAAATGCAGCCAAGCTATGCATTCAAAGCGAATGGCGCTCCACAACACCCCTAACAATATCGAGATTGGTTTAAACGAATACAAACAATTTCAGACCTGGAGGAACTAGATCACCAAGCGAGTGATACCCCTGCTAAATTCAGGAAGACCTGGGGTGCCTGGCAGCACTTTATGACAACAAAAGACTTCTCCAAATATGGATCCTAGATAGAGATGGCCTTGCGGTTCGCCACGCGGTCGGTTCGCGGCAAACTTTTCTCGTTCGCTGTCCGCCGATCATGCGAACATATGGCGATGTTTGCGGCGGCCATATTCTTTTACGCTGTGAAGAACTTTGACCCATGACACATCCATCAGGTGGTACAGGACAGCCAATTGAGACATTTAAGCACATGGACATACCCCCTACCTTATAAATAGACCTGAGCAGGCTGCCATTTTACATTCTGCTTTTTGTCAGTGTAGGGAGAGGTTTGCTGTGTGGAGCAGGGACAGATTGTCAGTGACACAAATCGCTCGGTAATAGGTCCACAAAAGTCCTTTAAAGGACTGGTATTTGGTATAGGTGTACTATTGTTTGGTGTACAGTATATAGGGGTGTATTACAGTTATAATATACTTTCTAATATAGAAAGCATATTATAGCGTATTTGGGTACTGCAGAAATTTTGCCTCTTTTGCTGCTTTAACTCTGCTACACACAGTGACAAAAGTTACTAGAAAATATTTTTCATAACTGGTGTGATAAACCAGTGGCCCCCCAAAATGACAGATTGAAGCGGGGTGTTATACTTTCATAATAGTGTTTTTGGGTACTGCAGAAATTTTGCCTCTTTCGCTGCGTTAACTCTGCTACACACAGTGACAAAAGTTACTAGAAAATATTTTTCATAACTGGTGTGATAAACCAGTGACCCCCCCAAAATGACAGATTGAAGCATGATGTTATACTTTCATAATAGTGTTTTTGGGTACTGCAGAAATTTTGCCTCTTTCGCTGCGTTAATTCTGCTACACACAGTGACAAAAGTTACTAGAAAATATTTTTCATAACTGGTGTGATAAACCAGTGGCCCCCCAAAACAACAGATTGAAGCGGGGTGTTATATACCTTCTTCCACATATACTGTGCTTCTCTTTTGTCACAGGGTCATCTAAAAAATGACAGGCAGAGGAAGAGGCAGGACCTTCCACAGGGGTGGTAGGGGTAGGGCAGGAGCACCAGGCAGGAGCGAAAGTGGGAAGTTGCAGAAGGTGCGTTTGATTATGTCAAAGGACGCACCAGACTTGGTTGAGTGGCTCACTCAGCCTTCCTCTTCTGCACCCTCCTCATCCTCTCTATCTGCACCCTCTTCACTCTCTGCTGTGTGCACCCACAAAGACACCACCACCAACACCACCACCACCACCACCATATACCCTCCGTCACAGGAATTATTTTCCAATCCATCACAAGACATTTACGATGCCCAGCCATTCTTGGCATCGGATCAGGAAAAGGAGGTAGCAACAGCCGCCACTCAGCAGTCTGACGGCAGTACCCAGATCAGCCCAAGGAGGTTGGTCCCCACTGTTGATGCCTACTCCGAGATCTCAAATGTTAGTGGTGGTGAAGGTGACGTTGATGATGACCTGTCTATGGACGTCACGTGGGTGCCCACAAGAGAGGAAGAGGAGGGGAGTTCAGAGGTGAGAGATGGACCAGCAGATAGGGAGAAGGGACAAACCAGACTGGTAATCAGGAGCGAGCCATCAACCATGTATGGTATCATCTGGTGCTCCCAGGACGCGGCACATGGCTCCGCAGTGTGGGCTTTTTTTTAACCTGTCCGCTGCTGACAATAGTGTTGCCATTTGCAGCCTTTGCAGTCAACGCATACGTCACGGTAAGCCCAACACTCACCTAGGGATGACCGCCTTAAGAAGGCACCTGGCACCTGGACTCCCATCACTGAGCCCAGTAGGAGCAACGCCGTCAGAACCTACAAAGCCACACTCCAGGCTCTCATCATCCAGCCTCTTCTCCTCTCTCCTCACAATTGTCCTCCACTCCACCTTCCATCATGCCGTCCTTAAGTTTTTCTGGAAAAAGGCAGGCTTCGGTGGCCCAAATGTTGGATCGTAAAAAAATTATGACGCCGGATAACCCTCTTGCCCAACGGTTGACCGCTGGCTTGTCAGAACTGATAGCCTGCCAACTACTACCATATAAACTGGTGGACTCGGAGGCCTTTAGAAAATTTGTGGCCATTGGAACACCACAATGGAAGGTCCCAGGAAGGAAATATTTCTCGCAGAAGGGCATCCCAAAGCTATATGGCCATGTTCAGCGGCAAGTGGATGTATCTCTGGCACACAGTGTCAGTGCCAAGATACATCTGACCACAGACACGTGGTCTAGCAAACACAGGAAGGGAAGATATATCACTTTTACTACCCACTGGGTGAACCTTCTGATGGCCGTCAAGCATGTAAACCATTGTTCCCGGGTAGATTTGGTTTTACCGCCACGGATTGAATGCAGGCCTGCCTCTTCTTCTCCTCCTCCATCCTCCCTCTCCTCCTCGGCTGACTCCTCCTTTTCCGCTACTCCCGTCTCTTCCGCTGTGCCGCCCAAGATCCCCAGTACCTATTCGACATGCCAGGTGAGACGTTGCCATGCTGTGCTGCGTCTGTTGTGCCTGTAAGCCAAGAGCAACACTGGTCCTGCACTCCTTTCAGCTTTGCATTTACAGGCAGATCAGTGGCTAACACCGCTAAATTTGACAGTTGGTAAAGTGGTGTGCGTGCTGAAACAGGTCAAAATTACACACGTGCCATGCATGGCACACGTCCTGAACTTGGTCGTGCACCGATTCATTGCCAAATACCCTGGGGTCCAGGACGTCTTGCGGCAGGCCAGGAAAATCTCGGGCCATTTCAGAAGATCTTACACAGCCATGGCTCGCCTTGCTGACATTCAGCGGCGACACAACCTGCCCATCAGACATCTCATTTGTGACTGCACGATGCAATTGAGCTAAACCTTGTATATGCTTGATAGGCTGCTCCAGCAGAAACATGCAGTTAACGACTACCTGTATGAACTCTGCGACAGGACAGATTCTGGGGAGCTTGGGTTTTTTTCACCGCGCCAGTGGCTGCTCATGCGCGATGCATGCAGACTTCTGTGGCCATTTGATGAGATCACCAAACTGGTCAGTCGCAGCCAGGGCGCCATTAGTGACATCAGACCTTACGCCTTGTTTCTGGAGAGTGCGTTGCGTCATGTCATTGATCAAGCCGTCAAGGAGCAGGAAGATGAGGAAGTCGCAATGCTGGATGAATTGCAAGGGGGGGCTACTCCATATGAGACAAGTCAACAACAGGAGTCTGAAGAGGACTCAGAGGAGGATGGTGCCGGGACGGATGAGGAGGAGCAAGAAGAACATGCTTTAAACCTTTCTTGGATCCCTGGTGTTGTCTGTGGATGGGGGGAGGAGAACGAGGACGACATTATCCTGGATGATGAGCAGGAGCCAGGCCACTACACTGCTTCCAGTTTAGTGCAAATGGGGGCCTTCATGCTCCAGTGTTTTAAGAGGGAACCCCGTATAAAAAGCATAAAGGGCAAGGACCTGTACTGGGTGGCAACGTACTTAGACACCCGGTACAAACAAAAAATGGCGGAAATGTTACCACCATCACAGAGAGCTGTCAGAATGCAGCACTTTCAGGCCTTGCTTTGGGAAATGCTGTATTCTGCTTTTGCGTGCACTGGCAGAGGAATTTCCACTCACAGAGAAACAGTTGCGGGTAGCAATCCAACAGCGCCTGCAAGAAGAGGGCGGTTTGAAGATGTGTTGGTCACTTCTGATATGAAATCATTTTTTCACCCAACCCATTCACAGCTGTCCTCCAGATCCAGCATCAGGGAACGTCTAGACCGACAGGTGTCCGACTACATTGGGTTAACGGCTGACGTGGACGCTCTGAGAAGTGATGAACCCCTGGACTACTGGGTGGGCAGGCATGACCTCTGGCCAGAGCTGGCAGAATTTGCAATGGAACTGTTGGCTTGCCCCTCATCCAGTGTCCTGACCGAAAGAACGTTCAGCACAGCAGGGGGGATCGTGACCGATAAGCGCATTCGCCTAGCTCACGACAGTGTTGACTACTTCACATTTATAAAAATGAATGAGACATGGATCTCGAAGAAATTCAACACCAGTGTGACCAGTAGACCATGTTTGCTTCCAATTCCTCATGACAGCCCACAAATATCCGCCACCACCCATAACAATTCATGGTCCCTGTCTTAGGTAAATACAGTGGCATAAAAGGCCTTTTATGTCCGTTGAATGCCTAATTTACACTTATTTCTGTATGCTGTAAATGCCTAATGTACCTCCAGCCACAGAATACAAAGTTGTTTGCTGTCAGGTGAACGCCTGTTGGCTAATTTTTGGGGCCTGTACTGGCCGACACTTACTTCTTTATCCTGTGAATGCCTAATTTTTCAGACTGACATTGAAAATCAATGGGTCTGTAAAAGTTCCGCTAAATTGTGGAACAGATGCGGACCCATTTTACAGACGTGTGAATGGACCCTATGTGTATTTGAAATTTATTTACCGGCTGCTGTCAGTTCTGGCTGATTTAGAAAAAAATAAATAAAAAATGTTTGGCTGAAAAAAAAAATAATAATTTTATGGCAACTTTTCCAATAGCAATACTTCTGGTATGTCAGTGTCCATGTTGTGGGACTATGTGTGCACAGCTGGTAAGTATTTTGTGGCTGCAAATATGACCTGGAGGTTTTTAATGTTCGCCTGCCATTGAAGTGAATGGGGTCCGCCACAAACTTGCGGTTTGCGAACATTTGAGAAAGTTTGCGGGTCGCGTTCGCGAACCGCCCCATCCGATGTTCATCGATCACTAATCCTAGATAAATACACCTTCCTCTGGTCCCCTGGAGGGAGAGAAGAATAATTCTTTGCTCAATCCCTCTCCCTCCTCCTCCCTTCCCTTATATAACTGCACCGAGGGACCCCACCCCTCCCACTACGCCATCCCCATATTAAACCCTCTCCCATCCATTTATCTATTCCCCACATCCTTACCCAAAACAGAGTTGATACTCCAACACATATGACTCTTTTTTCTTAACCCAAACACTTACACTCACCCCAGATGCACCCTTAAAATACTTACATCCTACCTAGATAATAGAAGGCCATATAATAATCCCTCCAATAAAGCTCATCAGAAAACAAAATTAAAACACTAGTCAGTCTTTTAACATATACTAACATCAGGCTTTCTACACAAACACCCCAAGCGGTAACCATCCAACCCTTCCAACCTGGGGATTGTCCTGACCATCAACATAGCTCAAGTCCACTTTATGGCGACACTCGTGATGTCCGCCTGTATATTTATGAATGTTTTATGGCTTTGTTGTGCCTTACCTTTTTCTACTTGTACTTGTATAACCTAGAGTTTATATTGAGCTATCATTGTACCTGTACTTTTTCAAATAAAGCTTTTTTGGGGAAAAAAAAATGATCACAAAAAAAAAAATCTTCATCTTTCCGCTTCCTTCATCAACTGAGCACAACACATTTAACAATTTTGCCTTACTCCATCATTGGCTTCCTTTGTATTTTGCATACAGTAAAGCTGGGTATTCACATTCAGTTTTTTTTTTTTTTTTTCGTTTAACCAGCAGGTTGAACAAAAAAAAGACGGACAGATCTTCACATCAATATGGAGATTTTTCAGCAAGACCATTCAACAGAAGGTGGCTGGTAAACTGCCTTCTGTTGAATAGACAGCGGTACAATGTACACATGCACCTGCTGAACTGGCCAACTTTTGATAAGTTGGAATCAGGCATTACTCTTTAAAGTTCTAGGTAACTCACACAAAGTATGTAAATTATCTCTTTCAACTTCTCTGCCCCATCGTAATGTAGTTTGTGTAGCTTTAACATCTCTTTTTTTCCATGGGGGAATGTAGTAGGTGGGGAATAGCATAAGACAGTGAAACTAGGAGAGGAGAAATAATAATTCTAGTCCTGTAGGTATTGTGATAGGTTTGAACGGGGAGTAGATTGCTATACATGTAAAAAAAATGTTTAGTAACTGAGTGCAGCTGCAAAAGTCATACATATAAACAATAGATACAGTATATAAATGCATATATCAATGATGCCCACTTCTAATAAAAATATGTTTATATCAAAATTTTAAAAACTCATAGTTCCAAAATACTGCAACTAATGTGCAATCAGTCAGTGAACTGACTGCACAAATAAAGCGACAATCATCACTATAATAAAAAACAAGTAGCCAAATCAAAGAAGTTGTAACATACTGTATGTATAATAGGATAACATAAAAGTCCAAGAATCTATAGTCTCTGTAACTGCTTCAAATCCCTACTGCTGTGCAACAAAGAAACTGTACATTCTTGTAAATTATCATGATCATTTACCACAATGTGATTCAAAACCAATATCAGTGTGAGTCCCAACACCCTGTGCAAAAGAAGAACTCACCAGAGCAGAATGACCTCTATATTACAGAAAGGTCTCACAGCACTTGTTTGTTTTAGTCCTCAGTTCTGATCTTAGAAGTTCTTATTGTCCACTCTCAAACATGCCAACAAAATGAAAGAACTCCTATAGTGTAAAACCTTCATAAGCCTTTTATTGGACATTCAAACCAAATGCGCTCACTTGCTGTTGTGCTGCACAACTGTACTGGTTTTAAAGCAAATATGTGTATTTTAACACTGCCACTTAAATAAGATGACTCTCTCTCAGTGTAGACTGGCAGATAGCCAGCATAAAGCATATAGCATGTGTTGTGTAGCCCCCACTTTCTGATTCAATACATCAAACCCCTGTGTGCACTTGACAATGGAGCTGAATTCCAATACACACGGGCTTCTGTTGCCCATCTGTTGTCAGTGCTCCCTCCTCTCCCCTGTAGTGGCCACTCAATGACACAGAGGGTCAGAAGCTTCTGCATCATGTCACTGCACAACAGCAAACTGGAAAAAAGGATTTTTTACCAGCAGTATACAGAATAGGTAGGTTTTTATATAGACTTACTGTATATAAAGTTTTACTTTCACTTTATTACGTTGACAGTAAAAAATCTTCAATCTGGCATTTTAACTATGCCAAAAATAGAAGAAATCATGTATATATGGAGTAGAAAATCTGGATTTATGTTTACTGACCTTGGCGTATTTGCTGCAAAGTACAGGTCCATACAGCAATGCAGTGGAGCAGGTATTCAAGCAGTTTTTATTTTAGGTTTAAGTTCCACTATCATCTTCTTTCCTTTCCCTGCTCTGATATAATTTGACATAAATAAGTTTGCAAATTCAAAGAGCAATCCATAGTGCCCAGAAGGCTGTTAGCTCTATGGCAATTGCATAATGCCCATCAATCCTTCTAAAGACTATTGTTAGTTTAAAGTGATTGTAAAGTTATTTTTTTTATGACAAACATGTTATACTTACCTGCTCTGTGCAATAATTTTGCACACAGCAGATTGATCTTCTTCTTCTGGGGTCCCCTACTGGTGCTCCTTGCTCCTCCCCTTCTACATGCACAATCATAGAAAGCAGGTTCCTATGGTGGCATGCATGCAGGCTCGAACCAAAAACAACAGTGTGACTCAACCCCATCCTCCCTCATAACTGGATTTAACCACTTACCCACTGGGCACTTAAACCCTCTTCCTAACCAGTCAAATTTTCAGCTTTCAGTGCTCTACCATTTTGAATGACAATTACTCAGTCATGCAATACTGTACCCATATGAAATTTCGTCCTTATTTTCACACAAACAGAGCTTTTTTTAATGGTATTTAATTATAATTGTTTTTTTTATTTTTTGCACTATAAATGAAAAAAAATCATTTTTCTTTGTTTCGGTTTTAAAATTTAGCAAATTTAGTCATTTTTCTTCATAAATTTTGGCCCAAATTTATACTGCTACATATCTTTAGTAAAAATAACCCAAATAAGTATACATTTTTTGGTCTTTGTGAAGGTTATAGAGTCTACAAGCTATGGTGCCAATCATTGAAAATTGATCACACCTGATGTACTGACCCTAACAAGCCAGTAAAATACAAATACCCCCCAAATTACCCCTTTTTGGAAAGTAGACATTCCAGGGTATTTAGTAAGAGGCATGGTGAGTTTTTTGAAGTTGTAATTTTTTTCCACAATTCTTCGCAAATGAAGATTTTTTTTCACAAAATGGTCATATTACCATGTTATTTTTCACACACTTTATTGGCATACTTGCAACTGCACCCCAAAATATATTCTGATACTCCTCCTGAGTATGGGGATACCACATGTGTTGGACTTTTCCACAGCCTGACCACATACAGAGGTCCAACATCCAAGTAGCACCATCAGGTGTTCTAGAAGCAAAAATTACACATATAATTTCCTGACAACCTATCACACTTTTGAAGGTCCTGGAGCACCAGGACAATGAAAATGCCCACAAAATGGCCCCATTTTGGAAAGCAAACACACCAACACATAATCTAGGAGCCATAATGAGTCTTTTGAACATATCATTTTTTTCCACAAGTTTTTGGAAAATGTGGAAAGAAAATGAAAACACATTTTTTTTTTACACAAAGTTGCAGATTTATAAGATATTTCTAACTCATAGCATGTACATAGCAAAAATTACACCTCAAAATACATTCTGCTACTCCTCCTGAGTATGGCGAAACCACATGTGTGAGACTTTTCCACAGCCTAGCCACATACAGAGGCCCAACATGCAGGGAGCACCGTCATTTCCTGAGTACCCATTACAATTTTGTGAGGCACTGTAGGGCACTGATAAGCTCTGTAGTGGCACTGATGTGGAGTGGATGAGCAATGACGTGGCATGGATGTAGCACGGGTGAGCACTGATGTGGCATCGATGTGCCACGGATGAGCACTGATGTGGCACGGATGAGCACTGACGTGGCATGGATGCGGCACTGATGAGCACTGACGTGGCATGGATGTGGCATGGATGAGCACTGATATGGCATGGATGTGGCATGGATGAGCACTGACATGGCATGGATGTGGCATGGATGAGCACTGACATGGCATGGATGTGGCACGGATGAGCACTGACGTGGCATGGATGTGGCACAGATGATCACTCATGTGGCATGGATGAGCACTGATGTGGCATGGATGTGGCATGGATGAGCACTGACATGGCATGGATGTAGCACAGATGAGCACTGACATGGCATGGATGTGGCACGAATGAGCACTGATGTGGCACGGATGTGGCATTGATGTGGCATTGATGTGGCACAGATGAGCACTGACGTGGCAGGGATGTGCACTGACGTGGCATGAATGTGGCATGGATGAGCACTGACGTGGCATGAATGTGGCACCGATGAGCACTGACGTGGCATTGATGTGCACTAACGTGGCATGGATGAGTAATGAGGCACGAATGAGCACTGGTGTGGTATGTATGAGCACTGACATGGCATTTATGAGCACTGAGGTGGCATGGATGAGCATGGATGTGGCATGGGTGAGCACCAAGTTGGCATGGGTGGGCACAGATGTGGCATGGATGAGGCACAGATAAGGCATGGATGTGGCATGGATGAGAAATGGATGTGGTACGGATAAAGCATGGATGAGCACGGATGTGGCATGGATGAGCACTGAGGTGGCATGGTTGGGTACAGATGTGGCATGGATGAGGCATGGATGAGGCATGGATGTGGCATGAATGAGGCATGGATGTGGCAAGGATGATGCATGGATGGGGCACGGATGGGGCATGGATGAGGCACAGTAGAGGTTTGAAGGAGGCAGAGGAGGCGTGCAGCTGTAGTTTCTCTTACACAATGATCAGTACAGTGTGCGAGGAGAAGAAGAGAAATGAACCGGACATGCGCCGGTTTGTTGACAAGTGGTCGCTCCATCATTGGACGGAGCGATCACGTGGTAAAGGGCCAATGAGAGCACGGGCAGCTTCGTGTGCGCGCACCAGGGGGCGCGCAGGAGTGCAATTCTGGGAGGAATTCATTCGGCAAGTGGTTAATTGACAGCAGCAAGAGCCAATGGCTCCAACTGATCTAAGGCTGGCCATAGATGGGTCGAATTTCGAAAGAATATTCTTTCAAAAAATCTGAAATTTTGTGCGTTTTGTGATTTGATGATGCCACCATTGATTCAAAATTCGACCAATCAAGCCTTAAATTTCACCTCATATTGCTACAGAAAATAATTTTTGTGGCTGGGAATCTTCTTTTCTTTCTGGAAATGTTATTTTCTTGAAATCATGCTCATTTCTATTTCGATTATATTTCTCACATGATTCCCCCGTAATTGATTCGAAAATAGTTTGTTTTTCAAAACATTTCCAACATGCCGATCACTCAAATTCTATGACCGCAAAAATTGGCCATTATTGCCCACTATTGGTTCAAAATTTGAACGAAAATTCTTAGATAAGATTTTTGAAAGAAAAGTATTTTGAATTTTGACCCATGTATGGCCAGCCTAATGAGTGGAGGGAGGAGAGAGAGAGAGAGAGAGAGAGAGAGAGAGAGAGAGAGAGAGAGAGAGAGAGAGAGAGAGAGAGAGCAGGGCCACTGCTCTAGGACACAGTGCTGGATCAAATCTGGGCTCAGGTAAGTTTTGGGGTTGGGGGTGGGGGGATCCGAACACAGAAGGTTTTTTATCTTAATGCAAAAAAATGCAATAAGGTAAAAAAACCTTCAGCCTTTACAAGCACTTTAAGGGATAATAAGGCATAGGGTTGGGCGAACAGTTTTGGCTGAACATTTCCCTTTTTGGTCAATTGCCAATCATCTGAATTTGCAGGGTGTTCGGCCCACCAAACACCCTGCAATGCACTGCGAGCTGCACAGTGCATTCTGTACCCTGATTAGGCAAAGCTTTGCCCAATCAGGGTGCAATGTAAGCTGGATGTGGAAGAGTGGGGCCGGGAAGCCGGCTGCGGCATCCTTAACAACCAATGAGTCATCAGCTGTCAATGGGTTTCCCCTCTGACAGTTGAATAAAAACAAAAGTGCTGGTTAAAAAAACGGTGTGGGGTCCCCCCCTAGTCCACACCAGACCCTTCAGGAACCCCATATTGAGGACATGTGGCCTGGTATGGTTCGGATGTGGCACTCACTCGTCCCCCCCTTTCCTGACCTGCAAGGCTGCGTGCGGTCTGGTATAGATTTTGAGGGGGACCCCACACCGTTTTTAAAAAGAAAAATTGCCATGGGGTTCCCCCTAAAAGCCATTTTTTAAAATGTTTTAATAGCCGGGTGCCTGCAAATGAAACGTAATTTTCAATGTGATTTGACTCATTTTTTTTTTTTCAATATCATTCTTGCTGCAGCATGTTCGATATGTGCTACAGATGTGCCACTGTACAGCAGACTATTTTGCATTAACACATCCCCCAGGGCAGCACCCAGACCCCCATACCCCTTTTGTGGCCAATTACTTGCATATAAGCATTCAAAATTGGCACTTTTGTTTTTTCCTGTTCGGCACCCATAGACTTTAATGGAATTCAATGTTTGGGTTAGAACTTTTCCCCTAGTCGGGAGTTCTGCTGTGAACTGAACAGGGGGGGTGTTCAACCCATCTTATTATTGTAGTGTTTATCACGTTGACTTTGGCATTTTAAATGCTTTTGTTTTTGCAATGTTTTTGTTATTAAATAAAATACATAGGTTTACCACAAGGAGTAAAACTTGGTAACTTACTAGGTGCCAACTGTCTGAATACAATAGCTGGCAGGGAAGATGCCCTAGACCAAATGGGAGAAATCTATGCATGCATGGAGAAGGAGCACAGCCAGTAGAAAGTAGAAAACAAATCCTGCCATAAATGTGACGATTGGTGTTCGCGCTACCTTAGAAAATAAATTATATGTACTGCCACGATTGGCGTGAAATGAAATGAATAAGATACAGTGACCTACAAATTCCAGAGTGTCACCAAAAAATGTGAGTGAAAATTTCTTAATGAAAATAATAAAGACGAAGTGTTTATTCAAATATATCCAAAGAAATTACAAACCATGTGGTGATATGTGCAAATAACAGAAAGTATATAATAATAAACGTGAATAAAGGATTATTCCAAAAACCACAAGTATATTATCAGGTTACAGATACCCGATATATGTGCCACACATAATGTGATTAAGTGGTAAATGCTGATAAAATAAAGTCCAAGAATAGCCACAAGGTGGCGTTTTCAGTGATACAACCTGTACCATGTAATGCTGGGGGTCTCTTCTCCGTAGCAGGGGAGCAGCTCTGAGCCGGTGGCGGATGCCCTAGGTGCTCGCATAAAAAGAAGAAGGCCCCATGGTGAATGTAAAATCCATACAGTGGAAATAAAACGTAGTAAACTCACTCGTTACGGTGATCAGGATCAGAAGTAAGAACGGTGCGCGCCGGGATGCTTCCGCGTTCCACGGCCGACAACCGGAAGTGACGTTAGACGTACGTGACTCCGCCCTTTTTTTTATATATTTTTTACATTTTCTCCTTGTTTATGGTTTTAATATTGGTAATTTGTTCATATAGAACTCCGGATATGGTTCATACTAGTTGATATCCGGGATTCTGGTCTAACTATGAATTTTGCCAGTTTGCCTTTTAACTCTCTTTTTAAACCAGCAATCTTTTTTTCCCACATTGAAGCTGAGTTTTTTAAATGATATTAATAAATGCATGTTTTTTTATAAAGGATCGTAGCACACTCGGTTACATTAAAGTGATCGGATATGATGAGTTATGGCCGTTCCCCTGCACATCCAAAGATGAAGCCAGTGAAGGAGCAATATGGCTTCCGGAGAGGGAGTAATAAGATGGCGGCGCTGTGCTGTCCCCTCAGTTGCTTGGATACGGGTGGCTATAAAGAGTCCGGGAGTACGCCTAGTTGACGCCGCACCAGTTGATGTCCCTCTGACGAAACGCGTAAAGGGCGGAGTCACGTACGTCTAACGTCACTTCCGGTTGTCGGCCGTGGATCGCGGAAGCATCCCGGCGCGCACCGTTCTTACTTCTGATCCTGATCACCGTAACGAGTGAGTTTACTACGTTTTTTTTCCACTGTATGGATTTTACATTCACCATGGGGCCTTCTTATTTTTATGCGAGCACCTAGGGCATCCGCCACCGGCTCAGAGTTGCTCCCCTGCTACGGAGAAGAGACCCCCAGCATTACATGGTACAGGTTGTATCACTGAAAACGCCACCTGGTGGCTATTCTTGGACTTTATTTTATCAGCATTTCCCACTTAATCACATTATGTGTGGCACATATATCGGGTATCTGTAACCTGATAATATACTTGTGGTTTTGGGAATAATCCTTTATTCACGTTTATTATTATATACTTTCTGTTATTTGCACATATCACCACATGGTTTGTAATTTCTTTGGATATATTTGAATAAACACTTCGTCTTTATTATTTTCATTAAGAAATTTTCACTCACATTTTTTGGTGACACTCTGAATTTGTAGGTCACTGTATCTTATTAATTTCATTTCACGCCAATCGTGGCAGTACATTTAATTTATTTTCTAAGGTAGCGCCAACACCAATCGTCACATTTATTTCTTCACTCTCACCTTTATATTTAAGGGTTGATTGGGGCAGCTTACACCTTTATTTTTCACTTTCACTCTCCCACAATATACCACAGTCCGTAGCGCTGGTCATTTTTTCTTTATCAAATCCTGCCATAACATAATAGATGTAATTTGTATAATGCTAGGAGGGTAACAGCCACCATTCTCTATTTATGCAAATTATAAACAGAAAATGTATGCAAATAATACACATAGGGGTTTATTTACTAAAGGCAAATCCACTGTGCGCTGCAAGTGCACTTGAAATTGCAGTCACTGTAGATCTGAGGGGGGCATGCAAGGAAAATAAAAAACAGCATTTTTGCTTGCACATGTGTAGCGCACCCCCCAACCTCCTAGGGCCTGATTGTGACCCCCAGAGACCAGGAGGGCCGACATTCCTCCACATGGTGTAGATTGCTAGGCATGGTGGGTAATGAAACAAATAAAATGATGGGCACCAGTCACTTTTATGCTTAAACAGGAAAATAATTTATTTCTTCTCAACAGCAACAAAGGGAGAGAGGGGTAGGGCACAGGACACCCTTAGTGGACAATCAAATTGGCAGACTCTGTGTACAAAAATAGCATGGAATCAGACAGCGGTACAGGAAACAGACCATGAGGCTCAGACTGACCTGGGAGGCAACTCCTCTCCCCTGGGTCCAGTCCCATTCAGTAATCTGTGAAACTTCAGATTGATCTGGGAAGCAACTCCTCTCCCCTGGATCCAATCTCTTTCAGCAATCTGTACTGGCTGGACAGCTGTCTTCTATATCAAAAAGGCATGTAACTCACAAAAGGATGTTGGAGCCCTGTGGATGCAGTAACCAGGTTCTCCTCAGCAAAGTCTCAGGCATGTGGCTAGGCCCCAGGCTTCAGGCCTACCCAGTAGAAGAAACAGCAGCATACCCCCACCCCAAACGGGGGTCTGGGTGGCAAGAGAGTGATCATTGGACTTCCCCCAGATAAATAGTCTCTCCCAGCATGCTTCAGCTGCAATGAAATTGGCTAGGAGACATATTCATAACCTATTTGACTGTATTTATCACTCTAATGTCAAAGGCAACAGTGCCACCTACTGACAGAAGGGAGAACTACAGCCAAACCCGGATTAAAAAGAAATCCAATATACCACAGTGCTATAATCAACCAAGCTAACTAACGCCCAGAAAACTAAATTTACCAGCAACCCTGCTTATGACAAGGGTGCTACACATGATTGGAAGATAGAAATCAGCAGAGCTTTCCCTCATTTCAGATATTACCCTTAGATCTACAGCTACTGCACTTCCAAGTGCACTTGTAGTGCAGAGTGGATTTGCCTTTAGTAAATAAACCCTATAGGCTTTTCATTACATTTTAGTTTCTTTATACTCTTCAATAAAAAAAAAAAAATCCACTTCCTTTAACTTCCTTCCATGCATTTTGATTTTTCTTGTCTCGCGGTGTATCCATCCATTTCTACATTTTTCAAAACTTGAGCTTAATAAACTATTTCAAAAAGTCTGTTTAGCTGTTGATTCTCAAGTGGTCATGTCAGAGGGTCTCAGCCATTCCAGCCCATAAAGTCCCAACTTGATTCTTGCATAGAACAAAGCCAAGTGTGTCTTGCCTACAGTCAAGCATGGTGGTGGGAGTGTCATGGTCTGGGGCTGCATGAGTGCTGCCGTCACTTGGGAGCTACAGTTCATTGAGGGAACCAAGACTACCAACATGTACATATATATATATTATATATATATATATATATATATATATATATATATATATATTTTTTATGTTTGAGTCTAGATATGCTTTGTACATGTTCAGGAGTACACTCTCACAATTACCCCTACCATAAGTATGCACATAATTGTATGTATTCCTTCTTAAAAACTATAAAAACAGGGAGCAAGTAAATGTTGCCTACAGCATCAGGGCAATAAATATTATTATTATATGTACCTGTAAGCCTGTCCGAAAAGGTGTTAATTCTTTATGTCATAATCCCCAGTAAAACAAGTATTTTTTCAAGCTTAACAGAATTGTATTTATATATCTGCAGACACATAAAGTAGAAAAAATATATTTTAACATTGTTCTAAAATGTCAAATTCACCAGATTGCTTTAATTGCTCAGTGAAGTTAAATATTACATATATTTTTCTTGTACTGTACTGACTGAAAATTACAAGCCTCTGTTGTTCTTCTGACCTGAAACATTATGTATGACAGCTTTAGCAGGGCTCACAATTTCACTTGTCAATTTAGGGTAATTGGGGAATAAAATAATAAAAAGTAACAAAGACAACATGTTAAGGTAGTGCCTAATCACACATTAATGTCTAATATATACAAAATGACATATGCCAATGACAAAATGACATATGTGGCATAGAAGAATACGCTGCTTTATATAAAGGCTGATGAGAACTAACCTTTAATTTCCCATAGTACATTTTTTATTCAAAGTAAGATGCCAAACAGCTACAGTCAGGTCCATAAAATAAATATTTGGACATTGACACAATTCTAATCTTTTTGGCTCTATACACCACCACAATAGATTTTAAATTAAACAAACAAAATGTGCTTTAACTGAAGACTTTCAGCTTTAATTTGAGGGTATTTACATCCAGGTCAGATGAAAGGTGTAGGAATTACAACAGTTTGTATATGTGCCTCCCACCTTTTAAGGGACTAAAAGTAATGGAACAGATAAATAATCATAAATCAAACTTTCACTTTTTAATACTTGGTTGCAAATCCTTTGCAGTCAATTACAGCCCAAAGTCTGGAATGCATAGACATCACCAGACACTGGGTTTCATCCCTGGTGATGCTCTGCCAGGCCTCTACTGCAACTGTCTTCAGTTCCTGCTTGTTCTTGGGACATTTTCCCTTCAGTTTTGTCTTCAGCAAGTGAAATGCATGCTCAACCGGATTCAGGTCAGGGGATTGACTTGGCCA
The DNA here is from genome assembly GCF_965119305.1 of Pelophylax lessonae. Lineage (NCBI taxonomy): Eukaryota > Metazoa > Chordata > Amphibia > Anura > Ranidae > Pelophylax > Pelophylax lessonae. The sequence continues at coordinate 148,409,153 of NC_138768.1, forward strand.
TTGCATAACATTCCACTTATTTCCCTTAAAAAACTCTTTGATTGCTTTTGCAGTATGCTTCGGGTCATTGTCCATCTGCACTGTGAAGCACCGTCCAATGAGTTCTGAAGCATTTGGCTGAATATGAGCAGATAATATTGCCCGAAATACTTCAGATACCATCCTGCTACTTTTGTCAGCAGTCACATCATCAATAAATACAAGAGAACCAGTTCCATTGGCAGCCATACATGGCCATGCCATGACACTACCACCACCATGCTTCACTGATGAGGTGGTATGCTTTGGATCATGAGCAGTTCCTTTCCTTCTCCATACTCTTCTCTTCCTATCACTCTGGTACAAGTTGAACTTGGTCTCATCTGTCCATAGGATGTTGTTCCAGAACTGTGAAGGCTTTTTTAGATGTTGTTTGGCAAACTCTAATCTGGCCTTCCTGTTTTTGAGGCTCACCAATGGTTTACATCTTGTGGTGAACCCTCTTTATTCACTCTGGTGAAGTCTTCTCTTGATTGTTGACTTTGACACACATACACCTACCTCCTGGAGAGTGTTCTTGATCTGGCCAACTGTTGTGAAGGGTGTTTTCTTCACCAGGGAAAGAATTCTTCGGTCATCCACCCCAGTTGTTTTCCGTGGTCTTCCGGATCTTTTGGTGTTGCTGAGCTCACCGGTGCGTTCTTTCTTTTTAAGGAAGTTCCAAACAGTTGATTTGGCCACACATAATGTTTTTGCTATCTCTCTGATGGGTTTGTTTTGTTTTTTTCAGCCTAATGATGGCTCGCTTCACTTATAGTGACTGCTCTTTGGATCTCATATTGAGAGTTGACAGAAACAGATTCCAAATGCAAATAGCACACTTGAAATGAACTCTGGACCTTTATCTGCTCCTTGTAAATGGGATAATGGGGGAATAACACACACCTGGCCATGGAACAGCTGAGCAGCCAATTGTCCCACTACTTTTGGTCCCTTAAAAATTGGGAGGCACATATACAAACTGTTGTAATTCCTACACATTTCACCTGATTTGGATGCAAATACCCTCAAATTAAAGCTGAAAGTCTGCAGTTAAAGCACATCTTGTTTGTTTCCTTTCAAATCCATTGTGGTGGTGTATAAAGCCAAAAATATTACAATTGTGTTGATGTCCCAATATTTATGAACCTGACTGTAAATGCAGGGCTAAAAGGTATATTGAAGTATAATTTTCTGACCAAAATAGCAACTCTATGTGAGAAATGAAAGCACTGTTCATACTGTCTCTAGCATGCTCACTGGGCTATGAATAAGCATCACAACCCTCTGTTGGCTCACAACGCTGACACCCCTTCTTTACTCTTGATTTCTAGTGTTCAAAGAATTATAGAAAGATTAGTACAGGTTAGGATGTATCTGTAGAATTTGGAGAATCTGGCCAAATGTGCAAAAGTGTTTGATAGATTTACATTTTCTGTGTGTATAAATCAATTTTTAAGGTCAAGAAAGTGATTTAGCATATTTGCCCATGTTGTTATTGTGGGTAGCAGATGGAGATTGCCAATATTTAGCAATAGATGTTTGATAGACAATATTTTGCATAACCATATGGCTCAACCTTTAACTCAATAGGAAACAAATCACAGTGAGCACACATCTTTGGTTTGCTGTTGGCAATATTAGTCGTTGATTATTTGATAAATGCATCACTTATACCAGGTTAGAAGGTAGATTTTCCTGTTTGGGAGTTTCTAGGGAGTCTTTCCAGTCCTGTTCTCTAAGATCACGAATATCAACTGCACAGGCTTCCTTGTTTAGGATTTTTTTGTGTTAAATTCAGAGTATTTAGATAGTCATACATTTCTCATTCCCTTAGTAGCAGGTAATAGCTATATTAGTAGTCATGCATTTGCCAGACAAGGCTGGCATGTAAGCTAACTCTTCATATGCAACCTGGCCAAATGTAACCAGAAGTGCCCAATTCCTGTCTTCCTGACCTTAAGCAGAATCTTTCAGATAGAAGACCTGAACATTGAGGAGAGTTATTTGTATCAAAAGTGCATTTGTATTGGATTCATTAAAAGCAATACAGTAGTACTTTGTTCTACCTTACAGAGTCAAAAGATGTTACTTGGAAGTGCTGCCACATACAGTATCTCACAAAAGTGAGTACACCCCTCACATTTTTGTAAATATTTTAATATATCTTTTCATGTGACAACACTGAAGAAATGGCATTTTGCTACAATATAAAGTAGTGAGTGTATAGATTGTATAACAGTGTAAATTTGCTGTCCCCTCAAAATAACTCAACACGCAGCCATTAATGTCTAAGCTACTAGCAACAAAAGTGAGTACACTCCTAAGTAAAAAATTCTAAATTGAGCCCAAATATGTCAATATTTTGTTTGGCCACCATTATGTTTCTGAACTGCCTTAACCCTCGTGGGCATGGAGTTCACCAGAGCTTCACAGGTTGCCACTGGAGTCCTCTTCCACTCCTCCACGGTGACATCATAGAGCTGGTGGATGTTAGAGACCTTGCGCTCCTCCACCTTTCATTTGAGGATCCCCACAGATACTCAATAGGGTTTAGGTCTGGAGACATGCTTGGCCAGTCCATCACCCTTACCCTCATCTTCTTTAGTAAGGCAATGGTCATCTTGGAGGTGTGTTTGGGGCCCTTATCATGTTGGAATACTGCCCTGCAGCCCAGTCTCCGAAAGGAGGGGATCATGCTCTGCTTCAGTATGTCACAGTACATGTTGACATTCATGGTTCCATCAATGAACTGTAGCTCCCCATTGCTGGCAGCACTCATGAAGCCCCAGACCATGACACTACCACCACCATGCTTGTCTGTAGGCAAGAAAAACTTGTCTTTGTTCTCCTCACCCGGTTGCCGCCACACACGCTTGACACCATCTGAACCAAATAAGTTTATCTTGGTCTCATCAGACCACAGGACAAGGTTCAAGTAATCCATTTCCTTAGTCTGCTTGTCTTCCACAAACTGTTTGTGGGCTTTCTTTTGCATCATCTTTAGAAGAGGCTTCCTTCTGGGATGACAGCCATGCAGACTAATTTTATCTGAAGACTTTCAGGCTGACCCCCATCCATTCAACCTCTGAAGCAATGCTGGCAGAAGTCATATGTCTATTTCCCAAAGACAACCTCTGGAAATGATGCTGAGCATGTGCACTCAACTTCTTTGGTCGACTATGGCAAGGCCTTTTCTGAGTTGAACCTGTCCTGTTAAACCACTGTATGGTCTTGGCCACCGTGATGCAGCTCAGTTTCAGGGTCTTGGAGATCTTCTTATAGCCTAGGTCATCTTTACGTAGAACACATTTTTATTTTCAGATCCTCAGAGAGTTCTTTGCCATAAGGTGCCATGTTGATCTTTCAGTGACCAATATGAGAGAGTGAGAGCGATAACACCAAATTTAACACACCAGCTCCCCATTCACACCTGAGACCTTGTAACACTAACGAGTCACATGACACCGGGGAGGTAAAATGGCTAATTAGGCCCGATTTGGACATTTTCACTTAGAGGTGTACTCACTTTTGTTGCCAGAGGTTTAAACATTAATGGCTGTGTGTTGAGTTATTTTGACGGGACAACAAATTTACATTGTTATACAAGCTGTACACTCACTTCTTTACATTGTAGCAAAGTGTCATTTCTTCAGTGTTGTCATATGAAAATATATTATAAAATATTTACAAAAATGTGAGGGGTGTACTCACTTTTGTGAGATACTGTACATTTATTGAAAAAAAGAAGAACAAGGGTGCCAAGTCACAAGGGTAAATGAGCAAATGATAATTTATTTTAGCAACTTACAGTACATATTAAAACAGATGATCCAAAGGACAGCCGATATGGTGTAGAACAACAGTTCCCGCAATGAAGCCAATTGGGAATTGACCAGTCTAAAGCCTAGATGGCGGTCCTGTGCTTGATGGCAATGAGCAATTCCAGGTACTGTATGGCGCCTGGATGGGCAGCCTCGCTGATGTCCGTTGTAGTCCTGGGCCGGAAGAGGTAGTGAACCGGAACCGGAAGTGGCTTAAGTGACCTGTCGGTTCCTCCACGGAATCCGGCAGGGATCAGAAGACTTGACAAAACGTGGAGGGCGGGCCGCAACGTAGTTTCGGAGGTCCTCCTCCTTCATCAGGCAGGCGTTTTGTCCAGTCCATGTTCACATCGGCGCGATTTGACATGTCAAATCACATGCCAAATCGCAGCCTATTGCAAGCAACAGCACTGTCCCAATCTGTGCGACGCCGACTTTGCAGCCCCACGCCAATTACCAAAAGTAGTTCCTGCACTACTTTTGGCAACTTTGGGGGAAATTTCAATAGACATCTGTGAATGAACCTGCACAGATGTCTTTAAAATCGCCCCGAACTCGCACTGATATGCGGGTTTGAAATTGTGTGAGTTCCATTCATGTGAATTCAAATCGCCGCCTATTGCCAGAAAAATGGACCGTCCGGGTCGGTGACACCGACTTTGTGGCACCGCACGATTCCCAAAAGTAGTTCCTGCACTACTTTTGGCGACTTCTGAGGTGATTTCAATAGACATCTGTGCATGAACCCGCACAGATGTCTCCCAAATCTCTTCCTAAGTCAGACTAAAATGCCAGTTTGAAATCGTGCAAGTTCAGCTGAACTCGAACAATTTCAAATCCGCAGTCAGTGTGAACCTAGGCTAATTGTCAAAGCTAAATTGATCAGCCTGAAACTTAAAGTTGATTGGTTACTGTGCACAGATGCACTTGATTCTGTGTGTACCAGGTTTAGTAAATCTTCCTCAAAGTGTCCTGTTGTTAGGGCCGATTCACACAAAAACGGTATGTTCCATGTGCCTTTCCTGCACGATGTTCAAAACGCACTGGGTTTGCGATCTACTGCGTGTGCCAATACACTGTGAACCTCAAACGTACATCACAACTGCAGTGTGTTTGTATGCACAAGATCACATGGTACTACAATATCATGTAATTTAGCACAGTGCATTTTTGAAAAGTAGTGCACAGACTTTTTTTTTTTTTTAAACTATTATTCTTTATTTTGTAAAGAGAAGAGAGAGAACATTTTGATCACATTGAGAAGCGATTATTCATCATGATAACAAGTTGTAGAGTCATAAAAGCATAACAGTGAGCTATTAGGTTTAACTATAGACATTGGTTAACAATGTAAAACAAGCAACGGTCCAAGAAGTAAACTGGTTAGGTTTGATTTTAAAATACCATGAGGTACATTTTAGATTTGTTGTTACTGAGAGGAGGTTGAAGTAGGTATCAGGGTCTGGGTATAGAATGTACAACTAAAGAAGGAGCAGAACTGAAGGGCTGAAGATTTTGGGGGGAGGAAAGCCGACCATTACCCAAATCTTAGAGGGCTGAACGTCTATGGTCAGATTGACTTTGGCAAAGGAGAATTCTAATTGGAAGTGATTCTTCAACAGTCTGATGGTGTCCGAGATCATAGGGGAGTGTGACAATTTTCAGTGTTTTGGCGTAGGGATTGATAGACCCAGAAGAAGATCCAGGGGGGTCAAAGATAGGGAGTTGTTGCATATGGTAGAGATGAAGGAAGATATTTCTTGCCAGCAGTTTTTAATGAGAGGACAGTCCCACCAAATGTGGCGCAGAGTTCCCGTCATGTTGCATCCTCTCCAACAAAGCGGTGATGTTGTGGGATATATAGTAGCAAGCAAAGTACCATTTATGGAATAGCTTTTGTAGGGAGTCCCAATGGGAGATGCAGTGTGACTTCTGCAAGGGTAGAGTCAGAGCTTGATGCCAAAGTTTGGTGGGAGGTTGACTGATTGTAAGAGTGGACCAGAATTTGATTGAGGGGGACAGCTGTTCATCCAAAGATGTAGTGAGCAAATTGTATGTCAAAGAGATTCCTTTTACTGAAGGGTTGGGAGTGTCATATAATTTGACAAGAGCATCTAGGAAGGAGTCTTTATCTGTTACATGAATTTTGGACATCGGATTCTTAGGTATAAGAAGAATGTCTTGGAGGAGATGCTGAATGTTTGTTGTAGGTATGAGAAAGGCTGTAGCTCTGTTGCAGAAAATAGAAGACCCAAATTATCAAGTCCCTTATCCATCCAGGCTGTGAGGGATAGGTCTGGAGATAGTAGTTCCATGGCCTTAATGGGAAACCGGTAAAGGATGGATTGTGGGAGTCCTTTATTAACTTGGAGTATGGCTGACCACTCACGTGATACTGCGGTAATGGTGCCTAGGTGCTGGTGTTGCAGCCTAAAGTTGAGCAGGGCAGCCGTGAGAAGGAGTTTTGGGCCTGTGTTGAGTGTTGTGGACTCAATTTGTTTCCAGGTTTTGTTGGAGTTAGGTGACCACCATTCTCTGAGTTGGTCTAGGACTACTGCTCTGTAGTATGCTTGAATTCCTCCATGAGAGACAGGGGTGAGGAGAATGGATTTCTTTAGCCTTGGTTTCTTGTGTTGCCAGACAAATGTGTTAAGTAGTCCTTGTAGCTTTGTTAGGTGAGTTGTTTGAAAGGGTAGAGTGATAGCACAAATCATATATAATATGCGAGGAAGCAGGTCTATTTTTGTTTGGCAGTCAGGAGAGTGGCTCAGTTCTTTAGATAGTCAGCTTTTCTACTAGGTCATCAAAGTAAGTTCTTAATAAGGTTTGGCTCAGGAAAGTTAGGCGGATTCCCAAGTATGGTAGATTAAACTGGAGGACCACATAAAGAGGGTTTCTGCTGTTATAGATTGTGTGGATCAATTCCCAGGTTTTACATGATAGATTTAGTGTGGTTGAACTAAAATGTTCTAGAAGCTGCTAAACGGCCCTAAGAAATGTTTTGAGATTTGTTAGGGTGACGATAACATCGTCTGTATATAGGCCAATTTTATGTTCTGTGTTTCCTATCGTGATACTCGATATTGACAATGTTGCTCTAATGGACTGTGCAAAGGGTTCCATAACCATGGCAAAGTTCAAGGGGGAGAGCGGGAAACCTTGTCTTGTGCCATTGGTGATTGTAAAGGGGTCCGATAATATGCCCGAGGTCCAGACTCGTGCACTTGAGGAGGAGTATAGATTTAAAATGGCAGTTTAAAATGTTCCTGAGAGTTAAAATTTACAAAGTACTGCTTCCATATAGTTCCGGTGGACCCTGTTGAATGCCTTATCTGCATCCGGTGAAAGGAAGGGAGAAGGCATTCGACTGTGCTCCACAGATTGTATAAAATCAAGGAGACGTCTAGTGCTGTCAGACACTTGTCTGCCTGGTACAAATCCCACTTGGTCTGGGTGAATGATTTGGGGAATGAGGGGAGGCATGAGAAGGAGTAGAGGCATTGTGCTTAGAGCTTTGCTGTCTGTTTAAAAGTGATATTGGACAATAACTAGCAGGGTTGTCAGGGGCATTTCAAGGTTTTGGCAGTGTAACCACCAAGGCTTCCACGGATTCTTTAGGAATTTTACCTGTGGAAGTGTACTAGTTGAAGGTAATACTTAAATGTGGGGTGATCAGGTCTGAGAAGTGTTTATAATATTAATCGGGGAAGCCAGGCCAAGGGCTTTGTGTAGTGGGAGTAGTTTTATGGCTTTAAGGATTTCCACGGAGGAGAAGGGTGCTGACAGGGATTCTAGTTGTGCAGAAGAGATGAAGGGAATATGGATAGATGAGAGGAAGACTGCAATGCCTTTTCTTTTAGGAGAAGCTAGTGGGTCTGTATCTTTGAGATTATAGAGTTTGGCATAGTACGCACTAAGTCCATTTGCTACATATTGTGGGTTGTTTAGGCGTTTACTGTGGGAATTTGTGAGGAACTGTATTTTTTTGTTAGAGAGTTGTCTTTTTATTTGCTTGGCTAGAAATGCACCTGGCTTGTTGGCTGAGACATAGAATTGAAATTTAATCCGCTTTAAGAAGTAATCAAATGTTTTATGCAGGTGATAACTAAGTGGCATCTGTGTTTTTTTCAGTTCTAGTGATACTTTATTGGTTGGACCCTATTTGTTTATTTTTTCCAGGTCTGGTATTTGTTTTAATAAGGCCTCTGTGGTGAGTGAGTGTTTTTTTTTTTTTCATAATCCCCTAATTTTTATAAATAGACCCCATAGAAAAACTTTGTGCACATTCCAGATCACAGAGTGATCATCGATTAAGTGCGAGTTAAGTTTGAAGTAGGTCTCAATCTCGGATCTAATTTTGGCTTCATGTGAGGGTTTTGTTAGAAGATAGGAATTTAGTCTCCACACAGTGTGTCTTTGGGATTGTTTATGATTGAAGATTTTAATGGAGACTGGCGTGTGAACAGACCAAGTGATCATGCCAATACATGCTTCTGTGATGGATGTGAGTAGGTATTTATCGGTTATAAATAATTAATCCGAGAATAAGATTGTTGAGAGTGAGAATAGAAGGTGTAGTCTTGTTTCTCATCATGTAAGCACCTCCAGGGATAATATAGGCCTTCATTTTTCAGTAGCGAGGATAGGGTGGAGGCCTTCGTTTTGATGGGTTTGAGGTGTGATAGCGATCATGACCCCTTTCTTTTTAGGGGGGGGGCATTAGCGAGAAAAAAATGTGGGTATCTCTTGTGTGAACATGCTGGGGCTTTGGTTTTAGAAAAATATGTCTCTTGGACACAAAGGACACCTGAGTGTTGAAGTAGGGCCTCCTTCCATAGAAGGTTTTGTTTGAAAGGGGAGTTCAGGCCTTTAGTATTCAAAGAGGTGATGGTGATGGCCATAATTAGGAATGTTACCTGGAGTTGTGAGCAAGGGGAATGGGATGACACCTTCAGGTACTTATCAAGTAAATACAGTAAGGATATCAAGCCAGTTTCCAAAATATAAAGTTAGTACAGGATGTGCGATATGTCACTGTACAGTTGAATTAAAAGAAAGGAGAACAGAACCAGTGTAGCTCAATACATTACAATAAATTACAACTTACTCAAGAAATAGTAAAATCAACAATTTGGAAAAATGATATAGTGTGCATAGCACACTGTAACCTGAGGGAGGGGATTCAACAGCTGTATCATTGCCCATGCTAGATCTAATGCATGCATGAGATCAGTGGCATTAGTAGCTGTTAGCCTCTGTCTTTATCAGATGCCAGGTTCTGGGGGGGCCGGTGGTGTTGTTTGGAAGTTCCCACACCCCGATACATTGGGAGGAAGAGGGAGCAACCCCCAGTTGGTCAGCTTTTTACAGTATATCCATCTTTGGGTGTGAGAATAGGTATCTATTGCTGCTGATAGGTGACCATCAATTTGGTGGGAAAGCTCCACTTGTAGGAGATTTTCCGTTCCTGGAGAATGGAGGTGATAGGTGCGAAAGCTCTGCGTTTAGCTGGGGGAGTAGTTGCCAGAACAGTTGCTGCAGATAGGGAGTGAGCTCATTCGCTTGGAATGCCCCTGTCAAGTATTTGAGAGATGGAGATTTGAAGTTCCTTGTGTAAATCTTTTTGCAGAGTTAGGAGTATAGATTTAAACCGGGTTGTCTGACACAGGGATGGGTGCAAGGGCTGGAGTATGCTCTGATTCAGTAGCACCTATTAATATGCTGGCCCACAATTGCTTTCAGGGTTGGAGTCCTTTGCTGGGAGAGAGCAGGAGCGGATGCCAGTATCTTACCTCTGTCAGCTGATTGTGGAGGGGGTTTCTGATGATGGCAGTGTGTCCATGTCCTCCCTAGTGATTATGGCAGATGAATCTCCTAAGTGGGGAGTGGTTTGTTGTGTCCCCTCAGGCTGGGAGCTGGAGGATGTGCCACGGCCATTCCTGGAGGTGGTGCCATTTTGGGCCAAGTGCATGGCTGCTGTGCTATAATAGTCAGTGAGGTGGCAGGGAACTGGTGGTTTATACTGCTGTCTGGACATGCCCAGGGTGATACTCTGCCCTTACCCATTCAGGATGGCTGGATTGTGGGTCGGGCTGTTGCCTGTGGTTGCTGGGGATCTGAGCAGCAGAGTGGAGCTCTGGACTCAAGCCTCCATCTTGGTTTGCGGCAGACCACGCCCCCTATTAGGTATGCATGCACTATTTTTTTGTGCAGTCTGATGCTGTTTGCAGCCCCGTCAAATGAATAGTCTGCAAAACCGCTAAACACTGAATCGCACAGGAACGCAGAGCAGGCTACTCTGAAAAGTGATCCATTTGCAGTTTGCTTTTCAGAGGTGTTTGGCAGGTGGCGAGGAGGTGATATGTCACCTCCTCACCATCTGGTTTAAACCTACAATGGTTGTACCACCAAACTGCATTTGCATGCATTGCACTGCAATTAAAGGTTAAAATCAGCCTTTTCACCACCTGTCAAATATGATTAGATCACTTTTCAGAGGAGCAGCAGTTTAAACAAGCCCTTAGTTGCATTTGACGGCGACACCCTTAGATCTTGTTTACACATACTGTAAGGTTGGGGTTGATAAAACCCTGCGGTTAAGCTGAGATTTTATATTCCCCAATCCCTCCCTTCTTTAGCTGCATGCAGAGACAGCAGGCAAAGGTGTACACATGCCATGCCGTGCCCCAGCTGTTATTGTGCATCTATATGGGCACAATAGCATCTGTATAGGGACAATTGCAGTTATATGGGCACAGAAGCATTGTGCTGTTGTGTCTATAAAGAGATGATATTATGCACATGTAGATATTGTTGTGCCCATATAGCTGCTATTGTGCATCTATATGGGCACACTATCATCTATATGAGCACAATAGCAATTGAATAGGTTGTGCTCATATCGCTGCTATTGTGCCCATATACTGTAGATGCTGTTGTCCCCAAATAGGCTGATTTTGTGCTCACATAGCTTTTACTGTAGTAAAAGCAGTGCTTCCAGCCTCTGTGGATCCAGCTACCAAGAATGAGAGAAGGGGTGCTATGCAAAAAAAAACTATAGTCCAAGTGTTGGCTCATGCGACAGGCTGATGTCTCCATGGCCACCTGATGCCTCCATGGCTGCCTGCTCCCTCCTGTTGCCTTCGTCCCCATTCAGTGAGAGCAGGTTGGCAAGCTCAGGACTTATCTACCAGTCACCTTAACACATGACAACTGGTAAATCGCGGTCCATGGCTTGCTGATGTGGGCTGTAAAGCATTGCACGTGCAATCAAAAGAACTCCTAAAAGCTATCACAGGGGGGTGAGGGAACAAGACTCCACTTACTGAATGTTTTAAAGGTCACTGATTCAAATTATTCAAGCCAAAAACTGGTAATTTGCATTTTCAGGAGAAAGTTGGCAATACGAAGGAACAAAAGTGGATAATCATTTAAAGCTGGGATATCGGTTAAAAGTAGAATTAACTACTATTAAAGATAATTTGTCATTTCCCATATTCATGACAATGTGAAAGGTTCTTAAAAACTCAACCCACTAATACTCTCCCCTCTTACTCTGTCACTCTCTAGGAAATACAGATATATTGCTTTCAGATATGGGAAAGCATACATAAAAACAAAAAATAGGAGCATCTGCTTAGAAGTAAAGTGATTAAATGCAAGCTCTGATGACAAATAACATCTCAGTGGATAACAACTTCATTGTGTTTTTTCCAGTTAATTGGTTATTGATTCATTCTCTAGCATGGTATGTAAAAAGCAAAATCATCAATTTACAATTTATAGGTCCTTGCCTCTGTTATGATCACATGAAAGAGAGAAGCAGTTATCAAGGTGGAAAGCATCAAGCTGACAAAAACATATAGATGTTAATTCTAGAAAGGAACTACAGAAAATATATCTAGAAATCTATAGGTCACATGCTATGTTGTTTTAAAAAAAAACTTGTTCTGAAACACCTACATATAGATTTTAATTGAATTACAATTTCTGCACTATTTATAGCTTTGGATAAGAAGAAATGTGTGACAAATACAGTTTTTGACTAACCTTTTAAGTGTATCAACTATGGAGACATGGGAACTCACTTTTAACTTCTTTCTCTGCCTCCTCACAATGAAACTCAAAGACCCCTCAAACCTTCTCTGCATTTCTCACTAGGAATTGGCCCCAAGAATTTGCATGTAGTATTATACCCTAGACAAGCTAGCAAAGATACTTCCTAATTGTTCACCTCTCTGCTGGAGAAAATGCGGCTCGACGGGATAGCTTGCTCATGTGTAGTGGAGGTGGCCGAAATTCATAGACTTTAGGAACTCTGTTTTTACTTTGGCCTCGTCTGTCATTAATATTGTAACTGTGCTGCATCTGAAGTTGGCATGAAAACCTGGCCCTATGAAGACCATACCTTTCTTACCCATTTATTCATAACACGAAGATTATCCATAGAAAGAAATTGGAAACAATCAAAACTGCTGACACTTCTTTAAACTTTTCAAATACTTAAAGACCATTTGCATCCTGAACTTATGTGTGCGAAAGCAATGCATGAGACTATGGTCTCCTTGGTTTACAAAATCCTAATTGCACAATCCCATCTTAAATCAACTGCCTCACCAGACTTCTCAGTACCCCCACCCCTTATTATAAAGGGCACCTGCTCGTATGTCCAAATAAGTCCACAAGAATTCCATGTAAATATATATATATAACATGTATTTAACATTTGTAGTTATATGTTATGGGTGAAGATGAGAAAATATGTAACAATCTGTGTCAACTAAAGACAATCCTGGTTAGAACATCTTTTATATCAGACATTTGAATACTTTTTGAGATATATATATATATATATATATATATACACACACAACAAAACAAAACAAAAAATGGATGAGTAAAGACGATGAACCGTTATTAATCATTTGCAATCCTTACTCAAGTCTTGAATTTTTCTTTCAAAAAAACGAAGAGATTTACAGTTACAACTTACCAACCAGCCAGCGACCAACCAAATTGACCTGTCTACAGTATGCGTTAAAAACAGGGGTTTGGTTGCACACATTTGCAAATACATGCGTAAGCTGCAGGCCTCCATCTATCCCATTAAATGCATGTGCTCTCATTGTAGAGACTCTTTAAATTGTAGAGTTAGGGACTGCAGATCACAGGGTGCCTTGTCGGAGGTCTGCAGCTTACGCATGTATTTGAAAATGTGTGCAACCAAACCCTTGTTTTTAACGCATACTGTTAGACAGGTCAATTCGGGTTGGTCGCTGGCTGGTTGGTAAGTTGTGACTGGAAATCTCTTAGTTTTTTGATCTGCGTCCGCCCTTCCAGTGCTCCTTACCACTAAGAAAAGTTATAGGTGGAGGCGGTGACCACTTTGTGCACTAATGAATTTTTCTTTATTTTTCCCATTTACATTTAGTCAGCAAAAGGACAGACAACTTGAAGCATTCACAATCTGGCTGCCCATCTCTTCCCATAGTAATCTATGGAACCTTGCTAGAGGTGCCCTCCTCTTTCAGCATATAAATGTATAATCCATACTGCGTACAAACAATGTTAAAGTCAAAAGGTTCAATTCACCAAGTTTTACCCAATAATAAGCAACTTCAGTCGTATGCCTGTAATTTTGAAGTCTAATTGAACTCAGCTAAAAATAACTGCCATTCTTTTTTAATAAAGATCCTTCTTCTGGCATTTACAAAAAGTCATGCTCCATGATGCTCTGACCTTAATTTACCCATCCACACACATTCTGTGCAGAAAAGTAAACCTAATTTAGAATGAGCGATGACATGAAAACCTAAATCAAGAGTTTCAAGAAGACTTCAAATTCATCTTAAAGGGAGAATTTAAGTCAAAGCTGAAATTATCTTGCTACAAAACCTGTCTCTTTCTGAACAAGAATATAACTTGTTGTCTTTGGCTGTCACAGGCTTACTTTACACACTATGACAAGACTGATCACCTGATATTACTTTTAAATCTTTCCACATTCAAAGTTTACCTTAAAAAGTCTCCGTACATAAAACATCTACAATAATATACTTCTGCTGCATTCGTTTATATCATGCATTGTAGATTTCATTAAGAAAACAAGTAAACTGCAATTAACTTAAAACCCGTTAATTACAAGTATACACCTTCTATCTTGTTTCAAAAGCCAGCAATTTTAGTTACGATGTTTCCCATTTACTAAAGATACCATTTTACCTGGCTTCATTGTTTTTACATTCAATATGCCAGTCCCTAGTTCCATTAGATGTTCAATGACATTCTCCTGTTCTGCCTAATATATAGCTGGCCACTAGAGCCATATGGGATACCAGACTTGTTTGTAATGTCAACTGTCCCTCCTGCTGTCAAGCTTGCGTGTCCATCCAGCAGCCAATTACTATTCCAGCTATTTGTGTCTCTCCTCAGTGACTTCCACTCTCTAGAAGTCCTTATTTTACAATTACTTCTTGTGCAGGCTAAGCAAATCAGCTCCTTAAAATAGAGAGAAAACCATAGCTAAAACACTTAATAGAAAAAAATAAAATATTGGGGTGTATTTGCTAAAGCATCTGCATAAACAAGCAAATTGTATTGCCACAAAATGTTTTAGGCACTCACATTGGGCCTAATTCAGTATAAGTTTGGAGTAGAGCTGCTCACTTCTCCAGAAATAACTCCAGCCTAAACTCATTGCATCCTAATTAGGTAAGTGGCTGGAGTTAAACCATCAACTAGATGCTTTAATGAATTCGGAGTTGGAGTTAACTTAGACTGAATTCGGGTTTGGAGTTAACTTAGGCTGAATTTGAGTTTGGAGTTAGCCAAATTCCCTTTGTGTTTTTCATAAAAGGAAATTTGTCTATTCTGAATCACTATTACACAGCAATGTCATTTATTATGGTTTATTTTAATTTTAAGGTATAGTTATGTATCTTATGTGTTTTAACCTTTAGATTTTCTAATAGCAGACTACACAGCTGTCTAATTAGCAGTCTTCATTCTTTATTCATCTGAAACTTTCAGGCATATCTGATTGTATTCAGCACTTTGGTGTAGTGGGCTAAGCTCACAGCTAAAGATTGCTAGGTCATGAGTTCAAGGCCCAACCATGATAACACCCTGTGTGCCATAATTTTTTTTGGCCACATAGTAATACATTGGCTACATCACCTAAATTTGCATGTCAATGGCCTTGTATATTCAAGAAACAAACATGCATATGTGCAGGGTGCAATTATGCATTTGCCAAGTTTCAGTATTTATTTATAGCTGTCTAAAATTTAAGAAGGTGATGGCACACTTGGGATTTGAACTCATGCTCTCAGTGTTTATAGCCAGGAACACTAACCACTAAACCATTGAGCTGAGCATGATTACCCCTGGAATATTTATTCCCATGTTTCAATAGTTAACCACTTCCTTACAGGGCAGTTACACCCCTTCCTGCCCAGGCCAATTTTCAGCTTTTTATACTGTTGCATTTTGAATGACAATTGTGCGGTCATGCAACCCTGTACCTAACACAAATGTATGACAGTATTTTCATAAAAAATAGTGCTTTCTTTTGGTGGTATTTGATCACTGCAAGGTTTTTTTTCTATTGGCAAAAAGAAGACCTAAATGTTTGACCCCTAAAATAATGTGTTTTTGTTTATGTAATAAAATTTGGTAAATCAATGTTTTTTCTTGCACTGACGAGCATTGATGAGGCTGCGCTGGCAGGCACTGATGAGACACTAATATGCAGCACTGATAGATAGATAGGTGGCACTGATATGCAGCATTGATGGGCATTGATAGGTGGCACTGATGGGCAATGATTGGCACTGGTGGGCAGCACTGAAAGATGGTAATGATGGGCAGCACTGATGAGGAGGGCACTAACAGGTTCCCTGAGCACTGATTGGCATCAATGGTGGCATGGGTGGGCATCCCTGGTGGCTCTAGTGGCATCCCCCAAGGGTCTGCACTGGTAATCAATGCTCTGATTACAAGCACAGACCCCCCCCCCCCCACACACACACACACTTACTTTGCATATGAATGCCATTTCTTCACAGCTGAAAGTGGCCCTCACCATGATTAGCCAGTTGATTGTAACCACTTGCTGGAATGTGTGCAAGCCAATTTGGTGTCATTTCTGGTCCAGGGTGAACGCCAATGTGCCATTTGCAATTTATTGTAAAGAGATTTTGCTTTATTTTAAAAATGGCACACACAGACAACTAAAATGTATTGGAAATGTTTTACCTAGGTCAGTGATGGTAACCCTTAACCCCCCCCCCCCCCCAAGATGTTTTTGCCCTACATTTCCCAAAATGCTCATGTACTCTGCAGTGTAGGTGAGCATCATGGGAAATGTTACAAAACACCTGTGTTGCCAAGGTTCATCACTGACCTAAGCCAACTAAAAAGGTGAGTGAGCGCTGTAGCAATCTTATTTAGTAATCATTTTTAGTGATTTTTTTATTAAATGTTTTGGTTACATTCATCCACAGCGACTGAATGGAAATTTTGTATTATTCCTTAATTTATATATTTTTAGCTAAATATATACATAAACACTTTAATTTTTCTTACAATTTCAACCACACACACACACACACACACACACACCCCCCCCCACACACACACACAACCCCCCCCCCCCACACACACACACCCCCCCCCCCCACACACACAACCCCCCCCCACACACACACAACCCCCCCCCCCACACACACACACACACACACAACCCCCCCCCCCCACACACACACACAACCCCCCCCCCCCCACACACACACACAACCCCCCCCCCCACACACACACACACACACACACAACCCCCCCCCCCCCCCCACACACACACACAACCCCCCCCCCCCCCACACACACACACCACCCCCCCCCCCACACACACACACACACACACACAACCCCCCCCCCCCCCACACACACACACACACAACCCCCCCCCCCACACACACACACAACCCCCCCCCCACACACACAACCCCCCCCCACACACACACAACCCCCCCCCCCACACACACACACACACACAACCCCCCCCCCCCCACACACACACACAACCCCCCCCCCCCACACACACACACAACCCCCCCCCCCACACACACACACACACACACACAACCCCCCCCCCCCCCCCCACACACACACACAACCCCCCCCCCCCCCACACACACACACCACCCCCCCCCCCACACACACACACACACACACACACACACAACCCCCCCCCCCCCCCACACACACACACCCCCCCCCCCACACACACACACAACCCCCCCCCCCCCCACACACACACACACACACACACACACACACACACACACACACACACACACACACAACCCCCCCCCACACACAACCACTTCCCCACACACAACCCCCCACACACACAACCCCCCCCCCCCACACACAACCCCCCCCCCCAACACACAACCCCCCCCCCCACACACAACCCCCCCCCCCACACACACACACACACACACACACAACCCCCCCCACACACAACCCCACACACACACACACACACACACACACACACTTCGCTGGAGTAAATGGAGAAACCCTACCCAAGTTCATACTGTACTGCCATTGCACACACACAAAAAATACAAGAAATGGATTACATTCAACAGACACAAAAGATATCTGAATTACATCTAGACAAATATGAAGAAAAGAAAACAAAAAACCAGGAGCTGTGTACAAATGAATAAGCTTTATTGAACATGTATAAAACATCAGTAATCACTCAAGCAAGCATGTGAAATGTGAAATGTGAAATGTGCAATGCCCCCCCCCCCCCCAAAACCCCCAAATCAAGTAATTTTTATTCAAATTACAGTGCAAAGATACAACATATGATGGATAGATAGAGCTTACAATATCCAAAAGTCAAGCAAAATAAGTTGTAGACACCTTAGTATTAAGCATAAAACATACCCAACATACTTTTATGTTAATTGTTTGCATGAGCCTGCCTTTTCATTTAAATACCATCAAATCAGTAGAACATACAGCTACACAGAGGCATGAAAATAAAAAAAAAAACATGTATAGAGTACATAAAGACACACTTTGCAAAAACTATACCAAACAGTTAGAGCATGAAAAGTATTCATCCAACAGAATACACTTACTGCAATATGGATCTTTAGGCATGCCAGCAAACCCCCACCCACCCCCAAAGCAAATTCGGACATAAAGACCTGTGGCCCTTCCACAGGCCAAATGATATGATCTCATACATCCCTTTATATAACCTTGGTTAAACTACACCCACCCAGTATAGGAAACGCCCAGCAAAGTAATTAATTGGGTCTGTTGGTTCCTAAACCAAAATCACCAGTTCACTAATGAATGAGTGTTTGGCTGGCCATCCATGATCAAAGTTTCTTACAAGTCAACACACATAAGAAATGCTTTCAATAATCTCAGCATGAGCACAAAGTGGCTTTTTCATTTAGATGAATGCCTCGTACACACGTACTGATCGTCGGCCGACCGATCGGAATTCTTTTGTCCAGGGCTGTCCTGTCTGTTGAAAACTGCAAAAGACTGCACACGAATTTTGTCGGCCAACAACAGACGACTGCAGAAGTGATGTCACGTGATGGTTAACTTTCCGTGTGTTTTTTCTTTTCTGAGCATGCTCAGTCTTGCAATTCTGCTGATTGTCGGCCGAATTCTGTACTGACTGGCGAACAATCGGCCGTTCTGGTGTTGGCCAACAAAAATTTTAATGCCTGCACGACAGATTCTGTTCGGCCGAAAATGCGATGTCGGCTGTCGGAAGCATCATACTAACAAGCCTACAATCGGCCGATCGGTCGTCGGCCGAATATTTACGGCCGACAATCGGTACGTGTGTACGAGGCTTAAGGCTGGCCATACATGTTCCAATTTTCTTACAATTTTCTGTCCAATTTTCTTGAAATTTACCTTCAAGTATGTAGTACAAAGGCCTGCCTAATTAGATACAAGTGAATGTGTTTTTTTAGCTTTGACCTCACATTATGTGGTTTGTGGTAGATCTACCAGAAAATTGTACAACAAAAGTTGAACATGTATGGCCAGCTTAATGGGCCATACACACTATAATGCCTCGTACACACGTACCGATCTTCGGCCGTAAATATTCGGCCGACGACCGATCGGCCGATTGTAGGCTTGTTAGTATGATACTTCCGACAGCCGACAGCGCATTTTCGGCCAAACAGAATCTGTCGTGCAGGCATTAAAATTTTTGTTGGCCAACACCAGAACGGCCGATTGTTCGCCAGTCAGTACAGAATTCGGCCGACAATCGGCTGATTTGCAAGACTGGGCATGCTCAGAAAAGAAAAAACACAGGGAAAGTTAACCATCACATGACATCACTTCTGCAGTCGTCTGTTGTTGGCCGACAAAATTCGTGTGCAGTCTTTTGCAGTTTTCAACAGACAGGACAGCCCTGGACAAAAGACAGCCGATCGTTCGGCCGACGATCAGTACGTGTGTACGGGGCTTAAGATTTTCTGAAGACTTTTTCCTTTAGATTTACCAAAACCAGATAATATGAGGTCAAACCTAAACACTTTCAATTTGTATGCAATCTGGCAGGCCCTTGCACTACATAGAAAAGGTAAATCTGAAGGAAAAAGTCTACGGAAAATCTTATAGTGTGTATGGCCATACATGTTCAATTTTTGTTGTACAATTTTCTGATAGATTAACCACAAACCACATAATGTGATGTCAAAGCTAAACAACACTTTCACTTATCCAATTAGGCAGGCCTTTGTACTACATACTTGAAGGTAAATTTCAAGAAAATTGGACAGAAAATTGTAAGAAAATTGGATCATGTATGGCCATACACACTATAAGGTTTTCTGAAGACTTTTTCCTTCAGATTTACCTTTTCTATGTAGTGCAAGGGCCTGCCAGATTGCATACAAATTGAAAGTGTTTAGGTTTGACCTCATATTATCTGGTTTTGGTAAATCTAAAGGAAAAAATCTTCAGAAAATCTTATAGTGTGTATGGCCCATTAGTCTAAATGAAAAAGCCACTTTGTGCTCATTCTGAGATTACTGAAAGCATTTCCTATGTGTGTTGACTTGATGTAGTAATTTTTTTATATATATATCTACATATCTTTTTTTGGGTTGTTGAATTCTGAGTTCTGGGGTTGCACTGCATATGTTCAATCAATTTGCAAATTCTCAGATTTGCAAGCTCAAACACGGCTATTTTTCAGAGTGTAATGTGGCTCTATATAGGAAGCAACAGTAATATGGCCCCCCACTCAACACTATATAATAATTTCACACATATACAATGTTTTATTTTTGGGGCGTTGCTTGTCATATATAACAACAGACAGTTGTAGGTAGTTCAGGGATTTGAACACCCAAATACATTATTGCAAGGCAGCTGTGCTAACCACTTGGATATTTTGGTCAGTTTATTTAATCAAGCTCAAGCTCAATACATATTTGCAACATTTTTGCAAAACACAATTTACACAAACATAATCACTTTGTTACATTTATTTCATAATATATGCCACTGATAGTTTCTTAGCCTATCAATTTAAGTTTAAAATACTAATTTTTCACAGAAATAAATGTTTTAAACACCTATATATAATTTCCAGCATGCAGGATTATTTTTAAAAATTTGTTGATTATATACAGTTTTACTAAACTAGGTTAATTATTTGGGAATTGTGGTCTCTGAGGTTTTTTTTTTTTTTTGTTATCTTTATACCAAGCATACATGCACTGGCACCTTAAGAGCCCATTCACATTGAGGCGACACGACTTCGGGGGGTGACCTGTGAAGTCGCGTGCACCGCTGTGCACCGCTGTGCACAGCGACTTGCAGAGACTTCACATACTGGAAGTCTATGCAAGTCGCTCCGAGGTCGCCCCAAAGTAGTACAGGACCCTTTTTCTAAGTCAGAGTGACTTGTGTCGCTCCTATTAGAACGGGTCCTGTACTACTCAATGGACCGTGACATACCGCGACTTGTCAGGCTGACAAGTCGCCTGACAAGTCGCGCTAATGTGAATGGGCTCTAAAAATTAATATAGTTTGATTAAATTAGTCCATCAAAAAATTTTAATAAATAAAAATTATTTGAGCTTGAATTGGGTCTAAATAGAATATATATATATATATATATATATATATATATATATATATATATATATATATATATATATATATATATATATATATATATATATATATATATATATATATATATATATATATATATATATATATATATATATATATATATATATATATATATATATATATATATATATATATATATATATATATATCTTTTTTTTTTTTTTTAAAGTACAAATCACACATGCTTTGAAAAAAATGTCATTAGCTTTAGGTAGTTAAGTGGTTAGCACCGCTGCCTTGCAACAGTGTATTTGGGTGTTCGAATCCCTGAACTACCTACAACTGTATGTTGTTATATATGACAAGCAACACTAATACGGCTTCTCCCCGAAAATGAAACATTGTATATGTGTGAAATTAATATATTTTTGGGGTTGGTTAGATATAGGAAGTAACAATAATATATTGTTTTTTGCATATATATATATATATATATATATATATATATATATATATATACATATGCAAAAAAACATATATTATTGTTACTTTCTATATCTAACCAACCCAAAAATATATTAATTTCACACATATACAATGTTTAATTTTCGGGGAGGAGCCGTGTTAGTGTTCCTTTTCATATATATATATACATACATACACATAGGCAAATCAATAAATAAAAAACATATATATATATATATATATATATATATATATATATATACATACACATATAATTATTTTTTGGGTATCTATATATATATATATATATATATATATATATATATATATATATATATATACATATATATATACACATACACACACACACATATATATCTATATATATATATATATATATATATATATATATATATATATATATTTATTTTTGTGATTCATATATATATATAGACATACATAGATATGTGCAAAAAAAAATTAAAAAAAAAAAATTAAAAAAAAAATAAGATTAAAAAAAAAAAAAAAATTATTAGCGCCGGAATAGCGCCGTTTTACCGCGAATTTGCGGCGGTATTTGCCACAAATTCAATAAAACTCCCACTAACGTTTTCAAAAACGTTATTTTCAGCCTAGTTTTTGGTTTGGAGCATGCTCACATGAGCTATCTGCCAGAAATTGACTCTGGAGCTATTTTTGCAATTTACACTTTTATTAATATCTTTTTTTCTACTTAACATTTTCACACAGTTTAAAAGCAGTTTAGCTCAAAATCATATAACACATCTTTCCCACACATTTTTTATTTTTTTCCTGCCATATTTTGTGATTTTGAAAAAATTAGTCCACCTTTTAGCTGGACTGTTTTTAAGTCCAGTCCTGACATTAGTTGATCTTAATGAATCTCACAGTTGGCTTTATTTTCCGCCCGCCGTTCTTTGAATACCAATTTCAGACTTAAAAATTCACCGGTTCGCAAAATCCAGCCGAAACGCCAATTCTCCGTACTATGAATCAGGCCCATTGTGTGCTAACATGTACACATGCTACCACTTTTTTAAGTGTAGCAGGATTTCCAGGCATTGGGCCTGATGTGGGTCTGCCATGGTCACCGGTAACATAACAGTCCATTTAAGCTGAATGCCCAAGTGTGAGATCTGAGACAATGAACAGTCCGGCATCTTTGTTTTGTTTATTTTATATGGGGATGGGAGAAGGGAATGAGTGGGATACTCCTCTGGCTCAACTAGGTATAAATTGGGACACTTTGGAAAAATGCCTTTCAGTGCTGACTTGCCGCCAGCTAAATGCCGACCAACGCTTGCTGGCATTTGAAATCACTGACTGGCTCGTACTGTACTGAAGACTGACTTCTGACACTCTGGTTAGCTCAAAAGTCTTTGACTGTACTAAAGACTGACTTCTGACACTCTGGTTAGCTCAAAAGTCTCTGAGACTGCTCCCTCCAGTCCTTCCTGACTGAGGTAGCCTTTAGTAACACTGCTGCTGCTGCAACTCCTTCCTGACTGAGGTAGCCTTTAGTAACACTGCTGCTGCTGCAACTCTCAACACTGTACACTGCACGCTGTACACTTCCACTGTACACTTCCACTGTACACTGAATACTTCAGGGCCCAACTACTGGCACCCCCTTTACTCTTCCTGCACCAGCTAGCTAGCTCCCAGATCCCTCTGACCTTCTCCGGAGTGGTCCCCTCTCACTAGGCAGACCGCCAGGGCCAGTTTTCAGTACTCACAAATGGGAATGCTTTCCTGAAACTCGACCCCTCTCAGCTCTGCTGGTCCTCAGCACACTGGATCCTCTCTGCAGCTCAGCTCAACCCTCTGTCCCCTCAGGCAAGCTGCCCGGGACACCCAATTTCTCTTGACAGGAGGAGAGACCGCCGTACTCTCCCTCCTGGGACTCTGCTTCCCGCCAAAGATGCTGTGTCATGTGCTCCCCTCAAACGTATACCCCCTCCCAGAATGCTGTGCGGCATAATCTACCCTTCTGGGATACAAGCCTGGGTGAGCCATTGGCCAGGTTTCCTCCACTGCCCAATGAGAGCCCTCATTGAGAACAGTGGGGAGACTCCCCAGTCTTAACAGCCACACCTGGAAACCATGACAACCTAGCTGAAAATCATGGCCCTGCTGATAAGCAGTCAAGGCCCGCTACACTTTACCTAGCACCTACCTTGTAGGGTGCTACATAAGTGTAACTCAATATAGAAAGGTTGCTTTGCTATGGAATGTATGCCAGTCAAGCTGTGGCATGCCAAAATAAAAACTTAATTTCTTTGCTGTTTTTGGGTCTTACCACTGTTACCAAATTTTGTTTCATATATGAAATAGAAATAAAAGAGCATCAAGTGGGCACAGCTACTATTTATGCAGATTGTAAAAAAAATCTTGATTTGTGAAAAGTTTCATTAAGCCATACTACGTACAGTGTGTGGGCTAAGAAGTTCAAGCACTAGCTTGTGTCCAGGACTACATAACCTGATGCTAAGAATAGGGACAAATACCTCTAGATGCAGCATTTTTTTATCCTTAAAAAGCATAGTATACATGGTCTTTTCACATGTTGTTTTATATTTGTGCATGCAGTTAGCATTAGTTAACTACTTACTTTATTTTTTTATGTCAGGTAATTAAATGAAATAAGTACACATGTATTCCAAACTTTTTTTTAGTTTTTACCCATCATGATTCCCTATAATTTTTTATAGTATGAAGGAAAATGTATAGCAAATGGAACATTGAAAAATCTAACATAAATAATCCTATCTTTAGTATCTGAAGCGGTGGTTGATCTTTATAAGCATGTCTTAAAAACCATATTTGTTTTTTAATTACCTTTATATATTGGAAAACAAGAAAAATAGAGTAAGTAAACAAAATACTAATCTATGAAAAGGTTTTCCCATCATTCATACAAGAATAATTTACTTTCAGCACCTCCTCCATCTGGTTTCTCAGAGATTTAATTAGTGTAGTAAAATTAACAATACTTAATATAATCTGTAATTCAGCATGCCTGTAAGGAAATATGTCAAACAATTACCTGTGACCTCCAAAAAAAAAAACATTAAAAAATGTTCTATATAAGCTAATATGGAGGCATTTACAAAATACCGAAAACACAAAAAGAACAGATATAATTTAAAAGTAACATCTAACTGGGTCAACTGAGAACGAATCAAAACCAGAATTTGCAAATGTTTTTGAATTTCTCATTCAATTTCAACACCCATGAGCACATCTTGTTTATCAGAGACAAAGGGCCTGATTCATAGTACGGAGAATTGGCGTTTCGGCTGGATTTTGCGAACCGGTGAATTTTTAAGTCTGAAATTGGTATTCAAAGAACGGCGGGCGGAAAATAAAGCCAACTGTGAGATTCATTAAGATCAACTAATGTCAGGACTGGACTTAAAAACAGTCCAGCTAAAAGGTGGACTAATTTTTTCAAAATCACAAAATATGGCAGGAAAAAAATAAAAAATGTGTGGGAAAGATGTGTTATATGATTTTGAGCTAAACTGCTTTTAAACTGTGTGAAAATGTTAAGTAGAAAAAAAGATATTAATAAAAGTGTAAATTGCAAAAATAGCTCCAGAGTCAATTTCTGGCAGATAGCTCATGTGAGCATGCTCCAAACCAAAAACTAGGCTGAAAATAACGTTTTTGAAAACGTTAGTGGGAGTTTTATTGAATTTGCGGCAAATACCGCCGCAAATTCGCGGTAAAACGGCGCTATTCCGGCGCTAATAAATTTTTTTTTTTTTTTTTTTTTAATTTTTTTTTTTTATTTTTTTTTTTGCACATATCTATGTATGTCTATATATATATATGAATCACAAAAATAAATATATATATATATATATATATATATATATATAGATATATATGTGTGTGTGTGTATGTGTATATATATATATGTATATATATATATATATATATATATATATATATATATATATATATATATATACCCAAAAAATAATTATATGTGTATGTATATATATATATATATATATATATATATATATATATATATATGTTTTTTATTTATTGATTTGCCTATGTGTATGTATGTATATATATATATATATGAAAAGGAACACTAACACGGCTCCTCCCCGAAAATTAAACATTGTATATGTGTGAAATTAATATATTTTTGGGTTGGTTAGATATAGAAAGTAACAATAATATATGTTTTTTTGCATATGTATATATATATATATATATATATATATATATATATATATATGCAAAAAACAATATATTATTGTTACTTCCTATATCTAACCAACCCCAAAAATATATTAATTTCACACATATACAATGTTTCATTTTTGGGGAGAAGCCGTATTAGTGTTGCTTGTCATATATAACAACATACAGTTGTAGGTAGTTCAGGGATTCGAACACCCAAATACACTGTTGCAAGGCAGCGGTGCTAACCACTTAACTACCTAAAGCTAATGACATTTTTTTCAAAGCATGTGTGATTTGTACTTTAAAAAAAAAATAATGATATATATATATATATATATATATATAAGCTCAAATAATTTTTATTTATTAAAATTTTTTGATGGACTAATTTAATCAAACTATATTAATTTTTAGAGCCCATTCACATTAGCGCGACTTGTCAGGCGACTTGTCAGCCTGACAAGTCGCGGTATGTCACGGTCCATTGAGTAGTACAGGACCCGTTCTAATAGGAGCGACACAAGTCACTCCGACTTAGAAAAAGGGTCCTGTACTACTTTGGGGCGACCTCGGAGCGACTTGCATAGACTTCCAGTATGTGAAGTCTCTGCAAGTCGCGGTGCACAGCGGTGCACGCGACTTCACAGGTCACCCCCCAAAGTTGTGTCGCCTCAATGTGAATGGGCTCTTAAGGTGCCAGTGCATGTATGCTTGGTATAAAGATAACAAGAAACAAAAAAAAAAAAAAAAAACCTCAGAGACCACAATTCCCAAATAATTAACCTAGTTTAGTAAAACTGTATATAATCAACAAATTTTTAAAAATAATCCTGCATGCTGGAAATTATATATAGGTGTTTAAAACATTTATTTCTGTGAAAAATTAGTATTTTAAACTTAAATTGATAGGCTAAGAAACTATCAGTGGCATATATTATGAAATAAATGTAACAAAGTGATTATGTTTGTGTAAATTGTGTTTTGCAAAAATGTTGCAAATATGTATTGAGCTTGAGCTTGATTAAATAAACTGATCAAAATATCCAAGTGGTTAGCACAGCTGCCTTGCAATAATGTATTTGGGTGTTCAAATCCCTGAACTACCTACAACTGTCTGTTGTTATATATGACAAGCAACGCCCCAAAAATAAAACATTGTATATGTGTGAAATTATTATATTTGTTGAGTGGGGGGCCATATTACTGTTGCTTCCTATATAGAGCCACATTACACTCTGAAAAATAGCCGTGTTTGAGCTTGCAAATCTGAGAATTTGCAAATTGATTGAACATATGCAGTGCAACCCCAGAACTCAGAATTCAACAACCCAAAAAAAGATATGTAGATATATATATAAAAAAATTACTACATCAAGTCAACACACATAGGAAATGCTTTCAGTAATCTCAGAATGAGCACAAAGTGGCTTTTTCATTTAGACTAATGGGCCATACACACTATAAGATTTTCTGAAGATTTTTTCCTTTAGATTTACCAAAACCAGATAATATGAGGTCAAACCTAAACACTTTCAATTTGTATGCAATCTGGCAGGCCCTTGCACTACATAGAAAAGGTAAATCTGAAGGAAAAAGTCTTCAGAAAACCTTATAGTGTGTATGGCCATACATGATCCAATTTTCTTACAATTTTCTGTCCAATTTTCTTGAAATTTACCTTCAAGTATGTAGTACAAAGGCCTGCCTAATTGGATAAGTGAAAGTGTTGTTTAGCTTTGACATCACATTATGTGGTTTGTGGTTAATCTATCAGAAAATTGTACAACAAAAATTGAACATGTATGGCCATACACACTATAAGATTTTCCGTAGACTTTTTCCTTCAGATTTACCTTTTCTATGTAGTGCAAGGGCCTGCCAGATTGCATACAAATTGAAAGTGTTTAGGTTTGACCTCATATTATCTGGTTTTGGTAAATCTAAAGGAAAAAGTCTTCAGAAAATCTTAAGCCCCAGTCTTGCAAATCAGCCGATTGTCGGCCGAATTCTGTACTGACTGGCGAACAATCGGCCGTTCTGGTGTTGGCCAACAAAAATTTTAATGCCTGCACGACAGATTCTGTTCAGCCGAAAATGCGCTGTCGGCTGTCGGAAGCATCATACTAACAAGCCTACAATCGGCCGATCGGTCGTCGGCCGAATATTTACGGCCGAAGATCGGTACGTGTGTACGAGGCATTATAGTGTGTATGGCCCATTAAGCTGGCCATACATGTTCAACTTTTGTTGTACAATTTTCTGGTAGATCTACCACAAACCACATAATGTGAGGTCAAAGCTAAAAAAACACATTCACTTGTATCTAATTAGGCAGGCCTTTGTACTACATACTTGAAGGTAAATTTCAAGAAAATTGGACAGAAAATTGTAAGAAAATTGGAACATGTATGGCCAGCCTTAAGCCTCGTACACACGTACCGATTGTCGGCCGTAAATATTCGGCCGACGACCGATCGGCCGATTGTAGGCTTGTTAGTATGATGCTTCCGACAGCCGACATCGCATTTTCGGCCGAACAGAATCTGTCGTGCAGGCATTAAAATTTTTGTTGGCCAACACCAGAACGGCCGATTGTTCGCCAGTCAGTACAGAATTCGGCCGACAATCAGCAGATTTGCAAGACTGAGCATGCTCAGAAAAGAAAAAACACACGGAAAGTTAACCATCACATGACATCACTTCTGCAGTCGTCTGTTGTTGGTCGACAAAATTCGTGTGCAGTCTTTTGCAGTTTTCAACAGACAGGACAGCCCTGGACAAAAGACGGCCGATCGGTCGGCCGACGATCAGTACGTGTGTACGAGGCATTAGTCTAAATGAAAAAGCCACTTTGTGCTCATGCTGAGATTATTGAAAGCATTTCTTATGTGTGTTGACTTGTAAGAAACTTTGATCATGGATGGCCAGCCAAACACTCATTCATTAGTGAACTGGTGATTTTGGTTTAGGAACCAACAGACCCAATTAATTACTTTGCTGGGCGTTTCCTATACTGGGTGGGTGTAGTTTAACCAAGGTTATATAAAGGGATGTATGAGATCATATCATTTGGCCTGTGGAAGGGCCACCGGTCTTTATGTCCGAATTTGCTTTTGGGGTGGGGGTTTGCTGGCATGCCTAAAGATCCATATTGCAGTAAGTGTATTCTGTTGGATGAATACTTTTCATGCTCTAACTGTTTGGTATAGTTTTTGCAAAGTGTGTCTTTATGTACTCTATACATGTTTTTTTTTTATTTTCATGCCTCTGTGTAGCTGTATGTTCTACTGATTTGATGGTATTTAAATGAAAAGGCAGGCTCATGCAAACAATTAACATAAAAGTATGTTGGGTATGTTTTATGCTTAATACTAAGGTGTCTACAACTTATTTTGCTTGACTTTTGGATATTGTAAGCTCTATCTATCCATCATATGTTGTATCTTTGCACTGTAATTTGAATAAAAATTACTTGATTTGGGGGTTTTGGGGGGGGGGGGGGCATTGCACATTTCACATTTCACATGCTTGCTTGAGTGATTACTGATGTTTTATACATGTTCAATAAAGCTTATTCATTTGTACACAGCTCCTGGTTTTTTGTTTTCTTTTCTTCATATTTGTCTAGATGTAATTCAGATATCTTTTGTGTCTGTTGAATGTAATCCATTTCTTGTATTTTTTGTGTGTGTGCAATGGCAGTACAGTATGAACTTGGGTAGGGTTTCTCCATTTACTCCAGCGAAGTGTGTGTGTGTGTGTTGGTTGGTGTGTGTGTGCGGGGTGGTGCATGGGGTGGTGCGTGGGGTGGTGCGTGTGTGTGGGGTGGTGTGTGTGTGTGTGGGGTGGTGTGTGTGTGTGTGGGGTGGTGTGTGTGTGTGTGTGTGTGTGGGGTGGTGTGTGTGGGGTGGTGTGTGTGTGTGTGTGTGGGGTGGTGTGTGTGTGTGTGGGGTGGTGTGTGTGTGTGTGGGGTGGTGTGTGTGTGGGTGGTGTGTGTGTGTGTGTGTGTGTGGGGTGGTGTGTGTGTGTGTGTGTGTGTGTGTGTGTGGGGTGGTGTGTGTGGGGTGGTGTGTGTGTGTGTGTGTGGGGTGGTGTGTGTGTGGGGTGGTGTGTGTGTGTGTGTGTGTGTGTGTGTGTGTGTGTGTGTGTGTGTGGTGGTGTGTGTGTGTGTGTGTGTGGTGGTGTGTGTGTGTGTGGTGGTGTGTGTGTGTGTGTGTGTGGTGGGGTGTGTGTGTGTGTGTGTGTGTGTGTGTGTGTGTGTGTGTGTGTGTGGTGGTGTGTGTGTGTGGTGGTGTGTGTGTGTGTGGGGTTGTGTGTGGGGTGTGTGTGTGTGTGGGGTGGGGTGGTGTGTGTGTGTGTGTGTGTGTGTGTGTGTGTGTGTGTGTGTGGGGGTGGTTGTGTGTGTGTGGGGGGGGGGCTAAATTGTAAGAAAAAAGTAAGTGTTTATGTATATATTTAGCTAAAAATATATAAATTAAGGAATAATACAAAATTTCCATTCAGTCGCTGTGGATGAATGTAACCAAAACATTTAATAAAAAAATCACAAAAAATTATTACTAAATAAAAGATTGCTACAGCGCTCACTCACCTTTTTAGTTGGCTTAGGTCAGTGATGAACCTTGGCAACACAGGTGTTTTGTAACATTTCCCATGATGCTCACCTACACTGCAGAGTACATGAGCATTTTGGGAAATGTAGGGCAAAAACATCTTGGGGGGGGGGGGGGGGGTTAAGGGTTACCATCACTGGCCTAGGTAAAACATTTCCAATACATTTTAGTTGTCTGTGTGCGCCATTTTTAAAATAAAGCAAAATCTCTTTACAATAAATTGCAAATGGCACCTTGGCGTTCGCCCTGGACCAGAAATGACACCAAATTGGCTTGCACACATTCCAGCAAGTGGTCACAATCAACTGGCTAATCATGGTGAGGGCCACTTTCAGCTGTGAAGAAATGGCATTCATATGCAAAGTAAGTGTGTGTGTGTGTGTGTGTGTGGGGGGGGGGGTCTGTGCTTGTAATCAGAGCATTGATTACCAGTGCAGACCCTTGGGGGATGCCACTAGAGCCACCAGGGATGCCCACCCATGCCACCATTGATGCCAATCAGTGCTCAGGGAACCTGTTAGTGCCCTCCTCATCAGTGCTGCCCATCATTACCATCTTTCAGTGCTGCCCACCAGTGCCAATCATTGCCCATCAGTGCCACCTATCAATGCCCATCAATGCTGCATATCAGTGCCACCTATCTATCTATCAGTGCTGCATATTAGTGTCTCATCAGTGCCTGCCAGCGCAGCCTCATCAATGCTCGTCAGTGCAACAAAAAACATATTGATTTACCAAATTTTATTACATAAACAAAAACACATTATTTTAGGGGTCAAACTTTTAGGTCTTCTTTTTGCCAATAGAAAAAAAACCTTGCAGTGATCAAATACCACCAAAAGAAAGCACTATTTTTTATGAAAATACTGTCATACATTTGTGTTAGGTACAGGGTTGCATGACCGCACAATTGTCATTCAAAATGCAACAGTATAAAAAGCTGAAAATTGGCCTGGGCAGGAAGGGGTGTAACTGCCCTGTAAGGAAGTGGTTAACTATTGAAACATGGGAATAAATATTCCAGGGGTAATCATGCTCAGCTCAATGGTTTAGTGGTTAGTGTTCCTGGCTATAAACACTGAGAGCATGAGTTCAAATCCCAAGTGTGCCATCACCTTCTTAAATTTTAGACAGCTATAAATAAATACTGAAACTTGGCAAATGCATAATTGCACCCTGCACATATGCATGTTTGTTTCTTGAATATACAAGGCCATTGACATGCAATTTTAGGTGATGTAGCCAATGTATTACTATGTGGCCAAAAAAAAATTATGGCACACAGGGTGTTATCATGGTTGGGCCTTGAACTCATGACCTAGCAATCTTTAGCTGTGAGCTTAGCCCACTACACCAAAGTGCTGAATACAATCATATATGCCTGAAAGTTTCAGATGAATAAAGAATGAAGACTGCTAATTAGACAGCTGTGTAGTCTGCTATTAGAAAATCTAAAGGTTAAAACACATAAGATACATAACTATACCTTAAAATTAAAATAAACCATAATAAATGACATTGCTGTGTAATAGTGATTCAGAATAGACAAATTTCCTTTTATGAAAAACACAAAGGGAATTTGGCTAACTCCAAACTCAAATTCAGCCTAAGTTAACTCCAAACCCGAATTCAGTCTAAGGCTGGCCATACACTATACAATTTTCTTATTCAATTTCCTTTAGATTTACCTTAAACTATGTAGTGCAAGGGCCTGCCTGATTGCATACAAATTGAAAGTTTGTAGGTTTGACCCTATATTACATGGTTTTGGTAAATCTAAAGGAAAGTTGCACAAGAAAATTGTATAGTGTATGGCCAGCCTTAGTTAACTCCAACTCCGAATTCATTAAAGCATCTAGTTGATGGTTTAACTCCAGCCACTTACCTAATTAGGATGCAATGAGTTTAGGCTGGAGTTATTTCTGGAGAAGTGAGCAGCTCTACTCCAAACTTATACTGAATTAGGCCCAAAGTATATGATATGATATGGAGAAAAAGTGGAATGTCTAGAATGTCTGTCAGGTTTTTATTGCTGTTTCATTCCCTGCTGGGTTGAATTACCCTCACTATTGTTATGAGAATCCCAACATTTTTGAGTTGCCATAAGTACATAGGTCAGAGGTGAGGGAAAACATTCCAAGGGTGTAACTCTTTCTGGTGACAGCTGTCTAAGGGGGGATTATCCCTTACTTTCCAGAGAGATTTTCACTCACTTCCTGCTATGTCTCTGTGACACTGACAGTAAGTGAAGGGGAATCTTCCCAATAGGATAGGCAGCAAAGAGAGAAAAAAAAAAAAATAACTATTGCATGCACTATGAATAAAAAAGTTTAGGCTTTGCAAAACATTAAATATGTTGTTTCACTTAAAAGAGAAGTGCTGGATATGACAAAACTAACCCTTTATACTCACCCAGCTGGTTGATGCATTGGTTCAATGCTGCATCCGTCCCCTCTAAAACATCTAAGATCGAGAACTGAGTGATCAAAGAACGCTGATCACTCAGTTCTTCAGTGAGCAGAGAGCTAGCATTGGTCAGTTAATGACTCTCTGCTCGGCTCCTCCAGCGCTCACTGGAGCTCTGGTCTTTGGAGTGTGCTGAGAGAGCCAGCTACCAGTCAGGTAAAGTTGGGACTTCTCCAAAGTCTGGACCAGCTGATTGACGTCACATGTGCATTGATTATTATCATTTTTTTTTTATAGGAGCCTGCAAAGCATTTCACCTGCAATCAGTCGCTCACAGATGCAATGTCAGACTCCTGCAGGTAGGCTGTCAATTTCTGAGCTGTAGGAAGTGTAAATGGACTATGAGGGTGCTGATCAATGCTCTTGCAGTCCAATTATAACTACAAGTCTTTCTGGCACATTGACAGAAGCGACTTCTTGGTTATTTATTCACAGATCATTGGGAATGAATGTTGCTGTGTGGGTGGAGCCCCACAGGGCCACACTGATTTTACACGGGACAGCATCCATGGTGGAGAGGAACCCCTCCTCCAACTGTAATAGAGAGGGGGGGGGGCTCAAAGGGGGGAGTAAAAAAAAAATCAGGAAATAAAAAAACAGGATTTGATCTAGCATATGATTTGATAATTTAGGTAAACATTACTTCATCTTATTACCAAAAGTCTTGAAGCCAGGACCCTAAAAATTGTCAACAGTTCATAGGGAGATTTTAGGGTCCAATAATGATAACAGTGCACAAATCAATTAGTAAGTCAATCTCAATCCCTAACAACTTTCACCAAATAGTGTCTGCATACAAATCTAGCTCTTTGAAGAATTTTCCTGTGTACTCTGAACTCTACGAACTAAAGCAAAGAGCCTTGCTATTGACAATTTAAGCTCTATATTTGATGATCATGCAAATCAATGTGAAATAAAGAAAGGGGTGGATATAGATAGAAACTTTTTGAGGTTGCCAAATATCAGACTATATATTTATCCAATTACAATTTTAAAAGTGAAAATTCGTTAAATTCATTGGTCAACATGTAAAATTGTAGATTGGTTTACACATTGTGTTTCAATTATTTCTAGCCTACACATATTGCTCTGAATGATCTTGAAGTTTGTCAACTTATTTTGTAAAGGTCCCCACATGTGTCCTTCCCCAAATTCTGTGAAACCTATTTGGTGTGCCCTGTTGATAGGCACTGCGGTGTCACAGGATTCACCTTTCCAGCCTCCCTTACTACAGAGATGCTGAAAGAGGTAGTGTTAGTAGGTGTGTCCACACAGGAATCACAGCTTTCAGGCAGCAGGGTGCCATGGGATATGTAATCCTTAAAAACTGAAAGTATACAACAGCAGAGGAGAAGCTGCAAATTATGAAGGGAATTCAGACAGTTGTGGAAAGAGATGACCAGCAGACATGCAAAACTCACAACACAAAGGGGGATTTTTCAAATAAGCTTAGGCTCGGTTCACACTTGTGCGATGCGGGAAGGCTGTGAATTTGCAGCCTGTTCCCACATCGCATCCACACATCTGGCAGTTCACATTGCCATATGCGATACGCATGGGGTGTCAATTAAGT
Organism: Pelophylax lessonae; assembly: GCF_965119305.1. Classification (NCBI taxonomy): domain Eukaryota; kingdom Metazoa; phylum Chordata; class Amphibia; order Anura; family Ranidae; genus Pelophylax; species Pelophylax lessonae. Next base: position 148,443,484 of record NC_138768.1, read on the forward strand.
GTTAACGACACCCCCAGTTTGATCGCATATCGCAGTGTGATCTGACAGTTCGCACAGGATCGGATTGCACAAGTGTGAACCACTGTGCGATCCGATCCTGATGCGGCTGAAAAAAAGGGTCCTGTGCGTCTTTGGTGCGGATACAGTTCGAATTCAGCCATACAAAATGTATGGCTGAATTTGCATCCGCACATGAGATCGCATGTAATGAAGGAGCAGTGCGCTCCGAATTACATGCGATCTCCGCAGCCGCAATAATGTGAACCGGCTCTTATACTGGATTGTCTAAAGTAACTACTGTTTGTATGGTTATTTCAATGCTGATGTTGAAAATGGGAGTGTATGCTGCAACCACAGATATCCTTTAACTGGCTATAGTTAATGTTAACCGCTTGCCGACCGCCGCACGAACATATACTGCGGCGGTCAGCCCCTCACAGGCAGAGTGACGTATCGGTACGTCACTAGCCTGGGAGGGTCTGGGGAGCGAGCGCGCGCCGCCGGCGGCGCGCTCCCGCGCGGTCACGGACCCCCCCGCGCGTGTGACCGGCGGACCCGATGTCCGCTGGTCACTCGGCGATCGGCGGGGGAGAGGGAGAAAGGCAGGCAGCTTGTGTAAACAAGCTGCCTGTCAGTTCTCCCTGTGTAGAAACACTTATCATACGGTTCTACTACGTAGAACCGTTGATCAGTGTAACTACACCTCAAGCCACAGCCAATCACAGTTAGAATCACGCCCCTAGGGACACACACAGCCCCTCCCTCTCAAATAAAGTTAACCCCTTCACTGCCAGTGTATTTTTACAGTAACAGTGCATATATATAGCACTGATTACTGTAGTAATGTCACTGGTAACCCCAAAAGTGTCAAAAATGTCAGCCAAGGGTCCGATCTGTCCGCCGCAATGTCGCAGTACTGCAAAAAAAATCGCAGATCGCCGCCATTACGCGTTAAAAAAAAACAACAAAAATGACAAAAATCTTTCCCTTTGTTAGTAAACGCGATACAGCACGACCGCGCAATTGTCCGTTAAAATCACGCAGTGCCGAATCGCAAAATACCCCCTGGTCGGAATGGGGGTAAAATCTTCCGGGGCTTAAGTGGTTAATAGCTCTGATTTTAAAACAACCTCTTGCCTTTCCATTAAAGTGGCATTTGTTTGAAGAAAGTCATCTGCAGTAGAAGGAGCAGATCCAGAGTTAAAGAAGGAATATGATGCCTCCTGGGAATGTTGTTTCAGTAGCCATTTGTTCCCATCATCTTTATGTTTGATTTTATTGTTTTTGGTTATGGACTAAATGTTACATCATGCTGAGAGGTGTTCAGCCAACCATCATTTGCAATAAAGAGCCTATTACCCTTTCAGACCATATCGCTACATATTATGATATTCCCGTTTGACAGTAGGAACATTGAGAACTCCCAATAAAATTATTTCATTTTTGGCTTCGATGGAGTCAAAGGAAAGCAGTGAATTTATTGATATGAATGTAAATGAGTAATATCATAATGCACACAAACAAGAATAACCATCACCAACTGTTTTATGACCTTTTATGTCTTGTTTTTTATATCATGCCTACAAATAAGACTAAAAGCAGTTGAATTTATTAATACTGTACTTTAAATTTACAATGTAGTATACAATGTTTCACCTATAAAAAAGGAGACAAGGATTCCACCTGTTTGCTTTATAGAAGACCCCATAGTTTTAACAAGAAATGCTTGATATTTATCGGATTGGAAAAGTAGTCCTGACCTTAATACTGTAATAAATAATAATAAAGATATGTACATAATATATACATATAGATATATACTAAATCAATATTCATTCTCTTTAGAGCAAAACTTTTTTTTTTTAACTTTTGAATAGAGTGGAGAGAGATTGGAATGCATGCTAGAATTTTACTGCTGTCTGTGCCCCTGTTAAGAAAATTCACCCTCCTCTTTGTTCTGTTTACTGTTAATCCCAAAAGTGAATGTGAAAGAAAATCCCAAATTTCCGGTTGTCACCAGAACAGTAATAGAGGCGAAAACTTCCACGGGGGACATTAGTTCTAGTAACCCTAATGACAACCAGGGAGTCCCTCATTTTGGAGGAATTTCCTCTTACTTCCTGTTTTGGCTATGAGACATGAAGTGAAAGGAAATGTCCCCAATGGGAAAAGATGGCAAAAATAAAAAATGAACAGGGGTTATGACTCTCCTGTAATATCCAAAATGAATAAAAGAAAAAAAAAGTTTTGCCTTTAGTTCTAATTTAACCACTTAAGCCCCGGAAGATTTTACCCCCTTCCTGACCAGGGCCTATTTTGCGATTCGCAACTGCGTGACTTTAAAGAACGATTGCACGGTCGTGCGACGCTGTACCTAAACGAATGTGACGTCCTTTTTTTCCCACAAACAGAGCTTTCTTTTGGTGGTATGTGCAATTTTTTGATCATGCACTATAAACAAAAAAAGAGCGACAATTTTGCAAAAATAACAATATTTTTCACATTTTTTATATGAAATTCCCCCCAAAAAAATGTAAAAATCAAAATTTTTTAACATTTTTGGCCAATTTGTTTTCTGTTACATATGTTTGGTAAACAAAATCACAATAAGCGTATTTTGATTGGTTTGCGCAAAAGTTATTGCGTTTACTAACTAAGGGAAAGATTTCCGTCAATGTTTTTTTTTTTTTAACGAGTAATGGCGGCGATCTGTGATTTTTTTTGCGGGACTGCGACATTGCGGCGGACAGATCGGACCCTTGACCTTATATTTTTGACACTTTTGGGGGTACCAGTGACATTACTACAGTAATCAGTGCTATACATATGCACTGTTACTGTAAAAATGACACTGGCAGGGAAGGGGTTAATTTTATTGGGGAAGGAGGGGTTAAGTTTGTCCCTAGTGGCGTGATTCTAACTATGCAGGGATGTGGCTTTACATGTAACAGCAGAGATCTACTGTCCTACATAGCAGGACCATTAGATCTCTGCTGTTACACAGGGAAGAATGACAGGCGGCTGATGTACCTTTCTCCCTTCACAGCGGACGATCGCGAGTGACCAGCGGACATCGGGTCCGTCGGTCACATGCGCGGACTTGTTAGGGAATGAGCCGGGGCAGGAGCGCACCTCCGGCGGCGCGCGCTCGCCCACTATTGGCTCACAGGCTAGTGACGTACCGATACGTCACTTTGACTGGCCGGGGCTGACCGCCGCAGTATATGTACTTGCGGCGGTCGGCAAGCAGTTAAGGAATGACCACAGAAATTGGTTCAAAAGTAACATATTGTTTTACTATCAAATCCATTTTGTGTTAAGCAAACATGAAAGGAACAAAACAAAATTAAGATCATTTTATTATTTAGGACTTGAAAAAAAAATTTTTTTGTATTCTAAAGGGAACTGTTGCCATAGACCTGGCATGTCTCCAAACCTGTTAAACATAATGAGATACTGAAACATTTATGCTTTCCCTTAATTTACCTATAACCCAGTTTTTTGCATAGCTTACAGAAAATGTCACAGTTTTGGCAAATTAAAAGCAATTTAAAGCTATGGTTGGCACTGGCAAAAAATGCCTTGGAAAAGCGCATACAGAAATCCATCCCTGTCAATTATTCATGCTCATTTTCTTTCTGGTTTGCAGAACAGATTGAAATAAGCATCTTCTGTTTTTAACCATGTATATCAAATAATGACAAGCAATATTTTATAGGATGTGTGGACTCAAAAAGAGACTTAGGAATTAAAATTCACAGTAAAGACGCCAATTATAACAAGTGAAAGGCACATACTGCAAGCAATACATTAGCAATGTTTTCATCAACAACACTACACTGTCTGGCCAAAAAAAATAAAAAGTTGCCACCTGGAATTAACTAAGCCCTCCACTGGCTTCCGCTCACCCAACAAATTAAATTCAAAATACTTACAACGTCTTACAAAGCAATCCACAGCTTAGCCCCCAACTACATGACTAGCCTAGTCTCAAAATACCAACCTAATCGCTCTCTTCGTTCCTCTCAAAACCTCCTGCTCTCTAGCTCCCTCGTCACCTCGTCCCATGCTCGCCTCCAGGACTTTTCCACAGCCTCTCCAATCCTATGGAACTCCTTATCCTTATCTGTCCAATTATCTCCTACTCTATTAGCTTTTAGGAGATCTCTGAAAACCCTCCTTTTCAGAGAAGCCTATCCTACCCACACCTAACAACTATACTTCTATTTTCTCCATCAGCCCATCCCCCATGGTTATTGCCTTTTGTTTCACTTGACCCTCCCTTCTAGATTGTAAGCTCTAATGAGTAGGGCCCTCTAGTTCCTCCTGTATTGAATTGTATTGGAACTGTATTGTCTTCCCTTACATTGTAAAGCGCTGCGCAAACTGTTGGCGCTATATAAATCCTGTATTATAATAATAATAATAAGAAGAAGAATCTTTGGGATGTGCTGGAGAAGGCTTTGCACAGTGGTCCGACTCTTGCATCATCAATACAAGGTCTTGGTGAAAAATTAATGCAACACTGGACAGAAAATATATCTTGTGACATTGCAGAAGCTCACAAAACAATGCAACAGCGAATGCATGCCGTAATCAAAGCCAACAAAATATTAGAATGTGTGACCTTTTCTTTTGGTGGTGACTTTTTTTTTTGGCCAGGCAGCTAATTTAAAGCGGAGTTCCACTCGAAATTTATACTTACCTCCATCTTCTCGCTCCCGGTCACCTGAAAAACAAATGGATAATCGCAATTTTTTTTTTTTTTCACTTACCTTTTAGAGAAAATATACTCACCTTACTTCCTTCTTCCTCCCCTCGGCGGCCACGGCGATTCGTCACTTCCTGGCTTTTGCAATGATTCCTGGGAGCTGAACGTCATCGCTCCCAGGAATCATTGCGCCTGCACCGGCCCCGACGTCAGTTCCGGGGCGCGCGCGTCATTCCCTTCTAAACAGCTTCTGGGCATGCCCAGAAGCTGTGGAGGGATGACGCGCGAGACCCGGAAGTGACGTCGAGGCCGGTGCAGTGCATCGTGGGACCAAAGAAGAAGGAAGAGGACCGAAGAGGACCGAAGAGGACGCGGAAGAGGATCGCGCTGGCTTCAAGCTGCCCACACCTGAGATGGCAGCGCTGGACAAGACAATTTCAAGGTAAGCATTTCTCCTGAAAGTTAAGTGCAACCCGGGACAGATCAGAGGCTAGCCATTGTGGAATGGGCTAGCCCTGACTGTCCCGGGGGTATTTTTATAAAAAAATGTATAACGAGGGTGGAACTCTGCTTTAATTACAGCACAATATCCGTTTAAATAATGAACACAAACTTTGGGCAGGAATGTGATTAATTATTTAAAGGAGTTTAATGATCACAGCATACATTTTCATTTAATGACATCTACTTTGTAATGTAGTTATTTTGGACAATCCAATATAAGCTTACTTGAGAAATATCCTTTCTTGTTGTCAGTGCTGCCTATCTGCTGGTCATCGTTTTCTACAACTTCTTGGATTCTTTGCATGCTTTTCAGCTTCTCTTTTGCCATTTACTTTCATTTTATTAGGACTACAGATCCCATGGTCCTTTGCTTTCAACAAGCAGTGATTCCTGTACTGAATCCACCTCCTGAAAATCCTCCTCTCAGCACCTTCTGTAGTTCAGAAGGCAGGCTCTGTGAAATGTGTGATACAGCAGTGCCTACTCACAGGACATAATAAATATGTGTCACAGAATTCATGTAAGAAAACATGTGGAGATCTTTGCAAAGTAAGTTTACAACTTTAAAGTGGAATTCCATTTAAATTCTAACTAAACCTACTCCCATCCTCATTCTAAGCCTATTCTATCTACACTGTAAAATGAAAGATGTCTATACATACTTATTCTGAAGCAGCTCTGGTCCAGTCACATGATTGGGTCCCTGCGTTGGCTTCAGTGTGGAGGAGAAGCAGCGACAACAGCTGTAGAGCCTACACCAGTGATGGTGAACCTTGGCACCCCAGATGTTGTGGAACTACATTTCCCATGATGCTCAACTACACTGCACAGTGCATAAGCTTCATGGGAAATGTAGTTCCAAAACATCTGGGGTGCGAAGGTTCACCATCACTGGGCTGGATGATAACATCACCCATAGGCTTACTAGAAGGCACATGTTGTTGGCTTTCCCTCCTCTACACTAAAGCCAGAGCTGGGACCCAATCATGTGACTGGACCAGAGCAGCTTTAGAGTAGTTAAGTACGGGTATCTTTTCTTTTACATGTTAGCTAGAATAGACTTAGAATGGGAATGGGAGCAGGTTTAGGCTTAGTTAGAATTTGACTGGAAATCCACTTTAACCACTTGCCGACCGCCGCAAGTACATACTGCGGCGGTCAGTCCCTCACAGGCAAAGTGACTTATATATACGTCACTAGCCTGTGAGGCTCTGGGGAGCGAGCGCGCACTGCCGGAGGCGTGCTCCCGCGCGGTCACGGACCCCCCCGCACGTGTGACCGGCAGACCCGATGTCCGCCGGTCACTCGGCGATCATCGGTGCAGAGGGAGAAAGGCAGGCGGCTGATGTAAAGAAGCTTCCTGTCATTCTCCCCTGTGTAGAAACAGTGATCATACGGTACTACTATGTAGGACCGTTGATCCCTGTTTCTACAGCTCAAGCCACAGCCAATCACAGTTAGAATCATGCCCCTAGGGACACACACCACCCCTCCCTCTCAAATAAAGTTAACCCCTTCACTGCCAGTGTAATTTTACAGTAATAGTGCATATGTATAGCACTGATTACTGTAGAAATGTCACTGGTAACCCCAAAAGTGTCAAAAATGTCAGTCAAGGGTCCGATCTGTCCGCCGCAATGTTGCAGTACCGCAAAAAAAATCGCAGATCGCCGCCATTACGCGTTAAAAAAAAAAACAACAAAAATGACAAAAATCTTTCCCTTTGTTAGTAAACGCGATAACTTTTGGGCAAACCAATCAAAATACGCTTTTTGCGATTTTTTTTACCAAACATATGTAGCATATAACAAATTGGCTGAAAATGTTAAAACATTTCGATTTTTACATTTTTTTGGGGGGAATTTCTTATAAAAAAATGTGAAAAATATTGTTATTTTTGCAAAATTGACGCTCTTTTTTTGTTTATAGCGCATGATCAAAAAATCGCACAGGTGATCAAATACCACCAAAAGAAAGCTCTGTTTGTGGGAAAAAAGGACATCAAATTCGTTTAGGTACAGCTTCGCACGACCGCGTAATTGTCCGTTAAAGTCACGCAGTGCTGAATCGCAAAATACCCCCTGGTCAGGAAGGGGGTAAAATCTTCCGGGGCTTAAGTAGTTAAGATAATTCAGATTATTAGAAGTAGGCTAGATTTAATTGAAGTACAAAGTGGAAATTAATATATGATTTAACATGTTAACAATAGGTATATTTTAGAGAAGTGTTTAACTTTGGATGCAAGCCTTCCACAAAATCACACAGCAGCTCTGCACTTTGAGGACCTGTCAGTCATCCGAGCATTGTTGTCCAGCACCTGTCTGTTTCCATGAATGTGATGTGAACCATATCTGTTCCAAATGAAATGATAAGCTGAAACTTGGAAATCATAATCTATACACTAAACCTTGGCATTCCCGAACCTTTCCCTTGAACCATTAGAGATTAGAGAAGGACAGATTATCCAGCATTCCAAACAGCAAAAATTACACAGTGTATCAGCAACATTATAATGACATTCACAGCCTGCAGCTGTCAAATCAAATTGCCCTATGTGGTACAACCAAAACTGGCAACAATCGAAACAAAGGCACTCTTGGGCCTTATTATCCAGCTCTTCTCTAATGAAAATGGAGGTTAACAAATGGTACTTTTTCCACAGATGCCATGAACTAGCACCAAAACAATGACTCTTTATGTCATATAGGAAAGCTGTCCCAATTCTTGCATTGAAATAAACCCCAAATTCCCCTTATTCTACCTCCTGAAACCCCTCCTATCAGCGCCTCCATAGTCCAGAAGGCAAGCTCTGTAAAATGTGTGACACGGCAGTGCTTATTCACAGGACATAGTGAATACATGGAACAGAATTCATTGAAGCAAATGTGTGAGGATCTTTACAAAGTACATTTACAAATGTCAAGGTAATTAGGTTTAATAGGAGTAGGCTAAAAATAACTGAAGAAAAATGTAGAAATGAATATATGATGTTACTATTTGACCATAGAAACACTTTAAAATGAATACATACATTGAAAGCAACATTCTGCCTTAAAGTGTTACTAAACCCACAACAGTACAAGCAGTCGGTATATGCAGTTAAGCATGCTTGTTATACTCTATGGAACCTAAGGGGTCCTGCACATGGTTTAAAAAGGCTGCTTGATCTTGTCTTCTCTGATCCCCCCCCCTTCTTCCACAGTCCCTAATCCATCTCCTGATAGAACAGAGACTTGGGGGCACTCTGCACATGCTCAGTTTGGTGTGTATTGCTAGGAAGTTTTTTTTTTTTTTTTTGGGGGGGGGGTGCATGTGATAAGCACAGGGCCAATCAGCATTGTCCAGACAGAGGATCAGTAGTCCTGCAGCCTCATAGGACAGTCAGAGGACAATGAAAACTCCTCCTACAAGCTTTAACCAGTGCTCATCTGGACACTGATAGAAGTCACAAGACTGATATATACTGCTGATGAGAAAACAAGGTATTTAGCAGTTTATATTTACTAAAATGATTGCATTTCTATGTTCTGTGTACTGTGGAAGACCAGATATAGTGAATGAAGGGTCCTGCATTTAGTAACACTTTAAGATGAATCAGTATGCATAGCACAATCAACAAGTCTAAAGGATACACTTTTGTATAGTGCAGCAGTCCTCAAACTACTGCCCTCCAGCTGCTGCAGAACTACACATCCCATGAGGCATTGTAAAACTCTGACATTAACAGACATGACTAGGCATGATGGGAATTGTAGTTACTGAACAACTGGAGGGCCATAGTTTGAAGACCCCTGGTATAGTGTATTTCCAACTGGTCTCCATCTCCACTTCAGTACATACCTTTAAATCAGACAATGACCTTGTTCTTTAAGTTGTGGCTTTTGGTGCTTTATTTGTTTTTATTTTATTTTATTTTTTTTGAGCTGGGGGTGTGCGTTACTGCACTCTACTTTATCAAGTATGATGAAAACTCCATACAAATGGCTGTCTCTACATCTGCTGTTCCCAACAGATTTTCTTTTGAGAATGAGAAATCAATGTTGCTATGTTCCCCTTACTCATTTATGTGTGTGTGTGGGGGGGGGGGGGTATCTTTTACTCCGCAGTACTTGAGTATATTGCCTCTCATCCTACCCTGGAAACCTCTCAATCCTTGGAAGAACCCTTGGTCCCCGCTGCTAGTCAGAACTTTAAATGGTCTTCTACAAATGCAAATAATCTAAAAATGTATTTTTTCAATATCTGTGTCAGTGAAAAAACATCTCTAACAAGCAAGGCTTATTTTTCCCTTAAGCAACAAAACGAATGTGTGTGTGAAGCAGGAACATGGAAGTAAATGGCTGATATAAATACTATTTAAGCCTTATTAACATCCACACTCCAGCAGTACTAAAAATATGCATGTGCGCAACAACACATGAATAATAATGGAACTGATTCCACACAATAAAGGTTTATAACGGTCAGAACACAATGAGAGCACAGCAAGAGCAGAGCAGATTCTGCAGTGATATTTGCTTATAATATTAGGGAGTCAGCGTTTGCCTCAGATTTTTTCTATATTACACTACTTAAGGAATAAAGAAAAAAAATCACTCTGGGGAATTTAAAAAGCTCCTTAACTTAATAAAGGGCCACTCCAATCTAATTTGATATTTCAGTTTTCATAGATGGCTAGAAAGTTAAAGGAGAAATGGGGCCAAAGCTCTTTTGGGCCTTCTTCTCCTGTGGGTCACAGAAGTGGACTTAGTTCTGCACTCCCCATGACCCGTATTCAGCTGTCAGTGGGATAAAATACACTCAGTTTCTCCAGACTCTGGACTCTTGAGGGATCCCAACTTTAATGTCAGGATCTGGGGGCAGGAGCCATTTCTTTGTTACTGGTGAATATATTGGGGAGGGGACACACTGGACACCTTTGCTGCCATTGGGCTATGTGCTGGGTGCCCATGGTGCCCCTGTGCCTTTAAGGAGGACTGAACTATCTCAAGGCCCACCTGTCCCTTATCTATCCATTAGAATGCATGTTCTTCCATTGTGGAGACTCTCATACATTTAGAAGGGTTAGGACTGCAAGTAATACAGGGTGCCATGAAGGGGTCTTGCAGCTTACACTTACCTGTCCAGGGAGCCTGCAATGTCAGTGCCCCAAGCCAATCCATCCATCGACTCGGGGGGGGGGGGAGGCGTCTTCATCTTCACTAAGGGAAACAGGAAGTGAAGCCTTGAGGCTTCACAGCCTGTTTCCTACGGCGCATGTGTGAGTCGCGCTGCGCTTTCTGAATGACCCTGCTGTCTTCTGGGACCTGTGTGTCTCCCCAAAGACAGCCGCGGGGAGTAGGAGGAGGGGCTTGGAAATTTCATAGATCAGCGCACAACAATCTTACCCGGAAGTGGGAGTGGGTACCTGCTTTTTACAGGTATCTGCTCCCCCCAAAAGGTGCCAAATGTGGCAGTGGAGGGGGGGGAGGAAGCAAACAAGTAAAGCTTTCCCTTTTGGGTGGAGCTCCATTTTAACTAACATTTTCTGTGGAGGCCAGCAATGGCAGACCATGTTTCTTTCTTGACATACTTGAAGGATAATGGCCTCTTCTCTAACAGAGAATACATTTTATATACACTGCAATGTAAATTTCTGGTTCATGGCAAAATTGGTGTTGTGGCAACTGCAGCTATTACCCCCCTATATGGGGTCATTAACCCCTCTGAATTGCTTTACTGCACAAGCGATGAAAGCCCATTTTACATGAGCTGCACTGACCTTCCTGACGGTATTCCCAAGTTTGGCTCAGGGTTAACTTTCAGTACCAAAAGCGGTAACCACGAGCCACACTTGGGATTACATCGGAATGTTACTCACCTTCCCTGCAATCCCCCGCCGTCGTCCCTGCTGTCCTCCCCGGCGTTCTCACACTCTTTTCCCGCTTTGGGCACGGCTGATGTCGGCACTTGCCTTCCGGTTCCCTTCCCTGCGAAGCGTTGTGACGCAGGGGGGTGGAACCGGCGGCAAATTCAAAAGTGTAAACACACAAATGACATGATACAAAGCTGTGATCCCAACGGATTACACTGTATCATGTCATTTCAGCACAGGATTTCACCTGGTGACTTTTCCAGTGCCCTGCCTGTGCTTTTCCAGTACTTTGTGTCTGGAAAATAGAGAACAACCATGGCGTTCAAAAAGCGTTTTTAGACGAACTGGAAAACAACGACAGTGAAACAAAGTTACTTGAAGTACTGAGCGATAGCGATTAGTGGGAAAATTCATAATCAGGTACGGAAAGTGACGACAGCGATGATTCTGATGTCTCCTTCTGGCACATAGCCAATGTGTGGAATTTGAGAAGTATATCAAATAATTCTTCAGAATTTCCAACGGAGCTATGTGCCAGAAAGAGACATCAGAATCGTCGCTGTCCTCACTTTCCTTGCCTGATGGAAATTCCCACGAATCGCTATCGCTCAGTTCTTCAAGTAACTCCGTTTCGCTGTTGCTGTTTTCCAGTTAGCCTAAAAGCGCTTTTGCGCAAAAAGATTGCTTTTTGGATGCCATGGTCGTTCTCTATTTTCCAGGCACAAAGAACTGGAAAAGCACAGACAGGGCACTGGAAAAGTCACCAGGTGCAATCCTGTGATGAAATGGCATGATACAGTGTAATCCATTAGCATCACAGCTTTGTATCATGTCATTTAGTGTATTTACATTTTTGAATTTGCCGCCGGTTTCACCCCCCCCTGCGTCGCAACGCTCGCAGGGAAGGAAACCGGAAGACAGGTGCCGGCATCGGCGAGCACAGAGTGGGGAGAGAGTGTGAGGACAACGGGAGGATGGCTGGAGGACGGCAGGAGATCGCAGGGGAAGGTGAGTTTTAAAATATAAAACAACAGATTTCCATGGAAAACAATGTACCATTTTTAGCAAAGAAATCCTGACATAATCAGACAGCAAGGGAGGTTAAATGGGTTGTAAAGTCAGAAAGTTTTTCATCTTAATGCACTCTATGCATTAAGATAAAAAGCCTTCTGTGTGCAGTAGCCCCCCTCAGCCCCCCTAATGCTTACCTGAGCCCATCTCTATCCTGCAATGTCCATGAGTGCCTCAGCTGTCCAGTACTCTCTCTCCTGATTGGTTGAGACACAGCAGTGGCCCCATTGGCTCCCACTGCTGTCAATCAAACACAGTTAGCCAATCAGGAGAGAGAGGGGGTGGGGCCAAATGGCAGCTCCCTGTCTGAATGCATACACGGAGCTGCAGCTCGGCTCGGGTGCCCCCATAGCAAGCTGCTTGCAGTGTGGGCACTCAACAGGAGGGAGGGGCCAGGAGCTCCAGCCAGGGACCCAAGAAGAGGAGGATCCAGGCTGCCCTGTGCAAAACCAACTGCACAGAGGAGGTAAGTAAAACATGTTTGTTATTTTAAAAGAAAAAAAAATAGACTTTACAATCACTTTAAGAAGATCATTTACTTTTAATGGTCCACAGCACACCAAAGATGCCGTTTGCCAGGCTTTTATTCATGCATTGACCCACAGAGCATAGATGTGAATGATCTCTGTGCTGCAGTGTGTTGTTTTAGTGTGTTGGCGTGCTAAGGGTGCTATACAAAATAAATGGCAACGTAACACACTGCAGTACATGCCTTGTTGTGTGTTTGTGATAGTTCATTGTAAAGTGCAGTGGGAACACAAAAACACTTTCAGATTATGTCACCAGAAACTATCTGTTTCGGTAAAAAGAATATAGAAAGTGTTTTATATGCACACGTTTATAGACAACAAAAAAAGTTATATTTTATTATAAGTATGAACCTTTATTAAGACACTGCAACTGTTTATTTAGACACCATTCTCTGGTCATCATCCTAATCCAATTTATAGTTTTTAAGGAACAAGCAGGGTGGTACTCCTTATTCTTAAGGCCCGTACACACGTACCGATTGTCGGCCGTAAAGTATGATGCTTCCGACAGCCGACAGCGCATTTTCGGCCGAACAGAATCTGTTGTGCAGGCATTAAAATTTTTGTATGCCGACACCAGAATGGCCAATTGTTTGCCAGTCAGTACAGAATTCGGCCGACAATCAGCAGATTTGCAAGACTGGGCATGCTCAGAGAAGAAAAAACACAGGGAAAGTTAACCATCACATGACATCACTTCTGCAGTCGGCTGTTGTTGGCCGACAACATTCGTGGGCAGTCTTTTGGCACTTTTCAGCAGACAGGACATCCCTGGACAAAAGACGGCCGATCGGTCGGCCGACGATCGGTACGTGTGTACGGGGCTTTAGTGGATAACAATAGACCTAAAATAAGATTCTGATCCTGGGGAACAAAAGTGTAAAGAGCAGTAGAACTGACGCTTGCAGCTAAGCAGATAATGTTTCCCATGTGTTATATAGGGCTAACAATACCACATTATCAGCTGCTAGAAGGTGTGACCATCTCGTGTGATTCATCAGCGTGAGATAATAAAATATAATCTTAACATCTAGCATTGTTTGCCTGTGCAGTATTAACACCTGAGTCTTTTTCACCTTAAGTTAACATTAACACACCTAAAAAACTAAATGTAGGTGATAACAATGCTTATGCCATTTTTTTTCACAAATCACAGCCTCATGAAAATGTGTTTTTATTTAAGTCATAGTAAAAAGCAGTCAGGGATTTTTTTCCTATTTAATTATTTTTTATTATTTATTTATTTATTTGGGGGGGGGGTATGTTTCACAAAAAACATACTTTGGGGAACATTTATCAATTTTGTCTCACAGCAAAACAATGCAGAATTGTTTGTGTGACAGATCAGATGTACTGCAGAGTTACAGCCTGAGTTATAAATTCCTCCCCTCAGATGCTCTTTGGTAGAATTGAAACAAAATTTTGACCAATTCTTAATTGTGCATTTGTTTAAAGCAGAAAGGTATCTCATGTAAAGAGATGAAAATGTGCCTGACCTGTGCAAATGTGTCTAAATTGGCAGCCGGTATTAGAGGTGCTGTTTTTTTTGTTATGTTTTTTTACCTTGATACTGAATATAGCTGAATAGTTTAGGGATCCAACTGGTCTCTTTTTTAGGTAAAAGTGACAGGGATAGCATAATTATCATAAAATTCACCAAACTCCTGCATTCCATCCCAGATCTGTAAGCACTTTCAAAGAGGAGTCCCTTTTTGAGTCGCTTTTTTTGGTTCTTTCTCTGGAAGTACCTGGTAGGTAATGCACAAATCAGCTGTTATTACCATAGCAAAGTGGTGGAATGCTTGGAATCTTTTTAATGTAAGGGTATTATCCTACAACCTGGGAGCTCTGAGAATGAGTACAGTGAAAGAAGAGAAAAAAAGGAGAAAAAAAATTGACATTATATATCAGGGATGCTCAACCTTTTGAAGGGCCAATTAAGTGAATGGGTATCCGGTCAAAGGCCACACTGAACTATGGGGTTTTACTGCCTCCCAGACCACCAATGTAAATGAACCTTACTGTCCTGAGCCCCCTATAAGGTTGCTTTCCCACTGATGTGCTGCAGTTTATCCATGCTGTGAATGCAACGCAGTGCACGACTTTCCTGCAGGTTAGCTGCACTGAGCCATAGATTTACTGTAAATTATATCTTGCAGTTGTGGTGTGGTTCAGAAAGCTTAGCAAACCCACAGGATATAATAGAAGTTTATGGCTAAGTGCAGCTAAGCTGCAGGAACATCGCAGGTACACTGCACTGTACTTGTGGGTCAGTGTGAAAGCTGCTTTATAACCCCTTTTTAAGTAATAATATGACCATTGCAAAAGTGCAGTGTATGTGATGTTTAATAAACTTATCTTTTCCTCTGCCGGCTTCTGCTAGTATTGCTCTCCAGACTGGTAAAAAGATCCCAGGTGAAGTGCACTTGGTATTACTCCTCCTGGGACAGGAGCTGGCTCTACAGAGGAAGCATCGGCGTCTGCAGCTCCTGCTCCCGCCACGGCCGCATGCTTCCTCAGCTGCTGGTGATGACTCGATACACTCTAATGCTCTATGATGGTGGGTCAGCAACCCTTTTATCTTGATCTGGGCTTCCCAACCCGCCATCCCAGAGCATGGGCATGCACTTCCCAGGTTTGAGGTCACGGGCCACATAAGCCAACCACAAGTTGAGCACCCCTGTTATATATAGTCTATAAATAGGAATGCCATTATAACTGTTATCAAGGTACTTTACTTTCTATTACCCTATTCTTTTCTTTTACAACTGATGCATTGACTGACTCCCTCCATTAAAGAGGAACAGCAGCGGAAAGTAACCAAGCCACTTATAAAGATGGCCAATACAAACAAAGTACAAATGTCAAAGATGATAGATGGTTACTTATCAAAATCTTGTTGTTTTTAATTGTTCTCACTGTTGGCTCATCAGTTCAAGCTTGACCAGCAAGCCAGTGTGCATCACAGCAGGGCAAACTTCGGACACCAAGCCACCACTTTGTGACTACAGTTTCTCTTTGTAAATCCACAAAACAGAGTACGCCTTGGTAGTCATTGCATTGTGTTTATAGGTAAGTATTGCTAAATGTTGGTTCCTCCATAGGAGGAGTGAGCAGTTGGCAATGAGGAACTAAAGCACCAATTACACTCAGCAAACCCAGTAACCAATGGAGTCTCTATTTTCTTCTTTAAAGCAAGTTGTCTGTTTGGTGGCATTTGTCACCGATAAGAGATAAGAGAGAGGCCGTGGCCGTCTGCAGTGCGGTCCGCGGCGACTGGTGATGATGATGCGGCGCTCCTCACTGACGCGTTTCCTCTAAACAGACGTCTCCGTAGACGTCTGTTTAGAGGTAACGCGTCAGAGAGGAGCGTCGCATCATCATCACCAGTCGCTGTGGACCGCACTGCAGACGGCCACGGCCTCTCTCTTATCGGTTTTGATTTCTTGTGACCACAGAAGAGACTACTAATGTAAGTGCATCTGATTTTGTGTTATATTAAATACTAGAGGTACTGCACTATGGTCTGGTTTTTGTTTCTGTGAGACACGTGTGGAAGTCTTTGCCCGTGACAGCAGAGAGACATAGCCCAGAGTGTGGAAGACCAGGATTGGGAAGAGGCACCACGACATTAGTGTGACATTAGCCCTACTACTGAGTGATCTGGTAAGAGGCTACACTTACCACTTGAGTGCCTCACCTCCTCTCCTGAATACCTACTACACCGCTGAGCTGACATTTCGCCCTTGACCTTCTTCCTTCTGGTAACGGGCCAGTCCCCAATAAGGTGGTGGAACCTATCTGCACCTGACAAGTCCAGGGGAATCTGCTATGTGGATTTCACCATAAACCTGTGTGGGAATAGCTGGGACTATATGCACCTTTTTTCTTTCTATGTTTTGTACACATCACCCAGTGGTGGCAATGATTGAATTAATGGACACTTTATGTTGAGATATACTTCAGTGTGCACGTTTGTGTTCTTCTTTGACATTTATCCCATCACGATTTCATTCATCACGTTTATGTTTATGTTATATGCATATGAGTATATAGTGTGTATTGTATACCCATTTGATTGTACATCAACCCAGGCACACATCACAGGAGCGTGGTAGATACTTATTGTAGTATCATATTTACCTCCTAAATTTGTGACACATGTGAATTTAACGCACCTGATTTTTTCTTATTACTCCTTGAGAATAAATTGTTTTTTTTCCTATGCTGGGATCACCTTTGAGGTATTTGTAAATTGCTATCATGTCCCCTCTCAGGCGTCTCCTCTCCAAGGAGAATTAATTAAGCGCTTGTAAATTAAGGTCATCCAATCCCCTAATTAGTTTAGTTGTCCTTCTTTGACTCTCTCCAGTTTCAGCACATCCTTTCTGAGGATTGGCGACCAGAACTGGACAGAATACTCCAGATGTATCCGGACCAGGGTTTTATAAAGTGGCAGGATTATAGCTTTATTTCTGGAATATATCCCCTTCCTTATGCATGTAAATATTCTGGCAGATTCAGCTTGACATTGCATGCTATTGCTTAGTCTATCTTCTACTAGATCCCCCAAATCCTTCTCCATCCTGGATTCCCCCAGCGCCCCCCCCTAGAGCATACTCTAGGACAACCAACCAATTTCGGGGGACACTTCTCGACTGAGAACTAAGGCAATGGGGCATATCTTCACTGACCACTAATAACCACAAATGTAATGAAACACATTTATTGTTGCAAATATTATATTTATTGCATGGTTACTTGTTTGCTTCCTGCCCCCCTCCGCTGCCACATTTGACACCTTTCGAGGGGGAGTGGGTACCTGTTTTTGACAGGTACCTATCCCCACTTCCAAATGACCTCGCTGCAGCGAGGTCCCCCAGAAATTTGGCCCCCTCCTTCTTCCCCCACTATGGGTCATTTACAAAGTGCAGCATGCTTTGTGCATGCTCAGTAGGGAACCGGCTGTGAAGCCGCAGGGCTTCACTACCAGTTTCCCTTACAAAGAATGGTGGCGGCAGCACCCGAGAGTTGATGGAAAAATCAGCTGAGGTGCTGACATTGCGGGATCCCTGGACAGATGATTGTCCTAATATTAAAAGTCAGAAGCTACAGTATTTGTAGCTGCTGACTTTTACATTTTTGGTGGGGAGTCTGGAGCTCCTCTTTAAAGTGGAATTCTAGGCTATACCTAACTAATCTTAAAAGTACTCTCCCCCTTCTAATAATATACCTACCTATTTTCAAGCTGCCCCAGTCTGGTCATGTGATCTCTCCAGTGTCCGCCAGCAGCGGCATGCCTGACAAAGACTGGTAATGCCTGGGAGTGGGACAGAATCCTCTCACCCATCTATAGTTGGAGCTCCTTTCCCTGCCCCACAGCCACCAATGACACATGACTAGACTAGAGCAGTCTGAAAAATTACATACTGTACATCTTTCTTGCACAGGTTAGTCTGCAGTAGTGTTGATGGGAGGCATTTTTAAGATTATTTTTGAATTCCACCTTAAATAAATTGTTGTCACACAGAGCAGAATGTGTTAATAATGATCTGCTCTGGTTGTCAAATACTTTAAATGCACCATTTTCCTTAGTCTTATATTATTATATCTACAGTTTACTGATCACGCTAATGTACAGTGAGCTGCAGATATAATCATTTCTAGCAGGGGTTCCCTGAGACCTAAAAATTATTTCAAGGATTCCTCTGTGGTAAAAAGGTTGAAAAGGCTGTTACAGTCTATGAATAATATATGTTTTGAATCTAAGAAAGAAAGAAAGAAAAAAAAACACCATACAAGAGCTCAGAACTGGACAGCCCAGCAAATATTGGCACTTAGCATACATTTAAAGCCTGGTATTTTCTTATAAAAGTAATATTAGTGCAAAGTACAGTTTGAAATGATCCTTTAGTACAGTTTGTAATTATCACCTGCATCATTTTTACTTCAAAAGGAAACTATACATTTTCTATTCACATACATATATATATATTTTTCTCTTCAAAGGTTTAAACCATTTATGACAGGGTGCTTTCATAATTCTAAAGCGTTTTGCTCTTTCTTATTAGGAAACCCAGCACAGCCTGCATGCTTTTTGGTAGCCACTGCAATGTACATATTAGGCCCCTTTCACACTTGTGCGACTTGTCCTGCGATCTGGGACTGCAAAGTCGCACGACAAGTCGTTCTCCGTAATTTCCAATGAGTACCGTTCATATCTGTACGACTTCAAATCGCAACTACTTCAAAGTAGTCCCTGCACTACTTTTGGCCAATTTTAATGCGTTTTGAGGTCCAAAGACATAGAGGCATTGCTTCAAGTAGCGTCAAAATCGCGTCAAAGTCACGGCAACAAAATTGCGTTAAAATGGCGTGACTTTTAAGTCGCACAAGTGTGAAATGGGCCTTAGGGTGTTCCCATCTCTGCTAGGAGGGAGGGGTGTGTCCTTCTGACTTAGTCAGCTGTCTTTTTTTTAGCCCAAATGCAATCATTTGCATAGTTATATGAAAAAGATCTGTTAGAGAAAATAAAAAATGCTAATGTTTTTGCTTAGTCCTAAATGTATTAAATACTTGAGAAAAAATATCAAATACATTTATTTTAATGATTTTAATACATTGTGAATATTATAACCTAAATTGTGTGTAGCACCCTCTAGCTAGTTGCTAGTTGTATATGTTTTTTGCTAACGTAGGTAAATTTGGCTTGGCTGGAAGCTGTGCTGTGTTAAATCTTGGCCAGGCTGAGTGACTCAGGGAGGCTGGATCACTCATCAGGCAGCCCCTCTGATACCTCCCCCCACTAGCTGGAACCTTGAAGAAGCTTCCAGAAGAATGGGTGAGAGGTTTGGAGGAGCTTCCTGGAGTACTGAGGATGGCCCCAGCAGGGGCAGTGGAGAGTCAGGTGGAAGCTGGAGATGGAGTGTTGAGGAAACTGTCGGTGGCCCCCAAGGAAGCCCCCTAGTCTGGGGGGGGGTGTCCTTGAGCCTGAGTGCTGGAGGGATCCTCCTACAACACACAAAGGAGTCCTGTCCTAGATGCTTAGGAGCAGAAGTGAGGATGGTGGGAGAGAATCAGCACATCCAGGGGAGAAGTCAGCCGGGCGGATCTTGAGTGTACCATAAGGAAGGACTGTGGAGCCAGGTGGGCTAGTGAAAGGGAAGTAGCCAGGTGGGCTAGTGAAAGGCAAGCTGTCAGTGCCTGAAGAGGTGGTGCTGGGATCAGCAGCCACAGGGATGTATGCTGGACACTGACTTTTTGCTACACACCAAAGAGGCCCAGGGTGCCTGCTGGTAAAGGGCCTTCGCTACCAATCTAAGTACTTTGTTGGAATAACTATCAGTGGGCCAGTGGGAACTTTGCAAGTAAGTGTGTTGGATAAAGAAGGATGTGTTTATATTGCTGTATATAGGCAAGTTGTCCCTGAAGAGTTTTTTCCGAAGTCAAGTAGGCATCCCATAATACCCCTATCCTCATCCAAGTTTATGAAGTCCTAAATAAAACACAAAAACAAAGTTGCTGGACTGTTTCCTGACTCAAGTGTGCCTGTGGAAATTCAATGTGCCTGGCGGTGCAAGGTGGGAGAGAATCAGCACGTCCAGGGAGATCTCCAGGTAGAAGTCAGCCGGGCGGATCTTGAGTGTACCGTAAGGTAAGACTGTGGAGAAGTAGCCAGGTGGGCTAGTGAAAGGGGAAGCTGCAGCCAGGCAAGCTGACAGTGCCTGAAGAGGTGGTGCTGGGATCAGCAGCCACAGGGATGTATGCTGGACACAGACTTTTTGCTATACACCAAAGGGGCCCAGGGTGCCTGCTGGTAAAGGACCTTTGCTACCAATCTAATTCGACAGAGGCAGGGGAGCAGCTGCCTCCAGGACAATTGTGATGGTGGGGAGAAGCTGGAGCAAGAGGTGTGGACTTCTAGATGTTCTAAGGAAAATAAAGATTGCATGGTGCTGGATCCACCAAAGCTTTGCTAAACAGATGTATTATGCTGAGGTCAAGAGTTGTGAGTACAATAGTTCCACTGCTTATAAACAAATGTAAAACAGGCAAATGGTCGTTCGGACCACAACCACAGCATACAAACTAAATCTCCAATGTAGCCCCAGAGAAGAAGTCCAGACCTAGTTTGGTGGGCCAGTGGGAATTTCGCAAGTAAGTGTGTTGGAGAAAGAAGGATGAGTTTATATCACTGTATATAGGCAAGTTGTCCCTGAAGAGTTAGGTCAGGTAGGCATTCCCTCATCCAAGTTTATTAGCTCCTAAATAAAACACAAAAGCAAAGTTTCACGGCTGTTTCCTGACTCAAGTGTGCCTGGCGGTGCAGGGTGGGAGATCCCATTTCCCCCAGTTGCTCCTACGTGAGGTGCGCTACAGTGTGAAAATACTTTTTAAATGTATACTGTATATTACAGTTTATTTCTACTTTGGATTATAATGTCCTTTTAAATGTGAAAAATAGGAATAAAACCTCTTTTGTGGCTGGCTGTAAAGATTTCCATTCAATTAACAATACAGCTGTCCAAAAAAAAAAAAAATCATTACAATAGATGAATCTAAGATTACAATAGTACGCTAAAGTAGATTAACAAAAAGGGTTTGCTTTAGCATAGTAATAGGAAAATAGATGTGAGATGCTGGTCCCTATCATGGAAACAAGCTCTGATTTCCAGAGGAGATAGGAGCCTTCTGTTATGTTTGATATGCAGAACAGTTTGATAGTAATTTAAGCAGGCACCAGACTAGCGTGATTGATATCTCTTCTATTCTTTGGAAGCAACAGGCTTTATACAAAATAAATCACATTCACAGCCTGCTCATGTATTGAAAGAAGAATGCGTACAAAAGATGACCCCTACATCTGAGCAAATGTGTAGATGTTTTTGATACACTTGTCTATTCACACTGAAAGCATACAGGTATAATTATATCAAACACATGATCAAGAAAGCTCTGCTTACTGTACTGGCAGTTCCTTCCCATGTATTCACCGGGGCATTCACATGAGTAGTTGGCGACCAGATCCGTACAGATTCCGCCATTCCGACAGGGTTCCCTTTCACATTCATTGACGTCTGTAGAAACATTTACACGTAATTAAGGCTTGTATGAAAACGAAATAAGGAATGTGCACAAGACAACCCTTTAAATAAACAGCACGTGCTGCAGATCATGTTGGAATGATTCCTGTATATTCAAATTTTGCAAGAAAAGACAATCAAATATGTAATTAGAAGATGCCAAATTTGTAAGTAAGGCTGGCCATATATTATACAATTTTCTGTACAATTTTCTTTAGATTTACCTTCAACTATGTAGTACAAAGGCTTGCCTAATTGAATACAATCAAAAGTGTTGTTTATAATGGAAAGAAGACAGCGCTTGCAAAGATACATAATAAATATCATATATGAACTAAATAAAGTGCACAGTGCTTCAAATTAAACGTGACGTCCTTTTTCAGTGAACAAAAGTGCATGAGTGCTTAAAAATTAATCAAATTGACATATACAGTACAAACAAAGTCCAAAATTAGTGCAACTGAATAATCCAAAATATTAAAGTGCTGGAGTGCTGGTGCTGCTGAAGTGCTGAAATACTGGAGTGCCGAAAATTGTGCAGAGTGCCTAGGATCCCTCTAAGAGCCGCACTCACCAGATATGAATAAGCTGGGGGGTGATATGTGCGCTGTCACCTGGGTACCCGAGTGGGAGGATTACTTCTAATGGGTCACAGCTGGTATAGGATAGGTCAAATTGTGAGATTAGGATCAAATCCTATCCCGCATGCAGCCAGCTCTAGTATTTTTCACTTAAATACCAATAAAATATTAAATAAATAGTGAGTCGGCGCAAATGGGAAAAATCTCAACAGGGGTTCAAACTGAACTGACCAATATCATAGGTTCCGGTGGGATATATCGGAGATATTCATGTAATTTAAAAAAAGCTAATAATAAATAAAGAAGATACACGAAGATCAGCAAACTACAAAATCGTATAAAATCCGAATCTTAAAAGTCAATCCAATTCCTGAAATACTATTATGTGTAGCTATCTTCAATATTGGTGTTCTCAATGATTGCTCCAATATTGATTACCACAGAATTAGCTTTAGGAATTTGATTGAATTTTAGGATTCGCATGATACACATATTTTTAGCCTCAGTCTGCTGATCTTTGTCTATTATTGGTCATTCATTAGGAGTTGTTAGAAGTCAGATATATTGGAGCAATCATTGAGAACACCAATATTGAAGATAGCTACACACAATAGTATTTCAGGAATTGGATTGACTTTTAAGATTCGTATTTTATACGTTTTTGTAGTTTGCTGATCTTCGTGTATCTTCTTTATTTATTATTAGCTTTTTTTAAATTGCATGAATATCTCCGATATATCCCACCGGAACCTATGATATTGGTCAGTTCAGTTTGAACCCCTGTTGAGATTTTTCCCATTTGCGCCGACTCGCTATTTATTTAATACTCACCAGATATGGTGGACCCCTGATAAGGGTTAAACCAGTTTGAAATTACAACGATCACACCGGACCACAGACCACTCCAAGAACTGTCTTTTCCTCTTCATATAATTCGGGTCGGACCCGGACACTAAAGGACTCAAGCGGAAGGAGTGGACCACATAGTGAAGCCAGTATGTGTAAATGTTTTTAATACAATATAAATCTACTTACAGCAAAGATGTGTTTAAGTTGCATATGCAGGAAAGAAACAGGCTGGCTGGAAGAAACCGGTGGACTGCCGCACCATAAATACGTTGATGTATTTCCGGTGCGGCAGAGCCAGCTAATGTCACTTCCTGGTCCCGTGGAACGCAAGGGCGAGCGTTCCCGGAAATCATTGTGAATACGGCATCCAGCCTGTTTCTTTCCTGCATATGCGACTTAAACACATCTTTGCTGTAAGTAGATTTATATTGTGTTAAAAACCTTTGCACATACTGGCTTCACTATGTGGTCCACTCCTTCCAGTTGAGTCCTTTCCTTTCCTTGAGGAAAAGACAGTTCTTGGAGTGCTCTGTGGTCCGGTGTGATCGTTGTAATTTCAAACGGGTTTGACCCTTATCAGGGGTCCACCATATCTGGTGAGTGCGGCTCTTAGAGGGATCCTAGGCACTCTGCACGTTTTTTGGCACTCCAGTATTTCAGCACTTCAGCAACACCAGCGCTCCAGCACTTTAATATTTTGGATTATTCAGTTGCACTCATTTTAGACTTTGTTTGTATATGTCAATTTGATTAATTATTAAGCACTCATGCACTTTTGTTCACTGAAAAAGGACTTCACGTTTAATTTGAAGCACTGTGCACTTTATTTAGTTCATATATGATATTTATTATGTATCTTCGCAAGCGCTGTCTTCTTTCCATTACATGCTTCTATTCGGTCATTTTGGCCTGGTGAACAGCAGCTGCAATTTTTAAAACCTTTTTTTATTTTATTTTGTATATTACATTTTTTTCATATTTTTTACTTTTTAGCACATTCCTTTAGCACCAGTAGCGTGGGTATAATTAATTGTATCTAGAAAGTGTTGTTTAGTTTTGACCTCATATTATATGGTTTTTGGTAAATCTAACAGAAAATTGTACAAGAAGATTGAACATGTCAAGTAAATAAAAGCACCTATCCTACGTGCACAGACTTACGTAACAGTTCTAAATAATATTTTCACTGTCCATGACAATTCTAACTAGTAACAATCTTTTCCTTTCAGGTGCACATTCCTCTATGCACGTATATGTTAAGCTTAGTATGGACTGGACATTATTCTCTTTAGGTGTCGCTGGCCCTGAACCACTGCTCAGGTAAAACATGCAAGCAAACTACTACAGTTATAAACAAATGGCCACTGCCCCCACCTATAACTGGCCTTTGGAGCAAGGAGCACATGGAAGGGCAATGCATGCAAAACAAAACCATAGAAATTCCCTGCTCAACTTACCGACCAACCTGCAAAAAAACAAATCATCCTGTCTAACAGTATACGTTAACCACTTGACGACTGCCCACCGCAGATTTACTGCGGCAGGCAGCCGCTCCTGGGCAAACCGACGTAGTACTGCGCCACTCGCTCAGGAGACTCTAGGGGGCGAGCGCGCACCGCCGGCGGCTCGCTCCCGCTCGTCAACCAGGGAGCCAGTGGGTGTGACAGGCGGCTCCGATGGCCGCCGGCCACTCGCAATCTCCCACTGCTGACAGAGAAGGACAGAAGGCTGATGTAAACACAGCCGTCTGTCATTCTCCCTGAAGTGATCACAACAGAGGCTATGTGATCCTGCTATATAGGATCGTATGTCTCTGTGATGACACAAGCCACGCCCCCCCACAGTTAGAATCACGCCCCTAGGGACACATTTAACCCCTTGATCACCCATACTGTTAACCCCTTCCCTGCCAGTGTCATTTTTACAGAAACAGTGCATATTTTTAGCACTGATTACTGTAGTAATGTCCCTGGTACCCCCAAAAGTGTCAAAAATGTCAGTTAGGGGTCTGATCTGTCTGCCGCAATGTCGCAGTCCCGCAAACAAACGCAGATTGCCACCATTACTAGTAAAAAAAAAACCCCAAACAATAGAAATGACATAAATCTTTCCCATAGTTAGTAAACACAATAACTTTCGCGCAAACCAATCAAAATATGCTTACTGCGATTTTTTTTTTACCAAAAATATGTAGCAGAAAACAAATTGGCCAAAAATGTTAAAAAATGTTGATTTTTACTTCTTTTTTTTTGAGAATTTCATATAAAAGAATGTGAAAAATATTGTTATTTTTTCAAAATTGTCGCTCTTTTTTTGTTTATAGCGCAAAAAATAAAAATTTGCACAGGTGATCAAATACCACCAAAAGAAAGCTCTATTTGTGGGTAAAAAAAGGACGTCAATTACGTTTGGGTACAGCGTCGTACGACCGCGCAATTGTCCGCTAAAGTCACACAGTGCCGAGTCGCAAAATAGGGTCTGGTCATTGAGCAGCCAAATCCTCTGGGGTTAAAGTGGTTAAAAACAGACATTTGCAAAATATTTGCAAGCTTCTAAGGTAGAGTTGTGGCAGCTTCTAACACCCTGCTTTTACATTTTATACCCCTCTTCCCCAAACACACATTCCTATGTGCCCATCACAATGATTCCTCATTGGCCAATAGAAATGTGTAGGAAGCAGGGAGAGAATGAACACATCTGGCACTTAGCTTTGCCTGTCGTAACAACTGCAAATAGCAGAGTATGAGTTCATAGAGAGTGCTGCAGGTCTGTGTTAGTAACTTTCGTTTTCAGCTCTTTGTACCTACAGCTTTCTTTCTTTCTTATATTAATATTATATTTTCTGGCCTATATAAAATCAATCAGATTTAAATAAAAGGATGGTCTGTGCAGAATGAATAAAACCAGTCTGACCAATATGTTATATTTGTATTAGTCTTTATTGATTATTTTGCACCAGTGTCGGCAGATCCACATGGCGCAGGGGCGCAGCCCCCCTAATCTATGCTCCTGGCCCCTAATCTACATGCAGGGCGCCGGACGCATGGATTTCAATGTTTTTTTTTTCTTTTGTAAAGCATGTGATTAGAGCCTGAGGCTTTAATAGGTTTCAAAAAAGAGTGGGCTCGGGGCGCAGAGCACTGCACCTTGAGCCCACCCAGTTGTGTGACAATAGCCAATTAATATTCGCTATTGTCTTCTTGCTTCTCTTTCTGGCCAATCAGGACCCAATTAGACCCGATAGGCCAAGAGGAGAAGCAACAGTATTGGCCAGGCAGGGGGGATGATGTACAGGGAGATCCAGGAGCACCAGCCGCCACTGTGTTGTGCATTGGCTGTGTCACAGAAGATGAAGCTGGCAGGAGAGGAGGGCAGAGTGCAGAGTGGAGGTGTCCGGCCACCACGGCGGTACAGGTGACATGCTATGAGTGCACTGTCTGTGTGCACTGGTCATCTCATCCAATAAGAAGACAGGCTTTCTCATTACATTTGGGAGAATTAGGAAGCAATGAATGACGATTTACAGTGTCTCACAAAAATGAGTACACTCCTCACATTTTTCTAAATATTTTATTATATCTTTTTATGTGACAGCACTGAAGAAATGACACTTTGATACAATGTAAGACAGTGAGTGTACAGCTTATATAACAGTGTAAATTTGCTGCCCCCTCAAAATAGCTTAACACACAGCAATTAATGTCTAAACCGCTGGCAACAAAAGTGAGTACACCCCTAAACTAAAATGTCCAAATTGGGCCCAAAGTATCAATATTTTGTGTGGCCACCATTGTTTTCCAGCACTGCTTTAACCCTATTGGGCATGTAGTTCACCAGAGCTTCACAGGTTGCCACTGAAGTCCTCTTCCACTCCTCCATGATGACATCACAGAGCTGGTGGATGTTACAGACCTTGCGCTCCTCCATCTTCCATTTGAGTATGCCCCACAGATGTTCAATAGGGTTTAGGCCTGGAGATATGCTTGGCCAGTCCATCACCTTTACCCTCAGCTTTTTTAACAAGGCAGTGGTCATCTTGGAGATGCCAATTGTTTTTTTTTCTGGGTTGTCACCTAGTTTTATGTATTTCTGGTGGAGATGGATGTGGCAACATGCATTGTGCAGAAATGTCCTGCCAAACAATGACATGCAGCTGGTGCAGGGGGGCATGCATGTAAATGGAAAGTGGCTACTAAGATGCATGAACGACTGCATGAAAAAGAAGTTTAAAAAAAAGTTGTAATTTTGTATGATAAACAGCACTTTAGCAAGCTAAATGTCATCATTATAGTAGTTAACATCCTTAAGTGTATAAGGTATAGAGACAGATAAGATAAGATGATAGTTGTCCTATATCTCATGCACATGACCAATTAGAGCCATATACTAGCCAGATCAGCATATGTCTGCAGCGGGCATGGCCAGGTGTTTCTGATTAGCCACAAATAGGAATAAATGTTTTGCTATTCAGCACTGCGTTGCTTTAACTGACACTTGTGTGGCCGTGCGACGCTGTTCCTAAATGAAATCGATGTCCTTTTTTCCCACTGTTTTGCACCAAGTATGTGAAGATAGTTTTACAGTTCCTTGAATTTTGGTTGAAACCCTGGATCATATATAGCAAATCATATAAAAAATGACAATAATATCATTAGCTTAAGAGGTTTTCCTGAGTAGGAGCCAGGCAGCACTCGGTACTACCGCTTACGAGTGCCCCTTGTGGTTGGCAGCAACATACAGTGTGGCTGTGGTGTGCCTTGTGCTGGAATGATGCTCTCTACATTCAAGAACCCAGCACTGAAAAAAAGCCAAAACTGTCAGGCAGAATGATCTCTGCCTGACAGTAGAACTATAATCCCTGAGAGAAAGAGCTCAGTATGAGAGCATGTGGAGAAGGGGGGTTATTGTTACAGCCAGCCAGTGACCACCAATGTTGGGAGGGTTATTGTTATAGCCTTTTTACCAGCCACTGACCACAAGGCTTGAGCTGGGTTTGGATTCAAACTTGGTCCGAATCCAGCTTACCCAAACGTGTGGAAAACTGTCACATCAATGCATCTCCACTGGCTCAATAAGCTCTGGGTAGGTAATTTCCACCCTGAAGCTTCACATAACAAAGGAACATGGATTCTCATGACATCATTGAACTAACATAATCAATTGGCCATATTAGGTCAACAATGTCACAAGCTGCCCTGTTCCTTTTTATACATGCAACTACAGGGGATCTCCCACCCACAGTTTATGGGCCCAATAAATCAAACCTAAGCCGGCCATTAATGCTGGGGGTGGGGGTTATTTTTATAGTCAGGCAGGGGCAAGAAGGGTTGAGTGGCTTCAGATGCCACATTTTCTCTCTTTATACCGTCAAAGCATTCCTTTTATTTTCAAATATTGGCAACTATGCAGGTGAAATCATTTCTCAGCTGCTGCACGTTAGGAGGTTTGAAATTAAGTTAAGTTCTGCTCCCACCCCCAGCATGCATGATGTTTAATTTCATGGTTATTACTGAAAATAATTGTGATAAATGAGGAGAGTGAAAAAAAAAAACCCAGGTTCCTGGAAATGCTGTTGACTTGCCCATAAAAAGTAAATAGGAAGAAGCAACACACACTAAGTTAGGTGTCGAAAAACAGAGAAATTATTTTCTGAATGACTAAATCCCACATATTTATTTTACTAATCTTATTCTTCTAATATGTTCTTCAAAAGTGGCAGCTGGATTCTAATTTGTAGTTAGAGATAACTCCGCCATGCTTTCCCTCTAGTTTTGATTTATAATTCCTACTATATTTATAAAGTATTTACTAGTCCATACTATCTATTCATTATAGAATTATTTTCTTTGCAAAGAGAAATCTTTAAATGAACAGTCAAGATATTGAATTCACCTACTTGACATTGTATTTATAATTATAGCCATTGTGTTCCATATTGGTTTGCAGTTTAAAAATGAGCTCAATGGAAAGAGCTGACAAAGACGGAAAATGGTAGAAAGTGCTGTGTGCAGTGTATGCAGATTATGTTTCATGATAAAGTTTTCTACAGGTCTAGTGATTTAAAAAACTGAAGAGTGATTGTCACTTAATTACAGAGTCCGTTTGTAAACCTGCCCGCTTTTATAAGCGGTGGGAGACACATGATGGAAACGCATAGATATCTATTTATTCTCCTGCAATGTATTTATGCAGCATTATCATTATTCTCTGTATAATTACTCAGAATGTAAAGATGCAGGAAATTCAAAGATTTTTTTTTTAAAGGTAAATGCTATGCAGTTCTATTCTGCAAAAAAATGTACCTGGAGGGCAACACTACCTATCATATCCAGTGAACCTGATTAAAGTAATTGGCTATTTCTATCAAAAGTGCTTTTCGCAAATTGCTTAACTCAGTTATTCAGGAAAAATGTTTTTTAACTAAATTTGTCTGCAACAAGACAAGCTATTTTGAAATTATCATTATATGGTTTATTCAGTGAAACTGTTGACCCTTTGTGCCACAGTACTCTGGTCATGCACATGTAACAAACACAAATACATATTGGATAAAGAGTGGCTTTATTTTACAGAAACAGTATGGATTGTGTTTAAGAACTGCAGCAAATTGTTCCATACAAACAAAAAAAACATTGGATAGATAGATAGATAGATAGATAGATAGATAGATAGATAGATAGATAGATAGATAGATAGATAGATAGATAGATAGATAGATAGATAGATAGATAGATAGATAGATAGATAGATAGATAGATAGATAGATAGATAGATAGATAGATAGATAGATAGATAGATAGATAGATAGATAGATAGATAGTGGTGCACCAAATTTATAATTCTAGTGCCGAAACTGAATATTCAGGATGCACTTGGCCAAAACCAAAACTAAAACCAAAACGTGTTAAAAAAAAAAATATATATATATATTCATAAATAATTATATTATATTAAACTTTTTAATTAATATCATGAATGTGAATGAATATTAATTTATTGTCAGCCATTGTCGAACCAAAAATGCACCTCTCCATTGAAATGCATTGGAAACACAGCGAGAACGCATCAAAAACGCACCTGTGTTGCATTTTTTGATGCATATTTTGGGTCACATGACCTATGAAAAACACAACATAAGCACGGTAAAATCACAGCAAAATTGCGGCAAAATCGCGGGTGTTTTTGGCAGCCATTATCAGCACTGCACAGCGTTGAAAACCCTATTTTCAGCTGATAATTTTTAGCTGCCGAAATTTTAGTGCATCACTAATAGATATGTAGCAATATTTCTAGGCATTGGGCCTGATGTGGGTCTGCCATGGTCACCGATAACACCAACAGCACATTTAAGCTGATTGCCCAAGTGTGAGATCTGAGACAATGAACAGTCCAGCATTTTTGGTTTGTCTTTTTTTTTATATGGGGATGGGAGAAGGGAATGAGTGGGATACTCCTCTGGCACAACTAGGTACAAATTGAGACTAAAAAATGCCTTTCAGCGCTGACTTGATGCCTGCTGGATGCCGACCAACGCTTGCTGGCGCTTGAAATCACTGACTTGCTGAACTGTATTTAAAACTGACTTCTGACACTCAAAAGTCTTTGACACTGCTCCCTCCAGTCCTTCCTGACTGAGGTAGCCTCTTGTAATGCTACTGCAACTCTTAACACTGTACACACTGCACTGTACACTTCAGGGCCCAACCACTGGCACCCCCTTTTACTCTTCAGGGTCAGCACTGGCACCCCCTTTACTCTTCAGGGTCAGCACTGGCACCCCCTTTACTTTGCTCCTCACCGGCTAGCTCCTGGATCCCTCTGACCTTCACCGGAGTGGTCCCCTCTCACTAGGCAGACCCCCAAGGGCATTTTGCAGTACTCACGACCGGATCCTCTCTGCAGCTCAGCTCAGCCCTGTATCCCCTCAGGCAAACCGCCTGGGATACCGATCCTTCCTGTCAGGAGGAGAGACAGCCATACCCTCCCTCCTGGGACTCTGTTTCCCACCAAAGACAACCTGACATGTGCTCCCCACATACTTATACACCCCCCCCCCAGAATGCTCTGCGGCAGAATCTGCCCTTCCAGGATGGATACAAGCCCTGGTGTGCTATTGGTTGTTTCCTCCACTGCCCAATGAGAGCCCTCATTGGGACACAGTGGGGAGACTCCCCAACTCAACAGGCACACCTGGGAGCACATGCCAGCCTAGCTGAAAAGCATAGCCTTGCTGATAATCAGACAAGACCTACTACATTTTACCTAGCACCTACCTCGGAGGGTGCTACAGATATTATTATAATATCTATTCTTTCTGTATTGAACTGTATTTTAATTGTTCTGTCCCCCTTTATATTGTACAGCGCTGTGTACATTGTTGGTGCTATATAAATCCTGTATAACGATAATACATTTATCTCCTTTTTGAAGGTGTTTTTACACACAGATGGAAAAAGTACTTCAGTATGCCTCCTGTAATCCCTTGCATAGCCCCACTCAAAGAAAGCAGGAGAGATAAAACTGTAAGCCTGCACAGAGCTGCCAGTCTAACACTAGAATCTTCCAGACATGAGGAGAGAGCAAAGTGATGACCTCATCAGTGTTCTGCCGCTTCTTTTACACTATGTCCAGCTACAGTCTGCATGGGATTCAGTAGAGAGGGAGAACCTGTCTGTACTGCCTGGCAGTGATGCCTGAATCATAAAGCTATTTGAAAAGAATCATGAAAACAAAGCAGGTCTGACTCTCACATGTATGGATTTCAGCCATGTATGTATCTGTTTGCCTTACAATTAGCATAAAATGGTTGTAAATCTCTGAAATGAAAAATGAACAAAGCATATCCTTCTGTATTTTGTACTTGCCTCACTCATTTATGTCTGCTGTCTCCTTCTTTGCTATCTGCATAAGTCACAGCTGACAAATTATCTTCACTCCAAGCAATCACGGGTGACAGGGAGGGGAGCCCCAGCACCCAGCCTGTGATTGACAGCATTAGCTCTGCATGAATCCCTATGAGACTATGCAGAAGCGGGGGTTTCCTTTCCTTCCACTCAGGTCTCAGACTACACTCAGCTTTCCCCTCTGAGTTGTGCAATTTGTGTCAATAGATTCCCACCCCCTGCCTCTGGAATTTTAGAAAAACTGTGTACATGTTGCACTTTAAATGGATGTAGACGAGAAAGGGCTATAAATATACAGGTACAACTAATGTAGGAGGATTTGTTTAATCTCTATGTCTTACTTGAGGTCAGCCACTTCAGTGGTTTACGACCACTTTAAAATTGAAAGTATATTTTTTGACATTTTTGGACTCCATCTTCAGACCATAAAACAGATGGGCAGAAAGTGGAAATACTTTCAAAAAATGTGTTTTGGTGTTTAAGGCAGAGCTTAGCTGCAGTATGCATCCAGCTAAAGCTAGCGGAAATGTAATATATTTAAGTAGAGAAAGCCTTTAAAGTTGTCACTTTTTTTTAAATGTAAATTACTTATGGGTCACATGGCACCATTTTTTATTTGATAAATAATAATTCAAATGACAAAGAAAAATGACTACTTTTGTTTCCACCAACCCAGCAGATGAATTATTAGCCCATATGTAAAGGAAAATGATGTCCCAATATATTTGGAGCACTGTGGAAATGGAAGATAGCTGGAATAATGCAGCGGTGCCATCAATAAAGAATGTAATTGATGGAATATGCTGTATTACAAAACTGTCCCTTGCTGCTCATATGAATAACAGTACATATTTATTCTATTCACCCTGGACTGTGTGTGATGGCTCTTTCACTGCCTACTTGTCCTACATCTAAGATTTACTACCCTTTCAAGACAATTAAGCACACTCTATATTATTTTTCTTATTAGCAATAGCTCAAATGCCAATTACATTTAGGTTTCATTTGCAGACTTATAAAAAGCCACATGTTTTTAACACTTCTTTATACTTTCTACAATATCTATACAATATCTATTAATAAACCTACAGCAGATAACTCCCTTTTGGCATGCATTGTATTTGTGCTATCAGCACCATGGATAGCTCAGGTCCTGGCTGCTATGTTTAGTCATTTGGACAGCTGTTTATCATCAAGTATATTATACAAACGCTGCAATAAATTTTATTTTTACTCATATAGACTACACTGATTCTGCTGGATCATATCAATATTAAAGAACGATTATTGATGAAACTGTTACTGTGTTCTTTCTATGTTTCAATTTCTCAGCCTTTTAGGCACGGAAGTGTACAAGGAGGTATACATATAGAGATAATTATGATTTCATACATATGAGTGTATGAGTATATACAGGTATACCCATCATTCACTTTTTTAAATCATTCTCCCCTTTTTATTTTTATTTTTTGTATAATTAGGCCTAATACCCCTCCCTTTGGCCCTAGGGGTTGGGCCAGAGGCAGTTGTGTAGGACCATTTTCATAAGCCACATAGTATAGTGGTTACAGGGAATTCCACGTATAGGGCTCTGGACCTACACCCTGTCTAGTTCTCTCTGTGCATCCATCACATTTTGGATTTGAGCACTAATCATTCCTTCCTCCTATAGCCATTTTTCCACAGTATATTGTTATCAGCATTTTTTTTAAATTCCCGCTCCTCTAGATAGCTGTCGTTACATGGCTGCGGGAGGACATTTGAGAGGGGTGGGAGGAGTCGGCCTTCTTGTGGGCTCCTCCCGCTTCCTTTCCTTGTATGGGAGAATTACGCTAACATGGTCCAGCCAGGAGGTGATGCAAGCGGGAAATTATGTCTAAGGTCTGGAGCACATGGGACTTCCGCATTCTCTGCTAGCGGCAGCGTGCATTCCAACCTTTCAGCATGTTTCGGCCCGGAATTGACGTGGGCAAATATGATGAAAGTGGCTTGGAACTCATGAGGCGCTTGCAGTTCCTGCTGGCAGCAGTGTGCGTTCCAGCCAATTCTCTGCCTATACCACATGATATACTTTACAGCTTTTCTCAATGGGATACTGTACAGGACACCTGCGGGGTCACCTGCAAGACCCCTACTGACATTACCATCATCTCTAGCTTCCTCCACAGTTCCCATTCTGCCAAATCCCTCCCATAGATAGTGAACTTTTAGGATGGATGTTATGTTTGGATATACTTTTGTACAACACAGGAATAAGGGGTCAGCCTGTATCATAGGGTAAGCCAGCAACTATTACCTTAATATCTGCATTCATCAATATATCAATTTATCTGTATATATCATGAAATATGCACATATCTACATGTCTTCCTAGTATGTGTTTCAGTATTTTTAAGTAATTTAATGTGGGATTTTTTAACATATATTTTGATTTATGTTATGTTATTGGTATACACTCAATGCTTGTATATACAGTACGCTTGTTTGACATCACCAGGTGAGAATGTGGAGTGAGAGCTCACACACCCACCTGGGAAGGGTCACCCCCTGGTCTGTACCTCCTTGTAATCAGTTCAGTTGTGTCTCAGTGCAGCGGGTTCTGAGGAAGAGGCAGTCCCTCAAAACGTGTTAGCCAGTCGATGCAAGGACTTCATATCTGTGATGCGACAATCCAGATGCTGCAACTATATAGTTGATATGCCTTTGTGTACTCTTTGTTTGTGAGTATAAACTTGTACTTATTTTTAATATTATTTTTAATTTTATTTGAGGTAATGCGCTAGGCCGGAGTGCCCTCTGTTTTTTCTTGTACACAGCGTCTGTAGCTGAATAAATGCTGCTTACATACCGACTCCAACTTATCAGAACACCTAAAAAATGTAATGCCCTGAAACAATGCAGCTATAGATGTTTATGTGGCCACAGTCCAGCAAGTTTGAAAAGTTGGACCCAGGACTACCTATATCAGTAGAATAATTGCATTTATTATGAGGGGCGTTCAAGTCAAACCGAGGCTTTTCATTTTAAAGGCATAAAAAAGGATGCTAGCTTTGGCGATGTTACAAACGTAAGTGCCAAGTATGTCCTATTACTGATAGGTGGTGCGCATGTCGTGGGCCAGTCCAGAGGACAGCATTTGAGCACTGATGACAAAGTGAAGCAGGCTGTCCTAGGATGGTTCAGGCGTACTGATAAATCTTTCAACGTGGAAGCTTTCCAGGCATAAGTTAAATGCTGGGATAAGTGTATAAATGTAGTACAGGCGGTCCCCGGGTTACAAACAAGATAGGGACTGTAGGTTTGTTCTTAAGTCAAATTTGTTTGTAAGTCGGAACAGGTACATTTTTTAAGTGTAGCTCCAGCCAAAATAATAATTTTTACGTTTTTTGGATAGAATAGGGAAGGGTTACCACCCCTGTACTGTCTGTTTTGCTGTCTGTGCCCCTGAAGAAGATCACAAGATTTCATCTAACTTTCTGTCCCTATCACAACTGGATTTTGAAAATTTTGGGTTGTTGTAGAAACAAGGATTGGTGATAAAGCTTCCGTGGAGACACCTTTTTCCCACGAGAACTCTTACAGGAGTGAATTTCCCTTCCTAGGTGGAGATTTCTCCTCACTTCCTGTTATCTCCCTCCGTTTGTAAGTAGGAGTCGTTTGTAAGTCAGATGTTTGGAACCAGGGGACCGCCTGTAGGGGCGTATGTTGAAAAATAAATGCAGTTTCCACTCTGTTCATTTTTTCTATTATTATTTAAATGCAAAAGTCCTGGTTTGACTTTAACACTCCTCATAGAATGGGGGCTTCCAGCTGATAAAGCAGTCGTAGAACATGGCGAACACCACTGTAATCAAGTACTGCTCTGCAGAACAAATAGCAGATTTTACACAATATAAAAACAACAAAAAATAAATAAAGTGTTGCACAGCAAAGAGGCAATTTAGATTTCCTTAGGCAATGCATTTAACCACTTAAGCCCCAGGCCTATTTTGGACACTTTTTATTTACAAGTTAAAATCAGTATTTTTTCCTATAAAACTACTTAGAACCCCCAAACATTATATATTTTTTTTAGCAAAGACTCTGGAGAATAAAATGGTGGTTATTGCAATATTCTTTGTCACGCGGTATTTGCGCAGCGGTCTTTAAAACTCCATGTTTTTTGAAAAATTATGAAAAATCACATTTCACTGCATTTAAAAAAAACTTAACAGTAAAGTTAGCCCATTTTTTTTTTGTATATTGTGAAAGATGATGTCACGCAGAGTAAATAGATACTCAGCATGTTACGGTTTAAAATTGCGCACACCCGTGGGATGGCGACAAACTACAGTCAAGAGAAATCTGAATAGGCGACGCTTTCACATTTTTTAATGGTTACCAGTTTAAAGTTAGAGTGTAGCTCTTTTTTAAAAATTATTGCTCACTCTCGTGATCCCGGCGATACCTCACATGTGTGGTATGAACAGCGATTTAATTTGCGGCTCGACTTTCATATGCGTTTTCTTTCGTGCGCGAGCTAACGGCGACGGGGGGTGGCTAACATTTTCAATTTTTTTTTTCCTATTTATTTAATTTTTTTTTTAACTTTATCACAGGTTTAAAAAAAAAAAAAAATCTGATCACTTTTATTGCTGTCACAAGCAATGTAAACATCCCTTGTGACAGCAATATGCAGTGACATGTACTCTTTATGGAGGGATTGAGGGTCTAAAAGACCCCAGACCCGTCCATTACACTTCCATGTATTCAAAATGCCGCAAACGGCATTTTTGAATACACTCGTTATTTAAATTTGACGCCTTTAGCAGCAGAGTAACCCGGACGTTACGTCATCAGAGACCCAATCGAAGCCTCTACCGGCCTTGATTGGGACTCCAACCAGCCGGCGGACGTGCCGGCTGGGTGCTCTGGTCTCCTGGTGGGACGGGAGACCCGGGCAAAGCCGTGGAAGGCGGTGGGACGTCCCCTCCCGCTCACCGGGGTAACCACCGAGTGGCTCCTGAGCCGCATCGGTCATTACCGCCGGAAAGCCGACCGCAAGGTCTAAACAACGGTACCAGGGTGATGCCTCTAGCTAGAGGCATCACCCCGGTATAACACCGCAAAGTCAGCCGACGTAGCCCTACGTCACTTTGCCGTAAGTGGTTAAGAGACAGTGCTTGTTTCAATAGTTACTGTTTGGCTATTATGTTGTATAGAGTTATAAATTATGCATATTTTAGTGCTCACATGTTAGCAAGGGTGAATCGCCCAATTAATGTATTATTTTACAGATAGCTGTATCAGGGTATGTTGACCAAATTATATTTTAGTAATGTTTGATTGCCATGCCCATGGCCTGTTTTTATTTTCTCCTCTGACATTAGGATGCAAGTTTTATGTTCAGTCAACTTACTATATCAGGGAGGGTTCTAATAGTGAGGATCTGAAAGCTAGTACAACTATCTGTTACTTGGGTGTACAGATAGTGGATATTAAATAAAACAGGAAACACTGGCTTTAGTTTAAGATATGTAGAGTAACAATGATCATCATAACTTTACTTATATCCTTAAAAATGTGCAAAGAAACTCCATCCACCATTTACATTTTATAAGCGGAGGATGGCAACACCCCAAATGAGCATGCGGAAAGAACAAACAATAATGGACTCTACTAATGAAACCAATATAAGCAGGGAAAATGATAAATTCATGAAATTGTGCAAATTATATACTGTATACTGCGCTGTATATATTAGGAGTAATACTGGGAAAGAACACCAGGGCACAAAATAGTACCTATACTAATCACAATAAATAAATACAGGTAAGAATATGTTTACTCGTATGATTGTTGTTACAGTGTTTGCAAAATATATACTGGGGTAATTAGAACCAGAAGACTTGAGAATATTGGCACTTCCTAAAAATGAATTGGAAGATTTGACACATGCTGTAGCTGAAAATATAATACTTAAAGTGGTTCTAAAGGCTCAAAGTTTTTTACATTAATGCATTCCATGCATCCCATGCAAAAAAAAAAAAAGGAACAGAGCTGATCTGTGAAAAACCATTGCACAGAGTAGGTAAATATAATATGTTTGTTATTTAAAAAAAAAAAGAATAACTTTAAGATCGTTTGGCATATACAGTACTTATCTAAGAAAAAATAAATTGATAGGATGCCTAAATAGGAACATCATTGTAGGGAAATACACTGCTCAAAAAAATTAAAGGAACACTTTGAAAACACATCAGATGATGGGGGCGTGGCCTGACCGTGATGGTGTGAGGACGCATCTCGTGCAAGCTCCTGCTTCCCTGAGCCTGCCGCTTGACCTGTAGCAACCACCGATCATCTACTTACCTTCTGGCGATGCCACCAAAGAAGCGACCGTCCTCCCAGCCCCCCGGTGGGCTCTCTACACGCTCCACGGACCCCCGCGATCTCTTCTCAGCAACCCCTCGGAGCCGCCGCGAGGCGGCCAAGATGGCGGCGCCCCGATCCTCTCCGGCCTCCACGCTGCTCCCGGGACCACCTTCCTCCTCTGGCATACAGCTATCCCAGGTACAGGGGCGCAGCCCCAACCCCTTCTTGCCGTATACTGCGGTGTCACCTCACTCCACAGACTCTGGGGACACGGAGGAGGACTGGGACTGGAAGGCCCACATTAAGGCCTTGCCGACCAGGACGGAGATTGTGCACCTGATCACCACTACGGTGGAGCAGTCGGTCACTCAGGCATTGGAGGGGCTGAGGGCGGACACTGAGGCTCTGGGACACAGGGTGGCTTCCCTGGAATCCGGCCAGGATGATATACTGCATTCCCTGTCCTCCTTTCAGGAGGCTGCTAGCACGCACGACACTGTCCTTAATACACTTATGGATCAGCTTGATGATTATGAGAACAGGGACAGACGCCAGAACATCCGCGTTCGGGGGCTTCCTGAAGCCACCAGAGCTCCTGACCTGGTCCCCTCTGTTCAGGGTATTTTCCGCCAGATTTTGGGAAACAGAGCCCCTGATACCATTGACATTGACAGAGCGCACAGGGCCTTGCTTCCCCCACCAAAAGAGGGGGAGCCACCCCGGGATGTCATATGCAAACTTCATAAGTATGCTGTGAAAGAGGACATTATGAAGGCTGCACGGTCTATGGATGTGATCGACTTTGATGGCGCACAACTTTCTCTGTTCCCCGACCTATCTAGGCGGACACTTATGCAACGGCGCTCCCTGCGCCCCCTACTGGATACCTTACGCTCTCACCAGGTGGTGTATCGCTGGGGATTCCCCTTCCGTCTCACTGCCTCCAGGAATGGCAAGTCGGCCGTTCTCCACACCAAGGATGACTTGCAACGCTTCTGTACTGCCCTGGATGTCCCCTTGACAGACTTTCCTGACTGGAGACTGCAGAGTGCTCTCCCCTTGCCGCAACGCCCTGAGCGGTGGCAGCAGGTCGCCTCGCAAGGTGGGAAGCGTCGCAGAGGTTCGCGACGGGGCTCCGCCCGGGCCTCCCAGCACGACTGAACGTTGCTCACTCTCGCTAGAGACTTGCCGGACGGTGGGCTCAACTCAACTTCTGCTGCTATGGGGGGCTTGTCTGGGTCCCCCTATTGTTATGGTGGTATTTGCACTATGTTGTTAAATATGCTTGACTTATATATTGACGGGTTCAGGGTGGGTTTTTTCCCCCCTGCGGACTGGGGCTGACCCGGGGCCCTCAGGGGCCGTGGGTCCCCCCCAGCCTGGCTACAGGT
Organism: Pelophylax lessonae; assembly: GCF_965119305.1. Taxonomy (NCBI): domain Eukaryota; kingdom Metazoa; phylum Chordata; class Amphibia; order Anura; family Ranidae; genus Pelophylax; species Pelophylax lessonae. Next base: position 148,483,315 of record NC_138768.1, read on the forward strand.
CATGTTTACTTCATTGTTGATGTTCAATGGCTCGGAGATGCATTGCTCCTCTCACTGGTGGTTCAGTCACTACCCCGCAGTAGGTGGCCCCGTGGGTCTGGGTAATCCCGAGTCCTTGAGGGGTTTTTTTCTCCCTTCTTTTTTTGGTTATGGTTAGTTGGAGCTGCCCCCTCTTTTTTGAGGTTGAGGGGGCGTGTCCCTTCGGGATGGCTCTCTATGCTGGGGATGGTTTTTGTCTCCTGCTCTCTCTTTTCTACTCACTGTTTCCACTGTCCTATTCTCTCTGTCTGTCTCCCCCCTGCCCTCTCCCCTCTTTTTCCCATCCCCTTCTCTCTTTTCCTTTTCTTGGGTGGTCTGGGGGGGGCCTGAGGCCCACGGTGGAGGTGTGGAGCAATGCGTCTTGGAGTTCTTTTTGCTTCCCTTGCTGATCGGGGCTAGGCCTTTGATCGCATGTTGTTTACTGGTTCTTGCCGACTGCCCATCGCTGTCTTATGGCTGATGTATTGCGAGTGACCTCGTACAATGTACGGGGGCTTTGCTCTCCCAATAAGAGGGGAAGGATGTGGCAGGAACTGCGTCACTTGCGCCCTGATATGCTTTACTTACAAGAGACGCACTTCACTGCCTCCTCCACTCCCCGCTTACCTACCCAGATGTTTTCCCAGTGGTATCATAGTGTATCCCCAATTGCCAAAGCCAGGGGGGTTGCCATAGCCATCCACAAACAATGTCCCTTTGTACTCATGGACTCCCTAACGGATCCTGAGGGGCGCTTCCTATTTCTGAAGGGTACGATCCATGGCCACACGTACACTCTTGCTAATGTGTATGCGCCTAACTCTAGAACAGTCTCCTTTTTGTCCTCAACCCTTGCCAAGCTCAAGGGGTTTCGGGAAGGCATTGTTCTCTTGGGGGGAGATTTTAATGTGGTACTTGATCCCTCCCTGGACTCCTCCTCGGGATGCTCTCCTCTCTCTTTTCGAGCTCAGAAGCACCTTCGGAGGCAGTTCAGGGCCCTGCATTTGGTAGACTGCTGGCGGATCCTCAATCCCGGGGTTAGGGACTACAGTTACTACTCCAAAGTTCATGACATGTACTCCAGACTGGATTTGTTCATGGTGGATCAGTACCACCTGGACTCTGTCCTTGCCGCTTCGATTGGGTCCATTACCCTCTCTGATCACTCCCCGGTCTCCCTGACGATCACGCCCCCCGGTGCTCACCGTGTGACCCAGACGTGGCGCCTCAATGAAAACCTCCTGGATGACCCCTCCATTTTGGATCAGGTTACTGGAGAGGTGCGCTCCTATTTTGAGCTTAACTCTTCGCCTGATGTCTCCCCGTCCGCTGTCTGGGAGGGCCATAAGGCTGTGATCAGGGGGGTCCTCATTTCGCATGGTGCACGATTGAAGCGGCAACGACAGCAGGAGATTTCTGACTTGCTGGATCGTATCCACGATTTGGAAATCAAACATAAGCGTGCCAGGGCTCCTGAGGATGCCCGTTCCCTAGAGGAGCTCAGGAACACCTTGTCTTCCTGCCTGGACAGACGGGCCCGGGATAAGCTGCGCTTCTGGGCACACCGTTTTTATGAGCATGGGAACAAGTGCGGTCGCTTGCTGGCCCGAATGCTACATAAAAGGTCGGAAGCCCGGCATGTCCACGCCTTGGAGACTCCTGAGGGTAAAGTTGTCAGTTCCCCTCGCATAGCCACTTGCTTCCAACGCTTTTACGAGTCCCTGTACCATCTCCCTCGGGCTGGGGGGGGTCAGCCGTCCGACATTCAAGACTACTTGGCAGACTCCGGACTCCCCAGGCTCCCGGATGGGGTCCTGGAGGAGTTGGAGGCTCCCATTACCGAGACGGAGGTGAGCAGGGTGGTATCTGGCTTGCCTGCAGGCAAGAGCCCGGGCCCGGATGGCTTCACAAACCACTATTATAAGTCCCTGCTCCCCGTTCTTGGCTCCCCGTGGGCCCCTCCCACCTGAGGCGCTGTTGGCCCACATTGTAGTACTTCCGAAACCGGGTAAGGACCCCCACCACTGTGCCAGCTATAGGCACATCTCTCTCCTCAACGCTGACACCAAGATTTTGGCCAAAATTATGGCGCTTCGCCTCCAAGACCATATCGCGTCCTTGATCCACCCTGACCAGGCGGGATTCATGCCCCTCCGAGAAGCCCGGGACAATACTGTCCGGGCTCTCCATGTGCTCCACTGGGCTCAGCATGGACCGGACAGACTTCCCTGTCTGGCTCTATCCCTGGATGCGGAGAAGGCCTTCGACAGGGTGGCCTGGCCATACCTGTCTGGGGTTCTTCGATCTCTGGGGCTCGGGTCCCGTATGTTGGGGTGGATCTTGGCCCTATATCACGGCCCAAGTGCCAGGGTCAGGGTGAACGGGTTGCTGTCGGATCCCTTTCCCATTTATAATGGCACCCGACAGGGTTGTCCCCTGTCACCCCTTCTTTTCGCCCTGGCCCTGGAACCCTTTTTGAGGAGAGTGAGGGCACTGTCTGACATTGCTGGTGTTACGGTGGGTGGTACGGAACATAAGGTGTCGGCATATGCCGATGACCTGCTGTTCTATCTTGCCCGACCACAGCTCTCCCTCCCTGTACTGGTACGAGAGCTGGATCTGTTCGGGTGACTTTCCAATTTCAAGGTCAATTATGATAAATCTGAATTGCTACCTATTCATGTACCCCCCGACCTGGCTTCGACTCTACGGCGATCCTTTGGCTTTAGATGGCGGGAGGACTACCTCCCATACCTTGGCGTGAACATCTCCCCTGACTTGAAAACTCTATATGACAAGAACTTCGGCGACCTGCTGGCGCGTATCCATCTTGACCTGGAATCGTGGGCATCCCACTCGGTAACTTGGTTCGGCCGCATTAACGTGCTTAAAATGACCATCCTTCCCCGGCTGATTTATTTGTTCAACACGGTCCCCATGCATTTACCGGTATCCTTTTTTAAACGTCTGCGGCGGGCTTTTCTAAAATTCGTCTGGAGGGAGGGGAGCCCCCGCCTGGCCTACGCTGTCCTCAGGCGGACGAAAGCCGACGGTGGCGTCGGGCTTCCGGATGTTACTTTGTACTATAAAGCTATGGCATTAGTTCGTATGCTGAATTGGGCGCACGACGGTCAGACTAAACCTTGGGTCCCCTTGGAGAAAACGCTGGCGGGCCGGAATCTTGCGGGTCCCCCGTGGATTCCTTCGGGCGATCGTGGACTGTCGGCCTGGACGTCACCCCTGACTGTGGCCACACTCCGTATCTGGGATGGCCTTAATGCGTCTGGCGCCATGTCTTCCGGCGTGTCCCCTTTGGCTCCCCTGGGGGGATTTCCCTGGTTCCCTCCGGGGGAGGATGTACGCTTTTTTCGCTCGTGGAACACTGATGGCAAACTGTACTGCGGGAAGTTTGCCCCGGCAGGCACTTTGCTGCCCCTTGCGACTTTGCGCGATCGCTTCAGCGATTTTCCGATGTCTGACTGGCGCTATAGGCAACTGACTGACTTTTTCGTCACACTCCCAACTGCTCCACGCCCGATAACTGGCCTCTCGGACTTCGAGAAGTGGTTTGTCGACCCTCCGGAGTCCCGCCACCTACTGTCGCACATGTATAAATTGTTGCTGAGCGGGGTATCCTCCTCGCCTCCCTATTTCATGAAGGAATGGGAGAGAGAGCTGGGGGTGGAATTTTCCCCTCCACAACTCTCTCGCATTCTGCGTTTGAACCATGTCTCCTCTATTAGCACCAGGATACAGGAGTCGGCCTATAAATTTGTGGCCCGCTGGTACAGGACCCCTGCCAAGTTGGCTCGGATATTTCCGGGCTCGGACCCCCATTGTTGGAGGGGCTGCGGTCAGGTGGGCACTTTCCTCCACATTTGGTGGGAGTGTCCCCTACTGCAGCCCTTCTGGGACGCTGTACATCTTTGGGTATCCAAGCTGTCGCTCACCCCTCCTTCCCGTGCTCCCCTTCAATACCTGTTCCATGATACACACTCCTCGATCAAACGCTACAAACGTAGTATAGTTCCTTTCCTGCTGAACGCCGCCAAGTGCCTCATACCGAGGCATTGGCGGAGTTCCACCTGCCCCACGCTCTCTGAGTGGAAAAAGGAGGTCAACCTAGTGATGGAAGCCGAAAGACGTGTTCTCACGTCACAGGGTAGGGAGGAACGCTTTAAGGACACTTGGACGGGGTGGATGTATTACTCTGATGAGATCTCGGATGAACACACTCCTAATGTTAGCGGCTGAACTCTGGGACTCCTGCCTGGTCTTCTCCAGCCTGGGGCCCGCGCCCCCTGCCCGGACCTCCCTTTCCCTACCTGTTTTATCCTTCATGTTTGTCTTTTCCCCTATACTATCTCTCCCCCCCCCCCTTTTTTTTTTTTTTTTTTGTCTCTCTGAGGCCAGTAGTCGATTCTGCGGCTGTATAAACTGTAACACGGACGCTAATGTGTACAGATGATGGAACTGTGTGTGGTGTCTGTCGGGCCCTCCGGCCTCCTCTGCAGGGATCCCTTTTTTTTGGGCGGCACTGACAGACACGGCGCATCCTGGGGGTCCATAATTGTATTTGCTGTTTGGCCGATGTTGGCACACGCTTTCACAATGACTGATTAATTGACCCCTATGGACCTTTCTTTTTTTGTTTCACTAATGATGTCCGGACTGAACATAATGCTGATTGTGCCTTTTCTGTGTTCTTTTTCTCCTACATGCACTTATGCACTTCTTTGCTATTTTATATTTCTGTATGTTGTTTTGAATTTGTTAAATAAAGATTATTTAAAAAAAAAGAAAACACATCAGATCTCAAAGGAGAAAAATATCATGCTGGATATCTATACTGTTATGGACTGGGTAATGTGTTAGGAATGAAAGGATGCCTCATCATTTGATGAAAATAAAATTATCAGCCTACAGAGGGCTGAATTCAAAGATACCCTGAAAATCAAAGTGAAAAATTATGCAGCAGGCTAGTCCATTTTGCTGAAATTTAATTTCAGCAACTCAAAATGGTACTCAGTAGTTTGTATGGTCCCCACATGCTTGTATGCATGCCTGACAAGGTCGGGGCATGCTCCTAATGAGACAATAAATGGTGTCCTGGGGTATTTCCTCCCAGATCTTGATCAGGGCATCACTGAGCTCCTGAACAGAATGAGGTGCAACCTGGCAGCGTCGGATGGACCAAAACATAATGTCCCAGAGGTGTTTAATATTATCAATTCTTCATCCTCCAGGAACTGGGTGCATACACTCACCACATGAGGCCAGGCATTGTCCTGCACCAGGAGGAACCCAAGACCCACTGCACCAGCATAGGGTCTGACAAGGGGTTAAAATATTTCGTCCCAATACCTATTGGTAGTCAGGGTGCCCTTGTCTAGCCTGTAGAGGTCTGGGCATCCCTCCATGGATAGGCCTTCACATACCATCACTGACCCACCACCAAACTGGTCATGCTGAATGATGCTACAGGCAGCCTAAAGTTCTTCATGGCTACTCCAGATCCTTTCACGTATGTCACATGTACTCAGGGTGATCCAGCTCTCTTCTGTGAAAAGCCCAGGTGTGCCGATTCTGAAGTTCAATGCCAGTGAGCACAGGGCCCACTAAAGGATGTTGGGCCCTCAGGCCACCCTCATGAATTCTGTTTCTGATTGTTTGGTAAGAGACATTCAGACCCTTGGCCTGCCTGAGGTCATTTTTTAGGGCTCTGGCAGTGCTCAGCATGTTCCTCCTTGCACAAAGGAGCAGATTCTGGTCCTGCTGATGGGTTCTTTGGCCCTGTCCAGGCAATTCCTGTCTCCTGGAATCTCCTCCATGCTCTTGAGACTGTGCTGGGAGACACAACAAACATTCTAGTAATGGCACGTATTAATGTGCCATCCTGGAGGAGTTGGACTGCTTGTGCAACCTCTATAGGGTACAGGTATTGCCTTATGCTACCAGTAGTTTCACTGACCCTAGCCAAATGCAAAACTAGTGAAAAACAGTCAGTAAAGATGATTAGGGGAAAAGAAAAGTCAGTGGCTTTCACCTGTAAAACCATTCCTGTTTTGGAGGTTGTCTCGTTGTTGCCCATCTAGTGCATCTGTTGTTAATTTCATAACCACCAAAGCAGCTGAGACTGATTAACAACCCCCTATGCTAGTTAACTAACCAGATCAATATCCCAGGAGTTTTAATTGACTTGATGGCTCTGATTAAAACGTTTTCCTTTAATTTTTTTGAGCAGTGTATAAAGGGGCAATGCTGTCCAATTTCTAATATGTGGGGTGTTCTTTAGTGATTATTGTTTTGTACATTCTATAGGGTTTAAGTAAGCTGTGATATTCTAATACTAAACTAATGTCAGTGTTCAATAAATTTTTTGCTATTTTATATGTATCCATGTGCTTAGCTAGAGACAGAGCGAAATGAAGGACACTGTGCTCCAAAGATCTCTGTGGAGACTTTAACTGAATGGGTTAATACTACCTCAACTTCATCCACTAGGGGGAGGTGACAAGCAGAAGAAGCTGAAGAACATTGATGCTTGTCAGCATGAAATCATGGGAGATGAAGTTCAGGAATTTTACTATGGTAGTCTATGGACCATTGTACTACAATTTCCAATGCAAGCCAGGTATAAGGGAAGAGAGAGAGTTGTATTTTCTCAGGCTGAAGCAACTTTCTCTTTGCTCTAAGGAGGCTGAGGTGTGCACATTGCTTCGATGATGTGCACATCAACCTACCACAAGCCTGCGTCTGGGTGCTGAGGATGAGAGTCGTACCAGGCAGATCCAGAAGTGAGCTGACATGCGAACAGTGAGACCCCTGTTACTGTATCACTTGGACTGGTGACGATGCTAGCAGAGATTGAGCATAAAGTGGATATATCCTACTGTTTACCTGTTATCACAGTACTGATTATCATTGTTGTTACTGTTTTTCAATGCCATTACTTATTGCTGATTTTGTAGATTACCAGGTTTGCTCTAATTTAGTTGCATAGGATTCCATTCCATGCTGCTATAGCTTAGTGAACATATTGTCTAGTGAACTGTGATTGATCTAACCCTTACTCATTTATATGCATACTGCTATTTACTGCAGCCTATGACAGTATATTGGGTTCATTTAAAACTAACCAGTCTGATGTTTGCTTTTTGATACTGAACCTTAGTTCTATGCATGGTATCTATATTTGTGCTCCCAGTAGCAGTGCGGTATCCATTTGCTTCACCTGGTGTGTCAGAGGGGCTGAGGTTGTTCCCAGAGTTGAGGCAGAAGAATAAAGAACTACCAGGCAGCTTCTGCGACATACAGTACAATATATATTGTATATATAAATATGTGGCATCCACCTAAAATCAGGGTGCTTGTACAGCCTCCTTGGATGCGGTTTTAAGAATAATCCCTTGACAACTAAAGAAATTCACCTAAGAAACACACTTTGATTTGTAGTTGTTAACATAAATATGAACAGATCGTTACTTTTTACATTTCACAGACAAACCAAATCCATAAAGACAGCAAAGCAAATAATCAAATAATATCATCTTTGGTGCATTCCGTGAATCACATTTATCCATTTTTCAATAATATTACATTTTATGTCCACAAAACTGATAGCTGTATTATATGTGGATGATGGACAACCCTCTTGATTCTTATATCTCTAGGGCTATTTCTATTCTTATATCTCTAGAGCTATATCTCTATCTCTAAAATAACAATGGTGTTTTGTTTCTTACTTTGATCAGTGTCTGTAATTTTTATACAATCGTTTGTTTTATGTAAAACAGTAAAATGATGATTCTGGCACAAAACATTGTATAGTAGGTAGGAATTTAGCCAAAGATATTTTTACATTAACACATATTAAAGGTGGTAAATGTATTTTTGGAGTGTTTTGGCCAGCCGCTATTTTTTTCTTGTGTGTAGCATCCGTCACTTCTGCTCACCTGATAGCTGCAGTTCAGAGTAAAGGGGGGGCTCCTTCTCTGTTCTGGCTTCAAGGCCAAGGTAAGGACTTCCCCTCACTCTGAACTGTTGCTGCATCTGAGATATGTAAACTACTACTCCATTTTGTAAGTAGAAGTTAGTCTGTACTGTGCGGGTGGGCTGGGAGGGAGGATTATGTGCTGAAAGGAGTGATCTGTGCTGAGGAAGGGAGGGGGGAACTTTTACTGGGGGGAGTGGACTTTTTGGTTATATCCTGCACAGTGGCCTGTGCATTATGCATTCCTGAACCCTACATTCTGTGTATTGTGCACTCATGATCCCTGCACTCTGTGTGGTATACACTCCTGGCCACTGAAATATCCACATTATGCACTCCTGGCCCCTGTATTCTGTGCATTATGCACTCCTGGCCCTTGAATTCTGTGTGTTACGCGCTCCTGGCCCTACATTCTGCATTCTGTGAAATATGCACTCCTGGCCCATGCATTCTGTGCATTATGCACTCCTGGCTCCAGCATTGTCCTTGTGTTATGCACTTCTGACCCCTGCAGAGATGTATGAACTCCTAAACACTGCATTCTGTGCATTTGAACCTCTTGCCCTTGCATGCATTCTTGATCTCTGCACTCTGCACTATCAACTCCTGACCCCTGCATTTTGTGCACTGCTCATGCATAGCCCTGCACTCTGTATGCTTTGCACTCCTAACTCCTAAATGTTGTGTGTTATACACTTATGAGCCTTTCACTATAGACATTTTGTTATACATTTCATACTCCTTACTACTGCACTATGTACCCTGGACATAAGTATATGACATACTCCTTTGGCCTGATACCATGCAATATCTGTTGCTAACCAAAGCAATCACAGTAGTAAACAATGGCTTAATGAATGATGCCAAGCACAGAAAGAAATGATTGTTTTTAAATGATCACTGTTTTCTTTCCATATTTTCCAAAAACGTGTGGCAAAAAATTTAATTTTTTAGGAGACTCACTATGCCTTTCAGAGAATATCTTGGAGTGTTTGCTCTCCAAAATTGGGTCATTGTGTGGGTGTTTCTCCTGTTCTGGCACTTCAGGGACTCAAGAAATATGATGGGCAGTCAGAAATTGGGTACATACAATTGTCAATTATGCGTAAATTATGCTCCTTGAAAGCTCAAGAGTGCTCCTTGGATTTTGGGCCCCTGTGTGCATCTAGGCTGTGAACAAGTCTCACACATGTGGTATCACCATTCTCTGGTGATGTAGCAGACTGTGTCTTGGGGTGTAATTGTAGGCATGCCAATGCTGTTTGTGAGAAATAACAATGACAACTTTGTGAAAAAACACATTTTTATTTAATTTCTTAATTTTCTAAAAAATGATGACAAACATATCAGCTTAAAAAGGGCACAATGCTTCTTGCTAAATTCATATGACTGTCAACTTTCCAAACGGGAACCATTTGGGGGATATATGTACTGTCCTGGCATTTTAGGGCCTCAAGAATTGAGATGAGCAGTCAGGATCAGCACATCAGGATTGATTAAATTTCAAACATATATATTGTAGACTCTATAACATTTAGCGAAAATATATTCATTTATTTGGATTATTTTTACCAAATAAATGTAGCAGAATACATGTTGGCCTAAATGTATAAAGAAAGATTATTTCTTTGCAAAATTTTGTAACGAAAACTAAGAAAACCATGTTTTTTCAAATTTTTGGTATTTTATCCTTTATATAGAAAAAAAAAAAATAAAAAATCAGTGGTGATTAAATACCACCAAAAGAAAGTTCTTTCTGTCTCAAAAAAATTACATAAAATTTATTTGGGAACAGTGTTGCATACCTGAGTAATAGTCATTCAAATTGCAAAAATGCTGAAAGATGAAAATGGGGCTGGGCAGGAAGGGGGTAAAGTGGTTAATTTAAGATCTGCAAAAATTCTATTTATTTCATTAAACATTTCACATAACTTTAGAATTTACTCTGGTGAAATATGAAGTATTTATAAAAAATAAGTCACCCAGATCCTTTATATGGCTGGATCTGCAAGCTATAGACAGAGGAAGGGTATACAATGAATTACACTGTGTCTAAATTTTGGACTCACATTTAGTCAAGTATTCATCTTAGAATTTATAGAAACAATCAAATCTGAATATTTAAAAGAGGTAAACATCTTAAAGGATGTGGAAGAACTAAGCAGAGGCGGTTTCAATCAATCAATGTGTAACAATATAGACTTACTCCAATTAAATAATAATCCTGAAAAATGACCAAAGAAGGGGTGAAACAGTTCGGACTTGAAATGGTTAAGGTAGGTTATGTGCAGAAAAAACATATGTAATAAAGAATTACATTTTTTAAAAAATGATTGTGCAATTGCAATGTATCTAAATATTGTACAGAGAAAGTTAGCTTCCCCCCGTATTCCTATCCCCCCTCCTTTTCTTGTTCCTACCATTGGATCTTACCTATTGACAGTATGATCCCGTTGGGGTCAATAGGTATTACTGTTCCTATATATGGCTCAATTGATTCAACATCAACCTGTATGTGTTGGAATACTTATGAAGCCTATATTTCCATACGTGATCTATGTATCTTTAACATTCTTGAAGTCATTGGGAATGCAATGAATAGTTTGTTATACTTTTGATACTTTAATAAAAATGTTCTCTCTCTTCATTGCGTCACTTTATGACTACAGTTTTTTTTTGTGGGTGGGGGTGGTGAAGAGTGCCATGTAATACTTAGTAATACCAACTTAAAAACTATCGGCAGAAAACACATTTATCAGCGAGGGGTATTCACAGCACAGCTGTTTTCAGCAATATTTCTCTATTGTGCTGTATTAAAGTGTATAGTCATATCTACTCCATCAGGTCCTCAATAATCTGAGAAGTAGATTTTAAAATCCTGATGAAGTGATTTATATGCAACATAGCATGTGACAGTTAAATCAATAGACACCATGTCTGTTTTCAGTCTCATCAGAAAGTGGTTCCAAATGAGTGCAGTGAAAGAAGCCAATTCCTGGTCAGCAGTGCAATGACCCTGCTAAAATCAGCTTGTTCAATCTGTGCTTTCCGCCTCTGTATTCCTCTGGTGGATTGACAAACTGTGTAACGAATTACTTAATTATTCCACATCCCCCAAACAGAAAACAAATAAAAAATATTTTGGATCGCATTATTTTAAAAATAAGGATTTGTATATTTAAATATTTGGGAAAAGACATATATGTGCATTTATAGAAAGGTAAAACATGGGGCTTGGTCTCTCCTTTTTCTGCAAGGCAGTTTTTTTTCTGAAACACTACTGGGCACTGTATTTAAAATTAATCTTTTTTTTCCCTACAAAATAATTCTGTAGGTCATAAGAACTAGAATAATGTCACTAAGAATGTATACACCAAAATTTACATAGACAAAGACTTACAAAGCAAAAAAGAAAAACTGCGCTAAATATCTAGAGCAAAAGTAGCAGCAACTTGTATGCGACAAACATCAAAGAAACAATATATAGAAAAAAGCTGCACTTTTTTCTATATACAGACTTACAAAGGTTATTCTGCCTTTGCTTAAAGCTTAGAGCAAAGCGTAAAGTCTTGTTTTTTTCCCCCAATAAAAAATAACAAACATGTTATACTTACCTGCTCTGTGCAGTGGATTTGCACAGAGCAGCCCCGATCCTCCTCTTCTCGGCTCCCTCTTCTGTAATTCTGACCCCTCCCTCCTGTTCAGTTCCCCCACAGCATGCAGCTTGCTTTGGGGGCACCCAAGCTGAGTCACAGCTCTCTGTGTCCATTCAGACACAGAACCCCAACTCGGCCCTGCCCCCTCTCCTTCCTGATAGGCTAGCTGACTTTAATTGACAGCAGCGGCAGCCAATGGCGAGGGAGGGAGAATCTCGGATGGCTGAGACATCGCTGGACAGAGTGAGACCTCAGGTAAGTATTAAGGGGGGCGGAGGGGGACTGCTGCACACAGAAGGCTTTTCATCTTAATGCATATACATTAGGTAAAGAAAAAACCTTCTGAATTTACAACTTCTTTAATGCTCTTTGATACAGTTTTAGCCTGCCATCTTTGTAAAGAATGCAAAATACAATACAATCTAAGTGCCAATCATGATGCAACAATAACCAGAATATGTCCCTGCTAGCCAGCAAAATGAGCCAACTAATAATAATAATAAAAAAAAAAAAAATTACCCACAAATGTATTAACTTTTATCCAATCACAAATCTACACTGAGGGAATTCAGGTGGCTGCCAGTGGCCCAAGGTTTTAAAGGGCCAATGCCTGCCCATAGCTGGACCTTTGAAGTATGAGGTATGCCAAAACAATATCATCCAAGTACCTGAGGGGCATGCCTCATATACCCATGGCTTCCTATCCTGCCATAGCTACTATGTTTAACCACTTGCTGACCGGCCGCAGTACATATACTGCGGCAGGTCGGCTCTATTGCGCAAAATGACATACCTGTAAGTCATTTTTTGCGCAATAGCCAGTGGGGGCACTGACTTGCCCCGTTCTGTCAGAGATGAACACAGGATCTTGTGTTCTTGCTATTTAGGAACACGGATCTCTGTGTTCATCTAGTAAGTCCATCCCTGCACAGTTAGAAAGCATCTCCTAGGGATACATTTAACCCTCTGATCGCCCCTGGTGTTAACCCCTTCCCTGCCAGTGTCATAAGTACAGTAACACTGCATATTTCTGTCACTGATTCGCTCAAAGGTGTCAGCTAGGTATTCAATCTGTTCGCCGCAATGTCGCAGTCCCCCTAAAAATCGCTGATCGCCACCATTACTAGTAAAAAGAATAAAATAAATAAAAATTCCATAAATCTTTCCCATAGTTTGAAGACGCTATAATGTTTGCCCAAACCAATCAATATACACTTACTGGGATTTTTTTTTACCAAAAATATGCAGAATACAGATTGGCCTAAGACAGAAACCACTGCTCCAGGTGATTCTCATAGGTTGAAATTAACAAAATGCTGCTGGGGCGCACACCCTGCCACTGTTGCAGATTCTAATTGTAAGAAGAGTAGAAGAATGGTCGCACTTCCCATAGGATGCAATCAGAATGTATTGATAAAGTAAAAAAAGGCACAGGATGTAACAGGCATCATGCAGGGGACAAAAGGATAAAGCGTTTCACACGACTAAGTGTGCTTTATCAAACCTTTACAGATTGGCCTAAAATGATGAAAAAAATTGGATTTTTTTATTGGCTGTGCTTTATAGCAAAAAGTAATATATATATATATATATATATATATATATATCGTTTTTGTATATAGCGCAAAAAATAAAAAAAGAAAGCTCTATTTGTGGGGGAAAAAAAGTACATATTATTATTTGGGTATAACGTCGTATAATTGTTTCTGATAATGTCTTTAAAGGCTCCTGTATGGTAGTTTATACAGGCTTTAAACCCAATTACTATGTGATGCAAGAGCCTCATAAAAAAAAAAAAATGTATCCCATATTGGGAGGGCTTCATTGGCAATAGTTTCCTAAAACCCTTTTTAAACCAATGTATTGTTCTTTTACTACACCCTCCTTCTTCTAGACAGAAGTGCTATTTTCCTAACCCCCCTCCCCCTTGTTCATTTTTGTCCTTTTGCTGGACCCTTCAAATACTCCATCTGTTGTACTACTGGGGTATACCCAGTTGATAGGTATTAGCATATAGTAGACCATTGATCATTGCTTTCACTGTTTCTCTTTGATAGCAGCCCTTTTTTGATTCACGTTTTGATACTTATGTAATATATCTGTAGAACCCTCCTAAATCGGTACTAGGAAAACACATTTGGTGGCTCTGTTCTGCTTATCAGGAGAGCCATATCTGTTAGTTAGCCTGTCACATGTTGCCAGGTGTGATGTATTGTGTCTAAGGGAGTCTCCCCACTGTAACCAATAAGGGAGCTTGTTGGAGAGTGGAGGAATCCTAAACAATAGTGCACCAGGGTTTATGGCCGTCCCAGTTGGTGGGCAATGCATTTTGGGATTGGTAATAAATCTGGACTATAATCCTTCCACTTTATAAAACTCTGGTCCGACCGCATCCGGAGTATTCTGTCCAGTTCTGGTCACCAGTCCTCAGAAGGGATGTGTTGGAGCTGGAGAGAGTCCAGAGAAGGGCAACTAAACTAATTAGGGGATTGGAGGACCTTGATTATGAGGAGCGTCTGCAATCACTTGATTTATTCTCCCTGGAGAAGAGACGCCTGAGGGGGGACATGATAGCAATTTTTAAATATCTCAATGGGGATCTAGGCTTAGAAAAAAAGCTGTTCAGTCGAAGGGATTGCATGAGGACTCGGGGGCATACAATGCGATTAGAGGAGAAGCGTTTTAACCTCAGGCAACGTGGGGGGTTCTTTACTGTTAGGGCTACAAGATTGTGGAATTCTCTACCACAAGAGGTGGTTTCTGCAGGTAGTATGGTGGCTTTCAAAAGACTCTTAGACGTACATCTCAAGGATCAGAACATTCAGGGGTATGTGAGATGATTACAGCCACACACACCTACACAGGTTGAACTGGATGGACTATTGTCTTTATTCAACCTCACCTACTATGTAACTATGGAGGGAGTATGTGACAGGGTGGTCTTTTGGCAGGAGCAAAGTCCCAGGAGGAGGTGGACGGTTGTCACTCCTCCTGCTGATGTGAGGAAGGTGGTTCAGGCCTAATGAACCAGGTGTGGAGCTGGGCTTCAGAGGATCCAGTGTGCTGGCCGGTGGAGCTGTTGGGCAGAAGACTTTGGGAAAAACAGTATCGTGAGTACTAAGGGATCTGTTCAAGGGTCTGCCTAGGAAAGGAGACAACTCCAGAGAAGTAAGGGGATCAAGGAGCCAGCTCACTCAGAGTGTTACAGTAAAGGGGGTGCCAAGTAGTTATCCCTGAAGATTAGGGACAAAGTCGGTGCCAGGAAGGGCCCTGAAGTTGTTCAGCAGTACAGTTTACCTCAGAGCACAGCTTACCTCAGGATACAGTTTACCTCAAGAATCTTTATCACTTCATTCACAGCCAAGGGCAAAGTGAAGCAGCGGCTTAGCCGTGACTACCTATATTCAGCATTACTCAGCATCATATAGCGTTAATCAGCGCTATTCAGCTCTATTCAAGTTGTCCCAGCCTAGTCTGCATAGTTCTTTAAGTTGGAGTATCCCACTTATCCCTTCTCCTATCTAAGTTCCAAATAAAACCTAAAAACCAAAGATACTGAACTGCTTCTTGTCTAAGGTAAAACACTTAAAAAATGCCAGACTGTTCTGTTGTTGCTAATGGTAACCCAGGGGAACCCACACACAGCAGCTCCCATGGGAGTAGTGCTACATATCTCACACTGATATTTATACCATACCCATCAGATGGCTGTTTTATTTTTGCATTGTATGTAAAATTTCTTCTTTCAATAAAATGTGTTTGTAAAAAAAAAAAAAAAAAAAGATTTTATCTCTATTGAGTTAACCAAATCCCCTGTTTGTGCCTCACAAGTTTCCCGTCACAGACACTGCACCTCACAATGGGCAGATTTTAGCAGAAGTGATGAGCTATTAGTTTATTGGACATTTGCTGAACATTTTAAAGCTCATTTTATTTTTCAAAGCCCAGTTGCAATCTTTTGTTAAAAAAAGGCATACATTTACTGGGGATGTTGGGGGAAGTCATTGACCAATAATGATCATGACCATATTGGGCCAGTGATGGTACTCGGGGGTTCACAGCCTGTTTGTTTACATGCGACAGCCAGCTGGGGGCTCTCATTTGTTATGGGAGTAGCAGCAAAAGATTGTTACAGTGGTGGGTTATCAAGACATTTCGCTCTTTATAACTGATCAGGGGACATTGCTTATTTTTATTTATTTTAAATAAAGGACCTTTTTCTATGGTGTCTGTTTTTTTATTTAGTATTTAAAATTTGTTTGTGAATATGTAACAAGGGATATCTGGACTGGAGACCACCTTATTGTAAAGGGCATCTATAGATTCCAATAAGTCCCCTCACAGACTCACACATCCACTGGGCTAAGAATGTGGGGATGATGGAGATAAGGTGCCTTGCAGAGGGGGAGGTTTTACACCTTCTTCACCCCCCCATGTTACCCACGCAATGTTCAGAACATGGGGTCTGCTATGGTTTAGGGGGTGCACCTTTGATGCCGCTCCCCTTTCCTAGTCAGCCAGGCTAAATGCCTGCATAAAAGTCTGGTATGGATTTTAAGAAAGACCTCAGTTATTTTTTTTAAGGAACAGTACACATTTTTGTAAACAATGTGTACGTACAAACCTGGCCTGTCTGGCCCCTTTCACACATGCTGTCCGTTTGTCCGTTTTTCATCCATCCGTTGACGGATGAAAAACGGACATCAATGTATCTCTATGTAAAAACGGATGACAACGGATGATGATCAGTTAACATCCGTTTTCATCCGCTTCCTTCAATGTCCGTTTTTTTGAACGTATGAATGCCCTGTTTTTCATCCGTCAAAAAAACAGGTCGGACGAAAAACGGATGACAACGGGTGAAAAACGGATGACAACGGATGAAAACGGATGAAAAACGGATGACAACGGATGAAAAACGGATGACAACGGATGAAGAACAGATAACAACTGATGAAAAACGGATAACAACTGACAAAAAACGGATGACAACTGATGAAAAACGGATGAAAAATGGATGAAAAACTGATGAAAAACGGATGACAACTGATGAAAAATGGATGAAAAACGGATGAAAAACGGATGAAAAACTGATACATTTTGACGTGACTTAACTGATGAACTGAACGGACCATATGTGTGAAAGGGGCCTTAGTGTGCCCTGAGGACCGGAGTTGAGAAACACTGCCCTACACAGTGGGTTGACCCAAACCCAAAGCCCATCCCAAGTCTGCAGCACAGTAAAATCTGACAATTGGACAAGCAGCGTTCAGGGCTAGGTGTGGTCCACTACTGATTGAAAAGTTAATTGCTCATAGCTATGTCCCCGATAACCATGTCTCATCTCAATTTAGCATAAGCAGCCACAGCCTGCATTAATTAACAACGCTGCTTTGAATTCATCAACAGCGTGGGGCTGTCCCTATCATGCAAATTTGCATGAGGTTGTCTTCACTAGCAGTATTGACTGGTATTTGTGACATCTTGCATAAGACTAAGGCAGGTCATATACGGTTCATATTTTAATTTCAATAGGTTTTTATTGAATATTTCAAAGTAAAACAGAGAACATATGCAACGAATATAACATATACAACACAAGACGCTCTTTTCGGATTAAGGAGCAATACAAGTTACATTACAGCAGTATATCGATTCCAAGAGCCAATAGGGGGGGGGAGGGGGAAAGGAGGACCCAGTCCGGTCAGCGCCAACCCCGGCCCCTGCCCGCATCCCTCATCAATGGTCCGGGGGTGGCATACGGTTCAAATTTTTTTCGGTTCCTGCTGAACCCGCATGCCGGGTTTTACCTGGGATTATCGCTAACAGCTGCTATAGTTGCTAGCAATAATCACTGTCCTCTCCCGGCCGGGATGGCTGTCCCCCGTAGGAAGCAGACAATGGCTCGGCAGGAGGAATTCCCACATCAACACTGTCTGTTGGGGAAATTGAGTGAATTTCTTTCCTGCAACCCTTTCCTGCAGGAAATAACTTTTCTCCATGTATAGCCGGCCTATGGGAAAACTGTAAATGCAGATAACCTTACAATTAAAGTATTTCTAAAGGAAAAAAAGTAACAAACATGGCATACTTACCTGCTCTATGCTATGGTTTTTTCTCTTTTTTTTGGGTCCCCCCGCTGGTGGTCCTAGCCCCCTGCCAAGTGCCCCAAATAGCAAGCCTCTTGCTATTGGGGCACTTGAGCAGGCTTGCTTCCAAGCCGCACTCTGTGTGTCCATTCACACACAGAGTGTATCTTGGCCCCGCCTCACTCACTTCTCCTTGGCTGGGGCTCAGGTAAGTATAAGGGGGAGCTGGGGGGGAGCTGCACCCAGAAGGTTTTTTACCTTAATGTATGAATGCATTAAGGTAGTACACCTTGAGCCTTTGGAACCACTTTATGTACTGCAGTTTACTTCTTTTTTTTTTTTCTTAAGGAAGGCTCTATTTTCTACACTAAATAAAGAGATATGACTGGCAAAGGGAACTGGACCCATATACTAAAAGCTCAGGGAGTACAGCATAGTGGGCTGCATTCACAAAGCAGTATTTTTAAATACCTCATAGCGTTTTCAAAATGTTTTTTGGCATTCAAATAAAAATGCTATTAAAAAAATGCATGCTGTGTCACATATTGTATTGATACTGTATTCCTTGTCCGCTTGTCTTTTTGGCCTCTTAATAAAAACTTATTGAAAACTAAAAAAATGCATGCAGTATTTCATAAAAATATGAGATATTTATCTCATGAAAACATGCTGTATTTTATCTCATGTGATATACAGTGGAATGGATACAGTGGAGAAGAATTAGAACCGCAGTCTGTTTGTTTTGCTAATAAAGAGGTAAAATGGTTTAAAATGTAGAACTATGCCAACTCCGTGCGGTCCCCGCAGCATACGTATTAATGCAAAAGAATACATAAGAAAAAAAGGTGACTAGAATATTAGCAAAGTTACTTTCACAGGACACAGGTAGTGCATGAAAAATATATTTCTAAATGTCAAATATTGAATGGAAATAGAATAAAAAAAATCACACACATATTTAAATACCCTTCTTTTACAAGTTTTTCTTTTTTAATGGTGGAAGAAGGGTATATATACACTGCTCAAAAAAATTAAAGGAACTCTTTTTAATCAGAGTATAGCATCAAGTCAATGAAACTCCTGGGAAATTGGGGAGGGGAAGGGTGGCTTGCTGACACTATGGATGGCTGCCTGATCTCACTGCTCTGCACAACACCCGGATCACAGCGGCTCCACAGCACAAAGAACAGGACATAACATATCTCAACCTTTCCCCAGAGAGTCAGACAATATCAGGGCACAATGTCCAAGCGGAGGAAACAGCTAAACATGCCTCAAAAGCTGACATGCTATTTTTCTCCAACTGGAGCAGGCCACGACCAAGATGGCGCCGGCAGCCTACACAGACATTCATCTCACATCTCCTCTAACACAGGCGGCGGCGGACCGCGATGCCTAGGATTCCCCTTACAAGCACCAACAAACTGTGAGTACTCTCCACCTTGCTCACCTACCACTGCATCCCCAGTAAAATCCAAGCCCAGGAGAGAGGAGGACATACCAAGGCAACCCCTCAGTACACCCTTCACCTTACGTCCAGCAGCCTTCAGCCATAGATAATTTCCCTGCAACAGACAACCTGAGGCCATTTTTTTCCCTATTTTCTAAAGGTTTTTCACTAGTTTTGCATTTGGCTAGCATCAGTGTCTCTACTGGTAGCATGAGGTGATACCTGGACCCTATAGAGGTTGCACAGGCAGTCCAACTCCTCCAGTATTAGATGGCAGGTATTAGAACACCTTTTAGGTTTTTATTGCTGTCTGTGCCCTCATCAGGGAGATTTTCTCTCTCTTTTTATCCTGTTTACCATTATCATTGAAAGTGAAATCAAAAGAAAATTCAATTTTTTTTTTAAATACCACAAGCTGCCGCCTCTATTACTTTTCTGGGGACAACCAAAAATGTGTCATTTTCTTTTACTTTCACTTTCAATGATAATGGTAAACGGGACAAATAGAGAGAATGAATCTGCGTTACAGGGACACAGACAGCAATAAAAGCCTGACGGGTGTTCTAATCCACCTCCACTGTATCCGAAAGTTAGTTAGTTACTTCTTAAAGTAAATCAACCCCAATAATTTCCAAATTTCCATAGTTAGGTTTTTATGCATTACTGTTGGAAAAAAAAGGCAGAAACTACTCAAAATCGGCTATTATATTTTTACATCCCTAAATACTGCATACCTGGACCACTACTTTACTGCTTCCCTACCGTTGTGGTAGGGAAGCTGTTATACCGGGATCAAGATTGAGGCTACAACCATG
Organism: Pelophylax lessonae; assembly: GCF_965119305.1. NCBI lineage: Eukaryota > Metazoa > Chordata > Amphibia > Anura > Ranidae > Pelophylax > Pelophylax lessonae. The sequence goes on from NC_138768.1 coordinate 148,503,336, forward strand.
ATCCTGGTGTAATTTTTTTACAGCGGCGATTCTATTTTAGGTAAAATACTCCAAGTGGCTGGGCAATCAATGGAATACTTTTACAGAGGGGAGATCAGGAAGCCCGGTAATGATGCGGCTGGTGGCATCCAGGTCCAGCCTCACAGTGAGAGAAACATAAGCTGTTCCTCCCACTGTGTGATGTCAGAACTGGCAAGCAACGACTGTTTTGTCACTTCCTGTTCTGGCCAGTGAAGCACCTGATCAGACCGGTCTGTGTATCTGCATTGGAGCCTCAAGGAGAGATGGGGGTCTAATAGATTCCCAATCTGACATAAAGAGTACATGTCATTGCTATTGCTGTTAAAATCAATGTTTACATTCCTTTTGACAACAATAAAAGCTTTTAAAACATAGTAAAAATAAAAAAATAAAATAAAATAAATAATAATAATAAACTCCCCCCCCCCCCCATAACCCGGTGCTTGTGGTCCTGCATGCATATGTAAACAGTGATCGCACCACCGTGAATTATCACCGTGAATGTCAGAGCAAGAGAAATAATTCTAGCACCAGACCTCATGTGTAAATCTAGACTGGTAACCTGCAAAGGATTTTCAAGCGTCACCTATCGATAATTTATAGTACAGCAGTTTGTCGTCATTCCATGAGCGCTCACATTTTTAAAGCATGACAGGTTAGATATCTATTTACTTGGCATACTATCATCTTTGATAGTGTACAAAAAATTGAGGTATATATTATGTTTTTTTTTTTTTTTTTAATTATTAAAGCATATTTTTTTAAAAAAATATTGCGTTTGAAAAACCGCTACACAAAAATTGTGTGACATAAACAATTGCAACACACATCATTTTATTCTCTAGGTCCCCTGATTCAAAAAACATATATATAATGTTTGGGGGTTCTAAGTAAATTTTTAACTAAAAAGTATATTTTTACATGTATGTGAGAAGTGTCAGAATTGGCCCGACATTGAGATTGTTATTTACGGCATACATTTAATTATTTACTTCCTTATGTGAATTGAGTTCAATACCTTTTCCTGTGATATTTACCCGAGTGTTTTCCGGTAAATACCTCAGAACAGTATAGTGAATTGACAGTTTCAGGATCGCATGCGCTATTTAGGGCCCTTTCACACGGGCGTTCCGCATGTCCGTATATCATCCTATTTTTTTGCGGATGATATACGGACACAATGCATGTCAATGGCATTGCGGATATCAGCGGATGACCATCCGCTGTCATCCGATTTTCATCCTTTCAGTTCTGTTCCGTTTTTTTGGAAAAGAACAGAATCCTATTTTTGTTCCGTTTAAAAAACGGAAAGGACGCAAAATCGGATGTCAGCGGTGTCATCCGCTGACAAATCCGCAGAGCCCATAGACATACATTATGTCCGTATATCATCCGCAAACGGATGGGATGATATGCAGACATACGGAGCTCCGTGAAAAAAAAAAGCACCGGAGCGGAACAAAAATACTGAACGGCCGCGTGAAAGAGGCCTTAGGCAAAATGTGTCCGGACACCTACATAACGCATGCGATTTGCTTTTGTGAATGAAGCCCATTAACTTTTAGGTGAATTTTCACTTGGTGTAGGGTATCAGGTAAAGAAAAAGTAAAACAGGTAATAAAGTCAGCTTCGCTTCACCTCATTTACTAAGCTAAGTAAAAATGTACTTTGCAAAGTGAAGACTGACTTTTACGCAATGAACATCCTACAGTAGCTGCCTTTAGTAAAGCAACCCCACTGCTTGCAAAAAGATTTCAAATTTGATTTGGGCTGGTTGTTATTTTTTAAATTACTAAATATTTTTTCTTCTACAAAGTACATTAACTACATGCATCTTTTTGATTTAACTTGTATTCTACAATATTAAATAATCGCACTGCAGATGTGGCCAAATGTGACTATTTATTAATGTGATTTGGTATTATTTGGTTGCCTAGTGATGAATTCTTTATCTTCCGTTGGTGCTTACAGTACTTCATTGATGTCAGTGCCGGTTAATGCAAAATCTATCTGTGTCTTACTGTAGGTTTGTAGGACCAATTAACTTAGATACACAAGTCATTTTTTTCTTAAACTCACATTAATCTTCTCATCAAAATGGTAAAGTTACTTCAATAAATATAACATAGGTGTGCTATTGTTATTTTGCATGAAGGTGTTTTTTTTTTTTTTTCTACTGCGAGCCTTTTTTTTCCATGAATGCCTTTTTGTTTTCATTAGACATTTTATTTTTATCCATCCTTATTAGATACAACAGAAAAAATATAACCAATGTAATTAATGCCATTTAGAAGCTTGTGGTATTGACAGCAGTATTAAACCCAATAGCAAACATTTAATATAGCACAGCTTACCAATTCTTAGATGTGGGGGCTTCATCTGTTTTCTTTTTTTTAGGTTTTCTTTCTATTATTTTCACCTGGTTATCTTGCCAGCAAGTCTCTTGTTTTTAACAGAGCAAGCTATCCCGCAGATGTAGCAGTTAGAGTGTTGAGACAAACTGTTTACCATGGATAGGGTTGCTTACAATGGTCAGCTTTTGTTTATTTATGGAAACCCCAAAAGGAAAAACACGGTTTGCTTTAACTGATTATAAAGTATTAGCTGGAGTTTGGCTTCAAATTTGTGTATCTATATCTGCTAGCACATCTAACACTCCCCTCCCCCAGGCTGATAATGCTACTATCCAAATATACCCCCTGTGCTCCTTCAGAGTATAGGCAACTTAATACAGGAGGTGTGTTACAGGCCAGATCAAGATGAAAATAATAAAATAAAAAAGCATAATAAAGTAAACTAAAGCAGCCACCACATTTAAGGACATGCAAATAGTAAATCTGTCTAAATTGTGTAATAAACATTTAGTCGATCAAAATACATTTTTTAACGAAAACATTTGAAAAAAATAGTAATAATAATGCGTATGTTCCTTTTCAAGTGACACTTATGATATCTTTTTGCTCTAAAAATAACGCAAACACATCCACTTCATGGCCCTGTAATCGTTTTTATTATGACACAAGCAGAGCCCATTAGTTGTGGTTATGTGCACTGCTCTATGCACAATACACATCCCACAATCTATAGACCATAGTCTATTCCAGGAGTGAGCAAAAAGGGATGGCTACATTCCTACAGACAGTGGGACCATAGAGAAAAGCCGTAGTCACCCTTTAACAGGAAGTCTAATCACAGCAGCAAATAAAAGGACAAATTTGGAGGTGTCTCAGAGAGATAGTGTTGAGGTAAAAGAACATATTTGAAAAGATATGTATAATATATATATAGATATATATAATATATATATATATCAAAATCTTTCTATATGTATATATATATATATACATATATATTTAACCTTAATTTAGTGTCATTTTATTAGGCCAACGACTCTATGTATGTTTGAGGATCATTAGGAGCTCCCAAGATACTGTCATTTATAACATAGAGTTTATCATTTTTCTCTATCAATTGAGTTTTTCATTCAAAATACCACACAATGTGTAACATGCATACATTGCTTACAGGAATAATAGACTTCATAGATAAACACTATTTGTATTTTAATAACGTATTGAGACTCATGCACTCATGTGCAGATCAAACATGCAATATTTAATCAAAATATGTAAAATGACATATAAATAGTAATTTAAAATTAATACAAAAAATAATAATTTTAGATGATATGTGTTATAAAGATGTTTTTAAATAGCAAGTATGGGGCTGATGTATGGGGTTGATTTATTAAAACTGGATAGTGCAAAATCTGGTGCATCTCTGCAAAGAAACCAATCAGGCTGAAGTTATAAACCAATTGGATACCATGTACAGCTGCACCAGAGTTTGCACTATCTGGTCAAAGTAAATAACCCCTACGTGTGCTTGTATGTATATATATATATATATATATATATATATATATATATATATATATATATATATATATATATATATAGGGGAAATGGAAGAAGTGATTGGCGCTGCCCAGTGGGGTATGTGGGAAATCAATCTATGGTTGCTGCACTCCTGAGTTGAGTTCGATATAAAGGTATGTGCAATATAATTTATATTAAGACCTGTGTATAGCCTTATAAAATCATGAAACAAATAACTAAACTGTGTAAAATCAGAGGTGGTCTATGCGCATAATCTAAACATGAAGTAAAAACCTTTAAAATTGGGTAAACATATACATACAATATGTGCAATTGGTGAATATAAAGTGCAAAAAAGTGCAATGGTGAATATCAGGAGTGGAGTGATAAATAATTAAATAATTAAATAACTAATCATAAATTAGCAACCATGGAATCACAATCAATAAATATAAATATAAGTGCAAAAATATATATATATATATATATATATATGTAGCTGCAAGCGAATAAGTGCAAAGGTGCAAAGGTGAAAAAAAAATCCTTCTTATATATAGCTGTGCAAAAACGGCAGCACAAAAAGTAAAGATGTCCGTATAAATTATCAAACAAATAAATCCAAAGACATGTGCAATCTCGGTGATTTGATAGATCCAAAAAAGTCCTAAATATATATAGTCCATATATGGTGGTTAAGGTGCTCTTTTCTCTATGCCCAGAGTGTGGTGAGTGGGCGGAAGGAAAAAGTGTTCCCCTGAGCCTGGGGTCCTGCGCTTACCAGATTCCCTTACCCCTACAGGGGTAAACAGCGGGTCGATAATAAGGGATCGCTCCCATACACTGGCAATCAGGATATCCCTAGACCTCGATCTCTCTCCGTTATTGGTAATCAGATGTCAGCTCAGTAGGTATAATAAACTCCAGTGCAGTTCCCGGGTATGGAGAAGAAAAGGGAAGGAGCCTCCGATAGTGTGTTATCGTTTTAAAATCAGCTTTATTAGTAAAGAAGACATGTACTCACATAATAGTGGAACCTAACGTATGCCCGTCTGGCATAGGAGCCGCAACCTCCTCTCTCGCGGTGCACGCTTGGGATTAGCGTGCGTGCCAACCGCCGGATGTGCGTTCCAAGCCTCGGGTTCGGTAGACGGAAATGACGTGGTCACGCTCTCGACGCGTTTCGTCACACTGGAGAAGCTTCTCCAGATGACGTCAGTGTGACGAAACGTGTCGAGAGCCTGACCACGTCATTTCCGTCTACCGAATCCGAGGTTTTAATTTTAAAACATTCAATCACGATATGATTTGTGTCACGATTGTACACGCTATATTATTTTTTCATTATTTTTTATTTTTTTCCCCAGTAAAATGGAATTACCCTTTAAGGTTTCTAGGCTGTCGCTTAGCAACTCAAAGTTTCTGCTCCCTCCATAAATTTTCTATAGGATTAAGGCCTGGAGACTGGCTAGGCCACCTTAATATGCTTCTTCTTGAGTCACTCCTTTGTTGCATTGGTGGTATGTTTTGGGTCTCTGTCATGCAAGGAAGACCCATCCACGACTCATCTTCAGTGTTCTGGGAAGAAGGGAAGAAGGTTCTTATCCAAGGTTTTACAATACATGGCCCTGTCCATTGCCCCCCTCCCCCTCCCCATCCCCCCAATGAGGCAAAGTCATCTTGTACATTTAGCATAGAAACAGCCCCAATGCATAATGTTTCCACCTCCGTGCTTGACTGTAGGGATGGTGTTCTTAGGGTCATAGGAAGCATTTTTCCTAGTCCCGTGCTTGCCAACAAGGGTTTCTTCACCAAGGACCAAGTCATGTTTTGCTTGGGGATCAAATTCCTTATTTTACTCACTGAACTGCAACTTAATTTATGACATTTATTTTATGTTTTTTTTTTTCTGGATTTTTGATTGAAATTCTGTCACTATCATATAAAATACACATATGATAAAAATTATAGACCCTTCATTTCTCTGTAAGTGGGCAAACTTACAAAATCTGCAGGGGATCAAATAATTATGTTCCCTGTTGTATATATATAAATATATATATATATATATATATATATATATATATATATATATATATATATATATATATATACACATTGTGTGTGAAACCAAACCGTTAACCCCCCCCCCCCCCCCCTCCAATCTTAGTCAACTTCTGATGAACTTTAATTAACTTGAGCCTCACTGGTCTGTGACATTTCATTTCCTATAGAGTATTGACTTATTCCAAGATTGGAGTGTCACTTCAAGTGTAAAAATATATTAAGCAATATAGTAAATCCTTTTTGTTGCCCCAAATCAATATACAGACTATTTTAATATGCACATCATGGCATGTATACATGTTAATGCACTGTTGAGTTCTAGTTGTAATATCATAAATTCCTTTATTAAATTTTGAAGGCAAACACTTCTTCCCTTCTCCACAAGCGTATTTTTGTGCAAGTAATTCCATTCTTATAAACACAAAGTTTCTACTTATGGAGCTATAGGTTCATTTATTTACTGTTCTCATTTATGTATTAAAAAACAAATCAAGGCTATTTATTTTAGGAGGAGAGCATTTCCTAAATCCCAAATGTATGCATCATTTATGTATTTGAAAGAGTATAAAAAGGTGAAGACTGAAAATGATGAAAAGGAGGAAGGGGGGGATATCTTAGTAAACTAGGCAGTCTGGTAAAATGTTTGGTCACAATGTCACTGTGTGTGGTGTGATAAACTGCAGATTAGTTCAGTTTGAAGATTCAGTAATTCTTGGATATCATCAGTTGTTTTTTAGTGACCTTGGAGGTTAAGACAAGTCATGATCGTACTTGTCCAGCTGAAGAACTGACATTACGATGTTTACACAAAAGTAGAGCAGCAAGATAGGACTACTGAACACAAAAACAATTGACACCTTTCCGGAGGCATTTGCAAAGTAGGTCATACCATAAAAAATAAGCATATTAGGACTTTAGTTAGCAAAAAAAACGAACTGGTAGCTTTCCAAAGGAGTCTCTAAATTTAGTCAAACCATGACAGATCAGAAAATCAAGACTCTGGTTTACAAAAAAGAGCTGGTACCTTTCAAAGGAGTTTACAAAGCAGGTCAAACCTAGACAGAGCTGCATATCAATGGATAAGAAAACAATTATATCTTTATAGAGAGTTTCACAAAGTGAACTGAAACATAGGTCTCTAAAGGTAATTGTTCTTAATATAAATTCTATATTACTAAAAGTAATGGCAAAGAGAATGACAAAATGTTTGGGATGAAGGAACTTGACTGGTCTGCACATAATCCTGACCTCAACCTGAAAGAACACCTTTTGGATGAATTAGAGTGGAAATTGCGAGCCAAGCCTGACTTCACAAATGCGCTTCTGGAAGAATGGTCAAACATTCCCATAGACACACTCCTAAACTTTGTGTACAGCCTTTCCAGAAGAGTTGAAGGTATTATAGCTGCAAAGGGTGGGCCAACTCAAAATTTACTGCTACGGACTAAGACTGGGATACCATTAAAGTTCATGTGCGTGTAAAGGCAGGCGTCCCAATGCTTTTGGTAATATAGTGTACATTTCATAAAAATGTAGCACCCTACAGGTAAGTGCTAGGTAAAAGTATAGTGGGCCTTGGCTACCTAACAGCAGGGCCATGATTTCAGCTGGCTGTCATGTCTCCCAGGTGTGTCTGCTGAGAGGGGAGTCTCCCCACTGGCTCCGTAAGAGGGTTCTCATTGGGCAATGGAAGAAACCCAATCAGAGACACACTTAGGCCTGTATCTATCCCAGAAGGCAGATTATGCCGCAGAGGATTCTGGGAGTGGGTATAAGTTTTTAGGGAACGCATGACGCAGCGTCTTTGGCGGGAAGCAGAGTTCCAGGAGGGAGAGTACGGCTGTCTCTCCTCCTGTCAGAAGGATCGGGTGCTCTGGGTGGCTGCCTGGGAATCCAGAGAATGCTGATTTGAGCTGCAGAGAGGATCCAGTGTGCCGAGGACCAGAGGAGGAAGAGGGGTTCCGTTCCAGGAAAGCCTGCCAAGGTGGTGAGTACTGCGGACTGCCCCTAGGGGTCTGCCAAGTGTAGAGGGGACCACTCCAGAGAAGGTTCCGGGGATCCAGGAGTCAGCTAGCTGTAAAGGGGGTGCCTAGTCAGAGGACCCTGAAGTGTTAGATGGGGTACTTAGTCAGAGGACCCTGAAGTGTAAAGGGGGTACCAGTGGTTGGGCCCTGAAGAGCCAGTGTACAGTGTGCAGTGTACAGAGTTAAGAGTTGCAGCAGCACAAGCAGTGACAAGGAGCTACCTCAGTCAGTGAAGGGCTGGAGGGAGCTGTTCAGTGACTTTTGAGCTACATCGAGTGTCAGGAGTCAAGTATTGTACAGTCTTGGATCTTCTGAATTAACAAACAAGTTAAAGTCGAAGTTCTAGCACAAGTTCAGTATTCACAGTATCTTTGAGCGCCAGGAAGCGCTAGTCGGCATTCAGCTGGCATTAATACAGCGCCAATGGGCATTTTCTGTACAGTGTTCCAGTCAAACCTAGTTAAGCCAGAGGAGTATCCCACTAATTCCCTTGTCCCATCCCCAATATACAATAAACAAAACAAACCAAAGATGCCGGAATGGTCATTGTCTCAGTTTTCACACCTGGGTTGACAACTTAACCTCCCTGGCGGTATGATTATGTCAGGAATTACATACCAAAAGCGGTACAATTCTTTTCATGGAAATTTGGCGTTATGTATTATAGGCCTACAATTCTTAGTAATTACTGACTTAAACCTGACCAAAACAAGACTCTAGTTAGCATTCCCAGATGTAATGAATTTGAAACACAAACGCATGAATTATAATCGAAACAATAATATTATTTTATTATTTAATATATAATATATATAATAAAATTATATTATTGATTAGATTATAATTCATGCATTATATATTATATATAGATATATGTGTGTGTGCATATATATATATATATATATATGCATATATATATATATACCGGTATATATATATATATATATATATATATATATATATACATATATATATGCATATATATATATATATATATATATATACATATATATATATATATATATATATATATATATATATATATATATATATATATATATATATATATATATAATATAAAATGTGTTTTGTGTTTTGTGCAACGTTTTTTGAATTTCCCTCCCTAGTTCCCTCCCTAGTTCTGCAGGGAACGGAACTAGGAAGTGATCACACCGACAGAGGGACGGAGGAGCGGCGGGAGTCTCGGCTGGCGGTCGCAGCAATGAGAGATCATCGCTGGATCGCCAGGATAAGGTAAGAGAACACCGCTGCGCTCTCTGCAATCCACCCCGAGCGTGACTCGGGGTTACCGCTCCTGATATGAAAAATCAACCCCGAGTCACGCTCGGGATTACCGCCGAGGAGGTTAAATGTGTTGGGAGTGTTACCGGTACTAATGGCAGACCCACCTCAGGCTCAAGGCCTGGAAACATTGCTACATAAAAAACACATTTTGCCATTCACGTGCAAACTGTTGAGAATGACCAATTGGATGAAATTTCAGCAATGTTAAAGAGTGACCAGACAGGGCTTATAATTGCCTAAAGACAGTAAAAAGTAAAGATCAATGCCAATCATATTTTCACAAAGTCCCTACCAAAACAGTAGCCACCACACTGTCCCGCAATTTTCCCTCTGTGCAACACATTTATTGACTGCAAGGTTTTTTTTGTATAAGGGAGTGCTATTGGTTTGAAGCCAACTTACCTATCAGTATGTTTTGGAACTCTGGGAACAAACCAGTGAACATAGCAAAAGTAATAACTCCTCTGTTAATATCATTTTAAAAAAAAAAAAGCAATTTAACAGTATTATATTAAAGAGGTCCCAAGTTATGATTACAAAACAATTTGTCATAGGTTGGGCATTATCTAAGTACAACAGTATTCACAATGAAAAAGAAACATATCCACTGAAAAGTAGAAAAAAAATAGTTATTTTTTGCTAATAAGTAATAACTGAAAGATTGCATTGCTGTGTTTGCTGTCAAAACTACCCATTTTGTCCTTTGACATAAAAAAGACACGGAACTGTTAAGTGTTGGCAGGGGTGAATTCTCCTGCATTGCATAAAGCCTGTGCCAGGACCCCTGCAGAACTTTTAGTTGGTCAGAGACGACTAATAAATGATTTAACCTTTAATATGAATGCTTTTTGCTTTAGTTTTAGCCCTACACTCTGAAGCAAGTGTTTTCTAAACAACATCCACAATTATATATCAAAAAAGAAATAAAAATTAAAAAAAAGCTGAAAATGAATTGGTTTTGCAAAATGCAAAGTCCCATTTATCAATGTGAGGTGTGGATTTTAAAGTGATCCTGTGCTTTGCCCATACAGAGCAAAACAATAGATTTACTAGAGAGTGCAAAATCTGGTGCAGCTGTGCATGGTAGCCAATCAGCTTCTAACTTCAGCATGTTCAATTAAGCTTTGACAAATATCCTGGAAGCTCATTGGTTGTTATGTAGAGCTGCACCAAATTTTGCACTCTCCAGTTTTAGTAAATCAGCCCCCTTCACTACTGACCAAAGTTTCCTGTTTCAGGGTGTCTCCATTGTATTGCAACATTCTATAGAGTCACCCTTGCATGCAGGGACTAGGGTTGTGTCTCCCTACACTTCGTGCATTAATAGAAACACACTAAACCAAGATAAGAAAATTATACAGCACTGCTTCTAAATTGCAACAATCTCAAAAAAAATATTCAGTAAAAAAAACTAATATCATTAAATAAAGTGCAATCTGGAATGCAAAAACACAGTAAGAAAATCAATAAACAATGCAACATAAAGTACAAGTGCATAACGTTAAAAGTCCATTAGTGCAAAAAAGTGTCTGTGCTGATTTATTCTTCTGGTGCTTCTCAAGGTGCCCCTCTGTGCTCCCCTCCTGTGATCCCCACTCACCAGAGATATATATTAAGTAGGCATGTAGTGCTCTCAGGCACAACAAATATGTTCTTCTCCAAACATAAGGTATAGGTTATGGAGTACTTCCTGAAGTGGGTAAAGATCCACAAAAATCCCTCCAATCATAGGAGCCGGTTCACATACAGACGACCCGACTTCCCGGGGCGACCTGTGAAGTCGCGGTGCACAGCTCGCACAGCGACCTCGGAGCGGCATGCATGGACTTCATATCATTGAAGTCAATGCAGGTCGCTCCAGGTCGCCCCAAAGTAGTACAGGACCCTTTTGCTAAGTCGGAGCGACTTGTGTCGCTCCTATTAGAACGGGTCCTGTGCTACTCTATGGCAGGTGACCCACGGCGACTTGTCAGGCGACCAGGTCGCCTGACAAGTCGCCCCAGTGTGAACGGGGTCTTAGGTTCTCATCCAGCAAATGTAAACAAGAAAAAGGTGCCCGTAGTGTAATACTGTATGTTTATTCAAAAATATTAAAAGCAGATACACTTACAATTTATTGCATAAAATCAAATATGAGGTGTCACAGCGGTTTGTCGCTTGGCGTGCGTTCCAACCACCGGACACTGTAAAAGACTGCTGCTCCCGCTTGACGCGTTTCACCCCTCCTATTAGTCTCTTTGGAAGCTGGGGAGTCCAATCATGAGCTGCTATTTATGTTTGTGAACCCTCCTACTACATCCCCATCCCCAATCCTCCCAACAGATTTATCCCTGTGCATGTCATCACTTCCTATTGCGTAATTTCCCCTACTCGGGTCACGGATATTAAATACGCAAACCGGAAGCCGCGGCTGTCAGTTTGTTTATGTTTTTTTCATTTGGATCAATACATTAAGCTAGAACATTAAGCTGATAGTCACAACCGGTCGGTACATTTTGGGACTATGAGTATTTCAACCCCTAATTTCTGTAGAAGGATTAATTTTGTGGTTAAGGATATATAAAATTAATAATTTGTTCAGAATTTACAGCCCGCTGGTATACAAACCATGAAACAACTCTCAGCCACAACATCGCCACATTTCCGGCCAATGTTCAGCTTAAAGAGCTTAGCCAAATGGTCTGCAGAGTGAATGGCCATCTCTCCATATGTGGGTGCTATAACTGGAACATGGATTGTCATTGTTGGCATTGCCCCTTACCACATTTGCTTTCTAGAGCTCCAGCAATCAATCACAATGACTTCAACCATATAGTTATGTTCCAGCCCGTAAAGAGCTGCTCATATAATACTATTGCCTCACAAATAAAACAGATGGATTTCTCTTCTACTGTTATTCTTTGGAGCTTTGACCATTGCCAATAAAAGACATTATTAATCATCTTTGGCGAGAGAAAATAAGGAAACTAAGTAGGGTTTCCTTGTGCTTCCTATTATGCTTATATTTCCATTTGTTCCTGCCAAGGGAGAAGTATTTGCTGTCCAGGAGTGAATCATTTGAGGCTGCTGTCCTAACCCAAATAGTAACTATACACTTTATGGAGTTAACACATTCTCCCAACATACAAAAGGCTTTTATAAAACCCCATACATCATTACCTTAAAGCCAAACTAAAGTCTCTCAATCAACATTAACTATTTGTAATCCTTATGCTGCTGGCCTAGGTAAATACAAAGGAAGGTATATCATATTTTCTTGTTTTAACCTTTTTTTGAACTATAGGCACAACTTTTTTTTTTTTTCATTTTGGATTGAGCAATGGAGGATTATATCCCCTGTCAGATTTTTTTTTTACGCCATCTGTGTCTTATTGTGACGCTTTCCCTTTACTTTCTGTCCTACAGCCAAACAGGAAGTGAGATGAAATCGCTCCACATTAGGGGATTTCCTTGGGGACCCCCAGGACACCGGAACTAGTGTCCCCATTGGAAGATTTTCCCTCTATTACTTTTCTGAGGACAACCCAAAATTGGGTATTTTTTTTTACTTTCACTTTCAATGATAATGGCAAACAGGACAAATAGAGAGGATCAACGCTACTCAACGGGGACACAGAAAGCAATACAAACTGACAGGAGTTCTAATCCTTCTCCACTCTATTCAAATGAAAACAAAAAAGTTTGTGGAGGGGGAGAAGGGGGGTCTTTCTCAGCTAATCACACCTATTTTAAGTTTAATTTGTTCATAAATGATCTAGAGGAGGGGATATCTAGTACAATCTCAGTATTTGCCGATGATACTAAACTAAGCATGCCAATATCTTCTGGGCATGATGTGGAAACCTTACAAGCGGACCTGAACAAAATTATGGGGTGGGCAACTACATGGCAGATGAGGTTTAATGTTGAAAAATGTAAAGTAATGCATCTGGGTGCCAGAAACCAGAAAGCAAGCTACTCACTAGGGGGGAAACCTCTGAGTGAGTCTAGGATGGAAAAGGACCTGGGGGTACTGGTAGACAACAGGCTTGGCAGTGGCATGCAATGCCAAGCTGCTGCAAGCAAAGCCAACAGAATACTGGGATGTATAAAAAAGGGGATTCACTCCAGAAATAAAGAGATTATTCTCCCACTCTACAAGACTCTGGTCCGGCCACATCTGGAGTATGCTGTCCAGTTCTGGGCACCGGTCCTCAGGAAGGATGTGCTGGAATTGGAGAAAGTCCAGAGAAGGGCAACAAAAATAATTAGGGGAATGGAGGACATCAGCTCTGAGGAAAGACTACAAGCACTGAACTTATTCTCTCTGGAGAAGAGACGATTGAGGGGGGATATGATATCAATGTACAAATATTGTACTGGCAACCCTAGCATATGGAAAAACTTATTCAGAGAAAGGAAATACAATAAGACATGTGGCCACTCACTAAAACTAGAGGAAAGGCAGTTTAACCTTAAAATACGCAGGAGGTTCTTCACTGTGAGAGCAGTAAGGATGTGGAATTCTCTTCCGCAAATCGTCGTATCAGCAGGGAGCATTGATAATTTCAAAAAACTATTAGATGGGCACCTTAAGGACCACAAAATACAGGGGTATACAATGTATGGTTAACAGCAAACACACACACACATCATAGGTTGAACTGGATGGACTGATGTCTTTTTTCAACCTCACTAACTATGCAACTGTGTATTTGCCTGCATGTCTGGGCTAAGAGAAGATGGATTCCAGGAAGTAAATGCTACATAAGTCATCTGCCCTCAGTTCAGTTCCATTTAAAGCTGTAATCCAGACAGACGTAAAAGTGAAAACATCTCAAACAGTTATATTAGATGCCACTTTAAGTGCAACTAAAAGTTGTGACTTAAGTTGTCCTGATATCGGCCTTCTGTAATCCCATGTAAAGAGTCATACAGGGACAGAAAGAAACCAATGAGATTCTGTCTCCAACCAATTTATTTTAATAAAAATCCTATCATAAGGACAAATGTGCAATTACTGTAACTTACTGTATCCATATTAACCACTTGCCTACCGGGCACTTTCACCCCCTTCCTGCCCAGGCCAATTTTCAGCTTTTAGCGCTCTCACGCTTTGAAGGACAATTGCGCGGTCATGCTACACTATACCCATATGAAATGTTTATCATTTTTTTCACACAAATAGAGCTTTCTTTTGGTGGTATTTAATCACCTCTGGGTTTTTTATTTCTTACAAAAAAAAGAAAAAAAGTTTTTCTTATTTTCTGCGAGTAAATTTTGAAAATAAATACATTTTTCTCCTTCACTGATGTGTGCTGATGAGACGGCACTGATGGGCACTGATGAGGTGGCACTTATGGGCACTGATGAGGTGGCATTTATGGGCACTGATGAGGTGGCACTGATGAGGAGGTACTAATATGCCACACTGATGAGCACTGATAGGTGGCACTGATAGGCGGCACTGATGAGCACTGATAGGCGGCACTGATGAGCACGGATAGGTGGCACTGCTGGGCACTGAGAGGTGGCACTTCTGGGCACTGAGATGTGGCACTGCTGGGCACTGATAGGCTGCACTGACGGGCGGCACTGATGGGCACTGAGAGGCAGCACTGCTGGACACTGATGGGTGGCACTGACAGACACTGATGGGTGGCACTGATGAGCACTGATGGGCGGCACTGATGAGCACTGATGGGCAGCACCATCAGTGCCCACACTCAGTGCCCATAGTGCTGCTAGTCAGTGCCCATCAGTGCCTAGATGAGCAGGCACTGATGGGCACTGACTGGCAGCACTATGGGCACTGATTGTGGGCACTGATGGGGGGCACTGATGGTGGGCACCGTGGGCACTGATGGTGGGCACTTAGTGTATTTTATTTAACTTGTGTAATCAGGGCACTGGTGATCAGTGCCCTGATTACATTTTTCTTTGTCCCCTAAGCGATGTTCGGCACTTCTCCTTCCTCACACGCAGTCTCTGTGTGAGGAAGGAGAGCTGGCGATGAGAGATATGTTTACATTTGAGATCATCTCTCATTGCATGGACCGATCACGTGGTAAATGGCCTCTGTGATTGGCCATTTACCACGATCTGTGATTGGCTGTGACCAAGGGACATGGCCGACACAGATTTTCCCCGATGCGCACTCGCGTTTAAAGACGGCCTCCCGGAAATTAGAGCCCACGCTGTAGCCGTCTTTCGGCTATAGCGCGGGCCAGAAGTAGTTAATAAAAGCCTCTCTTGTGTAGACATCCAAAATCTCCTAGATGTGATATCCAAAGCTCGAGCAGATTCAAGTGACAAAGATAAGGGGTGGGACAGAGATGCTGGGTCAGCAAAAATACACTGCCAGGAAAGGAGAGGGATATGACGTGAAAGGAGGGTGTTATCAGGAAAATTACTCTTCATAAAGTTGTCAAATTACCATTCAAGTTCAAAGGCATATTGCAAGTCAACAAAATTCATCCATGGGAAGAAAAAAACACAGAAAGTGCACCCTTAAAATATTTGATTTTCTGTGCTTAGGCATGCAAATTTCAGGAATTCTAACAGGATAATCGCTCTGTTAAAGTGTTAGTTTCTTTCCCTGGGCATTAAAACACTATGTAAAGTAATTTTACTTATGCAGTCACATTGTCTATAATGGGTAATACGTGATGAAATTGAATATTCAGAGCCAAAAAACTCCTTGGGAACATTTTTTAGCTATTTAAAGAACCAGTGGATAATTAAAACTGTGTCCATCAAAATTAAAAATATTAGTTTTTTACTTATCCTTAATAGAATGCATATTGGTTTCATATTCGATTTTGATAATAAATATAGTGTATAGTAAGTTACCTTTTCATAAATTAATATTATGTCATCCTGAACCTTCTTAAAGTGTTACTAAACCCAGGACCCTGCACTCACTATATCTGGTCTTCCACAGTACACACAACATGGAAATGCAATTATTTTAGTAAATATAAACATCTAAACACCTTTTCTTATCAGCAATATATAGCAGTCCCGCCTCGTGACTTCTATCAGTGTCCATCTGAGCACTGGTTAAAGCTTGTAGGAGGGTTTTTCATTCTCTTCTGGCTGTCCTATCAAGCTGCATGACTCTTGACTCTCTATCTGGACAGTGCTGATTGGCCCTGTGTCTTTCACATGCACCCCCCCCCCCAAAAAAAAAAAAAA
Organism: Pelophylax lessonae; assembly: GCF_965119305.1. NCBI lineage: Eukaryota > Metazoa > Chordata > Amphibia > Anura > Ranidae > Pelophylax > Pelophylax lessonae. Next base: position 148,519,804 of record NC_138768.1, read on the forward strand.
AAAAAAATCTCTAGCAATACACATTAAACTGAGCATGGGCAGAGGGCCCTCTTTACCACCAGGAGATAGATTGGGGACTGTGGAAGAAGGGGAGGATCAGAAAAGACAGGGTCAAACAGCCTTTTTACACAACATGGAGGATTAACCCCTTAGGTTCCACAGTGAATATAACAAGCCTGCTTTACTGCATATACAGACTGATTTTATTGTTGTGGGTTTAGTAACACTTTAGGGGCCTCTATCATTACCTACAATTTTCAGTTCACACATTTTGGCAAGCACAAAGATTTTAGGAAAGGTCCTGTTACTGATGCTGCTATCTTCCCTTTTCATTGCTATCCTGTTATAAACAGATACAAGATTTGTAATGGTAACTGTGATCGGAAATGTGATACTTATGAAAACCCTACTTCAGAGCACAAACCTTTGAGCTTGTGTGCTATATCTATATTATGAATGACAGTGAACTCTCCAGAATGTAAAAAAATAAAATAAATAAATAAAGAACATATATATCTTTATTTTGAACAATAATTTGAAAAATATTCCTCTAGGTTTGGACTTTTCAAAATCTAAGCTAGGTTTAGGCAAGCAAGTGCAGGTACTATTAAATGAACTAATGTGAGGATAGTGATTCCAATGTTTCAATCAGTATTCCAATTTTAGTTGGATCAGAGGAGCAGCTGTCATGAATCTGTTGTTCCCTGTTTTACATGCTGTAGGCACTATGTTCCAGCAAGTGTCAGCCTCCTGTCCCAGTAGCTACCAGCAGGGGTCCTCCTGCAGTTTTTGCTCCTCTTCAGTTTACTCCCTCTGGTAGATAGAAGATTTTATAGGTGCCTCTCCAACAGCCAGATGCTTTTGCAGTCTTTAAGTTTCCTTGAATGCATATCTTGTATTGCTTTGACCACTGACTTGCACATTATCAAGTACACTGCTTTGTCCATCACAAGTTTTGCCCAGCCATATTAGCACTGATTTCTACACTGCCTCCACTTTGCTTGAATATCGCGTAGGTAAACCAATGTGTTTAAAAAAGTTATAACAGAGGTGAGATAGATATTATTTTCCAAAACCTTGGTCCATGTCATATTTTATAGCAAGGGTCTCCAAGTTTTTCAGTCCTCAAGGCCCACATGATATATTTTACAAATATTCACAGTCTAAAAAGACTTTTGTCTTATCAGCTCTGGTAAGCGTACATCCATAGGGAGCCTGTTTGAATATTGTGATCTCATCTATGGACTTTATGGACTTGATTTTCCATTTTTTCAATTAGCGCGACTTACTATACGGATAAAAAGAAAACCAGTTTTATAAATGAATGAGTATCTCCTACATCTGGGTTCTAATCAGAGTGCTCCTTACATCAGGGTCCTTATCAGCCTCCCTCTTACATCTTAGTCCCTATCAAAGACTTCCTTACATCAGAGCCCCCCTTACATCAGAGTGAAGAAATGTCATCAATACACCATAAATTCCTCGGAAGGGTCCAAAGCTTTATTCCTTGGTCACATTATAGATATGTAGCAACATTTAGGAGCCACGCAGGGCCCCTTCATCAGGCAAGTGACATCACTTGCCTGACGAAGGGGCCCTGTGTGGCTCTGAAATGTTGTTACATATCTATTATGTGACCACAGAATAAAGCCTTTGACCCTTTTGATGAATCCTTAGTGTGCTGATGACATTTCTTCACTTTAAGTATTTCCAACCTATGGTCGTTACAGCACCCAGCATCACTGAACTGCCGGTGTAACGTTAAAAAACCATACCCCGTGAAGAAACCATACCCTCGTCACTTCCTGTGTCAAACAGCTGAGCAGCGCAGCAGTGCGCATGCTCAGAGCCCCGGAGACGTAACAGAACAGCAAAGAAGAACACAAGTGCGCATGCTCAGAGGGTAGGAAAAACTCACGGCACTGTGTGAAATGTCATACTTGCGGTGGTATAATTAAAACAGTTCGGCTGCAACATTAAACATCTCCTCTTCTATCGCTGTGACTTCCCTGATCTCCCCTAATAAATATAAAAGCGGCGGCGGGTGTATGAGATGAAAATGACGCCGATCTCGGCTCCGTGATCCGCTTTTATATTTATTAGGCGACATGAGGGAAGTGACAGGGGAAGGAGCGGAGATGACTGATGTTGCAGAGGATTTGTTTTAATGTAACGGCGGCAAGTGTAAGGACCGTGAGAAATCCATACCATCCGTAGCACCACCGGAAGTGACGAGGGTATGGTTTTCTCACGGGTATGGTTTTTTCACGGAACACCGGTTATCTTGGAGAATATTGTGTTCCCCTTACACCAGGGTCCCCCTCATATCAAAGTCCCCATCAGAGCACCCCTTACATCAGGGTCCACATCAAAGTAACCCTTAACATCAGGATCCCCATCAAAGTTCCCCTTAAATCAGACTCCTCCCTTGCACTGGGTCAGCCCTCATCAGAGTTTCCCCTTACATCAGAGTCTTTATCGGGTTGCCCATACATCAAAATCACCCTTACATCAGGGTCCCTATCAGAGTCTTCCATAACATCAAGGTCCCCATCAGAGTCACTTCTTACATCAGGGCCCCCACCAGAGTTCCCCTTAACCCTGTAGGGGTTATAGCATTATTGTAGCAGCAGGAGAGGAGTTGGGAGGTGGAGCAGGTTTGGACAGAAACATCTCCAATGAATATTGGGACAAGCATTTAATTGGTTGCTAGAATGCCAGCAGTCCTAGCAGCCAAGGATGGGTGGTGATAACAGCACAGCATGGGGAAACCTGCACTGGAGACTCGTGATAGTTGGTGAAGGGGGGGGGGGGCATTGCCCTTCTTGCTTACATGAGCTCCAGTCTGTACACATTGAGGTCAGATAAAATGTTGTAGCTGGCCAGATGTAGCCTGTGGCCCATAGTTTGGAGACCCCTGTTTTATAGGAATGGGAAGTCAGTATGCTATCTTTTGTATACATCCCCCCCCCCACCTTGTTTTTATATTTGCTGGAAATAAAGGGACATGTCCCCCCTAGTGCATTACAGTTTGTGTTTGGTTTATGTCAAGATTCCATAAAGTCAGATTTTATAACAACCTGAACACAGATTGTCAAAATGTTTTTTAGATCGTTTGTTATTACATCCAGTGTTGTTTACTGCTTGGGTTGCCTGTACTAGGACTGTTGGCTAGGTATTGTGGATTGATTGATACATTGCAGTTTGGGGGTGTTCACTTTTATCTTCCTTTGCTAGGTTCATTACCACTCACTGCACAATATATTATATTTTGTAGATACAATAACATTTACAATACTTCTATGCCATTGATCAGTTGTGTCAATACAATTGCGGTTCATACAAGATTCCTTCAAAAGTTTCCTAACAGCATTCTATGTAGGACAGCCCAAACTTCTACTTGCATGCCCAAAGCATCAAATATTTTTTGTGAGGTTCCAAACTAAGGCCTCCAATGGGTATTTCATGTAAGCCTAGCCAAGTGTTTCCCTGAAAACAATAGTCATGTAGAAATCTGCTCATTCTTTATCAAATGTCAGTGCCAGCAAAATTCAATCTCCTGCACAGTCTGATCCTTGCACAAACATCATAAGTGAACTTCAAAGCAGGCACATCCCTTGGGCAATGTCTAGGGACCCTGTGAGTTTCTCTTCAATTCAAAAGAGCACCAATTTTACTTTAATAAGGTAATGGCCAAATTAGCCACGTGAACATCAGCACATTTAAAATTCTGCCCTCATTTGGTTTTGGTCTGGAGTCTTGATCATTAATGTTACAGCGTGTGGTATGGTGTTGTAAAGAACTACTAAAGGAGAATTCTCATCATTTTATATACCGCACCAAAGCATGGCATTATATTCCCATGGGCATCGTGAACATTTGGAACAGCTGTAAATAGAACAGCTCCTCTCTGGTCTCCTGGGATGTGACCTATAACTCTTACTTTCAGAAGACTGTCATTAGTTTCTTCAAAAGCTTTTTACTTCTGATAATGAACAAGTTTTGAATAGGATTCTGTAATCCTAAGCAAAGCTCAGCTAGGAATACACAATGAAAAAAAAAGACACAGCAAGGGAGAATTTCTGAAACTATAGCAACATGCAGTATAAACAGAGTAAACCCCACTTCAGCATATGTCATCTTGTTATGTAAGACTGTTTTGCTGTTACTTTTGAAGAATGCAGCAACTACAGTACCACAAAATGCTTTTTCCTAAATCTATGCTGTGCTATTTGTTCTATATATAGATTTCAAATAATGCTACCGGTTGAGGCACAAAAAGTCAGCAGAAGGTATTGTGTAATAAGGTGTTCAATAATGGAAAGACAAAGGAAGTAGGGTTTAAAAAAAGCATGTTTTAAGAACTAAGTTCAAGTACAAAAGCTGCAAATAGGACCCTACAAAGGTAAAACAAGTCATAACTGTCATAGTAGGATACTAAGAAAATGGTTTGTTAACAGCACTGTAATAATTGTGAATGACAAAAATAATACCATTTTTGAAAATGTTTTTTCCTTTTTTCCTTTTTTTTATAATTCATCCCTTCTTAGTGCTAATGACCAGCTTCTTTTCAACCACCTCCCTACCCATATGCAGTCCATTTCACAGGATGAAGTTTTAACAGTGGACCATGCTAAGAGTTGAAATCAACACTTGCATATTTGCCAACATCATTGGTATCCGGGACATTGTCATCATCTGCCCAAGGGCCACACATATCATGCTCTCCTTCCAGGTAGTCCTGCTCTGATCATGCCCACTTTTTGGGAGGTCCCACCCAAATCATGCTCATTTTCTGGGTGATTCTGCCCAGATCATGCCCACTTTTTGGGTAGTCCTGCCCAGAGCATGCCCACTTTTTGAGTGGTCCTGCCCAGATCATGCCCATTTTTAGTGTGGCCCTGCTCAGATCATGCCCACGTTTAGGTAGTTCTCCTAATTATGCAGGGGCCATGCATTTAAGATCATTACCCTCTCAATAATACCCTTTTTTGAGCTGCTATGCATGCTCAGTAATTCATATAAGGGTAATGCTGTGAACTTAGGACACAGCATCATTGGGACACCTAGATGCATCACTGTCCCGGCAAATACAAAACAGGTTGACCCACAGTGGATTGGTGTGCTGCTCAGGCTCATTTGATGATCTAGGGAGTAATGTGGATGGTTCTGAGTCCACTGCTATGGCAGTTCTGGTGAGGGAGTGGAGCCCAGCTCCTGTAGTCACTAGAGAAAAAAAGAAGGTAATCCCCGGTGTCGCACATCCTCGAAGTAGTGTAATGGTGGAAGACGCACATGGGATCTCCATCCCCATGACTAAGCTCCAGGGGGAAGAGCGAAATGCATTGGGGCGTGGTCTGGTGGTAACCAAGGCTGAGGTTGCCAGTGCCACCATTACACTACCCCGTGGATGTGCGGCACTGGGGATTTCCTCCTTTCTTTCTCTAAAACAGGTTGACACTGCAGGACCAGTAATAGGAAATAGAGACACTATATAACATGATGTGCAGGAACATGGGTCTTTATTGCAGAATCACCAGTTTTTTATTTGAATGTTGTAAAGTTAAAATGATTGAAAAGACTTTTTGAAATGACATAATTCACATCTGAGGCATCTCAGGATCTCATTTTAATGCACACAAACAAAATATAATACCCAATTTTTTTTTAAATATAGTGATACAAAATTGATATTTATTGTTTTGTATATTTTGCACACTGGGAGATGAATATATTCACAAATATTTGCATATTAACCACTTGCCACAAACCGGCGTACCTATACGTCGGCTTAAAGAAGTGGTTGTACCGGGATGATGCCTGCAGCTACAGGCATCAACCCGGTACCATTTTTTAGAGCCAGCTGTTGTCTTTCAAGAGATAACAACCGATGCGGCTCAGCAGCCACTCTGCCATTATCCCAGGGTGCGGGAGGGGACGCTCTCCCCCTCCCACCGGGAGACCCGAGCAACCACCAGCCAGCACATCTGCCGGCTGGTTGGAGTCCCAAACGAAGCTGAATTTGTACAACGTCACTTCCGGTTTACTTGGCTGCCAATGGCGCCAATTTAAAAAAAGTGTCAGTATTCAAAAATGCTGATTTTGGCGTTTTGAATACTTTAAAGTGCAGTGGAGGGGTCTGGGTCTTTTAGACCCCAGATTCCTCCATAAAGAGTGCCTATCACTGCCTATTACTGTCACAAGGGATGTTTAAATTCATTGTGACAGCAATAAAATATTTTTTAAAAACAGTGTTAAAAATAAAAAATAAAATAAATAGGAAAAAAATAATATAAAGCACCCCTATCCCTGTGAGCTTGTGCACGAAAGAAAATGCATACATAAGTAGCACCCGCAAATGAAAACGGTGTTCAAATCACACATGTGAGCAATAATTCTAAAATAAGACCTCCTCTGTAACTCTACACTGACCATTAAAACATTTTAAAGCATTGCCTATGGAGATTTTGAAGTACTGTCGTTTTTCACCATTACACGAGTGTGCGCAATTTTAAACCGTAACACGTTAGGTATCTAGACACAGGCCGCTATCCTATACGGGGCAATTGGATGGAAACAGACCACCTGTCTGATTCCATCCTAGGCCATCCAATCAGATCCACCAGACGGATTGGAGAATAGGTCCCCCATCCATTTGTTTTTGGCAGGCAGGGTAAGATGGTGGCGGGTGTCAGCGGACATGTGTCTGCTGACATCCACTGCTCCAGAGAAGAGACTGCAGGGTCCTAACAGATCCACCTAAAAAACTGACAGGTCGGCCTGATTGGATTGCCCATGTAAAGTGGGCCTAATGATGGCAAATGGTTAAAGAACCCACCTCTGCTGCTTAGAAAAACAATGAAAAAGTAGTCAAATAGAACTTGAGCTCCTTAATATGAATGCAGATTTACAAAATAAAAAACAGAATGCACATCACACAGTAATATACTCAAACATATTTTATTTATATGCAGCTGAATTCAGAGTGTAATAATGCCACAGAAGTCAAATTAATAAAAATAACTAACTCATTCAAATTACAAATACAGAAATTTGCATTTGTATTATCATGAATCTTTTGTATAAATAATAGGATTGTGTGACTATAAGACTACTATGAAGAACTCCAAGGTTAAAGAGGGTTCTCTGAGACAGTTTTCTCAATTTTTATATAGTGAGTTGTTGTTGCACATTCTTTTTTATTACCATTGCTAGCAGTTTGTGCAGGGAGTTAACAGAATTGTTTCATAAGACTGACAGCAAAACTATTTCTTGAGGGAATGCACCATTTTTCTTTCTTGTACATGCTTTCTAAAATTGACACTACGTCCTCTATTGAAGCTCTTTTGTTCACAGGATCAATGACAAATTAAATGCAGTCCTATGGCCTTTAACTTCCAGAGCATTTAATGTGATCATCACCCATGGATCCTTTGGTATCTTGTTTGCTCAGATAACATGCTTTACTCTCTCGGCACAGGTATCTACCCTTTTATTGCACAATGACCAAGTAGTTATTATAGCCAGCCTTGAAGCTGGGTATTCTGAAGCACAATAGTAATTGTAGTCTTTTTTGCCATCCCCATTCACTATCCTGATATTCAATGGGGGGTATTTACAAAACGTTTTACAGTTACAAAAGTTTACTCGTTTTGTTTAGTTCTAACCAAATGTCCAAAGGCAAAAAAAAAAAAAAAAAGTCCAGCTTGAAAGAATATTAAAGAAAATACCTTTGGGTATATTAGAACAGATCAACAATTGTCTAGCACACTGGGTCCAATTGAACTGGCTACTCTCTGCAGCTAAAAGCAAACCTCATCACAGACTCGATACTCACTAATAAAAGTCCAGGGCAGAATGTTTTGTTTTGATTGTTCTGATCACCAAAAGCTGCAAAAAGTCCTTGGAGAAGACAAAGCTGCAACACTTAGATAACGCTAGTTTGCCTGGTCAGCCACAATACGTTCTAACTGTTGTTCAGAGCAGATCTTTGAATCTGTGACATCCAGTGTGTGTATATATATATATATACACACACACACAGCTTTTTTTCTCGGAGAATAGGGAGAATAGGTGCAAGAACTCCCCCCCCCCCAGGCCATGCCCATCTCCATCCCAAGGCCACACCTATCTCCACTGCCTACCCACCTGCATACCCTGCCCCTTTTTTCAGCTCTTTCCACCTCCTAGCATAGGCACAGCCGCATGCCAAAATTTAACAGCTGTGCAGGAGTGGGTAGTGTGTGTTTAGAGACTAGCAGCAGCTGTTGCGCAGCTGTCAAATTTTGACATGCAACTGTATCTGCATCGCTACATCTTGCGGTATTTGTACTTGGAATCAATCAGCCTTCATGCTTAAAGTGGAATTCTGCATACTTACCTTTTCCCAATCCAGCCCACTCTGGTCACATGATCCCACAGCTCTGGCTCTCCTGTGTCAGGAGGCACTCGACAACTGCTGGGAATTCTGGAGCTGTGGATCACATGACCAGACCGGAGTTGGATGAAGAAAAGGTAAGTATTCAGATCTTTTTACATAGGAAGACAGTGGAGGGGACATTTTTTAAAACAGTTATGGTTAGGCAGGAATTACACTAACCACTTGCTACCAAATCATGTAGTTGTACGTCATTTGACTTCAAGTTGTCATACCAGAGTGATGCCTGCAGCTGCAGACCCTGGTACCATTTTTTAGAGCCAACGATCGGCTCTCTTATAATAACAACCGATGTGGCTAAGCAGCCGCTCGCCTGGTATTACAAGCAGCGGGAGGGGACACCCCCCCTCCCACAGCAGGAGGGGACATGCCCCCTCCTGCTGCCTTCCCCCATTCACCCAGGCTCTCCCATCTCACTGGGAGACCCCAGCGACCAGCGGACTGACCTGAGACCCAAACAAAGCCAGACTCGGCTTGGATCAGGTCTCGGATATAGTAACCCGGAAGCGACGTTATAACATCACTTCCAGTTTACTGACATCCTAAAGGCGCCAGTTTTTGAAAATCAAAAGTATTCAAAAATTACGATCTTGGCATTTTGAATGCCTTCAAGTGCAAAGGAGGGATTTGGGGTCTTATAGAATGCAGATCCCTCCATAAAGAGTACCTGTCATGTACCTATTGCTGTCACAAGGGATTTTTACACTCCTTGTGAGAGCAAGTGATAAAAAATTAATAAATAAAAAATTAAAGCAATAGTGAAAAAATAAAAAAAATGTTATAAATGGATAATAATCAAAAAAAAAATGTAAAGTGCCCCCCCCCCCCCGTGCCAGCACGCAAAAGCAAAGGCGTGCGTCTGTCCTGAACGCACACAAACCCTGATTGTCCCACACATGTGAGGTATCAGCGTTAACTTCAGATCACGGGCAGTAATTCTAGTGCTATACCTCCTCTGTACATTAAAGTGGTAACCTGTAAAGGCTTTTAAAGCGTTGCCTATTGATAGTACAATGTATGTCGTTTGTTGCCGTTGTGCCGGTGTGCGCAATTTTAAAGCTTGACATGTTTGGTATCTATTTACTTGGCGTGACATCATCTTTTATATTTTACAAAAAAATGGGCTAAGTATTATTTGTTTTTTTTTTGCAGTAAAATTTTAAAAAGTATATTTTTTCCCAAAAGGCTTTTTAAGCATCATATATGGATAATTTAAAGTATCGTAGTTTGTCACCATTCCATGAGTGCACGCAATTTTAAAGCATAACATGTTAGGTATCTATTTACTTGGCATACCATCATCTTTCATATTGTACAAAAAAATTGGGGTATATATTATGTTTTGTCTCGCTTTTTAAATTAATTAAAATCTATTTCTTCCCAAAAAATTAAATTTAAAAAAGCGCTGCGCAAATACCATGTGACATAAAAAAGTTGCAAAACCCACCAATTTATTCTCTAGAGCCTCTGCTTTAACAAAAATATATAATGCTTTGGGGTTCTAACTAATTTTCCAGCAAAAAAAAATTCAAAAAGTGCTAGAAAAAGCCTGGTCTTCGAGTGGTTAAAAACAATTGAAAGAAGATATGAACCACACAGGGAGTGCATTGTTTACAAAATGGTTCAGCAGACTAATACATTTCCAGTGTGATAGGGAGGGTAGAATAAGGTGTGTGTGTATGGTACTTTTATTGGGGAGGAAGGGTTTGGTGGGTAGGAGGGAGGTGGAATGAGAGGGAGGTTGAATGACGGGGGGGGGGATTGCTGTAACTTGGGGGGGGGGGTTAGGTGGATGACAGGGAGGTGCAGTGATTGAGAAGGGATGGAGAGAGGTGCTTTGGCTGGAGGAGAAAAGGTGAGGTGGTATGAGGGGTAGGTGAGGTGGTATAGTAGGTAGATTAAGTGGTATAGGAAGTAGGTGAGGTGGTATGAGGGGTAGGTGAGGTGGTATAAGAGGTAGGTGAGATGGTATGAGGGGTAGGTGAAGTGGTATAGGAGGTAGGGTATATTGTTTGAGTGGGTAAGGTGGTATAGAAGGTAGGTGAGGTGGTTTGAGGGGTAGGCGAGTTGGTATGGGAGGTAGGTGAGTTGATATGAGGGGTAGGTGAGGATATATAGATGGTAGATGAGGTGGTGTAGAAGGTACGTGAGGTGGTATAGGAGGTAGCTGGGGTGGTATAGGAGGTAGGTAAGACCTATATTTATATCTTCAGTGCCTGGTCAGCCTGAAAAGTCTGTGCACTCAGAGCCCATCTAGTGTCACAGCGTACTGCCTGGATGGATAGCAGTTCCTGCACAGTGAGTGCTGCTGAAGTTTGGGAGAGGAGAGTGTAGTGTTTGTATCTGTGTAGTAGTTATTTGCTGGTGCTTGTTACACTGTGCCACTATCTGCAAGCTGCATGAACAGAGATGGGCTGACTTGATCACAGAGCTGTTAGTACACACAATTAATGTAGCCTGTAAGCAGTAGCACAGTGTTTCCTGGCTCCAGCAATTAAACTATCAGCCACAAGGAGCTCCTCTCCCAAACTTCAGCAGCACAGAGAGAACACACTACAGAGTCGGGTAGGTTTCCAGCGCAGCTTATTTCCAGGCTGACTAGCAACAGCTCTATGCTTTAGTGGCAGCTTTAGGACAGGGACACTGCAGTCCTAATATCATTTTAGAATGGACAAGCCTGTCACTGATGCAAAAAAAGAGGAAGGCATGCGGCTACCTGGTTACTCTGCAGCCAGAGCTTTGGCAGTCCTCACAGTACAGAAGAAATATGAAATGATGATATCAGCAAGCCGCTCACCCACATGACACCAGATATGCTGTCTGCCATCTGCTCTGTACAGTGAACATTGGTATTCATCTGTGAAGAGAACACCTCTCCAAAGTGCCAGATGCCATCAAATGTGAGAATGTGCCCACTGATGTCGACGATGAACTGCAGTCAGGTCGAGACCCCGATGAGGATGACGAGCATGCAGATGAGCTTCTCTGACTCAGTTTCTGACAGTTTGTGCAAAAATTCTTTGGTTATGCAAACCAATTGTTGCAGCAGCTGTCTGGGTGGCTGGTCTCAGATGATCTTGGAAGTGAAGATGCTGGATGTGGAGGTCCTGGGCTGGTGTGGTTACACATGGTCTGAGGTTGTGAGGCCAGTTGGATGTACTGCTAAATTTTATGAAACGCCTTTGGAGACGGCTTATGGTAGAGAAATGAACATTCAATTCATGGGCAACAACTCTGGTGGACATTCCTGCAGTCAGCATGCTAATTGCATGCTCCCTTAAAACTTGTGACAGATCCCCTTACCTACAGGACTGGGAGAGTTGGGACAGCTAAGCCGGTTGGCAGAGAACTGAGATTGCTAAGACAACTAGATAGTCCAGTCTTAAAGTCCCAAGAGTGGGAAAACCTGGGTTGCTGGGAGTGCAGAGGCCAGAATTGGGCCTATGCAGTGAGGTACTGCAAGCATAGGCTGTGTAAACCTGAAGACCATAAGGTCTGGGAGACAAAACAGAGCTGTGGTGCTGCTGACACGAGAGCCAGGTGGCTCAGCATTTTATATTAACACTGTTTGAGTGAAGCTGAAACCCCTGCATGGGAAACCTTGTGATGTGAAGACTTTACATTTTTTTCATTAAATGTGGACTGCTGTGCCCTTAAATACAGTTTTGATTGATGTGAACTTACTTTAAAAATGCTTGCCACCTCTGATCTAACCAACCCCCTTTATCACAATATATATATTTATACAATCGTAATGCACCAACCACTTGTGACACAAAACTTGCTCATAATATCAGTTTTGAATATTGATATTTGAAGAATACATTCTTAGAAGTGGATATTGTTACCGAATGTGCAATAAAAGAGAGAATTGAAAAGTTATTCTTGTGGCAAACTATTCAACATACAGGATCCTTTTGTGTCCAGGATGTTTTAACAGCTATCTTATATATTACAACCTGGGACCAACATTGTAATACTTTAAAATGCCCTAATAAAAAAAGAATGGAAATCATATTATTCTGACACATCAAGGTCTTGGCTTGGGTTTTGTCTCACAAATATATTGCTATTAACTGCAGACAGCTTTGTAGCAGAGGAATCCATTGTAACTATTTGGTAGGATAAACTTGGTACCTTTATCATTTCCCATTACACTCAGAGACTAAAAACACAAAGAAGGAGTTGTGTGAGGACAGAACTATCTTAAGTATAAAACTCAGGTTTTCGGGAAAAAAAAAAAGAAAGAACTAAACTAAACGTCTGTATCTTCTGACTGTTGTTGGAGATTTTTCTTAACTTCCCATCTAGTGAAACTGTTGTCACTATGAAATGAAGTGAGGGTAAATCTCTCTAATTGAAAGATTGCTATAGCAGTAAAACCTAGCAGGGGTTCTAATTATTTCTTACTCTATTTAAAACAAAAAAAAACATTTGGCTGAACTTTAAAGTCCCGCTGTCACAAACAGCGAGCTGGCAGGCTCTTTATTACAGAAAAGACATGCAATTTCTTTTCTGCGAAAATATGCATCTACCTGTCTGTTCGTTGTCTTCCCTTTATCTTAACTGAGCTGTGCATGCCCAGCTTACACTGTTGACCTGGTGTCTGTGTGCCTGGATGAATAAAATCTGGGCATGTGCAGGAGTGACATCATCCTGCACCAGCCAATGAAGGTGGCTGAAGATCGGCACACAGCAGAAGATGCCTGCACCAGCAAGGGATGGGACCACTGAAGCAAATGTAAGTTTAGTTCCACTTTAAAGCTAAAGATTCGTTTTTTTTTTTTTTTGGGGGAAACAGCACCATACACATTAGGTATGTGTAATGGTGTGTATCCCATTACCTGCAGGTGGTAACTAGAAGGGGGCAGGTGGTAACTAAACTTTGGCTAATGTTCTCATGTTTCATTTGACTTTCATTCTTTTTACTCTAACTATTCCACAAAATACAGTACAGGAGGTAATTTATTTATGCATAAAGCTGGCTATATATAGGCTATTTTGATTATTTAGGGAAAAACATATTTTTTGTGTGTGTTTTGTTAGGCCTTGTTTTTCTCTGGAGGAAAAACCTAAAATGATTCATACATATTAATCTCAAGCCTGAAAAAAAGAGAGAAGAAGCAAGGAGCAGGTGGTGCTTGCTCCTGACTCAGCAATGGACTGAATTAACCTTTGAGAAGGGCCTCATGTATTCATACTTTGCTAATTTCAATAACATGTTTCAATGATCTGCATCTGCATTGCATTTTATACAAATAGCTTTCAAATAGTCAATGAAGTATGAATAATCCACTGCAGTTTATCTGTTCTGCAAAACTTCATAGTGATAATCAGGTCTTGACTATCAATCTGGAACTCTGAGCTAAAGGAAAAATGCATGGTGTGTCCATAGAATTTCCTAACTGTTTGTGATCAATGTTTAGGTCCTAAAACCCAACATTAGTTTTTCCCAGAAGCAAACCCCCTTCTTCTAGAATTTCCTCTATGTCTTAAGAGCTATTGACACTAGAATCTAGAATGGCATGTGGGAAACCTGTGTTTGCTCCCAGTTTCCCACACCGCATTCAAATCACACTGCTTGATATGCAGCAGTATACATATACCATGTGTTACACTTGCAGTGTGTTTCCAAAAAGTAGTACATGCACGACTTTTGGTATAGAACAGTGCGATTTTAGTCCATTGAAAATGATTAGGCTGAAATCACACTATACAGAACCGCATATGAATCTCACTGGAACATGTAGCACAATCCTGTGTGATTTCTAAGCAATTCCTAGTAGTAATGGGCCCTGATAATCAGTTTGTTTAGGCTATGGGAATAGTACAGCTCCCGCTGTTCTCGGAGCTGGCTGTAAGTGTGGCAGGTGACATGGATTCCAGCATTGGGATTGTGTCTCAGGAGGAGCCACTGTACAAACTATCGGACATTAGTACAGCTATCTCCTTTGCTGTTCTACTGTGCCCCCACCCGCCAGAACACTCCAGCGAGCCGATCAGCAGACCTTTTTTAGTCATGCCCCTTTGACAGAAGCTGGCCTAATGGCCGGCTGCTGTCTAACCGACTCCAGTACACACAGGCCAAATGACGTCCAGTTTTTATTGAATCGACCGATGCCACCCAGCCGAGTGTACTAGGCCTAACTCTCCTCCTGGCCATTCACAAAACACATGACTCCAGGCTTTGCCAAAAGGAGAGGGTGGCAGAGCTGTACCAATCTGAAGCTCTGAAAAAACTGATTTACAAGACAGAAAAAAGGCCTACATGATGGGGGTTTACTTTTAAAACAAAGAAATAGTTTACTGCTAGAAATTTGCTAAGGTTATTGTGCCCAGAGTTGGACTTTAAAATGAATGTCTTTACAATAAATGACACAACCAAGTTTATGGAGCTCTTTCAATGCCTCAATGCTTGATGAGACCAAACATGAAAAAAATCTGCTTCATTTCCTGAAGTATTTGGAACTTCCTGGGCTTTAGTATTGATTAGTGAGTCTGTCTATTTTATTGATCCATCAACTGACAAACCTGACAATTAGGAGGGAATTGACCTGCCACTGAGTTAAGTAACTGTTATCCTTATTTGCAGCCATCAAGACTCCCAGAAAGCTCTACAAGCAAGGTTACAGTGTGTGCATGTGAACCTCAAAGAGGACACAGGTTTAGTTTAAAGTAGATCTAAACTCTAAATACAAATATATACATATATATATTTCTTTTAATAAGGTTTTACATTTTTACATGTAAAGTTTTTTACATTTCATTGCTGTTGAACCCTGCCAGCCTTTTTGCATCTACTTTTTGATTGCATGCACATATTCCTGTGCATCTGCATGTCATTGGTCAGGGTCTTGGATGGGTGTAGAGGCACATCTAGAATAAATGTTCATTACATTTGAGGTAAATTTATGAAGTTTATTGAAGTTCACAATTTACAGGTGATATGTCACTTTTTGGAGGAAATGCCTCGCCTTTCATTAGGGCTATGATGGAAGGTGTGGTTGCAACAGACCTGTAACCATGATTAGGCTAAGAGCATAATCTGTTAGGTGTTGTCAAATTATGTAGTAACAGCAACAAACTTTCTAAATATAACCTAAAGTGTGACAAACCTACCCACTGAATAAACATCTACACCCATCCAAAAGCATTTATAAAGCGCCTTTTCCTTTGCTTTAAGAGAAGCAACAGCCTGGGACCTTAACATGGTCCACCTACACCACACCTTCATTGGTTTAAAGCCCCCTTGAAGGATGACGTAGCCAACATTGCTTTTATCAATACCAGACCATACATGGTCCAGCAGTGTCCCACAAACTCTTTGCATTGCTAAGGATGGACTTCCTAATAGTGGCACCCTAAAGAAGAATCTCTATGACAGAATCACCAGATATTACTTTATTCAAAGCGTGGATTTAAAAGGATTAAAATCAATTTTGATACAACATTACTACACTTACTGGCTGGATAAGCAGGTACAAATAAAGGAGAAAAAGAAAGCCAAGAAAGCTTCAATAAATACATTTTCTTTCGGTATTAGAGAAAGTTTAAGGCTGGCCATATGCGGTTCGAGTCTCGGTCGGTTCTCAAACCATTAATGGTCAGACTGAATGTACCAAGTTGATTGATCAGTCAACAAGTCTGCCGGATTCACTTGCAATTATAGCAAGTGGCTGTTACAGCAACTAGCAATAATCACTGTTTTCTCCCAGCAATGGCAAGAAGACAATGACCTGGCAGGAGGGATTCCCTCATCAACACCCGTGGTTGAAGAAAATAACTTTGCTCCGTGTATGGTCAGCCTTAATCCTATGTGGCAATACACTTTAGGTGGATTTAAAATCAGTGAATTATTGCAAGTTATGATCTAATAATCATTGCTTGTGTAGCTTTAAAAAAAAAAAAATTAAATTCACATAACTCCAATTTAACTAGTGTTTCTGTTATCTTTCATGGCATTATAACATAGTCACATCTTAATGTTAATAAATGATTAAAGCTATCATATAACAAAAAATATATGCTTGAGTTTCAGACCCTTAGAATATCAAAATATATAATTATGTCTGTGCAATATTACTGTTAAAGAGTAACATAATAGAATAAGAATGATTCAGGGCCACCATTATTACACATGATTGTAGAGTACATAATTCTAAGAAAAAAATGACATTGTTACTAATGGTTATTGCTGGGATGAAAAGTAAAGCCTGGCTCTATTGTACCACTCCATTAAAGAACACATTCTATGTAGCTCAGGAAAAGGTGGCATAAACACGATTCACCTTGGGATACACTAATCTTTATGCTCTTTAGAGAAAAAAACTGCTCTGGGGATTGCTGAACATAGCCAAGCCAACAAACTATAGGGAACTCATTAGCAGGGCCTATACTCAGAAACCCTGAGAGAGTCTGCATCCTGGGAAGCATCTATATTGCAGAGAAATGGGAGGGCACACCATCAATAATTAAGTGCTTAATGAACATGTTTTAGAGACCTACTGCTCAAGTATAATACTGTAATTACCCTAAACACTGTATGATTCAGATCAAATATTTCACATTTTCTTTACTAAACCCAGTGAAAGGCTTGTATCTGGGCAATCTCTGCTATGTAAGGGTCCTATAGCAAAATCATTACCACCCCCTCTAGCTATTTAAATTTCATTTTAAAATCAATGCAACTACTGAGACCTCAGTCATCCTGTAAATCGTGCTAATGCCAACTGCAACACACTAATTATTTTCCTGGCAATCTGATAGACCTGCCTGATTTGGACATACAGTACATTTGTTTTATTCCAGAATTATGTTCCGCATACTACTGCTGCCTAGCCAATTTGGATCAGCAGGCTTAGTGCAGGACAGTTAGCATTTGGCCTTGTGTTAAAAGTGTGTGCTTTCATAAGAGTTCATTTAGTGTTAGGCATTAAATGAATATAGGGAGCTGAGGGTTAGAGTGCATATAAAACCCTTACAGTAAAGTAATCATCTTTGCTTCTATTTGGCCTGTTAAATATATTTTTGAAAGTGTATGTTATCTGTGTGATTACTGTCAAAATTCCATTAAGCTGATTACTTCCTGTGTTCTGTCTGTTCTTGTTTAAGCTAGCATTGTCCCCAGTTCTGTCTGTATACTACAGAACACCCTCCATGTTATAGAGAAGATGAGAAGTGTTCTGCAGTCTTTAAGTGGTTCTACATTCAGAAGTTTTTTTTAACTTATTGCATTCTATAAAAAACATTGTGTGTGCAGGAGCCCCTCTAATACTTACCTGAGCCCCATGTTGATCCAGCGATGTTGCACAAGAGTCTCGCTTGTCCGGGATTCTCCCTCCTCATTGGCTGAGACACACAGCGGGCGCCATTGGCTACTGCTGCTGTCATTCAAAGTCAGTGAGCCAATGAGAAGAGCGAGGGGTGGGGCCAAGCCACAGCTTTGTGTCTAAATGGACATATAGAGCAGTGGCTCAGGTGCCCCCACAGCAAGCTGCTTCCTGTTTGGGCACTCGTCATGAGAGAGGGGCCAGGAGCGCCGGCGAGGAACCTAGCAAGAGGAGGATTGGGGCTGCTCTGCACAAAACCACTGCACAGAGCAGGTAAGTATTATATATTTGTTATTTTTAAACAAAAAAAATAAATAAATAAGACTTTAATATCACTTTAAGATAGTTCCCGTCTTTGGGTAACAATGTTACTCCTCCAAATATACAGTACAGTGAGTGACTGTTTTCATTCTATAGCACAAACCCTGAATGAAGTATAAAGAGCATTGAATACACCGCAGGACAAATATATACCAAAAACTCAGCAGTGCAACTCAGTAACAGTTCCTGCAGCCACTATGACTATCACACAGACAGGTGTAGTAGCCAAGGGGTTTAGCTGTTGGGTGGGCAGAGCCTGATGGGAATTCTGAGAGACTAGTTTCCCATTAACCTCCCTGGCGGTATGATTCTGTCAGGAATTCTGCACCAAAAGCGGTACAATTATTTTCATGGAAATTTGGCGTTATGTATTATAGGCCTACAATTCTTAGTAATTACTGACTTAAACCTGACCAAAACAAGACTCTAGTAGACATCCCAGATGTGATAAATTTGAAACACAAACGCATGAATTATAATCGAATCAATAATATAATTTTATTATATAATATATATAATAAAATTATATTATTGATTCGATTATAATTCATGCGTTATATATTATATATATATATATATATATATATATATATATGTGTGTGTGTATATATATATATATATATATATATATATATATATAACGCATGAATTATAATCGAATCAATAATATAATTCTATATATATATATATATATATATATATATGTGTGTGTGTGCATATATATATATATATATATATATATATATACATATATACACATATATACATATATATATATATATATATATATATATATGCATATATATATATATATATATATATATATATATATATATATATATATATATATATATATATGCATATATATGCATATAATATATATAATATAAAATGTGTAATGTGTTTGTGTTTTGTGCAACGTTTTTTTTTTTAATTTCCCTCCCCAGTTACGCTCCCATGCAGCATTGCTGCTGCAGGGAACGGAACTAGGAAGTCATTAGACCGACGGAGACCGACGGAGAGCGGCGGGGATCTCGGCTGGCGGTCACAGCAATGAGAGATCAGAGCTGGATCACCAGAAGAAGGTAAGAGAACACCGCTGCGCTCTCTGCACATCTACCCCGAGCGTGGCTCGGGGTTACCGATCCTGGTATGAAAAATCCACCCCGAGTCATGCTCGGGGTTACCGCCAGGGAGGTTAAGTTCACCTTCCTTGGGATTGAGAGCAGACAGCAGTGGGCAGATTCCATGGGGCTGATTTACAAAAACTTGAGAGTGAAAAATCTGGTGCAGCTGTGCATGGTAGCCAATCAGCTTCTAACTTCAGCATATTCATTTAGACTTTGACACCAAAAAAAAAAAAACCTAGAAGCTGATTGGTTTCTATATAGAGCTGTGCCAGATTTTTCACTCTCCAGTTTTAGTGAATCAATCCCATAGCTGCTATACAGCCAGCCAATCAACTATGAAATCTGCCCTCTGCCATTTGCTATTAATCATAAAGAAGGAAGGCCTGCTAGGGTACAAGTCCATCAGTCTCCTCATGAGGTTCTGCCCACAATCAGGATTCAGACTCTTGTCATTGGTTGCTAAGATACTGCTGGTCCAGCAAATTAAGCTATTCAGCTAACAGCATCCTAGCAATTAGTGATGGGGAGGGTGGGGGTGGGGCTCCTGCTCTTTAATTCACAGCACATTGTACAAAGCATAAGGTACACAAGCTCATTCTGAGAACTCTGTCCTGTCTCTGTACACCAAACTAGAAGGGCAAAAAAAACAACAACCTTAATCTATCACACGTGTGGGCATGGCTATATTAGAAGGCTTTCATGCAAGGCTTTTTGATAAAATTTGAGCAGGACTTTCTAATGCAAAAATACCACCAGAAATATGTCACAAATGCTTTTTTGAACTGCCCCCAAAAGTATATTACTGGCAAGATCACTGAATGTACATAAAGAAAATAAAAACTGATAAAAGAAGACCACAAAAAAAAAAAAAAAAAATTACATCTGATGTGCCATATTAGGTAAAAAGCAGAGGTTTTGTTACATATGTTTGCCAGTAGCACATTCTGAGCTCCATTTCCATAATGGGGAACTAAAAAAGAGTCCAACTATTAATTATAAAATAATTATTTATTATTTGTCAAAATAAAAAACAAAAATAGTTAAGAAGAGTGAGAGCGAGAAAAAAAAAGCTACAAGCATCATTCAATAATATGTATTTTTTGGACTGAAGGTTTCCATTAACAAGTCACCATACGCTTTCAGAAAAAAGTGGCTTGCTTTTGAGATATGTTCAGTGCTTTTTAAGATGCTTTTATTTGTATTTTCAATGACTTGTATATAGAGGAACAGGACATGTTGCTTTATTAAAAAAAAAAAAAAAAAACACAACACAATGCATGGCAGAAGAAACAAAAAAACAGAAGTTATCAAAGTTGAAAAGTTCAGGTAATGCATTTCCAGTCTTTCACAAATGTTTCATAGACACATATCAGAAGAAAAACAAACATTCCCAAAAGAAAAACTTAAAGGTACCCTTAAATACCCTATATTGTCAAAAGTATTGGGGTGCCTGCCTTTACACGCCAGAGGCGTAACTAAAACCTTCAGGGCCCCGGTGCAAGAAACCATAAAGGGCCCCCCCTGGCCCCTTTACTCTCATTGCGGGGCCCTTTATTACGGTCCCGCAGCGGGACCCTTTCACAAGTTCTGCAGTGGGCCCCCTTCCTGTCATCTTTGGGCCTCCTAACGGTGATGAAATGCCAGGGCTCGGTCGCAAGTGTGACCTTTGCAATCCTGAAAGTTCACCCACTAGTGTCAGTAGTTTTTATTATTTGGTATTTTAATTGTAATATATTTTATCATTTTATTTTATTTTTTTTACAATGTCACTGACTATGACTCATTCAGAATGTCCTTTTAGAAAAGGAAGGAGCTGGTAAATTACATATTTACTGACTACTTCCTGGTTCTCTATTGTGACACATCCCCTGCAGCAGCCGGCAGGAGAGGTAAGGGAGCACAGTGGGGGGGGGGGGGAGCGAACAGGGGAGCACAGTGGGGGGGGGGGGTGCAGCACAGTGGTGGGGGGGGGACCAGGGGAGCACACAGGGGCCCAAAGACAGCAGATTACAAGTGAACTGGATAGGAGGAGTGGCGGGGCAGCATACAGAGGAACCAATCTCCTCCATTTTCCTCCTGCAGCTACAGGAAGATAAAGGAGGACAGTGATTTCTCTACATGCTGCCCCCGCCGCCCCTCCTATCCAGGTGTATAGGGGAGCCGCACAGGCCCCTTGGAGCATGGGGCCCGGTTGCAATTGCAACCCCTGTAGTTACGCCCCTGTTACACGCACATGAACTTTAATGGCCCACAAGTTCCTCCACCCCAAATCCGCTCAAAAGTCCAATTGTACTCAAAAGTACAAAAGTACAAAATAAATAAATGCTATTTTATACAGTGTAAAAAAAAAGTAAACCAGGTTAGGGCTAACAAGATCACACTGATGTAAAACTAATGTAAAATACGGAGGCAATGAATGATAAACATTCATTATACCATTTTATCAATATAAGAAAAAAAAAAAAACAAGTGCATGCACTCCCAGAGGTAATTTCACTACCAAATGATTATATAAAAAAATAAAACTACCCTTTGCCTCCAACTACACAACTATTACCAACGATGCAAGGTTTTACCCCCCCCCCCCTTCATGACCACAGCATTTTTTGTTTTTTTGCACTGTGCTACCTTATCTGGCAATTACTCGGTCACGCAACATTGTATCCAAATGACATTTATACAGGTTTTTTTTTCACACAAGTAGAGCTTTATTTTGGTGGTATCACATGCAACACACATTTTCAGCAGGCACATGTAGTCATAAAACCAGTTAAAATGCTTTAGTTCTGTTATTTATTAGAGGTAAATAACTTAAATGGGGTTGAGGTGGTCATCGGATGCCCAGAATGTGGTCAATATAGAACTTTGAGGACAAATTGAGTGATCACAGACTTCTAGAAACAATCCTAGACTGTACTCCCTCCAGAATAACTACATCCTGGCTAGCAACAAGTTCAAAACTTGATTTTGGGTACTTTAGTCTTCCCTGCAAAATGCCAGGGCACCTGACCCCAACTGAGAATTATCCAAGCTAGGGTGGAGAATAAAAGTATGCTGACCCTCTGAAAAATATCTGAATATTGCACTCTCCCTTGTAGGCTTGGTGGGGGGATGTGTAGAAGAACTTTGAGGACAACTATGGCTACACTGTCTTCTTGACACAAAATGCCACACTGTGCTCCCCAGGGAAATTACTTTCAACAGACTGGCAAAGAACTTCCAATACTGATTCCAGGACTGACACATTAGCACAAGATTATCCCAAGCAGGGGTTGAAGGTTGGCTGTAGCTGTTTCTTCTGAATGGCTAGCTGGGTATTGCATCTGGCTGCCTCTCCCCTCTAGGCTATGGTTTGTTAAACAGGAAGAGGTTACTCACTCAGTCACTTAAGTCTTGCAGCATAGATTGTGACTTCTTTCAAGGCCTCATGCTGTTTAGGTCCCAATAGCTTGCCAGGGTGTTCCAAACAGTCAAGATGAGACTGAAGCTTGTGAGAGTTTCTCTCAGCTTACTTCCTCCTTTCACTCAGTGCACCGTCCCCCTCTCTCTTTGGCAACTTTTGCCTGGATGCAGAGCCTCCAGGCCTCTGGATCCTGGATTCTCTCTCTCACATAGCCAGGCTCCTAAGCATTTATGGGCAACTCTCCATCCTTCTGGGCCATCCTTCCCCCAGGATTGGTAGAGCTACCATGAATATTCAGGCTTCTACCTCCATCCCTCCTCCCACTAAGTTCTGGTACTTTCTAGAAGCTTCCAGAAGCCAGGGGGAGGTGACAGAGGCTCAGCCCTCAGATCCTGCCAGCTGAACTCTACATGATCCCAACTAATCCTGACTTCACTGAGTACAGTGAAGCTTAAATACATTTACCTAACCTATACAAACTGTATACACCAGGGGGTGCTACATAAACACATAATTCTTTGCTGTGATTGGCCACAGCTGATGAGCAGATATACAGCCAAAATCATTGGCTGTAACCTGTTGCCAAACTTGTGATGTGTCCAATCACAGCACAGATTAGCAGGGGGCACGCACATGCATGCCTGAAAACCAGGAAGTGGACTGCGACATACAGTACCAGTACATTGCTGCACTTAGCTATGCCACCCACTAGCAGTAAGTGTACTGTTAGTAAGCGGCAAGTAGGTAAAATACACAAATCTGTCTTGGTGAACAGGGATACTCCACTGCTTAGGGCCTGTATACAAAGACTAATATATTAAGATACCTTATGATTAAAGTCCCAAAAGTGCAGTTACTACCATAAAGTGTCCCATAAATTCCCCAGCATAAGCATGACCTATTTTAACAACTTAAAACTTCCACATATTTCCATGGGGTCATTTCTGAGACTCAAACATTCTGACCGCTTGATTTATTGCTATAAAAGGGAGATTGCTTGTCAAGCACAAGTATTCATAAGTATGTTTAATCAGCATAATAGATTACATGGACACTACAGCATAAATGTGCCCTCCTTTAAATCAATTCAGATTGTACAAGTTTCACTGGGATTGTTATAAATATTCCAATATGCAAGACACTTGTATTATAGCTGAAATTGTAATGCAGGAAACTGAAGAAAGCTGGCAATAAAACATCCTATTCAGGCATGTGTGCACTAAATTGAATCTTATGGATAAAGCTTGGAAAATGTTACCAACTCTGAGGTGCTCGAAACATGGACTCGAATGTCACTCTATTCACTGCTTAAAAGTCAGCCCAAAGTAGTGTCCTTCTCCTTCATGCTCATTAGATTACTAGCGTTCTTTCCACTGAAAGAAAAGTGACCCCCCCCTTAATGATGAATCATCTCCATTCCACAAGTTCAACATGTGGTACATAGGAAACAGTAGGTCAGTGAGACAACAGGACCTTCATCGTGTTTCCATTAGAAAGCAGAGTACATGTGCTCAGTATAATTCATTAATTTCATATAATGCCATAGCTTAGTAGTCAGCAGTAGAAAGTCAAATATTTTTACTCCATTTACATAAATCTCCGACATGCCAGAAGATAATTGCAAAATAAATAGCAAAGAAACTACATTGAGTTAAAACCCATAAATGGTGTGTGCCTGGACACTGCAGATAACTATTCAGCATGACCATATCAAGTATCAATGTTAGAGCAATCAAAATCAATGCAGACACTAGCAGTTGAAACAAACTAATCTGACTATTTAGTAAATTGACACATGACCAAGTGATCTTTTCTTTCCTATTGCCAATGTGGCCATCATTGAAAGCTATAATTGCCTGTATAACCTTTCCCATATAAAAGGCTATCTTATGACTCCTAACTGACATAATCGAGGACAAAATTCCACCAAAAGCCCTACTGTACTATTCTACTGGAGAGATTATTCACAAATGCATAGTAATGGTGGCTTGATGGTGAAGGAGGTGTCCTCCTGGATGAAGGCTCCTTTTAATTCAAATTCCAACTTGCTATGTTTCTCTTTTCTTTTCAAATAAAGTACTAATATAGTTTTCATGTTTACAGTAATGTGGCTTTCTACTTTTTTTTTTCATTAAATAATGCATAAAATAAACACATAACATAAAGAAAAGACTAAAAGGGAATTCCTGTAAACTAAAGGCAAGGGATTGTTACGGCATGCTATTAGTAGCTTGTTAAAGAAAAGGCTTCAGTACTACTGAGATTTTGAAGATCAGCATGATTTTTTTCCTGCAGGAAACATGTCTTAGTAGAAGGTATATAGACAAATTAGCATCATGATTAAAGGCTGTGTTTTTTTTTATGATATCCTATGCTTATTAAAATTACTTTGTTGATATTTTAGCATTGCCTGCAAAGCAGACACTTAATACTCAAATGTCCTTCAGCTTGTGCCACCAAACTCCTCTGTGTGGAAGAGATAATGTCAGGACCATACAATAAAAAAGCAGCCCCATGGGATTGTCACCCCACCTCATCTCCATTTTATCTTTATAAACTTTACTTTACTTTACAGTATAAAGGAAAGTTCATAATGTGGGTTGTCTGCTGGCTTTCTTCTTATTACTTTCAAAGTAAAGTCTGCCTGGAGTTGCTCAGGAGAAACTGTGAGAGGATGTGGTTGTGCTGAGCAGAGGGAACCCCTGATGACGTCCCAAGGGAAGAAAAGCATTGGTTGAAGCTGCACATGCTGTGGGCTCCTTTGAAGAGACTGTGTTTCATGTGAGTTTTGATTTGCCAGCTTTTATCACTGTTATTCTGCTATTGTAATTTAGGGTATTTAAAATAAAAACATTATTGCACTATTGGAATATTTTTCTCTTTAACTGCTTGCCGACCGCCGCAAGTAGATTTACTGCGGCGGTCAGCCCCTACCAGGCAGAGTGACGTTAATTAACGTCACTAGCCTGGGAGGGTCTGGGGAGCGAGCGCGCGCCCGCGGAGGCGCGCTCCCGCTCCCGCGCGGTCACGCACCCCCCCGCGCGTGTGACCAGCGGACCCGATGTCCGCCGGCCACTCGGCGATCGGCGGGGGAGAGGGAGAATGTCAGGCAGCTTGTGTAAACAAGCCACCTGTCATTCTCCTCGCTGTAAAGACACTGATTACTCGGATCTAGTATGTAGATCCGTTGATCAGTGTCCTTACAGCTAGAGCCACAGCCAATCACAGTAAGAATCACGCCCCTAGGGACACACACAGCCCCTCCCTCCCAAATAAAGTTAACCCCTTCACTGCCAGTGTCATTTTTACAGTAACAGTGCATATGTATAGCACTGATTACTGTAGAAATGTCACTGGTAACCCCAAAAGTGTCAAAAATGTCAGTCAAGGGTCCGATCTGTCCGCCGCAATGTCGCAGTACCGCAAAAAAAATCGCAGATCGCCGCCATTACGCGTTAAAAAAAACAACAACAAAAATGACAAAAATCTTTCCCTTTGTTAGTAAACGCGATAACTTTTGCGCAAACCAATCAAAATACGCTTTTTGCGATTTTTTTTACCAAACATAGGTAGGATAAAACAAATTGGCCAAAAATGTTAAAAAATTTTGATTTTTACATTTTTTTTTTGGGGAATTTCATATAAAAAAATGTGAAAAATATTGCTATTTTTGCAAAATTGTCGCTCTTTTTTTGTTTATAGCGCGTGATCAAAAAATCGCACAGGTGATCAAATACCACCAAAAGAAAGCTCTGTTTGTGGGAAAAAAAGGACGTCAAATTCGTTCAGGTACAGTGTCGCACGACCGCGCAATTGTCCGTTAAAGTCGCGCAGTGCCGAATCGCAAAATACCCCCTGGTCTTTTAGCAGGAAAATCCTCCGGGGCTTAAGTGGTTAAAGGGCATATTATTATGAGGATATACAGTATCTAAATATGGAAGACTGGTCATGCCTTTACCTTGGTGGGATAGCTAAGAGCAAATTGACCTCTATAAATGCAATGAGGTTTTGTTTTGTCATTGAGTATACAGTACCTCCTAATTCGTGGTTGAGGCGATCATCTGTCACAATTGTATCTTGGGTTTTGGTCACAATTGGATTACATATATCACTTGTGTACTACACCTTCTTTATTATTTGAGGCTATTACATCTGATGAGTGGCGATACTGAAAATACTGTATGTAATAGAGGGACCATCTTTAAAGATGGTGCATAAGAAGTCTTACTTCAAGCACTACAACTCTGTTGCACATTAACAGAGAAAGATTCTACATATCAGCCCTTGTTACAAGCAACTTGTACTTTAGAGACATTACTTATACGAGAGAGCACATATTTTCTAACTTTACAGAGGGAGGAACAGCTAATAACCGGAGAGGACACTTACAATTTTTTTTATGTAACTTTTATTGAAAAATCTGAGATAAGCTTGTATGGAATTTCCACATAGTAAGGGAAGTGGTATAAACAGCATGATCAAAATAGAACAAGCAAAATAGTCAATATAGACAGATCAGGAAAAAAAGGAAAATGTATCAAACTATTAATGAGATAGCACAGCATGAAGAACCTAATAACTATACATAGGTGGAAAGCAGCACATAGCCTGACATTAGTCTGTGTAGATTTGAGTAATAAGGTAGAAAACAGTAGCATGCAAGATAACAGTAGCCTGCAAATCACAGCCATGGACTATAGACCAAAGGCTGTAGGTACTCCTTATAAACCAACCACAACAAAAATTGCTAAGGCAAAGAAAAGGATAAGGAAAAGGCACAGTAGGAAGAAAGAAGGGAGAAAAAAGGCGTAGGCAGCAAGGGAATCTTGGATGTATGTCTAGCCAAAAGGGCTGAATCAAGGGTCAAATCCAACATACGCTGTACATAGAACAACATTTCTGGGCATTGTTGGCACCTTCAGCAACAGTCCTGAATAGTTGGATTGCAAGAGTGCAGAAGGGAAAAAGTATGGCATGGCATTTTGTACTGGTTCTCCTTATAAGTTGTACAGATGGAAGATCAACATGCATTTGTCCATATTTGGCCCCGTTCTTGAAGTATAAGCTCTCTACTACTATTCCACCATGTAAGTGTGTTTAGTGGAGGTATAAGGTCCAGGCATCATTCAAATTTAATTTCATTAAAATTTTATTAAAAGTGCGCCTGTAATGCAAAGCTTTTTAAAGGGGGTGGAAACAGAAAAAGTTAAGGTGGAAGAAACGGTTTGTGCAAAATTAATTAATTTAAAGGTAGCTAAAAAGACCCTTAAAGGGCAAGTTATATCTGTCTTTTAAAGTAGCAAAAGGTAGGAATGTTTTAGTTTGTACATCCACAAGATTGCCAACAAAGAACAATGATTTAAGCTTCCAGGGGAAAACTATGCAATGTGTAAGGCTGTCAGGCAAGACAGGGTTGTAATTTTAAAGGAAAGAGACTAGCGGTAAATTTGGAGAGATTAGACAAAATTTGGACCTGCAGGTGATCCAAATCCCTCTAGTGAAACTCTTTGTATGTAGAAAATCCAAGTCCCATAGCACAACCCCAGGTCTCCACGTCAGAATGTTACAATGTTTTAGGGATACTGTGTAATTATTTTTCTATTAGATACAGAAACTTTACATGGGGAATCTAAGGAATAAGTGTTACATCTTACATTATATTTATTGGTGTTTTAGAAAAGCAATCTACCTGCAGGTACAGTGGAAAAGGGAATAAAGTAGCTAATTGCTGTATCATTTGTGTCCTGGAGTTGTAGAGTTTGCGTAAAAAAATGTGCAGTAGTGAATGACCTAGACATCCAATTCTCAGCAGGCAGTTTAAGGGTCGATATAACATGGCTGTATGATAGTTTCCTCTGACCTCAACTACTAACCCCGACAGTAAAATGGGTAAATTGTTGCTGTAAAGTTTGGTTATGCAACCTTATGTTGGCCTAAAGTGAACTCTTTACTAAAGTGAATTCTTTAAAAGTGCAAGATAAAACCATAGGTTCACTTGAATGCCACCCTGAGCTGCAGTTTATATTTATTTTTCCTTAAATTTCCCAGTTCTTCCTGGTATAAAGTATGAAACTATTTTCTTTTTTTTTTCCCAATCCTCCGGATCCTGTTTCTAGCTTTATACGGTTATTCCAAATTTCAGTTAATAGCTTCCAAATAAAAGCCCCTCATAGTGTGCCAATGAGGGAAAATACCCAATAATTATGTATACATATTCCTTTCTATTATATTTCCTTCTTAATCACATTCTTCTGCACTCAGTAGTTTGGTAAATGTTTCTGACTTTTTAATTATTAAAGCTAAACTCCAGCTTTTGCTACACTTTACATAGTTTGTTGTCCGAACAAGTTATGTTCCTCACTAACAACTGAGGCTGCTAGGACAGCTGAGACTTTAAGCTGAGGCTACAAACAGCATACAGCACTGTGTTCCTGGACATTGCATTTTAATGCAAGGTCTACTTTAAACTTTTATTCTCTCTTTGGCTATTTTACCATGAAGCTCTATATTCAGCCTAATCAAGGGCTGGGAAAACATTATGTATCCTGGAGATTTATTGGCAACTGACGTATTACATACACAGTGGATAATATTTGCTATATATGAATTCTGATATCAAGTGCATTTTAAACCAATTAACTGCAAAAATCCTTGAGTAGAATAAACATGCTATAGATTGCTGTTTTCCCATTTGCTTGAACAAGTTAGCCTTAGGGTTAGTCAACAACCTTCTTAAACAGAGGATTGGAGTCCCACATTGAGTGTTTACATGTGTATTGTTAACTCTAAGGCTCCTTTCACACGCTGCACTGTGTACTGCGGTCCGTTCTCTGCTCAGCGGGGATCGATCCGCAGATCCCCACTGAGCAGGCGGATTACAGCTCCGTGTGTGGAGAGGGAGGTGTCAAAGCACTGCTAGTCTCTCTATGGGGAATTGAATGAGAGCAGACCGCCTGTATGCTCTCATACGATCCCATTCGATCCGATCCCCTGGGTGGATGGAAAATAGGGTTTCCATCCGTCCGGTTTTCACGGACAGGATCGGATGCGGATGGCAGCGGGTGTCAGCAGACATGTCTCCGCTGACATCCGCTGCCCCATAGGGATGCATCCGATCAGATCCGCCTAAAAAACTGACAGGCGGATCTGATCGGATCGTTCATGTGAAAGGAGCCTTACTGTGTTTCTTACTTATCAGCCAGCAATAGCAATTGCTAAGAATGTAGCTTATTGTGTGAAATAATGAACTGATGCCCATCCACTGACAATTATATTTGAATGGATAGATGTTGTATTTAGATTCAAAGTAAACCTGTCACTGACCTGAAAAAAAAAACAACCAATGAAAACACAAATCTTTACTACATAATTGTTCTAAGTCAGCGACTCATGAGGTCATAATGCAAGGATAAACATGACAGCTAGGGAATTAGCAATGACAGTGGCAGTGCTTAGAATTTTGTCACAGCAGGCAGCATCCTTGTCTCTATTATGACAAGTTCACTTTTAAGGGCATAAAAGAGCATCTTTCCATTCATTTCACAGTAGGTGCCCATTGTTAATTTTCCTGTGCACAGGATATGCCAAGTTTTCACTGAAACCTCTTTAAATAAACTGCAGTTTGATGCATTAAATAAACTCCAGTTTGCAGACTGGTATTTAACAACAACTTGTGATTTCTTACATGCATTAATAGGCCTGTGATTACAATTTATGGTTAATTGGAGGCTTCTGATAAAGGCCAATGAATAATAATTGGCATAAGCAAGAATTAAAATTGTTAAGCAATGAAATTACACAAAATGAATAATCCATAAAGCAAATTACTATCCATGAACACATAGTGGAAGGTGAATTATTTGTTGAAGTTGAACCTCAGACAGAAATACAAAAATACAATTTTTTGTAGTTATTTGTACATTAAAAACATGGTATTTTATATAGCTAGTATTTTGCTAGTAAAATTGTATATATATATATATATATATATATATATATATATATATATATATATATATATATATATATATATATATATATATATATGCATACATATATATATATATATATATATATATATATATATATATATATATTATATATATGTATATAATATATGTATATAATATATATATATATATATATATATATATATTCATATAAAATTATATATATCAACATTTATCCAAAAAGTGTTTACCAGGGGTCGAAGTTGAGCCACGGCGGGAGTACTGCCACACAAAACTAGTCAAACCGTATGTTTATAGACCAGGCTTTGTATGCAAGTCACAGCAATGTATACAAAGCTTCTTCTGATTTCCTGAGTCAGAGAGGCTGGCTGATGATGTCACAACCTCTGACTCAGCCATTCGGAGAAAGCTTTGTATTTATTACTAGAATACATTGCTTTCTATGAATGGCAGAGCTCTGCTCATATAGACTTTAGTGTGTTCTGGGTATGAGAAACCCTGTACACAGTGCTGTATGCTGTATGAAGCCTCAGATACATACAGTTTATGCCACACATCCAGCAGCCTCAGATGTTAGTGAGGGACATCATTTGTTTGGGGCCAGCTTGGCTCAAACAAACTTTATAAACTATATAAAGTGTAACAAAAGCTGGAGTTCAGCTTTAATATTTAAGAAGTCAGCAAACTTTAACAAACTACTGAGCGCAGGAGAATGTGATTAAGAAGGAAATATAATAGAAAGGAATATGTATACATAATTATTGAGTATTTTTCCTCATTGGCACACTATGAATTACCCCCCCCCCCCTATTATTAGGGAGATATCAATTGAAATATTGAATAACCATATAGAACTGGAAACAAGATCCAGAGGATTGGAATTTGGAAAACAATGGGTCACATGCTTTATACCAGGAAGTGAAGGAAAAATAAAATAAACTATAGCTCAGGGTGGCATTCAAGACAACCTATGGCTTATCTTGCACTTCCACTCTCACAGGGTGCATCTGTCCACGCACCAGGAAATATAGGGACGATGTCTAAGAATGTTTAGGACTTTATTAAAGTAAATTTGTTTGATGAGTCTTTTTTACTTATAGGAAGAGGTAAACTGAGAGATATCTCTCTACCTCAATTTGTCATTTAACTCTATCTCCTCTTAGTTGCTTTGTCTATACTGCAGTAAACAACTAAAGGAAGCTCAAAAAGGAAGCATAGGAGTTCTAATCACCTGATAGAAACCACCCTACTCTATGCTCCTAGATTCAATCTATTACTGCCATTCTTCCTGAACTCAAAAGGCATCCTGACTGCAATAAACAATGACTCATGGCCACTGATAACTAGGAGATATGAGAACAACTTGGAAATAAAGCCCCTCCCCACCAACCAAAATACCATATGTAAACATGATAGTGCACTCAAACTCATTAAAAAAATGCCCTACATTTTTCACTCTAAAAAAGAGCTTAGTCGGGGGTGTATAAAATAAAATAAGTGCTCAAAATGAAAAGTCCTGTAACCACCACATGGCAAATGGCGACTTATAAACACTTCTCAACAGATCCATCTAGTGACTTTTAAATATAATGCCTTCAGTCTTACTCATTCTATATTTGTACCACTTATATCACCTTCTAAATGTCATCATTAAAGGTTTACACACATCTATTACCAAATCACTATACAGATAATTTTTCAGATGCTATCAACTATTCTCCCACAAAAGTTAGGTAGGTAGGTAGGTAAAACCTTCATTTATTCCCTGTGGGGCACCTGATCCTAACCAGAAGATCCATTTGGCTTCTATTTTTAGTAGTTTTTTATATAGATCTCTATAGATTAATACTAATAGGATAAACTTTTTGTTATGTTATAACAGGCCATTGTTGGTATTTAACCACTTAAGCCCCGGAAGATTTTACCCCCTTCCTGACCAGGGGGTATTTTGCGATTCGGCACTGCGTGACTTTAACGTACGATGCTGTACCTAAACGAATTTGACGTCCTTTTTTCCCACAAACAGAGCTTTCTTTTGGTGGTATTTGATCACCTGTGAGATTTTTTGATCACGCGCTATAAAATAAAAAAAGAGCGTCAATTTTGCAAAAATAACAATATTTTTCACATTTTTTTATATGAAATTCCCCCCCAAAAAAATGTAAAAATCAAAATTTTTTAACATTTTCAGCCAATTTGTTTTATGCTACATATGTTTGGTAAAAAAAAATCGCAAAAAGCATATTTTGATTGGTTTGCGCAAAAGTTATCTAACAAAGTTTACTAACAAAGGGAAAGATTTTTGTAATTTTTGTTGTTTTTTTTTTTAACGCGTAATGGCGGCGATCTGCGATTTTTTTTGCGGTACTGCGACATTGCGGCGGACAGATCGAACCCTTGACTGACATTTTTGACACTTTTGGGGGTACCAGTGACATTACTACAGTAATCAGTGCTATACATATGCACTGTTACTGTTAAATTACACTGGCAGTGAAGGGGTTAACTTTATTTGAAAGGGAGGGGCTGTGTGTGTCCCTAGGGGCATGATTCTAACTGTGATTGGTTGTGGCTTGAGCTGTAGGAACAATGATCAATGGTCCTACATAATAGAACCATATGATCATTGTTTCTACACAGAGGAGAATGACAGGCGGCTTGTTTACACTAGCCGCCTGCCTTTCTCCCTCTCCCCCGACGATCGCCGGGTGACCGGCGGACATCGGGTCCGTCGGTTAAATGCGCGGGGGGTCCGTGACTGCGCGGGAGCGGGAGCGTGCCTCTGGCGGCGCGCGCTCACTCCCCAGAGCCTCACAGGCTAGTGACGTACCCATACGTCACTTTGCCTTTGAGGGGCTGACCGCCGCAGTATATGTACTTGCGGCGGTCGGCAAGTGGTTAAAATGTATCTTGCACTTGCAAACAATTAATTTTATTACTTTAAGCCCACAAAAGGTTGCATAGCGAAACCTTACAGCTACAATATACCCATTTTACTCTCCAGGTTAGTAGTTGAGGTCAGAGGAAACTATCATACAGCCGTGTTATATCGACCCTTAAACTGCCTGCTGAGAATTGGATATCTAGGTCATCCACTATTGCACATTTATTTTTTAAGCAAATGCTATGTAATAAAACATTTCCAGGACACAAATGATACAGCAACTAGCTACATTCTTCCCTTTTCTACTGTACTTGCAGGTAGGATTTGCCAGAATATGCTTTTTCTAAAACACCAATGAATATAATGTAACATGAGCTTTATCATTTTGCTGTCTTGCCTGCTGCCTGATCAGAGAACTAATGTACTACAGAGTCATTTCCTGTATTGATTACACAAAACATACCTAACTGCATATCAACTTACACAAATAAATACTTGTACTTGAGGAAAAGAGAAAATATATTCTTATGTAATGAAATTGAGCTGTAAAATATCGGGGCCAGGAGATACAAGCATAATTCATTTTTGTTCTCTATTTAATGTTCTGTACCATATGGTACCAATGTTAGGTATTTGTGCATGCAGGATTGCATGGTTTATTGGCAATGAATAATTTGGCAGCAGCCTGTTCCCAGAGTCTCTTTGCTGCAGGGAATAACAACCCAACGGCAAACTGTAATAATCTCTGGCTCCCTGGCTCCTCACCTTATGAATCTTAAATGATTATCACTGTCAACTATGCATACTTCTTTCTAATGTGACAGAATACAGAGAACACAAGCACCCACAAAAGACGATATAAATAAAGGCAAATGGTAGTCATGAGAACAGGAAGACTAGTTCAGGAGAAAGACTGCAGATTAAAAAAAATTAAAATTCAAACAGATAAAAAGAAGTTACAGTGGAACAACCCAAAGAAGACACATTAAAGAGTTGTCATTACTCAAAAGTGTTTTGGAGTGTTCATACGCATTTGTATTGGGGATTTACATGCAAACATTGGTATGTCGTGTTTTATTAAACTATATGTAAATTCAGTCACTAAAATCTCATATAGGCTTTAACATGTTGGTAATTTGAAAAGTAAATGTAACATATTTTTAAAGTAGTATTAAACCATCAGTGCCGGGTCACACTTATGCGATGCGGGAAGGCTGCAAATTCGCAGCCTGTTCCCGCATCGCAAACGTTCCCCTGGCAGTTCACACTGCCATATGCGATACGCTGGGGGTGTCAATGAAATGTTAACGACACCCCCAGTTTGATCGCATATCGCAGTGCAATCTTTACAGTCCGCACAGGATCCACTGTGCGATCCGATCCTGATGCGGCTGAAAAAAAAGGGTCCTGTGCGACTTTGGTGCGGGTGCGGTGCGCATTTAGCCATACAAAGTGTATGGCTGAATTCGCACTGCACAGCCGATCGCATGTAATGAAGGAGCAGTGCGCTCCGATATTACATGCGATCGACGCAGCCGCAAGAATGTGAACCAGCACTCAATGTTTTTTAGCTTAACACATTGAGCACAATTAAATAAACATTTGCCAGGAAACCATTTGTTAAAATTCTTACCCCAGCACCTGCAGTTTACAGCTTTCAATGCTACTGGCTCCTACTCTCTAAATGTTGTTTTCCTGAACTTCTGGTCTTCACAGAAAATGCAGTCTCCAGTCTGTCTATTAGCATGGAGAAGAGAGGGGGAAGGAGAAGGAAGAATCAGGGGAGTGCCTTGCCATCCTAGGCTATGGGACTGTGTGTTTCTATTGATGCACACAGTGTAGACAGGCAAAACACTTGTACTTGCAAGCAAGGATGGATACACAGGGCACTGCAAAGGAAAGCAGCCACCCTAAAATAGGAAACCTGGGGCAGCAGCCATGGCACCAGCCTAAACTGGAACATAGGCAAGGAGTAAGAAATAAAGAAGTTGCATGCCCAGTAAGTGAATGAATCAGCTCCTGAAAGTGCTGAAAAAAAACAAGGGTTTAATATCACTTTAGGTTTGCAGAATTGGGATCCGCGGTCACACACCCCCCCGCGCGGTCACGCACCCCCCCGGCGTGAGACGGGCGGACCCGATGTCCGCCGGTCACTCTGCGATCGTCGGGGGAGAGGGAGAAAGGCAGGCAGCTTGTGTAAACAAGCTGCCTGTCAGTTCTCCCTGTGTAGAGACACTGATCATACGGTTCTACTATGTAGAACCGTTGATCAGTGTAACTACACCTCAAGCCACAGCCAATCACAGTTAGAATCACGCCCCTAGGGACACACACAGCTCCTCCCTCTCAAATAAAGTTAACCCCTTCACTGCCAGTGTATTTTTACAGTAACAGTGCATATATATAGCACTGATTACTGTAGAAATGTCACTGGTAACCCCAAAAGTGTCAAAAATGTCAGTCAAGGGTCCGATCTGTCTGCCGCAATGTCGCAGTACCACAAAAAAATCGCAGATCGCCGCCATTACGCTTTAAAAAAAAAAACAACAAAAATGACAAAAATCTTTCCCTTTGTTGTAAACGCGATAACTCTTGCGCAAACCAATCAAAATACGCTTTTTGCAATTTTTTTTACCAAACATATGTAGCATAAAACAAATTGGCCGAAAATGTTAAAAAATTTTGATTTTTACTTTTTTTTTTTGGGAATTTCATATAAAAAATTTTGAAAAATATTGTTATTTTTGCAAAATTTACGCTCTTTTTTTGTTTATAGCGCATGATCAAAAAATCGCACAGGTGATCAAATACCACCAAAAGAAAGCTCTGTTTGTGGGAAAAAAAGGACGTCAAATTCGTTTAGGTACAGTGTCGCACGACCGCGCAATTGTCTGTTAAAGTCACGCAGTGCCGAATCGCAAAATACCCCCTGGTCTTTTAGCAGCCAAATCCTCCGGGGCTTAAGTGGTTAAGTAATTAATAATTCATTCAAACATGCTGTTCACTGGGTGATAACCAATCGTCACTAGTTTCTATGCACGTGTTTGGATTTATTTTAGTCGCTTCATATCGCCATTATTTACCATATAATTATTATTTTCAGTGGTAGATCTGTTATTATTAACAACCTAAAAGTACCTGCAGGCATTAGAGGTCATAAGCCACATACTGTAAATAAAGTTTCATTTGTACCATTTGTTGGTAGGAACACCATTTTCTACACATGCCTTCCATATATGTTATCGCTGTACGATCTTCTATATCTCACTTGATGGGGTTGATCTACTAAAAGCAAGTAGACCATTCACTTTGCTAATGAAGTTTAACTTTGCAAGGGAACATGCCCCAGAGCTTAGTAAATGAGGTGAAGCTCTGCATAGTTTCTGATATATAACATAAGTTGAGAGCCATATGCCATTAAGGAAGTCCCTGATTGACATGCAGAACTTCAAATATGCATGAACCGTCATACTACAAGTGTCCATTGTGGTGACATGGGGGGGATTGAAGATTTACAAAGATTAGTGCTCACAGAATGTGGTGCAGCTGTGCATAGTAACCAATCAGCTTCTAACTTCAGCTTGTTCAATTAAGCTTTGTTATAAAACCTAGAAGCTGATTGGTGGCTATGCACAGTTGCACCAGATTAAGTGCTCACCAGTTTTAGGTAATTTTCCCCAATATGTTTATAATTTGAGAAGGCTAGGCTGATTGCTATGTCTGGGAAGCTGGAATTTGCATGGTCTGCAACTGTCCCTCTATTGAAGGGACTGTTCTTCATTTGGAACAGATTTCCTCTGCCCTTCTTTCCATCCCAATTGTCCCTCTTTTTTAGTCTGATGCATAAACATATCTAAAAAATGCCTAATTAAACAAAACACGTTTTAGTGCACTATTCCTTTTACATAATCCCTAAACTGTTGCATTTGTTATTTTGAAAATTCAGTATAAAAGAAAAAGTACTGGTGGAAAACAAATTACTTGTGGGTTCACCAAATAACGTTTTGCTTATTAATACTTTATGGTCCATGAAACTTGGGTTTTTTCATTTGCATACATACTATGAAGTTGTACCCGGGCTCTATTTAGCACTGTGCAGGATTAAAACACTGACCTTGTAGAATGTATAGCCATTCTTTCCTCATTTATGGTTTATTGTTGCAACATTAATGGCAATTTTAT
The DNA here is from genome assembly GCF_965119305.1 of Pelophylax lessonae. Taxonomy (NCBI): domain Eukaryota; kingdom Metazoa; phylum Chordata; class Amphibia; order Anura; family Ranidae; genus Pelophylax; species Pelophylax lessonae. The sequence goes on from NC_138768.1 coordinate 148,557,460, forward strand.
TCTGTCGGCAATTAACATCAGATTTTTGGAGTGATCTAATGACTGTCAAGCACTCATGGTGTGGTTCCTGGCTATGTTCATATTTAGGTGTGATCATAGTATACCTATGACTGAAATAGGTCTATTTTTACTTTTTTATGCTGGGGATTTAACTTACATTATTTCAGTAAAGCTGGGGCTTGTGTTTTTCACTTTAAAGCATAACTAACCTTCCAATCCTTTACAGCCAAAAAATCTGTCATCTTAGTCTCTGTTTGATCTACACATATGATCAGCTATGACACCAGCCATTGGATAGCTTTACAGTTCAGGTCAGGAGCTAACATGCAAACATATTCAGGCAAAGCAAAGCATGCCTTGAAAAATAATTGTTACTGGTAACTGTAACAATTATTTTTCAAGGCATGCTTTGCTTTGGGAAACAGTTAAGCTGAAGCTAAATGTAGGCACATTTAGTTCTGTTGCTCTCCTGGGCTCTGCAGGCTACAAGTTTGATTGCTTCCTCTTGTCTGTAGACTTCCAGAATGTAGTAGATGGGGAGATCAAATAAGCAGCCTGAATATTTATGCAGTGCCAGCCAATCTCCGAGGGAAGATCCCCAGACGTTGGCTGGGAAGGTGCATAAATAGCATGAAGCCTGGGAGAGCAGTGTCCTTTCCCAGAAGGAAAGGTTCCCAGGCAAAAGGGCTTCTGCCCTTTCTGGCAGTCCAGATGAACATTATGCTCTTCTTATAAAGGTCCAAGATATGCAAAGAAGAAGGGCTTATTCTGCTGCAAATTATTTGGGAGCTAAAAGAGGGGTTCCACTGAGGATCTGGTCTGAAGGTTTACTAAGGAGATTGTCTGCCCGAGGCTGGAGAGAGACATCCAAGTCCCAGGGACACTGTAAGTACAGACATGAGAGAGAGGGATCTCAGTGACTATGGCTGCTGTTAAACCTTGGTGTGCTAGCATTGAGGCTTGCCTGGCCTGAAACATTGCTAATGGTCTCAGTGCTGTCCACTTAATTTCCTTTTGTGAGTATCCCATGGCTTCCCTAAGCACCATCCAAGTTCATCTGCAAAAAACATTAAAAAGGCAATCCCTAGACAGTATTCTGAGCCAAAGGAGTAAATGCTGCTGTTCGGCTGCCTGGGTGCCACTGCACTAGTGGGAGAAGAACCCAGGACACAACTCAGCGGAACTTCTGGGGGTTAGTGATTCACGTGTCTGTCTAAGAGTCTGATGTCCTTCACTGGCGTCGGCGTCTTCTACCTGGCTTTTTTTGGGTGCTTGCCTGCTGCCGTCTTTAAAAAAGAGCCTGCCTGCTTAAAGTTTTTGGAAGCGTGACTTTAGTTACCCTTTTAAATAGGTGGGTTTAGTTCTGCTTTAACTTCTTCCATAGTAATGTTTGGGAAATACTATATTTTATTTTGTTGATTGTTTACTTGCCTATGCTTAGACAAAATGTAAAAAGTCTGATTCATAATATTCAGTATATCATCTGCGGTTCTCTGCAGTTTAGCAAGCGTGTATGTGTCAGTGAGATTTTTGGGGATTTTAGATGGTTCCCTGATAGCCAAGTGCCAATGAGCAATCTATTAGACTTCTACTGTTTAAAAAAAGATAACCATATTTTATCCAAGAATTTTTTCTATGTGGCTCATAATCCTCTGGATCAACTGAGTTTTGGCTATAGTATCTTGCAGCTGCATGTGCATGTGGGCAGTAATGCTATATGCCAAGAATATATAATCATAATACAGAAGCTCGAGGGTAGGAACTGGAAAGTGCTTCTCAAACATTAAAATTACAAGGGGAATTACTGCAAAAGCTTTCTTTCTCAGATGTGTATGAACAGTGACTTCAAAGCAAAGTGCAGGGGGGATCTGCCCTATTGTGCACTGGGAAAGGATTACTGACACTATGAGAAACTAGTGACAAGATACAGAAATAATGTTACTATAATAAATACATTACCAAAAATACAGAGGTAACATATTTCTATAAAAATTGTAGACAAAATTTCAAAACATGTTTAGCATTGGTGCAAGTTGTATAGAAATCAAATCACTGCACTATTTTTTAAGGACAATAGCCAAAGACACAATTGTTGTGATAGGTAATAGCATGACAATTGCCACCCAGCAGAATTAGCAGTTCCCCCTTGGCTCATCCATTAAAAATCAGAATCAAGAGTCAAGAACTGTACTTGTCGTCCTACAATAACAAATATACATTTAAATAAAGTTGTAGCCCCCTTTAAATGCTACACATAACAAAAATGTGTAAAAAACATAATACATAGAAGCACACTACAGCATAAATAAAACAACTAAAAAAAAAAATAAAAAAAACACACAGCACTGCTATCCACCCCCTTTATTCTTAATAAATATTTAACAAAAATATGTATAAACCATAAGACATACAAGCACACTACAACATAAATAAAACAACCCATATAAAAACACCACACCCACTGCTATCCATCCCCTTCATTCATAATAAATACTTACAGAAATAAAGGATAAAACCTTCCTAAGGCCCGTTTCACAAAGGCGGACCGTTCAGATCCGCCTGTCAGTTTTTTTGGCGGATCTGAACGGTCCCCCCCATGCATCTCTATGGGGCATCGGATGTCAGCGGAGACACCCGATCCGATCCGATCCATCAAATCTGGACGGATGGAAACCCTATTTTTCATCCGTCCAGCGGATTGGATCGGATGAGGACCGGTCCGTTCCCATCCAATTTCGCCCATAGAGATGCATGGGGAACTGACAGCTGTGTCTCCGCACACAGCGCGGAGACACAGCTGTCATCCTCCTGCTCAGCGGGGGATCGGCGGATCGATCCCCCGCTAAGAAAAACGGACTCCGTTCGACGGACAGAGTGTGTGAAAGGGGCCTTAAGCATACCGTGCCCTGTGGCATTTCTAGCTGCCTACATCATGTGTAGCACCACCCCACAGGGTGGAGTGGAGTTCCTAATGAAAGCAATTCCTCCTGGGTGCCTCACTATATTTATTCTGGCAACACTCTTGCTGCACATAAGAAAAATGTGTACAAAACATAAGACATATATGCACACTACAACAGAGATAAAACAACTAAAAAAAATCCATCCCTTTCATTCTTAACAAAAACTTACTTAACAAAAATATGTATAAAACATAAGACATAGAAACACACTACAACATGAATAAAACAACCCATAAAAAAACACCACACCCACTGCTATCCATCCCCTTCATTCCTAATAAATACTTACATAACAAAAATGTGTATAAAACACAAGGCATAGAAGCACACTGCAACATAAATAAAACAACCCATAAAAACACTGCACCTAGTGCTATGCATCCCCTTCATTCTTAATAAATACTTGCAGAAAAAAAAGATTAAAACCTTCCTATTCTTAAGCATACCGTGCCTTGTGACATTTCTATTTGCCTACATCACATGTAGCACCACCCCACAAGGCGAAGCAGAGTTCCTAATAAAAACAAGTCCTTCTGGGTGCCTCACTTTTATTTATTCTGTCAACATTCTTGCAAAGATACTAGATACCACCCAATGCTCTTGGTGCCCAAAGAAATAGAGAAGAGATAGTAATAACCCTAATAAATCTTTGGAAATAATTTATGTTCAGCCATTTTTAGATACATTTTCTAATACAATGGTTAAAAGGAGGTGTATAAAGGGTGGTTATTAATTGATAGGCTCTGGGTTTACATATAGTGTATCTTTTAGGGGGGAAATACCAAAGGGAAATACATCAGCTTTGTGAAGTAAATATTGGCACATTTGCCCTGTGCCAAATGAACAATGTTATGTGGTTTTGCACAACCCACCCCAAATTGTGTAGAAAGTGCCATGCGACTGTTTCTAATAATGTACCAGATTAATTGAGCTCTTGTGCCACAGTTATAAATAAAATATGGTTTAAAAATCTATGTCATTACTACAGTGGCATAGATATTCTTTGAAGATGCTAGTTGTAAGGTGGCATATGTGAGAATAGTTCAAATAGTAGCAACTTTTATAATTTTCGGCCAGGAATTGCAAAAGCATATAGACCTTGTTTCTCTAAGGGCATGGACAATGAGGAGTAGCACTGCAGGAGGGAGAGGAGAGCATATTTCTATTTCATGTGACACATTATTGAAATGTTAAGCTCTTCTTTTATTAATTTGGTTCCAAGCATGTCACTTCTGTCGTATTGTAGAACTTGGCGCATATCTCTTCATAGTCCAAGCTTTTTTAAATCCCCCTTAAGTAAATATAATAGTGTGGGGAAAAGTAGGAATGACTTATTTCCTGGGAGGACAGTCATGGGCAAGGTCTGGAGCACTCTAGACATGATACTTATGATGATTAAACAAATTCATAATTCTTATGTAAAAAATGTAAAAAAAATTGTACTGCCAATTGAGGCTGTCCTCCAGGACACAGTTCCTAAATTTGAAAAATGATGGACTCCTTGGATTACCCCCTTCTCCCCCCTGGCCTTGACATTACTTTGATATGCCCATGACAATGTTCTAGATTATGTTTATTAGCTAATTCGGCCTTCAGTCTTCAGGTAGGCCCCTCCCCTGGGGGGGACACGAACCCCATTTTTTCCCCCTTCTACTCGACTCCTCTTCGGACCCGGCTTTCCCTCCTCTTCCTTTACATTCTCCTACCCCCTCTCCCCTTTTTTTTTCTCTCTCCTTTCCCCACTCTTCCTTCCGCTTCTCTTTTCTCGCCCTCCAGGCTGCCCTCGATTATTTCCACCCCTCCCATGTACCACGGTCTCCCAGACTTCTCTTGCTCTTTGGCATTGTCCCCCATTGGGGTGCCAAATTCTACAACTCTTATACTTCACATTATTCGTGGGAGACGACAGCAACAAATTCATCTCCCCTATGAATTGCATCCTGCTTCCTGTTTGTTACTCTACCCCCCTGTTGTACATTGTTACTGTTTGTAATTTTGCAACACTCCTTGTTTCCATACCATAGTTGAGAAATTAATTTTTGTTAACTACATGTCAATGGTACCTACTGCCTTACACTGTGCTATGTGCCATACTCTGTACCACTGTTTCATCTCGTTTGTTCCTTCTTTAATAACATTTTTGAACCAAAAAAAAATTGTACTGCCATACTCCTCACCAGTTTGCAGGTTCTATTGTTTTTGCACCAAGTACAATTTATTCTGAGCAGTGGAATCTCTGTCTCTTTACAGATATTTAGCCAGTCACACTGCTCAATTTTAGGTGGCTGTACACAAAGTTTGGGCCACCCAGACAAACTCATTTATAACAAGGCAATCATGCTTGATTTGGTCATACACAGGTATCTTTATTGTCTAGGCACCCGTGAACTTCCAAACATGTATAAAATGTGTCATATATGTACAGTATAATATGTATAATAACTGATTTTGCTGATGTGGTTATTGTGCAAACAGACTTTCAATCATGTCTGGGAGGACAGTTATGGGCGAGGTCTGGAGCACTCTAGACATTACACTTGTGATGATTAAACAAATTCATAATTCTTCTTGATTATTAGTGTGTGTATGGCCACTTTCTCCTGCACTGTTATAATGTTATGCATATTTCTTAAAACACCTTGCTATAGTGCCCTTACAAATGCAGTAAAAGTCCTATAAAACACCCAGTCAGATTAGTCCATTCTACAGTGAGCTTTTTAGAATATTGGCATTTTCTTGGGTCTTAGTAAATATTTCAACCAACAACTTGTACAGCACAGTAATTAAAACTAACCAATTAAAAATGTTTTTTTTTTACTCTGACTCCACTACAAAAGACAAAGGATAAAGGAATGGTCCTAGATATAGTTAATTACTGCTCTTTATAATATTTTATTTAAGAGCTGCAGCATATTCACACACCTATTGCCAAAGACTTCTTTTGAGATTGTGTCTATCAGCATGTTTTGACCAATAGACCAGGAAATCTACATTAAACAGCATGGCTTTCAAGTTGGGCATATTTAAAGTGGTATTCAACCCAACTGCAAACATTTATTATTGCAGCTTACCAATTTGTAGATGTGATGGCTTTTAGGCTTTCTTTATTATATTTCTTGAGGTGATTGTAGCCATATTAGTGCACATTCGACAGAGACAATTGAGTACTGTCCGTGATACTTTTTTTATGTGCACTAACTTTTTGTATTGTATGTTTGTGCAAAAAAAGAAAAAAAAAAAGTATCACGGACAGTACTCAATTGTCTCTTTATTATATTTCCATATGGTAATCCAGCCAGTAAGTAATTTTTTTTTTTTTTTTTCAAAAGAACAAGCTGTTTAGCAGAATCTATCAGTTACACAGATAAGGTAAACCATTTACCACTGATAGGGATTCTTGCAATGATCAGCTTTTATTTAAATGTAAAGGTTTTATGTAAAACCTTTATCGAAAAAGGAAAAAAAAACTGCTGTAAGTGATTATATATTATTAGCTGGAGTTTGGCTTCAGTTTTGTAATGAATTTAAATCTACTAGGGCTTGGGCACTCTAATATAGGAGGTGTTTTATTATAGATCACCAGATGAAAAAAACCTAATAAAAAAAAAAAAATGATGCAGCCACGACATCTAATGATTGGTAAGTTTCTATATAGTACATTTTTTTGATTTTGGGTTTAATACTATGTGAAGTGCACGCCCATGCGAGGGCTGAGTTTGTTCACACGGGGATGCACAGAACACCATGCAGGAAGTCCAAGTTATATCAATTAGGAACTGTTTACTGCAACTGCTTATAAAATATTATTTGGAGTTTAGCTTCAATTTGTTAGGGTGTTTAAATCCACAAGTACTTCTAAACCCCTGGACTGGACTGAAAATGCTGCTGTCCAAAGGTGCCCCTGTGCTCCTTCATCCAGATTGAGGCACTCTAATGCAGGAGGTGTGTTAATGGCTAGATCACCAAGTTGAAACAAAGGGAAAAAAAGCCTAAAAACAGAAAACTAACACAGCCACCACATCTAAGGATTGGTAAGCTGCAATATAGCACATGTTTTGGTTTAATGCCACTTTAAACTTATATATAGAATTTTAAAAATACCAGAATTACAAAATGTTCAATTATCTTACATTTTGCAGAAGCTTTCTTGCAGCTATCAAAAATCTTTGCAGTCGAAACCTCTTGGGCCCACTTATTTTATGGCTCATCATTATAAGTCATACCACAATTTAATAAGGTTTTTGGTTAATTGTGAGCAGTTTTAATTCCAGAAATAACACAGAATCACAATAAAATGACTTACTATGCTGGCAGTGGATTCCATTAAACCCACGGGGACATTTGCAGACATATCCAATAAACGTATCACCGCGAAATGCTTCGCTGATTTCACATATTCCACCATTATGACAGGGGTTTGGATTGCATAGATCTGAAATGCAAAACAAACAGATGGCAACACATATCAATAAACATAAGTGAATAATTATACAAAAAATAAAAATCTATGAGATGCAAGTTTGGTTAGTACTATAAGTCACTAAGAAATGTGTTACATATTAGGCCTCATTTACCAAGGTGATTGCAATAACAACTGTCTTTGTTGCCCATGGCAATCTGATTTTTGACATTTGAACGTTTTTATTTCAGAAATGAGTTAAACTCAGCTAGATGAGTTGAAACCCAACCCAACCCCAGACTAAACGTTATTCTTTCTTTGGATAGAATATAGGAAGGCTGTAAACTCCGTCAACTTTTAGGCATGGCATGTGACCTCATTTTGGTGACTCACCCATCCTGAAGACCAGTAGGGGACTGGCAAAATTTGTCAAATTGAACTCAATTTCATACAAAGGAAACAGAACAAAAGGGCACAGAGACCTAGTTCAATGCCAACAACTTTTTATTAAAGTTAAAACCAAACAAATGCATATTCACAAAAACCATAGACTAACCAGTGGTGTACATCCAAGTGGAAAGATGGTCCTTATTTAGAAATAAAACTCATAAGACCCTGACATCCATCAGACCTGCAGGTTTAACCACTTCTGGACCGGAAGATTTGCCCCCTTAATGACCAGGCCATATTTTGCGATTCGGCACTGCGTTATTTTAACGGACTATTGCACAGTCGTGCTACGCTGTACTTAAAATAAAATGGATGTCCTTTTTTTCCCACATATAGAGCTTTCTTTTGGTGGTATTTGATCACCTGTGCAATTTTTATTTTTTGCTCTATAAACAAAAAAAGAGCAACAATTCTGAAAAAAAACAATATTTTTCACATTCTGCTATATGATATTCTCATATTCTCGAAAAAAAAAATTAAAAATCAAAATTTTTTAACATTTTAGGCCAATTTGTTTTCTGCTACATATTTTAGTTAAAAAAATGCAATAAGTGTATTTTGATTGGTTTGCAGAACAGTTATCGCGTCTGCTAACTATTGGAAAGATTTATGTCATTTTTATTGTTGTTTTTTTTTTAATTTTTATTAGTAATGGCGATGATCGGCGATTTTTAGCGGGACTGCGACATTGCGGCGGACAGATCGGACCCCTAACTGACATTTTTGACACTTTTGGGGGGACCACTGACATTACTACAGTAATCAGTGCTAAAAATATGCACTGTTACTGTAATAATGACACTGGCAGGGAAGGGGTTACCATTGTGGGTGATCAGGGGGTTAAATGTGAGCCTAGGGGAGTGATTCTAACTGTGGGGGGCTTGTGAAATGATCATAGAGACCTGTGATCTTATATAGAAGGTTTACAGGGGCTCTGTGATCATTCCAGGGAGAAGAGCGGTCAGCTGTGTTTACCCGTTCTTCTCTCTCAGCGGGGGAATGATCGTGGATGTCAGGTGGCAACCAGAGCCGCCTGCCCGCTGCATCGCCTTCCTCGCTGCTGAGTGGGGGCGGGAGCACGCCGGGGACGGCACATGCTCGCCCCCTAGCTGCCTTCTTGTGACCAACCTAGATTTATGTTGATTTGCGCAGCAGAGCCACATTGCCGCAATAAATAGGCAGCGGCCGGTCGGGAACCGTTAAGGAACAAGCCCTCTTCTTGAGAGCAAAGCTAGTCTGTGTAAATACAAAAGAAGTTGTTTCTGTTTTGGTCTAAGAAAGAAAATTTTATGCAAAGGCTAGTTTTTTTTTTTTTTTTGTAAATAATTTTTATTAGATTTTCAACAATACAAACAAACAAATTTGCATTGGCAAACGAACAATTTGCATTGGCAAACATCAACAACAAGCAACAGTGATGTTGTAGAATACATTAACAAGTATGGGATTGGGTAACAATAAACAAAATTATATCAGCAGTAAAGATAATGGCTTTCAAAAAGTGGACCAAAAGTCCCAGTATTTTCTAAATTTCGACAGTGTCATAGAGTTGACCGCCAGTGCTTTCTCGTACTGATAGTTAAGCCTAAGTAGGGAAATTACCTCCGACAGATTGGGGGAGACTACCGTCTTCTATTTACGCAGGATGATTGTCCTAGCGGCTAACAACACATGTGACACCCACGGTCTATATCAAAGGCTAGTTTTTGATCCACCACATACAGAAACTAGGCATGGTCGGAGACAGAATGATTTTCCTGCCACAGGTCCAGATCTTTGTAGAGCTCCTCTTGTATTGCCAAAGACGGCATCCCAAACAAAAAGCACAAGCAGGTGAAAACACTTTTCATCTCGCAGACATTATGACTAAACTTTGTTCTGACAAGCATTCTCTTTAACTATCTTCGGGCTTCCGGTGCAAATATTTAATTTTTTCATGATCACAAACTTTATACAAGCTTAAAGTGAATTATGGTAGCAAAATCTAAATGTACATATATTCAGATATTATGGAAAATTGAATGGACTACAAGATAATATGTGTTATAATCTAGCTATAGTACAGGACCTCAATGTAGAATGTATTATCATCACGAGGTGAGCTAATTACTGCTTTATGGAGCTTCAGCAGCATTGTGCTATAATCAGCGCTGTTCTTGCAATCACCCATAATGTACTGTCTTCTCACAGAGCTGCTGTATTTAGCACAGCATAAATACTGTAGTTCAGCCAAAGGGAAATGGCATCTAATCCAGTTCATAACTAACATTCAACATCTTTTCTTCTTTGAGAAAAGTTTTCACCCCAGCTAAATCACAGTAGGATAAAACATTCCTATAATACCAGAAAAAAATAATTCTAGATTACAATTATGTCTTTCTGGATGAGTGGATTAAAGATTAAAGTGATCATAAAGTTGTATTTATTTATTTTTTTTGTTATATAACATGTTATATTTACCTACTCTGTGCAATAGAAGTGCACAGAGCAGCCCCAAACCTTCCTTTCTAGGGTCCCCCACTGGCGTTCTTGGCTCCTCATCTTCTCCATGTACCCCCATAGAAAGCCACTTTCATGCAGGCTCAATCCTGAGCTGTGCTGCCTGCATCCATAGACACACACAGTGTAGCTCAGCCCCGCCTCCCATTCCCTTGTTAGGGGAGAGAAGAGAGACACTACGGACAGGCAAAGCACTGGATTGAGTGGGATAAGTATAGGAGGGGGAATTTCTGCTACTGGAAATGTTTTTACCTTAATGCACAGAATGTTTAGACCTTAGAACCGCTTTAAATAAACTATTGTAATGGCAATAAACAAGTTAAGATGGTGCTTAGCCATTCTAAAGCCTGGTACACACTATCAGTTTTTCTTCATTCAACACAGCGGGCTGAATTAAAAAAGCTGAGGAGTTTGGGATGAACTTGATGTACTAACTATCCGATGTTAGTACAGTGATCTACCGGTTGAACTATTGTGTTCTGAGAAGCGGACTGCACCCCCCCCCCCCCCCCCGCCAGAACACATAAGTCAGGGCTCACAGCCATTGGCTACAAGCGATGATCAGATGCCAATCGGCAGATGTTTTTCTGCCATGCCCCTTCTACAGAAAGCTGAAACCACATCTGAGCACTAGTAAGAGTCAATATTTTATAGCTTAAAAACAAAAAAAAACCTTGCTCAACCATCTGCTTTTACTGTCCGCCAACTATAAGTGTAAACTATAGCTAAGAGCTCAGCAAAGCATTCTATAGTTACTACAATGTATTAAAGCTGCAGCTCCAGTACGTATAGACACTGTCTTTTTTTTATTAGCACTTCCTCGGTGATCTTATTTTTTAAAGATTCTGTAACTGCGCATTCTAGAACCTTGTTTCATTCTGTCTGTGTATGCGAGATTTCCTCCTACTGTTCCACTGACCTTATACATAGGCGTGCGCACAGGGTGTGCCGGATGTGCCTGGGCACACCCAAACCACCTAGTGCAAATTTGCATTATCGTCCTGTGTACCGATGGGGAGATGGGAAAGATCTCACTCTTACTGGCTATACCATAGGAGAAGTGCTTATGCACTTCTTTTACTGTGACAGCAGGGAGATTAATGTACCGAGCCATATACATGTAGACACACACATATGTGTTTGAGTTTTGGGGTGCACACCCTAATGCTATAAACTGCGCACACATATGGCCTTTAAGGGAGCAATTGGAATCCCCCACTGGGGAAATAGGCTACAGTAAAAAATGACAGAGGGTCCATCTTTTCTTTCACTCTAAAAAAAATTTTTTTTTGCTTGCAGTTGGATGTTTTCTCCATACATGGGATTTGTAGGTCGTATCCATCACACAAAATGTTATCCTAAAACATTATATATAAAAATAACCACACATACAGCAAGAATGGAATTCAAATGGACGCGGCACCTTTATTGGTATTAAAATCAATTCATTAAACTTTATTAAAAGCATAAATAAATGAATAAATATATCTATTAATACTTAAAATATTAAAACCTTTAAATATCACCCAGTAATAGAACTCGAGCGATAAAACATGAATAATTTATTTAAGCAAAGTCCCCCCTTGATCCAAGGGTGACAAAACCACATAAGAGGTGCCATGACGGGTGGGAGGGAGGGGAGCTTGCCAAGATGACAACTGTGAAGGGGTCAGTCATGAGGGGGTTTATATAGCCCCCCCGAAAAAGTGCCGAACATTCCTGAAGTGCACATGTTTCCCACTACAGCTACCCGTGACCCGTGTCCTTAGGATTTTAAGCTATACATAACCTGATTTTTTTTTTTTTTTCATTATTAAAATAAATTGAAACTTGTTGCGACCACAATCCCATACCATGGGCCCTTGAGCTGTGCCCACTTAACATGGGATTGTAGGTCGCGCCATCACACAAAATATTATCCTAAAATATTATATATAAAAATAACCACAAATACAGCAAGAATGGAATTCAAATGGCTGCAGCACCTTTATTGGTATTAAAATCAATTCATGAAACATTATTAAAAGCATAAATAAATGAATAAATATATCTATTAAAATTCCAGGACCCCTAATGAGCATTGCAAAAACTGACTGCTATCTTATCATGGTTCACTTGTCTTAAAGAGACCCTGTTAGCAACAGATATAGTTAAACATCCATTCATCTGAAGCTGCAATCCAAAGGAAATAAGCAGCATTTTCTAAAATAGTATTTTCCATTGTCATCATTTCAAACATCCATATCATACAAAACAAGCCTTCGTCTCAGCAGGCAAACTTTTTCATCCCATTGTGAACATTCTACAAGCACAGCAGCAGCATTGGGTATTTGTCTTAAATGCAGATAATGATGTGCAGATCAGGGTGTACCAGAAGCATTAATCGTCAGCTAATTCCATGTGTACAGTATCTCACTAAACACTAACTGACTCTTCAAGAATGGAATGCAAAAGAGCAATAAGGTAGTGGAAAGTACAGTCTTCAATAAAATCAGAAATATTCACCTAATTATTCTTACTACAGTGAACTGAAATTGTGTTGGTTGCTCAGTTACTTAAGGCTCTAGTTTTGATTAACTAAAAGCCAATAGGCTGTTAACTTTGCAAGGATAATTTTAACTTAGTGAATGTGCTAAAAATATATTTTGACTACCCAATCAAGTGCAAGGAAAGTTTAGAAAAAAAAAAAAATTTCTGCACATAATTGGATGATGGAAGTCAGCAAAGTGACCTCATTCACTAAACTTTGGGAAAAATTCACTTGCAAAGTGAACAGTCTATTTGACTTTAGTAAATCAACCCCAAATACTAAATAACATGCACTTACTTAAACACTGAAGCCCCGGAAGATTTTACCCCCTTCCTGACCAGGGCCTATTTTGCGATTCGGCACTGCGTGACTTTAACGGACAATTGCGCAGTCGTGCGACGCTGTACCCAAATGAAATTTACGTCCTTTTTTTCCCACAAACAGAGCTTTCTTTTGGTGGTATTTGATCACCTGTGCGATCACCTGTGCAATTTTTTGATCATACGCTATAAACAAAAAAAGAGCGACAATTTTGCAAAAATAACAATATTTTTCACATTTTTTTATATCAAATTCCCCCCAAATAAATTGTAAAAATCAAAATTTTTTAACATTTTAGGCCAATTTGTTTTCTGCTACATATGTTTGGTAAAAAAAATTGCAAAAAGCGTATTTTGATTGGTTTGTGCAAAAGTTATTGCGTTTACTAACTAATGCCTCGTACACACGCACCGATTGTCGGCCGTCTTTTGTCCAGTGTTGTTGTGTTGGTTGAAATGTGCTCTAGACTGCACACGAATTTTGTCGGCCAACAACAACCAACTGCAGAAGTGATGTCATGTTCTGGTCTACTTTCCGTGTGTTTTTTCTTCTCTGAGCATGCCCAGTCTTGCTCATCTGACTTTTGTCGGCCGAAATCTGTACTGACTGACGAACAATCGGCCATTCTGGTGACGGCCAACAAAAATTTTATAGCATGCACACCAGATTTTGTTCGGCCGAAAAGTCGCAGTCGGTTGTCGGAAGCATCATACTAACAAGCCGACAATCGGCCGATCGGACGTTGGCCGAAAATTTACGGCCAACAATCGGTGCGTGTGTACGGGGCTTTAGGGAAAGATTTTTGTCATTTTTATTGTTTTTTTTTTTTAACGAGTAATGGCGGCAATCTGCGATTTGCGGTACTGCGACATTGCGGCGGACAGATTGGACCCTTGACTGACATTTTTGACACTTTTGGGGGTACCAGTGACATTACTACATTAATCAGTGCTATACATATGCACTGTTACTGTAAAAATGACACTGGGATGGAAGGGGTTAACTTTATTGGAGAGGGAGGGGTTAAGGGGGCGTTTTTCTTACTGTGATTGGATGTGGCTTTGTGTGTAACAGCACAGATCAACGGTCCTACATAGCAGGACAGAGTGATCAGTGCTTTTACACAGAGGAGAGTGACAGGCGGCTTTGTTTACATCAGCCGCCTGCCTTTCTCCCTCTCCACCCGACGATCGCGAGTGACCGGCGGCGCGCGCTCACCCCCTATTCGCTCCAAGGCTAGTGACGTACCGGTACGTCACTTTGCCTGGGAGGGGCTGACCGCCGACGTATATAGTCGGGCGGCAGTCGGCAAGTGGTTAATGAAAATCATCTGTTCACTTTGATTTACATTATTCAAACAATGACTGTGCTTGATTGCTCTGTCTCACAATGCAGGACTGTGGGCATGATTTACTAAGAAGTATACGTGTACACCATTACAAAATAATACATGGACAGCCACATCAAAATCGTCATGGTATTTAGCATACACGCACGTACAGGCTATAGCTTACAGTAAATTCACTTACAATTGTGCTTCTCTACACTGGTTGTACAGTGACTAAGCTCTATTAGTGATCTCTGTACATTCCAAGGATTATAACAACCTTTGTTGCAGATTCCTACCTTTTATTTTTTTGAGTAAATCACTTTTTGGTTCTCTGTGCCCATGTGCTCAGTGAGTCTAATGGGATGGGTTTCATAATTATCAATCAGCTGCTGCACCTGCAGAGCTCTTATTAGGAAAATTGCAATGTCTGCATCCCTTTAGACATGATTTCTTATTGGGAATATCTGACTAAAAATGATATTTTTGTTGCGGGGGTCGCCAAAAATATGATTTGTAGCTAAGTGCAGACTTCTGGGAAAATCAGTGAGCCAATTACACAAGCAGGAAATTATGTTTCTGGGGGGCATTCTGTGTACAGAATACCTCCAGGTAGCCATATTGCATTGCATTTTCCAGTATGTTTCAGAGCTGCAGATTGTAAAGGAAAGGTAATTTTAATAACATTCAATTACAATATGACTTGTTTCGCAATTGTATACGCTAAATTATCATATTTTTTTTGCTATTTTTTCCCATGAAAATTGAGTTACCCTTTAAAGAACTGTATCCATGGGTATGGTTATTAAAGTGGTTGTAAACTCCCCTCTAATGTTTGTACCTATAGATAAGCCTATAATAAGGCTTACCTTACCTTTAGCAGCACGTTGCATGTTATACCCATAGGATGTAATATGAAACATGCTCCTATCAACTCGCTTACTGCTGCCAGAGCTCCTCTCTCAGTGACAGTGGCTGGGAAAGTGCCGCGTTTACATTTTGAAAACAGCACAGGTGTACTGGGCTCCACCCGTACAACCCCATCATTTACTCACAGAGGAATGGGCAGAGAGCTCTAGGCAGTGTGTGCAGGAGCCTGACATTGTACCCACTATCCATTGATCATGGGTGCAATGCTCTGCAGACTCCAAATGCACATTTGGAACTTAGGGAGGCATATAGGTGGGAGGAGCCGAGCCCTAGACATCATTCTCCAGGAACAAGTGTACTTTTGCATGCATTTTTCAAGAAATTTGTAAGTTTTATACCCACTTTTTTGATAATAAAGTTAGAGACAGAAAGCACTATAGGTCTTGTTCTTGTGTTTTATAATATATGGGTGGGCTGACTGCTTAGTGTCTATCGTGAGAGGATATAGAAGAGAAGCTTTTCTGTCCAAGACACACGAAGGAGGATTGGTGTTGGTGCTTGTTGGGCTCTGTTGTGGGGTCAAAAGTGGAGGGGAGCAGGTTTTTCACCCATTGGTGGTGGACGGTCACCATATGTGTCATTCTAATATTTATTATATTGGATTAGAACACCTGTCAGTTTTTATTGCTGTCTGTGTCCCCGTTAAGGAGATTCACCCTCTCTATTTGTCCTATTTACTGTTATCATTGAAAGTGAAAGTAAAAGAAAATCACTAATTTTGGGTTGTCCCCAGAAAAGTATTAGAAGGGAAATCTTCCAATGGGGACTCTAGCCCTGATGACCTTGGGGTCCCCAAAATATTCCCTCAATTTTCGGGGATTTCTTGTCACTTCCTGTTTGGCTAACACTCCCTTACTCAAAAATGAACAAAAAACAAGTCTATAGTTCTACTTTAAGAACAGCTTTTTCTCACCTTGCACACAACTTCCTGTTGTGGCTATTCGAACAGGAAGTGAAGGGAAATCAGATGGCAAATAAAATAGCCTTTCCATATTCTATCCAAAATTTAAAAAATGGCTTTGTTTCTATTTTGATTCATTTATTTTAGAATCTCAGTCTCTCTGAGTCTGTTTCCTTTGTAAATATCCAGGCTGCCATTGCTTACCTCCTTCAAAAAATGGTTGTTGCCCAACTGTGTAAGTATTTTTTGAGTCACTGTCCTGCTGCCTTGGAACAAACATGCAGCCAGTGAAGTCATAACAAAGTAAGAACTCCGGATCTGCATAGTGGTCCAAGTCCAGTAATTTATAAAATATTAAAGCCACTGGCTAAGCATGGAAGCCAAGCAACTTGCACTTTTGGAAGGTAAGGTCTGCAATGGACCTCCCATGTTACCTCAGTGGAAGTTCCTTTTAACTGATGTTTGGAGTTTTTTGGATAGTCGTGGATTTTAAGTTAGTTTAATTTGCAATGAGAGAAAACATAGCAAGCTGACAAAGAATATTAACAAACAAAGTGGCAGCAGAAATCCCTTAAGCGCTACAGCTGGCGCTCCCATTGTTTCCATCTGGAAGCAGACCACGCAGACGTGTAAATGAGATACACAGCACAGGTTAAATATAGGTCACAACTAAAACTTTTCTATTGATGCTATGCAAGGTCCTCCAGGTGTTGTTGCTGAATGAGAGTTATGTTATGCAAATAAATGAGTAATTGTATATTCTACATTCTACTACTAAGAGCACAAGGGGCCCTGATTATGGGGCCCCTAGTCCTGATATGGGCTAACCTCCATAATACTGCTATAAAAAAATTCTGGCAGATTTATAAAGCACAGTGTTGTACTACATAAATGTGTATGAGAGGAGGAGAGCTTGCTCAAGTGACCAGTTACAGTCATGTGACTGTCCAATCTGCCACGGACTGCTCTCTACAGCCTATTGAAAATAACACTCAGGGGACACCACAGGTCTACCACCAAAACATAAATTTTATAACTAAGTTGTAATATGGAGGAGCAAAGAGAAGTAAACATCATAGAGAAAGGATATTGATATTGACTCCCTGCTATAAGCAGTCCTCAAGGTTACACAACCACTTTTAGTTTTTTTTTTGCTGTCTGTGTTTCCACTAGGGAGGTTCCCCTCACATACCATCCTATTAACTTGCCGGGAGTACGTATATGTGCGGCCTCTCGGCGGATGGGCCTTAAAGCCTAGCGGCCGTATATATGTGTATCAAAATGTAAACAAAGCTGTGCCGGCCAGCACAGTTACCAGTGGCTAATGGAAAGATAATGGAAAGCCCCTGATCTCTACTTGCGATCGGGAGCTTTCCGTTCATGTGAGTGCTGTGACAGTCAATCACGGTGCTCAAATGATCAGAAACCCCGTCACATTTTAAAGGGCCGGGAGGTACAGTCGTTAAGGGGTTAATAGTAAACAGGAAGCAAGGGAAGTTTACCCGATGGGAAGACAGAGTATGGTAGCAGGTTGGAATCCTATCAGGTTTTTACCTGATAGGATTCTCAACCTTCTACCTTTCTCTGTGTTCCCATGGGTTAGACTTCTCTTGCTTCCTGTTTACTCCATAAGCCTGGGTTCCAGTTGGGAAGATTTTCCTTACCTTCTGTCCCCAGTGACACCTACCAACCTGAAGTGAAAGTGAGGATGGATATCCAAAATGGGGACATAGAAACCCCATAAACTTGGCTACCTATGCCCTCAATGTGGATATCCACCCTTACTTTCATTTTAGGTTGCCAGGTGTCACTGGGGACCAGGGGTAAGCAAATCTTCCCAACTGGAACTTAAGCTTATGGAGGTCAAAGCAATAGGTTCAATTCACAGTGGACCTTTTACCCAAATCTGATATGAAACTCTGACAAATCTAAAATCTTGTCTTCCCTCTTACTTTTTGTCTCAGTGACAATGATCATCAGGACAAATCGAGGGTTGAATATTCCCAGTAGGGATACAGACCACAATATAAACTTGACATCGGGTCTAACCAACTCCCACCCAATCTTAACCACTTTACGACCGCCCAAATTGACACTACTGCGGCAATGTGGCACGATCCCGTCCAGCGACGTAGACCTACGTCGCTGGACTCCTCCCCCTGTAGGCGGCGCGCTCCCGCTGTTTTCAGTCACAGTGGGAGTCGGGCCAGGGGAGGAGCGGCGGCGGTCGCCGCTGCTCTTCCCCGATCGTCTGGGAATCTAGTTTGGAGATCTGCCCGCTTGTGTAAACAGAGCGGGCGGATCTCCTAAGTGACAGGCAGGGTCAGATAGCATGGTTCAGCATAGCTGAACATGCGATCTGTCCTTGTGTCACTCAGTCACCTCCCCCCACACACGTCAGTAAGCACCTGGCATACATTAACCCCTCCCTCTCCAATAAAATTAACCCCTTCCCTGCCAGTGTCATTTTTACAGTAACAGTGCATATTTACTGTAGTAATGCACTGATTACTGTAGTAATGTCACTGGTACCCCCAAAAGTGTCAAAAATGTCAGTCAAGGGTCCGATCTGTCCGCCGCAATGTCGCAGTCCCGCAAAAAAAATCGCAGATCGCCGCCATTACTCGTTAAAAAAAAAAACACCAAAAATGACAGAAATCTTTCCCTTAGTTAGTAAACGCAATAACTTGTGCGCAAACCAATCAAAATACGCTTATTGTGGATTTTTTTCACCAAACATAGGTAGCAGAAAACAAATTGGCCAAAAATGTAAAAAAAAATTTGATTTTTACATTTTTTTGGGGGGGGATTTCATATAAAAAAAGTTAAAAATATTGTTATTTTTTCAAAATAAACGCTCTTTTTTTGTTTATAGCGCAAAAAGTAAAAATCGCACAGGTGATCAAATACCACCAAAAGAAAGCTCTGTTTGTGGGAAAAAAAGGACGTAAATTTCGTTTGGCTACGGTGTCGTACGACCGCGCAATTGTCAGTTAAATTCGCACAGTGCCGAATCGCAAAAAGTGGCCTGGACGTAAGACAGCAAAATCCTCCGGTGGTAAAGTGGTTAAACTAAACAAAAAAAAGTGTCACATACTTAGGTTATGTCACACAGTTTAGTGACAGGTTTACTTTAAAGGTGGATTGAAAATAACTTCCTATGCCTCTATCAGACAAAATGCTGTATAAAAGTATTTCCTTTTACGTGTAAAGATGAAATAATGTTTTAGATCTTCAGTCTTATGATCAATAATATAGTAATCTTTAAATAACTCCCAACACAATGAAAACAGCGATGCCCAATCAATAATAATGAGTGAATGAATTAAATACTGTGCTTTGAACGCATATTCGTGCATGCTTATGTGAATAGTGTCAAGAAGATTAATCTCTCTCTAAAAGTAATGGGTCTGCTCACTTCAATGACTTTTAAATTATACTGTAACATTCCTGGAGCTGATAACAGATAAGCATTCTCTGCATAACATTACACATTTACACACAAATTACCATACAATAATTAGGCATTATCAAACAGCTAACACTTTGGCTTCTTCAATGTTGCTGGATGATTTAATGGATTTATAAGCAGTGGCATGTGCTCTTAATATAGAAAAGTGCATGTATGGGTCAAAGTACCAGGTTGCTATGATATTGACGTGTAATTTCTGTACAAGAACCTTACAAGAACACACACAATATGCAAGCAATAATAGCAATTTGTAATACAGCCAATAAAAGAAACTGCTTAGAAGAAAATGCATGACCTGAGTATTAAGTGAACATTGTAATTGCAGCAGACTGATCCATTAAGGTATAATAAATATGCAAATTATAGTCTTCACTTTTCACAGTCTAGTGTTATTATTAAGTTTGAAGGTGTCCATAGATATCAGAAGGTGGTTGAATTTTCAGATACAATATGACTGCCCTCAGGTACCCTGGTTCACCAAACACAAGCATTTGGCTTGTTTGAAAAATGTGTTTAAGTGAATGAAGGGAGTAGAAGAAAGGGCAACAGCAATTGTGATTTCTCAGCAGGGCAATACAAAATTAAATAGGCAAGTTGACTTATATTTGTATAAAAATATATTTTTTTCGTTTCAATGTTAAAGCGGAGTTACAACCTCAAAATTGAAAAAAATCGATTTTGGGCCATCCGCTTGCTGAGTGTCACCTGAAAAATAAATGGATGCTCCCAAATTTTTTTTGTTCACTCACCTTGTTATGGAAGAAAATATACTCATCTTCCTTCCACTTCCTCCCTCTGCGGCCGCGGCCCACGCCATCACTTCCGGCTTGCGATGACTCCTGTGAGCTGAACGTCATCGCTCCCAGGAGTCAATGCGCCTGCACCAGCCCCGCTCTTCACTTCCGGTGCGGCGCCTCATTCCCTGCTAAACAGCTTCTGGGCATGCCCAGAAGCTGTGCAGGGATGCTGCACCTGCACCGGAAGTGACGAGCGGGGCCGGTGCCGGGCATTCTGGAACTCCGACGTCACTGAAGAGGACACAGAAGAGGATCGCGCTGGCTTCAGCTGCCCAAACCTGAGATGGCAGCGCTGGAGAAGAAATTTTCAAGGTAAGTATTTCTTCTAAAAGGTAAGTGCAACCTGGGACAGTTCAGAGGCTATCCATTGTGGAATGTACTAGCCCTGACTGTCCCGAGGGTATTTTTATCTAAATTTCGTCCCCAAGGCCAGAACTCCGCTTTAATATGACCTGCTTTAGATGGCAATACATCATTTCAGTGGGGCTAATGTTAGGAATTCTTGACAATTTTAAATGATGGAATACCTTGTGCGTAAGGTACTCTATCCTCAAATTATGTGTTATGGGTATTCATTATTTGTACATGCCCCAAATGCAATGTGTGACCTACATCAAATATTGAAATCATGACATTATGTGGTAGATTTTATAAACAATCTTGGAATGTATTAATTGCTAACTACACAGGTTTTGAATGAGGAAAACATCTCCACATCTTTATATTCCCTCCATTATGCTTCAAAATCTGGTTTGATTATCCAAAATGCCTAATGCAATAATTTAAGTTTTTAAACAGAATTCACTGTTTTTTAACCAAATTGTTCATTTTTTTTTTTCATGCCTATTGAACATTGTTCCAGGAGTGTTGTGGAATGTATAGGTGATCTTAAGCAAGCCTTAAATGAGCAGTAGCTTCCTTACTGATATCCTCCCACAACCACCACTCTTGTTCATAATTTTTTTCCATCAGTCCATGAAAAAAGGTGATTGAGTTAGGTGATTTAACTCTCTAAATAACAGTTCTAACTGCACTAACCATTTAACACAACTGGAAGAAAAGCCTTAACCAAATACTTTCTAAATCTGATTACAGAACAGTAATACAGGACAAAGGTGGCATGAACCTTTTTGGTCTCACCAGGCTGGTTGCCTACAGGCTACAGAAGTGCTGGTTCTCAGCTGGCATGGACAGAGGAGTCCTGGCTTTGAACTGAATGTTAGATCAAAGATATTAAGAGATTTCTTAAGAAAAGCTGAGTTGTTAGCCTAGATATTTTTCAGTTTTGGCAAACATTGAATTTCATTGTCCAAGACAAGATTGGAATAGCTGTAAGGAAAAATTGCTACAATGATGTGATTTCTGTTAATAAAAGGAGCTTGGCCTTGGCATAAGCAGCAAAATGTTTAGGATTATAATGAGTGCCACACAAGCGGCATACTATAGAACATGACGTTATTGCAGAATGTGAAAGACTGTTGATTGCTGTACATTAGGCAGCAGGAGCTCTTAAAGGGAAATTACAATGCATATTCACTGAACACACATTCTGAACTGCTGCTGCGCATTTAATACTTGTGGTAGAAGGTAAAATGGATTTACAGAGATTAAATAACTCATTTTCAGTGTTTGATTATTTGACTATTTGCCTCTGCCCATGATGAGTAACATTGAAGTTAAATACTTTACTCATTCAAGAAAACCTGTAGTGAGAAAATATGGACTCTTCCATAGCTAGTAGATATCAGGAGCTATGATCTTCTAATCGACATGCTTTTCCCAGCTCATTGACCCATCCGTTATACATATGGTTTCTTTAGTAATCAGATAATTAGGAATACATGACTAATTGATTTACTAGAAGTTATGCATAAAAATTGTCTTTAAAAAAACTGTACTTATGGGTCTTATACTGTGTAAGTGATTCCAGACCTGTATGCCTTCACTAATATCCAGCTGCTTACAATTGTGAGTATTACATATTGCTTACAAGCTTTTATTGAGTAAAGATAACAAGGAAATGAATATATACTAAATTTATACAAAAATATAACGGCGAGTCGTGTTAACTAACATATATGACAGCTATGGTAAAAACAAAAATGATATAGTTCAAAAGAAAAATAGAAAAGGTACTATAGTTAAAGTGGTTGTAAAGGCAAAAGGTTTTTTTATCTTAATGCATTCTATGCATTAAGATAAAAAGCATTCTGTGTGCAGTTGCCCCTCTTATACTTACCTGAGGTCCATCTAGATCCAATGATGTTGGAAGAGTGTCTCGGATGCCCAGTGCTCTGCTTCTCATTGGCTTAGACAGCAGCATGGCGCCATTGGCTCCTGCTGCTGCCAATTAAAGTCAGTCAGCCAATAAGGAGAGAAAGGGGGTGGGGCCGGGCCGTAGCTCCTTGTATGAATGGACACAGGGAGCTGTGACTTGGCTCGGGTGCCCCCATAGCAGGCTGCTTGCTGTGGGGGCACTCAACGGGAGGGAGGGGCCAGAAGCACCAAATATGAACCCAAGAAGAGAAGAATCTTGGCTGCTCGCTGCAAAACTACTTCACAGAGCAGGTAAGTATACCATGTTTGTTATTTTTAACTAAACATAAAACAAGACTTTACAATCACTTTATGCTCATGTAGAGTGAATATCATCATATAGTTACACAATTTGCATATAAAAAGGTGGTAAATAATAGGAATGGAGGTTTAATATAAATCTGATGACAGAAATCGTAGATAATAGTGGGTTTTTATGTGGCAAAAGACGATAGAAGAACCAGGGGTCCCATTTATCACAAAAGCGGGATTCAAAGTCATGGATAGTGTGATTTTTTTTTTCTATTAGCATAATAGCCTCTAATCTAAAAATCACTTTCATAAAGAGAACCTCAGCAGATTTCCAGTTCAATGGAATAGCCCATTGCACAACAACTCAAACTGTGAGCTTCTCAGAAAAATATGGGCAGTCAGAAATATCAGTACATATTAAGCAGTTTGCCCAGGTCAGGTTAACTGGTTTACTAGCCAATTTGGTAGACAACTTAAATACCTCCCGGCAGACAGGAACTAGCTTCTTACATTCACAAAATATATGAAAAAAAGAATCAGGTAGAGGACAACCATGGAAACAGGAATGAGGGGCCTGCGGGTAGATAGTGTAGTTTGAGTAGGGTAGATTACCACCTTGTGAAACGCTGAGTACTGTTTCTAAAACCATAGATGACTTTGCTAAGTTAAACCACATGGTCACCTACTGTTGGTCTGAGAACTGCTCAGCAATCTCCTCCTCCTAACAGATAATATAGGGAAGTTTGTTTGTGGAGTTGACATCGGAAAGGGTATATTAACCACTTGCCGTCTGCTTACATTGATAGTACTGCGGCAAAGTGGCTCGTTATCGTCTGACGACGTAGATCTATGTCATCAGACACTCCCTTTTCTCTGCGCTGTGCGCGAGCCACTGGAGGCTCGCTCCCGCTGTATTCAGTCACAGCGGGAGTCGGGCCAGGGGAGGAGCAGCGGCGATCGCCGCTGCTCTTCCCCGATCGTCGGGGATCTAGTGTGGAGATCCGCCCGCCTGTGTAAACATAAGCGGGCGGATCTCCTAAGTGACAGGCAGGGTCAGATTGCAGGGTTCAGCATAGCTGAACCCTGGATATGTCCTTGTGTCACTCAGTCACCTCCCCCCACACACGTCAGTAAGCACCAGGCATACATTAACCCCTCCCTCTCCAATAAAATTAACCCCTTCCCTGCCAGTGTCATTTTTACAGTAACAGTGCATATTTATAGCACTGATTACTGCAGTAATGTCACTGGTAACCCCAAAAGTGTCAAAAATGTCAGTCAAGGGTCCGATCTGTCTGCCGCAATGTCGCAGTACCGCAAAAAAAATCGCAGATCGCCGCCATTACTCGTTAAAAAAAACCCACCAAAAATGACAGAAATCTTTCCCTTAGTTAGTAAACGCAATAACTTTTGTGCAAACCAATCAAAATACGCTTATTGTGATTTTTTTTACCAAACATAGGTAGCAGAAAACAAATTGGCCAAAAATTTAAAAAAATTTAGATTTTTACATTTTTTGGGGGGGAATTTCATATAAAAAAATGTGAAAAATATTGTTGTTTTTTCAAAATTTACGCTCTTTTTTTGTTTATAGCGCAAAAAGTAAAAACCGCACAGGTGATCAAATACCACCAAAAGAAAGCTCTGTTTGTGGGAAAAAAAGGACGTAAATTTAGTTTGGGTATGGCGTTGCACGACCGCGCAATTGTCAGTTAAAGTCGCACAGCACCGAATCGCAAAAAGTGGCCCAGACGTAAGACAGCAAAATCCTCTAGTGGTAAAGTGGTTAAAGAATGGAATTTAATTGCTTCCCTTGAGAATTGTCATGATAGATTTGTTTCATAAATCAAATAAGGGGAGAATAGAGGAAAAGCATAATGTGTAATATAAAAATGTCTAAACTGCAGATTAAAGTGAAAAAGGAGGAAAAGTCACAAAAGCAGAGACCTCTTGAAAATTTGAAAGAGTATGAGCCATTAGGCTGAAAGAAAGCTGTTTTAAATCTAGGATCTACTAAATTGGAGGTAGAGTATTGCATCTTCAGATGTAGACTCTCACAAAATGGCCATTGGAGTTGACATCTCGCTATGTATTATTAAGTATTTTATATTATAGGTTTGGAAAGTTAGCAACTAGGTAATTTGATGTCTATTTTGAGAAAGTCGGATTCCTAATTTAGTAGTTTGATCTCAGTGGTTGCCACAGTTGCTTTTGCTGGTTCCAAGCTACATACAGTACTCTAAGTAAAACATAGGTTATAGAGGTTATTCACATTATAAAAATCATTCCAGGAAATTATGAATTTTAATCATTTTCGCAATATATGTGCTACTTGAGGTTCTCCCTTGTATTTCCCTCATTTTCTGTTTTTGAATGGGGAAAATGACGTGCCTGGTAAAAGAGACGTAACTGGAGGCAGTACTTTTTAATAGATGCCATGGAAAAGCCAGATAGACAGATAGATAGTTTAAACAGTAGTCAACAGGCAAGCCCTGCTGTTGCTTTGAAATTAAAAAAGAAAAAGTTCTGAGAATACCAAACCACAGCAGAAATGAAAGAAATAAATTACTTAGAAAGCTGGGACGTGGTAAACTCAAACTATGGACAGGGATGTGTTTACTCCTCCGGAAAAAAATGGAAAGGGGGTATCAGCAAAAGGACACCAGGCAACACATTGGATCATGAGGAAAGTAGGGCACAGCCTACACAGATTGGGGTGAAAGTTTGTAAGGTGGGCCTGCATTGGTTGGTGCCATGTGGACCCTGGACCCACTCTATTTCTTTTTGAATGAGACACCCAACTGCTGTTTCAGAGAAACTGCGTCACCTAAAGCCCAAACTAACACATATTTCTGGCCTGAGGTCTGTCACCTAGAATTCATTTTCACTGCACAGCTGTCACTCCAGCACATTTATTCATTTACAGGCACACTGCAGCACACTGACAGTTCAGATTCACAAATAACAGCTCACAGTGCTGAGCACTCTTCTGTTTCTCATCACATACTACTCAGTGGTCACACAAATGCAAAATACGCTTATTGGGATTTTTTTGCCATAAATATGTAACAGAATACAAATTAGCCTAAATTCATGAAAAAATTTAATTTTCAATATATATTTTTTTGGGAACGTTATATAGCAAAAAGTGAAAAATAGTTTTTTTTTTCAGAATTGTCGCTCTTTTTTTGTTTATAGCGCAAAAAATAAAAATCGCACAAGTGATCAAATGCCATCAAAAGGAAGCTCTATTTGTGGGGAAAAGGACATCAATTTTATTTGGGTACAGCTTTGCACGACCGCGCAATCGTCCGTTTAAGTAATGCAGTGCAGAATCGCAAAAAATGGCCTGGTCATTAAGGGGGAAAACCTTCCGGTCCAGAAGTGGTTAAGTATTGTAAAAGGTGGGTACCACTCTCATCTTTTTAGGGACAAACACTTGTCAATGGGGTGTGTCTATTACAAGCTGGGTCCTAATGGCAACCTGGCAAAATGTTGAAACACATTGCCATTACTTTACCCAGAAAACAATGAAATTCTGTATGGGACCAAATCTGTTAATATATTCTATATGCAGATCACTTCTTATAATCACTTTCTGCTTCTCTTTGTTTAATGCGTTTGGTTCATGTCACTTTCCCACCTGTGCTCTGTTTATTACGAATACACAATTAGACATCAGTAACATTTCTGCAAGCGGAGTTTTCACGTTAAAATATATAAAACGCTGTCAAGTAACACAGGTTTTCTGTTTTACACTCTTGGGAAATAGGAATCTGACACAATGCCCTTTTTTTTCTACATGTTTCCAAATGCATGCCTTTGCATCAAGACACCGGAGCTTTCTGTTAATGACAAGACCTCTCTACAGACAGACATTGTGTCACTTGCACCTTCAGGCTATACCACATCACCTCAAAGCAAATGTTTACATATCTTTCACTTTTAAATATCATAAAACTTGCTGTCCACAAGCAGAAAGAACAGAGGGAAGAAATCCACGCTCAAGTATTGTACAAAATATATCTAAATATAATTGAACATGAATCACTCTTTAATTTGGAGCTTGTCATGACAGTGATGAAAAGTAGTATTTTGCTGTTGGTGTCGTGTATGGTGCCATCTGTGGAGAAACTTTAATTACAAGCTAACCCTCCATATGGACTGGAGTAGAAAACTGACATGTGGAGGTTAAAACAGATTTACCAAAATACTAAAGAGGATAAACTTCATTCAAAACAATATTTCTACAAAATATTATGGAATCCATGGTATATTCTGCTAAATATTTCTTAACAGATAAAATAAATATATTTTTGAAGTGCTCTTAAAATATTATGAACTATAATCCGTTTCTAAAAGATATGAAAAAACATTTTTGTTTTTTTTTATTTTTGTTATACTTATCTGCTGTGTGGAATGATTTTGCACAGAGCAGCCCAGATCCTCCTTTCTCAGGTCCCCCGCCAGTGCTCCAAGGCCCTTTCTCCTGCTGAGTGCCCCCACAGAAAGTAGCTTGCTATGGGGGTACCAGGGCTGAGCCGCTGCTCTGTGTGTCCATTCAGACATGGAGCCGTGGCATTTCTTTCATCATGGTCTTACTGACTTTGATTGACAGCAGCTGGAACCAATGGTGCCTCCTGCTGTCTCAGCCAATGAGAAGGGAGGCAAACCACGCCCCTGACGACGTCATTGTTGACGAAACGCCGCGTCGGGCGGGCAAAGGAGAGTGTGACGTCATTGCGCCGGAGGACGCAGCGGCCATCTTCTTGGAAGGAAATAACCCACAATGTTTATACGCTGAAGCCATCCTGATAGGATGTGAGTGTATTTTATGATTTAATAAAGCACTACTTTAATTTAACTTACTGCACTATGAGCCTTTTCACTATTTTTGGGGCCATATGAGGATCTGTGACTCATCTGCCATTCATGTTCCTGAGAACTTATGGAGATCTGTGGTTAAGTTTGGATGAACCAGCGTGGAGATTATTTATCTGGTGCAGTCTTATCAGCCTGATGGTAAGGGTCAGTGTGTTTGGTGACATCTGGTGGTGGTGATATGTTTAACCCAGCAATACCATCTTGGAATCACAGACATTTGCTGATTTAAACTGAATAGGACTACACACAGATTTTTTGGAATTTTTATACGCTTGTTCTCTAGCGCTGCACCTATTATTTTATATATTGTGTATGTTTATATCCTGACATATGTGCAACAGCTGTTGTCTTCGTTTTTTAAATATATCTTTTTTATTCGCTTTTATTGAATTGATTGTTCCAAGCGCAGCTCTTTCTTGTTTTATAATGAGGAGGGAGGGTTCCCGACAGCCAAGCCTCTCATGGAAAATTGCTTAATCGAGATGGGGCTCAGGTAAGTATTAGAAGGACTGAGGGGGGCTTCTGCACACAGAAAGTTTTTTTTATCTTAATACATAGAATGCATTAAGAAAAAAAAAAAAAAAAAAAAACCTTCTGCCTTTAGAACAACTTTAAGGTGTAACTAAAGCAAAAAGCAAAAATGTAATTGCAATTGCAGCTAACCAATCTCTAAATATGGGGGTTACACTTTTTTCTTTCTTTTTTAATAGGTTTTTATTTCCTTCATTTTCACCTGGATGTGGAAAAGTGCAGTGTGGTGTGGTGACAGTATACACATAGAGTCCAATTGCAGAGAACAGAACTTGTACCAATGCAGAATCCAGTAATTCCCAACACGCCCAGCGTGAAAGGTACCCATTCAGGAACATTCAAGGCAATATCAGCAACGTGTAGCAGAGCAGGTCTAGATGTGCCAACAGTGTCTGTTTTGAGGTGTGGAATGCAGCCTGGCTGGTCCCAACTGAAATGACGAGGTCTCCAGAAGGATGGGGTTTCCCTATCCTTTCCCTACTCAACTGGATGTCGCAGTACCACAAAAAAATTTGCAGATCGCCGCCATTACTCGTTAAAAAAAAAACAACAAAAATAACAAAAATCTTTCCCTTTGTTAGTAAACGCGATAACTTTTGCGCAAACCAATCAAAATACGCTTTTTGCAATTTTTTTTTTTACCAAACATATGTAGCATAAAACAAATTGGCCGAAAATGTTAAAAAATTTTGATTTCTACATTTTTTTTGGGGAATTTCATATAAAAAAATGTGAAAAATATTGTTATTTTTGCAAAATTGACGCTCTTTTTTTGTTTACAGCGCATGATCAAAAAATTGCACAGGTGATCAAATACCACCAAAAGAAAGCTCTGTTTATGGGAAAAAAAAGGACGTCAATTTCGTTTAGGTACAGCGTCGCACGACCGCGCAATTGTCCGTTAAATTCACGCAGTTCCGAATCGCAAAATAGGCCCTGGTCAGGAAGGGGGTAAAATCTTCCGGGGCTTAAGTGGTTAAAGGGTAACTCCACTTTAGTGGGGGGAAAAAAATAGAAAAAAAAAAAAAGAAAAAAACTATATAGCTTATACAATTGCAACACAAATCATATTGTAATTGAATGTTATTAAAAATTACCTTTCCTTTTCAATCTGCAGCTGTTGTAATTTTCTGAAAATGCAATGCAATATGGCTGCCTGGAGCTGTTCTGTACACAGAATGTGTACTGACCACACCCCCAGAAACATAATTTCCTGCTCGTGGTGTTGTTGGCTCACCAATTGTCCCAGAAGTCTGCACTAAGATACAAGTCAGATTTCTGGCATCCCCTGCAACAAAAACGTAATTTTTGGTGAGATACTCCCAATAGGAGCACGTCTAAAGGGATGCAGGCCAAGCCACTTTCCTCAGTAGAGCCCTGCAGCTGCCACAGCTGACAGATAATTATGAAACCACTCCCATTTGACCCACTCAGCACAGAGGCACAGAGGTGATTTCTTCAGAATAACAAAAGGTAGGAATCTGCAACAAAGTTTGTTAAAATCCTTGTATTGTACATAGATCACCCAGAGGGGAATGTTTTTCTCTCAACAAAAGTGGAGTTAGGCTTTAAATCCTCCGGCATAAGCTGTACCTTTTATCTGCAGCCCTCTCTCCTCTACAGTCATCCAGAGTAGAAGGTTTAGATGGTATTTCCCAGCTTTCAGGAGGCAGGGGGTGGGCATCTGATGTCACACACGGCACCGCACAGAGCACAGAGTTGACTGTAACCTGAGACCTGAGTAGAGGGAATAGACACACCCCCTTATATACAGCCTCATAGGAAAACATGCAGATCTGTGGCTGTTAATCACCTGCGGTTGTGTTTGGGGGGCATCTCCAAAACTGTCAGAAGTGACTCATGCAGATAACCGAGGAAGGAGAGAGGAGGCAGGAACCACAAGAAGTGCTATGGATTGAAGCAAATACACAATTTATGAGGATAAGTTTTGTTCATCTTTTATTTCTGAGGTTTATACCCACTCTAAGGGCTATGCCTACCTTTAAGACCATGTTACATGTTACACCCACAATCAGGGTCTAACATGGTGTCAAGAAAACCCCCCACCCCATAAATGCCTCTCTTTATGACAGTGTTTGGGGATTTTCCTCACCCACAGCAGCTGTCAGATTTTGGTATGAACAGAGATCTAGAGAAAGAGTTTGCAGGAACCTGTCATTGCACTCTCAATCTTCTGATGGCAGTTGCAATGCCTTGTAGGTTTATTTGCTCATTGCATAGCACAGTCTTAGGAAAGCACACACACTGCACATGTGGATTTCTAAATCAGCTATGTCCTGTATATAGATGGCTTCCAGAGACAACTATAGGTCACATGGGAATTGACAATGACAGAACTTTTTAAGCTGACCATAGACGGTTTAAAACTCAGCCAGTTCAGCAGGGACCTGCGGAAATTCAAACTACGTATGGGCAGGATGATCAACTTGTGCACAACTAGCTGATTGATCAACTTGTGTAAAACCACATTTTTCATGTGATTATTGCCAGCATCGATCATTGTGTGTTCTCCCAGAGCTGGGAAAGCTCCCCTGTGTCCCCCCCCCCTTACTGGGAGAACAGAATAGCTTTGCGGGAGGGATTCCCTTATCAACACTTTATGTTAAGGGGGGAATACAGTGATTTTCTTTCCTGCAACCCATCTATGGCCAGCTTTACTTACACAGGGCAGAAGCATTGTGTTTCAGGGTGCTTGTATCAAGCATCCGGTATTATGTTTGCAAGCCCACCCACTTAGTCAGGTATTTACAGTATCTCACAAAAGTGAGTACACCCCTCACATTTTTGTAAATATTTTATTATATCTTTTAATGTGACAATACTGAAATGACACTTTGCTACAATGTAAAGTAGTGAATGTACATGTACAAATGTCCAAATCGGGCCAAATTAGTAATTTTCCCTCCCCGGTTGCATGTGACTCATTAGTGTTACAAGGTCTCAGGTGTGAATCGGGAGCAGGTGTGTTAAATTTGGTGTTATTGATCTCACTCTCTCATACTGGTCACTAGAAATCCAAGAACTCTGAGGATCTGAAAAAAAGAATTGTTGCTCTACATAAAAATGGCCTAGGCTATAAGAAGATTGCCAAGACCCTGAAACTGAGCTGCAGCACAGTGGCCAAGACCATACAGCAGTTTAACAGGACAGGTTCTACTCAGAACAGGCCTCGCCATGGTCAACCAACGAAGTTGAGTGCACGTGCTCAGCGTCATATCCAGAGGTTGTGTTTGGGAGATAGACATATGAGTGCTACCAGCATTGCTGCAGAGGTTGAAGGGGCGTGGGGGGGGGGGGGTCAGCCTGTCAGTGCTCAGACCATACGCCGCACACTGCATCAAATTGGTCTGCATGGCTGTCATCCCAGAAGGAAGCCTCTTCTGAAGATGATGCACAGGAAAGCCCGCAAACAGTTTGCTGAAGACAAGCAGATTTAGGACATGAATTACTGAAACCATGTCCTGTTGTCTGATGAGACCAAGATAAACGTATTTGGTTCAGATGGTGTCAAGCGTGTGTGGCGGCAACCAGGTGAGGAGTACAAAGACAAGTGTGTCTTGCCTACAGTCAAGCATGGTGGTGGGAGTGTCATTGTCTGGGGCTGCATGAGGGCTGCCGGCACTGGGAAGCTACAGTTCAATGAGGGAACCATGAATGCTAACATGTACTGTGACATACTGAAGCAGAACATGATCCCCTACCTTCAGAGACTTGGCCTCAGGGCAGTATTCCAACATGATAATGACACCAAACACACTTTCAAGACAACCACTGCCTTGCTAAAGAAGCTGAGGGTAAAGGTGATGGACTGGCCAAGCATGTCTCCAGACCTGAACCCTTTTGAGCATCTGTGGGGAATCCTCAAATGGAAGGTGGAAGAGCGCAAGGTCTCTAACATCCACCAGCTCTGTGATGTCATCATGGAGGAATGGAAGAGGACTCCAGTGGCAACCTGTGAAGCTCTGGTGAACTCCATGACCAAGAGGGTTAAGGCAGTGCTGAAAAATAATGGTGCCCACACAAAATATTGACACACAAATATTGGGCCCAAGTTGGACATGTTCACATAGGGGTGTACCCACTTTTGTTGCCAGCGCTTTAGACATTAATGGCTGTGTGTTGAGTTATTTTGAGGGGACAGCAAATTTACTGTTATACAAGCTGTACACTCACTACTTTACATTGTAGCAAAGTGACATTTCTTCAGTGTTGTCACATGAAAAGATATAAAATATTTACAAAACTGTAAGGGGTGTACTCACTTTTGTGAGATACTGTATATAGCATTGACATTGTACACAGCACTTTAAATACAGAAGATTATACATTCAGGGCCGGTTTGCATTTAAATTGCACAGAAACTTCGTCCACATTTTTGTGCAATTCAGTGTTGTCAGATTTTTCATTTTTGAAATCGGACTGAATCATACCGAAAGTAGTGCATGCACTACTTTTCACACCTGTACTGCATTGGATCACATAGTACTATGGTACCATCCAATATAATGCAGACAAATATACCATGTTTGTGATCTGTATTTGGGGTGTCATAAGGAATACATTGACACCCACACAGATCACTAACCCAGTACGTTTTGAACACGGTGCTGGGAATGCTCACAAAATGCTAGTTTCTTGCACCCCAGTCTGGTGTGAATGAACCCCCACATTAGTCCTTCCCATAAAGGGAGCCAGAGTACCCAGAAGGAACTCATGCACGTAGAATGGAAGCATGTGCCCTCATTGGGATTTAAACTTGGGCTGACCCTTGTGGTAATTAAACTCTGCATAAAACCTCAATGTTTTGTAAAGTAATAGCAGTACTGAAAGTAAAAAATGCATTTATGGTGCTATGTCATTACAACATGTGTGGTTATTTTGAGTCAAGCATTGCACGCAATGTCCAGTTTTCGCCTTATTGTTCAAAGCCAAAACAGCATTACAGACAATTTCCTGGTTCTGTGGAAGGCTATAAACATTTTTGGAGCAGAGATTTTAACAGTACAGTAGAGCTACACACACAGCATACTTAAAAACTCATTTTCATGAGAGGCAATGCTAAGGTAAGCTAATATTTTTTTTTAGCATCCAAGTCAGTTGTGCCATGGGCCATAATATGTTTTTACTGCAGCTGGAACTAATGAGAGCTTGGAAAGCTATTGGAAGGCTGAATGGATGCCAACATACAATATGACTGTCACTGCAGATGAAGGTGCACAGTAGACCTGAAGTAACAAAGAAAAAAAGAAAAAAAAACTGTTTGCATGTAAACATGATCATCTAAGATATAGCCTTCACTTAGAAATGCAATCTTTTTTTTAGTAATGAGCCATAAAAATGAATCCAATTACATGCAACTGAAATCACAAACTGGTTTACTATGGGATTCTGAACTAACATGTAGAGGTTTAAGGAGCACCCATGTCTCTAGCATCCAATGTAATATAGAAGAATACAATATTGGGATCTTTAAAACCTAAAGTGTATAAAACATTGACAAAGTTCTTCTATTTTTTCTCCCCTTTGGTCTATTATATATACAGTACCATTAAAGAATTTTGTTATATTTGTATGTCTTGTTCAAGCACAAAAAAATACCCTTAGGGCTCTTTCACACGGCCGCTCCGATTTCTTCTTCCGCTGCGGCATTTTTTTTTTTTCACGGACACGGATGACACTTGTGTCATCCGCTCCGTATGTCCGCATATCATCTCATCCGTTTGCGGATGATATACGGACATAATGCATGTCTATGGGGATTGCGGATGTCAGCGGATGACACCGCTGACATCCGATTTTGCATCCGTTCCGTTTTTTTAACGGAAGAAAAATAGGGTTCTGTTCCGTTCCAAAAAACAGAACAGAACTGAAAGGAAGAAAATCGGATGTCAGCGGATGGTCATCCGCTGACATCCGCAATCCCATTGACATGCATTATGTTCGTATATCACCCGCAAACGGATGGGATGAAATACGGACATACGGAACGCCCGTGTGAAAGAGCCCTTAGATCTTGCCCGAAATCTACTAACCTTCTGTGTTCTTTGCTTGTGCTGCGTTCTTATCTGTTACATTGTTTACAACTATTCCTGTGGACTACAGCACAGAGACCTCACTCTTATGTTGTAGAGAAGAAGAGAGTGGGAGGTGTTTTAATGTTTCATCTCAATAAATAGTTCAATGAGTGCAAGACTGTAGTACAGGAAGGGTGCTGCTAGCAGGATCACCAAGTAAACTAAAAGGTAGATGAAAACTAAGCACAGACATTTTTGGTAATAAAACCTTTCCTTGTTAAAGGTCAGCCCCCCCCCCCCCCCATATAATAAATGGTTTTACAATGACAATTTTATTATTGAAAAATATTTAATTTGGTATCGGTCACTTTGAAGAATGTTTGGAATAATTAAAAACCTGTATAGAAAATAATACTCAAAATAGAAAAAATATTACGGACAAGGTTCTAACTAAAGCAGAAGGAAACCCATCCAGTTAACTGTTTCCAAAAACAGTTACATTTCCAGCACGTGCCGGAAATGTAACACTCCCATTGGTTGTGCTCTATATACATATACATACAATTAGTGTCATCAAATATATAAAACAATTATTTAACATGTGTTGCAAATTATAATAAAATAAACTTAAAATTAAACAAAATGTAATCACATATACTTGAAAATGCCGATGCAATAATGAATTAATCCAATTAAGAGCAGTCCAAAATGAAGTCCATGCAGACAGCCCCTTAATACATTCACTGTCCACAGATAGTGTTTCTCTTTCCATCCACTTCTCATTAGTGCTTAAATAGCAAAATTAGTGACACCACTTATGTGAACGTTTTGCTAATGCCTGACTGCTACATACAATTGTTCAGTTGCAGTGGCCACCATTGTTAAGAAATATAAATAGAAGTTTTGTTGGAATGCAATTCAGACTGTCCTCATCTAATAACCGTTGTTAAGGGGGTGCAATATAGTCCACTTATATAAACATGTGCACTGCACTCAAAAAATATCAATTGTTAACCACTATCAATGAATGATGCTACTTAATAAATATGAAAATTACATAAACAGGTGAAATATTAGCAATACTAATCAAATAATAATCCACAGTAGCGGACAAAAAAATCAAAATTGTTCTCACAAAAACATGTCAGCAAGTGAACTCTGTGATAAAGTGATAAAAGATATAGAATTATAACCAAAGTCCATCCAAAATGCCAAAATAAATGTCCAAAAAAGTGTAATGAAAAGTGCTG
This sequence comes from Pelophylax lessonae, assembly GCF_965119305.1. Lineage (NCBI taxonomy): Eukaryota > Metazoa > Chordata > Amphibia > Anura > Ranidae > Pelophylax > Pelophylax lessonae. Next base: position 148,593,317 of record NC_138768.1, read on the forward strand.
CCTGTAAATAATACACCGAGTATCCACCACCAAGGTGAATGGGCAGGTTCCTCTCCCTTAAGAATAACGCTCACCAGAAAATATTGCCATGCCATTCTTTCTCATGACTGGCAAATAACGCCTACATGTTGGTATATGTACCACCTTGGAGTTTCAGTCACCATCCAAATCCCATATGGATAGCCACATGTAGAGGGAAATAGAAAACACACCTCAAATAATGTGAAAACCTTAAGGTACCCTCTTTTAAAAAAAAAAAAAAAAGAATTGCACTTGCATTTAAAATAAATGAAACAAGCCCATATTAAAATTATTGTCAAGGGTCACAGTACAGTGGTCTTATCACCTGTGATGAATTGTAGCGGCCACTATCACTTTCTTACTAGACATTCTAACGTCACATCTGGTTGCCGCGTAGCCACTCCCCAACGTGTTTCGTCACATCCGACATTGTCACAGGGGCTTTGACTTTTTGCGTGCTACTGTGGATGATTATTTGATTATTATTAGTAACATTTCATCCTGTTTATGAAATATAGTTCACTTAACAAGGTTTTGGGGCCCGATCAAAATTTTGCTATGGCACCCAATGATTTCTTGTTTTACCCCTATGTGCAGGGAATACTCAGTGGAGTCAGAAGACTTGGTATACTTCATAAAACATAAACCTATTGCTCCTTTTTTTTTATTTGTTACTCTGTACAGTTAAAAAGTAGCAATAAATATAAAGCAGACAGAAATGTCCCTCCTACAGTACATTCTGGAATCAGTTTTTTCCTACTAAAATAATTGCATGGCACAAGGGGCACAGCCTGTACAAAAGGGCGTCATGATTTAGGTGTACCAGGGCAGTATTATGTCTAAATACAGCCGATGGCAAGCAAAAGAGGTAAAAACATTCCTACTTATATATAGTCTTATCCCCTGTGATGAATTGTAGTGGCCACTATCACTTTCTAACTAGACATCCTAATGTCACATCTGGTTGCCGTGTAGCCACTCCCCAACATGTTTCATCACATCCGACTTTGTCACAGGGGCTTTGACTTTTTGCATGCTACTGTGGATGATTATTTGATTAGTATTAGTAACATTTCATCCTGTTTATGAAACATAGTCCACTTACCAACATTTTGGGGCCCGATCAAAATTTTGCTATGGCACCCAGTGATTTCTTGTTTTACCCCTATGTGCAGGGAATATTCAGTGGAGTCAGAAGACTTGGTATACTTCATAAAACATAAACCTATTGGTCCTTTTTTTTATTTGTTACTCTGTACAGTTAAAAAGTAGCAATAAATATAAAGCAGACAGAAATTTCCCTCCTAAAGTACATTCTGGAATCAGTTTTTCCTACTAAAATAATTGCATGGCACAAGGGGCACAGCCTGTACAAAAGGGCGTCATGATTTAGGTGTACCAGGGCAGCAGGATGTCTAAATACAGCCGATGGCAAGCAAAAGAGGTAAAAACATTCCTACTTATATATAGTTATTTTTTTTTTAACAGCCTCATAATTCTGCTATTCTATTAGACAAAAGTGTTTCTTCTGCTGAAACTTTTATTTATCGCTTTTCCAAAAGGAGGAACAAAAGGTTATTTTAGGTAGCTATTTCCCTACATAGAGCCTTTTTTAACATATTGTGCTCTATCACCCTCATTATATGTTTGGTATTGTTTTTACAGAATCATTGTCCAGTAAGTCTATTTGAAAGTTTTGGGCTAAGCACGGTGAACTTTGCTAAACAATGAAAACACAGCAATGATCAATTCAATGAGACAGGTAGGAGTAGAAGCCCTGGAGTGTTCTGATGTAGCAGCTGCTGACATTGGCGAGATCTGCACTGCTGTTTTTTTTCTTAAACAGCTGAATGTACCCTCAACTGCCTGTTAATTATGATTGAGCAGAATCCCTGGAATTAGAAACGCAGACAATATACAGCTTATGTTTTACTGTATATTTTTGTCCCTTTGTTTTCAGAATAGCTTCACTGGTAACTTGCATGAAAAAAAGAACTGCGCACTATGAAAATGTGACAGCATACTAGTTAAATATTAATGCTGTTTTCAAGCAGCAAATCACGCATTGTGCTTAAATTGTGCTGCGCATATTGAGAGGTTCACACCAGTTTCAATTAAAGCCAGTGCAAGAGGAGGCTCTCCATCACTGGGGACCAGATGTGCTGTTCAGCATACTGCAAAAAATCTGGGTCACAAATGTTTTTTTTTTTTGTCACATGTCTGCTTTTCAGAGAACTTGTTTTATTTTATTTATTTAGATATATATTTTGTACTTACCTACATCGCTTGCTGTGCCTGGTAAACCCATTAGTGTTATCATTATGGGAAAAATCAGCCACTATTCTTAGAAACTCTGACAAGCATGATTTGCATCTAAATTGACCACATAACATAATCCCAAATTCACTTCAGAAAACCTTCTGTGAAAAAAAAAACATATTTGCTGCTTAAAGTGATATTAAACCCAAAAACAAAAATAAATGATATTATATCTTACATATTTTAGAATGTGGTTTCTGCATTCATTTTTTTTATGTTTGAACTCTTTTTTTTTTATCTTTTAATCTTGCCACTTCCTTTTACAGACATAGCAAAAATGGCAGTTAGAGGGCTGAAACATTTTCACGCTGACAGGGGTGCTTGCTATGATTAGCTTTTATTTATTGATGTAAAACCTTTATCCTAAAAGGATAAAAACTGTTGATTTTACTGCTCTTTCTATCTAAATCTGCTAGTGCACAGATGTTAAACAGAAGGCCCGCGGGCTGAATGCGGCCCCCCAGGCCATTTCATGTGGCCCCCGCACCTCTCCTGCAGCTGCGGCATCCCCCTTGTCTCTGCCCCCACCTTTTCTCTGTAGTCGGCAGCAGAGAAGACAGAATTCCTTTGCAAGATGCTGCACCCCTCTGTGCAGCTGCAGAAAGGCTCAACTTTGCCCCCCCCCTCTTAGCAGTATGCATCAGAGAGGAAGGCAGAACTCCTGCAGATCCTGCACCTCTCTGTGCAGCTCCAACACCACCTTGCCTTTGCCTCCCCTGGTCTCAGCATTCAGCAGACTCTGGAAGCTGACGCCAGCCCTCCTCTGGTTCTCCTTCAGACCCTGCATTTCCTCCCAGATCCATCCGCATCATCATTCTGGTAGCAGCACAAGGTAAAGGGGTGCATTGTGATGTAAGGAAGGGTGGGTGACTCCTGATGGTGGGGGGATCTTGACATCCCATGTAAGGGTATAAAGAGGCGTGGGGTGCTCTGGACATCTAATCCTACAGATAAAACCGGCCCTTTGAGGGCAACCATAATGCTGATGCGTCCCGCAATGAAATTAGGTTTGACACCCTTGTGCTAGTGTATCTAACACTCTCTCCAGACTGACAATGCTGCTGTGCAAAGGTGTCTCCATTTCTCCTTCATCCAGTGTGGAGACATACAAAGACAGGAAGTGCATTACTGGCCAGATCACTAGGTAAAAAAAAAATAACTAAAAAGCTTAAAAAGAAAACGAATGCAATCACCATGTTTAAGGATTGGTAAGCTGCACATTGAAACATTTTTGGGTTTAATACCTCTTTAAAGTACACCTAATGGCATTTGTTTAGATTTGAATAGAGTGGGGAGGGGTTAGAACTAGGGATCGACCGATTATTGGCAATGCTGATATATCGGTGGCCGATATGCACTTTCCCCGATAAATCGGAATCAACCCCTGAGGATACTGATATTGCCGATATTTCGGGAAAATGCTTGTACCAGAGTGATGCCTGCACCTAGAGGCATCACCCCAGTACCGGCGTCCATAGCCGACAGTCGGCTGTCTTTTAATGACAACTAATGCAGCTGAGAAGCCCCTCGGCTGTCATTACAAGGATTGGGAGGGGACGTCTCCCCCCTCCCGCCACCTTCTGCGGCTCGCAAGGTCTCCTGTCCCACCGGGAGAACCGGGCATCCTACCTGCTCGGCCACCAAAGAGAAGACCCGATCAAAGACGCATTCAGCTCTAATTGGGTCTCCATGTAAAAAACCCGGAAGTGATGTCATCACATCACTTTCGGGTACTCGGCGGCAAATTGAAAAAATGCAAGCATTCAAAACAGCCAAACTTGCCATTGAATGCTTTTAAGTGCAGAGGAAGGGTTTGGGGCCTTTTAGACCCCAGACCCTCCACCAGAGTACCTGTGAAAGATAAAAAATACATTTTTTTTTAAATGTCCGAAAATATCGACCGATACCGATATCCAATGACCAAAATATCGGTATCGGCACTAAAAAAACGATATCAGTCGATCACTAGTTAGAACATGTCTCCGTTTTTTTTATTGTGGTAAATAAACCCATCTAACACTAGACCCTTGGAATTCCACAGTTGCACAGTGCTCGGCTATCAGTGAAAAGGTCCAATGTGGCCCCGAAAAGTCAGCAGAGTTAGAATACGGTGTTTTCAACATGCTTTTGATGTACCCCCAGTAAATTGCAGAGGTATTTCCATGGAGTGCTGCCTTTTTTTTTTTAATTTTGAAGTATTCATTATTGTCTGTGTCCCTGTTAGAGAGAATCACTCTTATATTGTCCTGATCAGCAGTCTCACTGGGAATGGATTTAAGGGTACATTTAAAATTTTCCAGAACAGGAATAGAGAGATCTTCCAATGGGGACTCTTACTCTTGTTACAACTCCTTAGTTCTCCCAGTTCCTATTGATTCTACAGAAAAAGAAGCGAAGGAAACATTTTCTGAGACATTGATGGAAAATGATGGTGGGATGTCTTAATGGTCTCTATTAGTGATGAGCCGAACACCCCCCCCCCCCCTGTTCGGTTCGCACCAGAACATCTCGAACAGGGGAAATGTTCTAGTGAACATACGAACAATCACAAGTCCTCATTTTAAAGGCTTAAATGTAAGTGACTAGTAATGTATTCACTGCACCTGAGCAATGGATTATGGGGCGCTGATGACGTCAGAGCCCTATAAAAGAACTGTCAAACTCAGATAGAAGTTAGTTAGGCAGAGAGATTCTTAGGTTAAACAGCTGGCTTGGTGGTGTAGGTGCTAGAATATCGGGCTTACAAATGATAGGCTGTGCCTTCGATTCCCGGGCCAGCAGATGATTAATATTAATTATGGATATTAAATAAAACCTATTAAATTAATTATGGATGCGGGGACTCGAAGTTCCCACAAAGAAGCCCATTGGTTCGCCATTCAGCGAACAGGCAGTGTTCGAGTCGAACTTAGGTTCGATTCGAACACGAAGCTCATCACTAGTCTATATCAGCCAAAAACACAACTGGGTTTTGTCTGAGCTCAAAACTTTAGTTTGAATTTCAGCTGAAATGTAACAGCTACAGCCATGTCAACTGGCTGACTTACACGGTGGAACTAATTTATTGAAGAAATAGAGGTTGTTTACTTATAAATACAATAAAGTGAGAAATATTAGTAAACCTGGTATTGGAAAAAAAAAAGGATATTTACTTGCACATGATTGGGTATTCAACGGCAACAAAGCTTTACCGCATTCACTTGCATATATTTTGCAAAGTAAACAGCCTCTCCTACTTTAATAATTAATCCAACTGTCTCTCAACAATAAAATAAAATAAAAAAATAGAAGATTCTTTTAACTTCAGTGATCAGTTATCTCAAATGAATGTACATTTAGAAGTTAGGAGCCAGAATGTGAGGTTAGATATTTGATTGAACAGACACAGTCAGCTCTCATGTGACCTGTGCATGCACAGTAAGTACATAAGGAAGGGTGTGAAGCTGAATGTATTTAGGGTCTGTTCACATATGTGGCCAGGGGGGCAATAAAACTGGCAAGTTGAGCTCCGGTTTTACCATCTACACCTGTCCATCTAAACACTAACATATAGCCGCTCACGTCTGTACATGTGCCACGCTGTGATGCTGTGCTTTGTGGCTGTGGTAAAAATTAAACAGCATGTCACTTTTGGTGGATGATGGAGCAACTGAATGCAACTAATGCAGTTATGTGGGCCATGCCACAACTTCATGCAATGCATGTAATTGCAGCAAGGTAGCATGACAATTGTAAGGTCAAACATCTCTAAAGAGTGATTCAAGTGGGGAATGCTTTTCAGAGGAACAACAGTCCCTGAAGCACTAGTGAATGAGCACTTAAAGCAAACCTGCCCTGGAAGAAATATGGGAGCTGCCACTGCTGCTGAACTGCTTATGCTATCTGGCTGGCTGTAGTGCTCATACACTGGCTTTAACAGTCCTATGTCACCGACTTAGAACACATCAGTGTTACCTGCAGGAGAGCAAGTGGGTCACCATGATTGCCAAGCAACTGCCATTTTTAGAAGGAGGATTCAACAATAGCCGCATATTGTTTCTCCCATAACAGTGTTACTTTCAGGGGGAAGGTTTGGATTCTTGCAAATGTCCAAATGTAAATAATTATCTTTAATGCAAGCAATCTGACTTTAATAATTGTCTAAATTCAGCAAATTATCACACCTGTCATCTACTTTCAATTTCCGTACTTCCTAAGGATTCATTTATCTCTAGTTCTTCTTCATCATCCCCCGCTGCTTTTGTGTTAATTCTGCACACACACATAGGGTGCTGGAAGGAATGGAAATAGGAAGCCAAGTTCATGTATCATGTATGAAAGCTACAATCAGGGAACACAGCAAGCTATTCCAGGATATAGTGATTAATGTGTTTCTTGTATATGCTCAGATACAGCTCCCATGCTCTGACTGTTAAGCAGTAAAATAACCAGACAGCATGGTTATGATTACTTAGAAATGGCAGCTCTTAACAAAATAAAAAATATGGTCATTCTGTAAGACATAAGCATTGTTCCAAGCAGGGTTCAAAATACATTTTCATATTTTAATTCCCTCATCAGAGTGCCATTGTGGTCTGTAAGACTGGATGGTGTCCAAGAGCGTGCCTAGGTAACTGGCCACCAGAGCCACTCCTTCCATGAAACATTCAAAAGTCAGTACAATTCCTGCTATACTGTGTCCCATGGACACTTTGGATGCCATCCCGATTTTGGCCTCTTTTTCCCCTTGGTTGCTAGGATGCTGCTTAAGTAACTAATGACAGTGTATTTTGGCCTCCAGCCAAAGGCGTAAGTAGAACCTTCAGGACACTGGTGCAGAAACCTTGAAGGGCCCCCCGACCTCTAGCCTCGTCCCTTTCCTCTGAGCCCAGAGCCCTTCCCACTGGTTCCAGGACCCTTGACGGTCTTGCAGTGGATCCCTTTCACATGTTGTGCAGCAGACACACTTCCTTCAGTCTTGGGCCCCGCCATGGTGGTGGAAGGCCAAGGCCCAGTCGCAACCCTGGTAGTTCCGCTAATGGTGTCAGCGTGCACGTGGTCAGTAAAACAGTGGACATGGTCAGTAAGGCAGTGGACATGGTCAGCAAGGCAGTGGACATGGTCAGTAAGGCAGTGGACATGGTCAGTATGGCAGTAGACGTGGCCAGTAGAGCAGTGGACATGGTCAGTATGGCAGTGGACAAGGTCAGTATGGCAGTGGACATGGTCAGTATGGCAGTAGACATGGTCAGTAGGGCAGTGGACATGATCAGTAGGGCAGTGGACATGGTGAGTAAGACAGTGGACATGGTCAGTAGAGCAGTGGATATGGTCAGTATGGCAGTAGACAAGGTCAGTAGGGCAGTATAGATGGTCAGTAGGGCAGTGGACATGGTCAGTAGGGCAGTGGACATGGTCAGTAGGGCAGTGGAAATGGTCAGTATGACGGTGGACATGGACAGTATGGCGGTGGACATGGTCAGTACAGGCGGTGGACATGGTCAATAGGGCGATGGACATGGTCATTAGGGCAGTGGACATGGTCATTAGGGCAGTGTAAACAAAGATAATTAGGGGAATGGAGGACATCAGCCATGAGGAAAGACTACAAGCACTGAACTTATTCTCTCTGGAGAAGAGACGATTGAGGGGGGGATATGATATCAATGTACAAATACTGTACTGGTGACCATAGCATAAGGAACAAACTTTTCAGAGAAAGGAAATTCAATAAGACACGGGGCACTCGCTAAATCTAGAAGAAAAGTAGTTTAACCTTAAACTACGTAAGGGGCTCTTTACTGTCAGAGCAGTAAGGATGTGGAATTCTTTTCCACAAGCAGTGGTCTCAGCAGGTAGCATTGTTAGTTTAAAAAACTATTAGATGGGCACCTTGAAGAACACAACATAAGGAGATATACAATGTATGTGTAGCACCACCCCCGCAGGAGCTGCTGATTATGTTATTGGGTCTACACCCTGCCTAACAACCCTATAGAACTGGCTCGATCCCTCCTCAGGCACAACTGACCAGAATAGGACTGGACCTTCAAATGGATACACAGATTGGACTACAATACTTCAATATGCAACAGTGACTTATTACCTTCTTCAATGGTAGTCTTTCTGGGTGACACAATGGAACAGCACACAGGATTGTAATTAACCAAAGCTTAATTTACTGTATATCAAATTAAGCAAGTGAGATACAATGAAATACGATTATTTTAAAGGGTTACTTAAATCGGCTTCAAAAAGATAAAAGAAATATCCCACACTACTCCCTCATTGATGCTAGACACAGTACAAGATAGATAGGCCTATCTGAGTCCCTTCCCCAAAGTCCTCTTCTTTCTTCTTCTTGAATCTTCGCTAGCAAGATAACTGCGCAGATATATTTGTAATCCGCATTAGGAATGAAGATCAAGAGAGAGAAAAAGAGCAGTGAGCTGTTGGTTGTCACCACAGGGTATCTGTGTAGCTGAGCAATAACTTCTGTGAGAGAGATGGGCCTCTGGCGACTCCTTTACAGATATTATTGTTTGTCTATGAATCTCCTGAGAGAGTATGCTGATCTACCCCGGGGTTTATCACCTTCTGTTACACTATAGCTATCTGTGGATAACGTTACTTCTTTTGGTAGATAAAGTCAGGTTTGGGCAAGTGCCCTCTCACCAACAGGATTTTCCCTTAGAACTCTCCACGGCTGTCTTAGTCTCTGTTCTCTGTCCCCAGCCGCGCGAGGTGTTTGGGGTGGATGGCTCCGGTCTCTGCAAACAGCGATGGGACCTCTGGGAAGGGTCTCTTGCTTTGCATGGAACGTTTCAGCGTCGTCACTTCAGGCCCAGAGGCTTCGGCCTAGCATGCAGCATCAGCCCACAGCGCTGGCTTCCTGCTTGTCTCACTGTGTCTCTCCCAAGAGACTGAGCCTGGCTCCTCCCTTCCTTTATAAAGCTTCCCCCAGAAGGCTGTGCGGTGAAGCAGTGCATCCTGGTAGTCCAAGAGCACTATGGATGATGAAGTCTCTCAACTTCCTGAAAGGAAAATCACATCACAAGAAATTCCCTAGTAGCTGCAGTGTGTCGTTTTGGCCACTAGATGGAGCCGAGTTCCTCTCAAATGTCAAACAATCATCTTTCAGGCATATTAAACACCGCTACACACTCCCCCCACTTAAGAAACTTTGGTCCCCAAAGAGGACAACAGCATGTACTCCAGTGCATATGTTGGCAGTACACAACAAAAACATTAACATATGCATAACAGGGAATTATCTTCCTTTTCATAAGCAGAATTCAAACTCAACAACTGCATATTACAACACAGGTTCGACATAGGAACCTCCCACCAATTGTCAGGGGAGGGAAGGTAATTCTGTTCACAGACCCCCGACACTTGGGTGGCTTGTACAGATGTGCCTGGGGGTGAGCTAGGGTTGTCCTCCACCAAATCTGCGGTGGAAGAACTAGGCTGATCAAGAGATCGTTTGGAAGTAAAGATAGCTTCTTCCGAGCATTCACCCAATTGGTCATAGGTCAGTCTTTTGGGTGGGTGAATGACTCTCCTGTCCCTCTGTTCTTTGGGAGGCACGATCTCAGAGGTACTAGGACCAGCCACTTCTGGGGATTCTTCAATGTCCTCCTCCTCATGTTCCAACACACAGGAATCTGATGTTTCAAGAGCGGTCAGTTCTTCTTCAGAGAAAGGTGCAACCTCCTCCTCAGGATCTTCATCATCAACTACTTCTTCTGGGAGCATGTGAAAAGGTATGAATTCGGGGGCTTCTGCCCGAAGGGTTCCTCTTTCAGCCGATTCGGATGAAGACAGGGAGGCAGGTGTGGGTTCTGGTAACTGAGATGACCACATCCAGTCAGGTACCTCCTCTTCATCTTCCAGATCTTCAGATGAAGAATTTCCCTCCCTCACATCTGGGAGTGTCGACTGAGATCTGGTGACTGGTCTGGATAGGCGGGAGGTCGAAGGGGTATCTGGCGAATCTACGACAGGAGGCATGCGAACTGCTTCAGAGAGAGGCAGTAGATGGTTCCTATGCCAAGTCTTCAATGGGCCCACACTTCCTTCAGGCCGAATTTGATACACAGGGAGGTTTGGTAGTTGCTTGCAGATAACATAAGGTTGGGATTTCCAGCGGTCTGCCAACTTGTGTTTTCCCGGGACACCCAAGTTCCTCAACAATACCCTGTCCCCGGGTTGCAAGTCTTGGATCCGAACTTTTAAGTCGAAATTCCTTTTATTCCTCAGTCCACGTTGATCAGATGTGGCCTGAGCTTTATCATAGGCCGATTTCAGACTCTTCCGCAGTCGGTCCACATATCCCTTGTGCGATGCTGAAGAGGTGTGATCGGGCGAGATGCCAAAGGCCAAATCCACTGGCAACCGAGCCTCTCGTCCAAACATTAGACGATAAGGGGAATATCCAGTAGCATCACTGACAGTACTGTTGTAGGCATGCACAATGGCAGCTACATGTTTGCCCCAATGCTGTTTCTTCTCTGAGCTCAAAGTCCCCAACATGTCCAAAAGAGTCCTGTTAAATCTTTCCGGCTGGGCATCCCCTTGTGGATGGTAGGGAGTAGTTCTAGTCTTTTGGATGCCTAACAGATCTAACAGTCTCTTGATCAGTCTGCTTTCAAAGTCTCTTCCCTGATCTGAATGGAGGCGTTGTGGTAACCCATAGTGTACAAAGAACTTTTCTACAAGAACTTTGGCTACCGTTGAGGCCTTCTGATCCTTTGTTGGGAATGCTTGGGCGTATCTGGTAAAATGGTCTGTTATCACAAGGACATTCCCTTGGCCACTCAGATCAGGCTCTAGGCAAAGGAAATCAATGCACACCAGTTCCATGGGTCCCTGGCTTTGCAGATGGCCCATTGGGGCTGCTTGACGTGGCAGAGTCTTCCTTTGTATACATCGGACACAAGAATGACAGTATCCTTCAACTTCGGCCCTCATACAGGGCCAGTAGAACCTGTCTCTGACAAGCTGAAAAGTTCTTTCAGGTCCCAGATGGCCATGATTATCATGAAGAGCAGCCAGAACTCTCTCCCTGTATTTAGCTGGTAAGAACAGTTGCCACTTCTCCTCCAGATCTTCAGATGGGCCTCTTCGGTAGGCCACCCCTTCTCGGATCTGTAACCGGGTCCACTCTCTATGCAACAGGCGGGCCCCCTGAGGAGAATCGGTTAGAAGCAACTCAGGGCGCTGGATCTCCAAGGCTTCCAAAAGAAGTTTTCCCAGAGGGTCTTCCAGCTGCTCCTTCCTCAAGTCCCTTTTGGATAGCCGGGGTAAATCTTCCCCTTCAACCTGGGTCCCCCTGCAATAGTATTTGGGTACCCCGACAGCCGAAACCCCAATCTCTTCGGCTCTTGATCCTCCTCTGGATCGAAGTTCAGTTCCCTGATATAGGGCACGCACCCCTTCTGGAGCCAAATGGGTCCATTCTTCATCAGGTTCGTGTGGTGCATGCAACCTTCTGGATAGGGCATCTGCATCCCTGTTCCCGATTCCTGGCCGATACTTCAGGCTGAAGTTGAAGCTAGAGAGGGCAGCCAACCATCTGTGTCCTGTGGCATCCAGCTTGGCTGTAGTCAACAGATAGGTAAGGGGATTATTATCCGTCTTGACAATGAATTCAGCTCCGTACAGGTAATCTTTCAATTTGTCAACCACTGCCCACTTCAAGGCCAAGAATTCAAGTTTGTGGGTAGGATAATTCCTTTCAGCAGGTAGTAGACTCCTGCTCACGTAGGCGACAGGTCGCAAGTGACCCTCATGTTCCTGGTAGAGTACCCCACCCAGCCCATCTCGGCTGGCATCGACATGCAGTTCATATGGTTTCATGGGGTCTGCATAGGCCAGCACAGGGGCAGTGGTTAGATTCTTTTTCAGCTGAATGAAAGCCCCTTCACATTCTGGGGTCCACTGATCCTGGATGGATTCCTTAGCCTTCCGGGGTCCCATGGTGGACTTCGTCGGCTTGACCAGTTCAGGAACGTCATCTTCCTCGTTCTTTAGTAGCTCATTGAGGGGTCGGGCAATCTTGGCGAACCCCTCCACAAACCTCCTGTAATAGGAGCAAAAGCCCAGGAACGACCGAAGTTCGGTCACATTTGTAGGTCTCGGCCAGGAGGAGACAGCATCCAGCTTGTCCGGGTCGGTGGCTACCCCTTCTGCAGACACGATGTGGCCCAGGTAATGGACCGAGGATTGATAGAACTGACACTTCTCAGGAGAAAGTTTCAGGCCTTCTTCGTGTAGCCTCTTCAGGACCTTTTCCAACCTCTCCTCGTGTTCTTCCAAAGTCCTGCCAAACACGATAACATCATCCAAGTATACCAGTACCTCTATCAAATTCATATCCCCAACAGTCCTTTCCATCAGCCTCTGGAAAGTAGCAGGGGCTCCTGACAACCCCTGCGGCATGCGATTGAACTCAAAGAACCCCACGGGGGTTATGAAGGCTGTCTTCTCCCGGTCTTCAGGGTGCATGGGGATCTGATAGTACCCACTCTTTAAGTCCATCACACTGAACCACTTCGCCCCTGACAGGCTCTGTAGGGCGTCTTCAATTCGAGGAGTGGTATACTGGTCTGGGATGGTTCTTCTGTTCAGTGTTCGGTAGTCGATACAAAGCCTCAAAGATCCGTTTTTCTTCCGGACTACCACTATCGGAGAAGCATATGGGCTCCTGGATTCTCGAATAACCCCAGTCTTCTTGAGTTCCGCCAGCTGCTGACGTAGATCTTCTAAGTCACCCAAGGGAACTCGCCGGACTCTTTCTCGGAAAGGTTTGTCCTCACTCAGGCGGATCTTATGAGTGGCACTCCTGGCGCAGCCCACGTCAAACTCATCCTTAGAAAATATTCCTCGCCATCGAGCAAGTTGTGCCTTGGCCCTCTTCACCCATTCCGGTGGGAGGGCAGCGCTTCCAGAGCAGAGCTCTTCTATGACAACTTCACCACTTCCCTCCTCTTTAAGATCAGATGGGACAACTGGGGTAGCCGGGTTAACTTGGCCCAACAGCAATCTGGCCGGTACCTTCACCGGTGTAGTAGAGGTGTTTCTGACACTCACTAAAACCCTTCCACGGTTTTTCTGTAACACCTTCAAAGGGATCACTTCAGGGATTACTTCTATCCCTCTCTCCTCTTCCTGTGGACCTGATTCAAAGATGATAAAAGGGCCAGGCTGTTTCCATGTGAGTTTAACTGAAGCTTTCAGACAAGCCACCTCTCCTGGCTGCAAGACCTTTTCTGTTCTGTCCAACTTCCAGAGTCTTCCAACTCCTTCTGCAGGAGTCTCTTGCTCCAATACTAGTCGTTGATAGGCCTGCCGTAGCATGGGGTGAATCCTTGGCGCTGGAGAATCCTGTCCCTGGACCAGTTGTGTCAGGAGGCGCCTTACTAGGTCAGTGTTGGTCCCTACAATGAGAGAGCTTTTGTTGGCCCCTGGCGGACGAGGACAGACCACCGCTAGGGTGTCAAAGGTTTCAGCTTCACCAGCCACTGATGGGTCAAAGGTCAACTTGATTGGCAGATACCCGTCATAGGGAAAACTTTGAGTCCCGATACCCCATATCTCCAGATCTTCCAACTTCTGCAGAGGTAGATGGGTAAGGTGTTTATCATAGAAGTCTCTATACAGAAGAGTCACTTGGGCCCCAGTGTCGAGGAGGGCTCTTGTGTAAATTCCTTCTACCTGGACGGAGACTACAGGGGAAGGCCCGACCAAGTTAGTTGGGAATTCTCTTGAAGTGGCCTTGTTGTCTGATTCAGTTCTCTGCACCCAAGCTCTTTTCTTCTTTCTTTTTTTTCTTGGATTCAGTCCCCGCTGGGCACGGTGTGCATTGATTTTCCTCCCCCCAGTAGCCTGGAGTATAGAACGAGGGGCGTTGTACCTAGATCTTACTCCCTGACTCAGTTTCCCTGAACCAGTGAGCCTCCTGGAGTCCCTTGAAACTGGCGGGCACCCGGTTGACTCCTTCACCGGGGGCCCTCTGAAGTTTTCCGCTGGCTTGCGAGGTTTTGAGAAAACCTTTCCTGGGCTGGGACATACTCCTCTAACATGACCTACTCCCCCACAGTTGAAACAAGTTAACAATCTTGTAGGTCTCGGTTCCGGATCTGCTCTAAGGTTAGCAGGTTCATCTGGCTTCTCTGATATGTTCCCATTAGGTAGAGTGGATGCCTGACTAGTCAGGATAGACACCATTTCTATCAACTGGGACACCTGGGTCTTTAGGAGTTCAACTTGCGAATCACCTTCTTCTACACTTATCACTCTGACTCGAGCAGTTGAGTCAAACTGCCGACTCTTCTTTTTGTTGTCCAACATGACCTCTTCCTCTCTGACCATTCGAATCAGGTCAGGGTATTCTAGAATGCCACCGTCTTGACGAGTTCGCAACAGTATGGCAATGGGATCTAAAGGTTGAGCCCCTCTCAGCACCTGCCGTGCACGAGTCTCATCTACCTTCCGGGGGTCTATCCCTTTCTTTAACAGGATCTGGTGGATGATCTTATCCAGGCGTCTAATAAATTCGGACAACTTCTCTTCCTCTTCTTGGTAACAGTGGTCTAACTGGTAAAGAAGTTCAGCCACGTTCTCCGTCCGACCAAATACATCTTGTAGAATGTCTAGATAATCCTGTGCAGTACAGTTCTTTTTGCTTAGCTTGAGATTACGTACGGCCTCTAGTGCAGGTCCCCTTAAACTTTCTGTGATTCTCTGTTTCTTATGCTGTTCTGGTACCTCCCACTCTTCCAAAGCCTGAGTGGCGGTATCTAACCACTCTTCAAACCCATCTTCTGTTGAAGGCACAGGCTGTTTCCCAGAGAATGTCCTGAGCTTCCTATATCCAGTCATCAGATAGTTTGGGGAGTCCTTACTACATTTTGCTACGATTTCCCCGAGAACAGCACACAGTTCTGAGCTAAAGGTAGACAAAGGTGGTGACTCTGGACTTCCTTCTTGGACACCTTTTTCTTTGCTGGATCCCCCAGGAGTGGTGGATGAGGGACCTTCAGTAAGGACTTCTGGATGTATTAAAAAAAGTTCTGTTTGGTCAGTAGTCTTTACACTGGTTCCCTTAAAGTAATCGGGGACCCCCTTCCTCCACTCACACAATGCATACGTGTGTGGAACGGTGGTGTCTGTCTTTATGTCAGTCACCCAGAATTTCCTGTCTGTGGACAGTGCCCTTAAAACTGGGAGGAGTTTTTCCTCAGTCCAGACCTCTCCCTTGATTTCAACCACCAGGCCATTTTCCACTATGACATTCTCTTCCCTGCACCACTCGGCTGCAGCGGTAGGATCCATTTCTGCGTTGAGGGGGATTCTGTGGCTGAGAGGGTTGTGTTGCAGGACTGTAGAGATCCCGGACGAGCCCCCACGTGTAGCACCACCCCCGCAGGAGCTGCTGATTATGTTATTGGGTCTACACCCTGCCTAACAACCCTATAGAACTGGCTCGATCCCTCCTCAGGCACAACTGACCAGAATAGGACTGGACCTTCAAATGGATACACAGATTGGACTACAATACTTCAATATGCAACAGTGACTTATTACCTTCTTCAATGGTAGTCTTTCTGGGTGACACAATGGAACAGCACACAGGATTGTAATTAACCAAAGCTTAATTTACTGTATATCAAATTAAGCAAGTGAGATACAATGAAATACGATTATTTTAAAGGGTTACTTAAATCGGCTTCAAAAAGATAAAAGAAATATCCCACACTACTCCCTCATTGATGCTAGACACAGTACAAGATAGATAGGCCTATCTGAGTCCCTTCCCCAAAGTCCTCTTCTTTCTTCTTCTTGAATCTTCGCTAGCAAGATAACTGCGCAGATATATTTGTAATCCGCATTAGGAATGAAGATCAAGAGAGAGAAAAAGAGCAGTGAGCTGTTGGTTGTCACCACAGGGTATCTGTGTAGCTGAGCAATAACTTCTGTGAGAGAGATGGGCCTCTGGCGACTCCTTTACAGATATTATTGTTTGTCTATGAATCTCCTGAGAGAGTATGCTGATCTACCCCGGGGTTTATCACCTTCTGTTACACTATAGCTATCTGTGGATAACGTTACTTCTTTTGGTAGATAAAGTCAGGTTTGGGCAAGTGCCCTCTCACCAACAGGATTTTCCCTTAGAACTCTCCACGGCTGTCTTAGTCTCTGTTCTCTGTCCCCAGCCGCGCGAGGTGTTTGGGGTGGATGGCTCCGGTCTCTGCAAACAGCGATGGGACCTCTGGGAAGGGTCTCTTGCTTTGCATGGAACGTTTCAGCGTCGTCACTTCAGGCCCAGAGGCTTCGGCCTAGCATGCAGCATCAGCCCACAGCGCTGGCTTCCTGCTTGTCTCACTGTGTCTCTCCCAAGAGACTGAGCCTGGCTCCTCCCTTCCTTTATAAAGCTTCCCCCAGAAGGCTGTGCGGTGAAGCAGTGCATCCTGGTAGTCCAAGAGCACTATGGATGATGAAGTCTCTCAACTTCCTGAAAGGAAAATCACATCACAAGAAATTCCCTAGTAGCTGCAGTGTGTCGTTTTGGCCACTAGATGGAGCCGAGTTCCTCTCAAATGTCAAACAATCATCTTTCAGGCATATTAAACACCGCTACATATGGTTAATAGCAAACACACACTTACACACATTATGGGTTGAACTGGATGGACTGATGTCTTTTTTCAACCTCACTAACTTTTTAACTATGAAATGGTCAGTATGGCAGTAGACATGGTCAGTATGGCGGTGGACATGGTCAGTATGGCGGTGGACATGGTCAGAATGGCAGAAGTCGGTCCAGAAGTTTTTAATTTTTGGTATTATGTTTTTAAATATTTTTTACCATTTTATTTTATTTTACAATTTTATTTTTTATTGTTTTTATAATTTTTTAGGAGCCCTGTTAGGGGGGCTTTGCTGAGATATCAGGGGGAGAGGGGAGGGGGGATGCCAGTAGTGCTGAGGGGGAGGAGGGGCTAGGGAACACATAGGAAACAAGTAATCTGGATACAGGCCCAGTGTAAGGATTTTTGTCTACAAAGGCGAAGGTGCATTTTTTAGCTCTCTGCTCTGCACCACCATCCCCCCGCCAAGACTGCCACACATGGTAACACCTCCTGTATTAGAGTGCCTCAATCTGGATGAGGGAGTACAGGGGGCACCTTTAGGTGGGGAGGAGCGTTAAAGTTAGTAGCAGATTTAAATACACTGACAAACTGAAGCCAAACTCCAGCTAACTCCAGCTAAATAAAAGCTGATCAATGTAAGCACCCCTGTCAGTGGGAGATGGATTGTCATATCCCTCTAACTGCTACCCCTGCAAGAGAGCTTGTTCTGTTAAAAAATAACAGACTTACTAACCAGATCACTAGATGAAAAAAAAAGAAAGTCTAAACAAGAACACTAATGCAGCCACCCCATCAACAAAGCGTACCTAAGCAGTGTTACAGGAGGAGGGCAGTGGAGGACAGTATAGGGGGGCAGTGTGATGGGAGGGGGCAAGTGTTACAAGAGGGGGGCAGTGGAGGACAGTATAGATGGGCAGTGTGATGGGAGGGGGCCAGTGTGACAAGAGGGGGGGGCAGTGTGATGGGAGGGGGGGCAATGTGATGGGAGGGGGCAAGGGATGGCCGTATGGGGAGGCAGTGTGATGGGATGGGGGCAGAGTGGCAAGAGGGAGGTAGTGTGACAGTAGAGGGGCATTGTGATTGGAGGGGCATAATGTGATGGGAGGGGGCAATGTGACAGGAGGGGGGCCAATGTCACAGGAGGGGGGCAGTGTGTGACAGGAGGGGGGCAGTATGGGGGATAGCATGATGGGAGGGGACAGTGGAGGGCAGTATAGGGGGACAGTGTGCCAGGAGGGGGCAGTACGATGGCAAGTGGACAGTGTGATGGGAGGGGAGAAGTTGAGGGCAGTATGGAGGGACAGCATAACGGGAGGGGGGCAGTATGGGGCAGGGGGGAGCAGAGTGACAGTCAGTAGGACACCTGGAACACTATACTTGCTGGGCAGTGTATTCCTTTACACTCTGTGGCAGAGATTATGTTTGTGTCTTACCAGGCAGGAGCAGCCTCGGGGCTGGGAGCATTTCTCCTACAGTGCCCAGCTGCAGGAACAGCTTTGAAGCAAGAAGAGGTAGTCAGAGCCAGATTCAGGTGGTGGAGCTGAGAGGTGGTCCTAGGTACGGATGACTGCTTGTCACTTGTCAACATTGTGTATGCAGCTAGCACCAGGGTGTAGGAGGTTTGGTGGGGCGGCATATAGTAGAACCAATCCCACTCTTGCAGCTACTGAAAGCCCTGCAGGATCCAGGAGGAGGACGGAGGAGATTGGTTCTCCTATATGCCACCCCACCTATACATGCTGGTGCTAGCTGTATCCACAATGTTGACAAGTGGTAAGCAGTCACCGTACCTAGGACTGCCTCCCAGCTCTGCCCCCCAACTCTGGCACAAATGTAGACAAAAGTAACAGGGGAGCTGCACGGGCAACCCTTGTGACCCATATGGTTACGCCTCTGCCGCCAGCATTCTAGCAACCAGTGATCGCTAGTTGAAAGACGGGTCACACAGCATCATTAGTTGTTAAGGTACAGGCAGATGGATAGCATCATTGGTCTCCAGTATTGACACTCAAGTATTGTGCCATCCCCACCAATGTGGTTGCATCACTTTATCTTGTTGGAAGCACACCCCATCTAAGACTAATATAAATGGTGTATTTATGCATTGAAAGTGACCAAAGTGATTGAAATTGACTTTGTACATGAATACATGAACAGGACACCATCCACTATAACACCATTGTTGACTGTCATATATCATAATTATATTTGCCAGGTTTACATTATGGATATTGTGGACAGTGGGTAAGGTGAAAAACTAACAAGATGTGGAAAAAGACACATAAAGGGAGGACGGGGTAGGGCAGAAATGTGCTGTTGGTTTCTTTATCAGTCTGTTGTCTGATTATTTAACCAAATGAAGCTTTATTAATGTCGTCGCTATGTTTTATGAATTAATGCAGCAGAACTGAACTCTGGAAGCTTTGGCCAAAAGAGGGCAGGCAGAGGACGAAGGTCTAGCAAACGTTCCAAAATTCTGAGAGGAGAAAGAGCGACACCTTTCAGCATTAAGTACAGGTGCAAACTTTTGCACGGCCAGAACAGTTAGTCCAACGCTAATTACTATCAGTACATTACTAGGAAAGGGGGGGGGGGGGGGATTTGATGAATAGAAAGTATTCATGGCATCCAGTGCTGGCAAGAGCAGCGCCTCAAGAGCAGAGGAGGATGGCTACATTCTTTCAAGGCAGGCCATACATTATGCAATTTTCTTTCCTTCAACCATTGGTTGCAGTTAAAAAAAACTGCTTGATTCCCCCATCAACACAGTCAGTGTTGATGGGGGAATCACTCTTGTGTTGCTATTGTATTCTGAGAGCGTGAGGTTTTCCAGTTGTCAGAATACAATGATCACTGCTGGCAGCTATTGCCATTGGCAGTGATTGAATGAAAAAACCAGACAGGTTGGTTATACTGAACTCTGAATACTGAGGTCAATCACTAGATCCACTTCAATACAACCAGGCTGCCCATAGATGGACTGAAAATCTATCTGTCTACTGCCCACTTAGGCCTAGTACATGCAGGCCAACTGTCAAGTGGCATCGGCCAGTTCAGTAGAAACCGGCTGACATTTGGCCCATGTTTACTGCAGCTGGTCGGACAAAGGCTGGTAATGCAATAGTGCAATGTCATGCTGTGTACAAGGAACATAGAAAACAATTGTTTTCTTTGTGCCATTGCAAAGACATTCACGTTGCATATTTTTGCGCGAAAAAAATAAATAAATAAAATGCACATGACACCAGTGTTGTGATGTGAACAGGGAACATAAGAAAATGAAACAAAATGGCTTCTGCCCCCACCTATAACTGGAGTTCATAGCAAAGAGCACATGGAAGGGCAACGCATGCGAGACAAAAGCAGAAGAAATTCCCAGCTCAATTCACCAACCAGTTTGCTTAACAGGTAATACAGGGTGCAAACTGGTTGGTGAGTTGAGCAGGGAATTTGTTGTTTTTGTTTCACATGCGTTGAACTTCCATGTGCTCTTTGCTATGAAGGCCAGTTATAGGTGGGGGCAGGAGCCATTTTCTTTGTTGTTGATGTATACTGGTGAGTGGACACACTGGATGCCTTTGCTGCCATTGTGCTATGTGCTGGGCATCCACTGTGCCCCCAAATGCCTTTAGGAGGGTTGGGTTACCTCCAGGCCCACCTGCTCTCTATCTATCCATTACAGTGCATGTGCTTCCACTGTGGAGACTCTCATAAATTTACAGGAGTTAGGACTGCAGGTAATTCAGGGTGCCGTGAAGTAACCCTGCAGCTTACACATGTATTTGCAAATGTGTGCTAACTAAACCCCTGTTTTTAACGCATACTGTTAGACAGGTTAATTTGGTTGGTAAGCAAACTGGTTAGTGAATTAAGCTGGGAATTTTTTCTGCTTTTGTCTAACATAAGAAAACAACTGTTTTTTTTTTTTTTTTGGGGGGGGGGGGGGGGGGGGTTGTGCCCTAGCAGTGACAGGTATAGAAAAATACAGGTCTCTGCCCTAGTCTGAAGGAGACCTGAATCTGCTTAATTGTGGCCATAGAACAATTTTTTAGAAGGAAATCAGCAATGGCACGCCCTTTATTTCTCTAAGTATGGCTTTAACTTTATAATACATGAAGTATCTACAAGGAGATCTGTATTTCACTGCGATCACAGCCTTTTTGATTTTTACCTGATGTGCATTGTTACCCATTAGATCTGTTTGTAGACTCATATTGAGCAACAGGATCTATAAGGTACAACCATTGTGTAATACTGTGAAAGAAGCAAAGTCTTGCATATGCAATGAGAAATATGAGGAAACCTATACACATCGTACTTATAAATTATACATAAAAGCATATTTACCACCTATCGATAACATTATTAGCAATTTACTAGATGATCACTCTAATTATCATTTTTATATCTTGGACGATTATTTTAACTACAGTTTAAAGATCTGCTAAAACTGGCTATTTTCTCTTGTGTTTTTCATTTGTTGTGCTGCCAATCTTTTTTGCAGCGCTGTACAAATAAATACAAAAAATTGCCCGAAGCCTTCACAATACCATTAAAAGGAAAAAAAAAATAGAAAAAAGAAAATATGACTACATTATATTAAATAGTGGGAGGCCACAGCAATCTGTCCCCTACACATCTCAATTCATACAATACACAGAGGTTAGCGGGTCAGAGATAATAACAGTCATTCTGATAACTACAATGTAGATAATGAGCTACTGCTTTGTATCTGTAAATACTGTTCAAATTAAAGTAATGTACCCCAGTAATAACCATCAAATTGCCCATAGGGACATTTTAATTATCATTCTTTTCACAGCAGAGTTTATGTAAGAATACAGGAACCAAGTGGGATGGAATATTTAATATGACAGTGATTTAAAAATAAATAATGCCTTTCCTTTTGAAAACTTCATCTAATGATGCAAGAGAGCTACCACGACTGTAAAAGAGAGCTTTAGGGATAACAGAACACAACAGTGTCCTCTTCCTTCCCACTCTCCTAAGCAATGGGGGCCCTTAGTCCATAAATAGTCTACATTTTCTTAGTGGAATTTAAAAGTGTATGCAAACCCTAACAATGAACTTATTTCATTTGGCCCCCTATGGTCTGTTAAATATACTATTGAAGGAGTTTTATTCTATCTGCTAAGGCCAAAAAATACCTATTGATCCTGGCAGATCTCCAGGGTTGTCCTGTGTACGCACATTCACACCTCACATTCTGATCTGTTATAATAATGCATGTGCATGACTGGGGGTGTTGCCAATGTTACTACCGCTGTTACTACATTAAGAACTTCCCCAGAATAGAATAAAAGATTTTAGGTTTTTAAAAGCACATGAGATTGAACAACATGCTTTAACTGCCACCAACGTGCATATCAAGGCCCCCAGCCACAATCACATTGCCTCAGGGACAATTGCTTACCACTTTACCACCTGATACAGCCCACTAACCAATAACATATTACTGCCAACACTTAGTAGGGAAGGTACACCCATACCTGAAATGAACCCAATCCATCATTCTCCAAAAACTTTTAACCATCCCTGCCTTCAAAAACCCTGAGACCTCTGCTGGCTACTAGGACGTCACCAGCCCCCCCCCCCCCCATACGACATATATCATGAAAACCAAAATCCCCTACTACTGACCGAATACCCAAGCATTTCTCTCTGGAGGGGAGAAAAAAATTTGATAAAAAAGAACATACCAACAGAAAGCATTAAGGAGAGGGAGGGTGGGGGGAGCTTGTCCAATGCTGTTCCTGCTCCAACTGATCCTTAGAGGCAACATCATCCCCTATCAGGTCGCTAGGGCCACACCCTGCCACACCTTGTCACGCCCTCCAGACCACCAATAAGGTAAGGCTATTTTTTTTTTTTAAACAAACAAAATAAGTTAACTCTTCACAAGTTACAGCTTAAACTTGCAAACGCAGTCATGCAGACCTTCCACTTATGTTGCGCATACAGCTTCTGGCCTAGTACTTTAATATTGAAAGGAGTGCCAATAAACCAGAATGCACAGAAAAATGGACATTCACCACAACACAAATAATGGGGTTGATTTATTAAAACTGGAGAGAGAAAATCAGGTGGAGCTCTGACAAGTCGTCTGACAAGTCGCGCTAGTGTGAATGGACCCTTAGTGTGTGATGAGTCTCATTCCCTAAATCCTATAATGGCACTCACAGAGCTTTTATATCAAGACCCATTTTTTTCCTGCCCCTCTCAGTACAAGGGAAATGTGAAAACACCTTCCAAAGTAAAAATACAGGACTCAAAACATTGAATATTAGAAATTCTTTTAAATATGTTGAAGGCCATCTTCAGCCAAAAGTCTGATTTCTTTGAATAGAAAGGATATGGTACATCTGGCATCCTTTTATCGGTAATTACGCCTTCTTGCCTTAGTGACCACCATTTCTCTCATTTATTGCTGTTAGATGGCTAAAAAGAGGAAATCCCCATCCACACTTCTAATTTTGTCATTAGAACAATTCTTACAATTTGTACAAGCAACAGTGTTTTTAGATATGCTTAATATACTCTCTCTCATACAGTCCCCAAGGATTTGTCACTATTATTTGTGGCCAACCTATAGTTAGGTCAGATGTTAAATGCTTTGGTCAAGCCACAAAAATCACAGTAGTAAAGAAGAATGAAGTCAGTATGTACTGTATTTATCTCTGTTTTTAAGGGATTTCAGGCACCTAGTAACAATGTAAAAACTAAATCAGAGTGGTAGTCAGTAAAGGATGTTCTGCCTATTAAAGCTATGCATTTTATTAGGGTCAAATAAGGTTGCATGCAGTATCTAGCTAAGCTTTATATACATTATGTCTATAGCCTTTATGTTGCATATTGAGCCACATTAAAAAATAATAACTTGCAGTAACATGCACAATAGAGTAGTAATCTTTATCCAACTGAGCCAAACAATACATTAAAGCTAACCTAACTCCCAAAAAGCACTTTGTATTTTTGCAGCCATCCCCCTCTCTGCAATCATAATCAACTTTTTCTTTTTTTTTATTAATTACATTTTCTGTATTTCTTGCTCTGGACTTCCCCCTGTCTCCATTCTCACCTAGTTAAGAATGATGTGTACTCTACTGCTGCAGCTTCCTGGAATATCCATATCCAATAATGTCAGATATTCCAGGAGGCATCAGCTTACAGACAAGAGGAGGGACAGACCTGGCGGTGCATTATCAGAGAGCTGGCTGAAAGAACACGGAAAGAAAATCTGGATCCCGAAGATGTAAGGAAAGAAGATAATGGTGCAGGACCTTGTGTACCGGGGTGGAGCGGTAGATCACTGGAATACAATGCTGGATTCGCTGATTGCGTGAGTTTTATGAGCATAACCCAACTAAAGTAGTATCAAACTCTCATCATTTTTTTTAGCTTAGCACATTGAGCTAAGAAATAAGTATTCCCCAGTAAAGATTCTATTGACCCCTTCTCTCTCTGTGCTGCCTCCCTGAAATTCTGGTCACGGGTCAGAGGTAACAGTGGATAGTGCAGTCTTAAATAAGTATTTTAGTTTGGAGAAGGGGTGGGGGGGGGGGGAGAAAGCAGGGGAGTGTCTGTGTTTCTATTGAAACACAAAGTTTAGGAAGATGCAATCCTGCATCCAAGGGTGGCTCCAAAGGATGCTACACGAGAAAGAGGTTACCCTGAAACAGGAAACCTAGGCAGCAAACAGGTACATAAGCAAGGGTTTAGGGATAAAGGAGATGGCATATTCAATATATTTAGCTACTGAAAGTGCTCAAATAACCGAGGGTTTATAATCAGTTTAATCTTGGGAAGGTGGATGGATGATAAAGCTCCTCTTTAATGGCAACTGAAAAACTGAGCAGAAATGTATCCTGTCCATCCTCATAATAAGATAAAATGTTATTTATTAAATAAAACCTATCCACATTCCTTCCCTCGCTCATTTAAATTGGACCCATCCACGTAGTACAGAAATGTGTCCCAACGGATAATGACTCCTTAGTGTTCACAAAGCTGAGAACTCATATTCCATCAACAAGTGAATATAATATCAAGGTGCATTTATTCAAATACAGCTCAATTATTTTCATTACTGATGCAGCAAAGACGTGTACGACGCAATGTGACAAGGACCTTGTGACAGGTGGAAACCCTTCAATTTTGCTATCAGAAATTAAAATGAACACATTTATGAAAATCCTCTTTAAGCTAGATTTCGCTAGTATGTATATTACATAGTATAAATAGGAAACTACAGGATATTTCATTTTTATTTTGTGTTAGATTGCGTATTTGGCAAGGCAGTGCCATTTATTTACCTTCCATACTTATAAAGCACCAGCATAATAAGCAGCACTAAACACGTAAATAGAGCAACTCATATCAGTCCATGTCCATCAAAGAAGATCACAATCGAATGCCCCTTATGATGGTCATATACACAGAAACATAGAAGAGTGACAGCAAAAACAAACCAAATGGTCCACCGAGTACAACCTTTTTTTAATATAAATATATACAGTATAGAGTAAAAATCTATGTTTATTCCCAGCATGTTTTGAATCTGCTGCCTTACAATTAATGATATGAGTTAAAGATCATGTGTCAACATGCAGGCAGGTTGCCTATGGTGTTTAGTTAGCCAGTTTGGCTGCCCAAGCCAGGGTTTAATGTTTTGCTGCCTTCTCTGGGCAACGCTGCAGGCTTTTTGGGGTCCGGCCTCCTTTCCCGTGCAATATAAAATGGGGGGGGGGGTTTGGGTCCCAAGGGCATGGGCGAGAGAACAGGATCTATCGAAAAGGGTTGCTGGGACCTGTGGTTCACTCCAGGAACACCAACTCATCAGGATCTCATAACAATGGACAAAATCATTCTGGATTCTCCAATAATGGACTTCACCCACAAGGACTTTACCTGGGCAGGTATGCTGGGGCAGCTGCATTCAGTGTTAGTTAGGCAATGGACATTTTACCCTGTTGCATTTTACATGCTGACTTTACAGTAAAGTTATTTCAACTGCTTTAAAGCCTGGTCTGAAGATATTCAAAGGGAGCATGTTGGGTCTTGGCGTATTCCTAAAGAACCTGGGTCTGTAATTGCACTATGGGGCATGTGTAACACCACTACAAAAGGTTAAATCCCACGGCAAAAAAGAGGAGGTAGTTGCCATGGGAGACTGAATAGAAGAACAGCTACAGCAACCAGTAATTTGGTGTGGTACCTGTGTAGGTGACAGGTCCTCTGGTAGGGAGAGTGTTGGTTCTCTGACTCTCTCCCAATATATCCGCCTTCTCTGATCAATGGGAGCAGAGTAGCTTTACAGAGATCTAAGGCCTGATCACTAGGTATGGGAAAGTAAGAGGTAAAAAGCATGTGCTTTGCGGGACTCCATTCTGCTACTGGGAGTGAGGCAACAGAGGTACGCTTGACTGGTGGAGTGGGTGAAGGCTCTGGGCTTCCCTCCTAATGCAAACATACATCAGTTATGAGTGCGTAGTGTCATGGGTCGACACTGAGGAACTCTTCACATTATTGCTGCACACAAGTAGCTCATCTCTGAAGCAGGGACTGACCTAATGTTTAATTCTTCACATGATCGCAGCCTCTGCCTGGTCCTGGCCATTGGTGAGCACTCCTTCAGTCAAGGTGTTACCCCACGTGCAAGGGAGCAGTAAACTCCATCCACAAGTACAACACAATTAGAAGTAAATGAACCCATCTGTATGTTATTGAAAAGTTGGAGGATTCCAATCTTTTTTTTCCAAATGTTACATATAATGCCTAAGTAGCATATTTTATTTGAAATGTCTATTTAAAATAAAAAAAATGTAATTTAATGATAATATGATACTAAATAAAACTGATCTATTTATTGTAATATGTAATCTCAGTGTTTGGGAAAATTGCCTGAGTCAGGTCCCTCTAGCTTCAGCTACTAGTCCTGATTACAAGGTGATTTACCAGACAGAGGGTTAATGATATGGCCTTTATACTGTCTGAATACCTGTCTGATTAGCCTTTATTTAATTTCTGTGTTAGTAATGCACTACAAGCCTCTGTGACCCTCATCAGTAGAAGGTAGTCTCTCACACATGACGATAATACTTTGTCTCACAAGAGGCAGCAAATAATTTACACTTATGTTCTGTTAACTACTGAACAGAGCGGAACTTTTAATGGAATTAGCACTGTCAAGGTTCCTTCAGTGAAAAGAACCAGCACAGTGTCATCATCCTTTTGTTATATTTCCACAGAATTCTAAGCAGTAATTCTTCTTACTGAATAGTCCTATCTATTCCTATTCTATAGACTGTAGCAAGTTAATATTTAATAGATGCAAATTTATGAAATAAATACCAAATTCACTGAATATATAATGAAGCAGATTGGAATGGAATGGTAATGAACCCTCTCAGCAGCACAGTGTTCCTATATAATGTTGCCAACTAGGAAATGTACCAACATTTGCAGGGGGTATTTCAGGATGAATAAAAAAGCAAACACAATATTAGGGGGCTTAGTAACAGAAAGCTGTTGCATCCTTGTTTGCATCCAGCTCCTGTTTTTATAGGACTTTAGAGAACAAATGGTTCATGCAGGACTGGGAGAAGGGGTGGACAGAAGGGGGCGGCTGCCCTGGGCACTGTGGTATAATGTGAGGTGGGGGGCACAACAAGGAGATTGGGGAAAGAGGAGGGGATTAATGTTTGAAGGGGGAATTTGGGTGCTGCAGAGGGTAAGTATTGTTCTAGGAGGAGAAATTTGAGGGGGGGGGGTGAGATTTGTGCTAAGTAGGGGTTTAACGGGGAGGGAGGGAGAAATTTGAAGTGGGAGGGAGGAGATATGTACCAGTAGGGGAAATTAAGGGGTTGAGGATTTCTGCTAGGAGGGGTAATTTTTTTTGGGGGAGGGGGCATTTGAGCTGTTCTGGGGGGGGGGGGGGGATTTCAGCAAAGAGGTGGATTTTTACTAAGAGGAAGGGGAGTTTATGCTTAGGGGGTAAGCATGCAGATTAGTCCTCAGTGTTTTTGTGGGGAGATTGTTGCTGACATGTAATGCTCATACATATTGGGGGGGGGGGGGGGTTGGCATGTTTGCCCTGGGCTCCAGATTATCTTGTTCCGGCACTCCATGTGGGCACCAACTTGGAGCTGAAAAATGTTAATTCCTAATGCTTTGGTCTTTTGATAATGGTATCAGTTTGACATCTGTTGTGCATCTGAAAATAAAAATCAGAATTCCAGGTAGATTTGACCCACAATTGACCTCCTTCAGACTTGTGTCAAGTGGGTTTTCCATTCCCATAGACTTGTCTAAGAATGCAAAGCCTGTTTTAATCAAATAAAAGCCCCCCTCCTCCTGTAGGCCCCTTTCGCACGGGCGCCTCCGTGGAACGGATTCTGCTTGCTCAGCGGGGCATTGCTCTGCTGATCCCCGCTGAGCAGGCAGATGACAGGGCCTGTCCACTCCGCTGTGCAGAGCGGCCATGGACCCAGTCCAGCTCTCCTCTATGGGGAAATCAAGCAGACAGTCCAATTCTATCCGATCCTGTCCGATCAGATGGAAAATAGGACCACCATTTGTCAGGATTTTGTGGACAAGATTGGATCGGATAGCAGCGGATGTCATCGCTGACATCCGCTGCTTCATAGGGAAGACTGGAGGGTCCGATCAGGTCAGCCTGAAAAACTAACAGGTGGACCAGTGTGCAAGGGCCCTTAGGCCTCTATGCTCTTAATTCAAGGACTTGTATTTCTCAGTCCTCCCACCTTCATCCAGAAATTGATAATTAAAAGATTAAATTAAAATAAAACATTAGAGGAAAGATAGCTTACCTTGGATCTTGGATTCTTTCAGCTTTCTGTAGGTGTTGGTGACGTCATTGGGCCTAACCGCTGCCTCCTAGGAAAGCTGTGTAATGCAAATCTTGATAGAATTGGCTTCTGCACTGTACACATTCCCACTCATGTTCATCTGCTACAAATTTGCAGAGCATCTTGTTGGACAGCTGGATTCTGTGGGCATGGCTGCCCACCATCTGAAGCCTGTAGGGTGCTTTATGTACTGCCTGTTTGAACTTTATCTACCTGTTTCTTCTGAAGCAAACAAAGCACAGCTTCCTGATGCAACCTGGAATGTTTATTGAACCCTACAGGGCAGTGTATCCACTGTGTATGTTAGAGGTGGAAAATATGGAACATTTTCTATTCACAAACAGCAACCTCCATTCAGCAGCAACCTATACCCTGAAAGAATGCTTTCCTTAGAGTTCAGATAACTACAAACTACATCAGGAAGTTGAACACCCATATAACATCTTAGTGTTCCTGGGTGGGTTTTCCTGATATTTGTATCTCCTAAAGGTTCTCTTCACTTTCGTGGAAAATAAAATAGGAAATAAAAAACAATATTATAGCATATACAACTGCTACACTAGATATGTTGTCATTTAATGGTATTGAAAAAAATACTTTTCCTTTCTATTCTGTAGCAACTGTATTTTTCTGTAAAGTTCAATACAATATGACAACCTGGGGGCATTCCCTACACGGTTGTTGTACAGTATGCCTCCAGAAATGTAATTTCCTGCTTCTGTGATTGTCCCACTTAGTTTCCCATATCTCTGCACTAAGGTCCAAGTCCCATTTTAGGAATCCTCTGCAACAGGAATTTATATTTTGGTTAAATACTCCCCAGGGGGTAATTACAGTACTTCTAGAGGGATGCAGAACCTGCAGCTTTTCTCATTAAAACACAGAAAGCACCAGGTAATTATAATGAACCAAACAATCCTATGCAAAGGACATGGTGAAACAAATACAGAGCAAACTTTAGAGCAACAAAAGTTATGAATCTGCTACAGAGTTTGTTAAAATTCCTGCAATGTACATTGATCAACCCGATGGAATTTTTTCCAACAAAAGTGGAGTTACTTTTTAATCTTAGCAGATCCATGCAAATATGAATGTTGCTATCTTAGAATCCCCTGCTGTTCACAGAGTAATCTTTAACTTGGTGACTATACCCATTTAACGGAACACTGTCAAAGTGTCAAATATGTTAACAAATCTGCATTTGCAAGTATGTTCACAATTCTTACCAGTACAGTGTCCATAGCAGCCAGTATTTGCTCTCTTGAAGGAGCAGTAAAAGTTCAGCATCCAAAATTTCAAGATGTATTAGTTGCCAGCATCTCCCGTTGTGGGCTTTGCCCTCTCTCTTCATTACAGTTTCTCGTCACTAATCTGTGTGTGTATGTGTGTGTGTACCTGTAGATCTGCGGGCATACAGTAGTGATGCAGTGGATAGGTGCCACTCTATACCATGATTGGCAGCTGGCTCATGGTGTTTTTTTCTTTTGTCCAAAGGTGCTGGGATTCTATTACTATGCATGTTGCACATCTGTGGTGCTATGGTTTTCCCCATAGGGCAAACTGTTAAGTTAATTAGCTTTCTAAAAGTTCTTGATAAAGATATTAGGTTCTAAGCTTCTTTGCTGCGAGCACAGATATGAATAGTGCCATGTAGTCTGTAAGGCACTGTAGAATATATTGGCACTTTATAAATGCAGAAGATAAATAAGTAATAATGAACAAGTAATTTATTATGCATAAAGCAGGCTATGAAAGCATCCATGTAGTGTACATCAAGATAAAGCATGCAGCTATACTTTGTATGCGTTAAAGTGTCCATATTTGTTAGTAAATGATATACCTGCTCTCATCCATGAAAAGTTAGAACTGATATTCGAAACATCAACATGTCAGATGGGCTTCTTTTCATTACACTTTTCTGAATTCCATCTGAAAGTTACTTTATAAAATTTTATATCAACACATGTCACCTTTCTAATTGCTTGCCCATGTGAAAACGATTCCTCACACAGAGAAATGAAAAGCAAATCCGGGAAGGAAAAAAATTGAAGGTAAAAGTGATAACTCTGTTGCAAGCTGCTGGAGATGAAAGGAGAGGCAGGGATGTACTATTTCTGAGGTCAGCCGCCAACCAGAGCTTCAGATCAAAATACAGGAGGATATTTGTGAAATAATGATTCAGCCTTGTGGGTCAAAGGGCAAGTCTGACATAGAAAACTGTATCCCAGTAAAATAAATTAAACACAAGTTTAAATAACCAGTCAATATATTTACATGAACAGATTATATATATATATATATATATATATATATATATATATATGTATATATATTGTATGCATATATTTCACTCACACCATTGGCAGCCACTCAATAATAAATTCAAAACTAGCAAAGTGGACATTATGCAGGGCAGTATACAAAGAAATAAAAAAAAAAAAATATTTCAAAATCTCACGTTAAAAACAGAGGCTTTGGGGGGCTGTGGTCTGGTTCCAGTCTAAGAGGGCCACTTAACCTCAAAGCTCCTGAATACAGAGTTCCTACTTTAGCTTCACGGGCACCTCTCATGGGAAAATCTAGCAGGAGTATTTTGAAGACCTAGGTGCCTCAAGACTTAGGCACTCAGCTGAGCAGAAAATTAGTGTCACTGTTCCATACACAAAACCCTGAGAGCCACTCAGACTCCCATACCCTGTGCTCACCGAGCAGCAACTAAGGACCATGCATTGGGAGAGGGTGAGAGAGCTTATACCCTATCTGACCAGCTTTCTAGTTTTTCAGACCTACATACAGTAGCAGCGTAAATCAAGTCAACACTGTCAGCTGCCATATCTGAACTCTGCACCAACATCCAGGCAGTGGCAGCCAGAATAGGGGAAGTGAAGAAAGCATCCTGCTTACACATGGAAGCCTTTAAATAAGCACAGCACACAATTGACATGCATCTCTCACATCTCATGGAGATGCACGGCACCTGGAGAATTTAGATAATTGTTAAAGCAGACACAATGTCAGAGTCAGGGTCATCCCTGAATCTGTGGAACTTTTGCACAGGAAAAAGAAGTCTTCTCTATTTTCGATGATCTTTTAGAGTGGCTACCTGATTTCCATATTGAGCTTGAAAGAGTTCACAGGACCCTAGGCTGTGATACAGATCCTCCTTGAGATGTGATCTGCTGTGATCTGCTGTTTTGTGAATTCCCCCCTAAAGGAGGCAATACTTCACAAAGTGATAGAATAGCTTAATTTTCATGGTGCCAAAATTAAACTATTTCAGGACCGAAAAAAATTACGCTTCAACATAGGCATGCATTGCTGGAGGTTCCCATTCTACCTAGCGGCAACCGTTTGGGGCTACATAGCCCTGCTATGCACTCCAGAAGATTTACAACCTTTCTGTGAGAGCATAGGCTTACCCAGAGTGGAACTACTGGAGTGGTACAGCTCTTTCTACCTTTCAGATCCCCCACTTGAAGTTACCAACAACTGCAATCCCAGAGCATAGCAATGGTCCCAGACTTGGGGATCCAATTCCTTATCCCCTTCTGGTTGATCACAACGTAAGAAAGCTGGATCTAAGAGCCCAGGTCATTTACCGGCATGTCATAGAGGAAGATTGAATGTTTGAGCTCTATAAGATGGCCTACCTGGTTATTAGAACATTTTGCTTTTTTCCCAGGAACTCTTGGGTAAGTGCTAAGGCCTTAGCTCATGTTTAACAATTTTTATGTTACCTGAACGCTGTATCATGGCCTAGGCCGACTAGGCCTAGGGCGGCACTTTGCAGGTGGGCGGCAAAAAAGCTCCCCCACATGAAAAAAACAGCCTGTTCCCGAACAAAAATAGTCCCTGATGGCAGTGGCGTTGCTATGGGGGTGTGGGAGGTGCGTACCGCACCTGGGTGACACCCGCCAGAAAGGTGACACCTGCCCGCCGGGCCACATGCCCTAATCATTGGTTGTAGTGTGTGTGTGTCCAGCACTGAGGGGGCCATCTGCATGTTGACAGGAAGGGCTAGACAGAATCTGATTGGCCAGTGCCGTCCATGTGATGGTGCTGACCAATCAGAATGTCTCTTCTGCTGCGAGTTACCGATGCTGCAGGGTTTTCTAATCCTTGGACTTGTGAAGCGGTGTCATGATAGCGGGGGATAGCAGGACATTTGGACAGGCAGACAGGAGGGAAAAGGGGAGGGTGTCCAGTAAACTTACACTTTAATGTCATGCTGAGATCCAAGGACAGCAGAGGAGGAGGGGGTTGTGCTGTGTATTTAGTGGACGATCCTCACTGCTCCCTACCTGGGACCAGCTCCATCAGCCCTCCTCTTCTGACAATCACACCACTGACATGAATCTCAGGGGGTTCCTATCTGGGTGACCTGAGATGTGTCCCCCAATAGGAGAAGAATGTAGGATGCCTGGCTCAGGAATGTGCTACCATATTACATGGGCTCTTCTCTACCTGCCAGGAATAATACCGTGTGACTGACCCCCCTCTCCTGGATCTTCCTGGATGTCTTCCAGCCTGTGGAGACCTGTTGGGATCTTCCAGGACTGGGAGTGATGGGAAAGTCCTGAACCCTCCCCCCTCCATCATCCTGGAAAAGAGTATAGGGAGGACTCAGAATACCTGCAGCCTTCCCCACACTGACTATGGCTGCGGCTATAGCCTGCTCTCTCATCCGACAGAATAGAAAGGCAAGGGAATCCAACAGTGTCTGGGTGTGTACCTCCAAGAGACGCAGCAGCCCCCAGAAAGCAGCTCCCTGTGTGAGAGGAATGTCCGGGGATGTTCACTAAAGTCCACTTCTGCAGCGTCGGGGAAAAAGCCGGTCTGGAAAAAAGCAGGTCAGTGCGTGACAGCTACCTTCACTCCATACATCCCTCTATACATTTTTCCCCCCATCCACCCTTCCCTCCTTCAATTCATCCAAGGGATAGCACTACCAAGGCTTTTAATTTACACTGGTTGACCTACCAAGCCTGGTAAGGATTCTTCCTATCCTTTGACCCTGAGAAGACGTTCAACAGAGTGGCCTGGGATTACGATTCTTGTCCAACATGTGTAAAAGCATTCAAGCCTTGTGCTGTTGCCCAACGGCTAGAATACATATTAATAGCCACCTGTCTGACGCCTTCAAGATAAGCAATGGAACCCAGCAAGGCAACCCCCTGCCCCCCTTGCTCTTTGTGCTAACCCTGGATCCTTTCCTGAAAAAATTTCAAGCAAATTCCAATATTTAAGGAGACTGCCAACAATCATGTGTACAAACTGGCTGTCTTCATGGACAACATTTTACCATTCCTCACCGAACCCCACATTACATTATTTAACTTTCTTCAAGATCATGAACATTTTTCATTTCTAACAAGTAAATAAACTACTTCAAATTGCAGGAGCTCAATGTGTTGCTTCCACTATGTTGTTTTCCTTTATAGATCAAACTTCCCCTTCTCATGGAATACAGAAGCCATAACATATCTTGGCATAAAAATACCTGTGAATTTACCCAAATTATTCTAGAGAAATCACTATGCAATGCTGGAAGCAGTACGTAGAGACCTCATGAGTTGAGCAGGACTAAATGTATCAGACAATACTAAATGTAAAAAAGACAATACCTCCTAGGTTGCTCTACATCATGCATACTGCCCCAAGACAACTTCAAGTGACCTTTTTCTCCTCTTTCAGATGGGAATGTTTGCCTCTTCTTTGGCAAGACAAACACCCTAAATTCAAATTCTCATAGCTTACCTTACCAAAATACAAAGGGGTTGTTGGTTTACCTGATCTCCAGAGATATTATTGTGCGTGTCAGCTTTCAAGAATTGTGGATTGGAATATTGGAGTAAAAAGGTTGGGTCTTTCTCAAAATGTCCTCTATCTTTGAAGTCAATGGTAGAGTAAAACAACTCTTTCACACTCAATATCACACGATGCTTTATGACGATCGTAAATGGACACCTTGGTTTGATTACTGCACTATCTTTGAATTTTTCAATCTTGATGATTAGTACTGCATACAGTATGTCTTAGATTGTTAATGTTGATGTCTTCCCTTTCATCTTCTCTGGAAGTAATTGCATTATCAGCATTATTATCTGCAGTTGTACTTAGATAATTACACCTTTTTATGGATCAGGCTGCTTTAGCCATGTGTTGTATTTTTTGCCATTTTCTTTAATAATGCGATTTATTGATGGTTCAAGATGCTGTTATCTTTGTTCCACCTTTTGAAATCTTCTAATAACAAGTTTGTAAACAAAAAAAAAAACACACCCTGAGAAGGAGCATGTGCGGTAGCCCCAAGATGGACGCTTAAGCTTAGCACCATCTCGGCTGTTCAGCGCACCCCTCGGCCGATCGCAACCCACAGAATGAGCAACTTCAGCAGCCACAGTTAGGGGATGTGTCCTCACAGGGGCACATGTCCAGAGGATCAGGACGGAGGGACCTACGGCTTCAATTCTCCTCCAGCGCCGTTCTGGCTGAATCCAAAATTGCAGCTGCAGCTCAGCCATGTGCACACATGGAGAAAAGACATGTCTGAGCAGGAACCCTCTCTGGCATCCATTTCCCCAGGCTTGAATGTGAGTAGCCACCAGACTTTGGCTTGCTCCCCTGCTTCTTCTGAATAACTCATTGGGCACACTTTGGAGGATTTTATTCTTTCCCCCAGTAGGGGTTAATCCTGCCTACCCTAACTTTGCTTCTTTGCCAGGAGGCCCCAGCCTGAACCTGGACCTGAATATTGCAGACCTTTTGCAAATATTATCTATCTGAGTTGCTGGACAGGGGCTTGGACCATATGGCTGCTAAAATCACGGGCAATATCAGAACAGACTTTCAAAACTTGGGGTCTCAAATGGAGGCAATTGAACACAAACTGGACACTACAATATCGAGAGCTAATCAGAATATAAATCATATTCATGTCCTGCAAAACCAGCTTGACATTGCATTTTCCAGAATCAATGATCTAAAGAATAGGTCGAGGAGATATAACTTTAGAATCAGAGATCTACCAGAGTCAATTACAGACATTAATGCTGTGGTCCAAGTTCCACCCAAGTAAGGATATTAGGGCCTTTAGATGGTGGCTGGATAAGGGGTTGTACCGCATTGGCCACTATTTAACTGCTAGGACTGATCTCGCTTAGCTTTTGCATTAGCAAACTTGAAATGTCAGCCTCTGAGAAATTTAGATCTCTGCAAATATCACACTTTCTGCATAAACTTTGGAAGAGTAAACTACCTAATTCCCAGAAATTTACAGCATATGAGCTGTGTTGCGGCTAGGCTATGGAGCAAAGGGGGGTGTTTCAATAATCTACTTGTCACTAGCATCAGGCCTCACCAAGCCTCCATAGATATTGGGGTAGGAGAGTGATCTGCAGCAAGACTGGGATTTAGAAGACTGGAATAGGTGCTTCTTTCGCTGTTTCTGGGGTGTTCATAACACTTCGGTACCTGTTCCCGACCAGGCTAGCCAAAATGTATTCCTCCTCTTCGCCCCAGTGTTTTGGAGGTTGTGATATGTGAGGTTTCCTGCTGCACGTGTGGTGGGAATGCCCAAAGTTTAGGGGGTTTTGGACTAGGATTTTGTTTAGTTAATTTGCAAAGTCACGGGCTGTTTAGTTCCCAAATCTTCCTCACTGACTTTACTCAATTTCCCCATACCGAAGAATTCTAATACTCAGACACAAAATATTTTCATTGTTTTGGGAGCTAAATTGACTATAGCTCGGCCTGGAAACAACCCAAGGTATCCTGTACTGCTACCAAGAGGAAATGTGACTAAGGGCACATTTGAGAGCTATGCCTTACTGGATTTCCGTAGCAAGGTAGTTTGATCATGGTTTATGGTATATATATATAAATCCATATTGACTGCTATACTTGAGTACTTGCAATTCTCTCCTTTTTTTTCTCCTTTTCCTTTAAGTGGTTATTTGCTTATTACTTACTGGGTTCCCTTTTACATGCCATATACTGGCTTAAGGCTATTGATGTCAATATTCAGTTTCTGAAATTCCATTGCTGATTTTATGACACAAATTCTTTAATGTAC
This sequence comes from Pelophylax lessonae, assembly GCF_965119305.1. Classification (NCBI taxonomy): domain Eukaryota; kingdom Metazoa; phylum Chordata; class Amphibia; order Anura; family Ranidae; genus Pelophylax; species Pelophylax lessonae. Next base: position 148,630,255 of record NC_138768.1, read on the forward strand.
CGTTGTTATTCGCCCAAAAAATGTATTAAAAGTAAAAAAAAAAAAAAACACACCCTTGATAGGGCCCTTGTTTACTGTGTCCCATCAGACCTACTTAACCATCTTGCACACTCTCATGACAGTCCATTTGACACCTATACATTTCAACCCAGCCTTTGAACCTGGTATGACAGAGAGCGCTCTGAAATAGATATGGCTTCACAAAGACTTTGTAGCTTTTTTCGATGCAGAAAACTCACATACTGTAAATGCTTTAACCACACCACATATGGTCCCAGTGTACAAATAAAACATTTTCTAAGTGTATGTGGAACTTCCTCCTCTTGAACTAGGCCTCTTACCCCACTTGAGTCATTGTGTACTATGAAAGACCCACAGCGGCATGTAATTTCCACTTTATATTCCTCACTGTTCCATGACCTTTCTGTGTTCTCCAGCTCATTGTGTCTAGCCTGGGAGAGAGATCGGAATCTGATTTTCTTAGCAGAGGAATAGGAAACCATTTGCACTTATATCTATAAGGGATAATTAAATATAGCCACCCAGTAAAAGGATACAAAACTTATACCAGCTGGTAAAGAAACCCTTCTCTACTGCATAGATTTTTCCCCTTCGATCCCCAACTAGTGTTGGAAATGTGAAAAAGAGGAAGGAATAATGCTACCAGTACATATATGGTGGGAATGCTCGAAACTTCAACCTTTTTGGTAGAAGGTGCATTCAATCATTGCGGCAGTTACAACTTACCACCTGCACTATTCTCCAGCGCAATATCTATCACACCACACATCCATATCCAAAGAGAGTACTTTAAATCTTTTGTAATGTTCATGGTTCTGTTGGATTCACTAACTCAATTACCAGTAAACTCATGGGCCCTCACTATTAAATAATGGCCTGCTGAGAAGACCAATCACGTGCAGCTCCTGGCTGACACCAGTTTGGACAGAGTAGGGGTTTGGATTTCAATGGGAGGGGGCAGTGGACCAAAAGAGTAGGAGCACCACCCCCTTCAGCACCCCCTGCTCTGCCTCTTCCCTGTTTCTTCCCCCACCTTTTCCCTCTCCTCACCACACCCCCCCCTTTATTTTCCTTTTTCTTTCCCTTTTTGCACCCCCCCCCCCCCCACGTGGTATATTACTGGTATAGTACTTGTTGATTGAGTACTGTATAGGTGAAGACTTTTGTTACCTCTCCATGAGCTCAATTCATGAAAGGCTTATATGAAAGGCGATATTTAGGTCATGTGACACATTTTTCCCAAATATCACATGCAATACTGAAAATGTCAATTCACTATCCCTTTATGTGTTATCTAACCCAAAAAGCAAAAATGCTCAGTAAATACTGCATGAAACAGCATTAACTGCTTGCCGAGCAGCCGCTGTAGTTTTACTGTGGCAGGTTGGCACTGTCCTGCGAAACAACACACCTGTACGTCGCTTTGCGGGACCGCTAGTGGGGGCACGAAGGAGCCAATTGGCCACAGGGGGAGCCAATCAGCGGGTTCGGCAGCCATGATGTTCTCGCTCCCCGTGGAGAGAGAACGGCGGTCTCCCATTGTAAACATGGCAGACCGCTGTTCTGTCAGTAATGGACACAGGGATGCTGTGTTCCTCCTATTTAGGACCACAGGTCTCTGTGTTCATTCAGCAAGCCCATTCCCCCACACAGTTATAAAGCACCCCCTAGGGACACATTTAACCCTTTGATGGCCCCTGGTGTTAACGCCTTCCCTGCCAGTGTCATTAGTACAGTAACAGTGCATATTTTTAGCACTGATTACTGTAGTAATGTCACTGGTCCCCCCAAAAGTGTTAAAAATGTCAGTTAGGTGCCATATCTGTCCGCTGCAATGTCGCAGTCCCGCTAAAAAAATCGCTGATCACCGCCACTACTAGTAAAACAATTAAAATAAATACAAATTACATGAATCTTTCCACTAGTTTGTAGACACGATAACTTTTGTGTAAACCAATCAATATACACCTATTAGGATTTTTTTTACCAAAAATATGTAGCAGAATACATATCAGCCTAAAATTATGAAAAAATTTGATTTTTAAATTATTTTTATTAGGAATGTTATATAGCAGAATGACAAAAAACAATATTGTTTTTTTTTTTTTTTTCAGAATTGTCACCCTTTTTTGTTTATAGCGCAAAAAATCTCAGAGATGATCAAATACCACCAAAAGAAAGCTCTATTTGTGGGGGGAAAAAAAGGACATCATTTTTTTTTTGGGTACAGCGTCGCGCAATTGACAGTTAAAGTAACGCAGTGCTGTATCACAAAAAATTGCCTGGTCATTAGGGGGGTAAAACATTCCGGTCCAGAAGTGGTTAATTCACTAAAGAAAATAAATAAATAAGTAGTGTTCTAGGCAATGCAATATTTAAGGAATGTATGAGTAGTCTCTACCTTTCTGAATCAGTTCTCCAGAATTTTAGAGATTTTTTTTTGTTTATATACAAACATATAGATTGTTTGCTGCATAAACCTCCCTATCACTCCAAACATAATACAAAGTATATGTATATCAAAATGGTCTAATCCCTTGTTAGAACATATGTCATATGTAGTGGGAATACTTTTTTAAAAATATCTTTGCCGAAAATGTGTGCAAGGCAGAAGCATTATTGTATGTTTTGTAGCAAAGTCCTTAACCACTTAAGCCCCGGAGGATTTGGCTGCTCTAAGACCAGGGCCTATTTTGCGATTCAGCACTGCGTGAATTTAACGGACAATCGCGCGGTCGTGCGACACTGTACCCAAATTAAATTGACGTCCTTTTTTTCCCACAAATAGAGCTTTATTTTGGTGGTGTTTGATCACCTGTGCGATTTTTATTTTTTGCACTATAAACAAAAAAAGAGACAATATTTTTCACATTTTTTATATGAAATTCCCCCCCAAAAAAATGTAAAAATCAAAATTTTTAACATTTTAGGCCAATTTGTTTTCTGCTACATATTTTTGGTAAAAAAAAATCACAATAAGCGTATTCTGATTGGTTTGCGCAAAAGTTATTGCGTTTGCTAACTAAGGGAAAAATTTATGTCATTTTTATTGTTTTTTTTAACTAATAATGGCGGCGATTTGCAATTTTTTTTGCGGGACTGCGACATTGTGGCGGACAGATCGGACCCCTGACTGACATTTTTGACACTTTTGGGGGTACCAGTGACATTACTGCAGTAATTAGTGCTATACATATGCACTGTTACTGTAAAAATGACACTGGCAGGGAAAGGGTTAACTTTATTAGAGATCCAGGGGTTAAGTGTGTCCCTAGGGGCGTGCTTCTAACTGTCAAGGGGCGTGGCTTTTGATGTAACCACAGACACATACGATCCTACATAGCAGCATTGTATAGTCTCTGCTGTTACACCAGGGAGAATGACAGGTGGCTTTGTTTACATCAGCCGCCTGCCTTTTTCCCTCTTCAGCGGGAGATTGCGAGTGGCCGTCGGTCACTCATGCGGGGATGGCCGTGAACGAGCGGGGGCGCGCGCTCGCCCCTACAGGCTCCTGGGTGAGCGACGTAGTACTACGTCACTTTGCCCAGGAGGGGCTGACTGCTGCAGTAAATGTACTTGCGGCGGTCGGCAAGTGGTTAATATAAAAAAATACCACAAAAAACACCAATGTTATCCAGCCATATTAGTGGGCCAAACATCGTTAGACTTGAAATGAGCAGATCAACTGTAATTACGCGTTTTGAGGCATATGAAAAAGGAACTTAGGTGTCACATCACAGTTTGACACACACCCCTAAACAACGTCTCGTTATCTTGGAAATATCTGAATGAGAAATCCTCACTATCAACAAAGGGAATGTTTTGGTTGTTGCTGACTTAAGATAAACCTGCAAACTGGTATCTATCACAATAATCATCAAACTGAACACGTCCACAACCCCCTTTTCTGACACCTATGCTAATTATTCTGTGTAAGAATAGTTACCTCATAGAAAAGTCAATCGGTCCTGTGAAGAGAGCCTTCTCCCCTGTGTCAGCCATTGCAGAGAAGTATCTACAATGCATATGGGCGGCACAGTGGTGTAGTGGTTAGCACTTTCACCTAGCAGCAAGAGGGTCGATGGTTCGAATCCCAACCATGACACTACCTGCCTGGAGTTTGCATGTTCTCCCTGTACCTGTGTGGGTTTCCTCCAGGCATTCCGGTTTCCTCCCACACTCCAAATACATGCTGGTAGGTTAATTGGATCCTGTATAAAATTGGCCCTACTGTGTATGTATGTGAGCTAGGGACCTTAGATTGTAAGCTCCTGGAGGGCAGGGACTGATGTGAATGTGCAATGTATATGTAAAGCACTGTGTAAAATTGACAGTACCTGAAATAAATAAAATAGCCAAGAAGCCTACAGGCAGCATTAAGGCTCCTTTGCACAAAAATGAGTTTTTAATGCTGTTACTTTACATGTTGCTGTATCTGTTTGATAAAGGGTACATCACTAGAACAGATGGCAGAGGATTAGGAAAAGACAAGTATTCTTACAAAGATGTGTAATTTGAGCAGTTAGGAGATGGGTGTCATCAATTTGAAGGTGTGGCAGAAAGATACCAGAGTGATACTTTGAAGAACATCAAAGAATATTTGAAAGGGGGCCATTTTAGCCCCTCTTTCATATGGGATGGTGGAAGGGATAACTGTAAAAGGATAGGATAAACTTGTAGTTAATGGGGCTCAATAGTTTTTCCTCAGGCTCTATTTTCCCGCCAGGATGGGTAACTAGGAAGTTTAGGAGGATCACCAGGTAGTTTAGTGGAGGTTACTAGGCAGTTTAGATTCCTGTGGGTAAATTAGCGAATGAGCCCCTTCTCTCCGCCCTACTCTCCTCAGCCTATGAGGAGGAGGTTACCTCAGGAGCATCTATACTTAAACAGCCTCCCGAGCCCCGGGGCTCAATCTTCAACAAAACCCCTCACCTGTGTTCCCCTCCCTCCCTCCTTTGGTTTGTCGCGGCTGCTAAATATTAACTGGTTGGGTCACCTCTGTTTCAGAGGGGGACGTTATTTATTGATTGGTTTGGTTGATATGGTTTATGGTGGATGTTGATCAATCTGTTTGATATACTGTAAGTGACAACCCGAGTTGTTGATGACTGGGTTGGTCTGTTGGTGAATATTGGTTTTTATGTTTAATATGGGTTACCAGTTAATAAAGCAGGCCGCGGCCATATTTTATCCAAATTAAGTCTGAGTGCCGTTTTTTATATAAAAAAAAAAAATGTATGGTTTTTATAGTTAACTTATGTTAAGTTGGGTTTAAGTATTAAGGTACAACATCACTCCTTGCTACCATCCCATAATAAAGAATATTTTCAAGCTAGACAAAACAGACATATCCAAAGATAATGCGATTTTTACCATTCGAGATAAACTGTAGAGTCTGTTGTGCTTAAAGAACCTAAGGGATCAACAGTTACAGAAATACCCAATCCAGCCCATCTGCCCACCAAAAAATCATGCCACATTTAAAATGACTAAGACCATGTTTTTCCCCCATTCTGGTGTTTTATGTGATTAATAACTAGAGCCCTTGACTTATATCTGCATGATTTTATGCATCACACTACTGCAACATGAATGAGCGATTAGATAATTTATGAAAAAGCTGGTGTACAGATGTTCTTGTAATAAATTGCTCACTGACTGTATACACACATATAAAATACATTGGCATATGTGTGGGCTCCAAAACCAACAATATACTATAAAAGAAGAGAATCAAGGCATCACGTCACATTGAAAATCCTTCAGTGTATTTTCTGACCCTCACAGACCAATCTCCTACTCTCCCCTCATGCCAACATCACTCCTTCTGGATCCTAAGAGGTCACCACCACTGGACAGCCAGTAGGAAATGTCCACATCATAAAGACAGTGGCATGGACACCAGAAGAAGGACTAAGAAAGAGAGAAGGATTGACAATGCAGCATCACATGTCCGTGACTTTAGGTAAGTAGAAAAGGGCTCAAATACATTTTTTTCCCTCTATCGACTGAGTGGCGGGGGGGTGATAGAATTATCCCCCAGATGGGCTTTAACTGGTTGCCGACCGCCCACCACAGTTGTACGTCGGCAGGCAGCCGCTACCAGGCTAATCGCCGTAGGTGTACGTCGCTCGCGTACACGAGGCTAGGGGGCGGGCGCACCGCCGGTGGCGTGCTCCCACCCCCCTTTGTCAGCAGGGAAGCCAATTCAGCAGACAGGTGGCTCTGATTGCCGCCTGACACCCGCGATCGTTCCCCGCTGAGAGAGAAGAATGGTCAGGTGTTGTAAACACAGCCGGCCGTTCTCCTCCCTGCAATGATCATAGAGCCCATGTGATCCTTCTATATAGGATCACATGTCTCTATGATTATTTCAGAAGCCATACCCCCCCCCACAGTTAGAATCACTCCCCTTGGCTCACATTTAACCCCTTGATCACCCATAATGTTAATCCCTTCCCTGCCAGTGTCATTAATAAAGTAACAGTGCATATTTTTAGCACTGATTACAGTAGTAATGTCACTGGTCCCCCCAAAAGTGTCAAAAATGTCAGTTAGGGGTCCGATCTGTCCGCCGCAATGTCGCAGTCCTGCAAAAAATCGCAGATTGCCGCCATTACTAGTAAAAAAAAAAAAAACAATAAAAATGACATAAATCTGTCCCGTAGTTTGTAGACGCAATAACTTAACCAATTTTAACCAATCAAAATACACTTACTGCGATTTTTTTACCAAAAATGCATAGCAGAAAATGAATTGGCCTAAAATGTTAAAAAAAAAATTATTATTTTTTTTTTTTTTTGTGAATGTCAAATAGAAAAATGTGAAAAATAAAGTTTTTTTTTTTTTTTTTTTTTTTTTTTTAAATTGTTGCTCTTTTTTTGTTTATAGTGGAAAAAATAAAAATCACAGAGGTGATCAAATACCACCAAAAGAAAGCTCTATTTGTGGGAAAAAGGACATAAATTTTCTTTGGGTACAGTGTCGCACAACCGCGCAATTGTCCGTTAAAATAATGCAGTGCCGATTCGCAAAATAGGGCCTGGTCAGGAAGGGGGTAAATCCTTCCGGTCTTAAAGTGGTTAACAAACAACTACACAGCGATGCTGGAAAACACCACGCAAGCTATGTGAAGCTACCATTAGTGTGCTCTTATTTAAACCGTTGTATACTTAATAAAGCAAGTGTCTTTAATGTGAAAAGGAAATGATATTGTTTTTCCCTTTTCGCACACTGCAATGAGCCTCTTTGAATCCTTTCCATTACATGGGTAGGTATGGGCATACATAACAAATAAACAAAGTATTCGATTCTGGAACAAAAATTGCAATTTTTAGTAGTTGGGGTGTTACTAAAAGACTAGAATGTTGCACGTTGACATAATATTTTAAGTAGTTAGCCGCTTCCGACAATTTCCCGTTAGAAGCTCTGCAGACAACTTTATAAAATGCGTCCATTCAAAAGCTACACAAACTTTATTTTACATGCGGGTTATTTGAGTTCAGGTCAATATATTTCCCTGTTAGATTTTGAATAATTTAAAATAATTGTCAGTAGTGTAGCTCAGTAGGGGATTTGATCAAATTACCTGTCAAATTACAAAGATAAATATTCTGATAAAAATATTAATTTCAGTTGTAAAAGAAATGGAAATCATTTGTATCTGAGTTTCTATTTTACAGATAAAAGGAGGGGCAGACACCAATGTTGCTTCAACATAAATGAGAAACTCCTATGGGTGTTGATTGCTAGTTATTATGAAATAACCTTTGGCTTTCGTTTATTAAAAAGATTAAACATTTGATTGCTTTACATTTTCTTCCTTTCGTGAAATTCCCATTAAGACCGCAATCACACTGAAGCGGCACGACTCCTGCACGACTTCGGGGGCGACCTGTGAAGTCCCGTGCACCACGACTTCGGCGGGATTTGCAGGGACTTCACATAATTGAAGTCAATGCAAGTCGCCCTGAGATCGCCCCGAAGTAGTACAGGACCCTTTTTCTAAGTCGGAGCGACCTATTAGAACAGGTCCTATAGCAGTGCATGGACCGTGACGGACCGCGACTTGTCAGCCTGTCAGGCTGACAAGTCACCTGACAAGTCGCGGCAGTGTGAATGGAGCCTAAAAGGAATCTGTGTGCACTTTAAACCTACTAAAGTGACAGCAGAACCAAGATCCAAGAGGTGCCTTTACATGTTTTATCCATATTGAAGAACACTAAAAGGGGGTGTTTTATTAAAGGCACTTGCCTACCACCCGCTGCAGTTTTACTGCGGCAGGCTGGCTCGGCTGTGCGAAACTAAGTAGCTCTACGTCAGTCGCGCATGTGGTGCTGGAGGGCAAGCGCTCCCACCCCTACTAGACAGTGGGGATGCCGATGCAAGGGGCCGACAGCTGCGATTGCCGCCAGGCACCTGCGATCGCTCCCCGCAGAAAGAGAATGACGGTCAGCTGTTGTAAACACACCAACCGTTGTTCTCTCTGGAAAAATCACAGAGCGTCTGTGATCCTTATTTATAGGATCACAGGTCTCTGTGGTCATTTAACAAGCCCATCCCCCATACAGTTAGTAAACACTCCCCTAGGCTCACACTTAATCCTTTGATCACACCTAGGTTAACCCCTCCCCTGCCAGTGCCATTATTACAGTAACAGTGCTTATTTTTAACACTTGTTACTGTAGTAATGTCACTGGTCCCCCCAACAGTGTCAAAAATGTCAGTTAGGGGTCCGATCTGTCCGCTGCAGTCCAGCTAAAAAATGCTGATCATTTGTTGTTTTTTTTTGTTAATAGTGCAAAAAAAAAATTGCAGATGTGATTAAATATCAAAAGAAAGCTCTATTTGTGGGAAAAAATGGACATTAATTTTATTTAGGTACAGTGTCGCAAGACCGCGCAATATTCCGTTAAGGTAACGCAATGCTGAATCGCAAAAAATGGCCTGGTCATTAAGGGGGAAAATCCTTCCGGTCCAGAACTGGTTGACTGAGTGTACACTTTGCAACTAAAATTTTCCCTTAGCCTAGTGAAAGCTTAGTGAAAGAGTTGAAACTCTGCTGAGTCTAAACATACTGAAAAGCTCCATTAGAGTCTATGGGAGGCAAATCTTTTTTTCCTGACTTTTTGCAGTGATAGTTTTCCAATGCAAAAATAAAAAATAAAATAAAAAGGGGGCTTGGCTGGAAGCTGACAAAAATCTGCAACACACTCCCAGATAGCAAGGATAACTTGCCACAAAATTGTGCCAGTGTTGAATTGTAAGCTTTGTTAACTTGCTGCACATTTTCACTGGCAAGTTTTACACTTGCAGAGCACTTGAAGCACAAGTTCTAGTTGACAGTTTTCCAATTTGCAGCAAATTTGCATGGGAAGTCTCTAGAGAGCAAAGTTGCAGTGGTGAGTTTACAGCAAGAGCTCTGCAAGTCACAGCGACCCCTGTGGTGGGATGACTATAACACAACATAACTGAACCAGAACATGCAGCAGACTTGCAAAGTTGATCTGGAGTCATGCAATGTGGATTTGCTGCAATTGTGCAACACACTTGTGAAGCCTGACAAGTCTAGCAATAGCTTAGCAAGTCATTTTCAAATGTGCAGCACAATTACTTGCTATTTCTTCTGAAGCTCTGTCCATGGGTACACAGAAGTATCATCTCCACAGCATTTGGGAAACTCTCTAAAAGCTAAGGAACGCCAATGCTACAGTCTCACTGGACATCCAGAGCAGCATTCCTTATTGTACACTAACACTGACTGTATTGTGCCTGGAATAGGCGTACTTTAATGTGAGTGGAATCATGTATTATGTATGTTTTAACTCAATCCAAATGAATACAACTAAGTTTTATGCATGTCTGGTGCTCACCTGTAAAGAGGAGATAGGGAATGGCAGGGTTTTTCCTTGGATTTCCTTGCGGAGAGCAGGAGAAATTGACCTATTACCTTGGGCATTTATTGACCTTCTCTATGAAAGAGGTCATAAATATCTGCTAAGTGAGAACTTGAGAGCACAGGGCGATCACTGTGTGGTGGTGGTGTGGAGGCGATCACTATATTGGACTCTGCACTTTTAGCAAGAAATAAGGCATTTCTACAACCAAATAAAAGACTCACAGCTCATGATGACTTTAGCCCTTTCACACGATGAAATACGGATATGCGGCCTCGGCTTCAGGGGGTTGTACCGGGAAGATGCCTGCAGCTAGAGGCATCACCTGGTACCATTGTTTAGAGCCAATGGCCGGCTTTCTTGCAATGACAATCAATGCGGCTGAACAGCCACTTGACTGTGATTACAAGGATGGGGATGGGGAAGTCCCCCCCCCCTCCTGCCGCCTTGAGTGGCTCGCCTGGGTCTCCCATCCCACCAGGAGACCCGAGCGACCAGCCAGCACATCTGCCGGCTGGCCAAGGACCCGAACAAAGCTAGATTTGGCTCTGATCAGGTCTCCAATGTAAAAACCCTTAAGCAATGCCATGACATCTTTTCTGGGTACTGGAGCCTTAAAGGCGCCAGATTAAAAAATAAAAATGACAGCATTAAAGACCGCCAAACTTGGAGCTTTGAATGCTTTTACGTGCAGAGGAGGGGGGGGGGGTTGGGGTCTTTTAGACCCCAGATCCCTCCATAGAGAGTACCTGTCACTGCCTATTACTGTCACAAGGGATGTTTCTAAAAGTGATCTTTTTTTTTTTTTAAATGGACAGTGTCAAAATAAAAAAATAAAATAAAATAATTAGAAAAAAAAAATTAAAGCACCCCGTCCCTCCATGCTCGAATGCAGAAGCGAACGCATACGTAAGCTGTGCCACCATATGTAAATGGTTTTCAAACCATACATGTGAGGTATCATTACAGCGTGTGCATTCATTTTTGCACTAGACCTCCTCTGTAACTATAAAGGGAAAATGCTCGGTGAAAGAGGTAAGTATTGGCTCCTATATTTCTGTACTGACTGGTTTACTTCAACATAAACAAGTCAAAACAGGTAAAGGTTAAGGTTCAATTCAGTAAAACATGCATTCCAAAAGAACCAGCATATATAGGCAGAAGAAGGTATATAAAAGGCTGGTCATAGATGCCTTGTTTTTTTTTTTTTTCAATTAGCCAAAGGGATGATAGGAAAAAAAAAAAAAACATATTCCCACCATCCACACATGGAAAGTAGATGGTGGAATCCTCCATGCTGCGCCACTGTATTTTGCCAGCAGGACTCCTCCATTGTCAGAATACAGTGATCAGAAGATATGGCATATTGGATGCAACCAGTGACTGACAAGGGTTTTCCAACAGTCCCCGTTCAACAGAAGTTGATTGTTAGATTGACTTCTGTTGATTTCGAACAGCCATAGATGGATCAAAATTCTTCTGCTCCCTGATGAACTGGATACATTTCAATCCATCTATGGGCAGCTTATATCACAACTATTCCTGGTAAAGTTAGGCTTAGCCTTATTTATCCCTGTCCCCATACCTTGCTATTTATTCATTGGTCACAGAATCAATGGCCAACAGGAAGAACAGAAAATGATGTTGCAGGTGGTGGATCTAAACTTACATCTCTGGAGCTACAGATTGTTTTGAAATTTGGTTTCGCTAAAATTAACATTGATGTGTTTATTTGTTCAAAATATATTCATTTTGAACATCTCATGCTTGTGACAAGTTTACTGCAATTCATGCTCCACTGCTTGGGGATCCCATGGTAACAAAAAGGTGATATTAAATTAGTAATAAAATTTCATAAAATTTCATCCACAAACAATTGCAATGCCTGCTACTTTTTATCTTTATCTGGCTTTCTGAGCTGGTTTCGCCTCTATAGTTGTTTGGCTTCAATGTTTAATCATTACTCAGTATTAGGTTGTGGTCTCTTGACATCATTCAGAGGTAAGAAATATGCTGAGCTGTCACTGTGGAAACATTTATTACTGTCATTATAAACATAGCATAAAGTCTGCAATATCTGGAAATTTGTACCAGGAAACCTCAGTAGGGATCCTTTTCTTAAACCACAGGCTCTTACTGTAACAATAATCATGGGGGAAGGTCTGACTAATGATTTAGAACCCTCAATGTCAGATAGATTGTTAACACGGGCTCTGTAACGCAATAATCATTTCTACAAAATGCTTTCTAGCTCACTTACTGTACATCTCTGAGCCTTTCACAATTTGTCAGCCCTTTATTAAATTAATGATAAATTATTAAATTTTTACAAGCTCTCTCCATCCATCTATTCATTCACTTTTATTAGTTTAGTCTATCTGTGTATTTTATATTTTTTTATAGTAATTAAAATAAAATATATGAAAAATTGTTTAATTAGATAATTATTTCCTTGCTAATCTGCCATAGGTTAAAAATGGTAACACACACAAAATACAAATCCTTTAAAATTGAATCTTTGTTACCAATCTCTTGTAACATTAGGATCTAGTTAGTGAGAAACACCCAATAAATGCAAATACGGAAGATGCGCTGTATATTTTCTGCAGAATGGCAATTGTTATATGAAGAGACTCAAGATATATGAACAGTTTATTCAATTTTGCAGTAAAGAAATTGTGTTACATCTGAAACTGAATTGTCCTTGGTATGTGGACACTCACAATTTAAAGTTAATCAGCTAATGCTATCTAGGAAACACTGTGACAGTGCTGAATCAGACAAAATCTAGTCAATTTATCTTGTCTACATTTGTATAATCTTGCTGCCAGGCTTAGACCTCTTGCACACAGATGCCTAAAGATGCCATGATTTTAGGTACCTACGCTGCATATAGATCAAGAAAAAAATATATACAAAAATCTGCGTTGCTGAAAATTATTTTACGCATGTGTGCTTGTACAACACAACTCAAGAAAAGCTAGCATAATTTTTACTTGTGTGGACACGTACGCAGTGGCGTATTTTGGTTTTGTGCTGCCCTAGGCAAGACTAAAATTGGGCGCCCCCCCTCCTATGTAAATTTGCCCCACTCCTTCCTTTTTAACGGATGTGACTCCCTCCAAAATTTAAGGACTACAAGTCCCAGCATGAACCCCTGTGAGATCCTACGAGAGGGGGGGGTGGGAGAGAGAGGGGGTGGGTGAGGGAGGGAGGTGAGAGAGAGAGAGAGAGAGAGAGGGATGAGAGTGAGAGAGGGGGGTGAGAGAGAGGGGGGAGAGAGAGGGGGGAGAGAGATGGGGGAGAGGGGGATGAGAGAGAGAGAGTGGGGGTGAGAGAGAGGGGGGTTAGAGAGAGAGAGAGAGAGATGGGGGTGAGAGAGAGAGGGGAAATTAGAGAGAGAGAGAGGGATGAGAGAGAGAGGGGAGATGAGAGCGAGAGAGAGAGAGAGAGGGGGGATGGGAGAGAGAGATAGAGGGGGATGGGAAAGATACAAAACAATATAGAGTATATCATACTTTATATTGAATTCTGTATGTTTTAGCAATAAAAGGGAGTCTTTGATCTCCACGTAAGTGATTTTGCCTAGGCTGAGAAGATGTCATCTGGCTGCTGTAGGTAGGAGGAAGCATCTGTAAAGTCTCCGCTTCCAACGCCATTATTCTGACTGCAGCATTGTAACTTTGTAGAAAAGAGGCTGCAGCAGGGGCCAATCTGTGTCAGACATTTGTAAAAAAAAAAAACAGGCACCGGCATTTACAGAACCATGTCAGCTCTAAGCCAACATCTCAGTCCAGAAAGTAGATGTTGATCCTAGATTTCTCTTGAACACTAATTTCTGCATCCTTCTAAAGGGAAAAGCTGATGAAGGTATTACATGAGTACCTGTAAGTGTTACACTTAAAGGTGTTGTAAAGGCAGAAGTTTTTTTATCCTAATGCATTCTATGCATTAATATAAAAAGCCTTCTGTGTGTAGCAGCCCCCCTCAGTCCCCCCAATACTTACCTTAACTCCATCTCTATCCAGCGATGTCCACGAGTCCCGGCTGTCCAGGGCTCTCCTTCCTGATTGGCTGAGACACAGCATCAGTGCCACTGGCTACCACGGCTGTCCATTAAAGTCAGTTAGCCAATCAGGAGAAAGAGGGGGCAGGGCCGAATGGCAGCAGCATGTCAGAAAGGACACAAGGAGTTGCAGCTCGGCTCGGGTTCCCCAATAGCAAGCTGCTAGCTGTGGGGGCACTTGGCAGGGGGAGGGGCCAGGAGCCACTAAGAGGGACCCACAAAGAGGAGGGTTCAGGCGGCCCTAAGCAAAACTACTTCACAGGGCAGGTAAGTATAATATGTTTGTTCGTTTTTGTAAAAAAAAAAAAAAAAAAAACGAGACTTTAAAATCACTTTAAACATTACTTAATCTTAAACATTACATTAATTAAAAGCGGTACTATACTCCTCTTTTTAATTTTTACCTACAGGTAAGCCTAAGGCTTACCTGTAGGTAAAATTAATATCTCATAAACCTGCACGGTTTAGGAGCTATTCACACTGCATGCAGCCGCTGAGACCAGCGGCGCATGCGCTCTGAAGGTCTGGTGTATCTTGCCAGACCTTCAGAGCTCCTTGCCGGCCTCTTGCATGCGCGGGCCTGAGCACTGACAGGCTGCCCCCATCCCTTCAACCTTTGCAGCAATGCTGGCAGCACTCATACGTCTATTTCCCAAAGACAACCTCTGGAGATGATGCTGAGCATGTGCACTAAACTTCTTTGGTTGGCCATGGTGAGGCCTGTTCTGAGTGTAACCTGTCCTATTAAACCACTGTATTGTCTTGGCCACCATACTGCAGCTCAGTTTCAGGGTCTTGGCAATCTTCTTATAGCCTAGGCCATCTTTATGTAGAGCAACAACTCTTTTTTCAGATCCTCAGGGAGTTTTTTGCCATGAGGGGCCATGTTGAACTTCCAGTGACCAGTATGAGAGAGTGAGAGCGATATCACCAAATTTAACACACCTGCGCCCCATTCACACCTGAGACCTTGTAACACTAACTAGTCACATGACACCGGTAGGGAAAATGGTGAATTGGGCTCAATTTAAAAATTTTCACTTAGGGGTGTACTCACTTTTGTTGCCAGCAGTTTAGACATTAATGGCTGTGTGTTGAGTTATTTTGACAGCAAATTTACACTGTTATACAATCTGTACACTCACTACTTTACATTGTAGCAAAGTGTCATTCCTTCAGTGTTGTCACATGAAAAGATATAAAAAAATATTTACAAACATGTGATGGGAGTACTCACTTTTGTGAAATACTGTATATATATATATATATATATATATATATATATATACATATAGTATATATTGTATGCATCCAATATTTCAATGTGTGAACCCAGGCTGAAATCGCTGTGACAAGCCTGGGTCCACACAGGAGGGGAGTGTGAAACCGATTTTGATTCGGACAGTAATTGAACGGCATTCCTGTTCAAATCCCATGTAATTCTTTACAGTGTGATTTAAACCCGTTCATATTGTATGGGCTCAAATCACACCACAAAGGTATCGGTTTCAGGTATTAGAGCATTTTCACGATACCTGAAACTGAGTACAAGTACTCATAAAAATACTCAGTATCCACATTGATACGGGTATCAGTTTTCGGTGCAACCCTAATATTTACCTAAAATAAATATGAAAAACCATTGTAAAAATGTATTTGTTAATTCTTATCAGAATAAATTAAGTACAAAAGCACCATACATTCATTTTAAAATCACAGAATATTTCTCCAACACTAACAAATCCCATATAATCACACCTTGATTCACAGACATTTTGTTCAGCTGACTGTCTCTATAAAGAATTTCTTCCATCTGTTGGTTACCTTTTGTCTTTTCAAAAGTCATTTTTTTCTGACCTTCAAAATCTTGCTTTACCATTTTCCGTGTTTTTCATTTTACTTCTACCATTACCTGTCCTCGGCACTAAGCCTTGCCACAGACAGACAGATCTTTTATCTGACACAAAGGATGATCTGTGATCGTCCTATACTTGTCAGAATATGCAGAGACAATGAGTTCAAACCGCCAACTTAAAAAAAAAAAAAATCACATTACTATCTGTATTCTGCTGAACAGAACATGCAGACTTTTGCAAGCATACTTAACTTTATTTTATCATACATTTTTTTTTTTCAGTATCATGCATTTGCTATCCTATACAATTATTTCCAAATCAGTGGCTTTTGTCTATTGAAAGTATTTAAAAAAAACACAATTTATCATTGATTTGATCATTAACCATGCATTTACATGTCAGTTTGTTTACCATAATTGTAAAGTACATTTCCCTCCCACGTGTTCAATATATTGAGTCCCATTGGTTGTAAATTCCTTTTTCAATTAGAAATCCTGACTTCATGAACATTTACTGTATTTATACCGCAACAAATGTCACAGATGCTGGGCTTGCATTGTGTGGCGAATCATTGATTTAATTAACAATTCACCTATTGAATCATATGATACAGTCCTTAGGCTCTCTCCTATGCACTCCTTGCGGCAGCCTATGGAGCCACCCTTGCATGCAGGGATTAGCAATGTGTCTGACTATGACACCACAGATATGACACCTTACAAATGGGTATTTTAACCTTAAAGTTACCCTAACATTTCATATTCTTGATATGTTTCTGTTGTACCATGTACTTGTATGAAAACGTATCCTGTTCTCTTTGTATTGCTTCCTTTGTGTGAAATGCCTGGGAATCCTGCTAATCCCCCTGATTTCCTATTTCAAACTGACCATGCTAGGCGTGGAAGCACATCCATACCAGTGTGGTCACTTTTCATCTTTGAATTCTACTTGAAAGCACAAGCTGCCTGAACTCCAATGGTCAGACTTCTGCTGACAAGCCCTCATGTACAGCTCATCACTGGGAAGATCAGTGTGCTTCTGTTTGTCTAACTCCTGCTGACATGCCCCCCTGTGGTCTCCACTCCCATCTCTTTAATCCTCCTATGCAGCTAATAACAGAGGTCATGTGAGCACATTTTTGTATACATACAAACGTTTTGCTTTGCATTCCTATTTAAACTGAATGGGTTGTTTTGCAAGGTGAGGGTTCACCTATCCCTTAAAGTGATGTTAAACCCCCACTTTTTAAACACTTTCAGCAGCTGATTTAAATACATACATATCTTGTAATCCTTACCTATGTTCCAGTTTAAGCTGGTGCCATGATTGCTGCCCCGGGTTTCATGTTACAGAGTGGCTCCTTTCTCTTGCGGCATCCTAGGAAGCCATTATTGCAAGCAGAGAATAGAACTGTGTCTGAGTATGCTATGTACATCAAACTCCATATCAACAGAATGACTGGAGACTGCACTGTCCGCTGTTTACTGTTGCCTGTTAAGACCGGAAGTTCAGAGAAGTAGTACAGGAAGCCAGCAACATTGAAAGTTTGCTCTGATGAGACTGCACTGAGCCTCTGCTCCAGTCTCATGTCTTTTGCAGACTCTAAAAGGTTTTCTTCTAAGATTGCCCTGTATCTGGCTCACTCCATCTGCCCATCAACTCTGACCAGCTTCCCTGTCCCTGCTGAAGAAAAGCATCCCCACAACATGATGCTACCACCACCATGTTTCATGGTGAGATAGGTGTATTCTGGGTGATGTGAAGTTTTCCGCCACACATAGCGTTTCACCAAAACATTTTTGGTCTCATCTGACCAGAGCACCTTCTTCCACATGTTTGCTGTGTCCCCACATGCCTTCTCACAAACTGCAAACGGGACTTCTTATGGCTTTCTTTCAACAATGGCTTTCGTCTTGCCACTCTTCCATAAAGGCCAGATTTGTGGAGTGCACGACTAATCGTTCTCCTGTGGACAGATTCCCCAACCTGAGCTGTGGATCTCTGCAATGCCTCCAGAGTTACCATGGGCCTCCTGGCTGATTCTCTGATTAATGCTCTCCTTGCCCGGCCTGTCAGTTTAGGTGGATGGACATGTCTTGGTAGGTTTGTAGTTGTGCCATACTCTTTCCATTTTCGGATGATGGATTTAACAGTGCTCTGTGAAATGTTCAAAGCTTGGGATATTGTTTTTATAAACTAACCCTGCTTTAAACTTCTCCACAACTTTATCCCTGACCTGCCTGGTGAGTGAGGCTGCACTGATAAGAATGCTCTGATGAAACTGCACTGACTGTTCTGATAGACTGCTCTGATGAGATTGCACGGATGAGGCTGCACTGATGAGACTGCTGTGATAAGAATGCTCTGAAGAGACAGCACTGAGTAGACTGCTTTGATTAGATGGTTATGATGAGACCCATCAGTGCAGCCTCATCAGTGCCCATCAGTGCAGCCTCATCAGTGCTCAATGCAGAAGAAAACATTCTTATTTACAAAATTATATAATATAAATGAAGAACAACTTTTTTTTTTGTTTAATGTTCAGTCTTTTTTTATTTAGAAAGCTCTATTTGTGGGGAAAAAAATGATAAAAATTTAGTTTAGGTACAGTGTTGTATGGCCACGCAATTGTCATTCAAAATGCAACAGCGCTAAAAGATGAAAATTGGCCGGGGCAGGGAGGGGGTGAAAGTGCCTTGTATTGAAGTGGTTAATAAGCGTTTTAAGGTTAGTATCTATGGTGTCAGATATATTCTCTGATTAAAAAAAAAGTTTTAAAAAGGAAACCACTAGACTGTTCATTGAGCCAAAGAGTGAAGGCTGCTGTGAGCCTGACTGCTTTAGCACTAATCTGGGAAAGAAACCTGGGACAAATCAATGGCTCCTAAGGGGGTGAGCACTGCATATACACTCAAAACCAAGTACAAACCCTAAATTGCATATATATATATATATATATATATATATATATATATATTGACAAGTTTTCATAAAACACTTCTTGCTGATTTCCTCCAGCCTTCAGATGTACATTGTTGCTCAGGACCAGTTCCAGTTAGTGACAGCAGTGGACAATGCCTGTCAGATGTGCTTTAATGATTTAGGTGACTGGATTTAGGTCTACTTATTTGAAACAGACATCATCATGACAGTATTTATTTATCTGTATTTATTTTACTTACATGGCTCCAACATACAGTATTCTGTGGTGCTGTAGGTTACATTCAGTATATTGATATATAGCCAAAGAAAGTTGGTGTCAGCACTCCCCCAATAAATGAAGCAGCAGGTATACTAGGTATTGAAAGAGCTTGCACAGATGAAAAAGTAACACTCCCTGTTCATCTGTGTAAGCCTTTTGAATGCATATTATACCTTTTGCTCTATATATATATATATATATATATATATATATATATATATATATATATACAGGGCTTTTTTTCTTGTACAAAAGTTTTTATTTTAAGAAAAGCATAAACATACATCAAAACAAGGTATATGTGTACAATATGAGAAAGAAATGGAACGCAGGAAACAGGTAGCAGCAAAATATGATACAAACATAGGGCGTAAGCCAAACTTAAAACATTTGCGGACCAAATAAAGTTACTTAGCAAGAAAAAATCCTTAGACAGGGACCAAAAGGCCCCCTAGTGGCTTATAGTGCAATAAAAACAACAGAAGAAGAAGTGCTAGAACGTTCCAATGAGTAAACAGAGGTAGGGCCTGAAAGTACCAAGCCAGAGGAGACAGCAACACTAAAAGACAAAAGAGAAAGAGGGGGGAGAAGGGGTGTACAGGGCTTTTTTTCAAGCTGGAACTTGGTGGAACTTAGTTCCACCACTTCTGGCTCAGGCCCTCTGCTCCCTGCTCACTACTATCTCTTGTAAACACAGACATCTGGCTTCTCTGTTTACAAGTGACAGCTTGTCTCCCAACAGCTGAGTTCAGGATGGGGACAAGAGAGATGCAGGTTCCTGGGGTGCAGGGCAGATGCCGATACCCCCACTGGATAATCTCTATAAAAGTGAAAGAGGTAGAGCCAACTACAGTGTGCGAGGAGGTACAAGAGACTGATGCTTCAGTATAATACAGCAACAAATGTATGACATGTAGAAGATAGTCTAGCTATTTAGGAGGTGAGGAAAAGATGGGGGGCAATGGAGGGGGGGGGGTTGCATGCAGAGGTCAGAGCTGAAGAGGGGTGAAGGTGAGACGTGGATGGAGAATGCAGAGGTAAGCAGCTGTGGAAGAAGGCTAAGCTCTGCACTCTGTATGCAGCGCACCCCCGAACTCTGCACTCTGTGTGTAACCTCTCCCAAACTCTGCACTCTGTACATAATGCGCTCCTGGCTCCCTCCCAGTTTAATTTAACCGCACCCACTATTTTAAGCGGTTTGGAGGGTGCGTGTGTGTGTGGGGGGGGGGTGTTGGGGGTTGGGGGGCCGTGGTTGAGTTCCTGTACCTTTTTTCTGAGAAAAAAAGCCATATATATATATATATATATATATTCATGATCTCCAGAAAATTTTCTAAACTTACATTGTTTAGCCCGAATTCACCAAATACCAAATATGCAGTTATTTTCCATGAAACTCGACCTACATTTGTTCCGCCGTGCACCTAATTCACACTATTTCTTTTACTTTTTATATTTTTGTATTTAATATCAGAAACAAAATAAATGGAACAATGAATGTGTACAGGTATGCTCATGAGACATGTTTACACAGTGACGAAAATGTTTCATGCTTGTTTCACACTTTGACCCTGGGAAAAAAAGCAAATAAAAAAAATCACAAGGCAAGCACAAAATAAATGTGATGATACACAGATAAAACCCTTCCAATGGTATAGTAATGCATCAGAGAATGCAGTAAATGTGTATTATCAACACAGTTACTTTTTTTGTGCTTTTTCTATGCTTTGTAACTGCAAGATTACCGTCTTGTAGTTTCTAAGTGTTTGCTTGACCAGCAATTTTCTATGAAAATATGAACTGGTAAAGGGGTTCATTGGACCCCTTATTAGTCCACCTGTGCCTTGGAAGGTTTCTTCTAGTCATGGAACTAATGGACGTTCTTGTTTATGTTTTTGTCACAGCATACAACATTATGAATGTGACGCATTATCACTAGATTTTGATGGGCTTCTGCTGTTATTGTAAAAAAAGTAGTATATTCCTTCATGAGGCACAAAGTACTCTGCATTATAATGATATTATATCGACATAGCCAATCATGTCAAGCACCACACCCCAAATATGGCATATGGTAAACAGAGAAAAAGAGAAACGGGGGCTTTTCCGTTGCTTGGCTACCCCACTCAGCATATAAAAAAAATGTTCATAAATCCCTAAAATGATTGTTCTTCATTAGTATCAAAAAGGAGTTAAAATGCATTATTCAAATACATCTTAATGAGTATAATCCATACATCATAATACATAGATGAACAGAAAAATACAATAAAACGAGTCACCCCCCTCAGTAAAAAAGCTCAGTGTCTTCCATAGTCTCACTGCATATACAGTGTACCCATGTAGATGACGAAAGGTAGGACGGAAGGGTTCAAAAGTAAGGTGAATAAACTAGATTGTGATTTCAAAGGGGATATTTGACCTGTCCCAGGCTGATGCTCTGCCAATATATCAAAATCATGTGCAAAGAGAAGATACAGCTGAATATAGCCACGTCACATGTAGAGAAATGGGGGGTGGGGGAGAGAGAAGGGCAACCCCAATTCATGCGTCCAACCCAAACAGGGAGAGAAGGGCAGTGAATAGTTGTCTGTTTTACCATATTCCAAGATAGTTCCTTACCCTCTACAGATACAACCCCAGTACAAGGAGTCCACCATACTTGGACCCAGCAAAAGCCATACCTATCTTGTAATACTTCAGTGTTACCCACCACCACATCCATCTCGAGCTCAGTGATGTAGCTATATTCTGCTGTATCTTCTCATCTTTGCACATGATTTTGATATGTTGGCAGAGCATCAACCTGGGACAGGTCAAATATCCCCTTTGAAATCGCAATCTAGTTTGTTCACCTTACTTTTGAACCCTCTTCAACTTAAAGCGGAGTTCCACCCATTTTTAATACGTTGGATTACATAGATGTATGTAATCCCCTTTAAAACGACTTTTACCAATGGAAACTTTTTCTTTTGCTAGTAAATACCTTATTTTCTTGTTTATTCCTCCTCTCCTCACTTCCGGGTCCGATCGGCGATGACGTCATTCGGCGATTCGCAGTGTGTGCTGGGATGTATTCCATGCCAGAAATCTCGCAGTATTTACCCAGGAGCTGAGCTGTACTAAGCCGTGACCTGCCCCGCCTCCACCCCGCCTCCTCTCAGTGAGTTGTACTGTATGCATTGTATTCAGCCCGTGCTCTGCCCCGCCTCCTCTCAGTGAGCGAGGACTGAAAGCATTATATCCTCACTGAGCTCACTGAGAGGAGGCGGGGCGGAGGCGGGGCAGAGCACGGGCTGAATACAATGCATACAGTACAACTCAATGAGAGGAGGCGGGGCGGAGGCAGGGCAGGTCACGGCTTAGTACAGCTCAGCTCCTGGGTAATACTGCGAGATTTCTGGCATGGAATACATCCCAGCACACACTGTGAATCGCCGAATGACGTCATCGCCGATCGGACCCGGAAGTGAGGAGAGGAGGAATAAACAAGAAAATAAGGTATTTACTAGCAAAAAAAAAAAAAGTTTCTATTGGTAAAAGTCGTTTTAAAGGGGATTACATACATCTAAAGTTAGGAAAATGGGTGGAACTCCACTTTAATACCCCTGAGGAAGCCATACAGGCTAAACACATTGGGAACAATTCTACCTTCGGTCATCTACATGGGTACACTGTATATAGAGTGAGACTATGGAAGACACTGAGCTTTTTTACTGAGGGGGGTGACTCGTTTTTATTTTATTTTTCTGTTCATCTATGTATTATGATGTATAGATTATACGCATTGAGATGGATTTGAATAATGAATTTAAAATCCTTTTTGATACTAACAAAGAACAATAATTTTATAGATTTAGGGGGAAAAAATGATATGCTAAGTGGGGTAGCCAAGCACCGAAAAAGCCCTGTTAGGCTCCTTTCACACGGCCGCTCCGTGTGAAAGGTCCGCTGCGGAACTTTTTTTTTTTTTTTTCCATGGAGCGGATGACATTTCTGTCATCCGCTCCATGTGCCCGCATATCATCCCATCCGTTTGCGGATGATATGCGGACATAATGTAAGTATATGGCACTGCGGATGTCAGCGGATGACACCGCTGACATCCGATTTTCCTTCCTTTCCGTTTTTTACACGGAAGGAAAAATAGGGTTCTGTTCCGTTCGTAAAAACGGAACAGAACTGACAGGAGGAAAATCGGGTGTCAGCGGATGGTATTCCGCTGACACCCGCAGTGCCATTCACTTACATTATGTCCGCAAATCATCCGCAAACGGATTGGATGATTTGCGGACACACGGAGCGGCCGTGTGAAAGGACCCTAAGGGCTCTTTCACATGGGCGTTCCTTTTTTTTTGCCCGATCAGGTCCTTTTTTTTTTTTTTTGTAACGGACACGGATGACACTTGTGTCATCCAGTCCGTATGTCCGTTTTTCATCCCATCCGTTTGCGGATGAAAAACGGACATAATGTATCTCTATGTAAATACGGATGTCTGCGGATGACACCACTGACATCCGTTTTTGCTTCCGTTCCGTTTTTTGAAAGGAAGAAATAATAGGGTTCTCCTCCGTTCAAAAAAACTGAACTGAACTGAACTGAACTGACAAAAAACGGATGTCAGAGGACGATCATCCGATGACATCCGTATTTACATAGAGATACATTATGTCCGTTTTTCATCCGCAAACGGATGGGATGAAAAACGGACATACGGAACGCCCGTGTGAAAGAGCCCTTACTCTTTTTCTCTGTTTACTATATACTCTGCATTTTAAGTGTACCAAGTCATCATTTTTTTTTTTTAAGGTTTTAGCTCAGACTTTTACAAACATCATTTGTCTTATTAGTCAATGTAAAAATTAAATAACGTCACTGGATTACTCACTCGGTAAACAGAGGTGCATAAGCATGTGTCCAGAAGTTCTACACGTTTTTTAGGTGAACTTCAAAGGTTTACAAAGACATTGTAACCTGTTCATTATGGCCAAGTAGAGTGAATGGATCTGCACAGGTACATTTTTGAGACATTTAGATATCCACACTTAGAAATCTGATTGAATTATATTCTTCTCATATTTGTTGCTTACCCTTCGGAACACAACTGGACTTTTATATAAGTCTGGGTCCCTAAAAAGGGCTGCAGGAAAAGAAAAACACTTTCCATTCAACCTCCCTGTTCCAAATCTTTATTTTCTATATAAAAAAAATCTAAATTATGCAATTACTTACCTAAAATTCTGGTTACATGACATGCTGGGTCCCAGCTCTATTTTTTGCTCTGTAGTGTGGGGTCTGCAGTGACCACATAACCTGTATGCTCCTGTCAGCTGTCACAAAAGCTCATTACAGAGATCTCACAGGGTCCTGCTGCTCTCAAGAGTAACATCATACAAGAGGCAGAAACATAATCAGTTGGTTGAACAGTTGGCAGCTACTGAAAGAAGTTCCCCAGAGATCATAAGACTACAGATCCTGATATGGTTCAGTGGTTCATGGTTTAAAGTGGACCTGAACCCAAAAGGTGAAGATCTGCTATGTTATAGGAGTAGCTAGAAACATTAATTGTACCTAAACAGTACACTGAAAAATCGAGCTTTTGTCTGGATTTTCAAGTGAAAAATAGTGGTAAACTCTTTAGTATGTGAGAGTCCCGGATCTGTATTTCTATAGTGTGAGATCTAAGGCACTGCTACTTCTGACTGCTGGTTTGAGGAAACGTGGAGCTAGATTCTATAATGTCACTAATGTTGTGCTCACTGTTCCCCTTGCTGGAGGCTCAAGCACAAGGAAGATAAAACTTTACCCCCCCAAAGACACGGCATGGAAAAAGGCATGGCAAAACAGTAATGGAGAACTATCAGCATGCAAAACGAGTGGGAATGAGGGTTTTTTTTAACAAACATAGGAACATCTCACATGGATAACTCCTGTGAGCATAGGTAAACTTTTAAGACAACCAATAGGGGAAGAAGAAAACCCCCATGAAGACATATGTGTACCCTCAACTCAAACATGGACAAGAGTAGTAGTCTTTACACCAAGTATACATATCATCCAGGTGCTCTTGTCCCATGGGTGGCCAATGAATCACCCATGGGTAAGTGGGAAAGGAGCACCTGGATGATATGTCTCAATACTTGGTGTAATGACTACTACTCTTGTCCATGTTTAAGTTAAGGGTACACATATATCTTCATAGGAGTTTTCTTCTTCCCCTATTGGTTGGCTTTGTTTTCCAAAGCCTAACTTTTTTATGTTTTTGTATATGTTTTTTTAGTAATTTGTTAAATAAATTGGATTTTTATAGAAGCTATTAGAGGCTGGGTCTCGTGTTTTGCCTTAAAAGTCCACCCATGCTCACAGGAGTTATCCATGTGAGATATTCCTTTCTTTGTTCTAATTCGGATGTTGGCACGCTCTAGAAAGCCGATTTTGTCCTTTTGAAACAAACATGTTATATTTACCTCCTCTGTTTTGCACAGGGAGGCCCCAAAGCTCCACTTTTCAGGAGTCTCTGCTCCTCCTCTTCTTGGTGTGCACCCCAATAGGAAGCCTTTTCCTACGGGGGCCCTCCTGTGAGCTCGATCCTGAGCCATGCTGCTTGTGTCCAAAGTCACGTACAACAAACCTCATCTCTGCCCCCACTCTATGCTCACAGAATTTGATTGACAGCAGAAAGAGCCAGTGGCTGCCTCTGTGAGCAGAGAGAGACACTGCAGATGGGCATAGTGCTGGATTGAAATCAGGCTCAGGTAAGTCTAAGGAGGGCAGGGGCAGATGAGGAGGCAATACAGGGACTTTTTTTATATTAATGTAAGGAATACATTAAGGTAAAAAAACCTTTGCAACCACTTTGAACTTTAGGGCTGGTTCACATCAGGATTTCCGTTCCTGTGTGATTCCCGCACGTTCAAAGTGCAGTGCGTTTTGACAGCTCATTAATTTGAATGGGCTGCAAAATGCATTAGAATGCGCAAAAAGTAATACCAGCACTGCACCAAACCTCATTGTACTGCAGTACGATGTAATTTGATGCCTGAAAATGCACTGCATTTGTGATCTGCATTTGGGATGTCATTCACAATACATTGGTATCTGCAAGCAGATCACAAGGGCAGCTAAGTCACTTAAAGTGCAGGAGAGAAACACAGAATGAGTCACAGAGTCACAGAGACAGAGCTTAACTGGTATAATACTGTTTGAGGATAAAAAAAAGCAAAACAGAGGATATACAAACATTTAGCAAGCAGAGGCTATATACAAAAAAAAAAAAAAAAAACCCCAAAACAGGAAATCAGTAGTAAGGCTACAATATCAATCACCATTCCATTTTATTAAAATAATTATACACTATATACCTACACTGTTGAGGTATTTTTTGTTTAACTCAATATGATTAAAGTGAACACAGTGGGGTTGAATTACTAAAACTGGAGAGTGCAAAATGTGATGCAGCTGTGCATGGTAACCAATCAGCTTCTAACTTCAGCTTGTTCAATTAAAGTGATACTAAAGTCTCAGTTTTTTCCAACATGGTATACTTACGTGGCCTGTGCAGTGGTTTTGCACAGAGCAGCCCATTTCCTCTTCTCGGGTCCCTCACTGGAACTTCTGGCCCCTCCCTCCTGCCAAGTGCCCCCACAGCAAGCAGCTTGCTGTGGGGGCACCTGAGCCGAGCCGCTGCTCCGTGTGTCCATTCAGACACAGAGCCGTGGTTCAGCCCCGCCTCCTCTCTCTCCTCAGTAGATCACTGACTTTGGGTGACAGCAGCGGGAACCAATGGCACCGCACTTCTGTCTCAGCCAATAAGGAGGGGAGTCCCAGGCAGGTGAGACACTCCTGCAACATTGCTGGATCTAGATGGGCTCAGTTAAGTATTGGGGGGGGGGGGGCTAAATGGAGCTGCTGCACACAGAAGGTGTTTTATTTCAATGCATAGAATGCATTAAGATACAAGAAAAAACCTTCTGACCAATTTAAAGGGTAGTTCCACTTTTGTGGGGAAAAAAATAGCAAACAAAGTAAAAAATAATATAACGTATACAATTTCGACACAGGTCATTTTGTAATTGAATGCTATTAAAAATGACCTTTCCTTTTCAATCTGCAGTCACTGTGATTTTCTGAAAATGAAATGCAATATGGCTGCCTGGAGTTATTCTGTACACAGAATGTATACTGACCACACAAAACATCATTTCCTGCTTGTGTCATTGGCTCACCAATTTTCCTAGAAGTCTGCCTAAGATACAAGTCAGATTTCTGGCATCTCCTGCAACAAAAATGTAATTTTTGGTGAGATATTTCCAATAGGAACACGTCTAAAGGGATGCAGGCCCAGCAGCTTTCCTCATTAGTGCTCTGCAGCTGCACAGCTGGTTGATAATTATGAAACCACTCCCATTAGACCCACTCAGCACAGAGGAACAAACAGGGATTTCTTTAGAATAAGAAAAGGTAGTAATCTACAACAAAGTTTGTCATCATTCTTGTAATGTACATAAATCACCCAGAAGGGAATATTTTTTACTCAAAAAAAGTGGAGTTACGTTTTAACCACTTGCCGACTGCCGCACGACTATTTACGTCGGCAGTCAGCCCCTCACAGGCAGAGCGACGTAGGGCTACGTCGCTAGCCTGTGAGGGTCTAGGGAGCGAGCGCGCGCCGCCGGAGGCGCGCTCCCGCGCGGTCACGTACCCCCCCCGCGCGTGTGACCGGGCGGACCTGATGTCCGCCGGTCACTCGCAATCGTCGGGTGGAGAGGGAGAAAGGCAGGCGGCTAATATAAACAAGCCTCCTGTCATTCTCCCTTGTGTATGAATGGTGATCATACGGTTCTACTATGAAGAACCGTTGATCACTGTTCATACACCTCAAGCCACAGCCAATAACAGTTAGAATCACGCCCCTAGGGACACACATAACCCCTCCCTCTCAAAAAAGTTAACCTCTTCACTGCCAGTGTCATTTTACAGTAACAGTGCATATTTATAGCACTGATTACTGCAGTAATGTCACTGGTAACCCCAAAAGTGTCAAAAATGTCAGTCAAGGGTCCGATCTGTCCGCCGCAATGTCGCAGTACCGCAAAAAAATCGCAGATCGCCGCCATTACGCATTAAAAAAAACAACAAAAATGACAAAAATCTTTCCCTTAGTTAGTAAACGCAATAACTTTTGCGCAAACCAATAAAAATCCGCTTTTTTTTACCAAACATATGTAGCAGAAAACAAATTGGCCTAAAATGTAAGAAAATTTTGATTTTTACATTTTTTTGGGGGGGAATTTCATATAAAAAAATGTGAAAAATATTGTTATTTTTGCCAAATATATGCTATTTTTGTTTATAGCGCAAAAAGTAAAAATCGCACAGGTGATCAAATACCACCAAAAGAAAGCTCTGTTTGTGGGAAAAAAAGGACGTCAAATTCGTTTGGGTACAGCGTTGCATGACCACGCAATTGTCCGTTAAATTCACGCAGTGCCGAATCGCAAAATAGGCCCTGGTCAGGAAGGGGGTGAAATCTTCCGGGGCTTAAGTGGTTAAGCTTTGACAAAAAAATCCTGGAAGCTGATTGGTTTCTGTGCAGAGCTGCACCAGATTTTGCACTCTCCGGTTATAGTAAATAAACTCCATTGAGTTTAATAAATCTCTTTTATTCCACTTAAACAATAAACAGTCATTGGTTCTCATTATTCAATGTCATCCATTTCAATGACACATATTTAGATAAATGAGTATAAAACATTTTATTTGTCATGTGAGTGAAGGGAGGTTTTATGTAACATTGGCTGTTTAAAACCTTTGCATTCTTTAGAGACCAAGCAAATTTATTTTGACGTTTTTTTTCTGACAAATACAAATTACTTATAGATTATCATATTCGCACGTGCACTCTGCTCAGCGCATTAAGCCGTAGATTGCTCTGCTCTGATTAATGACTTAGCAGGACTGCGGAAAGCCAGGAAAGAATTGGTCCTCGGGGACTGAGTCCGGTGA
Source organism: Pelophylax lessonae (assembly GCF_965119305.1). Lineage (NCBI taxonomy): Eukaryota > Metazoa > Chordata > Amphibia > Anura > Ranidae > Pelophylax > Pelophylax lessonae. Next base: position 148,659,302 of record NC_138768.1, read on the forward strand.
AATGGCCGAGCAGGTTAATTTACAGTCAAGCATGTTGCTACAGTGAATCCAGGAGTGGCGTTTGATAAATCAGTTAATTCCCATTTGTTATCCACAGTCTCAGAATTTAAACACAGCACAGGGGCTTTTACAGCTGATAAATGCAATCGCCTGTAATGTATTCACATGTTGGTAAACTCCTGTCTTAGCACAATATATGTGGTCAATCTTAGAAACAGCATTCTTTCCTTTTTATCCATTTATGCAATTCACATAATATACCCATTTCCTTTGGAAGTGATGTTTTAGAGTGAATGTTTACAAGATTACTATAATGCTGCTGCAGATGCTATTGTAACCAACTATTTTTACTGTAATCATGCAGAAAGCTATACTGCAATACAAACGTTTTTACTGCCTTTTAGTATTTTATCTCTTGCTTTGTTTACCAAAAATGATTAGGATGGGAAACATGTAGAATAAAATAGTTTGCAATCTGCCAAGTACCAACAAATACTGCCAGTTTTCCCTAAAATCAGCATAGTACAATTTCAAATAGACAAATCTTTAGAAAATGTAACCTAAATATAGTGTATAAAACCAGATATCACAATAAGAACATGGACCGCAGAATGGTAAGAAATGGTGATATGTGAAGCTCATATGCATTCAACCCTTTACTTACTTGCAAGCACTATCATTAAGGCGGTTGTATCCTCCAAAAAAAAAAAACCCTGCAGGACAAAGGCATAATGAGCTAGTATGCATTGCATACTAGCTCATTATGAAATACTTACCTTAGAACGAAGCCCAGACACGGTCACCCAGACACCGCTGAGGCAGCTGACATCTTCCCTCGGCGTCTCTTCCGGGTTTGGCGGCTTATGCGCTGTGAGTGGCCGTAGCCGCGATGGCCTCACTCCCATGCATGTGCGCGGGAGTTCAGCTTCCGGCAAGGAGCCAACAAGGAGCTCCTAACCTCCGCCGGACCTTAAGAGCGCATGCGCCACTGGTGTCAGCGGCTGCATGCAGGGCGAATATCTCCTAAACCGTGGAGGTTTAGGAGATATTAATTTTATCTACAGGTAAGCCTTATTATAGGCTTACCTGTAGGTAAAAGTTAAAAAGCAGAGTATACTACCGCTTTAAGTGATTCATTGGGGGAGATTTACTAAAACTGGTGCACACAGAATCTGGTGCAGCTGTGCAAAGTAACCATTCAGTTACTAACTTCAGCTTGTTCATTTAAGCCTTGGCAATAAAACCTAGAAACAGATTGTTTAATATGCCCAGCTGCACCAGATTCTGGGTGCACCAGTTTTTGTAAATTTCCCCTACTGCGATTGCTGTTATAGGTTTACTTTGTAAATTATTCTTCACCCTAATATACATGCGATTGTGATCAAGTTCTTAACCCCTTCTAACTTTAAAAGAGAAATATGTTTTGTTTTGTTTTATTTAGGAATCATACTTTCCTAGTTGGGTGCAGCATCAGTCTAATGCTGCATCTGTCCCCTGGCGCCTCTAAGACTGAGAACCGAGGGATCTAACATCTAACACCACCAATTGCTAGGTTCTCACAGCTCTGGGAGCAGAGAACTGGTGACTGCCAGTCAATGGCTCTCTGCTCCCCCCCCCCCTCCCAGGGCGTTGAGCTGTGGAGCGGTCAGAAGTGGCTGGCTCAGACTCTCAGCGGCTCGCTGAGAGGCTGAGCCGGGTGCCAGTCCAGGCATGTTGGGGGATCCCAACTCCATTGCTGTGATCTTGCCTGAGCCTGGACCGGCTCTGTGATGCCAGCAGACAGCGGACTTCAGCCCGCTGTCTGCTGAAAATGGATCACAGGAGCTCAAAACAAACTGCACTCCTGTGATCCACATGAGAAGTACAGCCAAACACGCTTTGACTGTACTTCTCCTTTAATCTATTGGGTAAAATAAAGTCTACCCTAGCCCCCGATTTTGATTTAAAAGTTAATTAAGGTTGTTTGGTCCAATGTTGATCTTGATCCAGTCCACTTATCATTACTATGAAATAGATAATATTTTGTGATAATACATTTTGGATAAAATAACATTTAATCAACTTCCATTTGCCACCTCGCTAATTTGCTTTATATTTATCTACAGCCAAACATTTTTTTGTATTTTTTAGATAATCGAAGGGAATGACTAAATACCTTTCCCTCCCTCTCCATAATACACAACAGAATATAAGGGGAATTATATTTTTAGACTGTTTTCAAAAACAGCTATCACCAGTAGAATCAGACTAAATAGAGACAATGAATCTACCTAAGTGGGAAAAGAGACAGCAGTACACATCTTTCAAAGGTTCTAACCATAAAGCTGGCTACACATTATACAATTCTTCTTGTTCAATTTCCTTTAGATTTACCTTCATCTATGTAGTGCAAGTGTCTACCTGATTGCATACAATTTGAAAGTATTTAGGTTTGATCTCAAATTATTTGGTTTTGGAAAATCTAAAGGGAAATTGTACAAGAAAAAGTTTTATAATGTGTAGCCAGCTTTACACATACAAAAATAAAGATTGAGGTTCACCTCTATAACCGGTGAACACACAATATTGTTTATCTAAACCCAGCCTGGCAGAAGATACTAGGTTTTTAGACCATCTTGAGTGATTGCCTACCTTGAACATAAAGCCATAATTTCACAATCTATTCAAATAATGCGCAGAGCCAGCATATCTTGATAAGCAAAATCTATCAATCTATCAAAATACCATTATTGAAATTATGAAGCCAAACATACTGTATATGGGGGATGGATGATAAAATGATGCAGCATCAGTCCAGTTCAGGTTTCCTCTTTCAGATGAAGAAATTAAACTGGTTGCTATCATTAGCTACAGTTATTCTCTGTCTCTTTGTAAATCAACTTAATGGTAGTTGATGAGACTGTGTAATCTAACCGGTCTGTATATATGGCAATACATACAAAAAATAATAATTGTGATTTATGAAAAGTTCTCATTCATTGAAAATGTCTTCTAAACTAGTCTGTATTCCACTATGGTCTTTCTCACTGTGTTCTATATGTAGCATTATGTGTTTTCAAGATATTTAATACCTTAAAAGCATGTATGCCTTTATATAGTTTATGAAACTGAATCCAGTCACTGTTTTGTGTATGTTTGTATATTTTCTTTCTTGTAATTTATAATAAGTTGGAAACACGTGGGTTAAAGGACTGTGGCAAATGCAGAGTTGTATAAAGTACTCGAAACCCATACTTGAGTAAAAGTACAAGTGCTCGATCAAAAAGTGACTTGAGTAGAAGTGGAAGTGCTCGATCAAAAAGTGACTTGAGTAGAAATACTAAAGTATTCAACATTTTTTGTACTTAAGTATTGCAAGTAGTTTTTTTTAAAAATTTTGCTACTCAAGTACTGAAAGTAAAAGTACCAGTAGTTTTGAAAAAAAATTGCTACTCAAGTACTGAAAGTAAAAGTACAAGTACTGTGTTATGTAGTTATTAAAGAAAGAAGTCAAAAGTTTGAACATCATATTGTTTTTTATTATTTCAAATGCAGCTTTTATTTATATATACAGTAGCATTTATTTCCGTATGCACTGATAATACACATGTTTTGAGCTTCATGAAACCTGCCATCTACTGTTCTGGCAGTGGTAATTTTTATAATTGTAACGAGTAACTATGCAGCAGAAAAAAAAAAATATCGGAGTAGAAGTATTAAAATCATCGAAAAAATGTAGTGAAGTAAAAGTGGAAGTAGGAGAAATAAATTCTACTCCAGGAAAGTACAGATACCGCCTTTCGGTACTTAAGTACAGTAGTGAAGTAGTTCTACTTAGTTACTATACATCTCTGGGCAAATGTTACAGTACACATAAATGAGTAGGCTCAATTTCTAAGCCCTCCCCACTAATTTTGCCACCTGACCACTTAACTATTCTCTTTTCAATGCCCCATAGCTAACCCCCCCCCCCCCCCCAGGAAACAAAAATGACAGTCCTGTTACTTCTATATGTTCCAGAGATATTGCAGGATATTGTGTGTCTTATATTCACTGGGCGGGTGCACAATCTTCAGGACAGCTCCAAGTGGTGGTGCAATGACTAGCCCAATAAGGTGCTTGCTAAAAGCTAACATCTAATAATTATTAACTAGCATAGTTTATTTAGAAGATTTGAGGGACACATGCATTTTCTTTACATTTCGACAGTTATTGATATAACCAAAATTTACCAATGGAAATCAGGGAGTTGTTACTATAGTCCTCAACTATATGATGAATATCAGTAAAAAAAATTGAAGTTTATTTTGTGAATTCCTATCTATGCTGCAACGTGTACGTGTAGCTTCTGCTACAACGTCTAAAAAGGCAACAGTGATTAATAATTTGTTTAAAATCAGCACCCTGTATTAGTCTAGTTATATTTACTTATTGTTTACATGTAATATAGGATAAAAGCCCAACATTTCTTTTAGTTTTAGATACTGTAAGGAAAGTGCGGAACCTTTGTCAATTTCCATTGCTTTCTGTGTTCCCATTTGGGAGATTTCTTGTCATTTCCTGTCAGACAGAACAGGAAGTGAAGGAAAATCTTTGCATTTTCGACTCTTTGACAAGTTTCAGACAGAGCAAAAAGAAATCTCACCATGGGGACACAGGCAGCAATAAAAACAACTTTTCAGTATAGTGAGAAAGGTCATAGCCTCTGACAATATTATGTTGCTGTCTGTGATCCTATTAAAACAGGTTTTCCTTCACTCTCTCATAAGAGTTATAGACATCATTTGAAATCTGAAAAATCTTAATGGGAATGCAGACAGCATTTAACACTTGACTGGGGTTCTATACCTTCCTGCTCTATTCAAATCTAGAAGCAAGGTTTAGACTAGAATTGGGCATTATTACGTAATTATCTCTTGCTAACACATTGATATTTAGCCCCATGTCTGAAGATTGTTGAAGGGGACATATAACTTAAATCTTAAATGTATAGTCTTTTATGTTATAAATCAGGGATATAATTAGAAATCACAGGGACCCATAGCAACATTTTTTATGGGACCTTCTCCCCAAAACAAATTAAAAAAATGCAATTTACATCACCCTAATTACTACTGTAATGTGCAACAAGGCTTGATCGACTGCATATGGCATTTTTACAATAAAAAAAATGTATGCAGCAAATAGAAAAGTGGGGAGGCAATGCTATAGGGCCTGTTCACACCATAGCATTGCACTAATGGGCATGCTCCTGTACGATAAGCACACATCTTGTAGCAGTGCACAGCAACACATGCTAGGTGTGCTTCATTACCATTCAATCTTTAGAACCCCCAGCACTTCTGGGTATGAAGATGTGACCTTCCCTCCTGTGACAGTGCTCATGCCAAACAGCCAATTCCTAAGCCCAAGCACTATCACTTCACTGACACCAGTAATTTTACTCCACTCCACTCTGCTGTGGAGGAAGAGGGAGTGGCAAGGGATCATGGTAAGTCAACTATAGAAGGGTCAGGGGGAGGCCTTTTTGCAGATGTATTGTCACTATGCCCTGCATGGACAGTGTCCTTTTCGCACACAGCACCGAGTGCATGACACCATTGCATATTTCTCAACTTCTACCATTGTACCCCTTTGATCACTGCAACCTTTCCATCTCTTCCTCCCCTTATGTCTTTTCAACCACTTCCACCTCTGCACTCCATTCCACCCCTGCATTCTCTTTCCCTACTGTGACCCTCTCTGCCTCTACACCTCCTTTTTATCTGTGCATCTCTTCCACCAGTGCACCCTCTTTCACCATTGGGCACAGCTCACCTGAAGAGTTAGCTCAGGAATCCTGTTTATGACAAGTACAATAAACTGTGGGCAGTGCTTAGGGTGGAGCCAAGTGATGCTGTCAGCATTATTAGCCACCCAGTCACCTAGGACTTGGCAATGGACAAAGGACAATGTTGCCCAGAAACAACATGCCATCAAACTGGCTTCAACAGATAAATAAAAATAAAAAAAGCAAATTAATTTTGAAAAAAGATAGGTAGATGGGTGATGCCCATGAGAGGGGAGAAGCACTGTCAGCCAAAGATTTATGATGACTAATACAGAAAAAAGGAGGAAGCAGGAATGGGAAGAGACAAGAACTGTCTGTGGCACCGCACACAAGTAACAGAATGGTGGGTAGTGAGAGGAACCCAAGTGACAGCTCACCTTAATGGCACTGGCAGGGTCCCCCTCTGTCCTGGGCCCCACAGCTCCAAAACGGTGGCTAAGGTAGTTCTGCCACTGTCATTAATAGCACATAACCTGTGTATTCTACCATGTTATCAATGCCCTATAACTTATGTATGTCACCTGTAAGAAGAATGACAGGGCCAAGCATATCATGATGTGAGTTCAATAAATTTGGCACTTTTTATCCCTCTGATGTTCTTTAGAGTACTATGGGGACCCCAGAGAATACACACATTGGTAATGATCTGCCTCTAAAATCTGGATGTAAAGTCTTTACCCCTCCTGTTTTGGATCTAGTGCTCTATCTTTTATCTTGTTATTTACAGCATATTACGCTTTTGTTTATTGTTCACGCTTTTCTTTATATAGTTTGTAACCTATCTTTCGTCCTGTTATTGCCATATTTCAAATACAAATACAGGTAACTAGGACATCAACACTTTTGGTTCATTAGCATATAATTTTCACATTCAGTATTGTGATGCTGTTCTCATGCATATGCCATCTATCATAAGGCAAAATCTCCTTCAAGGTACAGTTCAGGTTAGATTTTCTTTTTCATTGAAAAACATGGTTAGGTTTTCTTATCTTCCCAGAGGCACATGGAAGTTTAAGCATTATTTAGTGAAACGTTTATTAAACAGCGCAAAAAGCAGTTTGATACAGATTCCTCCTTTGGGTATTAGGTAACAGAAATTCAAGGACAGCATCTCATGGTCAAGCTGACAATATCAATGCGTAGAACAGATGTAAAATATACTATACGGCTAGATGGCTTTATCTGATTCAGCTTGAGATGTCTGAGCAATGAAAACATAAATCTAGCAAATGCTTCTAGGTGACACATTTTTAAAAAGTCGCACTAAGGTGATATATTTGATAAAAGGCAATAAAGGAATTCATTTAAAGATAAACACCATCATTAATTCCAAGATTTTAGGGTTTATGCTTGGTGGTTTGGTCAACCTAATGACATGCCTCTAATAACAACTCAAAAATGAAACGCCCACTCCTATGCATTTAGATCCTACTTATTTGCAATCAATTCATCAGCACCTTAGAGAGAAAGCTGAACCAATAATGGATTTACCATTTAGTTCCACAAACAGAATGGAAAAGGGAAGGACTGCGGGACAGGGAGGTATTTGGCCTTCGGGACAATAATAATTAAATTTTGGACTAGTGGCCTTAAATAGTAATGATTCATCCTTCAGACATCAATAGACTAAGACCCACAGTCATTGTTACATGCTGGGAAATGCATAGCTACCTGCAATCACAGCTTTGGCAGATTTAAGTCTTCTAGCACCAATTTGCATTGTAATAGGCCATATGACTGAATGCGGAAAGTTGCAAATAAAGCTAATGATGGAGGATGTTTGAATGTGTGTCACAATAAACTATGTAATTTAGGATCACCCACAAACCATTGTTTTCCTTTCAGTGGCACACCTTTTTAAGCCCACAGAAATCTGTCCCTGAAGGCTATTTGGTTGTCTCTGCCCCTGAAGCCAAAGATTCCCAGTCCTCCCCTCACCTTGTGGAACAAACCCATAAACATGCATTTAGATCCTACTTATTCGCAATCAATTCATCAGCACCTCAGAGAGAAAGCTGAACCAATAATGGATTTACCATTTAGTTCCACAAACAAAATGGAAAAGGGGAGGACTGGAGGACAGGGAGGAATTTGGCCTTCGGGACAATAATAATAAAATGTTGGACAAGTGGCCCTAAATAGAGGTGATTCACCCTTTAGACATCAATAGACCAAGACCCGCAGTCAGTGTTACATGCTGGGAAATACATAGCTACCTGCAATCACAGCTTTTGGCAGATTCAAGTCTTCTAGCACCAATTTGCATTGTAATAGGCCATGTGACTGAATGTGGAAAGTTGCAAATAAAGCTAATGATGGAGGATATTTTTAGAGTGTGTTACAATAAACTATGTAATTTAGAATCACCCACCAACCATTGTTTTCCTTTCAGTGACACACCTTCTTTAGCCCACAGAAATCTGTCCCTGAAGGGTATTTGGTTGTCTCTGCCCCTGAAGCCAAAGATTCCCAGTCCTCCCCTCGCCGATCTCCTTTAGGAACGAACCCATGAAAATCAAGTAGATAGGGGCAGATTTGCATTAAACAGCCCCTGAACACAGTTTTAACCACTGAGCCATTATAGTTTAGGCTCTTATTTGAAGCAGTCAAAGTCCAAACCTGTGAGCACCTTATTTATTGTATTCAAAAAAAGCGTATTAGGTGCAGGAACATTCTAATCTGTTCAAGTAAGGCATACTTGATGGTTTCCTTAGGAAAAGCATCTGAAGAACATAGATCTAAGAGAGATGGATCGTAAGGAGATGCAACAATGTATAAAAAAAAAGGTGAACATAAATCTTTTAAATTTTATGTTAAAAAATAGCAATTGTTTATGAAAAACACAGTTTTAGCCTATTTACAATGGGGAGTGAAAACTGCTATCTGCATTCCACTAGACACCACAGGCTGTGGTGTGCAGCCTACAATGTCACACAGAGTTCTCTTTGCTTAACTTTAAATAGAGAACTCTGTGACAGGCGGAAAGGACAGGAGGAAACATACATGAATTCAACCCCCCCCCCCCCCTTTTTAATTCAATCCATACATTTAAATAGTTCTCTAGTTATCTGATTGCTGTGCTTTAGTACTTTGTAAATGGGTGTGTTTTTAAATTAGTGTTTTGTGGTAGGTAGATTGTCGTAGGGCCATACCACTTCTTGAAAAATTTGTATTTACTTAAAAATATACATCTGTTCAAAGTAAACAAAGCAGTCCCCAGGAAAAGCCCTCATCCTTCATTGCAGGCATTATTTAAAAAGGAAAAACGCAAATAAATTAGGGGACTAAAATTCACTTTTTTTGCATTAAAATATAGAATTTTTATTCTTCTTTTGGACACACTGACCCAGGCACTAATTTTATTTTAAACTTTACAGAAATGTAAAAGTTGTAATTTTTAATATAACATTCTTACATTAAATGGGATGGCAAACTGTCCTATTGATCTGCATTAAAAGCACATTCTTGCCAACTGCAAATATTTTCTTTTATTTATTTATTTTTTTCTTAATCAGCATTTGAAATATAATCTGGACAAACATATATATATATATATATATATATATATATATATATATATATATATATATACTGGCGCGAGGGATATGGGACCAACAGTTACCACACTAAAAACAAGTACAACATATCAATATCAGATATAAACATATGAGAAATAGTCCATTTAAAAGTCCATATATAAAGTCTTCATTTACACTGAGGGCTGCTCTGATGACAAGTAAGAAGAACCTTGAAGGTAACTGCAAAAAGAACACAGGCGCCACTCTAAGTGTGATAAGAAGGTTTAATATGAATAAAAATCTCATACACCAGAATACTCACAAACGAGCATATGTAAAAGGCATGTGGTATAAATCATAGTTGTCCGTCTATCCGTTAGAGCAGTTCAGGATGGCTCCAGCAGTCTCAGTTAGTCAGCAGCAGCCGGTTGGAGTCTGCACTTCCTGGTCCTTGGAACGCACAGATAAACTATCCCGACGAAATGGGCGCAGGCGGTGAGACGTTTGCGGAGCATGCACTCCTTCCTCAGGAGGTCTGAGGAAGGAGCGCATGCTCCTCCTCCTGAGGAGGTCTGAGGAAGGAGTGCATGCTCCGCAAACGCGTCACCGCCTGCGCCCATTTCGTCACATCCGGAAAGTGACGTCGGGATAGTTTCTCTGTGCGTTCCAGGGACCAGGAATCGCCGACTCCAACCGGCTGCTTCTGACTAACTGAGACCGCTGGAGCCATCCTGAACTGCTCTACCGGATAGACGGGCAACTATGATTTATACCACATGCCTTTTACATATGCTCATTTGTGAGTATTCTGGTGTTCTGGTGTATGAGATTTTTATTCATATTAAACCTTCTTATTACACTTAGAGTGGCGCCTGTGTTCTTTTTGCTGAAATATAATCTGTAGTCAGAGACATTTAGGCTGACTTCAAATTTATATTAAATCTTTGCATTAGTAGAATATGCTAGTTTGGACCCTAGCACATGCCACTGACACCTGTTTTATGGCTAAATATCATTCTTGGATTTTTTATAAAGGTCAACATTACAAGGTTATAATGTTTTAGGATCAGTCCAAGGTAAAATACCCCTGTCAGGACCCTGATTTTCACATCAAGTGAGTGATTATCTTACAAGTTCATGATAATCCCACCTTGAAGGGACTGAAAAAGATCACAGTTGATCAGTGCCAACTTGCTGGATGTTGATTGGACAGGATGAAAAACCCTCAGATTATTCCTGTTTTCTCTTTTTTAGAGAAAGAACATTTGGGGGTCTTGTCATTTCTTATGAAATAACCAGTAACCATTGTGTATGGCAGTCATAACTGCAGCGGATCTGTATGATTCCTTGATAAACTCCCAACCTGAAACATGTTCTGCTCTAACTCCCTAACATAATCCTTCTCAAATCAGTTTATTGACAAATATTTTTCAATTATCTTTAAAATCATAAAAGCTAATGTTTTTAATAACTGCATGTGCATGGTCAATGATTGCCTGCATAAATTAGGACACCATATGATGGGTATCTTGTATCTAATACTGAAGACAAGACAATCACTGATCTGATTAAGTTCATTAATAAACAGTTTAATCTGGGAAGGCTGGTGTTATGGCTCACCCACGCAGATATAATCTCACTCTATGACTGTCATAACTGCATGGGTAGACTTGCTTGATTCTTCTAAGACAACATTAACAACAGTATGAGAGTTCTGCTGTTACTTATGTGAGAATTGTTACATTTGACCGAGTGCTTAAAGGGAAAAGCATAGCATTTTCAGTATTTCTTTAGAAAAATGTATAAAAGAGGCAAGCTTGAGGTAAGTGATATTGTCAGCATGTGATAATGTTTTAAAGAACAATTCCAGGTATGGCATTTTAACATAGTCTAGCTGGGGCCAATGTAACTATGTATATACTCAGTGTTGGGGTAGTTACTCAAAAAATGTAACTAGTTAATAGTTACTAGTTACTTCTGTAAATTGTAATGAGATTACTTTACTAGTTACTGCATTTGAAAAGTAACTTCACTACTTATTACTTTACTTTCCTCTTTCTTAATTGACCGTGTAGAAGAAGATACATGACACTCTTTCTGCATAGAGTTTATTGTATAAACACAGGCTTTGGGAAACATGAGAACAAAACCTGAAAAAACAGAATAAAACATAAAGTGCAACAAAAAGTCATAAACTTCATCCCTCTCTATTCTTCGAAATAACGATTGTATCGCACGGCTTGGGTAACGCAGGAAAGCGCCTTCCTATAGCCTAGTAAAGTAGTGTAGTTACTTCCTATAGCCTAGTAAAGTAGTGTAGTTACCAATATTAGTATTGTAACTAGTTACTTTACTTAGTTACCAAAAAAAGTAATGTAGTTACTGTAATCAGTTACTTTGTAACTAGTTACCCCCAACACTGTATATACTATACCTGTGGGATCCCTCTATAAGCTGGAAATCATTGGAGTAGACACCACTACTCCAGTAAGCTGCCCTTGCTTCTGAGTCCCATGCCATGTAGCTGCCCTGTTGCATTATAAACGCAGTAGGGTGGATGCTTGGCAGGGGTGGCATTCAGAGAATGTATTTCATTTTCTCAAGAAATTGTTCTCTTATTAGATAAGATGGAGAGCATGGTATCCCTGCCTCACTTCTCAGTTTCATCAAATCAGAGAACGCTTTGCTTTCCGTGAGTAAAATGCACAGCGATCTCTGAATGGCACTCATGCCAAAATGCAGACCTTCTATACTCACAAGGCAGCAAGACAGTCACTCGGCATACGACCCAGAAGCAAGTGGAGATCGCTGGAGTAGCGGTGTCTACAGTGATTTCCAGCTTCTAGAGGGATCACACGGTATAGTAAATGCATAGTTACATTGGCCAAGCTGGATCAAATTAACTATGTAAAAAAAATGCTAGACCTGAATTTTTTCTTGGTTCTGTGAATGATTTGTAATTATATATTGTTTCCTGCTTTCATTACTATACAATGGATGTGCTTTCTGCTTCTTCTCACAATATATGCATATGCTTATGCAACTCAGTGCAAACATGGACTTCCTAGCTTGATGATATCTTAACATTGATGAAAAGAGTGACAAAGTAACTGCAATGAGCCATTGAAAGATCCATATAGTGGCCAATCTACAGTTCACTACTTATCAATGAAATAGGAAAACTATGGTAGAGTATGCCTGAAAAGTGTGAAAGTCAAATAAAATAAAAAAAATCAGTTTAAAGAAGAAAATAAATGTTTTAGATAGAGTAGAGAATTGTTAGAACCTCCATTGTAAAGCTTTCCCATCACTATTAGTCATGGACTCATGGTCACTAGTAAACCTGTCCGAAGGTAACGAGACATTCAAAATATGATGATTGTCTCCTGAACAGGATTAGAGGAGTTTTTCTAGTGAGGTCTCCTGTTCCAGTGATAGTCAGAGGGAAGTCAGGGCTCCTGCATACTTGCTCCAATTACTGAAGTCATTGTTTTTTTTTTTCCTTCCTCTGGACCAACTCTATGTATAGGCTATTATATATGGAGGTTTTCTATTTGTGTGTGTGTTTTTCTGGGTTTGTTGAACTGGATGGACTTTTGTCTTTTTTCAACCAGATTAACTATGTAACTACATAGCATCACAGCCAGTCATCTAGCATTTGCCAAAGGAAAAGGTCAGAAACTGCAGCCTCCATTTTCTCTTAGTACAGCCTTACTCTGAAATTTGCAACTTTGTAACTCAAAAAAACGTTAATTTGTATATATTCCTCAATACCCACACAGGATATAAATGCACTTTTTTTGCACCAATTGCCTTTGCAAACCCAGATATCACCTTGTACGAGCAATGTTGACATCATCACTGTCCTGTGCATAGACTTTTCAGAGGGCAAATCTGTGGGTGGGACCCAGAAAGCCATTTTTTACAGGCAAACAAACAAAAGGGGCGTATACAAGACCTGTCACCCTGTTCAAAGGGAGAGGGCAGCATTGGTCGGTCTATATTACAGGAAACTCTTGCACAGAGGCAATGTATAGGAGTTGTTTCATGCTGGATTACTGAACAGATGGGGAAGTAAGACACAAATGACACCAAGATTCAAGTAATAATGAATTATTCTAGCCCAGAGTTAAGCTTTAAGCTGTCAGTTTGATTGAGCAATGCTGAATACAAAATTATGAATGGAGACTATCGCATAGAATGTGCATTCTTTTTTTGCAAATGCATGTACAAAATAATCCCACACTTTGAGATGCACCATATTAGAATGTTTTAAATACTCTGTTATCAGTATGTTGTCTACTTATATGCCATTGTAAATTAGCTACATGTATGCCTGAATAATATGGTTAAAAATATATTGAGATAAATATAAAACTTGACCGGTTAGATCTTTTTCGTGCTACACCAATGAAAGAGGATGGTCTGTTAGGTTGGAGGATAGTCTTCCTGCTATGTGTAGCAAGAAGCTTTAAAATGTATGTACACCCGAAATCATTTTTTAGCATATTTGCCATCAAGTATAATGTTTTACAGTTTTCTTAAAATAGATTTTTTTTTTTATTAATCTATTGCAAAGTTTCTTTCTTGAAGATCCTGGCAATAACAGCACTTCCAGCTGCAAGCTGACACCACTAAGCCACTGCCTCGCAATTAGAGGCAGCGTTGTCAGCTTGCCATGGGAACTCCTTCAGTTGGCCCCTGGATGGACTATCAGGCAGCCAACGGCCAACTGACACATGATGCTAAACATACTGAACTGACCATGATTGATAATACTGGCTGTTAAATTCAAGAGCCTACAGTGTTATCAGGGTGTGCTGGTTGTAGAATTTCACCATCTATTTCATATTTTTGTTTAATTTAAAGTTTTTTCTTCATACAGTGTCTTGAAAAAGTATTCACACCCCTTGACATTTTCCACATTTTGTCAAGGTAACAACTAAAAACCTAGATGTATTTTATTGGGATTTTATGTGATAGACCAACACAAAGTGGCACATAATTGTAAAGTGGAAGGAAAATGATAAATGGTTTTTACATTTTTTTACAAATAAATATCTGAAAAGTGTGGCATGCTTTTGTATTCAGCCCCCCTGAAGTCTTTTTGGGAATGTCTCTACCAGCTTTGCACATCTAGAGAATAAAACTTTTGCCCATTCTTCTTTGCAAAATAGCCTAAGCTCAGTCAGAGAGCGTATATGAACAGCAATTTTCAAGTCTTGCCACAGATTCTCAATTGTATTTTGGTCTGGGCATTGACTGGGCTTTTCTAACACATGAATATGCTTTGATCTAAACCATTCCATTGTAGCTCTGGCTGTATGTTTAGGGTTGTTGTCCTGCTGGAAGGTCAACCTTCGCTCCAGTCTCAAGTCTCTTGCACTCTAACAGGTTTTCTTCTAAGATTTCGCAGTATTTGGCTCCATCCATCTTTCCATCAACTCTGAAAAGCTTCCCTGTCCCAGCTGAAGAAAAGCATCCCCACACCATGATACTGCCATGGTGTGTTCAGGGTGATGTGCAATGCTAGTTTTCCACTACACATAGAGTTTTACTTTTAGGCCAAAACTCTGATTTGTCTGGTGTGTTCCTTGGTCTTTGTGATGCTGTTCGTTCTATAAGGTTCTCTAACAAACATCTGAGGGCCTCACCGAACAGTTGTATTTATACTGAGAATAAATTACACACAGGTGGACATCTATTTACCAATTAAGTAACTTCTGAAGACAATTGGTTCCACTATTTGTATCACTGTTTATTTGAAAAAAAAAAAAAAAATTGAAAACCATTTATCATGTTCCTTCCACTTCACAAATACTTACCACTTTGTGCTGGTCTTTACATAAAATCCCAATATAATACATTTTGGTTGTAGCATGACAAAATGTGGAAAATTTCAAGGGTAATGAATGCTTTTTCAAGGCACTGTAGATCAGATGTCTGAGCTGCCATATCATCTAGGAAGAGCATGAAATTACAAACATTTTGTTAGGCTAGGTACAGTATAGTATGCAATATATACTTGAGATAATTTAGTTGAGTTAATTTATGTATATGGGTATAACACAGGTTCACTATAAAGTGAGTCAGCGACCAGGCTATGGATATTTAAGGAATTACATATTATTAACAAACATCAAATGGTCTTAAGCAAGCCCTGATCTCTGTAGCTGCTGCCACTATGAAGCAATGCATCCTCAAGTTCACAGTGGAAGCACTGACATGGTCAATGTCTGTTTTCTTAGTACCTCAGCTCACCTTGGCCCCCATACCAAATGTGAACTGGCAGCCTTGAAATTTCTAACACAGAGCTGGTGAACTACAAGATGGAAGCAGGAGAAGCTGAGCTGCCAAAGAGTTACTTGAGCAGCTTCAGTGCTTCTGCTCTAGACTTTGAGGCTTAATTGATCCTCAGTGCTTGCACCTGCAGGGGAGATTGAGGGCTTTAAAGAGTTTTACTACTTTTTAGGAATGTGTAAGCACTGGAATTCCATTGCTTGACCACAGATTCACATTAGGTCAACTATAGGCTCCACAGCAAACAATTTGAGGGCTAGAGGGTAATCCTTTCTTCACCATTAAAGTCAAAGGCAATCAGAAATATGACAATTTTCCACCTTTTGTGTGTTAATTTCTTCCACCTTTGTATACTCTGTTTTTCCCATTTAGCCATGTCCACATTATGATTTTTCTGGTTGCCATTGGTGATCTATAAACCCATAATGCACCCCTGTATTAAAAGAAAACTAATGGTGGAATGTTATTCATAGTAATCTCAAAAGACAAAATATACATAGGGAAGGTATTGAGTATACATAGGGAAAATATTACCTATAACCACATAAAGCTAAAAAGAAATAAAAGGAAATGTAACTACTCAAACAAAAAAGCCTTTGAAAATATGTGAAGATGGAATATAATTTTTTTTTTTATATATTTATAAATTGCATGTATAAGCATATGCAGTTTATCAATATGTATTGTGTTTAAAGCTGCAAAGGTAAGCTTACATTTTAATATATCCTTATACGCTAAAGCTGACCGTACACATTTCTTTTTTTCAAATTCATATTTATATAAAAGAACAAAAGAACAAAATATCCATCAGAGAAAACCGTACATATTTCAAGTGCATTCTACAACTAATACAAACGTTCATATTAGGACAAGTAAAAAAATATATATTTCTTCAGATAAGTACTGTACATAAAATTGTGTGCTCATATCAGACAAGCATGAAGTCTACAGCAGACTTTCCGCCTACGTTCTTAATAGTAGTCGGCTAGGAAATTTTAATCAGTTGCCCTTTCACTCTAAAAAGGGCGGCTATAGATGAGTAAGCAACAAAGCTAAGTGAAGACATACTTGTGTCTCTCCAGATACTGCATTAGAAGGTATTGTGCACAGACAGCTGTACAGTATTCAGGTGGATTGTTTTTATTGGGTGCTCATCTCCTTTTAAAAAAAAATCCTTGCAATGCAGCTTTTAAATAGCTACCAATGTTCAGTATCCTAACTTGATTCCTAATGTATACCAGTAAATGTCTGCAACAGCAAATAGCTTTTAGTGTCTAAAAGGTTTCCTCTCTGTAACGCTTAAAGTGGAACCTATGCGTTCTCATTCATGGCAAAGCAGAATGCCCCTACCCAGTTGCACGTACTAACCCCCCCCCCCCACCCATTACTTATTTCAGCTGTGTCAATACAGGGCACCCATGACCGACTCCCACTGCGTTTAGGCACACTCGGATTTTGTCAGCAGGTCCCAGCCAATGACCCATGGTCAGGACCTGCTGATCAGCTCAATCACAGACCAATCACAGCCCAGAGCCCTGCGTTGAGAGAATTATCACTTTGTTTCTAGAGAGAAGGAACAACGATTTTCAGTAAAAAGCAGCACACAATACACACATTAACACTTGTTAGGCACACAGTTAACCCCTTGATTACCACGAGATGTTAATCCCTTCTCATTCAGTGCCATTAGTAAATTGACAGTGTATAGTAAATAAATAAAAATTCCAGTAAATATACCAGAGTTTGTAGATGCTATAAATTTCACACAAACAAATCAATATGCAAGTATTGGTTAAGACATGTAACAAAATACATTTTGGCCTATAATTTATGATAAAATTTGATTATTTTTTTAATTGGATTTATTTTAGTAAAATTACATTAGTAAAAATACATTTATTTATTTTTTATTCAAAATTTTCTTCTTTTTTGTTTATATAATAAAAAATAAAAAAACCCAGTGGTGATCAAAAAACACCAAAACTAAAGCTCTATTTGTGTGAAAAAAATGTTGTTGGGGTACAACGTTGCATGACTGCTCAATTACCAGTTAAAATAACACAGTGTTAAAAAGCAACAAATGATGGACTGGTAAAGGGGTAAAACCTTCTAGAGCGGAAGTGGTTAAACCAAGTGGGCTTGATTTACTAATGAAATTGAAGATGTAAAAGAAAAAAAGAAAAAGAAAAACTTAAAATTGTTTTTAAATAAATGAATTATTAAATTAACCTCATAAAGTGTTCAGTGATGGGATAAATAAGGTGAAGTTGCATTCAGCTTGAATACCCAATCATGTCTGGGGAAAAGTATTTAAAAAAACAAAAAAAATAAATTTTTGCTAGGACACACCTAGTTGACTAAATTGGTTATAGCTTTACCTTAGTTGTTAAGCTCAATGAACATTGGGGTTGATTTACTAAAACTGGAGAGCGCAAATTCTAGTGCAGCTCTGCATAGAAACCAAACAGCTTCTATTTTTTTTTTTCTTTTGTCAAGCTTAAGTGAACAAACTGAAGTTAGAAGCTGATTGGCTACCATGTACAGCTGCTTCAGATTTTTCACCCTCCAGTTTTAGTAAATCAACCCCATAGACTATGCACTATGATTGATTACATGGGTTGCATATCAGGCAAGGTATGGGTTAACTCCTGTTTGTTAATTTCTGCATATGATCAATAAGTCCCCGTTCACACTGGGGCGACCTGTGAGGCGACCTGGTCGCCTCACAGGTCACCGTAGGTCGCCTTCCATAGGGAAGCTGCGGACCCGTTCTAATAGGAGCGACACAAGTCGCTCCGACTTAGAAAAAGGGTCCGGAGCTTCTTTGGGGCGACCCGGAGCGACCGTCATAGACTTCAATGTTATGAAGTCCGTGCCGGCCGCTCTGAGGTCGCGGCGCGCTGCTCGCACCGCGACCTCGGAGGTCGCCCCGGGAAGTCGGATTGCCCCAGTGTGAACGGGGCCTTACCGTCTTCTATTCCATAATGGTAAAATGTATAGAGTAAAAAAAAAAAAGTTACAGTAAGTCCCATTCTAATTGATTAAAAGATTTGGCAGTTTAAGACAGCCTTTTCTTACAAGTTCTAAATTGGGATCAATTAGAAATCATCCTCCTACCTGTAGCTGTAGAATCTTCTTCTACCGATGCTATAAAAAAAAAAAAAAAATAGAAAAATTAAGTCAGGATATCTAGCTTACACATGAGTGGACAACAAAATAATTATGTTTCATTTTTCAAATTGCGTTAGGCAAACAATATTCAGAAAATAATTGATTGTTTTGTTCAGTTTTCATTGGCAAAGACCATTACATTACAATGCTGTAGCCATTATAACACATAAAAAGTGGGCATCACCAGGATCTATCATCCTATCATAATAGAACATAAGAGGTGGTACTCATGTTAGGATGTGACTTTTTTATGGACCCCAGGTATATCCTACCAGTAGAAACATTTGGAAAACAGCAGAAGGACACTGATTTTTAGTACATACCATCAAACAAAGCCATAATTACAAAACATTGAGGCTTGACCTGCAAGGAAAACAAGTCTTAGGTTGATTTACTAAAGGCAAATTGATGTTTCACTGTACAAAGGAATATGCACTTTGCAAGGGAATTATCCCCAGAGCTTGAATGAAGTCAAGCTTTGCTGACTCCCATTATCCAATCACGTTCAAGCAAAAATGCTGTTTTTTTATTTCACTTGCATGTGATTAGGTTTTTTTTTTCTTTTTGATGCAACTTGCAAATGAACTGCATATTTACTTTTAGGAAATCAAAACCTTAAGCCTGGTACACACTCAACCCATTGTGGCCAGTGTGTATGGGGCTTAAGTGCTGATCATGAATGGTTTTGAGAGCACTATAATTGGCTTTTGGTATGTAGGTCATATACACTTTATCTTTGATAATGGGTATTATTTAATATCAAGTACCAGTGATGTAAAGTATACTAGATGTGTAGGAAGTAATCTCTGATCAGTTACTGTACTTACTGCATAACACTAACCTTTGTATGACATTAGCATATAGGAGTCTCCTTAGAAGTTTAGCATGGTATAATAAGACAGAGGGCAAAGGACTTTTTTTCCCTTTTTACTTAGTCACCAAGTCTTGCATGTCTCTGTGTGGAGGTAGCAATTAAGATTTCTTGATGTTGCCTATACAGTATGATTGCACATTTTCACTTTTTGAATTTAAGTCCACTTTAGGCTACCAATATGTTTTTGAATAGTGGCAAAATTTTTGGTACACAGAGAAAATCCATTTATACACTCCAAGTGAATTAATGATTTGCAAATGCAGGGTAAAGTAACAAATGTGCTTAAAAAAATTAGCTAAAAAAATGCTAGCAGGTAGAGTTTTTGAGAGACTTTGTATGTCTATTTAGCTAAATACTTTGTTTCCTTCCAGCTGGATGCCTGGATAATCCAACTCCAGCCGCCCTGACAGCCGCCAAATGGTTGAAAAAAGAGGGCACTCAGCTGGAAAAATAATTTAAGAAAATGGCAATGGCGGCAATGGAACAACGAGGTAGTGAGCAGACCTGTTAACACTGGAGAAGGCCAAATCAAGAGATACATTTGACATTATATATGCACAATTGTGCATAACTGAACTTAAGAGTAAGTGCTCCTGGGGTCAAGGAGCCCACATTGCTTTCTACTCCCTTGCTCTGTTTAGGCCACTGATTATTAAAAGAAATTAACTGGTACTTCTTAGTACAGAAAATATCTGACTCACTCGTTTTCCATCTAATATGGAGACAAGGAGAGAGTCCTCATCTCTGTTTAAGCACCAAACAGTTAAAGCCTAAAAAGTCTAACTCCATGTTTTAGTGAACTTTAAATAGTTCTTTTAGACCAAGCTGGTCCAAAAAAGATGATTTCCTTTACTAACACATGTAGCACTGTCAGCGCTGTATGAACTGTTTGTAGCCTCAGCTATATACTGTATACAGCTCTGTGTTCCAGCTGTAGGATAGGAACTCTTTGTTCTGAATGAATACAAGGTTTCATCTGACTGGATGAGGTGGAGAGGTTGGCGGATGATGTCAAGGTTCCTGCCTCAGCCAATCAGAGGAAGCTTTGTATCTATTCATAAACACAAAGCTTTCTCTAAATGGCTGAGCAGTGCTCCGCCTGACTCGTATTTGTTCTGGGAGTGGGACAGAAAGTCCCCATTCTACTCTCAGGACACAGTGCTGTATACTGTATGTAGCTGCTATGACAATGCAATCATGTGACAAGCAGTTTTCTGCCTATCGCTGATCAGTCATGGTCTATAACTAGTGGGTGTCTCCTGTGCCTCCATATCCGCTGATGAAGTCCCGCCCATGGGACGAAACGCGTACAGTCATCCTATCTACATTTATGTACACACACTGGAGCTACTTAGCACTGGGTTACGGTGCAGGTTTGTGTAAGTGCATTTTATCTTTATTAAAAATCATTTGATATAAGCAGAGAGCACTACGTATATATTTTGCTTTTATGCATTAAACACGCTGAGGATTTCTGGATTGGGAGGTCTAGAGGGACATATTGATTGTTTCCAGTCTATCACTACCCTTGGTTAACTCCTACTTGGTTGAGGACCCATGCAGGAACAGACATCATTCTTCTGCCCCAGAGGGGAAAAGTGTTTTTAGATCTAACTGTTAATTCAGGGGTCTATACATGAGGTGAGTGGCTTGATTTTCCGGTGGAGTATTTCTTGTACCTGATCACCAACAAGTATTATTTAGGAGTACTTTTTGTCAATGTTTGGGACTCTTTATGCATTGCTCCGTTTGCATTTTTCAGGAACTACTTATTAGCCCTGCACTGTTATTTATAATTGATTGCTCTGGGATTTGCTAATTTGAGGCTCTGAGGAAGAGGTGAAGCCTAAAAACACGTTAGCCGTCATTTCAACAAAGACTGTGAACTCTATAATCCTGGACTCTGTAATTTGAATCTGATGTGCTGGTTTACATCACCCGTTTGTGAGTAGACATCTTTTAATTTGTTATAAATAAAAGCCTTACTGAGGATAATGTACTAGGCTGGTGCGCCCTTTCTTTGTGTTTTTATTTGATAATTTGACCCTGAGTGTTCAGCTGCTTTATTATTGTTTAGTGCCGAGGCGTAACTAGAACCTTCAGGGCCTCGGTGCAAGAAACAATGAAGGGCCCCCCGGATCCCAGGCCAAGGCCCTTCCCTTCAAGCCTAGGGCTCCTCCCACTGATCCTGGGGCCCTTCACTCTCGTTGCGGGGCCCTTTATTATGGTCCCGCAGCGGGACCCTTTCATAAGTTCTGCAGTGGGCCCAGTGGGGGGGGGGGGGGACAAGGGGAGCACACAGGGGCCCAGAGACATCAGAACACAAGTGAACTGGATAGGAGGAGTGGTGGGAGCAGCATACAGAGGAGCCAATCTCCTCCATTTTCTTCCTGCAGCTACAGGATGAAAAAGGAGGACAGTGATTTCTTTACATGCTGCCGCCGCCGCCCCTCATATCCAGGTATACAGTGGAGCTGCACGGGCCCCCTGGAGCATGGGGCCCGGTTGCGATTGCAACCCCTGTAGTTACGCCCCTGGTTTAGTGATTGTTTGCGCTGATTGGCTTTGTCTGTGTTATATCTCAAGATTTCTGCCTCAACCAATCAGAGGAAGCTTTGTATCAATTCATAAAATACAACGCTTTCTCTAAATGGCTGAGCAATGCTCCGTCTGACTCGATTTTGTTCTAGGAGTGGGAGGAAAGGTCCCCATTCCACTCTCAGGACACAGTGCTCTATGCTGTATGAAGCTGAGGTTTCATACCGTTTATACAGCTCTGACAGCTGCTACTAACTTATGCTAAACTATTTAAAGTTCACTAAAACAAGGAGTTAGGTTTTAAGTAAACCTGTTGCTTTTCCCAAGCCCAGTTTTCCTTTAAGGCTGCCATTTTTTCTGGGAACAAAATATTGGCCTTATGGTCTTCCTATTATTATTCTCAGCGAGTCCCGTTTTCAAAGGGCAGATGGCAACTGTGCAAAAACTAGGCAGTACGAAATTGGGAGAAAGAAGCTTTCTTGCTTACGCTCACAGCCATAATAATAATAAGCCCCTTCCCATCTCCACAGATCAGCATCCATCAACTGCTTCCCATGCTGAATAGTATACTGGTGTTTACCATAGAACAAAAGATTCCTTATCATTTTAAATTGTATTATTCATTGAACAGGCATACTTGTACCAGTATCATTAAAAAGAATACATCATTAAACATTTAAAATTGTTAAAATCTGTTCTGAATCTAGCAGTTAAAAAAAAAGTATGTTATTTATGTTTAGTCCAATAGGCTCCCTCTCTGTTTAAGAAGATGTAAGCATCCAAACATATTTATACCATTTTATTATCACATTTGGGGTTTCCGTGAGACATTCTAACCTCTGCTACCGTTTGCTTTTACGGCTGACTTGCTCCAGGATAAAAAAATAAGAGATATTCCCATCCTGTATTATAGTCCTGCACAATCTAGACTTTTTCTTGTGCTATTTTGGTCTAATGATTTATACCCAGATGCACTAGGTAAAACTGCTAAGCCGAGACAAACAGTACAACATAAACACCTGCTAGATTTGTATTTTTAACAAATGAAATATAATACTGCATACCTGGATTTCTGCCCAATTTGGCAAACTGTGATTTTAAAATTGCATGTTTAAGAAATCAACATGGGCTTTTTGCCTCTATAAATAACTGGAAGAAAATGGCTTGCTTAAAATGGTATGAAATAGTCTGAAACCGCATGATTGCATTGATTAAAAAGCAATCTCTGTGTTTTGATTTTTTTTTTTTGTTCTGTTTTGCTTTGCATAGAATATAGTCCTCTAGTATGCTGTTTATGTGATTTTACCCATATACTTTAATCCCCTTCTGCCCATGCTATAGCCAAAAGACGGCTATAGCGTGGACTTAGATTGCAGGGAGGGCACACATTGACATCCTCCGTGGAAATGTAAGTAGTGTGAGAGCGAGAGTTATTTATTTGTGAGTAAATGATGGATATCAATTTAGGAGAAAGAGGCATATGGTAGCAGATACACTATATTACCAAAAGTATTGGGACGGCTGCCTTTACACGCACATGAACTTTAATGGCACCCCATTTTAAAAGAATAATGTTACCCCCTTGCATGGGCATCCGCAGAACTTTTTTCGGGGGGGGGCATCATTTTAAGGTCACCCGTGACCCGCCCATTTTCAACAATGTCATGAAGGGGAGGGGCTTAGTCATTATCTCATAAAGCGCAGGCATGCAAAGGTTTGAGAAACCTGATGCAAAAGCTTAATAGAAGGATCAAGCTGCAAATTGTCTGATTAGCAGTTTCTAATCTGTTTTTATATTTACACTATTAAATGCACCACACAGATATCTATGGAAATTGCCCCCCCCCCCCAAATTGCCAAAAGTAGTACAGAAGCTACTTTTGGGAATCGTGGGGTGCCGCAAAGTCCACATCGCACCGGTTCCGCCGATGCCATTGCCAGCAATTGGCTCCAATTTGACATGCGATTTGACATCAGACAATCGGACCAATGTGAACATAGGCTGAGGCAGGGGACGCATTGAGAGCGGACAAGCAAAGTCTCTTCTCCTGCCTCTGGTGCATAAGCAGTACTCCTCCTGCTTTCTCTGGCCTGGTGCATAACATAACCCACCAAATGTATCCCATTCCATTCCATTCCCTAGGGTTAATATCCTTCCCTGGCTTTAACTCAACATGTTGTGAGTCAGGGCCAGGGGCAGTCCTCTATTCATGCCATTTAATTTTAACCCCAGGGAATGGAATGGGATACATTTGGTGGGATATTATGCACCAGGCCAGAGGAAACAGGAGGAGTACAGGTACAGCCAGGGCAGGGAAGTGCAGTGCTCTATTCATCATGCCATTCAATTGAAATTCTCCTCCCCTTGCCCCCCCTGTGGACGCCCATGCCCCCTTGAACTCCTTTAAGAGGGCATCAGGGCTCTGTCACATGCGCACATACACAGTATGTTAACAAGTATTAACACACACACACACATATACACAAACACACACACATATATACACACACACACATATATACACACACATACACACACACACACACATATACACATACACACACATATACACACACACATATACACACACACATATAGACACATGCGCACATATACACACACACACACAATACACAAAAAGCATGATACCCACACATGCTTTCTCTATCACTACTATTCCTTTATACTGGCTTCTGAAATTTACAAATACAACAATTTGGAAAATAGAGGAAAGGTTTAGCACTTTGAAACGCTTTTTGGGGTATACATAGTGAATTATTACACAGATTAAAACAATGGAAAAAAATGAGGGACAAATGAAAGAAAGAGGGGTAAAGGTACTTTGTTCTGAGAGAAGGACATTCCCCCTAAATCAGGGACTGTTAGGAGCTATGCACCTTATCCAGTGGGAGCTATGATGCAATGCTGAAACAAAACTTAAAGAACAGAGAATAGTTGCCCTATTCAGGAAATGCCTGAATATGGACTTCAATGGCAGGATCAGCAGGCATTACTTTAAATTGAGTGTAAACCCTTACATGTACCTAAAGAAGTGACTGCGTCAAGTGATAAATAGACGTGAAATCCTCCTACACCAGTCATATCTGTTTATCTGCGGTCTTCTGTACAGCTATCCAAAGAGCAAAACTTATACAGCTTTCTGAGCTTGCAGACAGCAGGGATAGGGAGCTAAAGTGGCACTCTGCAGAGCACATTGAGGAAAGCTGAGAGCTGATTGGAGGGAAGCGATACAACCCCCTTCACACAGCAGGCAGGAACAGAGCTTAGGCTGTCAATCACAGGCTGTGTGCTGGAGCTCCCTCCCCTTTCATCTTTTTATCTTCTGATGTCAGGATATCCTTTCAGAAGTTATGCATGCAGATAACACAGGAACGAGGCAACATACAGTAATGGCATTTAGTGTTCTGAATTGAAACAAGTAAACACTATAGAAGGATTTGCTTTGTTCACATTTCATGTCGGAAGTTTACAACCACTTCAATATAAGCCACAAATTTAAAAATATTGAAAATAGCGTTTGAAATGACAGATACAGTATTTTAATAAATATATGAGATTTTGGGGGTTGCAATAGGGCTCACATATAATAAAAAAAAAAAAAAAAAAAAAAGGCAGCAGACCACTCTCAATTTTTAACTGAAATACCATATTTAGGCTGATTCTTTGAAAACAATGTGAATGATCTTGAAAATATTTTAAAGCCTTAATTATGTGGTACTTGCATATGTAAAAGGGACAGCCACATGTGTTCATTACATATAAGGCCTCATGCACATTGGATGTTATCAAAACGTCAGTAGAAAGCTGTAGATGTAGAAGGAGTTTTTCAGCTGTTTTGCAGTAGCATTTTTCAGCGTTTTTTAGCTGTAGCATTTTTTAGCTTTTTTTTTGAAAATCTATACTTCCACAAAAGCTTATGGCTCAAAAACGTCGATAAATGCAGAATAGCCACGTTTTTTGGCATTTTTCAGCATTTTTTAACTTTTATCAGAATTAGAGCGTTTTTACTGCTGAAAATCGCCTTCTAAAACCCACTAGTTCTGGGTTTTTTTTACAGCCAGAAAAAGCCCCTGCCAAAAACTGCTAATAAGAGCCTACGTGTGCATGGACACATAGGATAACATGCTGGGGAGTTTATTGGCTGCAGAAAAAAAGTCTGACGCCAAAAACAGCAGCTGTAAAAACGTCCATTGTGCATGAGGCCTAAAGGTTCTGCGCCATCCTTATTAGTACTGGATAATGATTGTGCTTTAATGCTCCTCTTTCTCAATCAGTCAGCTCAGACTAACTGAAAACAATACAATCTTTAGTTGCACTAGGCTTTCTCTAGGGTCATGCAGTAGGGTTGATAATTACACTAGACCGACCTACAGATAAACACCTTAAGGGAGAATTTAGAAATGCTTTAAACACACTAACAACAAAATGACTTTAATTTGAATTTCAAAATAATAACATAAAATGTGTGTTTGCTGACATGCATTATAATTAACCTATAATGGAAAAACAAAGCAATCCAAAAAAGCATTTATTTCTATTTTTCTACATGGCGGGCAGAGACACGTAAATTATTCCTTTATGCCCCAGTAAATTATTATGCATCCAGAATCTTTCTGTATAAATATAAAGTCATTTATCCAACTTACATACAGCCATTTAGAGCTTGTTAGTACATATCATTTCACCACAGCTCACTAGTCCCCAAGTCCTGCTCCACAGACTCTGTGGTTTCCTATATTTTACTGATGAAAGATAACAAGCTGGGAACAATTAGATGCAAATTGGATTAGTAGTTTTATATATTAGGGTACATCTGTGCTATAAATGCACATTTGTCTACAGGGACATAAGATTGATTTACATGGCTCTACTGACTATCCTAAAATTAGTGATTAACTGTTCCTTTTCTGGATCTACATACTACCATTGGAGACAGGACACCCTCTACGTTGATCCCCAATGTCAAACTGAAGATTGGTATAGGCTTGTATACACACATAAAAGGGTGATTATACATAAAACAGGATTACTGACACAAATAAAAAATAAAAATATAAAAGGTAAGACAAAGCACACAGTGATGATCAGCTGGTGAGCTGTTTGCCTGATTCTAAATAAAGAAACTTCGGGACATGGTAATGTTGTGTGCAGACTATCATTTTTATTCTTGGGGGGGAGGGCGTTATTATGGAAGTCATTGTACTTTAATAGGACCATGTTCTACTTCACAGAATCTTTGATTAAAAGGTTTTCAAATCCTCAAGGTACAAATGACCTTAACATATATTTTAATAACCACTTTACCACCGGAGGATTTTGCTGTCTTACGTCCAGGCCACTTTTTGCGATTCGGCACTGTGCGACTTTAACTGACAATTGCGCGGTAGTGCGACGCCATACCCAAACGAAATTTACTTCCTTTTTCCCCACAAATAGAGCTTTCTTTTGGTGGTATTTGATCACCTGTGCAATTTTTACTTTTTGCGCTATAAACAAAAAAAGAGCGTACATTTTGAAAAAATAACAATATTTTTCACATTTTTTTATATGAAATTCCCCCCAAAAAAATTTTAGCCAATTTGTTTTCTGCTACCTATGTTTGGCAAAAAAAATCACAATAAGTGTATTTTGATTGGTTTGCACAAAAGTTATTGCATTTACTAAGGGAAAGATTTCTGTTGTTTTTGGTGTTTTTTTTTTTAACGAGTAATGGCGGCGATCTGCGATTTTTTTTGTGGGACTGTGACATTGCGGCGGACAGATCGGACGCTTCACTGACATTTTTGACACTCTTGGGGGTACCAGTGACATTACTACAGTAATCAGTGCTATACATATGCACTGTTACTGTAAAAATTACACTGGCAGGGAAGGGGTTAATTTTATTGGAGAGGGAGGGGTTAATGTATGCCTGGTGCTTACTAACTAGGGATGTAACGATATCAAAATCTCACGGTACGATACAATTTCGATATTGACCTTACGGTACGATATTTATTGTGATATTGTGGAAAAGCTCATGGTATTGTTAAATAGCTCATGATAGTGTTTGTGATGATAATAGCGAAAAAATACCGACATTTATTCTGCTTTTGCCAGTCAACAGGCAATTTATTGTTGTATTTATGGATCCATGACAACATAAAACACTGATCACATAGTGCTTTTAAAGTGCAAGTTGTAGTCAGGAACATCAATATTCTGTATAGTAATATTTGGTTGCATAATATTCTTCTGTTCAATGTTCAAGTTAAGAAGCAGCTAGAACAATTGTAAACAAACAATAGGCAATTCCCTTTAAGTGCAAACAAAGATCAAGTTAAGTCAGGTTTAAATGTGCAAGGCAAATAAAGGCAGCCTTTTAAAACTGGTATTTAGGAACATAACTTAAACTTAAATAAAATAGTCAGTCAAAAAGCCTTTAAAAAAAACACTGACCTATCATTTAGCTTATGTTCACGTTTTTCATCAGAAAGATCAAAATATCTACATTGCAAGAAAAAAAAAAAAAAACAAACAGTAAAAAAAATCCTTAAACTCTGGTCTATGTAGTTAACAATGATTTGTTCCGCGGGACTGTGTTTATTCCTCTTGCTTTTTGACGGACACCTGTCCTTTTAATATTGTAACCCAACCACGACGATATCGAGACACGACCACGACGATATTGAGACGACCACAACGATACGATATCGCGATATCTTCGATTTCGTTACATCCCTATTACTAATGTGTGTGGGGGGAGGTGACTGAGGGACACAAGGACAGATCGCAGGTTCAGCTATGCTGAACACTGCAATCTGACCCTGCCTGTCACTTAGGAGTTCCGCCCGCTTTGTTTACACAAGCAGGCGGATCTCCACACTCGATTTCCCGACGATCAGGGAAGAGCAGCGGCTATCGCCGCTGCTCCTCCTCTGGCCCGACTCCCGCTGTGACTGAATACAGCGGGAGCGAGCCTCCGGTGGCGCGCGTGCGCCGCCGAGAAGGGGGGGTTTCTGGCGATGTAGGTCTACGTCGCCAGACGATAACGAACCACTTTGCCGCAGTAGAGCTCTAGTGAGCAGCCGGCAAGTGGTTAAGACACAAAACTACAGTTAATTTTGTAATGGAAAGCAAATCTTTACTGCTTTATAATGTGGTAAACAGACACTTCCTTCCATTAGCTGTCCTATTATAATATTGGCTTCTATTTTCAGGAACACTAAAGCCCAGAATATTCTGTTCTCCAAACTGGGACTTTGCACAAACAGCTAGGATTGTCCTTGTATCTTTTCACTTCCCTTGCATTCCTGATAGCCTATGGACACCCTCATTGATCAGAGACACAGGCTAGGTTGATTTACTAAAGGAGTAGAGACCCGTTTATCTACAAAAGGGAATGGTGTCCCATGGACCACTGTGCATTAAGATTAGAAGCCAAGGAAGGTCCAAGGATTCATTGACAGCCAGTGGTTCTGGCTCTAGTGTCAGCCAGGGCCCCCAGAAGCCTCCAAGTGTGAATGCCAAATGGCACTGAGACACATAGCTGCCATCTCTGCACCATTGTAGGTGGCTAACGGGAATTACTGTTTGTTTGATGGTACTACAATGATACTATAAGCTTTGCATTGTTTTTGAAGTAGTATGCAAAAGGTATTGTACATTTTTAGTTAATATGTATAACATTCACCTTGCCATAGTTTATTATGAATGTGAGATTTTCTGGCGAATGAGTCCTCAAAATACTGTAATGTTGATGTTTGAAATACCTGTTGCAGTGCTTGGATCTGCATTTTTGCATGATTTGTGGCCTTAACAGAGGCTGAGAGAGCGTGCCGGAATTAAACCTAGTGATTTAATAGTTTTGTAAAACAGTTACATTCTAGGCACATTTTCTCAACCAAACTGTCAAACCATCAAATAGCTGGTATCATAACTGATCACATGTGCGGCATCATAGCAGTTGAAGATCAAACAGTGACCAAGATGGCAGCTTCCTTGGCTGAAAATTATGGCTTTAAAGCAAAGGAAAGATGAGTATGTACTGCAGGGTGAGCAGCATTTAGGCAGACGTGTTGCTTTCTTTTGCTTGGGCAAAAACAGGTTTCTGTTAGGGGACTATTACTTTTATTATGCTGCAATCGCTTCTCTGTGTGCCTATGTAATACTTTTTTTATGTTGCACCATAGGCCTGACTGCCCTTACTTAAGGCCCACCTAGCTGGCTGCCTTGTGTCCAATAACAATACCTTTCAGTCCAATAAGAGTGCCGGTAAGAGCCACTGAAGTTCTCACAATGAGCATGGCAGTGGTGGAAGGGCAGGGCTTAATTCAGTCAGGAAAGTTAGGCCTCTCATAACAAAGGATAATTTATCAGAGAGGCACTGAGAGGATAGACTTCTCACTAATAATCACAATTTATTGTTTGTTCTTGCAAATAGCTTTAAAGGAAACTAAAGGCCAATAATTGTTTAGATCTGGATAGAGTGGTGATGAGTTAGAACCACTGCAATGCTTTTATTGTGGTCTTTGTCCCCTCAGATTTACTCTCTCTAATGTCCCTGACTGCCAATGGGCCAATGTGCCAATGTGAGGCAAGGAAGCAAGGGCAAATTCAAAATTTTGAGTTGCCACAAAAACAGAATGGAGGGGAAAACTTTCAATAGGGATATTTCTTCCCGTGACAACTGCCTAAGTGGGGATTTCCCTCATATTGGAAAGATGTCCTCATGCTTCCTGTTGAGTATATAGGACAGAAAGTGAAGGGAAAGCTCCCTAATAACACAGGGGAAACAAATGACAGTGGTTTTACCCTTACCATACTCTATACATAATGGAAAACAAGTTTGGGCTTTAGACGTATTTTAAGTTATCGTGTTTAAAATGGCTGACAGGTTCACTTTGCAACACATAGTAATTGAGACCAGCTGTTTGTTATGAACATTTTAGAAATATTGTGATACATTTCATGTTAGGACTTTATATTTTCTTTCAGTATATGTAATAGGTTGGAAAGTAATAAACATTTTCATAAAATACCTTTTTTCTTTCTGAACAAAATTCATATACTATAAAGAAAATGATCAGAAGCATGAATGTCATGGAATTTCCTGTATTATAGAACCTATTTTATAGTCTTTCATGTCTTGATCTATTTCTCAATTACAACGTTCACTTTACTATTTTATTACTTTTATTTCTTTGAAGCTTAAACAGCAGTGCAGTTTTACATCATTAGCATATTATGCCATATATTCACTGTCATTTGTTCTAGGTAATAGCTGGTTTCACTTGCTGATTGCCATTTTATGTACAAGGGAGGGCAGCATCAAGCGCAGGAGAAACAAACAAAACATCTTGATATACAGAAAAATGTATTATTGTACTGACAAGCCATTCAGACAAGCAGAACAATGGAATCAAAATACATGATTTCCAAAAATTGGCGAAAAGCAAATACAGAAATTAACTTAAAGCAAAAAAAAAATGTCTATATATGTTAGGTTGTCCTGCAGAATATAATAGCCTTAGATATGATGGAAAATGCATTCATTATAAATGGCATAGCAATGAACTTGTGTTGCAACGCACTGCAAAGTGTAGTAACAAACAACCATTTGCTGCCCAATGCTAGGGAAAGTGCTGAAGATCTGATATTTGGATTGTTGTAGAGTAAAAAAGTTGAGAATAATCCTACCCTTTCCACTAACCAAGATTTCCTGTTGGTCTTTGTCAAAACAGTTTATTAGAGTATAACAACATACAAATAGTAAGAGCATGACAGAGATACAGAGAAACTCCAAGAAATATGCAAACAAAATACAGTCATGGTATGCAATAGGGAACGTAGAAATCTACTCAGAATCACACGTGGACCCAGGTGCCTCATATAACCTCTGAGATCACAATAGTGCAGAAAAACACCTCGGGAACAGTACGGGATGGTGAACCACAGTAAGGGGTCAAGCAGACGGAGTAGCCTCCATATCGGTGAAAACCAGGACTAGAAGGCTAAAGTAGCATATTAGGGGGGCCCCCATCTCCCGACACCCCCATAGAGGAACTTGCTGTGTCAGGTGGCCCACACCCCGGGAAACGTGAGACCCGGCACATAGAGCTCATGGCACGGGCACCGTCATTGTGGCCAATGGAGGACAAGTGTCCACCAAATGGTGGACACATGAGTCTGTGATTGTAACGGAGGGGAGGGGAACGAGGAGAGGGAGAGAGGAAAAAGGGTGGAAGGAGAGAGGGTTCCTGTTGGTCATAGCACCTTTCCATCATAGATCATAGGCTCAGTAAACAGAAGGGTATAGAGACAACCTTGACTTTAAAGTTCATGTATAGGCATTTTTTGTGACCACACTCTAAAGGTGCATTCACAGCCTCCAATTAGGCTTCATCTACACATAGCCTAATTTGACCACTGGCTGCAAAATTTGCCCCATGATTTTACCACACTTTTGACGCGTTTTGCAGCCAGTGGTTAAAATGTTCTTACCCTAAATGCAATTCTTCTGCAATCAGGAGAGGGAAGCTGAGGGAGGTTGAATCTCCCCTAACCACAGCAGCTCCTAAATGCTGCTAAAAGCCTATGTGCACATGAACACATAGACTTTTATGGAGTTGCGTTTAGGAGCTTTGGCAAAAAAATGCCAAAAGCTCCTAAACTCAAGTTTAAGAGCTGTAGTGTACATGAAGTCTTAGAAAGGAGAACCCCAGCAGGGGTTACCATGACTAGCTGACAGGGGCAACCCCATTAAGAGCAGGCAGGAGTAGAGAAGACTCCACAAATCTATTTTTAACAATTTTTCATGAAATGTCGTCTTTTTTTTATCCTGCTGCCTTTTTTGTGTTACACATTTACTAATGTTGTGGGTGTAAAAGAGATGGATACAGCATGTGTCACTCCTTAGTCTTCATCACAAACATGTCTCTCTACTAAATTATAATGGCAGTCACAAAGAAATACAATGTATTGAAGCCACCTAGGACTACTTCATCAAGGCACTTCAATATACAATATTTCATGATTAAGAGCCCATTTACACCATTGCGTTGCAGTAACATTTGCTGGCGTGATGTGTTTTCATTCATTCTGACTTCTGTGCAGCCAGAAGAGGAGCATGCACCTTTTTTGGTTCATTTCAGAGCATTGGCAACCCATTTGTCCCTAAATGTCCCATTGACATACACCCTAACCAGGACCGGCCCTACCATGGACCCAGGCAGAACTTGGAGAGGGGTGGCAAGTTGACTCCCTAAGATTTTTTTCCCAACAGTTTTGCGTGTCATCAGTTTGCGGCATGTTATGGACAGCATTTCCCCATCTCATACTCCTGCCCGTACGAGGAGGCGGATTGTCTCCTCCGGGGAATATCCCTCACATGATCGTGGTGTGCCCAATGACGTCAGACATCAGGGCAGACACGGGAGTGACAGTAGGACTGAGGACAGGCAGTGGGTGTTTGGTGGTCCGGTCCAGTGGTGAGTTATGAAAGAAGATAACAGTATATATAATATATAATATTTTCTACATTTTATATTTATATAAAATAATGGATGTGGGGGCCTTTTGTTGGGTGTGATTTTTTTTTTTTTTTTGAGGGGGGCATCATTTTGTTCTTGGACCCAGGCAGCATAATGTCTTGGGCCAGTCTTAACCAAAACACATTTATATTCGGTAATTGTCATGCTGTGAATAGGCCCTGATAACGTATACATTTCAGTTTGAATGCAAAAGGCAACAATTGACAGCATGGGTCTACACAAATCCAAACAAATATGGAATGCACTATGCCTAGCCTCTGGGGAAGGAATCACACAAAACCAATAAGTCCCCATTCACACTAGGGTGACAAGTCGCGGTGGGTCGCCTGCCATTGATTAGCACAGGACCCGTTCTAATAGGAGCGTCACAAGTTGCTCCGACTTAGAAAAAGGGTCCTGTACTACTTTGGGGTGACCTGGAGGCGACCTGCATTGACTTCAATGATATGAAGTCCGTGCATGTTGCACCGAGTCGCCCCAGCAAGTAGCGTCGCCCCTGTGTGAACGGGGTCTAAAACTCTGTATGTTTTGATTGTCATGTATGAAAGTTTTTTGATACTTCTGTAATATGGCAACAAGTTAACAGAATATCTCTTGGTTGTTAATGTCTGGAATTTACTTGAACATGTTTATTCAATATTCATTAATACATTTTTGTAATAGGTGCCTCACATTTGGATTCACAATAACAGACCTTGACATATGACATCTCTATGAAGAATGCTGTGGGAGCAAAGAACAAATGTCTGAGTACATACAAGTGCATAGGGTTGGCTTTTTAATTGCTACTTTGACAAGTGGCAATGACTTTTAGCTTTGATTATTAACTATCTATTTGTGGATAAGCTGTAGCTCTACAGCACCTGGAGTGCTCCATCTTACCCATAAAGTCAATCTAGAGCTCTGCACATCAGAAAATAGTGATATCAAGCTGTAGGGAGCAATGAAAATTGGTAATGTTGGTTGCCGAACACTTTCAGCATTCTGAAAAAGTTAAAACGTTTTGTAATAACTGTTGTTTAAAGCAGAAGAAACCTGAAAGCCAGGATCCATAGCAGAACCTTGAGAATGTATTGAAAAGTTGGTTGAAGCCATTGTTGATTGTTATGCATTCCAACTAAAGATTGAATAATATAGTGAATATTCTGGAATCATGTTATTTTGGCAACTAATTTTCAAAGTTACAAATATAACTTGCAGTTACATTTATTGAGAACTTTGGGCAAAATAAAAAATTAAATATATAATTTAGGCTTTTGCTCACTAACGTTTTATGTTTTTCTAAAGCACAACTGTTACCTAGTTTTATTACCTGTTGATCCTGCCAGTAGATCCTGTAACAGGATGACAATGCTGCTTGTTCTGCAGGGAAATTACACAGCAGTGATGTCAATCTGTAAATCTGTTTGAAAAGGACATGTAGTTCAACCACTTAAGGACCGCCCCAGGATTGCAGGAAGAAAGAGATCTGTGTTCCCGATTAGTAAGAACACACAATCTCTCTCTTCCTGTCTGTCAGAATGGCGGTCTGCCTAATTTACATAGGCAGACTGCCTAACTGTCATTCTCCTGAACGATCAGGGGTTCCCAGTGGCCGCGCTGATTGGACATATAGTTCAACCACTTAAGGACCGCTCCACATACATTTAGTGGGGCAGGGTGGCCCTTAAGCACAAAATCATGTACCTGTACGTGATTTTGTAGATGGGCCCTGGGAAGGGGGGGAGGGATGGGCGCACCACTGTCGGCCATCCTCGATAGTTCAGGAGAATGACAGAAAGGCAGGCTGCCTATGTAAATAAGGCAGACAGTCATTCTGTCAGACAGGAAGAGAGAGATTTTGTGTTCCTTCTAATCAGGAACACAGGTCCCTCTCTTCCTGCTGTCAGTCCATTTCCCCACAGTTAGAAAGCACTCCCTAGGAGCACACTTAACCCCTTGATCGCCCCTGATATTAACCCCTTCCCTGTCGGTGTCATTTTTACAGTGACAGTGCATATTTTTTGCACTGATCACTGTATTGGTGTCACTGGCCCCAAAAAGTGTCACTCAGTGTCAGATTTGTCCATCGCAACCCCGCAATGTTGCAGTCCCACTAAAAATCGTGATTACTAATAAAAACAATAAAAAAATTTAAAAGTCCATAAATCTATCCCATAGTTTGTAAACGCTATTTGATCAAATATCACCAAAATAAATCTCTATTTGTGGGAAAAAAAGGACATCAATTCTATTTGGGTGCAACGTCGCAGGACCGCGCAATTGTCAGTTAAAGCAACAAAGTTCCGCATTGCAAAAAATGGCCTGGCCATTAGGTGGTAAAACCTTCCGGAGCTAAAGTGGTTAAAATGGACATACACCCTTTAAGCAGCAACAACAAATTTTCTTTTGGAGAAAAATGTTTAACCCATATAAATAACAGCTGACCTTTGTAAGCAGCCACAGCAGTGTTATACATGTAGCACCATCTAGGGTACAACTAGTGTAGGTAGATCATTTTTTTACTCACAGTAGCCTATGAGCCTGGTTAATTGGTGTATGTCAGGCTGGAGGGAACCACAGGGTAGGCCTCTGGTACCTCCCCTTGGTTCTAGAAGCTTGGAGAAGGTTCTAGAAGCTAGTGGGTGGAGGACAGGTGGTCCAAATCTGTATACTTGAAGGAATCTGGCCAATCCTAAGGAAGAAGGCCTGGCAGGGTGACTAAATCAGCCCCTAAATATGGTGGAGCCTGGCTAGCAGGGAAGTGGGGTGGAAGATGAAGTTAATGGGCTGTTTCCTGTAGCCTGGGAAGGGGACCCTGGGGCTGAGGGGCTCTGCCTCCAGGCTGGGAGCTGAGATACCCTACAGTCTCTTCTAGGAGACCCCTAGCTTGCATGGAAGAACCTGAGCAGCAGGAGGCCTGAACAGTAGTCTCTTCTGACGCAGCAGGATTCCAGAGACAGTGTGAGTACCACCCCCAGGGCCAAAAAGGCAGAGAGCTGCAAGATGCCATAAGAAGCAAGCTTTTCTGGGACTGTGCTAGACAGGCTGTGCAACTTTTCTTTGTCCTGGAACATTTCACTAAGCAGCAAGAAGGGCTGGTATTTTGAGAGAA
This sequence comes from Pelophylax lessonae, assembly GCF_965119305.1. NCBI lineage: Eukaryota > Metazoa > Chordata > Amphibia > Anura > Ranidae > Pelophylax > Pelophylax lessonae. The sequence continues at coordinate 148,696,159 of NC_138768.1, forward strand.
AAGGGGCCAAAGAGCTCCTACAAGCTGGGACACTTTCACCAAGCAGTCAGGTGGGCTGGTATTTAAAAAAAAAAAAAGGGGATACAGAGCTCCTGCAAGTTGGGACTTTTGCTAAACTTCCACCCAGGAGATACAAATTTCCAAGAAGGAGGATTACCACTGCCAAGCCCAGAAAGAATGTTGCTGTTCCAGAGGTAATGCAGTCAAGGATTTGCTAATTTTTGTGGTGTATTTAGAGAAGGAAGTTGTCCTCATCATTGTTCTTCAAGTCAAGTTGAGCATCCCATAATAGCTATACCCTATCCAAGCTATTTTACCAAATAAAATAACAAAACAAGTCCATGGACTAAGTCCTTAGCTCTGAATGAGAGTAAAAAATGTGAATTGTCTGGCTGTACAGGAATAGGGGGACTCAAAAATCCAGCGGCTCCTGAGGGGGAAGCACAACACATGGTTTGTCCCAACCCTTGTAACTGTCACTTGCTGGACAGCTCATAAATACAGAAAAATATAAATAAAGGCCTGTGAAATAAATAAAAAAATAATTTACATACTGAATACTATCATTACAGGTATAAATCATGTACAATTGTGTACGATATTGTTTTCTATAGTAAGACTGTATTTTTTTGAATTTTTCCCTTTGTAGTATAAAAGAGCCTTACTTACAAGCAACCCTTCAGATTTGATCTTTTTTTTTCTTGTTCTTATGAGTTCCTGGGAATTATATGGTTTTCATTTATATTAGGATTGCTTATGATAATTTGTGCACCACTGTTTTATCAAGTTTTTATAAAGTTTTCAATTAAACATTTATTTTAGAGTTTGTACTTCTAATATGATCATAGGACTCTTTCTTACTTTTTTTGCATCATAGTAGAGTGTTGGCTGCTTTCAGCTTTTCAATGCACAAGGCAATAACTCAAAATATTTGTAAAATATTGGGAAAATGTATGATCTTAATAAATGTCGCCAAATATCCAAACAGTAAATTTTTCAAATTTTGAAAAGTTCTGCAAAGTCGTTGGACAAGACTTCTGCTGTCTTTGTCTTTGTTAACTTATCTTGTCTTCCCCGTTCTTTCTTACAAAAGCTGTACATTACACAGATCCTTTGCTCTGTCACACCAGCAGAATTTTCAATATTCTCGGTCAGGTTAGCGCCATTGAATGAATGTCTTGCTGTCTAAGTTTTGTGAATTGATTAATGAGCATATGTTGAAGATTTCAAATTGCTGCTCCAAGTGCAACAGAATATAAATGCCACATTTGAAATGTTCCAAAATACAAACCGGAGCCAAAATGCCATTTCACAGCTGTGTTCCAGAGAAAAAAAGCCACAAGGCCAGCCACCTGGATAAGCCCATTTCATGCCAATGGTTTTATCTCTACCTATGCCCACTAAAACACAGAAATATCAATTACTGGAAAGGACAGCTCACTTTTTTTCTGTACAATATTTCAGACCCTGTAACAGTAGAGAAACAGCACATACAGCCATGACATTATCTTAAATTCTGCCAAATGCGTGTTTGAAATGACAGCTTTCTAATTCCAATTCAAAAAGGTGGTTTACATATCGGAAACTGTAATAAATTGCTCTGCTCTTTTGGGGTTTTTATGAAATAATTTAATTACAGAGAAGTTGGTTTAAAGAGTATTGTGTGTCAGTCTATGAAATAAGTCACAGCAGTATATATGATTAGTGAACATTTCCATTTACAGTATTATAAAGTCTAAAGAACTACTTGAAATCTGCTTTGTTTGAAATTTCTTTTGTTTGCTTGAAATTTGAAAGCATCTTGTTTAAAGTGAACATGAATGTTGAAGGAGCAATTGCTGCCATAGTACAAGTGTTATAAAAGCCACTGGGAGAGCTAGTGCTGGTAAGTATGGATAGGCTTCCAGTTTAGACTGAATTTTGCTTGTTCAGAGATTTGGCAAACAGACAGACCTAATTGGCATTAGGCCAAGTCGAAACTCTAGTGGCAGTTGGCTGCTGGATTCCCAACAACTACCACTCATTCCTACCCAGCCAAATTAGTTATAGGCTGGGGATATGGTGGGGAAAGATGGGTGGTATCTGGGGGTCCCTTATTGTTAAAGAGAGCCTCCAGATGATGATAAGCCACACATGTCCTCATATATCATGGGAACAAAGTGCTTGGCAAGGTACCCCCTGTAGATGCATGTGGCTTAATATAGCTCAGGGGGTCAGGTCAGTTTCATTCCCTCCCTTTCCTGGCTTGCCAGGCTGAATGTTCAGATAAGGGTCAGATGTGTACTGTTTTTCTTTTTTTGTGCAGTGAATACCTCCTTAAAATACATGCCAGACTTTTTTTTTTTGTGGAATCCCCCAATAACATCTCTACAGACTCTCATCTATAATAATGGTCAGGTATATGAAGGGAATCCTAGGCTGATCAGTTTTTCAAGTAACCAGCTGAGAATTGTCATTTTACCATAAACTTAAATGGCTATTTGTTGTTAGTTTGTTTGTCTTTTTTCTTTTTTTTTTCTCTTTTTTTTTTGGTAACTGTTAGTTTTGCTGCAAGTAGGTTGCGAAAGAGCGTTCCTCATCGAATCAATTTTTTAAAATATTTATTTTTGCTTTGGTTCATGTTTTTGGCTGTGCTCAGCTGCCCATGTCATTTGTTTGATAATCTCATGCCTACTAGCCTAGGAAAATGGTAATCACAGTTTATTAACATTTGGTGCCCACTGACTAGGGTTTTGGATTCAGCATCTGAACATCAGCAATGTTCACCAAACCCACCTATATCTGAGCCCAGGTACATTGGGCTCTTAACTACAGGTACAGAAAGGGTGCCTTGAAGAACATTTAGCCCATTAAAAAGATGAGGTTAAATGCTGCATCCACCTGCACAATTATATTTTACTTCAATGGGGACAATGTTGTTTACTGGGGGATGCCCCCCCCCCGGTAAAGTATGCACCCATGTTGAGGGGGTATGGTATGGTTCTAGAGGGGGTTTCATGCTCATCTCCCCTCATTTCGTGGCCTGCTTGGCTGCATGCTCAGATAAGGGTCTGGTATGGATTTTGAGGGGACCTCATGCTCTTTTCTTTTCTTTTCGGCATGAGGGCTCCCCCAAAATCCATATCAGACCCAAAGAGCCTGCTAAGAATTGTCAGGGGGACCTGATTTATAGTTAACCTCTCATAAATATGGACAAATAAAACTGAGCATATGAAAACAAAATACATTGGCATGGGTTACCTACATTTCACAATGGCCAGTAGATTCAGAAAACTGATGCCACAAGCAAGTTTTAACTTTTCCTGTAAAACTTGAGCTTATTCTGCCTTCTGCCATCTTTATTAGAAATTTAGAATCCATATTGGTCCTTATGACCGGTCCTTTTGACCGTTATCCTCTCTGACGAATAGGGAGGTTCAGACTTTGGGGTAGGTGATGCCAATATGGAAATTTAAATGCCGAATTTAGATTTACCTAAACATTCAGTGGCTGGCCTTTAAATCTATATCTACTGATCTTTTACATAGTTTTTCAATGAAAGTAACCTCTTTGTATTTGTTTTTCATACACCAGATTAGTGAAATGTTTACCATAGAAGAAAATGAAAGATAGCATATAGCTTTAAAAGGCTGCTCTAACGCAAGTTTAAAAAAAAAACAACTTTATTGATGGATTCAATCAAATGATTTGTCTTTACGTAAAGAGAATTGCTCTTGAATTTGTTTTCTTTAAAAGTTTATCCATAGCAAAAGCCATCAGTTCATTATACTGACATGCTGCCAAATATTCTAATCTACTTTGTTCCATTAACTAACAGAGTTGGATGTTGCTCAAGGTTCCTAAGTCTGCAGGGCTTTGGTAACGGATTCTTTTCAGAAATAAAAGTAAATCCAAATCGTTTTCTTCAGCTCTGTGACTTTTTTGAGGCTTCTTATAGATTTGTGCTTTTGCATGGATTCGTTAAGAATACTTCTTGCATATTTGTAGATTTTTGAAAACCATGAAATATAAACAAGTTACCCTACAGCTTATATTCTCCTAGTCTAATTTTGGGATATGTATACACAAAAACCACACAGTAATTTTACAATGTATGCAGCAATCCCAAGTTGGATGAGGTATATATGATACAAATTTACTGGAAGAAGACCCTTGGAAAAAAGGATATACAGTATATATACATAATTGCTTAGGGAATTTTTATTTTAAAGCGTAACTCCCCTTTTGTTGAGGAAAAAAAAAATATTCCCCTCTGGGTGATCTATGTACATTGCAAGGGTTATAACAACCTTTGTTGCAGATTCCTACCTTTTGTTATTCTGAAGAAATCACAGTTTGCTCCTCTGTGCCCCTGTTCTGAGTGAGTCTAATTGGAGTGCTTTCATAATTATCAATTAGCTGTGGCAGCTGCAGGGCTCTAATGAGGAAAGATTCTGGGCCTGCATCCCTTTAGATGTGTTCCTATTGGAAGCATCTCACAAAAAAATGACATTTTTGTTGCAGGGGATGCCAGAAACCTGACTTGTATCTTAGGTAGACTTCTGGGAAAATTGGTGAGCCAATCACACAAGCAGGAAATTATGTTTCTGGGGTGGGGTCAGTACACATTCTGTGTACAGAACAACTCCAGGTAGCCATATTGCATTGCATTTTCAGAAAATTACAGCAGCTGCAGATTGAAAAGGAAAGGTCATTTTTAACAACAGTCAATTACTATATGACTTGTGTCTCAACTGTATACGCTATATTATTTGTTCTTTATTTGCTATTTTTTTTCCTCACTAAAGTGGAGTTACCCTTTAAGATCATTTCCCTGGGCAAAATCATATAAATGAGTGACCTATCCTTAAAGTGTTTCTAAACCCAGGACCCAGCATCCACTATATCTGGTTTCCCACAGTTCACAGAACATGGAAATACAGTAGTTTTAGTAAATATAGATGGCTAAAAAACTTTCAGCAGGCTGATATTTTTTCTAGACAGCTAGACCAGTCTAAACTATAACTGATTTTACTCAAAGAATAGTTATTAAACAAAGATAAGCCACCATAATGGGCATGTATGAAAAACACTTCTACTTTAAGAGAAGTAGATAGCTTATGAGGTACACCAGTCTACCCGTACACATGGCCTAACTTTGCTTAGCCTACTAAATCAAAAATAAACATAATGTCACCATTACTAACCCAGATGTATTGTACTTAATAGTTTATTTACAGGGAACAAAGTTGAAGGAGAACATCACACCACTTGGACCAGGCTATTAGGAGCTGATTTACTAAAAGGGTGAATGCATCTTGGTACATTTTTTTCAGGGTACTACTGTACCACTTAGCAGCCTTCTTTTGAGCATGAATAGGTATTTCAAGTGAACACAAATGTTCCAGGCAACCTTACAGTCTTTTATTAAATTAACCTGTCAGGATATCAAGTGCTACTATCCTGCAATGCTCAGGGGACCAGATATGTGAAAACTAGGGAAAAGCAAATCGGCCCAAGTTTAGTCCCCCAACAGTCTCAGGAATCTTGCTTGAAGTTCAGGAAGTTTGTGGTGAACCCCAATGAAACCTATAGGGAAGGTGTGGGGGGGGGGCTTGTTATTCAATTCTTCCCATTTGTAGGGAGTAATAGTAGTAAGAAAGTTTTTTTCAAACATAAGTAATTGGATGCCAGGCATTGCCATGGTGGTTATATACCAAAAAAGTAATAAATACAAATAAAAAAATAAATATATCCCCCCCCCTACACAGAACTGTTAGCTCTCCCTAACAGGTACAACACACACTGACAATGTGGCTGCCATGGGCTCCCCATTTATTGAAAGGAGGCATATGGTAACCATTCCTTCATATGAGGGCCGGTTCACAATCTTGCGAGTGCGGCGATCGCATGTAATATTGGAGCGCACTGCTCCTTCATTACATTCGATCGGATGTGCGGTGCAAATTCAGCCATACACTTTGTATGGCTCAAATTCGCACTGCACCCGCACAAAAGACCCACAGGACCCTTTTTTCCAGCCGCATCAGGATCGGATCGCACAGTGGTTCACACTTGTGCGATCCGATCCTGTGCGAACCGTCAGATCGCACTGCCATATGCGATCAAACTGGGGGTGTCGTTAACATTTAATTGACACCCCCTGCGTATCGTATATGGCAGTGTGAACTGCCAGATGTGCGTTTGCGATGTGGGAACAGGCTGCGAATTCGCAGCCTTCCCGCATCGCACAAGTGTGAACCGGGACTTATTGTCTCTTGTGAATCAGCTGACCAAAGCAAAGGTTATTTACTGCAGTATAAGTTATTCCTTATTTCTGGCAGTGAACCTGCAAACTTATAAGCAAAACCTTTTTATTTACAGGGGTTTGCCACATAATCTTGGTAGCAAAGCACCTGAACCTCACTCCTAGTGAAAACTAAACAGAGAAGACCAGACCCTATTTAATTTATTTAAAGCACATGAACACAAGTGACATAAAACATAATTGAGAGCAACCTATGCACAACCTAGTGAATATGCGTAAAAAGTGGACAATGAACTACCTAGCTATGTATATATAACAAATGTAACAAAGGGGGGAGAAGGGGAAACACGGTAATGAGGTTTATAAGGACCAGGGGGGAAACAAGGTCACAGGGAGATAACATAGGTCAGGAATGGGGCTACTGTAGGCTCAGACAATAACAAGTCTGGTGTATGCAGGCAAACAGGTAAAATCCCAAAATACAGGAAACATATAGAAGGGTAGGACTAAATAGTCTCCTAGCAGCCAGGTGGTGGTTAATTAAACTCTTCTGGCCATTGAGAGGTACCGACTGGTGGACAGCGGTATTGCACTATACCTGCTTATAAACCCCAATACCACCAGCAGGTGTTCTCGCTGTCCAGCCTGTTTCAGGTAGAACCACAAAGGCCCAGAGTGAATATACAGTGGTGATCGAACGTTTTGGCACCCCAGGTAAAAATCTGTATTAATGTGCATAAAGAAGCCAAGGAAAGATGGAAAAAAGGATTCAGGTCTGGACTTTGACTTGGCCATTCTAACACCTGGATATGTTTATTTGTGAACCATTCCATTGTAGACTTTGCTTTATGTTTTGGATCATTGTCCTGTTGGAAGACAAATCTCCGTCCCAGTCTCAGGTCTTTTGCAGACTCCATCAGGTTTTCTTCCAGTATTTATTCCAGTATTTCTTCTGTATTTGGCTCCATCCATCTTCCCATCAATTTTAACCATCTTCCCTGTCCCTGCTGAAGAAAAACAGGCCCAAACCATGATGCTGCCACCACCATGTTTGACAGTGGGGATGGTGTGTTCAGGGTGATGAGCTGTGTTGCTTTTACGCAAAACATAACGTTTTGCATTGTTGCCAAAAAGTTTGATTTTGGTTTCATCTGACCAGAGCACCATCTTCAACATGTTTGGTGTGTCTCCCAGGTGGCTTGTGGCAAACTTTAAACAACACTTTTTATGGATATCTTTAAGAAATGGGGTCGTGTATTTGATGCGCTGCGAATGTAAGGCCTTCTATGTCGGGAAGACCAAGCAAGAACTAGGAAAACGCATCAATAAGCATATGCAGAGTCTCAATATTGGAGACCTTTATCTACCACTCGGTAGGCATATGGCAATTACGCACAAATACAGGACCCCCAAGGTAACCTTTTATGCCCTTGAAAGGGTACATATACCGGCCAGGGGGGGTGATTGGAACAAGCAGCTACTCCAGCGGGAAATGCGCTGGATTGCTAAGCTTGCGGCAACCACCCCCCCTGGCCTAAATGAGGCGGAAAGTTATAGGCCTTTTCTAGAGGGATTTTCCTCGGGGAAAACAGACTGAGGGTCCCCATTACCTATGTCCCCCTTCTCTTGTGAAGTATACTCCACCCTTCATAGAAATCTGGGTAAATTTCTCACTTATATCTCAGATACCTTCTCCTTATTCAAACTAGGACCATCACTACATTGTAAACCCTCCCCCTCTTCCCCCCTCCCACCATCGTGATTATGTGATAGTATTAAGATACCAAACTTTATGAGACATCATATCTCTGAGTGGGTCACAAAATTATTAACATTAATATACTAATATATCCCAAATAGGATATACATTTAAATTGTCCAAATTAAACATGTGATGCATTCTGCGATTAACATTTTTCCCTTCTGTCACAGGTTAACTGTGGGTGGATTTACAACTACAGACCCGGTCTGGGTCTTTTCTGTGCAAAGATCCCCTTATTGGGGAATTTTTGCCCCTCTTGCCCCTCTTCTCCTGTGCACCAGGGGTTTTCCCTTTCCCTCCTGGTAAAAAACCTCCCCCTTCTAGATTCTGCTATCTCTTTTTCTTCCCATTGTGTAGGCCTACCAGCCAACTTGTATCCCTGTCCATGTAATTGACACCAACATGGCTTTTGTATCACCCTTTTTCTCCTTCCCCTCGGGGGGCTCCCCTGCAAATGAGAGCCCGGCACGGGTGAGACATCTCCTATGGGGACCACCAATAGGCCCCTTAAACATCTGGAGAAACGAGCGTTTCCGGGATGTTAACAGTTGGTTGCAATGCTCCATATGTTTCATCCTGAAACCCCTGGTCAATCTTTTCCAGGGGATATACGCATTACCCGTGCCTGGGGCATTATCTTTTACAGATTTCCCCTTTTCAAAACAAGTGTCCACTAGCAGTCTCCAATACAATATAGATAGGCACTATTTATCCCAATCATAAATTTTATTTCATTTTCAATTAAAAATTAAATTTAATTAAAACTATCCCCCCTCTATGTATCCACCGCATGACTATACCGCTACAACTTAGGCGGACATACTAGCGGAGTCTATTAGAGAAAAGGGCGGATATTACGTCACCGCCAGTCCAGCGGAATAATCTCCGGGCACTTCAGGCGGAAATGACACACGTCGGAGCCTCTGATCTGGGCGGATGTGATGTCACCGCCAGTCCGAGGAACTTCCGGTGGCAAAAGACGGATATGACGTAACTATTTACAAAGTTCCCGCGGGAACTACCACGAGACTCTGGACATTTGGGTATTTAAGGGGACGCCGAGAGCCAGAACGGAGAGCTATCTCTCCGATGCAACATAGGACGCCTATCGCTCCGATATCCATACATAACAGTGAGTACTCTGGAGGAGACCTATATAACTAAAAACTTTTTTCTTAACTACGATGGCAACTTATTAAAAGAGGGCTTTATCTTATTTTTCTTCTTATGTTACTATCAGGACCCATAGGACGAGTAACTTTAGATCACATCCTATATCTCATAGGATGATATGCCGCTGTCCTCATTGGATACGGTGACGACAGGCTTCAATCTGAACGGTATGATCTTTTCAGGTGGAATACTTATTTATAACTAATAATAAGATATGCAAAATGTATACCTATATAGGCATATTATCCCTGTCCTATACCTTTCAGGCAAGGATTTATATTCCCATTGGGAAGATATAGGTTTCCCCAAAACCCTTGGAAACTGATGGGATACCCCACACCCTCCAATAAATTAGTGAGGTAAGAGCTACTACAATCACATTACTTAATATACTATATACATTATCTTGATTTACTAAAGCTGAAAAGATACATTTTCTTTTCCCCTGATAGGATCCCACTCTAATAAATCTGAGAGATATATACATCGGAAGATAATATTTCTTTGGGAAAAATCAGCTTCCTTTTTTCCCTATTTTCCCTGTTTTTGTTTTTCTTTTTTTTCCCCTCTTTACATGTCTACATGAAAATCATCATAACAGGTGAATTTACATGAATATTTTCTGTAACAATGTTTATATACATACTTACATTAACCCTGGATCTCTGACAGTTGTAAATATACTCGCTGTTTCAGATACAGAATAAATCTTTATACCTGACTCTAGCTCTCAACGCATGGGAGTTTTACCCCCCCGAAGGGGAACCTTCTTTTGGGCTCCACTGTTTTGCAGGTATGTCTTTTTAACACAAGGGGTCTCTTCATCCTCTCCCCTTTCTCTTTTTTTTCCCCCCCCTTCCTTCCCTTTTCTTCCTTCTTCCCTCCCCTTTCCTTTTCTCCCCTTTCCCCCTTTTTCCTTTTTCCCTTTCAATCTGTGGGAGTAGGTTTCCTCTCTAGGAGTATCCTGGATCAGCAAGAGGCTTTCCAGGACTTTTTTAGGGCAACATGTGGTCGCAGATGCAAATAATACTTTTTTTTGTACAAAAAACTTTTCATTGTAAAATGCTTATATATATTCTGTTTTTTGGAATTTATATTTAACTATGTATTTCAGGAACATATGCAGACTCCCTGAGGAAGATTTATGTACTAAAACAAACAGTTTGAAACGCGTTGGACTCTGCTATGTACCTACAACTGTATTGTATCATTCATGCTTTTTTTCGAGTCTATGACTTAAATATGTACAGTTTATGATGATTGTCTGTTACAACCACAACTTTACCAAATAAAATTTTATAATTATTACACGTTAAAACTTCTCTTTTGAGAGCCTTTACTGTTACCCTTAAAGTCCCACAAACCTAAGGGGGTTTCTTTTTCAATTCTTCTTGCCACTCTTCCATAAAGGCCAGATTTGTGCAGTATACGACTGATTGTTGTCCTATGGACAGAGTCTCCCACTTCAGCTGTAGATCTCTGCAGTTCATCCAGAGTGATCATGGGCCTCTTGGCTGCATCTCTGATCAGTCTTCTCCTTGTATGAGCTGAACGTTTAGAGGGACGGCCAGGTCTTCGTAGATTTGCAGTGGTCTGATACTTCTTCCATTTCAATATTATCGCTTGCACAGTGCTCCTTGTGATGTTTAAAGCTTGAGAAATTTTTTTGTATCCAAATCTGGCTTTAAACTTCTCCACAACAGTATCTCAGACCTGCCTGGTGTGTTCCTTGTTCTTCATGATGCTCTCTGCGCTTTAAACGGACCTCTGAGACTATCACAGTGCAGGTGCATTTATACGGAGACTTGATTACACACAGGTGGATTCTATTTATCATCATTAGTCATTTTGGTCAACATTGGATCATTCAGAGATCCTCACTGAACTTCTGGAGAGAGTTTTCTGCACTGAAAGTAATAATAATAAATAATAATTTTGCACGCCCAATTTTTCAGTTTTTTATTTGTTAACAAAGTTTGAAATATCCAATAAATTTCGTTCCACTTCATGATTGTGCCCCACTTGTTGTTGATTCTTCACAAAAAATTACAGTTTTATATCTTTATGTTTGAAGCCTGGAATGTGGCAAAAGGTCGAAAAGTTCAAGGGGGCCGAATACTTTTGCAAGGCACTGTATATAATTAGATTAATGTTATTTCAGAACTTGGTCAAGAAATGTCATTTCAGAACTTGGTCAAGACTAATATTCTCAGGAAATATAAATATTTAAAGGAATGTGTGTTCTTAACTTTCTGAATGTATAAAAAGAAAGGTGGATTTTTGTATAATCTATTTTATTAAAGATAAGTAACTAAGTATTGGCAGTTCAAATTTTCTAATAAAAGTCAAATCATTTCAAATGTACAATACAAAAACGTAATGCCTTATTTTTGAAAGGTAATAATTTAGATTTTTTTTTAAGGAAGGGAAAAAAATCATCTTTATAATTGTGGCTATGTTTGGGTATAACCAAACCACTTTTTAAACTACCAGTGGTTACCATGGTGACTGATCCATTCAGAGACTTTACAAAACGCTAGAAAAATGACTTTCCTTTGCACTGAGCAATTTATCACAATCGCAGTGAACTACGGGTTACAGAGACTCCTGTTTTTAAAGCTCTCGAAGGTTAAAGGCCAAAAGAGCTTGTGTAAAAGCAATTAGGTGTATATTCGGCCATCATCTATCACGGCTTAATTATCATATCTTGGCAGATTCTAGCTAGGATGGATGAAATGGTCTTAACAGCAGTAGGTAACTCATTATATTAAAGATGAATGTACTATTGGTTATTCCAATTCCAGAAACACAAAAACAAGCATATGCAAAGCTGATATGAGAGACACCAGAGCCAATGTCGCATTTCTGCCCTCTCTGTGCACTTTGCCATTCACAAAGTGCATGGTTCTCATAGTGACTCTCAGAGCAACCTTTCCAATGCAGAGGGAGCCAGAAGTACAGCTCTCATAGTACTATCTGGGGATGCTGAACAGAAGGTTTGTAGGTAATTTCGGGTACGCACATTATTCATTAAAAATGGGCAGGAGTACACACTTATTGAGATAGTAGAAGGTATAAAATGAAGGTTCACAGAGCTGTGTTCTAATTAATACATATCAGTGTTAATTTGTATAAGTTGTACTTGCCACTTACTTCGGCTTTAAAACAAACCTCTAACCAAAAATAACAATATAAAAATGTATAGTACATTAAAAAATAAAATAACAAAACTAGCATTTGTGGCAAGTGCCTTCAAATAAATCTTTTTTTCTGCAGTATTTTTTTCAATTGCAAGATTGACTCAGTCTGATGGCCAGGATCATTAAATCTAGTGTGATCCCAGGTCATCCAGGATCTGCCCCAGCCTGGTACTGGGCAAGCACAATCAGCACAATGATGACACATCCCTCTGTCACTCTGCTTTCTCCTCCAACCAACCTGCTTTTTGTCAGCACATGAACTGATTCACTCCTTGTTGCTGCTTCTTCCTCTCACATTCCAACTCTGCTGTACAAGGACTGCAAAAGGCTGATATCAAATTTAGATACTCCTGCTTGCATTTAAAAATACAATTCATGGTGCATTAATGAGACAGCAGCATTCATTTGAGTATTTAATGCCTGCCTAGAGCACAGCTTTAACCACCTTCCGCCTACCGTATAGTAACATGACATGGCTGCCTATCGGTTTTCATCCAATCCGATCCTCCAGATGGATGGAAAATAGGGTTTCCATCCGCCTGGATTTCACTGACAGGATCGGATCGGAGAGCAGAGTGTATCAGCAGACATGTCACCACTGACATACGCTGCTCCATAGAGGTACATGGAGCATCCGATCAGGTCCGCCTGAAAAAAACTGACAGGCAGACCTGATTGGAAGGCCCGTGTGAAAGGGGCCTTACACTGACAGAGGAGAGCCGATCAGCAGCATCTCCTCATATGGGAGACCTCTACAGATAATCAGGGCACTGGTCATCAGTGCCCTGATTATCTGTGCAGCCCCAACAGTGGCCAGCAGTATCAGTCAGTACTCATTGATGATGCCAATCTGTGCCCATCAGTAATTCCATACTATGCCCATTAGAAATGCCAGTCAGTGCTGTTTTTCAGTGCCAATCAGGCCTGCTCATCAGTGCCACCCATCAGTGCCAATCAGTGCTGCCCATCAGTACCACCTATCCGTGCTGCCTATCAGTTCCCATCAGTGCCACCTATCAGTGCCACCTATTAGTGCCCATCAGTGGCACTTATCAGTGCTGCCTATCAGTGCCCATCAGTGCTGCATATTACTGCTTCCTCATCGGTACCACCTCTTCAGTGCCCTTCAGTGCCGTCCCATCAGTGCCCATCAGTGCAGCCTCATCAGTGCACATCAGTGAAGGAGAAACATTACTTTTTTACAACATTTTCTGACAGAAACTAAGGAACATTTTTTTTTTTTCAAAATTGTTGGTCTTTTTTCGTTTTTTTAGGAAAAAATAAAAAAACCCAGCAACGATTAACACCAAAAGAAAGCTCTATATCAGGGGTCGTCAAACTACGGCCCTCCAGTTGTTCAGGAACTACAATTCCCATCATGCCTAGCCATGTCTGTGAATGTCAGAGTTTTAGAATGCCTCATGGGAGGTGTAGTTCCTCAACAGCTGGAGGGCCGTAGTTTGAGGATCCCTGCTCTATATGCATGAAAAAAAATGAAAAAGATTTCATTTGGTACAGCGTTGCATAACCACACAACTGTCATTCAAAGTGCGACAGGACAGTGCTGAAAGCTGAAATTTGGCCTGGGCAGGAAGGGGGTAAAAGTGCCCTGTATTGTAGCGCTTAAAAGCATTTCACACTACATTTTTTATTTTCAAGGCTTTAAAGGCCATATCTACTTAAGATTGATATTTTAGATGTTATTAGGTTCTGGAGTCAAAATCACCTACTGGTTTCTTTTATTACATTGGAGGGGTTTCTGCACATCCGTTCTCAGGTTAGCACACCTCCAGCAGCAATCTATTTTTTACTTAGTAGTGTGAACAACAGGAGCAAGACTCCTCATACAGTAATATAAGGGGAGAAACTTTAAGCTGGTCAGGATCACAGCTGGGAACTCTTGGAGATCTCCCTGCTGGTCTTGTCAAGAAATATAAGATCCCAGCAGGTATTTCAGCCCACCCGGCTTCACCTTTAACAGAATTAACACTTTTAAATGAACTGAACTTTTAAACATAACATGAATCCATTTTCTAAAATAAAAACTAGCAGATGGGCGTTCCCATCACATGAACTTTAAGTTTGAAAGCAGTATCAAACTGTTCTCAGACACTCAACATTTTCACTGTTTAGCTCTCACAATCCTCATTGTTATATACTGTAAATGTTCTAAAATGTTACCATACCTATGACTATAGTGTCTGGATTTTTGCTTTATCGTGACCATAGAACACTGTAATTCACATTGTACAAGGAACAGTAAAAATAGTCTAAGTTTGCTACTTTAAACCCGATGTACCACACCACCGTTATTCTGATCCTCTTTAGGTAAATGTATACATGAAATTATAGCATTTTAGTGAGAGGTCTTTTTCTCTATATCTTGGCAGGCAAAATTACCGGCTGTCAGTAAACCTGGATCAAACATTTCAAGCAGGGCAGACCCCTTGACAACAATGTATGCTCTAGCTTTCAGAGCCTGAAGACATAAAATAAAGCTAACATGGAAAAAAAAAATCTATCCCAGTAGAAAATCTAAGCTGTAGAAGAATATACAACATAATATCTGCCCATTAATAAACACATTTCCAGTCTCTGGAAGAAAGTAACTCCTTTAAAAATGTCCAAATGTCCCAGGGCCTGTTAGCCAGGACTAAAGTAAAGTTGTCTTTAGCATAAAACTCGTTTTTTGTTTATTTTCAGATTTTTTTTTTTTTTTAAAGAGGAAGTAAACCCTCCTCTGCAAGTTGTACCTATAGGTAAGCCTATGATAAGGCTTACCTATAGGTACTGTAAATATCTCCTAAACATGCACCGTTTAGGAGATAGTTACCTTACATGCAGCCAGTGACATCACTGGCGCATGCGCTCTGAAGGAACGGCCGCTGGTGCTGTTCCTTCAGAGCCCCATGCCGTGACCGTCGGCTCCCGCGCGCACGCGCGGGAGTGACGTCACCGCGGCTCCGGCCAATCAGATGGCTGGATGCCGCGATCCCGGAAGACGGGTGACTGAACATGTCGCACGTCATAGAGGTAAGCGGGCGGCGCGGTGGGGGCTCGTTCTAAGGTAAGTATTTCATAATGAGCTAGTATGCGATGCATACTAGCTCATTATGTGTTTCTCTTTCAGGTTGAAAAAAAAAAAAAAGAATTTGGGTTTACAACCTCTTTAACTACTTCTGGACTGGAAGGATTTGCCCCCTTAATGACCAGGCCATATTTTGCAATTCGGCACTGCAATACTTTAGCGGATAATTGCGCGTTCGTGCGGCACTGTACCTAAATAAAATTGATGTCCTTTTTTTTAACCACAAATAGAGATTTCTTTTGGTGGTATTTGATCACCTGTGAGATTTTTATTTTTTGCGCTATAAACAAAAAAAGAGCGACAATTCTGAAAAAAAAAAAACAATATTTTTCACATTCTGCTATATAACATTCCCCAAAAAAAAATTTAAAAATCTAATTTTTTTAACATTTTAGGCCAATTTGTTTTCTGCTACATATTTTTGGTAAAAAAAAAATCATCGCAATAAGCGTATTTTGATTGGTTTGCACAAAAGTTATCACGTCTACTAACTACGGGAAAGATTTATGTAATTTTTATTGTTTTATATTTTTTACTAGTAATATCGGCGATCTGCAATTTTTATGCAGGACTGCGACATTGCGGCGGACAGATCGGTCCCCTGACTGACATTTTTGACACTTTTGAGGGAACCAGTGACATTACCACAGTAATCAATGCTAAAAATATGCACTGTTACTGTAATAATGACACTGGCAGGGAAGGGGTTAACCAGGGATCGATCAAAGGGTTAAGTGTGAGCCTAGGAGAGTGCTTTCTAACTGTGTGGGGGAGGAACTTGCACTGTTACTGTAATATTGTCACTGGCAGGGAAGAGGTTAACACTGTGGGTGATCAAGGGGTTAAATGTGTACTTAGGGGCGTATTTCTACCTGTGGGGGGGTGTGGCTTGTGAAATGATCCCAGAGACCTGTGTTCCTATATAGAAGGATCACAGGGGCTCTATGATCATTCCAGGGAGAAGAACGGTCAGCTGTATTAATTGGAGCCACCTGCCCCATGCATCGGAGTCCCCACTGACAAACGGGGGCAGGAGCGCGCCGCCACCGGCACGCGCTCATCCCCTAGCTGCAGGCATGCGACCGACATATACCTACGTCAGTTTGTGCAGGAGCGGCTGCCTGCCGCAGTATAACTGCAGCGAGCGGTCAGCAACCAGTTAATATGGAGATGATAGGACTTGCTTAGTACAGAAAGTTTGGACTTTAAAGGGTTACTAAACCCACAATAGTAAAATCAGTCTCTAGATGCAGTAAAGCATGCTTGTTATACTCACTGTGGGACCTGAGGGGTTAATCCTGAGTGAGTTTCTACAAAGTCTGTTTGACCCTGACTTCTCTGATCCTCCCCTTCTTCCACAGGCCCCAATCCATCTCTTTATAGTACAGAGCCTTGGGGGCACTCTGTACATGCTCAGTTTGGTGTTTATTGCTAGAGAGTTTTTTTATTTTCTTAAGAGGGTGCATGTGATCAGCACAGGGCCAATCAGCACTATCCAGACAGAGGGTCAGGGGTCATGCAGCCTCATGGGACAGTAAGAGCAGAAAGAAAACTCCTCCTACAATCTTTGACCAGTGCTCAGCTGGACACTGATAGAAGTCACAAGACTGCTATATACTGCTGATGAGAAAAGGTGTTTAGACGTTTATATTTACTAAAATAATTGCATTTCCATGTTCTGTGTACTGTGGGCAACCAGATGCAGTGAATGCAGGCTCCTGCGTTTAGTAACACTTTAGTGATGCCATTTTTGGTCTTGTCTTAAGTTATTAAATACCGTATCTCAAGTTAGCCAAAAAAAATGATCACTTCAGTTCCAAACATTCTGCATTGATAGCTAACATGGTACAGCACTCTACTACTGGAGCAGTTTAGTGTAATTTACAGTCTAAGATGCCGAACAGCAAACAAATCTGTGAAAGCTAACTGTTTAACCACTTGCTGACCGCCCCGCGCAGATTTACTGCGGCAGGGCGGCTCGGCTGCGCATAATCACGTACATGTACGTGATTATGAGCACGAGGTCTTGCTGGCGTGCGTGCGCCACGTTCCTGCTGTGATTAGACACACCGAGAGCCAGACCGCGGGAGAAGCGGGCTCGATCAGCGCCATCCTCCGGATCTTCGGGGGAAACTGACAGGAGAGCTGCCTGCCTATGTAAACAAAGCAGGTGGCTCTCCTGTCAGACAGGCACAGTGGGATCGTGTGTCTCAGCTAAGCTGAAGCACCAATCTCTGTGTGCCTTTCACAGAGCCCCCCCCCCCCACAGTTAGTAAGCACAATTAGGCTCACACTTAACCCCTTGATCACCCACAGTATTAACCCCTTCCCTGCCAGTGTAATTTATACAGTAACAGTGCATATTTTTTAGCACTGATTACTGTATTAATGTCACTGGTACCCAAAAAGTATCACTTAGTGTCAGATTTGTCCGCCCCAATGTCGCAGTCCCACTAAAAATCGCTGATCTACACCATTACTAATAAAAACAAAAAATAAAAGTCCAAAAATCTATCCCATAGTTTGTAAACGCTAAACCTTTTGCGGAAACCAAATAATATACACTTTTTGGGATTTTTTTTTACCAAAAATATATAGCAGAATACAAATTGGCATAAACTGATAAAAAACATTTTGATTTTTTAATTTTTTTTTTATTGGGAATGTTTTATAGCAGAAAGTAAAATATATTGTGTTTTTTTTAAGATTGTTGCTCTTTTTTTATTTATAGCTCAAAATCTAAAAACCACAGAGGTGAACAAATACCACCAAAAGAAAGCTCTATTTGTGGGGAAAAAAGGACATCAATTGTATTTGGGTACAGCGTCGCACGACCGCGCAATTGTTATTTAAATTAACACAGTGCCGAATCACAAAAAATGGCCTGGTCTTCAAGGGGGTAAAACCTTCCGGAGCTGAATTGGTAAACAGTACTGAAGAACCTAGGACTAAGCAGGCTTTAGTTACTTTAACCACTTTACCACCAGAGGATTTTGCTGTCTTACGACCAGGCCACTTTTTGCGATTCTGCACTGTGCAACTTTAACTGACAATTGCGCGGTCATGCAAAGCCGTACCCAAACTAAATTTACGTCCTTTTTTTCCCACAAACAGAGCTTTCTTTTGGTGGTATTTGATCACCTGTGCAATTTTTACT
Organism: Pelophylax lessonae; assembly: GCF_965119305.1. Lineage (NCBI taxonomy): Eukaryota > Metazoa > Chordata > Amphibia > Anura > Ranidae > Pelophylax > Pelophylax lessonae. Next base: position 148,714,786 of record NC_138768.1, read on the forward strand.
TTTTGCGCTATAAACAAAAAAATTGCGAAAATTTTGAAAAAATAACAATATTTTTCACATTTTTTTTTTATATGAAATTCCCCCCCCCCCAAAAAATGTAAAAATCAAAAAAATTTTATCATTTTTGGCCAATATGTGTTCTGCTACATATTTTTAGTAAAAAAAATCGCAATAACCGTATTTTGATTGGTTTGCGCAAAAGTTATTGCTTTTACTAACAAAGGGAAAGATTTCTGTCATGTTTGGTGTTTTTTTTTTAACGAGTAATGGCGGCGATCTGCGATTTTTTTTGCGGGACTGCGACATTGCGGCGGACAGACAAATCTGACCCTTGACTGACATTTTTGACACTTTTGGGGGTACCAGTGACATTACTACAGTAATCAGTGCTATAAATATGCAGTGTTACTGTAAAAATTACACTGGCAGGGAAGGGGTTAATTTTATTGGAGAGGGAGGGGTTAATGTATGCCTAGTGCTTACTGATGTGTGTGGGGGGAGGTGACTGAGTGACACAGGGACAGATCGCATGTTCTGACCCTGCCTGTCACTTAGGAGATCCGCCCGCTTTGTTTACACAAGCGGGCGGATCTCCACACTCGATTCCCCGACGATCGGGGAAGAGCAGCGATCGCCGCCGCTCCTCCCCTGGCCCGACTCCTGCTGTGACTGAAAACAGCGGGAGCGAGCCTCCGGCGGCACGCGCGCCGCCCACAAGGGGAGGAGTCCAGCGACGTAGGTCTACGTCGCTGGACGATAACGAGCCACATGGCCGCAGTAGCAGCAATGTGAGCGGTCGTTATGTGGTTAAACATCTAAGATCCATTTTACTGGAATCCGTCATGCGATCCTATGCGGGGCCTCTTCCTATTTGGGCACATGCTGCGAAAATTACATGTGATTTGCCACAGTGCATTGTGTGCACACCGCTATTAACCCCTTCCCTGTCACACTCACAATCTCAGGCCCACTCATCTACAACAGCTCCCAATAACAGATACCTACCTTTAGCCAGGTACATACGTCTGGTGTGCTGGTCTAGTAACCTTTAGGATATACTGTATACACATAATTCATAAAAAAATAACTTAACAGTGGGGAAAAAAAAGGAAAAAGGGAAACTGGTGGATCAGATCAGCTGGCAGCAGAATGAATGTTATAATATATGTATTCTCCTGGCTAGCTACATTTACATTGATTCCAAATAAAAACATATTACTGAGAACATTTAACAACCATCAATGACTCATTTCTACGGAGATCAACGATTACCAGCCCTGTATTTCTTCCTTTCAAGGTTCCATGTATAAGTCCTACATATTTTTAGACAGCTTTGTTTCCAACCATTGCTAGAAGCCTTTAGCCTTTAAGCTGGACATAGACTTACTGTGTTAAAGGAAGGCTGTAATAGTAACAACACACTCAAAATAACATGATCTAGAATATAGTTTAACAGTTTTCCAAGATTAATGTTTGTGCTGTATTCCACTGCTACGTTCATACCTCCACTGCAGGAAGGTCTCTGTAGAATAACCCAATTCCCTTAAATATATCAGTACTAAGCTTCCATACATAGCTGCAACTTGTTTAACACTCCCTGCAGACAGCCACTGCCAAAGGTCGATAGCATAAAATAGAGGTGCTATGGTAAACCAGAGTATTACATTTCATGCATCTATGAGAATATTCTTTCATTATTAAGTCCCCTGAGAATAATAGTCAGGCAATATCAGTGGAAGAAGACAAAATCAAATTCAGAAGTAGGTAAAAGATGTGTTCTGTGATCTCTGTGCACCATTTTGAACATAATAACCTATCTAAAAAGTAACCGGCATAATGCTATTGATTACAAAAAAAATGTTATATTCTAGAATAATGTTCTCCTGCTTAGCAATAAGTCATAGGAGACATGTTGCTGCATCGTTTTCTATATTCATCCTCTTGAGAGTAAGAACTATCGGTAAAGAAAATCTTCAGTTTTAACAAAAAAATTAAAAAATTTAAAGAAATACTGTAGCTGCTGAGGACACTCATCTATCCAAGAATCCAGTACAGGTTAAAAAGAAGGGTGCGCTGATATGTGAAAGGCTGCTACCAGAATAGGAAAAGGATAATATGTTTAAAAGTGATGGTGCGCTTTTCAATGTGAAACATAAAAGATAGAAAATATACAACCTATATTCTCTAAACACAATAATAACAAAAGATAAATGTGATGTTAAACAATCTTAAGATGATGTATCAGATCAAAATAATATTTCAAATTGTTGAATTGAACAAAAATATTCAACCATGTATATGTGGAAAAGAGTCCGCATGTGAAAAGTTATTATAATAATAATAGTCCTTCAAGATCTTGTGATATAAACAAAAACAAATACAAATAAATGATGGTGAAAAGTCCAATATCAAATCAATAAAGTAATGAATGATTGAATGATCCCTCCACCTATTGATTTGATATTGGACTTTTCACATAATTTATTTGTATTTGTTTTTGTTTATATCACAAGATCTTGAAGGACTATTATTATTATAATAACTTTTCACATGCGGACTCCACATATACACGGTTGAATATTTTTGTTCAATTCAACAATTTGAAATATTATTTTGATCTGATACATCATCTTAAGATTTTTTAACATCACATTTATCTTTTGTTATTATTGTGTTTAGAGAATATAGGTTGTATATTTTCTATCTTTTATGTTTCACATTGAAAAGCGCACCATCACATTTAAACAAGAATCCAGTACAGTCCTCACCCAGGCAAGTTCTTCGCCAGACTTTATTCAAGTCACTTGTGCCAAAATATTTACTAAGGCAAGCCGGCTGTGACTCCTTGTGGTTTCTCAGTCGGCTTCCCACTGCATGCATGAGTCACGATGCACTTTGTGAATGATCCCGCAGCCTTCTGGGACCTGTGACATGTTCCAGATGGTTGCAGGGGGGTGGGGGTGTTAAAGCAGAAATTCCCTTTTAGGGTGGAGTTAGGCTTTAGGAGTCACTCAAAAACCAACAACGACAAAAACATTATACATTGATATGTTGCAGTGAGATTTCTAGTTGTTTCTAAACAAGAAAGTTATGGCATATTTTGTAACTGATGGGCAAGTCTGCTAGGTTGGTAAATTCTACCAATTTTTAAGGTTACTAGGAAAAAAAATAGGCATAGGCAGCTGGGCACCAATGTATCAATGCAAAAAAATAATATATATATATATATATATATATATATATATATATATATATATATATATATATATATATATATATATATATCTTGGGGGATGTCTTAGAGCTGTTCATGGGTGGGTACCAGCTTCATACTTGTGTGGGTGGTTTTGCACTTCTTCCCGCAGCCTCAACCACCCACACAATAAAATGCAGGAGATGCATAAGGGTGCTATTAATCCTAATAGCATGCCGCAATCACTGGAATTCACTCCTGCACTGGGAACTGCAGTGCACTTGCAGTTCCCATGCAGGCTGCAATTTCTAAAATGCTGCAGAGACATTTTCCCTGCACTTTAGGAGACACAACAGCCCATTTAAATGAGCCACGATACCTAGCCTTAAAGTGTTTGCTACCCCACTATTTCATATTCCTAAAACGTGCCTGCTGTACCATGTACTTGTGTTAAAATTACCCTGTTCTCTTTGTAATGCATCTTTTGCATGACATCTCTGGTGTTCCTGCTAGTCCTCTTACTTTCATATTAAAAAACTGGCCACACTAAGCAGGAGAACACACTGTGGTCAGTTCTCTAGCTGTGTACTCTCCTCCAATGATCAGACTTGTCCTGCCACACCCTGCACAGCCATTTATTGGGAGGCTTAGTGTACTGTTGCTTCTCCTCCCTCAGCTCTTATGCAGCTGAGAACTGAGGGAATGTGATCACTTATAAAAAAGGGGAAAAATGTATTTATATTTTTTCATATCTATACAGCAATGTTTTGCCTATCATTTCTATTTTAAACTGAATGGATTGTTTTACAATGTGATTGCTTACAACCACTTTAAGGAACAGTATGATTTTCACAGACTCAGCTACATTGTATGATGGCAGCTAATGCTAGAATTTTTTTTTTTTTCCATTTACAATTAGCTTAGCTTACATACAATAGCAGAACCCCAATCTGATTCATTTCAGTAAAAAACAAAAATAAAACACTTTATTTCAGGTAGTTTTAGCAGTGACCCACATGTTTTCATCGAATAGTAATACCCAGGCAGATGACAAAACAACGCAGCAGCATGCTGTGAAGAAAGGGCAGCTTAAATAACAAATTAATGCTAATCTTTAAGCACCCCAAACTTAAAAAAGGCACCATCAACATAAAAGAAAAATAAAACACTCTGAATGAGAAATGAAAACCCCAAAATACCACCCCTAAAACAAAAGTTAATTTTTAAAAAATGGCGCCTTGCAGCAAAAAGTTGTGGAAAGGACAGCAGTTGAAAGGGATCGCTTACCTTAAAACAACAAGTAAAGTGAAAGAAAAAAATACCCCAATAATAATAATACAAAAAAAGGCAAACAAAATGCAGCAATGGATTGATTTCCCAAAAGGCTAGTAAACACAATGATTTTAGTCTCTCCCTATGCAATTTGGCAGCTTTCCATTAGTTTAGCGATAGTAATGGTTTGCCATTCAACACGTGAATGTACTCAAGCTTGGAAATGTATGAATCTCCTCCACTTTGAGTGCAAATGTTTGACAGTGTAAAGAGCCCCCTCAAACTCTCAATTTGAAAGCAGATAATTAGAACTACAAGTTGCTAAAAATCATAGGCTTTAGTAAGGTTATCAAATTCTGTAGAAGCAAACTGACGGTTATTATCAGAAAGACGCTTTTGGGATTCCAAGTCTAGAAAAAAAATAATTTGATTTCTCAGTGACAATAGATATAAAAGTGTTTTTTAAAAGTCATATTTAAAGGTTTTGCCTAATTACTGAACTAGCAAAATGTAGTCTGCATTGCTTACTACAAAAAAACATTTAGCCATGGTCATGAAAATATTGCATACTGGCCAGTAAAATAAACCCTGATTGTACTTTTCTCAACTCCCATTTACCCTTTATGATCTCGTTTAATAAATGTAATCTTTTTTGGAAAAGCCAACCTATCATCTTAGCTGATCAAGTACCAATCTTACTCTGCTTTGTTGTGATATATATATACACAACCATTAAGTCCCGGTTCACTTTTGTGCGATGCGGATATGCAGCGAATATGCAGTGTGTTCCCGCATCGCATCCGCACCCCTGACAGTTCACACTGCTATATGTGATACGCAGGGGGTGTCAATTAAAAGTTAACGACCCCCTAACTGCGATCGCAGATCGCAGTGCGATCTGTAAGTTCGCACAGAATCGGATTTCACAAGTGTGAACCACTTTGCGATCCCATTCTGCTGCGGATAAAAAAAAGGGTAATGTGCATGTTTAGTGCGGATTCGGTGCAGATTCAGCCATACAAACTGTATGGGTAAAATTTGCACCGCACATGAGATCGCATGTAATTTAGGAGCAGTGCGCTCTGAATTACATGCGATCTCTGTGATCGCACTAATGTGAACCGGGGCTCAGTGTGTAATTTTTAGTGCTAGAAGGGTAATTAGTTGTTTCTCATTTTTAATTTTAAATTGGAAAGCTGGCCAAAATGAAATGCATGGCAATTTTAAAGGTTATCTCCACCTTTAGCAACATGTTAGACATTACATGCAAATTTAGTATGTTGCTAAGCACCCAACCCTCACTTCCTGACCCCCCCCTCCCCCATGAAAGCATGCAGGGTTCTTCCACCCAAAAACTGCTATCATTGTGTATGGCTCCTCCCACACAGTGGCCTAATTTATTTACAGTGATCTGTGAATAAATAAAGGAAAAGTCCTGCCTGCCACTGCAGCAGGCATACTTTTAGTTCTCAGCTTAGTAAATTAAAACCAGTGCAGATGTCCATATCTAGCTCACCCGCCAACCCATGCCCACAGTTGGCTTTCCTACATGTAGGCATAGAAAACTTTCCCCCCAAAGCCAGACACATCATTATACACCTTCTGATTGCTGCCAAAGCTAACATAACTAGGCAGTGGAAAACTTCTACTCTCCCATCCATTACTGACATACTTTCGGACCTCAATTACCAATGCAATATGGAAAAAATAGTCGCAAGGAAGGCCTTAAAGATGGAGCGTTTTTTGTCTAAGTGGTCATTGTGGCTATCCCACCCAAAATGCAAGGTGGTAACTTGAATAATACCTAGCTTCTGGTCTATGGCAAAGATTTTGAATCGTGTACTCTGTACCTTTTCTGTAATATGCTATGTTGCTATGCAACACCTTCTTTTCCTCACCTTAATCTCCCTCCCTACCCCTCTGTCCTTCCCTTCCCTACTCAACACCTCTATAACCTGCTAACCAAAGTTTAACCCGTATGTTTTTATAACCATTGTCTACTGGTTGTGCTACTTTTGCATTGACAACATGATATTCTTTGCTTTATACGTAACTTTAATTGAGTTCCTGTTATTGTGTATATGATCTTGTGGTTCTACAAAACCCAATAAAGAAATATGTGAATGTAAAACCAGTGCAGATGTATAGGCAAGGAGCTGTAGAAAATGTCTGCAGGAGCCTAATATTGCAACTGAGATGATCACAGGTGAACATAGCCTTTAAATGCTTTATTAATAATGATTTTGTCTTTCAGTGGCAGCCTACTCAGGGGAACATGTTGCCAGATTTGTAGCTTCAATTTCATATTTTTGTAGATGTAGCACCCTCCTTTGTTGCTTATCTGGTGCTGATGAAAAGGATTGTGATCTGATTCTAAATTTGCTTATATATTTATTGATAGAAGTTTTTCATCTAAAAACAACGTACATCTCTTTTCTATTTTTTATTAGAAAATTGGTGAATATGATTACATTGTTTTTGATAATATGTCTTCTGGTAAGGTCTATCTTTTCCTGTCTTTTTTTGTACTTTATCTGCTTAAGTCATGAGTTTTATTTGTGTTTGAGCTGCTTCGTGGGTTCTTTCAATATCAGTTGCTTTGCTTAGAGTATGATCAGCATCTTGAATTATTAATTTCTTTTGTACTGTGAGGGAGGTTGCTCCAAATACATTTCTGTCACTAATCATTTCATCAATATCAGTGAGGTCAATGCACAGTCTCTGGCTCATAGTTTTAGGTCCATCACAATCTGTCCAGCTGGTTGAATTGGACCTTTTATTTTAAAGTCTTCTTTAAAATATGTATCTGGCTTAAACTGTGGTTGGTTTATTGCTTAATTATTGCATCTGCTGTAAAAAACACTGAGATGCATATATTATACATGTTTCCATGTTCTGTAAAGATCTCCAGCTTCTGGCACAATGTAATATTCAGCAGAAACATTTTTTTCAAGAGCCATGACTGTCCTAAAATGGCACATCTTTATACAAATGATTATTCTCATTGCTGTCCAATTTTCCAGCAATCAGACTGGTGACAAAAAGGACCTTTTCCAGGTTGCCTTTAAATACATTACCTATGAAGCTAACAAAATGTGTGTTCCATTTTGAATAGAGAGAAGAGAAAACTATATAGAAATGTACTATCATAATACGATCATGGGTAATGAGAATACCCTTCTGCTGCTTATTTATAATTCAATACATTACTTTCTGCTGGATCATGCTTCCATTTTATTAGTGCAAACATCAGGAAAATAATAAAAGAAACAAATTATTCAGCGCTACAACTAAAAATTAAATAAAATAAACTGCTTGCAATATAGGTCAGTATACAAACCCTTAAAATGAACAATAAATAATAATTGCAAAACTGAAAATAAATTTAGCAAACATTATATCATAAAGAAGAAAATTAAGCGAAACAGTCCTACTGAACAAGGTGGAGTCCTTAGATCAATTCCAATTCCTGCAAAGTGAAATAAGTCCACAGGGGACTTTAAACCCTCCCTTTGTTTAAATTAGGTAAATTGCAAAGTCATCAATGGTGGAGGCTGCCTTTTTTAAAAGTGCAGCATTAACATATAAGACGATGATCTGTGCAATAGCATTCCAATTCCTCAACTTCACTGGATTTTTCCAGTTTGAGTCACTTAGACTTCAATGGGATTCGCTGTTTGGCTCTGAACTTTTGGGATGTTCGAAAGTTCTGGCGCGAACCAAACTGGGGAATCGTTCGGACCATCTCTATTCTAAGCAATTAGAAATAAGCACAACATATGTACAATACCCCCAAACCCCTCATCAAACAAGAATATTCCTAGGAATCCCAAACTACAACTCTTACATCAACGCGCGGGAGAGACAATCAAGCCTTACACCTCGCACTGGTAGCTGTGTTTAGGCAGTCCCATCTTTGAATTCCTAAATGCACTCCCAATTCATTTGCATTCCCAGACGCTACCAAACTAGTGATGGAAATTGCATTAAAACATTTGTAGCCTCTTCATTACTCTACGGAATGCAACTGAAATGCGCTCCTTTTACTCACTAATTACAATGACCGTGGAAAATGTAACAAGTGGTATATTTCAAACAAAACAAGCACTCTTGCTTCAGTACTCTGCAAGAACATCAGTGCAGTCTATACAGGCCAAAGAATCAGATTTAAACATAGTCATTATATTTGCCTGCCTAATAACATGGTTTGGAGTTTTTTTTATATTTGAAAAAATCAAAATGATAATACATTATTACCCAAGATTTGCATAGACACATACTAACAATATTTCATCTTTACAAAACCAGTATGACGTCCCATTAAAATTTATTGAATCAAAAATGTCTTTCCATATACAGGGGTATAATTAAACTACTAAATTAGTCTTAATGCTCTTCTTCCATAAAACATATTTTTAAATTGTATATCAGCGGGAGTGGTCTCATCTGTTAAATCCCAAGAAACTGACATGTCCCGATGATTGAAGTATTCTATCTTTAGTCTGTACATGAAAGAGTAATGCTGTTCACAAATCGGTTCAGCTTTAACAAGATACACTGTAGAACGCAACATGTTTGTTCTGTCTGTACTGTCAAAGCAACAGTTCTCGCGTGTGGATATCTAAATCACATTGCTCAGACAGGAATGATTCCAGTTATGCATATTATGGTTACCTTCAAAATGTGCACTATTGAAAAGATTAGACAGGATTAGGACAACTACATTGTATGAAGCTGTCAAAACCTGCCATGCTATCCCTTCTGTTCGCCGGCTGTTGGCACTGTGCTCCTGTAGCAGTCAGCATGTGATCCTGGTGGCCTCCCTGCAGTCATTGAATTGAGCTTTAGTCATTAGTCTTCCCCTGGTTGCTGGGTAGATTTATAGCCCCAACCTTCCATTAAGTGTGCCAACAATCTGCCTGCTTCCCCGTTGCATTCTGCCACATTTCTTTGGCCTCCTGATACCATGTCTTGTCTGCTCTTCTCTACTCCTCCTTTTTTACTTTGCTCATATGTTGTACTAGATTGTTTCCTGTTTGTTTGTTTTTTGTGCTCTGCTTGTTTGTTTCAATATTTGTTGCTCTGTTTGCCTTTCACTTTCTCACTGTAAACAGTCATATTGGACATATTCTAGAGAATCCTTCATCCGGCAACATGTCTGGTCACACCAGTTGCATCAGGATTTCAGCATCAGTTTCCAAATCCTAATACTAGCATCCAGGCTTACAAATAGCAAACAAGAAAAATACAATGAAAAAAAGAAAACAGGAATAAATGTTGGTGCCCGTATTCACTAACTCATTCCATTTTATAGTTTCAGAGGACATAACAAAGGGAGTTTAACAGACCACTGTAGATTGTAAAATCTAATAAAAAAATCAAAAAAAAAATTTTTTCGTGCTAAGTCTTTTCTACACTTTTTATAAATAACCATTCAAATAAAAGGCTGAAGTTTTTCTAAATCGGCATTTGGGTTATGTTATGACACGATTAAGTATGATCCCTGACACTTTTTATTATTATGGCTACAACATAATATTACAGCTTCTGACACTTTACATGCAAATCTTTCCTAGAAGAATTTTGTTTTCAGCCATGGATTTCCAATCAAGTAATACCTTTATTTTAACTAATGTGTTTAATAAACACGCACTCATGCACACATACAGAACAGTTTCTAGAGCTGCCTCTGCTCAAGGTACAACTAAAACAACCCTCCACTTGCAACATTATGTCCCATTATAAGCTCAAACCCTTCTGAATAGCGAGGCCTGAGATCACCAGCCAGCTTGCTTGGAAAAACCGAATGGTCTTTATTATTTTCAAAAACAGGGAAACAGAAAGCAGCCTATCTCTGCGTGGAAAAAAAAAACAAACAAAATGGTGCATCCACTTCTGGTACACCAAAAATAGGTTATGGCTCACCACCAACAACACTCATTCTTTAACAAGGTTTTTTTAAAGTCTGAAAAGGTCTCAATAGCTTTGCAGGGTCTCAGTCAATCAGCAGCCTACAGTCCTCTCACAACAGTTACAGTTCCACTCTACACCTAGCAGGCACCTGCTAATAGTTGCCTTTTCCCTTTCAGACTTCTCTGCAGCCAGGGTAACCTTTTCAGGACCAAAGTCCTTGTAGTCAGAGTTGGAGGCTCTTTCCCACTGAGTCTCTTTGAATCTCTAAATTCTGGGTCCCAAGTGATTCCTTAAAGATCTGCAAATCAGTTTCCTCTCTGCAACTGGAGCACTCTCAAACAGCTCACCCTGAATGGGTTGGAACCCCTGAGTACTTAAAAAATGTATTTTATCATCTCCTTTAAATGGATCACAACCCAAATAGATGAGAAGTATATATGTCTTCCAGGACTCAACCTTGGCATCCTATGCACATTACACAGATTATACAAACAGCAGTGGAATGGTGTTGAACAGACACAACTGAAAAAATAGTTCCTAACAAAGGTTCATCTGAAACAAAATTCTCACCCCCAAATTCTTAGTGTCCAAAATGTATCTCTTATAATCATTTATATCAACTGCAAAATGTGGATTTTTCTTAGAGCTTACCTGTAAAATCAATTTCTTGGAGTACATCATGGGACATAGAGCCATATGCATTACCATATGGGTTATACGCCACCTATAGGTGAATGGACACTGGCAACCATTTAGACTATATAACCCCTCCTACGCAGGCAGTATCTCAGTTTTGTAGCAAGCAATAAACATCCCATACAAGAGGGGAGGGACCTCTGTGTCCCATGATGTACGCCAAGAAATAGATTTTACAGGTAAGCTGTAAGAAAAATCCACATTTCTTTATCATGCATCACGAGACACAGAGCCATATTCATTACCATATGGGACTTCCCATAGCAATGCACTTGAGGGGAGGGTGACACCATAAATACCGCCATCAGACCACAAGATCTACATAGCTGCTTATAGAACACTGAGGCCAAATGCAGACTCCTCCTGGGTCCTTACATCCACTTGATAGAATCTACTGAAAGTGTGCACTGACGACCAAGTAGCGGCCTTGTAAATCTGAGCCATAGAAGCTTGATGGTGAACTGCCCAAGAGGTGCCTACTCTGGTAGGATGTGCCTTTACCAGAAAAGGTGGAACCTTCCTTTTCAAACTACAGTATATGCCTGGATAATAACCTAGCAAATCCATTGAGAAATCATAGACTTAGATGCTGCCTGACCTTTTCAAGCAAATCTTGAATGCACATACTACATCAAGAGAATGTAATAACTTTTCCTCCGCTGTTTGAGGATTTGGAAAGAAGGAAGGCAGTATAATGTCCTGATTCAAATTAAAAGCGGACACCACCTTGGGCAAAAAACCTGGGTGTGGACGTAGAATCACCCTGTCTTGATGTAAATTCAACAATGGCTCTTTACAAGAAAGAGCTGCTAGTTCTGATACTCTTCTGGCTGAAGTTATCGCAATCAAAAAGAAAAATTTTCTGGTCAAAAGATCCAGGGGAATATGTCCCATGGGCTCAAAAGGCTGTTTCTGTAAAACTGCCAGCACCAAATTTAGATACCAAGTACACAATGGTGGCTTCACTGGTGGAAGCATACGTAATACCCCTTGAATGGTGGTTTGAACCAAGGAATGTGAAGCAATCGGTCTCTGAAAAAAAGCTGATAAGGCTAAAATGTGCCCCCTAATAGTGCCTAAGGCTCATTTCATATCTACCCCTACTTGCAAGAAGGCTAGAATTCTCCCAACAATATATTTGCGGGGATGCCATTTCCTGGCCATTTCCGATCCTCACACCAGGTAATGCAAGATTTCCAGACTCTGGTGACTGGTTTTCTAGCATATATCAGGGTAGAAACTGCAGGGTCAGTTATACCCCGCTCTTCCAAAATCAAGGCTTCAATAGCCAAGCCATCAAATTTAGAGACTGTAAAGCAGGGTGGAATATCAGACCTTAAAAGAGCAGGTTCGGGTGCAGTGGAAGAACCCAAGGCCTTGCCAATGCCAATTTTTGAAATTGTACAAACCAAAACCTCCTCAGCCATGCTAGAGCTACCAGGATTACTGGTTTCCCCTCTAGCTAGATTCTGCATAACAGACACGGCAGCAGCTGAACTGGAGGAAAGGCATAGATCAGGGAAAACTCCTCCCAAGAAGTGACAAATGCATCCAGTCCGACTGCGAGTGGATCCCTGGTCCTGGACAGAAATCTCTTCAACTTGTTGTTGAACTTGGATACCAATAGATCTACATCTAGGACCCCCCAGCATTGGCAGATCAATGCAAAGATCTGGGGGTGTAGGGATCATTCTCCTGGGAACATCTGTTGACGACTTAGAAAGTCTGCCTGCCAGTTTTCTATTCCTGAAATTAAAACTGCTGATAGGCATGGAACACATTTTTCTGCCCAGTATAGGATGCTATCCACCTCCTTCTGGGCTGACTGACTTTTGCACCTCCCTGATGGTTGATATAAGCCACAGCTGTGGCATTGTTGGATTGTACCCTGACAGGGTAACACAGGGTAACCCCAAAATCTGAGTATTCAGTACTTTAAAGCCTGACAAACTGCTGGGATTTCCAAGACATTGATGGGAAGTCTCTTTTCTACCCCAGACCACTTTCCCTCGACAATGACTTCCTCTGGGAACTGCTCCCCACCACTGAAGGCATTGCATTGCCGGAGCTTTCCGAGAAGAGGAATGCATGGGCGCTTTTGCACCAAAGCAAAAATCAGTACGCTGAACATCATGATGTTGTAAAAACAGCAGAGAAACACAGCTCTTGTTCTCTCAGTAATCAACACAGGGCTCCCGTGTTCCTCCTATATAGGAACACAGGTCTCTGTGTTGATTCCATAAGCCTACCCCCCCACAGTTAGAAAGCACCCCTAGGCTCACATTTATTCCTTTGATCACCCCTGGGTTAACCCCTTCCCTGCCAGTGTCATTAGTACAGTAACAGAGCATATTTTTAGCACTGATTACTGTAGCAATGTCACCGGTCCCCCCAAAAGTATCAAAAATGTAAGTTAGGTGTTCGATCTGTCCGCTTCAATGTCGTAGTACCATTAAAAATCTCTGATCGCACCATTACTAGTAAAAAAAAAAAAATAAATAAATAAAAATGACATAAATCTTTCCCTTAGTTTGTAGACGCGATATTTTTTGCGCAAACCAATCAAAATACGCTTATTGGGAATTTTTTTAACCAAAAATATGTAGCAGAATACAAATTGGCCTAAAATGATGAAAAAAAATAATTTTAATTTTTTATATTGGGAATGTTATATAGCAGAAAGTGAAAAATATTATTTTATTTTTTTTGTATTTTCAAAATTGTTGCTTTTTTTGTTTATAGCGCAAAAAATTAAAAAACGCAGAGGTGATCAAATACCACCAAAAGAAAGCTCTATTTGTGGGAAAAAAGGACACCAATTTTATTTGGGTACAGCATCGGTATTTGTCAGTTAAATTAATGCAGTGCCGAATCACAAAAAAAGGCCTGGTCATTAGGAAGGAAAATATTCCGGTCCAGAAGTTGTTAAACAAACAAGATGTGCTTTGACACAGCTGATACACCTATTGTTTTGCACAGGTAGAGCAAAAAAACGTTTAAACAAACAAGGTGTGCTTTGACACAGCTAATACACCTATTGTCTCTTTATAGAGACCAACATTGCACATGGTATCTGTTATCTTTTAAAGGGAACAGCATATAAAAATATTTTTACAAATACTTTTGAAGTGGACTTACCAGTCCCGCTGCAGGATTCTGTCTCGTAACAAGAATCCATTCTTTACTCATCACGGTGAGTTTCTGTCACTTGCTGACCTTCAAGGACTGGATCCCCTTGTTTTTGAGGGGCCACTCCCTTGGACCTGTAGAGCACCCTGCCGGAGTGGGGATTGTAGCATAATCTTTTTTTCTTCTTCTTTGAAAAGCATAAAAAAATGTGAAGAGCTTTTCCACCGTGACCATCTGCTTTATGACACTGGCGAAAAAACTGAGGTACTTCCTGTGTAGGAGGGGTTATATAGGGGGACTTCCTGTCTGATTGGTTGCCAGTGTCCATTCACCTATAGGTGGCTAATAACCCATATGGTAATGAATATGGCTCTGTGTCCCTGATGTGATATGTCCTCTGATATACGAAAAGAAATATGTTTGGATTTATTTCATTTTTATTTATTTAACCACTTCAATACAGGGCACTTTCACCCCCTTCCTGCCCACACCAATTTTCAGTTTTCAGTGCTCACTTTGAATGACAATTACTCAGTCATGCAACACTATACCCATATAAAATTTGTGTCCTTTTTTCACACAAAAAGAGCTTTCTTTTGGTGGCATTTAACCACTTTAGCTCCGCTCACATTGCTGCTACTGCAGCAATGTGGCTCGTTATCGTCCAGCGATGTAGACCTACGTCGCTGGACTCCGCCCCTTGTGGGCGGCGCGCGCTCGCCGCCGGAGGCTCGCTCCCGCTGTGTTCAGTCACAGCGGGAGTCGGGCCAGGGGAGGAGCAGCAGCGATCGCCACCACTCTTCCCCGATCGTCGGGGAATCTAGTTTGGAGATCCGCCCGCTTGTGTAAACAGAGCGGGCGGATCTCCTAAGTGACAGGGAGTGACAGATCGGAGTGTTCAGCATAGCTGAACATCCGATCTGACCCTGACTCACACAGTCACCTCCCCCCCCACACGTTAGTAAGCACCAGGCATACATTAACCCCTCCCTCTCCAATAAAATTAACCCCTTCACTGCCAATGTCATTTTTACAGTAACAGTGCATATATATAGCACTGATTACTGCAGTAATGTCACTGGTACCCCCAAAAGTGTCAAAAATGTCAGTTAGGGGTCCGATCTGTCCGCCGCAATGTCGCAGTCCTGCAAAAAAAAACGCAGATCGCCGCCATTACGCGTTAAAAAAAAACCCACCAAAAATGACAGAAATCTTTCCCTTAGTTAGTAAACGCAATAACTTTTGCGCAAACCAATCAAAACAAACTTATTGTGATTTTTTTTTACCAAACATAGGTAGCAGAAAACAAATTGGCCAAAAATTTTAAAAAATTTAGATTTTTACATTTTTTGGGGGGGGAATTTCATATAAAAAAATGTTAAAAATATTGTTATTTTTTCAAAATTGTCGCTATTTTTTTGTTTATAGCGCAAAAAGTCAAAATCACACAGGTGATCAAATACCACCAAAAGAAAGCTCTGTTTGTGGGGAAAAAAAACTACGTAAATTTCGTTTAGGTACAGCGTCGCACGACTGTGTAATTGTCAGTTAAATTTGCACAGCGCCGAATCACAAAAAGTGGCCTGAACGTAAGACAGCAAAATCCTCCGGTGGTAAAGTGGTTAATCACTACTGAGTTTTTTATTTTTTTGTGCTATAAATAAAAAAAGACTGAAAATGTTTAAAAAAATTGCACTTTTCATTGTTTCTGTCAAAAAATTTACAAATTAGTAATTATTCTTCATAAATGTTGGCCAACATTTATACTGCTACTTATCTTTGGTAAAAAATAACCCAAATAAGGGTTACCTGAGCTCCCCACTCACTGATAACTTTGAAGCACCAAATAAGCGCCATTGTAATTTTGAAAGAAAGAAAGTCTCTCCCAATCCATATTTTATACCTCCCAAATGTAATCATTTCCCTTTTCTGTTGTGGCCATTGATCATATATACTGGAAAATGAGTGGAATTCCTTGACAGCATTATTTCTCAGTATAGAGTATTAGCCTTTACCATAACTGTAAAATAAATAATAAAAGATGGTCACTGACAGGGTACTAGTAGTAATTGTTATCTCTATGCATTGCTCTTCACCTTTTATATAGAAGCGTGTATGTGTTTAGAAAAAAAAAAAAAAATCCTTCCATGCAACCAACATGCCGAAAGCAAAAACCTTGTCTCCAAACTTTAAGTAGATAATTAATACAGTTCAGTGAGTTTCCATTCAATTTTGCACCAAATCAAACAGAAACCACATTCTCAAAGTGTCATTATGCAAAAATAAAGATACTTGCATCAATACTTTGACATCCCATTACAAAGAGGCTCATTTTTCATAGATAAGGCTCATTACACAGAAGCGATATTATGTATTCGACTGCTTAAAAATACAGTTTAGGCGGTTGTGCAAGCTTTTTGATTATTCTATTGAGTTTAAACAGCATGCTGAGCTATTATTCATAAAAAAACTACACATATTGAATATTTTTCCTACTAATAGTATAGTTTAACCAACAATGAAGAAAACAGAAATATATTATGTGGCATTTCACACAGACAAAACTGGCAGGAAGATTTACGTGATTCATTTATTTGAGTGTTTGTGATATGTACCAAAATCTAACATCACTCAGTCTAGAGTAATTTACATAGAAGTTCTCAAGAGAACAACATGGATATCAAATCTGTTATTATAATATGAGGAGCACTTGGCTTTTTATGAGCAGAATATGAGAATGTAAAACAAATGAAAGTCATTCTGAAGTTAGCATTGTTAGCGTTTGTCAGAGGAGATACAGCCATTGTTCCATAAATGGTTTTTCATCTTTTAGCGCCTCTTCTGTCCAGATGATGTGCATCTGTCCCTACTACTGTAATAGAATCTTGACAATCAAAGATCAATATTTTTAGGTAACTGCGATAAAAACACAGAAACCTTTCCATACCCAATTGGGGGCTGAATCTGATCTTGCAATCCATTTTAGCCCTCCTAATAAGTGATTATAAGGGTCATTTTGCTACCTAAATAGGTTTCAGTTCACTTAACAGTTAAAACCAATCCTAAGCCTATCTCCTGAGCCACTGGAAATCAACAGTTAGTCAATAGATACATTTTGCAATCAAATATTATAAACAAGGAGATAATTTAAATCCTACGAGCAGCTAAAACAGATATAGCTGGGCAGCCAGAGCGGATGGCCGTGTGATTCCATCGCTCTGTCTCAGCGGGCTAAATTAAGCAGCACACAGCGTACTTTCAGCTCCTTCACCCTGCCACATCCCTTCCCGAGACTCCGGAGGACAAGATGTCGCAAACAGGCAAGAGAAAGCAAAAGGATCGGCCGAAGAAACTGACCGAATTCTTTTCTCCAGCCTCAGGCCGTTCCTCCCAAGATGGCGCCGGCGCCTGGTCCCGCGCCAGCACCTCGGCGAACACAGCTGCCGATCGGACCTCACAGGCATCGGAGGAGGTAGGAGATAATCACATCCTGACACAGCAGGAACGTCCATCCCCTTTCACAAGCCCTCTAAAACAACGTAGAAAGCTGACAGAGGATGGGGAAGAGCAGGGTCAGGAGGACTCCTTCCTTGAGGAGGGGGAGGCTATGGAGCAGACCATCTCGTATGGGCAGCAGCTAGATTCATACCCCACAACTGGCCAAGCTATCACTGATACAGCCATGAAGGAGATGATGAGAACTCTCAGGGGGGCACTTCAGCAGGACATGAATGCCTTCATGAAAAGCACTAACAGACAGATTGATAAGCTGGGGGACAGAGTGGATTACACAGAACGCAAAATGGGAGACTTTACAGCAGCACATAACGATCTGGTGGACGCTCACTTTGAGTTAGAGGAGGAGCTTAAACAACTGAAATTGAAAGTGGCGGACATAGAGGACAGATCCCGCAGGAACAACGTTAAATTCAGGGGGGTCCCGGAATCTGTTAAGCCTGCGGAGCTATCTTCTTACTTGCAACACCTTATGCAAACTGCACTTCCCTCCCTGACTCCATCGGACCTCATCATTGACAGAGCGCATAGACTGCCCAAACCGTCCTACATTCCAGAAGCGGTCCCAAGAGATGTGATAGCTCGCATACATTTCTACCACGTAAAAGACCAGCTTATGCGTTTCTCAAGACAACACCCAGCTCTCCCAGACCCGTTCGCTGGCATCTCCCTATTCACGGATCTGTCTCAAGCTACCCTGGCGGCCAGACACACCTTGGTGCCTATCACAAAAATTCTCAGAAATCATAAAGTCCTTTATAAATGGGGCTTCCCAGCCAAGATCACAGTGACTGTCGATAATGTATCGCACACCATCTCCTCCCTCCCTAAGGGGTTGGAACTCCTCCGACAATGGGGCTACCTTCCCCGCGAAGACGACCCACCACCTTTACCTCAGCGTAGCCCTTCAAGCAGACCAACCACTTCCCGTAATGCGGCTAAATGAGAACGCCTTATATGGGGTACATAACCACCCATACTCACCCTCCGGTGACTTCTACTGGCTTTTACGTCTAGCTTCCGGAGTCGCCCACTGGACCACACCTAAGTTCTGGCAGGGCCACTGCACGCCCGCTGTGCGGTTCACTGGTTTTGTTCCCTCCCTTGGAACCGGTGCGGGATGACCCGCATACTTGTTGGAACTTTTCCTTTTTTGTTTCCTTTTATTTTTCTTTTGGTTTGGCCCCTTTTTGGGCTCTTGCAGTCTTCCTTCACTGAACCCCCCAGGTCTAGAATAACTTCCTTGAATACGGTTTTTCACACTGGACCTGGTCTGGGTCTCCTTACCCCCTTGATGGCTTCCCCTTCCCTCACCCTCCCCGGCACTTCCAATGTTATTTATGCCAGCATTTTCTTCCACCGCCATGTCCATTAGACTAATGTCACTAAATGTTAGAGGACTCAACAGCCCCTTCAAGCGTAAATCTCTATGGAAAACGGCTTTGGAACACAAATGCGACATCATTTGCGTCCAGGAAACCCACTTTGCGAAGGGCAAAGCCCCGAACTGCTCCCATCGGAAATTCCCGCATGTTTTTTCTGTGAATCATACTGCTAAAAGAAACGGGGTTTTGATAGCAATTAGAGATACTGTTTCTTTTAAGCTGATTGCCTCGGAAGAAGACTCTATAGGTAGAACCCTGCTGTTGATTGCTGAGGTGAATGGTAAACTCTACACTATAGTAAATATCTACGCTCCAAACAAACATCCCTTGAAATTTGTGCGGAAAACCATCACATGGGCGAGGAAACTGGCTAAGGGAAATTTGATATTTTGTGGGGACTTCAACGCTGTCATGAATGTAGACATGGACTGCTCTTCAGCGGGACGGAGGCGTAGACCTAACATGGGCCCCCTCTGTGTTGAGGAGAGGCTATATGATCCCTGGCGTTCTCTCCGCACCTCTGAAAGGGACTACTCCTTTTATTCTACAGTACATAATAGTTATTCCAGGATTGATATGTTTTTGACTGACAAATTTCTTTTACAAAAGATTCCTAGAGCGGACATCCACTCCATCACGTGGTCGGATCATGCCCCGGTCACGATAGATGTGGTGGATGGTCCGGTCAGAAACTGTGCTCCGGTATGGCGCAACGACACCTTTGTCCTGGCCCATCCGGAGTATAGTGAGGAACTTAAAGTGAAAGTTTCGGAGTATTTCAATCTTAATGATAATGGGTCTACATCTCCTGAAATCACATGGTGCGCGCATAAAGCGGTGGCTAGGGGTTTATTAATCCAACAGACGGCTAGAGATCGGAAGAGGAAAACTGCTCACATAACACACCTACAATCCCAAATAGCTCAGCTGGAACAGCAACACAAAAAAGATGCATCTCCACAAACAAATATCCTGAAACAACTCACAGACCTTAGAAATGACTTAAAAAATACCCTTCTATCTGATTACGACACCTACTTTAAGAGATTAAAAATGTCTTGGTACTCACAAAGCAATAGAGCAGGCAAACTCTTAGCTTCTCAACTTAAAAAGCAACGTGTAAAATCTCACATCTCACTCATTAAACATCACAAGACGGGCGCAACCTTTTGTAATCCGAAAGAAGTGGCTAACGTCTTTAAAGACTACTACAGCTCCTTATACAATCTAAGAGACGACCCTGACACATACAAACCAACACCTAATGACATTGACTCCTTTCTACATGCCCTGAAACTTCCCTCCATCGATGAAGACTCTTTACAAACACTGAACGCCCCTATTTCCCCAGAAGAAGTTCTAGAGGTCATAAGATCTCTTCCTCTACATAAATCCCCGGGCACTGATGGATTCTCCTCGGAATACTACCAATTACTGGCCCCCATCCTCACCCCGCACTTAGTTCGACTATTCAATGACGCTCCCAAAATTGGCAAATTTCCAAAAGAAATGTTACAGGCGACAGTAGTCACTATACCCAAACCAGGGAAATCGACAGACTCCCCCCTAAACTTTAGGCCTATTTCTTTACTCAATGTTGATCTTAAAATTTATGCAAAAATATTGGCAAATAGACTCCTATACTGCACATCATATCTTCTGGGTCTAGATCAAGTCGGGTTCGTGAAGGGCCGGCAGGCCCCTGACGGTACTCGATGTATGATAAATCTACTGACTGCTGCTGAAGGGTCAGGAACTCCAACGGTTTTCTTAGCCCTGGACGCTGAGAAAGCCTTTGACAGGGTCCATTGGGGATTTCTTGACAAAACCTTGACTACTTTCGGATTCAGAGGCTTCATCCACTCTGCAATCATGGCATTGTATTCTAACCCTTCGGCGAAAGTATTAACGGATGGAATCCTATCTGACTCTTTTGATCTTTCAAACGGCACTCGCCAAGGCTGCCCATTATCCCCGATAATTTTTTCCCTAGTAATTGAACCACTGGCGGAAGCAATTAGGAGCAACCCCAACCTCCAAGGCATTAAAATAGGTCAGACGGAACATAAACTAGGACTATTTGCAGATGACATAATTATCACTATGACATCTCCCCTTGCATCTCTACATGAGCTTCAATCCCTTATTTGATGGTTTGGAAATGTATCTTACTATAAAGTCAACACAAGCAAATGTTTTGCTCTTCCGATCTCAATCCCGGCTTCCGAAGTATGTAAGCTTAAATCAGTTTTTCCATGTAATTGGGAAGCACCTTCCATCACGTATTTGGGTATCCAACTTACATCTCCGGTATCTAGACTATATGAATGCAATTTCCTACCCCTTTTGTCTAAAATAGGAGAAGAGTTCTCCCACATTGGAAAAGTACACCTCTCCTGGTTAGGAAGGATCGCTGCATATAGAATGCAGGTTCTCCCAAAGCTTTTGTACTATTTCAGGACCCTCCCGATCCCTGTGCCACAAATCTTTTTTAATAAACTAGCCTCGTCATTAAGAAAGTTCATTTGGAACGGCAAACCTCCTAGAATAGCCATGTCTACATTATACAAACCCCGTAGGTTTGGTGGAGTAGGTCTTCCAAATGCCCAAGCCTATTACAATGCAACTTTACTATCGCAGACGCGATACTGGTTAACGGCACAAGAGGATAATTTATGGAACCAAATAGAACGTAAATTCACCCCAGGTCATGATCTTTATGCCTTACTGTGTGCGGCCACCAAACGCCACAATGTGAACATTCCTGCCTTCCCTACGGTTCAAGCCACCATTCTGGCATGGACAAGAATTATAAAAACTGATTTTACTAAAGAAGTATGTGTGCATATTCCCACCCCTCTAGCAGCCTATGATCTCCTGATTCCAGGTGTGTCGACCCTCAATTGGAGGAAGCGTGGCTTCCGATTTCCTGGCAACCCTACCCACCCCGACTCTGCTAGTGACCTACTGACCGAATATCAGATAGCTGCTTTTGATCGCTCCCACAAATCCCTGAATACCCTGTTCCCGAAAATACTATGGCACTATCTCTTGAATAAAGGCAATTCCCAGGCGAAGGGGATCTCGATCTGCTATCGCTTTTACAATTACCACCACCCTTTCCGTAAATCCCCTACCATTCTGAGATGGGAGGATGCCTTACAACAATCCTTCTCGGTTGCACAATGGCTGAGGGCTTTTAAAACCAACTATGCATCCTCGGCATGTGTGGACCACTGGGACAACTCACAGAAACTTCTGCATAGGTACTATATGACTCCTACTAGACTTAATGCCATTGACCCAAAGTGCTCTCCCCTTTGCTGGCGTGAATGTCAGGAAAGAGGAAATCTGCTACATGTCTTCTGGAGCTGCCCAGTGGTTCAACCATTATGGAAAGAGGTCTTCATTTGGGCATCTTCATTGTTGGGAACCAACCTCCCCCCTTCCCCGGCCCTCGCACTTTTTAGCCTGGGTCTAGAGGACCTCCCTCCTAGCTCCAGAAAAGTTCTGGCTCATATTCTATTTGCAACAAGAATTACAATTGCTGCTAAGTGGCGAGAAGCCTCCTCTCCCCACTTGACGGCAATTAAAAACAGGGTGTCCACTCAATGTGAGATGGAAAAATTGTTGGCGTTTAAGAACTGCAGAGCGGCCACCTTTCTGAAACAATGGCAGGTCTGGTTAAATCATTCCTCTAACATATTATAGCTACTCTGATAAATGTGATAATATACATGTAAATGTGAATTTTACCTAAGCATATTGGAAGTGCCCCCCCCTCCCCCCCCCTTTCCACTACTTCCCCTTATCCTCCCCTCCCCCAAACCCTACTTAACTCCACGTCATAACTCCTCGGCCGAGGTCTCTTGTATAGGTAGTGGCGACACCTATGCAACTGTGTGGTGTAAGTCTGGTCCAATCCCTCACAGTTTGCACCCGTTAGGGGTGAGGGCTTTGGGCATTTAAGTGCACTCAGGTAGACCCGCCCAGGGGAAATAGGTAAGAGCGGTAGTTCCTATATTTGTTTTTTTTTTTTTTTTTTGGATTATGTGTTATACTATCATTCAACTGCCCCGAGACAGTTGAGCCATTTACTGCATAGCCAGTTTAGATGTCTATATTCGGTAACAAAGTACCCATCGCTGGCTCTTAAGCTATTGAAAGAATCTTATTGCTTAATGTTGATGTTCTGTATAACCCTGATATGCCGTTAACGACCTACTGTAACTGTTTCTGTTATTTTATGTAAAGTTCTTATCCTGTGTATATGGATCTACGGCTATGTGTTTATACATGCTTGTATTTTTCTTTTCTTACTTAAATAAAAATTTATTGAAACAAAAAAAAAAAAAAAAAAAACAGATATAGCTTATTGCTGCAAGCACTCCACTATCTCATAAGTGTGATCACAATACATCTAAAAATGCTGAGCAATAAATGTAATAAAATAATACAATATATCTCACATATATGAATAGAACAGTGTTTTACCACAAATATGTGAATAATAAAATGTGTTATATAAATATATCCATGCTCAAAAGACTTCAAAAGTGCCAATAGTGCTGTAAACATGCAAATTAGAAGCACAGATAGATGCTCCAAACTGATGATGTGCTTCAACAGGTGCCTCAGTGAAAACCGCACCCCAAATGTGTACCCCCTTGTGGTTGGGTCCTCACCTCAATGCATGCGACCTTGTGATTTGGCTCGGTCATAAATGCTTAATGCCTTCCTAGGCTAGGATCAGATATTTCAATCCCCCCAAGTGGGGATCCTCTATAAGGGATAACTTTCTCTGGTGTACAGTGGTAGTGATGTACATAAAATGGAAAAGAGCTCAACAGTGCTGAAATATTTCTTTAAATTGTATTAATAAAAAGCAGTAAACTACTCACATGTTTAGGGTGCTGTAAGTGCACCAATCTATAAACGGCAAACCCGCATCAATATCACGTATCGTGGTGGTATAGTGAGGTAATTGTCATCCTGAGATCAGCTGCATCCACCTGCCGAGACTCGGTGTGTGCAGTGTTACGTCCGTGCCCCTCCCCTACGCGTGACGACACAGGGACCTTGTGTCTTCCTCAGAAGGTTATTATAAACAAGGAGGAGCTCACCTCTTCTTTGAGGAGGCAAGAAGCCTGTTTAAAAAAAAAGTGTTTTTACGGAACCCAATTTACCTTCTCTGATCAGTAAGCTCTTGGAGGGATTTACAACTTAGATAGAGCCCCCTGGAACCTAATCTTATCCCTTATCTCCTTCCTTTTTTTTTTTCTTTCTTCTTCTCTCTTTATCTCTCTCTTTTCTTGGTCTTTTCTTTCTTTCTTATATAGCTCTCAAATTTCTCTTTGCAGGGTATCTGGCGCCCCCCTACCAGCAACATATGTTTTCATTATCCTCTTATCTTATCATTACCTCTCTGCAGACCTGTGATATGAGGTCTGTTTCCAGGATACTTCTCTCTAGATGGAATCATTCTTTTAAACCACATTATACCTACCCAATAGTATTTCATTTGTTTTCCATTTACTTTGCATCCGGTATTGACCTTGGTAGTGATGGGCCGAACACCCCCCTGTTCGGCTCGCACCAGAACAGCGAAAAAGTTCTAGCGAACATGCAAACTCTATTAAAGTCTATGGCACAAAAACATGAAAAATCAAAAGTCCTAATTTTAAAGGCTTATATGCAAGTTATTGCCATAAAATGGGTATGGGGACCTGGGTACTGCCCTGGGGGACAGTATCAATGCAAAAAAATGTTTTGAAAACAATCCATTTTACAGGAAGAGTGATTTTAATAATGCATAAAGTGAAACAATAAAAATGAAAAGTTCCTTTAAATATCGTGCCTGGGGGGGGGGTCCCCTTAATGTGCCTGTAAAGTGGCACATTTGTACGATGTATGGAGCCTGCTGCAGCAATCCTGACATTTCTAAATGAAAAAATGTAATTTAAAATTGCTCACAGCTGTAATGTATTACTGGATGCCGGCAATACAGATAAAAAAATGAAAACAGAATGGCTTAGGGCCCCCCCCCCCCCCAGTCCATACCAGGCCCTTCAGGTCTGGCATTGATTTTAAGGGGAACCCCACAACAAAATTAAAAGGAAAAAAACAGCGTGGGATCCCCCCCAAAATCCATACCAGACTCTTATCTGAGCATGCAGCGAGCGGCTCCCCCTCCCTCCTGAACCATACCAGGCCGCTTGCCCTCAACATGGGGAGGGTGCTTTGGGGTGCCAATGTATGGCCAGCTTAAGTCTCACCATACAGGTAGTTGCCTGCTCCCCAGTCTGACATGCACAGAACTGGATCCCAGGATGGAACATAATCCCTAAGCAGACTGG
Organism: Pelophylax lessonae; assembly: GCF_965119305.1. Lineage (NCBI taxonomy): Eukaryota > Metazoa > Chordata > Amphibia > Anura > Ranidae > Pelophylax > Pelophylax lessonae. The sequence continues at coordinate 148,740,246 of NC_138768.1, forward strand.
GAGTTTTATAGAAAAAAATTTAAATAGATTTGCTAGAGATGCGAGGTTATTATATGCACCACATCCAAAGATTAATAAACTTTTATTTGGGAAAACACATAATGGAATTTTTTAGGTGCTCATAGAGAAGAATTTTTTTTACACATTGTATCTAAAATCAATTTTTATTTCAGATAATCAAAGTTAAAAATTATATATTTTTAAAACCAAAATTCCTACGGTCACTGTATCGAGGTTTTTTTTTTTGCTTAACATGTTTCACCAAGAGTTGCAGCTTTTTCAGGAGACTTATAAAGCCTTGTACATAATGTCACTATGAATAAATAGAAACAGTATAAATTGATTAAATATGTACCTTTAACAGTCTACAAGTCAAAACCAAATTAACATTTGGAAAAACATTTTCAAAGATTTTTCATTGTTATACAGACACATATAACATCCTAATATATGGGATATTAGATGAAAAGTTCTCACCCCAGATGTAAAATAGGAATTCTAACACTTTGATGGAAAAACATGGATGGATAGACCTGCAGAATATCAGTGTGCCACAGAGGAGGTAAGCCCCCTAATGGAACCTGCAAATATGTAGGACCCATCCCCGTTGAGAAAAGGGGGAAAAAAATAGAAAAAGAGAAGAAAAGGTAAGAAAAGAAAAAATGGGGGAAGGGGAGAATAATTTTTTTGACCTTATCTAATTGTGAATAATGTATTATTAGTTTCCCAAAATCCCCAAAATTACACAACAAAGTGTTACCCACATCTAGGAGGCATATCCCCGTGTTTTAAACTCTGTTGAGGTCCCATGACCACCTCTAAGCTGTATCAGACATCAGAATTCCAAAGCCAAATCTTTAATTACTTGGAGTTACCTATATAGAAATTTATGTTACCAAGGTAACCATGGGACTATAAATCCACTGAATAGAAAACATGTCATTAGTCCCCTCAGTATCCTCCTATATTTCTCTTACTTCGATTTCAATTGGCTATCAAACATATGATGAAGAGAGAAAGAGACTTTTCATTTCCACTTTTGATTCTAAATCAGACCGGGCAAACAGATAAACCAGACCAGGCACATCAACTATGCCTTCAAGCTGAAGCAGTTCCCTTAAGCAAGCAAATACCAGGGTACACCTATATCCATCAAAGCCTCATCTTTAGTTACAGCTTGTCAGGGGTTGCATATAATACCTACCTAAATCTTACACACTAATGCTTACAGGTATCAACCAGGGCGAGCAGCCGTAGCAATCAAAACGCCGCCCTGAGGGTCCTTTTATACCTCCTAAATCCCTAAGCTAAGATGCGGACGCCCACTTACTGTCTCCTGCCACTCCCATTCATCTCTATTATGGTCCCAATTGGCTGCCGCACGCATGCGACCTATTACGTCAGAAATGACATTCCGCGCATTCTCACCCCAGATGTGAATTTCTATTTCACATCTGGAGTGAGAACTATTAATCAGATATCCCATATATTAAGATGTTATAAGTGTCTGTATAACAATGAAAAATCTTTTAAAATGTTTTTCCATGTGTTAATTTAGTTTTGACTTGTAGACTTTTAAAGGTCCATTTTTAATGAATGTTTTACTGTTTCTATTTATTCAAAGTGACATTATGTACAAGGCTTTATATAAGTGTCTGTATAACAATGTAAAATCTTTGAAAATGTTTTTCCATGTGTTAATTTAATTTTGACTTGTAGACTGTTAAAGGTCCATATTTAATGAATGTTTTACTATTTCTATTTATTCACAGTGACATTATGTACAAGGCTTTATAAGTCTCCTGAAGAAGCCACAACTCTTGGTGAAACATGTTGAGCATAAAAACCTCTGCACAGTGACCGTATGAATTTGGGTTTTAACAATATGTAATTTTTGACTTTGATTATCTGAAATAAAAATTGATTTTAGATATAATGTGCAAAACATTTTCTTGTCTATGAGCACCTAAAAAAAGTCCTGTTATGTGTTTTCCCCCCAAAAATGGGAGTTTTATAGAGCCCAGGGTACTCAGACCTGCTTCATCTGTGCTGAATAACCCATTAGCCAGGCTAGTAAACTCATTATACAGCAGAAAAAGAAAAACAGTCTGCATACTGCCTGAACCTGGGACAAATATATCTCCCAACCTGGACACAACCTAAACTTTTTCCTGGCCTTCTGTCACAATACTTACATTGGTCCAAGTTTGACCGATGTAACTATTTAAACATTGCCATACCTAAACTTCAGCTTTAATATTTCAAAAGTTTTACACTCTCATCATTCTATACAATGTAGGCAAGTGTAATATGGACTCCCTAAGAGAGCAAACATATCAGTTCTTTTTCTATAGCAACCAAAGGCTTCCTTTCATTCCTAAAGAACATTGCAACAATGACATCTGGAAGCTGAATGGCTGTGGTACGTAGCACACGTTTCCTATGAATGCTCTTGCCACCTACAATGAGTAATGAGCAGCGATGAAGATTCAGCTCTGATACAGGTGTAGTCTCTTGTGAGTAAAGACAGCAAATCACACTAAAATAGATATACTGTATAGGCTGTGAATTGTACTGCAGTTTCACAAAAGAGCCTTTCTGGTTTCTAGTACTCAACAATAAAGCCAGAACTATACCTTGTCAAATCCATTGTAGTTTTTTTCCTATGATTGTAAATATGTATGAGACTGAAGTTTTATTAAAATCCAACATTTATTCTGTATCAGCACAGTTTTCACAACCTTCCCAGATTTGGCAGTGGCCATAAATCTAACATAATGAAAGAAAACTGTATGCTCACACACCACGTTTTACATTTAAACATTTGTAGCCCGTTTAACCACTTGCATGCATTACAATACATAAAAAGTGAAAAGAGAAAATAGCAAGACAGATGGGCAAATAAAAAGAAGGAATGAAAGCCTTATTCCATTAGATGGGAAGATTAGACTAATTATAGATGTGCAAGATTAAAAAGAATACATTTGTAGGTTTCTGTAGATTCAATTTACACAGCCTTGTAACAAATCCATCAAATATATTATCCTATCATGAGATGTACTATTATATGCCATGGCTTAAAACGTGATATACCCAAATTCCATTTTTTGGTTTATCTTGGTTGAACTTGGCTTGATATATAAGCTTCTTGGATAACTACCTTAAAGTGGTTGTATATCTCAGACATGAAATATAAGCAAAGCATACCCCTCAATTAGGAACTCTAAGACATGGTTCACATATATGCGAATTGGATGTGTTTTGAACAGTATAAGATTCCCATGACATGTGAACCTGCAGCCTTTTCAATGGAGCCAGTTCACATACGTGCGGGCCAGCCACAGCACATTTTTAAAAAGAGTCTGGTATGATTTTGAGCACAGTTCAGGTGTGATTTCCATTGTCATACACTTTGACAATTTGCAGCTGAACTGCAGAACAAGGTCGCACCAGAGGGGGTCTGAAATTCCCCAGTCAAAACTGGACCACACATATGTGAACCCGGTATCAGTGTCATTTCTGTCTGCTGCTTTGTTTCTCTGCTATTAGCATGAATCACTTGTGACACATTTCCCTGACACCAAGAAAAAAAAATTGACAGGGACGGGAGCTCCAGCACACAGCTTGTGATTGGCAGCCCCATCTCTGTTCCTGTGTGCTGTGTGAAGGGGGGTGTGTTCCTTCCCTCCAATCAGCTCTCAGAGCTCTCCTCACTTAGCTGAGTGTAAGTTTAGCTCTCTGCCCCCTTTTTTCTGAACGCTGAAGCAGGTCTTTTTGCATTCAGAACTTTGAATGGAATAAGAAAAGAGAAGACTGCAGATAAACAGGTACAACTTATGTAGGAGGATTTGTTTAATCTCTGTGTATCACTCAAGACCAGTCACTGGGTTCATGTAAGTGTTTACAACCACTTCAAGGCCAACCTTCTCTTCCTGCCCTCCAATCAGCTCTCAGAGCTCTCCTCACTGAGCTCCACAGAGTGTAAATTTAGCTCTCTGCCCCTTTTTTTCTGAATGCTCAGGCAGGCTTTATAAATGCTGAACTTTTAATGGATTAGGAAAAGAGAAGACTGCAGATAAACAGGTACAACTTATGTAGGAGTATTTGTTTCATCTCTGTATATCACACGAGGCCAGTCCCTTCACTGGGTATATGTAAGGGTTTACAACCACTTAAAGGCCAAACCTCTCTTCTTTTAATGCCACTAAGGATCACCCTTTTTACCAACACTCATTTTAGATATTCACTTTTCTAAGTGAACAGCCACTACTGCTATAGTAAATTAACCCCAACTAGTTTTGGAGCTAGATTTAGTTTGTTGGGTGGTAATCTACTTAGGTTAATTTGTAGTATCTCACTTGACCTCCCCGAAGCTCAGTGTTGCTGCTGTTCCTGTTTGATGCCAGTAGGTGTTACTGGCACCTTTGGCAAAAGATGAGGAGCTGCAGCAATGCTGTGTTATGAATATTTATGTCCCCCTTGGTCTACCACTTTTTCCAGTGGTGCATACTGGGGGAGGATTTATATATATATTTGGTGAGTGGCCTGGTGAGGAGTCTTTCTCCCCAAGCTTTGACCACAGGAGGTGCGCCTTAGCAGTATGTGATGCATGTGATGTGTGCATAGAGGCACCCAGTGCATGGCTATGGAGCTTTGAAGACAATTCTATTGGTGTTTGCCAGATGGTTCTTTTTTCTTTGCAATCATAGGCGTGCGCACAGGGTGTGCCGGGTGTGCCTGGGCACACCCTAATCACCTAGGGCACATTAGCATTATCGCTCTGTTTGCCAGTGAGGAGATGGGAAAGATCTCCCTCGGACCTGCTCTGCCATAAGAGAAGTGCCACACACTTCTATTTCACTTTGCCAGCAGGGAGAATAATGTACCGGGGCCATGTACATGTAGGCAAACACATGCATGTGTATTTAAACTTTGGGGTGCACACCCTAATGCAATAGGCTGCGCACACCTATGTTTGCAATACACCATGGTGTATGTTCTACTTATGCACTGTGAAAGCAGAAGTGAGGTCAGAGTCTGGAAAACATTTTGCTGGAGATATTTTAAGCCCTAACCCTCGATCTCTGTGAGCCAGGAACAAATAAAACATCTTTGAAAAAAAATAGACGCTCAACATTATTTTTCATCCTCCACTACAGCCATTAATCCATCCTGGGGTAATGTCAGCACAACCCAGGACTGTGGGTTCTCTTTCCCACTGGGGGGGGGGGGGGGGGGGTTCACTACACTTGTAATATCAGTTATCTCCAAAAAAATGTAGTGCAGTTGGGGACAGAGAAGGCGTGCGTTTCAAGCAGGAACCTTTTTTCTTTTTCAAAAAACTGCTTTTATTAGAGCTCAAGATACAGACATAGTATCAGAATAACACATGTGGGCCATAAAAAAGTCATACACATGGAACATAATGTCCAGTATTAGGGCTCAACATTAAAGAGGAAGTAAACCCTCCTCAGACACTTTTACCTATAGGTAAGCCTATGATAAGGCTTACCTATAGGTACTGTAAATATCTCCTAAACATGTACCATTTAGGAGATATTTACCTTACATGCAGCCATTGACGTCACTGGCCGCTGGTGCCGTTCCTTCAGAGTCCCGTGCCGTGACCGTCGGCTCCCGCGCATGTGCGCCGGAGTGACGTCACCGCGGCTCCGGCCAATCAGATGGCCGGATGCCGCGATCCCGGAAGACGGGCGACTGAACATGTCGCCCGTCATAGAGGTGAGCGGTCGGCACGGCGGGGGCTCGTTCTAAGGTAAGTATTGCATAATGAGCTAGTATGTGATGCACACTATACCATTATGCTTTTCTCTTTCAGGGTGAAAAAGAAAAAAAAACAAAAAATTTGAGTTTACAACCTCTTTAAAAGGAAATAAAACAAAATGCACAGCAGTGAGAAAGCAAACAACTGCAGGAAAAAGGACATCACACTGACCATGAAAATATAAAGCAAAAATAATAGATTATGATGCAAGGTAATAGGGTAGAGTCAAAAAGAAGAACAATTTTTCCATTTGTTTTTAAATATATGCATGGTATCAATTACCTCATTTTGATGGTCTCCATCCTCTGGATAACTTGAGACCATAATACTGTGGGAGAGCACCAATTAAGGGAAATAGCCAAAACAATTGCACTAAATAGTGTGAGTAAGTCTTAGGGAAGGCGTAGATACTCCAGGGATAGACTTAAAAAAGAGGCACATGGAAGCCGTTAAGGTAATCTGCATACCTGTAAATGCGTGATTCTACTGGCTGCCTTTCTCTAGATAAGTCACAGAGCTTTGTAGCTCCAAAATGTATGCAATAATGTGCCTCTATCTGAGCAATCCCGAAAGCATAGATCATTTACTTCTGGGAAAATAGTGGGGAGACTGCCCGGGTATAATACATCTCGTATGCAGTTTTACTTTTTTTACTTTAATGGTGACCAATCTGGTGCGTTTATGCATGTTAGAGAGCATCTCTAGGCAGTCCTCCATGTTATATTCCTCCCCTAGTTCCTATTCCCACTGTATCATTGAGGAGGTTTTATTTACAGAGGTTACACCATTTATAAAATTATAGAGCATAGAAATAGTACCTTTATCTCTAGAGGAGAAGAGACAGATATGCTCAAAACCAGTGTGTAATTTGCAACAGGACCTACAAAAATGTCTAATTTGTAGGTACCTATAAAATTCCCCTCTAGGAAAACCCAAGTGGTGTTGTAGATACAGGAAGCATGTTTAAATTATTGTGAGGATACCTTGAGAATTGCAGCCAACTTAACTACTTGGCGTCCACGCTATAGCCGAATGACGGCTACAGCGCGGACCTGAGTTGCCGGGAGGGCGTACAATGACGTCCTCTCGGCAACGAGTCCATGAAACTCGCCTGATCACAGATTGGAGATCGGGGGTGATCCTGCCCCCTTACCACGTGATTAGCTGTCAGACAATTACAGCTGATCATGTAAAATAAACAGCAGCTGGCAATCAGCTGTTTTTTTCTCCTCGCACTGTCAGTGTGAGGAAAAAAAAACAATGATCGCCAGCCTATGTCAGAGGGACATCGGTCCCAAAGAGGAGAGGAATAATTTGTGCCCCCCAGTGCCATCTACCAGTGCTCACAAGTACCCACCAGTGCCACCTGCCCGTGCCCACCAGTGCCACCAACCAGTGCCCACCAGTGCCATCTGCCCATGCCCACTAGTGCCACCTACCAGTGCCCACCAGTGCCACCTACCAGTGTCACCTATCAGTGCTCACCAGTGCCACATATCAGTGCCCCATCATAAGTGCCCCCTACCAGTGCCTATCATTGCCCATCAGTGCCACATATTAGTGCCCTTCAGCGCCACCTACCAGTGCCTTTCAGTGCCACCCATCATTGCCCATCAGTGCCACCCATCAATGCCACCTATCAGTGCTGCCATATCAGTGCCCATCAGTGCCGCCTTATCAGTGCCCATCAGTGTCGCCCATCAGTGCCCATCAGTGCAGACTATCAGTGCCCATCGGCTCAGCCTATCAGTGCCCAACAGTGCAGCCTACCAGGGCTGATCAGTGCCGCCTCATCAGCACACATTAATGAAGGAGAAAAATTACCTGTTTGCAAAATTTTATAACAAACTAGAAAAACTGTTTTTTGTTTTTTTTTCAATTTTTTTTTTGTTTGTTCAGCAAAAAATAAAAACCCCAGTAGTGATTAAATACCACTAAAAGAAAGCTCTATTTGTTTGAAAAAAATGATGAAATAAACATTAAAGTACAGTGTTGTATGACCGCGCAATTGTGAATCAAAGTGCAACAGCGCTGAAAGCTGGAAATTGGTCTGGGCAGGAGGGGGGTTTAAGTGCCCAGTAGGCAAGTGGTTAATGTGTCTGGTAAATTTGAGTTGATATTTTGGTGGCCATTTGGAACATGACCCATATGTCCTGTAACCAAGGAACATTTTGTGGTTTCTGTATCTAAAATACATTTTATTATACCATAATTATTCTAGAATAGTTAAAAGAGTCTCCTGTACCTGTCACCAATGTACAAAAAAAAAATGCAGGTAAAAGCATAAGTGACAACTCTGAGTCTGCTGGGGCTGCTGACATCACATCCATGAAGGTGGAACCCAGCAGCAGTCTCAAGCCTTTTGAATGGATATACAAGGGAGGCTTCTACAAGTGAATAACATGGATACATTATGGTAAATCAATATATAATTTTATGGGAATATTTTTGGTGAAATTTGTGGTCTGGCGACAGGATGTATTTTAGCAATGATATAAACATATAGCAAAAAAAAATCAGCAAAAAGAACAAAAAAAGATAAACTGAATGAGAAAAAGTTCTGCAGGCAGAATATATTAGAGCTACAAGTGGGAAGCCTTAAGTACAGCTGAAAGAAAGTTAGAAACTTTAAAAGAACTATTGATTCACTACAAAGTAATTAGTAGGAGAGAAAAGAATGAGATACACAAAACAGATGACAAAGTTTTACTAATGACTTCATTTAATCCAATGCTGCTGACTCTAAAATACCACTATGAAGAGACAAACAAACAAGCCAAATGCTTCGTATCTAGATTTTGATTAGGTGAGTTTCAGGTCTATTTGATAAGAAGCAATAGAAGAAGAGCAATAATGTGGCAAGTTCAGTATCCTACTCCAAAACAATCAGATGTGCATAATCACTGCTCTATTAAATGAACATATACTAGGATTGTAACGCTTTACTTTGCAGGTACATGTAAGGTTACTTGCACACTTAAAGTGTTACTGTACCTCAGGGGAGGACTGGGCCAGGGGGCAGGGGGGCAATTGCCCCCCGGGCCACTCTGATGCCCCATAAAAAAGGCTGCACTGCTTCTGCCACAGACATGCCTAAAGGATTCCTGGTAAGGAGAAATAGAAAGTCTCTGCCACCGACCTACTGAGTGTGGGTTGAAGACAAGGACAGAGTGCAGACACCCCCCCACCCCCCCCCCCCAGCATGGATGGTTTAAACGGTGTCTGAGCAGAGGCTGGTTCCATGCCCCACTGGAGACTCTTCTCCCCTGGGCAGCCCCGACCAAGCTGTCTCAGCTCCCCCCAAACCACCTTCTGCTGGCCAGGTCAGGAACCCAGATTCAGCCGGTAAGTAGAGAGTATCTGGAGCAGGGCTTCAGATTAGAATGAGGGTCAGGAGGACGACGGGAAGAGGAAGAGTGGGAGGGGGCTGAGTCGCTGCACCATGGACCTCTGGTTTGTACTTTCCCCCTGGGCCGAAAGTTGCCAATCTGCCCCTGCTGTACCTTGAAGCAATTACTTTTCAATTGCAGTTCCCCCAACCCCAGCATTCCATCCAGTCATACGCTCACTTTTACCTGACATCAAAGTATCGGTATGAATATTTCAGGACAGATTTATTGATGGTGATAACAGTTAAACATGCTAATGCAATGTATATATCAAAAATAGAGTTGAGCTAAAAATAGTGAAGAAAAAGTCCCAACAGTCCACATGCAATCAATTGCTCAATATGCGTATAAAACTGGAGAATCTTGATAGAAATAGTGTGTCAATGCAGCAATACAAGATATGGGAGGTACTAATAAGGACATCCACCCAGGTGATAAACCGACAAAGACAGAGTGAATTCCCAGCCACCATATACTGCCTCTTACCGGACAAAAGTGGATCTGGAGCAGTGTGTGGTTAAGGACCACTGCAACCTTTCACAGAATCATACAGCTCCCAGCGCTTCCGCTTCAAGATGTTGTTGTACAATCCTATTCAGACTCCCATAGGTGCCGTATCTCACATATATTGGGGGATATTAAACAAAAGGGACAGGCCCATAGTGCATTATCTTAAAACAACCTTTATTTGGGTATACACACAATTATGCACTCACCCATTTGATGTATAACAAGCACATTTCACAGAAGATAGTAATCAGCCTGAGTCTGTCCGGCAGTGTTCCTTCCGCAAACCAAAAAGATGGCCGTGCTTAGACTTCCGGGTGTGCAGTAAGACGCTTGGCTAGCCGTCATATGTCGTATGGTCTGATTACTGACAGGCTGACCCCCCACCCCTTTAACCTCTGCAACAATGCTGCCAGCACTCACATATCTATTTCCCGAAGACAACCTCTGTATATGATGCTGAGCATGTGCACTCAACTTCTTTGGTCGACCATGGCAAGGCCTATTCTGAGCTAAACCTATCCTGTTAAACTGCTGTATGGTCGTTGCCACCGTGCTGCAGCTCAGTTTCAGGGTCTTGGCAATCTTCTTCTAGCCTAGGCCATCTTTATGTAGAGCAACAATTCTTTTTTTCAGATCCTCAGAGAGTTCTTTGCCATTAGGTTCCATATTGAACTTCCAGGGACCAGTATGAGAGAGTGAGAGCAATAAAACCAAATTTAACACACCTGGTCCCTATTCACACCTGAGACCTTGTAACACTAATGAGTCACATGACACTGGGGAGGTAAAAATTGGCTAAATAGGTCCAGTTTGAACACTTTCAGTTAGGGGTGTACTCGCTTTTGCTGCCAGTGGTTTAGACATTAATGGCTGTGTGTTGAGTAATTTTGAGGGGACAGCAAATTTACACTGTTATACAAGCTGTACGCTCACTACTTTACATTGTAGCAAAGTGTAATTTCTTCAGTGTTGTCCCATGAAAAGATATAATAAAATATTTACAAAAATGTGAGGGGTGCAATTACTTTTGTGAGACACTGTATACTCTGTTGAATCAATTACCTTAACTGAATAAAAAGTAGTACTAATGTATCCGCATTCATTATTTTTTGGGGGGTGGATATGTGGGGGCTCCCTTTATTATGGTCATGACCATATTTAGTCATTTACAGCACACAGCTTCACTGCCTAGGTTATTTACAAACAGCAAACGTCTGGGAAACTATCATTTCCTGGTGATAACACTACAGCAAAAAAAAAAAAAATAAGGGTCCTTTCACACGGGGCAGACCTTTTTTGATCCGCTCCGACACTTTTTTTTTTTTTTACGGACACGGATGACAGTTGTGTCATCCGGTCCGTATGTCCGTTTATCATCCCATCCGTTTGCGGATGATAAACAGGGATAATGTATGTCAATGGGATTGCGGATGTCAGCGGATGACACCGCTGACATCCGTTTTTGCGTCCGTTCCGTTTTTTTTAAACGGAAGAAAAATAGGGTTCTCTTCCATTCCAAAAAACGGAACTGATCGGAAAGAACGCAAATCGGATGTCAGCGGATGGTCATTAGTACTGCAGTAGTGCTTCTGCTGCTAAATGACTAACCAGGGATCCTGTGTGACGTCAATGACCAAATATGGTCATGACAATATTTGATCAGTGGCGTAACCCAGAATCCCATCCGGTTTGTTTACAAACACCAGCTACCCGATGATCTGAACTTTTGAAGCAGTAGAGCTTTTCTTTAACTTGTACTGTACTGTTCTATAACTTCATGTGCAACTTTAAGGCATCCACCAAGCATGTTATTTTGATTATTTAGATTATGTTGTTCTTAAGGCTGGTTTCATACTTGTGTAATCACAGACATCGCATTTGATTCGCAATGCATAGCTGTGCAGATCACATCCAATGCATATTTAGCCATACAAACTGTCAGATGAAATCACATTGCATTTGCACCAAAATGGTGCAGGACCCTTTTTTTGGTCTGCACTAGAATTGGGTTGCATAGGTGTTCACATCCATGCGATCCGATTTCACAGTTCGCTCTGCGATCTGTGAACCAATCTGGGCGTGTCCTTAACTTTACATTGACATCCCCAGCTGTCAGCAGATGTCAGTCAATATAAACCGCCGGCATTTCAGGTGCGATGCAGGAACCCACACAGGAATTGCGCTGGTTCACGCATCGCGCATTTGTGAACCGAACCTTGGGCCTTTTAAAAAGACCCCCTCCCTGCTGAACAGTATTGTTTTTTTTTTTACTTTTTTTGCATTACTACACATCCCTGTGGTAGTACCCAGCTACTCATGCTGATTTTTAACAAAAGCTTACAAATTAGCTTTGAAAAATGCCATAAAATCTACCAAGATGTGACCAAGCTATGTTCAGCGTTTGCAGACTTCCCGCTGGGTTTGCAAATCCTCCTGCAAATGAAGCTTTGTCTGGTTCACTCATCACTTCTTAATGCATCTCTATGTCTCCTAATTACTGGTAATATATGTGGGAGTCATTGAAATGATATATAAGTGGCATTCAAGTGTAAATAACAGACTTATGACTGCATGGTTGGAGTTAGTGACAATGTAGGTCGGTTAAGAGAAAAATAACAGGTAGCCATTATTCATTAAGAACTCTGCTGAAGTTAGTATGAAATACTAACATCAGAAATCTGATAGCATTATTAATTATTATAGGTATGTTTTCAATTCCAATTAACATTAACAAGTCACCTCAAAAATAGGAAGAAAAAAATCCTGACAGGCAAAAATGAAACTATTACACACATGAGAGGAGATATTGCTCCAACGAAAATTCACTTTAGCTGTGAGTTGGTTATTGGGAAGATATGTGACATGACTCCATCCTACTCTTTCCATTTAATGGTAAAAATGATAATTGAAAACTGTCAGTACAGCACCGACACAAAAAAATCTTAATACTAGAATTATGTAATGATCACCTTTAAAACAAGGCAAAAAAACAGGGTTAGTCAGTTAGTTGGTTAGATAGTTAGTTGTGGTAGTGCAACCTTGTCATAGGAAAGCTCTTCTTTTTACCCTTAGATGATCCTGTGGGCCACAAGATTAAAGAATAGGGAACCTTTTCACACTGAGGGGGCACCTATTTCCTGTGAAGATGACCAAAATAGAACCCTGGTTCACATGTACAGTGAGACTGGTCACATATCACCCTACTGTAGTTGAATTCAGATATGTTGGCATCACCAAGTTAGCGCGGCCCCTGTCCACTTTCCACCACTACACCAAGCTGCTACTCTGCAATAGGAATGGGCCAACAGTTCAGTCTAAACCTAGGTCTGGATTAGATCTTGGTTGTTCGGGCATTTGAACTTTAGTCCATTCGGGTCCCTGTTTGGCCAGAGGGGCTCTTTAGAGTAGTCTGGCAGAAAATTAGAAGCCATGTAGGGTGCCCTACCAACTCCTCCCATCTGTTGCTGCTGCACAGACCTGCGACACAAGACCTGTCATTATGTTACATGGAATAAAACTAGGATTATCTAAACAAAAGCAGTTGTGTGAGAAAATCCCTTCAGTGTTTTAAAAGCAACAAGAGTGGGGGTTTAAAAGACTTTATCTGTTGCCCTTTTTATCTTTAAGGTTTTTCCATCTGCTGGTCATTACTCAGCACAGTCCAGTCCAGAACACCCTTGCCCTTTCCAAGAAAGCTAAACAGACTGCTGGACATTTATCCTGGGTCTGATCTCTGCTTAGTCTGTTTGCATATGCCCTGGTTTCAGCTCTGTCTGACTTCTGCGACCCTAAATTACTACTGCAAATTGTTTAACCACTTGCCAATCAGCTGCCCTGTATATACTGTGGTGCTATTGGGTGAAATTAGGTGAAAAACCTGTACATCGTTTTGTTCAAAAGCCACTAGATGGCGCCATCAAGCTGTGACTGGCTAGTGGGGAAGTCAATCAATGAGTCCAGCTGCCCCGATGTCTGCCGGCCACCCGCGATTATCCCTGGGAGAGGCAGAACAGAGATGCCGTTCTGCAAGGGGACAAGATGGAGATCTTGTGTTCCTGCTAAGCAGGAACCAGGATCTCTATCTTCCCCCAATCAGTGAAACCCCCCACAGTTAATAAGCACCCTCTAGGGACACACTTTACCCCTGATGTTAACTCCTTCCCTGCCAGTGTCATTAGCATATTTTTAGCACTGATCACTGTATTAGTGTCACTGGTCCTCAAAAAGTGTCAGTTAGATGTCCGATTTGTCTGTCACAATGTCGCAGTCCCACTAAAAATCCCTAATTGCCGCCATTACTAGTAAAAAAAAAAAAAAATCCATAAAAATATTACATATTTTGTAGATGCTATAACTTTTGCGCAAACCAATCAATATACACCTATTAGGATTTTTTACCAAAAATATGTAGCAGAATACATATTGGCCTAAATTAATGAAAAAATTAGATTAAAAAAAAAAAATATTGGAAATAATTAACCACTTGCCGACCGCCGCACGACTATCTACGTCGGCGGTCAGCCCCTCACAGGCAAACTAACGTAGGGCTACGTTGTTTGCTTGTGAGGGTCTAGGGAGCGAGCGCGCGCCCCCCGGGGCGCGCTCCCGCTCCCGCGTGGTCACGGACCCCCCCGCTCGTGTGACCAGCGGACCCGATGTCCGCCGGTCACTCGGCGATCGGCGGGGGAGAGGGAGAATGTCAGGCAGCTTGTGTAAACAAACTGCCTGTCATTCTCCTCGCTGCAAAGACACTGATAAAACGGATCTGGTATGTAGATCCGTTGATCAGTGTCCTTACAGCTAGAGCCACAGCCAATCACAGTAGAAACCACGCCCCTAGGGACACACACAGCCCCTCCCTTCCAAATAAAGTTAACCCCTTCACTACCAGTGTATTTTTACAGTAACAGTGCATATGTATAGCACTGATTACTGTAGAAATGTCACTGGTAACCCCAAAAGTGTCAAAAATGTCAGTCAAGGGTCCGATCTGTCCGCCGCAATGTCGCAGTACCGCAAAAAAAATCGCAGATCGCCGCCATTACGCGTTAAAAAAAAAAACAACAAAAATGACAAAAATCTTTCCCTTTGTTAGTAAACGCGATAACTTTTGCGCAAACCAATCAAAATACGCTTTTTGCGATTTTTTTTACCAAACATAGGTAGCATAAAACAAATTGGCCGAAAATTTTTAAAAATTTTGATTTTTACATTTTTTTTTGGGGGAATTTCATATAAAAAAATGTGAAAAATATTGCTATTTTTGCAAAATTGACGCTCTTTTTTTGTTTATAGCGCGTGATCAAAAAATCGCACAGGTGATCAAATACCACCAAAAGAAAGCTCTGTTTGTGGGAAAAAAAGGACGTCAAATTCGTTTAGGTACAGCGTCGCACGACCGCGCAATTGTGCGTTAAATTCACGCAGTGCCGAATCGCAAAATACCCCCTGGTCGGAATGGGGGTAAAATCTTCCGGGGCTTAAGTGGTTAATAGCATAAAGCAAAAAATATAGTTTTTTTTTTTTCAAAATTGTTGCTTTTTTTGTTTATAACGCAAAAAAAAAAAAAAAAAAATGGCACAGGTGATCAAATACCACCAAAAGAAATCTCTATTTGTGGAAAAAAAAATGACATACATTTTATTTGGGTACAGCGTCGCACGACCGCTCAATTGTCAGTTAAATTAATGCAGTGTTGTATAGCAAAAAATAGCCTGGTCATTAAGGGGTTAAACCTTCCTGTCCAGAAGTGGTTAAACTGCTTTTGTTCTCGGCTTTATCTGTGCTTTTTCTGATAATCAGCTTATTATATCTGTTACTGTTAAGCAAGGTACACACTAGTAGAAAATCTGCCGAAAATTCCCTCCCGATGTGAAATCGTCCGATTTTCGGCTAGTGTGTACACAACTTTCAGCAGCCGATGCCGACATTTTCAACGAAAAAAAACGGAGGGACAAACACCAACATTTTTTTCGTCCGTCCTCAGACGATTTTCGTTTAATGTGCATGCAGTACGTCCGTGAAAAATCGGATACGAAAGACCGCGCATGATCTGAAGTTGCTGACAACCCGGAAGTCTAGGAACAAATGTGCAAAAAAAAAAAATCGGACGAGAAATTTCGTGAACATTTATGCACTCTCGACTAAAGACGGTAATGAACGCTGAGAAGACAAATAGACAAGAAAAAAATCGGAGGATATTTCGTCCGATTTTCGTCAAGTGTGTACGGCCCTTTAGTCTGCACTTTGGCGAATTGTCTGGGATCTGGACTGGTTTAGGATTGGATTGTTTTTTCCCGATCGAACTGTTAACCCACGACTTTGCCACTGTTGTTTGCTTTGACAATCTGTCTGAGGACTTACATTGCTCTAGCTTCTTTTCCTGCCTGCTAGCTGTCTGAAACCACTGGTGACTCATTGGGTTTACCAAATCCTGTGACAGACTGCCTCAATTCAGTAAATGCGGACATGCAAAACGTTATAAATGCAAGTAATTCAAGCACTGCTTGTGGGAGATTTCTGTGTGATTTAAAAAAGAGGAAGCAACAAAGTGCATTTCTATTTGTTATTAACTTATTACTTCTTGTGACATTTTTCTGACATACTGTAAAATTTGAATATGAGCAGTCATTTGTCAAAGCCTTTTTCATGAACAAAAGGAGAATAACATTTACTATTCATCCTGCACATCTATTCATTATTTAAGCCCTGGAGATGATCATGGAGGATCCCTGAGATAACCATTTTGAGTAAAGAGAAATCCCTCACAAGTGTTCAATCAACAGCTATCGTAAATTCAAAAAGAATCATGATTGCTTGCATTTACAACGGTGGCCCATGGAATATAAATTTTACAGGCCACCTTGGAGTACTGTCCAGGTCCCTGTTCATATACACTATATTACCAAAAATATTGGGACAACTTCCCTTACACGCACAAGAACTTTAATGGCATCCCAGTCTTAGTCCATATATTGAGTTGGCCAACCCTTTGCAGCTATAACAGCTTCAACTCTTCTGGGAAGGCTGTCCACAAGGTTTAGGAGTGTGTCTATGGGAATGTTTGACCATTCTTCCAGAAGCACATTTGTGAGGTCAGGTACTGATGTGGACGAGATGACCTGGCTCGCAGTCTAAACTCTAATTCATCCCAAAGGTGTTCTATCGGGTTGCGGTCAGGACTCTGTGCAGGCCAGTCAAGTTCTTCCATCCCAAACTTGCTCATCTACATCTTTATAGACATGGGAATGAATCATCTATATCAGTGGTCCTCAACTCCGGTCCTCAGGGCCCACTAACAGGCCAGATTTTATTTTACCTTGGGGAGATGCAGACTAGAGTACTGCAATCACTGAGCAGCAAATTATATCACCTGAGATGGATTTCAGTTATCTTGCAAACCTGGCCTGTTAGTGGGCCCTGAGGACCAGGGTTGAGGACCACTGAATATGACATCTAACTTTTATTTATTTTAAAGTAGAGGAAGATTAAATCATAATTTTCCCACTATCCATTTTCAGACATACTGCCCACAGCCCTCAAAGATATTTTGGAAAACATATAAAATACAGAATAAACATGAAAAAAAATTGCAAGGAGGATATTAAATGTGTCAAACTTCAAAAGTACATTCACAAACTCTTTCATTTTTGCATTTCCTAAAACTTTTTTTTCTGATTTTGTCTTTAGTAAGGTTCTCAAAATCCATGTTATGAGTAATTTTATAAGTTTAGGATGATAACATTTTATCTTTGCATTTGATCCAGTGATAGAGTAGTCCTTAATGGAAATTTACATATGATAACAAACATTTTATTTTATTTACCATAAGAATACGTTTATGAACTGTTTGAGCAGAAAACTGTCCAATAAATAAGGCAAAATAAAGCAAAATAATCATGAATAGTATTCATATGAATAAGATTTGTGTCAATAGGGCATGCATAAAGCTGGTCATGCACATTACAATCTGACTGTTAATCTCTGTACAATCTTCCTTAGATTTACCAAAACTATGTATGTGAGAACATAGATAAAAAAAATGAAGGTGAAACTTAAGCCGAAACCTTTTTTTAGTGTTGGGTCGAGTGGGAAGGCCTAAAAGCACCATCAAGTTTTTTTTTTTTCCATGTCAAAGATAAAGGGGAAATTCCACCGACAATAGAACAGGTTTCCCCATTGTAAGACATCTCCGCTGCTCTTTTATTATTATTTTTTTTTTTTAGTAACAACCATAAAATTGTGAGTTTCTCTCTTACTTTTTTTTCTGATCATCAAGACAAATAGTAAAGTTAGATTATGCCAGCTGGGATGCAAAAAGGCCCTAACCCTTCTTTAGTATATTAATAAGAAATTCGATTGTACCGTATTTTCCGGCGTATAAGACGACTGGGCGTATAAGACGACCCCCCTAATTTTCAAGTTCAAACATAGGTTTTGGGCTATACTCGCCGTATAAGACTACCCCTCTTCCGAAGCAAGTTAACACCATTTAAAAACATCAGATTTCTCATAGATCTCCAAGGTACCCCAAGTACTGTAATACATGTAATCTCTCATAATATCTTCAAGGTAACCTAAGTATTACCAGTAGATGTAATCTCAAGACGCTGGCTGTGTGGGAATCCTGTACCGGTATACCGTATGTACCGTAGCTTCGGCTACATACAGTATACCGCGCTGAGCCAATCACAGTGAGCGATGTATTCTACTATTGAATGCAAAGCCTGCTCGGATTGGCAGAGTCAGAGAGGTGTAGATGTGGATGGTGTCATGGCGCTCTCTAATGTCCTTAGGTGGTACAAGGGGGGTAGATGAAAAAGAGGAGGGGGTGTTGGACAGCGGAGAGGGGGGGATCCAATGGGTGATGGAGGGGGCTACGTTCGGCGGCAGCCAACTGGAGCGAGGAGAGGCTCTGAGGAGTAGAAGACAGGAAAGAGCGGCGCCAGCTTAGTGTAGCATAATTTTATTCAGCAATAATTAATGTAGTAACTTACTCAGAAGTAAGGTGAGACAGGAGCGATGGGTGTGGTGGGATCATCCATCTTTGTCTCCTAGGGAAGTGCCGTAGAGGAAGGTGGTTTAATGCCGATGATGTGGAAAAGTTGTTGTGTGGCAGCTTGTTGTGGGTTTCAACGGCAGCGGCGGAGCGTTCACAACAGGGCTCCGGGTACCAGCTTCCGGTCTTGACCAATGTCACTTACTGGTAGGAGGAAGATAGGGGTTGCACGCGTTCGGAGCATCCGTGCTTCTTCGTCAGGCAGTCAGAGAGGTGGGCTGATGATACTCCGCCAATCCGATCAGGCTTGCATTCAATAATAGAATACATCGCTCTCCCTGATTGGCTCAGCGCAGTACACTGTATGTAGTCGAAGCTACGGTACATACGGTATACCGGTACAGGATTCCTACACAACCAGCGTCTTGAGAGATTACATCTACTGGTAATACTTCTACTTAGGTTACCTTGGAGATATTATACTCGGTGTATAAGACGACCCCCCATTTTTGGGGGATTTTTTTGAGGTTCAAAAGTAGTCTTATACGCCAGAAAATACAGTAATTATCTTCCAAAGAGTCTTATAAAAATTCAATTAATTAACCTAATTTGATCAAAGCAAACTTGCACTTACCAACCTCCACAACACTAGAACAGTTGGGATCGTTGAAGCCGACTGGGCACTCACATGTATAGGTTTCATCAGACAAGCCCGATAAACATATTCCTCCATTTTCACATGGGTTGGGCTCACACACATCCCCTGCCAATCAAAAATAGAAAAAAGTGCAATTAATGACACATCCACACAGTCATCAGCAGACACAATCCGAGTCATTTTACATTTCTCAACAGAATGAACATCAAAAAGCAGAAAACATATTAACTAGTCAGACACTTCTTAAATAAACCAGAGGGTGTTGCCACAACATATATAGGCAGCTCTATTTTTAGAAAATATCTTGCTAGAAAATGACTTTTCTGTCTAGGTGTGGTGACAAGGACTCCCACACTTTTACAGCCACTTTAACAAGTCATGGTTAAGGAAAAACATATGCTGCTAACACCTAGGATAAATACAAATGTTTCACATAATATACCAAAAATGTAGGCCTGGTTGTATTGGTCAGGAGCTTTCCAGAAAACCTAGAGTAACTTAAATGTCTATTACGGATATTCAAAAATGTAATCCATACCAAAGGAGCAATTGGAAAAAAGGAGCTATATTACTAGAAATGCCATGGTACAAAAGCAGCGACCTTATTGAGCTGCCATTTTGTCACAAAGGCAATGTCAATGGGAATCATATTATCATACAACCATATTAGCATATTAACCATACTACAGCTGCCATTTATACTTTCAATTTTGGACATGACCAATATTTTTTACTTAAACACTCAAGGTATGGTACTGCTAAAACTAGTACACTCAAAGAATTGTATATGTTTGATATGTTCCGCTGTGGATGGTGATCCCATTACTAAAATTGCATTTGCTGATTGCTGCATTGTAACTTTTGCACCAATGTATTGCAACAACATTCAAATATATTGCCATTATCCAAACATAACTAAAGACACAAATTAAAGTAGACCTGGAAAAAAGGAATTGGATACAGCAAACACATTCAATTGAGATTCTACAGAAAGGGGAATGTGAGGTGAGGTTTGAGAGACAAAAACACATGCTTGGGAGGAGGGATTCCTCTTTTTTGGAATTGAGAACCGTGTTATGGTTGCTCATGGTCTGGAACTTTGCAATAGAATTTTCTACTGATAAAGTCCCTAGCTATGTAATCCACAGGTAGATGGCACTGTTTTAAACTACAGAAAAGGGTATCTAATTTGTTTGATTTGCTTGGCTGGCTGTTGGCTGTGACAGAGAGTCAATGACCCAGAATAAGTAGTCAATGAGTGATATCAGAACTCATTTGAATCAGAACATTTTTTCCATGCCAGTGAATCAGAAGGTATTAACATTGCCAACCTCATAACATTTTCAGATTATGAGGTTGGCAATAGCAATCTATACAGCTCTCCCAGTTTAGGTTTGCACCAATAACCAAAATGATAGAGACAGAGCCTAATTGCATGATATCGGAGACTGCTGTATACTGCTGTTCTTTATTTGGACCATACAGTGTCATGAAATGGTAAAAACAGCGTGGCACATATGTCCATCTAAAACATTGTATCTGGTAATAGGAAGCTAGAAAGAGAGAAAAAAAAGTACTGTTCATTGGTCCAAATAAAATTATACTCAGTAACCAGTGAGTTCATTTCAAAATTTCAGCTTCAACCCCCACCAACAAGATCACTATACAGTAAACCCCCGCTCCATCGCGGTTCAGTTGTTGCGGTCCCGGTATATTGCGTTTTTTTTTGTAATGTTATGTCTCTCAGTATCTTTTATGTGTTTAACCGGTTGCCGACCGCCGCAAGTACATATACTGCGGCGGTCAGCCCCAGCCAGGCAAAGTGACGTATATATATGTCACTAGCCTGTCAGTTGCTTGTGAGCCAATAGCGGGCGAGCGCACACCCGTGGAGGCGCGCGCCCGCCCGCCCCGGCTCGTTCCCTGGGAAGTTCGTGCGTGTGACCGGCGGACCCGATGTCCGCCGGTCACTCGCGATCGTCTTCCGTGAAGGGAGAAAGGCAGGCGGCTGATGTAAACAAGCCGCCTGTCATTCTCCCCTGTGTAGGAACGGTGATCATACGGTTCTGCTATGTAGGACTGTTGATCACTGTCCCTACACTAGTAGCCATGTCCAATCACAGTAAGAAGCACGCCCCTAGGGACACACTTAACCCCTCCTTTTCCAATAAAGTTAACCCCTTCCCTGCCAGTGTCATTTTGCAGTAACAGTGCATATGTATAGCACTGATTACTGCAGTAATGTCACTGGTAACCCCAAAAGTGTCAAAAATGTCAGTCAAGGGTCCGATCTGTCCGCCGCAATGTTGCAGTACCGCAAAAAAAATCGCAGATCGCCGCCATTACGCGTTAAAAAAACATCAAAAATGACAGAAATCTTTCCCTTAGCTAGTAAACGCAATAACTTTTGCGCAAACCAATCAAAATACACTTTTTGTGATTTTTTTTACCAAACATATGTAGCAGAAAACAAATTGGCCAAAAATTTTAAAAAATTTAGATTTTTACATTTTTTGGGGGGTAATTTCATATAAAAAAATGTGAAAAATATTGTTATTTTTGCAAATTGACGCTCTTTTTTTGTTTATAGCGCAAAAAGTAAAAATCGCACAGGTGATCAAATACCACCAAAAGAAAGCTCTGTTTGTGGGAAAAAAAGGACATCAAATTCGTTAAGGTACAGCGTCGCACGACCGCGCAATTGTCCGTTAAAGTCACACAGTGCCGAATCGCAAAAAAAACCCTGGTCGGAATGGGGGTAAAATCTTCCAGGGCTTAAGTGGTTAAATGAGTTTCTATTGTTTTAAAAGTGTGTTTAAAGACCTTAAAATGCTTTCACACGTACAGTGACAGTAAAAAAATCATGCCTACAATGCATTTTAATAGGGTATTTCTATTTCGCAGATTTTCACTTTTCGCGGCTGGTTCCGGAACGTAACCCCCGCAATGGAGGGGGGTTTACTGTAAACATAAATTGTTATGCCACTGACATCATACCTAACTTTCATGTTAAACACCAGTCTCTAGTTTGTCTTTTTACGACTACAAGTTGGTTTGGCTAATACGCCCACCCATTGCTTGCCTGCTGGTTCTGACAAAGTGGGTTTTTAACTACCCTACAACTAAGATATTTTGGCCATCCATACGTTTTGGTATTGTTATAAGACTGGAACAGTTATTTCCATTTTGATTACACTCGTTGTTAATGTCTGAAGCCCATTACATATGATTGTAAAACTTTAATTGTTTACTTCAACAAAGTACATTTTCTGTATAAGTTATATTTAGTTATTCTCAATAAACTTTATATTGCGAAAAAAAAAAAAACATAATATCAAACTAAAGTCTAAACAAACATTCTAAACCTTGACTGTACCAAAATGAAAATATGTGCAATTGTTATAAATCCAGCTGTCAGAAACAATGGGGTTTATTTACTAAAGGCAAATCCACTGTGCACTACAAGTGCACTTGGAAGTGCAGTCGCTTTAGATCTGAGGGGAAGATCTGAAATGAGGGAAGCTCTATTGATTTCTATCGTCCAATCACGTGCATGCAAAAATGCTGTTATTTCTTTTCCTTGCATCTCTCCCTCAGATCTACAGCGACTGCACTTCCAAGTGCGCTTCCAAGTGCACAGTGAATTTGCCACTAGTAAAGAAATCCCAATGTCTTCTATCTTCAAACAGTTGCTTTAGTGTTTAGTTGCTGCCAACATAGTAAGAAATGAATAGGCATCTGTTATGTCTCTCAGTGCAATATGGAGCACATATCTTGTATATTTTATTGCAATGCCCTAGCTATCAATTTTTATACAATAAAATGTTATTTTCAGACAACATAATAATCAGATATTTAGGGCAAATTCACACTATGTGCATTTTACTGCATTGTAGAACATCTGTCAGTCCAAGGACACACAGGAAACAACTGTTTCCTACGTGTCCCATTATTTTTATTTATATATAGATTAAAAAAACATGTAATAAAAAACATTCTCCAAGATACATCAAAGAGTATATTGAAACACCAAATTACAATCATCCCTTTCACCCATATAACCGGAGCAACAATAAATATGTATAGTTAACAACAAGTGAAAGAAAAGAACACTCATAGGTTGTTGTGACAGATGTTATCTAGCTCAACGTGTTTCATGGAGATTATATCATCCACTTTGTCAGGAGCTCATTGGGTCAATTTACCTCTAACAGATATTCACATATTAATGTATGAATTTATGGTAATAAATACGACATCATATACAAAACATGCTAGCTATTGTGGATCACCCCAATGCAGAGCTGCTGTAGGTGTGGGAGGGGGTCAACACAGAGAGAAGCACACAAGTGCCAGCGGGTGGTGGACCTATGCCCACCATCTTGGTCCACCTCGCCACTCCCATAGCGTCAGCTATGGGGGAAGGAGGGGAGATTCCTCTTCTGCCCTGTAATGCACCATGCAGTTATGCTTTATGTGTTGTATATGTGGTGCCTTAAAATTCCTGCCATCAGTATACTACTTTTTTATTTTTTAATATGTTACTTCCTTCTGACTCCTACACTCTGCATTACCTTCTCCTGACCCCACACTCTACATTACTTATCACTGATCCCTAAACTTGATGCTGCTTTCGACTGACCTCTGCATTACCTTTTACTGAACTCTGTGTTAAATACTACTGACCCCTGAAATGTGTTACTTTCCCCTTATCGCTGAACACTACATACTTCTAACCTCTGCACTGCTTTCTACTCTAGACTCTCCATTATATACTATTGACCTCCAAACTCTGCATTAAATAATACTGATCTCTAAATGCTGCAATACATACTCCTGACCCCTGCGCATCTGAACTATATTGAATGCCACATTAAAATGGTAGGATATGTTTTTATTTTTACAGCGATATTTGTAATTTTAACTTTTCTTTAAACATTTATTACTTTACAATAGGGCCCTGCTTGCTTATCTCCTTAAAAAACTGTGTATAGTGATCTTGCATATGCTTAGTGTACTCCAGTACTGTGAAGCAACACCAACTTTATTGGCCATGCCTACTATTATTCAGTGGGCAGTGAGGTATGCACTGCCATTTTCTTCTTAATACCTTCAAAATGATCCTTCATAGCCGTATATGCATATCATGGCACCTCTTTTTTAAATATGTTTGTTTTGTCTTTATAACATAAATATTCGCCATTTGTTACAAAAGCCCATGACGTTTGTTTGAGGGTGTGTTAAAAATGAGGGTGTAAATTTGTAAGTGTGGCTACTAATGGGGGTGTGTTTTGTGAGTGTGGTTACAAGTGGTTGTTGTCAGTAGGGTGCAACTGAATATCAGTTTTTAAAATTAGGTAACCTCATGGTGGTTTCCCCATGTGACACTGGGTAAGAAGGTCATAATTAAAAAATTGAATATGGATAATATATAGACAAATACTTAGTAGTATAAAAGAATGACCAAGTCATTTTCTGTCATTCATGAGTGCTATAGGGGGAATTTACTAAAACTGGAGCAGACAGAATCTCTGAGAGAAGCTGTGCATAGTAACCAATCAAACTTTAGCTTGTTCAGTTCTCATGGCAGTTCCTAAATTCTTATTTGCAATGTTATCTTCTGTATAGTCATGTCTTTAACCAGTTCCAGATCGCCCACCGCATATATACTGCGGCAGGGCGGCCCTGCTGCGCAAAATCACATACATGTATGTGATTTTGTGCAGGGGTTTTCAGGGTCACCCACTGATTTGCTCCAGCTGTGTCCAATCACAGTGGGAGTCAATCAGTGGGTCCGGTAGCTGCCAGGAACCACAGAGGAATGACAAAACGGTGGTCTGTCACAAATGAAGAGAGATATCTTGTGTTTCAGCTAAGCTGAAACATGGATCTCTCTTTTCCTCTAGTAAATCTAGTCCCCCTACTGTTAGAAAGCACTCCCTAGGAGCACACTTAACCCCTTGATCACCCCTAGTGTTAACCCCTTCCCTGCCAGTGTCATTTTTACAGTAACAGTGCATATTTTTAGCACTGATCACTGTATTGGTGTCACTGGTCCCATAAAAGTGTCACTTGGTGTCAGATTTGTCCGCCGCAATGTTGCAGTCCTACGAAAAAATCACTAATCACTGCCATTACTGGGAAAAACAATAAAAAAATAAAAAGTCCATAAATGTGTTCCATAGTTTGTAGACGCTATAACTTTTGCGCAAGCCAATCAATATATGCCTATTAGGATTTTTTTTACCAAAAATATGTAGCAGAATACATATTGGCCTAAATTAATGAAAAAAATGATTTTTTATTATTTTTTTCTTATTGGATGTGTTTTATAGCAGAAAGTAAAAAATATATGTATTTTTTTTCATCAAAATTGTGGTTCTTTTTTTGTTTATAGCGCAAAAAAAAAAAAAAAAAGCAGATGTGATCAAATACCACCAAAAGAAAGCTCTATTTGTGGGAAAAAAGACATCAATTGTCTTTGGGTACAGCCTCACACGACCGCGCATTTGTCATTTAAATCAACACAGCGCCGTATTGCAAAAAAATGGCCTAATTTTAAGGGGTTAAAACCTTCTAGAGCTGAAGTGGTTAAACAATACTACCAAGGTAGATTAAAGGATCTGTAAAGATTTGCCTTAGCTGTAAATCTTAACGGTTTCAGGTGTATGAAGGTTTAAGGTCATAAGGTCTGTTTTTCTTTGGCAGACCTTTAATCCCATCTGTCTGGCAAAGATGTGCAAGCGATCGGTCTTTTTCTGCACATCACAATAAATAGGAAAAGTAAATATATATCATTTGCAGAGTCCTTTAAGGTATGAATTGTCTACCTGATAATTCACAGTAGCTTGTCTCATAACCTTATGAATGGCAAGGGTGAAAAGGTCTTCATTTCAAAGCACAGATATAACTCACAATGCATACAAAGCAATTGTAAAGGTCTTTAGCAAGCGCACAATCTAAAGATGAACCAAGGACTATGCTGGTTAATGTACTCAAAAGCTTATTCAAATTGAAAAATGTGACGAATAGTTGCCTTGGCCATTATTTATAGTGTATTATATAAAGTATATTACATATCCCCCCTTTCTAGGAAGTCTCTTTAATGTCTCTTTATGTATTGTCTCTGTTTTGATATTTGCCTAATATGTAGCTAGAAAAGCAGATGTCATGCCAAGTGTGATGTCATGCCTTTTGTTACAATCTATGTATCTGTATTTCTTGGTTAATGATTCCTTTTTTGCATTTTTCTTGCAGTTTCTTTATAGATATTGGTGAAATTTGGATGAAAAGTGTGGGCCTTAAACAAAGGTAGTGAAGTATCAGCGCTGCTTACTCAATATGTGTGTTCTTTGTGTATTCACATACCCAAAAAATTATCACTTCTACTAAACAGTGTTAAGCCAAAGTGCCGTCTGAATACGTAGTACGCAACGTCCGGTCACGTCCGACTTCCGGTTTCCGGTTTATACGGGTGGAGCGCACAGCCATAGTTTGGCAGCCCGTAGGATCTGTGAAGGGGTTTTTTATGCTGTAACACTGTAAGTGTAATTCCTTTATGCGTGAGAAATAAAGTCTAGATATACTGCACGATGATAGCTATCTCTTTTTTGTAATCTATGGGCATATCCTGGATGGTGCGAGGTGCAGAGTGTTTGAACCATTTGTTTGCTGGCTGGCGTTCTCCGTGGCTCTTATCCCAATAAGGATTACCCTTAAGGCTTACATTTGACTGTCTTCTGGTGAGTAGGGGACCGAAAAGGGGAGCACCTACTCACGTTATATGAGCACCGACACTTTGAATAGTATATCCAGAACAAGCACTCAGCACTTTTTTGGATTTGTTGATTTGCACAAAGACTGCCACTTAGCACAATATTATCTATTGAAGAATTTATGAACTTTTATACATGAATTTACTTGGAGATATGTATTTATATATATATTTATTGAGCACTACCACTTTGATATTTTGTATTTATGTGCACAATTTTATTAGTATTTATGACCACGATGTATATTGGAAAGTTTTATGTATTATATATTTGATATAGTTTAGCACTGGCACTTTGGCTTAACACTGTTTAGTAGAAGTAATAATTTTTTGGGTATGTGAATACACAAAGAACACACATATTGAGTAAGCAGCGCTGATACTTCACTAATTTTATATTTTATTAAGTATTTAAGACTTTAAAAAAATCCTAAGCGCTGGCCCCATACTTTTAACCTTAAACAAAGGATCTGCCAAAAAAACTTAAAGGGTAACTCCACTTCCGTGGGGAAAAAATCAGCAAATAAAGAAAAAACAATATAGCATATACCATTGCAACACAAATCATTGTAATTGAATGTTATTAAAATGTACCTTTCCTTTTCAATCTGCAGCTGTTGTAATTTCATGAAAATGTAATGCAATATGGCTACCTGGAGCTGTTCTGTACACAGAATGTGTACTGACCACACCCCATAAACATAATTTCCTGCTCGTGTGATTGGCTCACCAATTTTCCCAGAAGTCTGCCTAAGATACAAGTCAGATTTATGGCATCCCCTGCA
Source organism: Pelophylax lessonae (assembly GCF_965119305.1). Classification (NCBI taxonomy): domain Eukaryota; kingdom Metazoa; phylum Chordata; class Amphibia; order Anura; family Ranidae; genus Pelophylax; species Pelophylax lessonae. The sequence continues at coordinate 148,768,145 of NC_138768.1, forward strand.
ACAAAAATGTCATTTTTGGTGAGATACTCCCAATAGGAACACATCTAAAGGGATGCAGGCCCAGCAGATGTCCTCATTAGAGCCCTGCAGCTACCACAGCTGATAGATAATTACCACTCCCATTTGACTCACTCAGCACAGAGGAACAAACAATGATTTCTTCAGAATAACAAAAGGCAGGAATCTGCAACAAAGTTTGCTAAAATCCCTGCAATGCACATAGATCACCTAGAGGGGAATGTTTTTTTCTCAACGAAAGTGGAGTTACACTTTAACATACCATTACTATCAAGTCTAGGAGCCTTTCCCTTTTAAAAAAAAGTTCACATCCACTATTCTTTTGGCTCTGTTTGTTGGAGCTGCTCTCATCTCAGATTTCTTTCCTAGGTTTGTTAAGATTTTCCTCAAATATTTTAACCATTGGACTTCCTGTTTCTTTTCAGGTGTAGGAAAGTGTCCCTATCTTTGACCAATGCAGGTGATGGTTTTTTCCTCTTTTTCATGAATATGTTGACCTCTATGGTGCATCATCCATTGTTTTCTTTACTATCTGCCTATTCTGTCTGCAATGGAAGGCTGTCTATAGAAGCTCAGGGATCAACAAACACATACTCACACTGCTCAATGGTGAGTCAGAACTAGCGGCATGATCTCCATGTTAGGGGTGCTCACCCTGTCGCAGCTACAGTAATCAAGAGAAGAAAAGTTTGTATGGATGCACTCCCAGTATGAGATCCAAAAATAGCCTTTAGTCAATAATATCATAAAAAGCACACAGATGTACAAGCAGGGACAGGAGGGCTAACGTGGTTTCACACCTTAACTGTGCTTTATCAAAACCTGAGTGGGAGTGCAGCTATATGGTCTTTTTTTCTCTTGTCCATAGAAGCTATTCTGTGTCTTCTTCCCATTCTCTGTCACAGCTTTTTGTGATTACAATACTTTTTATCAGTCTTTTTTGTAGTCTGTTAGACATAGCATTATTCAGTTTCACCTTAAAATCTGGTGTGTTTTAGTAGCCTTCCTATCTAATACCAAGTTCATAATATTTCCTCCTCCACGTGCCCCTTCCCCTCAATTCTCTGTCAAGATCATTGGAACAACTATCAGTCCTTCCACACATGCCAGGGTGCTAGGGGTAACCCTGGACTCTGCACTGTCCTTTCAGGCTTACATCCAATCCCTGTCCAAATCATGCCGCCTTAACCTCCGCAACATCGCTAGAATACGGCCCTTTTTAACCAATGACCCCACCAAGCTTTTAATTCACGCCCTGGTTATCTCTCGCCTCGACTACTGCAACTCCCTCCTCATTGGATTACCTCTACATAGATTATCCCCCCTTCAATCCATAATGAATGCTGCTGCAAGACTTATCCACCTTACTAACCGTTCAGTGTCCTCCACCCCTCTCTGCCAATCCCTTCACTGGCTTCCACTCACCCAACAAATAAAATTCAAAGTGCTAACAATAGTTTACAATGCCATCCACAACTCTGCCCCCAGCTACATCACTAACCTTATCTCAAAATATCATCCAAGCCACTCTCTTCGGTCCTCCGAAGACCTCCTGCTCTCTAGCTCCCTTGTCACCTCTTCCCATGCTCACCTCCAGGATTTCTCCAGAGCTTCTCCCATTCTTTGGAACTCTCTACCCCAACCTGTCCGACTGTCCCCTAATCTATCCATCTTTAGACGATCCCTGAAAATCCTTCTCTTTAAAGAAGCCTATCCAGCTACTAACTAATACACTGTTTCACTTTCTCCATCAGCTCATCCCCCCCACAGCTATTGCCTTTTGTATCAATTGACCCTCCCTTTTAGATTGTAAGCTCTAACGAGCAGGGCCCTCTGATTCCTCTTGTTCCGAATTGTAGTGTAACTGTAATGTCTGCCTTCATTTTGTTAAGTGCTGGCCAAGCTGCTGGTGCTATATAATATAATAATAATAATAATAATAAGTTATGTTATCATCCATCGCTATTATATTTTAGATATGTGTATACATATATATATATATATATATATATATATATATATATATATTTAAAATATTTCTCACCACACTTGATGTATACCAATACTGCTTTTTACCATTTCCTAATAGCTGTGTCAACTGATGTAATTCGCCCAGACGACGTCTTTTGATGACGAAACATTGGCGACTCCAGACGTAACGTCCACACGCCCCCTTACGGAGCCGGCCTCTCTGCTGCTGTGTTTATGCTGATTGGATACAAGCGGGACGCCACAGTCGGATCTTCAGCTGCCTAATTTTATGTGCCTGCATATGTCCTCTATATTGTGAGTAGTATTTTTATTAAATCCGATTTATGTGTTTTACGGGATTACACTATGGTCCTTTGTTTCATTTCCCTTCATATACTTGTCTGACCAAACGGAGAGATTAAGAAAGATTTAGAGGTATCACCTACTTCCCTTGGATTCATCGAATGTATTGATGCATATCTATTTGCTGGGCGAGGCTTTCTCATTAATTTGTGTAGCAATTAGCGCTCTGGTAAGCTGCTTTTGAATACTTGTGCACACACTTTCCCTGGGTGTCACGGGAAGGAGCGTCTATCACAGTATTTTTCACCTGGATTCATTTGGACTTGCACTATTCTTTTTGGGACTTTACTCACCATATTTTCCCTTGAATTCTTTTCTATATTGCTGTTTGTGAATGATTTTTTTCATCAGTTTTCATATTTATCATGCCATTTTTAGCGCTACACTTTGTTATTATTTTAATCTGCACTTTTTGCTTTGGAGCCCTTAAATTTACCAATATAAAAGCCATTCTGTATTTTGGTAATCTGTCAAATACTCCTCAATTTCACATGAACTGATGCCAGGTAAGAAGTCAATACTAAAATCATACTTTGGCCAAGAACCATCACTGCCTGAAAGCACAGAGTCCATGTACTAGGCTATAGCTGCAAATTGTAGCTTCATTAGCTTTCAGACTGCTTTCTGGTAAGGGCACATATGAAAAGCTTTAAAAAAAAAAAAAAAAAAGGTTTAAAAGTATTCCCTTTTATATGAAACAGTCATGACTTAATCAGTAACCATTTTGAATAAGATAAATCTGGGTTGATTTACTAAAGACACATAGGCTGTTTATTTTGCATGGAAATTTTCACTTTGCAAAGTAATTTTTCATAGCTTAGGGAACGATTATATGCAAGCATTTATTTTATTTTTTTTAATTTTAATTTACTTTCATGTGACTGGATATTTTTTGCAAAGTGAATTTTCTCCACAATCACTAAGCAAAGTGAAAATGAGCTTGAAAAGTGAACAGCCAGTTTGCCTTTAGTAAATCAAACCCATTGTCTTAATATGGCATTATTGAAGAGTCTAAGTACGTCGTCACTATATTTTCAGCCATTTGCCCCATTTCATAATTATACTGAAATTGTGGCACCATAACCACCTCCTAATTGAATACATTTATATTTTACTGCACATAAACTCAAGAGAAAAGGCAAAACGAGCTTGCGGGAATAATCCCCAGCCCCCTAGCCCCCACTCCTTCATGATGTTTAAATGAGGCAGCTTCAAAATAGGAAAACTGTTTTATTGTTAACTTTTTATTATAGAGCAGGAGCCAGATTATGGTTTCTTTTTAATGGCTTGTGTCCCTGTTACCAAAGCTGCCTGTCTTTTTACAAAATGTTACTAGTAGCACAAGATGAACCAAGGTGGAGGAATGGACAATGATGAAGATAATTATAACCTGAATGCTTTGTGTGCTGCTATGAGTTCAAAAGGTTTACATGCCTGGGCAGCAGGGCATCAACATTTTACCTAGAGCAGCTAACTCTGCTAGACACAGGCAATACTATGTAACACCGTCTTCTTCACCCAGCATAGAATATCTGGTTAATTAACTGGTGGTGTCAGTGCAGCTGTCTCTTTGCTTCTTATGGTCAAAGTGGTCTTTATTGTGTTCATTTCCTTATATAAGGCTGAATATGTTGTTTAGGTATAAGTATGTATGCATTGGTAACATGGTATTAAATTGTGTTTGGATTAATCTTAGGAGCGAGGTGCCTAGTGCAAAAGATTTACAAATGAAATTACCATTTTATGAGCATTTTCTGTTGTCAACAAAATGCATCTCCTGGTGTTTTAAAAGGAATCTATAATCTTTTTAAAGTACCATGAAACCTAAAGAATGATAGCTGAGAACCCATTTTGAGTAATTTCCATTGAAAATGAAAGAATGTTTTCTTATTGCTTTAATGGAATCGGTTCATAATCTTCTTTACATTTTTTAACACTAGAATAATGCAGATAATTATATGAATGTGTTCTCACCAGCACATCATGTGGATGGATAGATTACTAGCAAATATGACATTTCAAAAATTGTTGTAGCTGCGACAGATTTATGTGAAGGGTGAAGGGTGAATTTTAAAAACATGTCCACTCTTAAGCACCTTTTAGCTCTAGCTAGGGAACATTGATTATGGATGTTAATGGGAGTGCTGGCTGCAGTTAAAAAAAAAAAAAAAAAGCTGTTAGCAGGCTTTCTGAAAGTTTGGAGTGTTTAAGAGTAGGAACCATGTACTGCTTGCTACTAGCTCTGTGACCAAAATAAAAAGCTTCTTCTATGCACTTCTACTGTCACATATTACTTTTTCATTGCCATGGAAGCCTGGACTTCTTGACTTTAGTGAGCGGCACTATCTATAAACCTGTATATGTTGTACAATTTTAAAAATATGGAAAGGGAAGCATATACAAATGTGGAAGTAAGAATAAAATTACCTGCAGATAAATTATACCTGAAAATGTGTTCTCAGTAACGTTATACTATGGGATCCCATTAAAACTCTTTCTGCTTTAGCATTTTAAAATAATCTGTCTCCCATGCATTAAACAATCAATTGTATTCCCAACCATTCTGGCATTCTGTATGAAGAAGAAATGTCTTTATGTGTTGGTAATGTAAGTATGCGATATGGAAATACAGTATATATTCCAGCAGCAGTATCGGCAATGACTGCATTTAACAGCAACACTGAACAGCCTACGGTGGAAACAATTATTTACAGCTAGAGACCTTGAAAAAAGCTTAATCTTGGTAAATGCAAGATCCCCATTAGAAATCACATGATACTTTATTGAATGGTGACCCTGGCTCTTCACCTACTGCTGCATGGTATTGTTCTATGGTAGATACAATATAGCTTTTTTGATTCTACTTTTTTAACATGCCAAGAATATATTCTATATATATATGGTTGCAGCTTTGTTTGACCAATGATGTATGAAATGCAGTATTGCAATTATTCAGATAAAACAGATTTATGTTGTGACTTATGAATTGTAGAAATAATGTGGGTGACTATGAAGACTCCTGATCATGGTTTTAAGCTTGAAAAATGGGCTTCCCACTTCTGTGTTGTCTAGTTTTACAGTTGAATGCTGCAGCACATTTTTTTTTCAATAGGAAGCCATAGGTAAACTTAAAAGTTGAAATATAAAAACGACTTTTGTAGTCGGGCTCCTTGTGCACTACAAAGGTTAAATGCTCGCTTTTGTTTAGGGGAATATTAAAAAGCAGTTTTACTTAGCCTATCAGTTGCTCCTTTGGCAGTCGGTGATTTCCTCTTCTTTCTGATGCCCAGGGTTTTGGGCAGGCCCTTGGTGTCCTCCATTACAATACAGGCCTGCTGGCCCTGCATAGAACATGATGACATCAGGGTGTGACCTTCAGATGGAGTGCCAAAGAGAAGCATATTTGGGGGATGCGTCATTCAGAAAGGAGGAGCGTGCAGGAATGAGGACTAACGTAAGCATGAGTTAAATGCTATCACTATGTTAAATGCTAACGCTTATGTAGTACAGAGCGAAACCCACTGCAAGGGTCGTTTTTAAATCTCCTTGGAGTCCACATTAAATGCTGTTGTACTTGTATATTTTCTCTAGTTACAGAAAAGGTCTTGTAAAAATGGTTGAAAGACGTTTCAGTGCAATGCAAACATGGTTTTGATGTGTAACAGATGATGTAAGTTATGGATGGTAGAGTCCTACTAAGATTTATGCCCAGTTCTCCAATAGTAAGAATGTTTTTTTTCTGCCCTAAAGGTAGCTGTAACTAAAAAATATGAAATTATATTGTCACTAAAAGAAAAAAAATGTATCAAGCTTCAACAATAATTCCTAATAATACACTTCCTGGTCTAATAAACATCTTATAACTGTCAATGATGATGGAGATGTGAAATCTCTGCAATCTCTAGCAAGAGAAATTTGCATGCTGCCATTACCGACCTTCTGAAAATGTTTGTTTACTGGCTGCTATGCTGATCCTTTGGCTTTAATACTTTGAGTTACTGAACTAGAAAATGCATGCAAAAAAGGAAGGTCAGAGCAAGTCAAAAGTCCACATATTATTTATTCGAGGTTAAAGGTACGTAATAAAGCAAGAGTGTTAACATGGCCAGGCAATCTTTTTTAGGCAGAGAGAAAGAGGTTGGGTTCTGGTATGACCCATAAATAAGCTCCTGGTCCAGTGAAACCAATTAGTGGGTCTGTATGTTGGATGGATTATTCTGTTTTTTGGAAGACTCAATAAACTGTTCCTGAGGCGAGGCTTATATATATATATATATATATATATATATATATTGAGCTGTTCCTCTGTCTTTCTTTGGAACTTTGTATAGAAAGTGATAGTGGCAGATGGTCGCTTCTCGACCTTTTGGCTAAGATCAAGTGTAGTATCTGTTCTTTTTTTTTTTTTTTTCCAATAAAGTGCTTTATTGAAGTTAATTGAAAATACAATGAAAACCGTAAGTATCTGTTCTTATCAGTGATCCAACCTCACCAAGGTTGGGTGGTGGCTATGCAAATCTGCTGAAGTGATGGGTGCTTGGAAGGTTAGTACCGGCTGGAACAGAAACTGGGGCGTCCGCAGGCAGTTGGGCCTGGGAAGAAGGTCTGCAGTGTCTATGCCCCTGGGAGTTGTTGCCCTAGGGGAGCTCTTAGTAACACTTGGGTGCAAGACCCCATGGTGTGAACGGATCACATGGTCACAGCCACCAAATGTGCTTTCTTTCTGCACTGCGCCTTATGGGCTGGGCCTTTTGGCTAAAGTCTGGGGCAATTTTTGTTACCAGGCCTCAGGGCCTGGCCAGTGCACCGACATGCAAGGCCACTTTTTTATTTTTTATTTAATTTCTCCCACGTTTGTCACCGTTCACTTTTGGGTGTGTTTTCTCACTGGATCCAGGGTGTGAGTCCTCGGGCTTACTCTGACCTCTAGCGGGAGGATGTTTGGCCCTCACTTTCCTTTCTTCGGGAGAGCTCCCATACCAAGTATTCAGGGTCAGCTTTGGCTGGCCTAGAAGAACGGGGTCTTCCAGGCTTTCCGGCTAGACAGTCCATGTGAACCCATGTCCCTGTCAGGAGCCTTGTGCCCCAGGGCTCATGGAAGAAGTCCTACTCCTTCGGGGGGTGGACTAAAGCACATCCTTAAGTGCAATATTTAGTGTGTGTTCACATGTACGTTTTTTGTACACTAATGGGTTTTTTCATTTTAGGTTTTTGCACCACCTCTGACATAAATAAAAAACTGGCTCCCGTTGTCGGTAGTAGCCTGGGGATCAAGTGTCTGAGCAGAATACCTACTCCTTCTACACTATTTTTTTTTAACCATAAATAACTGGTTATTGAGTTTACAAGAATACCTAACTTGCATATTGTCAGCCCCTCTAGCTAAATAAACAAATGAAAATTTGATAAAAGATTAGACTTCGAGAGACTATCAAATCTAGCACCAGAAAAGTTGTTTCCGTTTAGAACAAAACTTTTCTTTGAGCTGAACTGAGGACATCTTTGTGATATTCTATTGCATTCTTACATAAAATCTGCTAACTCTGTTGTAAACAGCAGCTGATGAAAGCCCATAAAATGGTCATGTTAAAAGTCAAACACAAGTATTTGCTTTAAACTTTCTGAGCTCAAAAGCAACAAGTCCGCTGCTCACATCCTACATTAATGCAGATTCAATTTTCCACTTCATTTCCCCTCTAGGTAAACTGAATCAGCATATTCTGTAAGACAGTGCCCCGGAAAGGCCTCCAGCAAGACTTAGGAGAAAGCAAATCATGGCAAAAAGATACAGCATGAAGGTTAGAAATTCTATTGCTAGAAACAGTCCCTGTAGCCTTTACGCTAGCATTGCCCTTTTCACTGTTCTCTAAACTCAGTGATGGAGCTGAAGCTACCTTGCTGCATTTGATGTCATGACAACATGCTAGGATAATTTTTATCCTGCTGCTCAGTGGTGAGACGCGAAGAATGTAATTTCTATGCCAAGTTTTGCTTTTCTGAAACCTAAACCTTTTGGAGCTTCCTTCTATGTTAGAGCTATAAATCCACATACAGAAATATGCCATGCTTGAGCTATAAAAATGCATACAATACAATGCACATTGTCATGAAGGGGAATGTTATGTATGGTCGAGACCATAGACCCTCCGTGCAGCCTGCAAACTGGAGACACTTACAGCACTAGGGTGCAGGGCTCACAGGGAGACAGAAATAAAGCAGTATCCTACAGCAGTGGGATGCTGAGAGGGATGCAGGATTAACAAGGTGCATAAGGAACACTGAAGTGTGCAGGGGTACCAGGTAAAGCTGGCACACAGAATACCGCTGGGGTAAACGAAGAGTCTAGGAAAGGAAGGAAACGTATTGGCACTGTCTAGGGAGAACACAGCATGCCCACATTTACAGCAAAGGTTGAGAGCCATGGAGCAGAGTGTAAAGGACCATCTTGTCTTCTCCAGAGCTCCCGAAGGTGTAGATGGGTTGCGCTGCAAATGAATCCCAGGTTGCGGTTCTCAGACACACCCAAGCAGACAGCTACTAGGATCTATTAAGCAGCTAAATAATACCTTGTAGTGCTGAGATGCAAGAATAACAGGACAGTAAGGAGTACAGCCCAAGCTGGCAGGTGCGCACAGAAATCACTAGGAACAGGTAGACTTACACAGGGTAACAGAGCAGGAAACAGACTGAAAATATACAGGGAGACACTGAAACAGACTACAAATATAGGTGATCCTAAATGAATAGCAGATAGAAACTCTCATGGGATCATGGAGGTACAGTAAGGGCTCTTTCAAAGGCATTGCAGTTAAAACAGGTGGCTGAGTCACGGTTTTACTGCCCCCTTGCCATCTACACTGAATTCTAACATTACAACCTAACAGGGCTCTACACATAGAGTGGCCACAATGTTTAGCTTCATGAGCCAAGGCAATTTTAATTTGAGCTGCTGTGGCATCATCTGTCAAATTCACCCATGAAGATCAATAATGCTCACAGATGTGGAGCGGTCCTACAATTTAAAATTGCCATTCAGCATTGAAAGAAAAAACAGCCATCAGAAGGCGACAGTAGCACCTCCTGAATGCCTGATCCCATACTGCCACTGCCATACCGTACCCTGAAAAGTGATCCACCACCAGTGTCAAAGAGCACAAAGACTGAAAACTGACAAAGGTACATTTGTTAAGAGGCACAAGACACTGGAATGCTGAAAGGACATAACAGGTGCAAAGATACAGGTTACAAGCAGGAGCACACTGAGAATCACTGGAAACAGACTAAAAGACACTGGGGGTATGAGGATCACACTGGAATGCACTTGACACAGACACTAGGAACAAGGGGGGTCCATGTACAAATCACTAAGAATCCCAGGAGTCTAGGAGTCTTTAAGAAAATCAAGGACACTGGGATTTTTGGGGTCACTCAAAATCTTCTTGGAAAGTCAGAACACTAAGAATCACTGAGGGTACAATAAGACATTTCTTCACTAGGAAGCACTGGGGGTACACTAGTGTAGTCCCCCCTAAGGAGCAGTAAGTAAACTGGGAACCCCATTCTGCACAGCCAGGCACACAGAATTTTCACAGGCACTCAAAGTCAGAGAACAGTCCGTGACTTTATTTTTGTTTGTTTGTTTTATTGAGGGTATTAAACTTGGATAGGGATTGGGAAATTATGGGATGCCCGCTTGACTTTAAACAACTTCAGGGATAACTTCTCCTATATTTACAGTCCTATATACAGTCTTTACATATAGCTCCTCCTCTTCCTCCAGCATACTTTTGCTTGCAGAACTCAGCTATGACACCCTGTAGTGGTTTTGTAGCAAAGGCCTATTATAGGCAGGGACTCACAGCCCCTATACTTGGAGAACGGATAGGGGGGGACAGCTCACACTTTCCCAGTACTTCCTCTTTGTGGTCACTGCTCCCAGCGCCATCTCTTTAGGCCTTGCCCACCCTCCTGGCTGCAGCAGCCTCTTTCACTAGTCCTCCAGGCTGACTCCTCCCTCAGTCCCCCCAGACTGACACTCTGTCTCTCCACAGTCCTTCAGACACTCACCAGCCCACCCGACTGACTCTCAGAAGATCTCCTAGGCATGCTGACCTGCGTCTGCTGTCCTCTTACTTGCTCTAGTGCCTCCAGGAAAGGATTCCTCCATGTGCTGTAAAGAGTCCCTCCAGCACCCGAGCCCCAAGCCAGAAGTCACCCTCCTCAGACTAGGGGGTGCCCTCAAGGGCCTTTGACAGCCTACTCAGCACTCCACCTCCATCTTCCACCCAAATGCCCCTGCTGGAATTACTTTTTCTATTTATGAGGTGCCTACCCCCTTCCAGACTATTTTTACTGGGGATTGGTTGGGGACCTCATAAATATGCCAAGCAGCCCCTCCTAACTTCCATGCACCACTTCTCCAAGGTTCCAGAAAACAGGGGCACCAGAAGAGCTGTCCGCTGAGTCATCCAGCCTCCCTAAGCCACTCAGCCCTGACCCAGATTCAACTATTTACCTACACTAACAGCTAACTATATACACTAGCACACTAGCTACATAGAGGGTGCTACACTAAGAAACTTCCTTTCAAGGAAACGCTGGGGAACACTAGGAAACATTTTGGAAATACAGAGAATACAGAGTCACTGGAGGACCTGGTATTGGGAACACTAGCTGTTGCTCAGGCCAAGCCTGAGGGAATGAGAAAAGCCTAAATAGAAAAAGAGGTGGCCTAGCTGGGCTGGGCTTGTAGCTAACTGAATTAACAGCAGGTGGATAACCAGTCTTTAACACAAGTCTTGTGGGATAACAGCTAATGGCAGAACCTTTGCAAGTTTAAGTATGGAACTACATGTACTATCATGCCTGGTGAAGTAAAATATCAGCAGCAAAGCTGCACATTTGTGACACACACATAGGCTATACAACACTCCATATGCTTCTATTCTAGATAAAAGCTGGTGCATGCACTACAATAAAAATAAATATGGAAAAAAGGAAATGAGTCTTAATAAGTTTGCATGCTCGCTGCCCATACATGGCAGCTCTTCTGTGTGTGTGTTGAAAATGAACACATAACTTGAATGGTTTAAACGTTTTCTTTTTAACAATTGTTTTTCTTTTTTCTTTAGAGCACAGGCATAGTGAAAAATACAGACCTATACCCTCAGCTTTTTCAAAAATCTATATTTTGTATATTAAAGCCCAACTCCAGGATATTAGCACCTTTGGCATTGAAAGAGAGAATTTTCAGTGAGGAATGTTTGGAGATAGCCTTCAGGGTCCCCATTATAAAAAAGGATTGACTTTAGAGGAGTATGGAGAAAACAGGTAGGGATATGATCAGCTCTGCTGCTCTTTGAGGTAGCAGGAGTGGGTGAGAGGAAGGAAAGAGAGGGTAGGAGAATGCAATGGTGAAAATAGGCTGGGAAAAAAAAGAGAATATAAGGGGGAGAGAAGGATTTCAAGGTGAGAATAAGAGTCCGGAGGTGGGAATAGACCAGTTAATCCCAAATTGAGGATTAGGATAACTACAGGTTTCGTCAGTCAAAGCTCACAGTGCCTACTATGTGGGGAACATAGGAGGAACTATTCCAAATGATAGCCTACCACTCATAGGAGGATACAACGGGCAGTAGGGAGATAAAGTAGGAGTATCCAACAGGTAGGTTGGCGATATGCCAAGATTATGTGTTGATGGGTCAAGTAGGGTAAGTGAGAGGAGTGCAACGGGATCATGGCTCATTACATGGCACAATATGTATGATGGAGGATTGGATTAACTATCAAAGAGAGATACACAGGTTAAAGTCGATGTTCAGCTGTTTTGGTGCAGCAAAGCATGTCGATCAGGGTGAGGGGGATGGGAGAGGGTTAGGATGTCCTGGGGGGTAAGGAGTTGAAGAGTGGGAGGTCTATGAAGTCTTTGGTGGTTGAATGGTATGGTCTTGTCACCTTTCCATAAATGCACTATTGGACAATAAATGGATGGGTGGGGAGGAGATGTAGAAGGTGGCGTCAAGGTTAGGGACTATGTTTTGGAGAGGGAGGTCAGCAAGACTGGTGGACAGTGAAAAGTCCGGCTCTGCATTTCTGAAAGGGTCTCTCCTGGGCTTTTGAAGGGGGAAAAGTTGAGAAGAACGACATAATGGTTGGTCGAGGGAGGGAGGGGTCGTCAGGGGTGTCGGGTCATCTTGTCCAGTGAGTGGAACAACATGAGGAGCAAAGTATCCATGCCAGGAAAGTTAGAGGTTACCTAACCATATCTATTTGAACTCAAGTATGAGTGGCCTATCAGGTCAGTTCTTGATTAAGGACTTGATAAAGCGCATGAACGCGAAACACATTGTTATGGCAACGCTCCCCACCTGCGTTCCAGGCTGGTCACATTGGCATCCTGCTTTTGGGCACCACTTTCAGTGCTCCACTTATGCTAATCTGGATCCAAGGGCCCCCGATACCCTTTTTGAGATCAGCTATGGCTGTGGTGATAGTATCCTTTATGTCAGAGGCAACTTTCTGCAGGTCTCCCAGGCAGAGCAGGAAAGCTGCTGAACAGTGGTCGTGCTGCGGGGTTAATCTCTCGCAAGGACATCTGGAGAGGAAAATGCAGCTCCTTGAGGAGGAGAGTAAGATGGCGCCTATATGTCCCTGTGTTGGGTTTGGAAGAGCTCCGATATATTGGGGCTTAACTGTGTGCCAGAGCCGCGTGCTGAATGGGAGCGGAGGTGCGACGATCTGATTTCCACCTCGTGAGCTGGGTGGTTACTCACTTTTATTTGAGGCAATTGAATTAGGTAAGTTCTCTGGGAGTGGGAGTTTCTGATCCTAGGCAGTCATCATGGACCGAAGTCTGAACATGCCCCCTCCTTAACTCTATTTACTTCCTTTGGCCCTTCTTCGGGTGACGACACTACTGCATGAGTGATGTAGACACCTCCTAGGCAACACTTTCAGTGACCAGGTCCTCTCTCATAGGCTACCGCAGAAGAAGAACTCATGGGGTGGTAAGGGAGCCAATACCCAAAAGTATAACAAGCAGGGAAAAACGTCTGGTCCCCAGTGCAGGAAATTAGCTTGGCTCGGGGGTGGCTTAGGAAGAGGTGTTTGGGATCAAGACTTAGAACTAAGGTAATTATTGCACAATGCATACTGGACTTTCCCACTGAACAACAGGGTTGTCAAAGCCTAAAAAAGAAAACAAATGCATCCACCACAGCTAAGAATTGGTAAGCTGCAATATAATACATTTTGCTATTGGGTTTAATAATGTCTTAATGCCGCACTGTTTAAATTGGGTTATTGAGCTTTGGACATTCTCAATGCTTTAATAAATAAACCTTGAAGAAGCAATATTAAGCGCAATAGATATTTTTACAGGCTGTACAAGATCAGTAAACAAATATTATTATATTTTTAACGTTATCTTACTGCCCTGCTTTACAACAAAAATGTTAAAAAATAAATCAAATGTAGCTACAGTATAAACAAAATGCAGATTTAAATTCTGTTTTCCTGAGCAGATGTTTTCCCAATACCAAAGGTATTTTAAAGCATAAATAAACCTAAAGCACCCAGACAATAACAAAAACAGCAAAACAAAGGTAAATGCAACTTAAAACTTAATAAAACACACTCATATATTTAAAAGCTTCCACTGTCTGTGATGGAAGGTGACAGCATCCTTCCATCCTCATAATGTAGTGTGTTATGGGAATCCTTTAGGCAAGCAAAGCAGCAGCGCTAATGATAATGGTCCTAAACACTTACTGCTTTATAAATATGCCCCTTAATGTCAATGAGGATTTCCATCTCCTGCCAAGAAAATAGCTGTGCAGGTCTATATAGAATAATCCGATTAGTTGTGTGCACTGTGAGCTGTGATTGATCACATCAGCCATCAAGCAGCTTAAGTACTTTGGTATCTCCCAGCGTACTCATGTTCCCTACAATAAAGATACTTTGCACAGTTTAAAGAACTTCGCAATCTGCAATCAGAAACAAACCAATTGCTAAAAAATTGGGTTAGTATTAAAAACATAAAACACAAGATGCATTACCTTTCAAAAATAAAAATACATATACTATGGTATTAAAAATGTCTTAAAAAACTGTTGCACAATTCCCAGTTACTCTCACACAACCAAAAAATATTTCAATATCCAAACTATTCCTGTTACAAAATAAAGTGCATTCGTGTATATGTACACGCCTAATTAAATAAAATAAAGTAAAGTGTAGCACCCTCCTAGTCAGGTGCTAGTCAGAGAGTGTAGCCTAGGCTCTGTCTGCTTATCAGAAGAGCATCAGGCAAAACACATGTGCACTCTGGACATAAAGATGGCCTAGGCTATAAGAAGATTGCCAAGACCCTGAAACTGAGCTGCAGCTGGTTCCGATGGTGTCAAGCGTGTGTAGCGGCAGCCCGGTGAGGAGTACAAAGACAAGTGTTTCTTGCCTACAGTCAACCATGGTGATGGGAGTGTCGGTCTGGGGCTGCATGAGTGCTGCTGGCACTGGGGAGCTACAGTTTATTGAAGGAACCATGAATGCCAACATGTACAGTGACATACTGAAGCAGAGCATGATCCCCTTCCTTCAGAGACTGGGCTTCAGGGCAGTATTCCAACATGATAATGACCCCAAACACACCTCCAAGACAACCATTGCCTTGCTAAAGAAGCTGAAGGTAAAGGTGATGGAATGGCCAAGCATGTCTCTAGACCTAAACCCTATTGAGCATCTGTGGGGCATCCTAAAACTGAAGGTGGAGGAGCGCAAGATCTGTAAAATCCACCAGCTCCGTGATGTCGTCATAGGGAAGTGGAAGAGGACTCCAGTGACAACCTGTGAAGCTCTGGTGAACTTCATGTTCAAGTAAGATAAGGCAGTGCTGGAAAATAATGGTGGCCACACAATACATTGATACTTTGGGTCCAATTTGGACATTTTTTGCTAGAGGTGTGCTCACTTTTGTTGCCAGCGGTTTAGACATTAATGGCTGTGTGTTGAGTTATTTTGAGGGGACAGCAAATTTACACTGTTATACAAGCTGTACAGTCACTACTTTACATTGTAGCAAAGTATAATTTCTTTAGTGTTGTCACAAGAAAAGATATAATACAATATTTACAAAAAATGTGAGGGGTGTACTCAGTTTTGTGAGATACTGTATATCAATGCAAACAATATTTTTTAAAAAAGAGTTTTTACAGGAGCAGTGATTTTTAATGATGCTTAAAGTGAAACAATAGATATGAAAAATTCCATTAAATATAGTGCCTGGGGCGTCCCCTTAGTCTGCCTGTAAAGTGGCGCATCTGTAACATGTATGGTACCTGCTGCAGAAAAAATGATATTTCTAAAAAAAAAAAGAAAATGTAATTTAAATTACCAGCAATACAATATCATTACCGACAATACAAAAATGCTAAAAAAAAATTACTTGGGGCCCCCCCCCCCATTCTGTACCAGGCCCTTTGGGTCTGGTATAGATTTCAAGTGGGACTCCACACCAACATTTGAAAAAAAAATGGTATGGGCTCCCCCCAAAATCCATACTAGATGGGGACAAGAGCCTCTTCCCCACAACTCTGGGCTGTGGTGGTCTGATTATCGGAATCTGGAAGCCCCCTTAAAAATGGGGCCCCCAGATCCCAGCCCCCCCCCCATGTAAATGTCTATGAAGTACATAATACCTCTACCCATTTACCAAAAAGTGTAACAAATAAATAAAAACACAGCCACAGTTTTTGACAATTCCTTTGTTAAAAATAAAAAAATATGTCCCCTGTTGTAGATCCTTTGTCAATAACGATGCCCGTCGCACCGCTGGACCTGTGATGTCACATGGGGGCGGTAACATCCTCAGATGGCCCCGCCCTTCCCCTACAGTATATAAGAACTGTCAAACAGTGGAGCAGGTTAGCCTTCGTCGCGGGCGGATCTTTTTTTTTCCTTTTTCGGGTCTGGCTGTGCGTGTGCGGCTTGCGTCATGATTGAGGAAAAATCTATAAAAAGGTATTTCCAAAACTGTGTGTTTTTATTTCTTTTTGACACCTTTTTGGTGAATGAGAAGGGGTACAATGGACCCCATACTCATTCACATGGGAGGGGGGATTCCAGATTCTAATAAGCCCCCTGCCTACAGCCCCAACAACCACTCAACCCTGAGCTTTTAATCTTCTATTAATATGGGGACAAGGTGCTTTGGGGTGGTGGGGCAGAGTCCATCCCCCAAAGCACCGCCGTGTTGAGGGCATGTGGCCTGCCAGGCTGCATGCTTAGATAAGGGTCTAGTATGAATTTTATATAATTTATTTGGAAAAATGGGGAGTATATAAAAATTCTTCCCTTCAATTTTAATATACTCCCCATTTTTCCAAATAAATTACAGTTTTTATCCTTATATTCTAGTTACTCTTTTACTCTTTGGTGTATGCCTCATGAAAACCCTGTTGGGGATTTTTGGTGCTTTTTTCTTTTCTAATCCAGTTGTATAGCTGAACTTGCATTGGATTTGCACGAAAAAGGTGCAGGAACCTTTTTTCCCTGCACTGGAATCAGATCACATGGGTGTCCACACCCATGCAATCTGATTCCTGTCCGAATTCACAATTCGCACTTGCGATCTGCGAACCGATCTAGGGGTGTCATTAAATTTGTATTGACACCTACAGCGGTTCGCAGAGGGCAGTGAGAATTGCCTGCGGGGGAGATGCGATGCGCACTAGAATCACGCTGGTTCCCGCATGGCAGTAGTGTGAACCCAGGCTGAAAGATAACACTGCTTGATTTTTTTTTTCAACTTTCCTGATTTGCATTCTCTTTACAGCTCAGTGACCCCCAAACCATTGAAGCAAGTGGAGCACAAGAGCCAGGCAACTAGAGTTTTCAGAAGGTCAGCTTTGTACGTTTCTCATGGCAAATATACTTTATACGTTTTTAGGCAGTTTACTGGCTCTTTAATGTTTTTGCTATGTTCTAAGTAATGTTTTGAACATTTTTGACAGTGAAATTAGGTAGCTTGTGCTGAATAAATAAAATCTTGTAGCACGCACATATTTATTACTCTTGGTGCAAGAGGAAAATTGTAGAGAACAGAAAATTTTCATTACATGCTGTCAAAACAATCTTGACTCACCATTTTCATCTGGACAGGATCACTAACGAATAGAATAGGCATGATTCAACACATTTTATTTTGTGCCCACTTATATACATTTTCATATTTATGCATTCACTTCCTTCTTATAATTCTGTTTAAAGTGATTGTAAAGTCTCATTTTATTTTTTAATAACAAACATGTTATACTTACCTCCTTTGTGCAGTTGGTTTTGCACAGAGCAACCAAGATCCTCCTCTTCTCAGGTCTCTCTTCACTTCTCCTGGCCCCTCCCTCCTGTCGAGTGCCCCCACAGCAAGCAGCTTACTATGGGGGCACCCGAGCCGAGCCGCAGGTCCCTGTTTCCATTTAGACCCTGAGCTGCCGTTCGGCCCGTCCCCCTCTCTCCTGATTAGACTTTGATTGAAAGCAGCAGGAGCCAATGGCATCGCTGCTGTGTGTCAGCCAATCAGGAGGGAGAGTCCCACACAGCTGAGGGACTCGTGGACATGGCTGATGAAGAGGGGGCTCAGGTAAGTAGGGGGGGGGGGCTGGGAAGGCTGCTACACACAGAAGATATAAAACCTTTGGACTGTACAACTCCTTTAAAGAATACAGAAAGTATATTGGGCTTTTAGTTTCAATATGAAATGAAGATTACATTTTCTAAAAATAAAACTGGATAAGTAGGAGATCATTTATTTAAAAGATGATTAACCACTTCTGGACCGGAAGGATTTACCCCCTTAATGACCAGGCCAAATTTTGCGATTCGGCACTTTAACGGACAATTGCGCAGTCGTGCAACGCTGTACCCAAATAAAATTGATGTCCTTTTTTTCCCACAAATAGAGCTTTCTTTTGGTGGTATTTGATCACCTGTGCAATTTTTATTTTTTGCGCTATAAACAAAAAAAGAGCGACAATTCTGAAAAAATATTTTTCACATTCTGCTATATAACATTCCCACAGAACAAAAATTAAAGATCAAAATGTTTTAACATTTAAGGCAAATTTTTTTTCTGCTACATATTTTTGGTAAAAAAATTGCAATAACCGTATTTTGATTGGTTTGCGCAAACGTTATTGCGTCTACTAACTACTGGAAAGATTTATGTCATTTTACTGTGGTTTTTTTTTTTTTTTTTTTGTTTACTAGTAATGGTGGCGATCTGCAATTTTTAAAAACAGCTGACCGTGATCCTTCTATATAGGATCGCAGGTCTCTGTGATCATTTCACAAGCCACGCCCCCTGGCAGTTTGAATCACGCCCCTAGGGACACATTTAACCCCTTGATCACCCACAGTGTTAACCCCTTCCCTGCCAGTGTCATTATTACAGTAACAGTGCATATTTTTAGCACTGCTTACTGTAGTAATGTCACCGGTCCCCCAAAAAGTGTCAAAAATGTCAGTTAGGGGTCCGATCTGTCCTTCGCAATGTTGCAGTCCAGGTAAAAATCACAGATCGCCGCCATGACTAGTAAAAAAAAAAAACAATAAAAATGACATAAATCCTTCCCATAGTTAGTAAACACAATAAATTCTGCGCAAACCAATCAAAATACGCTTATTGGGATTTTTTTTTACCAAAAACATGTAGCAGAAAACAAATTGGCCTAAAATGTTAAAAAACTTTGATTTTTACATTTTTTTTGAGAATTTCACATAAAAGAATGTGAAAAATATTGTTATTTTTTCAAAATTGTCGCTCTTTTTTTGTTTATAGCGCAAAAAATAAAAATCGCACAGGTGATCAAATACCACCAAAAGAAAGCTCTGTTTGTGGGAAAAAAAGAACGTCAATTTAGTTTGGGTACAGCGTCGCATGACCGCGCAATTGTCCATTAAATTCACGCAGTGCGGAATCGCAAAATAGGGCCTGGTCATTGAGCAGCCAAATTCTCCGGGGCTAAAGTGGTTAAGTGGGCATCAGGGCTCTGTCACATGCGCACATGCACAGTATGTCAACAAATATTAACACACACACGTGCAAAGTCCTGTGTCCTAGTGCTTCTACTGCTCCCACACTCTGCAATGCTTCCATCAATATGAAGATGAGATCCCATGCATGCACAATAGCGACCATTCTATGATGTTAATACTGTGCATGCATGGAATTGCATCTCAATATTATGTTGTTTGCAATATGGTAGTGAGATCCCACACATGTGCAGTTGCAGGATCCACACATGTGCAGTTGCGGGATCCCAGACCAGTCGTCATGGTGCACACATGGTAGAATACCATCTCAGAGGTTGCTAAGGTCACTATTGCATACCACCCAACTTTCTGAGATGGGAAGGAGGGACACCTATTAGCCAAAGCAAGTAGGCATAGGACACACCCCCTGCCATGCCCCCTAAAGGAGACATTTACAAAGTTGTTAGTTAAACCCACAGGTGCTTTTTATCACTACTATTCCTTTATATTGGCTTTTGAAACTTACAAATGCAGCAATTTACAAATTGGATGAAAGGTTTAGCACTGAGAAACACTTTTTAAAAGATAAAACGTGCATTTTATATACAACTATAAAGATCAGACCATTTGTTTCTGCTTCCAACACATCAACTTCAGGGACAACATGTTTTCTTCCTGCCTAATATATCCCATTGACTTTCAGATTCCCTTGTAATGAAATAATCAATGTCATTCACTGAACCTGTCAATGGTTATAAAGTTTTGGCTGATCGGTATATTAACAAAAGTATTGGGACGCCTGCCTTTACACGCACATGAACTTTAATGACATCCCAGTCTTAGTCTGTAGGGTTCAATATGGAGTTGGTCCACCCTTTGCAGCTATAACAGCTTCAACTCTTCAACTCTTCTGGGAAGGCTGTCCACAAGATTTAGGAGTGTGTCAATGGGAATGTTTGACCGTTCTTCCAGAAGCATATGTGTGAGGTCAGGCACTGATGTTGGATGAGAAGGGCTGGCTCGCAGTCTCCACTCTAATTCATCCCAAAAGTGTTCTATCGGGTTGACTGGTTCAGACCAATAAAGTCCTCCACCCCAAACTCGCTCATCCATGTTTTTTTGGACCTTGCTTTGTGCACTGGTCCAAATCATTTGGTGGAGGGGGATTATGGTGTGAGGTTGTTTTTCCAGAGGTTGAGCTTGGCCCCTTAGTTCCAGTGAAAGGAACTCTTAAGGCATCAGCTTGCCAAGACATTTTGGACAATTTCATGCTCCCAACTTTGTGGGAACAGTTTGGTGATGGCCCCTTCCTATTCCAACATGAATGTGCACCAATGCACAAAGCAAGGTCCATAAAGACATATAAATAAAATGCAGCGCTTGATATAGTCCACAATAGATGATGAATCCACACTCAGATGGTATATAAAGTTTCCATATTCACAATAAACACCTTGACACGTGAGGATGTAACATCACTAGTGAACAGGGTTGGAACAGTAAGCACCTCCACCACACTGAAAGAACCAATTGGCCTCTTACCAGATCCTAACGATCACTGCTCTCACAGTGATCACAAATGCCTTAAAACTTAATGGAGATCAGCCACGAACCAATCCAGGTTCCTCCAGAGCAAGATGATGCACAAAAACAGCTTATAGAGGGTTGGTGAAATTCTCGCGCTGTCTCTCTAATTAAAAATAGGCACCTTTAATGCTGCAGGTACTAAAATTGGTAACCTACACAATACAGATAAATAAAGTTGGGGGGAGTACCGCGCTTTAAAAGTGCTTAAATAACATAGAAAAAATATATAAATATGTAAATATGTGCAAAAGTGCCAAAGTGCTTCTTAAATAATATTAAAATTAATGTGTCTTAATGTATACAATAAATACAAGCCTATGCAAATCATACAATAAATATAATAGGTGATGAAATATTCACTAAACAAAAATAGATCTTATTGAAACCAACTATATCAATCCATTATACAGTGAAAAATTTATATAAAATAAAATCGGTGACTTATTTAAATATAAAAAGTGCTCTAAATAGGTGATATCCAATAAAGTGCTGAAGTGTCCTTTTAAAATTATTTTTATAAATATATAGTGTGATGAACACAATCTTCTTAATCCAATTTTGACATGCAGGTGCTTCGTGCGGTGCCCACTAGGTGTCCTAAGCGCTCACCTCACTGCTCCTTTAAAAGAGCCTTAGGTTGTGTGCCCCAGTATGCTGTTCCTTCCTCCTTATTGGCATATATGTACCATTATGAATCCTTGGTTATATCTCCCTTGTAAATGCAGCTATCCTCCAGGGGGTATATGCGGTTCTTTGTATCTCCGAAAAAATCAAATTGGGCCCAACATAGTGAAGTACGTCCCATAAATTTTATTAAGAAAAGTAAGAGTAACACTCACATTGTTTTGCGTCTTGTTTCTAGCATAACATACGATCCTTTGCCGATACGTCACTTCCGGTTTAGCTATCCTACGCGTTACGCTGCGTCATCACGCAGCTTCTTCCAGGGATCTTGTATTTATTGTATACATTAAGACACATTAATTTTAATATTATTTAAGAAGCACTTTGGCACTTTTGCACATATTTACATATTTATATATTTTTTCTATGTTATTTAAGCACTTTTAAAGCGCGGTACTCCCCCCAACTTTATTTATACAAAAACAGCTTTACCATGTATTAAAAAGACAAAGGGTGAAAAAAATAGTGCAGCACGTTCCAAATTGTATACAAATTTATTTAGTAGAAATGCACTCACCATACATAAAAAGTTGCACGCTTTAACCACTTTAAGACCGGAAGATTTTGCTGCTTAATGACCAGGGGGTTTTTTGCGATTTTTTACTGCGTGACTTTAACGGACAATTGCGCGGTCGTGCGACGCTGTACCTAAACTAATTTCAAGTCCTTTTTTCCCACAAACAGAGCTTTCTTTTGGTGGTATTTGATCACCTGTGCGATTTTTTGATCATGCGCTATAAACAAAAAAAGAGCGTAATTTTTGCAAAAATAGCAATATTTTTCACTTTTTTTTATATGAAATCCCCCCCCCCAAAAAAATGAAAAAATCAAAATTGTTTTACGCTACATATGTTTGGTAAAAAAAAATCGCAAAAAGCGTATTTTGATTGGTTTGCGTAAAAGTTATTGCGTTTACTGACAAAGGGAAAGATTTTTGTCATTTTTGGTGTTTTTTTTTTAACGAGTAATGGCGGCGATCTGCGATTTTTTTTTGCGGTACTGCGACATTGCGGCGGACAGATTGGACCCTTGACTGACATTTTTGACACTTTTGGGGGTACCAGTGACATTACTACAGTAATCAGTGCTATATATATGCACTGTTACTGAAAAAATGACACTGGCAGGGAAGGGGTTAACTGTATTGGACAGGGAGGGGTTAAGTGTGTCCTAGGGGCGTGTTTCTAACTGTAGGGGGACATGTCTCCTAGTGTAAAAACAAAGATCAACGGTTCTACATAGTAGAACCGTCTGATCTTCATTTTTACACAGGGGAGAATGACAGGCGGCTTGTTTACATCAGCCGCTCTGCCTTTCTCCCGCTGTACCGGCGATCGTAGTGTGACCGGCGGACATCGGGTCCGCCAGTCACACTCCCGCACTCCTCTGTGAACGAGCCGAGGCGGGCGCGCGCTCGCCCGCTATTGGCTCTAAAAGGAGTGACAGGCGAGCAACGTAGACCTACGTCACTCTGCCTGGCCGGGGCCGACTGCCGCAGTAAATATACTGTGAGCAGTCGGCAAGTGGTTAAGAAGTAAAACATCAGCTGTTGATACACCCGCTATGCAGCGGCATATTCCTTTCCGGCTTGTGACGCCAGCTCCACCTACATGTTTCGCAGGCAACTACGTCATCAGTGCCCCCCTGATAGCAGTTAGTGTGGGTGCGTGCACGCGCTGATTGGCTAGAGGGGGGAGCCAATCAGCAGATCCGGCCACCAGTCACCCGCGATCCACCAGTCACCCGCGATCACTTTCCAGAGACATACAAAAATCCGGAATATTGCTGCACTCCTTGGTAACTTTATTGAAGTATTAAAATCACATCACGGGTATGACAAAATAAAAGGTAACGCATTTCGCGCTAAAGTCAGCGCTTACTCCCCGTTGAGACAGAACGGCGCTGTTCTGTGAGTCATGAACACAGTCATTCTGTATTCCTCCTATTTAGGAACACAGGTCTCTGTGTTCATCCAGTGAGCCCATCCCCCACACAGTTAGAAAGCACTCCCTAGGCACACATTTAACGCTTTGATCGCCCCTGGTGTTAACCCCTTCCCTGCCAGTGTCATTAGTACAGTAACAGTGCATATTTTTAGCAAAAGGGTAAAAAATGTCAGGTCTGTCTGCCGCAATGTCGCAGTTCCGCTAAA
Source organism: Pelophylax lessonae (assembly GCF_965119305.1). NCBI lineage: Eukaryota > Metazoa > Chordata > Amphibia > Anura > Ranidae > Pelophylax > Pelophylax lessonae. The sequence continues at coordinate 148,791,948 of NC_138768.1, forward strand.
AATCCCTGATCTTCGCTATTACTAGTAAAAAATAAATAAATAAAAATTACATCACATGTAATTACATACATTTCCCCTAGTTTGTAGACGCGATAACTTCTGTGCAAACCAATCAATATACTCTTATTGGGGTTTTTTTTTTACCAAAAATATATAGCAGGATACAAATTGGCCTAAAATGATGAAAAAATTTGATTTTTTTTTTATTTTATTGGGAATGTTATATAGCAGAAAGTAAAAAATATTGTTTTTTTTTCTTTTTCAGAATTGTCGCTCGTTTATAGCGTAAAAAAAAAAATAGCAGAGGTGATCAAATAAAAGAAAGCTCTATTTGTGGGAAAAAAAAGGGCATCAATTTTATTTGGGTACAGTGTCACACGACCGCGCATTTGTCAGTTAAAGTAATGCAGTGCCGATTCGCAAAAAATTGCCTGGTCTTTAAGGGGGTAAAACCTTCCGGTCCAGAAGTGGTTAAAGAACGGGGACACATTCTTGCCAGTATAATATTTCAGAGCTCGTTTGTACATTTGGCCCACTTCCTTCTCTCATTCCTCCTCTTTATTCTAAATTTGATCCGGTTATGCCAGGAACTCAATATTGTGATAAATTACAGCTGTGTTTTTTAGCATTATGATTTTTTTTTTCTAGATAGATAAAGAATATATATATAGCTATATATATATATATATATATATATATATATATATATATATATAAAAAAACAACATTCTTTTATGTGTTCATCTCTCACTTTGCTATAGCAGTGCTGGCAATGTGACCCAGCAAGCTGTCAAATTATTCTAACAAGTAAATTTGATTCTTTCACTCATAATCGGAAGCACAAAAGGTTCAGTAATTTCTAATTAGCAAATCTTTTGAAAGTAAATGAGCTTTGCCAGATGCTGTACTTTGAAATAAAGCAAAACTGATAATGACTTCTTATCCTTTTGTTCTATCGCTTATGTACTTAAACCATTCTGTGTTGTGTATATGATGTACATGGAAACAAAGTAGAAACATGGCAAAATGCTAGACTTCGTTTAGGCTGGAAGTTGCCCCTTTGTCTCCTTTGTCTGTTTATATTGGATAGCACCCAATGATATCAAGTGTTCCTGTAATGTAGTAGTGAAGATAATGTTCTTAAAGTGATACTAAAGTCTCGTTTTTTATAGTATAAAATATGTTATACTTTCTTCCTTTATGCAGTGGATTTGCACAGAGCTGCCTAGATCCTCCTCTTTTTGAGTCCCTCTTCACTGCTCCTGGCCCCTCACTCTTCTTGAGTGTCCCCACAGCAAGCAGCTTAATATGGGGGCACCAGGGCTGAGCGGCAGCTCCCTGTATCCATTCAGACATGGAAGGCTGCGGCCTGACCCTGCCCCCTTTCTCTCCTCATTGGCTGACTGACTTTGATTGACAGCAGCGGGAGCAAATAGCGCTGCGCTGCTGTCTCAGCCAATGAGGAAGAAAAGGGGGCAGGGTCAGGCCATAGCTCCATGTCTGAAGGGATACGGGGAGCTGTGGCTTGGCCCTGGTGCCCCCATAGCAAGTTGAAAAACAGGTGGGTCTCTCGTACAACATTGCTGGATCTAGATGGACCTTAGGTAAAGTATTAGGGGGGCTGAGGGGGGTTGCTACACACAGAAGTTTTTTTTTTTTTTATCCTAATACACAGAATGCATAAAAAACGTCTGCCTTTATAACCACTTTAAGGCCGATGAGTAGGACAGGTAAATACTCCCCCGTTGATCCATTTTGCACTGGGAGCTGAAAGAAACACCAAATACTTTTGGGTACTGGAGAACATGAAACTTAAAGGGGTTGTAAAGTCGTAAAGTAAAAGGTTTTTTTTTTTATCCTAATGCATTCTATGAATTAAGATTAAAAGCCTTCTGTGTGCAGCAGCCCCCCTTAGCCCCCCCCCTTATACTTACCTGAGCCTCCTCTCTATCCAGCGATGTCCACATGTGCCTCAGCTGTCCTGGACTCTCTCTCTCTCTCTCTCTTGATTGGCTGAGACACAGCAGTGGTACCATTGGCTCCCACTGCTGTCAATTAAACTCACTTAGCCAATCAGGAGAGAGAAGGGGCAGGGCTGAACTGCAGCTCTGTGGCTGAATGGATACAAGGAGCTGCAGCTCGGTTTGGGGTGGCATCATAGCAAGCTGCTTGCTGTGGGGGCACTCAATAGGAGGGAGAGGCCAAGAGCTGCAACCAGGGACCTGAGAAGGAGGATTGGGGCTGCTCTGTGCAAAACCACTACACAGAGTAGGTAAGTATAACATGTTTATTATTTTAATTTTAAAAAAAATGAGACTTCACAGTCACTTTATCATGTGACAGCACTGGGCCAATATGTTATGATTCTGATGATTTGCTTTCAGTCCCAATGGCTGAAAGGAACAGGGGAAAAGTGAAGGGAAGGGGTGTATTTTAATGTTTGTAATCCTTCCTCGTAACTAATTAATAATTAATATTTTGGTGCTCTTCTCTGGACTCTCTCAAGTTCCAACACATCCTTCCTGAGGATTGGTGACCACAACTGGATGGAATACCCCAGATGTGGCCAAACCAGAGTATCATAAAGTGGCAGGATTAAAGTTTTATCTTTGGAGTGAATTCCTTTTTAACTCATGCTAATAGTCTACTTAATTTGCTTGCTGTAGCTTGACATTGCATGCCATTGCTCAGTCTGTCTTCTACTAGGACCCCCAGATTTATTTCCATCCTGCATCCCCCCAGAGGTTCTACCCCTAGTATCTTGTGTTCATATTTTTAGCCCCCAAGTGCATTGCTTAGGTGTACCTTTTTTCTTTTTGTACTCTTTATTTACTTACCTCTATTGCTATCACATAGGGAACTAATAACTTACATTGCAATAGCATTTTTAGCATAAAAGGGTCACATGGGGGGGGGGGGGTGTTTGAATGTTCCAGGAGTCCATATACACTGGATCTACCAGATCGCTTTCACCTGAAAGTCTACAGATGGGTTGTCAGATATACTGCTTTGATTCTGCAAAACTATTATTATTATAAAAATGTCAAAATTTAAAAATGTATTTTAATGATGTATAAAGAAAGAGATTATGAGTAAATAATTCAGCTTGTGTTGAAATATACAGAATTAAATTTGTTTCTCTTGCAGCTTCCAGTCCAAGGCGTGCATAAGAACACTTACATGTAAATTGTCTCCGTTTTATTTATACACAAAATTAAGTTAAGAGAGTCTTCGCTACATTATTGATTATCCACTTAGAGACAGACATAAATGAAAGCTGATGTACTTTTTCACATTTCACATTTTATGGCATCTCCACTGACCCATTCCATATATACTACAACTGAAAAAAACCTGTTTATAATGAAACATGCATACTACATTGTAGATCTCCATATTTAATCGCACAATTTAAGAAGCAGAACAGCAAGTTATGCCCCGTACACACGAACAGATTGATGGCCGTAAATTGCCGGCCAACATCCGATCGGCCGCTTGTTAGTATGATGCTTCCGACAACCAACTGCGACTTTTCGGCCGAAAAAAATCTGGTGTGCAGGCTATAAAATTTTCGTTGGCCAACAACAGAACGGCCGATTGTTCCTCAGTCAGTACAGATTTCGGCAGACAAAAATCAGATGAGCAAGACTGTGCTCATCTGAAGAAAAAACACACGGAAAGTCAACCATCACATGACATCACTTCTGAAGTTGGTTTTTGTTGGCCAACAAAAGTCCAGTTCAAGTCTAGAGCACATTTCAACCAACAAACAACACTGGACAAAAGACGGCCGATCGGTCGGCCAACAATCTGTGCGTGTGTACGAGGCATTAGATCCATCCTTGCAGCCTGTTTGTTGCCCCTAGATTTCCCTTCCAAAATCTGTCTGTATGCCAGAGTCACACTCTCATTCATCCACTGACTTGTTTTTTACCAAGTTTGCACATTTGAAAAGGTCCCAATTGAAGTCCAAATGTTGCAAATGTACACTTTTCAAGATCGCTGACATAGACCACGTACCCTCAGACTATGCAGACTCTGATATGGGACCCCAACACCACTGATCCTGGCCTATAAACAACTAGCTAGTGAACTTACCAAGCACCTGAAGCCATGCTTGATGGCCACTATACAAGAGGCAATTGCCCTTTACCTGCAAAAGCCTGAGGTAAAATGGCACAGCAGCATTATCCTGAAGCTGGAACATTGAGTAATCACATTGGAAGACTACCCATTCTAAATCTGTAGATCTTTACAAGAGTCATTTAACCATGGCAGAAAACTCAAAGATCTTAAGAATAGTTTGATGAGGAATACCTTTGGTGGTGCTCTCCAAAGAGTAAAAAGCAGAAGACATCAAGAAACTCTGTTCCAAAGCTATCCCTAAAGCCCTGGGCCTATGTGGCCCTTTCTAAGTGCAAAGAGCCCATAGACTACACCCTCCAAGACAGGATCACACTGCCCTTTGTTCAATTATCACTTGCTACCTAGACTTTACTTATAAATCTAAAATTCTCTGATCATTCTGCAACCAGAGGCGACTGGCTTTACAGGACCACAGGCTCCTAGTTTTTTCTGACCATTCGGCTGAAGTAAATAGATGAAGCAAAGCCTTTAGATAAGGTCTGTCAATGGGTACCTACCAAACGGTTCGAATATATTATTTTTTTTATCCAGCGGTAATACGCTTCACAACAACTACAGGGGACCAATGTGCTTTTACAGATCAGACTGAAGGCTAGAAGTTTGTCACATTGCTTGAAATCAGCCTTCATTGTTAAAATGCAGCCTTACAAATAAAAAACAATGTCCCCCAATGTAGATCCATTGTGGACCTGAAAAAAGAAAGGAAAAAGCTCCGCCCACAATGAAGGCTAACCGCAAAGGGCGGGAACATCTGGTGACGTCACCTGGTGGCATTCCCCCCATGTAACATCACTGATCCAGCATGCACCGATCTATGACTTCACATGAGGGCGGTGCCACCAGTTTATGTTGCCCCTTACCTATTTAGGAACTGTCAGATGGCGGAGCAGGCAGTTGGCGGTTAGCCTTCATCACCAGCAAAGTTTTTTTTTCTTTTTTTTTTTAGTCTGGCAGTGTGGCAGGCCTCATGATGGAGCTACATTGTTTTTTTTTTTTTTTTAATTATTTTAACACTTTTGTTTGGTGAATGAGAAGGGGTACAATATACCTCATACTCATTCACATGGGGGGATTGGGATCCGGTGGCCTCCTTGTTAAACTGGGCTTTACAGCTGTGTGCCACTTGCTTAGGTGCCAATTTCTGAAGAGTGAGCTCAATACTAAATAGTATGACACATATCACTCAGAATGGTGAACCAACACTCTGAAGAGTTAGCTCAATGACCATTGTAAAATATCTGAATAGCCAGAAGACTCCTGCTTCTGGCTATTCAGATATTTTACAATGACATAATAATGACATAATTTGCCTGAGCCAGAAACGTAAAAGTAACTAAAGAAGTATAAAAAAAAAAATAAAAATGTAAAAACAAGTAAATATGATTTACTTTCCTATCTATTTACTAACACTAGCAGCATAAGAGCCGGTTCACACTGAGGCGACACAACTCCTTACTACTTCGGGGGCGACTTGTGCATTACCATGCACCACGACTTCGGAGTGACTTGCAGGGACTTCACATAATGGAAGTCTATGCAAGTCACTCCGAGGTCGCCCTGAAGTAGTACAGGACCCTTTTTCTAAGTCGGAGCGACTTGTGTCGCTCCTATTAGAACGGGTCCTGTAGCAGTCAATGGACCGCGAGGGAGCGCGACTTGTCAGGCTGACAAGTCGCGATAGTGTGAACCGACTCTTAGGATTAAAGTTAAGCATTGTTGATTGAAAGAGTGAAGTAGCACTTTAATGAAATGAACAGTAATAGTTTAGTAGCCAGCTCCCCTTGCCACCCTATCCACTTGATCATTATAATTGCAACAAACAGGTACATGCCTTCCTTTTTGACCACGGAGACCATTGAGGTCATATCTTCCATACATGTAACATAAAACACTGATAAAAGAGATCTTAAAATTTATGAATAGCACAAGCTGACAAGAGAATGGTTCTGTGTTGTACTGACCTGAGGCAAGGTCACACATATGTCATACTAATGTGCTTTAAAATATTTTATGTTCCGTTACTATGATTTAATATCTTCTTTGTAGTCTGGATTTCATTTTTTTAGTGTGCTGCCAGCCTTCCATGTTCGGTTTTCCACAAATTAATAATTTACTTTTATTTTGGTATAGTACTTAAATTCCTAGTGATTCCTAGTGACATCCAGGCCACACTAGGACTATGAGTACTATATTAAACATGAATTGGAAGGGCTTATTTATGCAGGTGAATAAATGCATCGTGACAATTGTGTCTTAGCCAATGACTCACATTTCTGCTCTTTACGTTACACAGCTATAACATCATTGGATCACCAGTTTTTTGCAAAGAGTAGGACCTGAAAAACTTTAAGGCTATGTTCACATGTAGGCGTTTTGGGCCGTTTTGGGTTTTTTTTTCTGCTCTAGGATCAGCTCTCAAAATGCCCAACAAGACAAATCCTATTCATTTCAATGGCCCCTGTTCACCTTCGGAGCGTTTTGACGCCATGAGCAAAACGCCCAACGCTCAAAAAAGTACATGAGCTTCTTTTTGGGCAGATTACAGGCGTTTTACATTGGTCTCTAGTCAATCTAAAAACACCTGCACAAAAAACGCCTGTAAAATGCCTGCAAAAACGACCATAAAAACGCCTGAAAAAACACCCATAAAAACGCCTGTAATAGCAACGCCAAGATGTGAACGGAGCCTTAGGGATGTTTGGGATCATTCACTGATTCTGTGTTTGTTGTGGAAAACAGAAAATCATGTTGAACATTCAGTCTTTGGTTTTTCAAGTTACCATAACTAAAACATGAAAGTCTTATAAATTAATGCAGCTTTTTTGGGGAAATTAATAATCATAACTATAACAGCTGCTAGCAATAATCATATGTAAAATCCGGCAAGCTGGTTGTACCCACATTGATTGATCAATCAACTTGGATACATTCATCCTGCCTATACATGGTTTAAATCTCCTGCTGAACCTCCCAAGATTCGAACCATCTATGGCCGGCTTTAGGCTTAGAGTTAAAGAGGAAGTAAACCCTCCTCAGGAAGTTGTACCTATAGGTAAGCCTATGATAAGGCTTACCTATAGGTACTGTAAATATCTCCTAAACATGTACCGTTTAGGAGATATTTACCTTTAATGCAGCCAGTGACGTCACTGGCGCATGCGCTCTGAAGGAACGGCTGATCGTGCCGTTCCTTCAGAGCCTCGTGCCGTGACCGTCGGCTCCCGCGCGCGTGCGCGGGAGTGACGTCACCGCGGCTCCGGCCAATCAGATGACCGGATGCCGCGATCCCGGAAGACGGGCGACATGTCATGTCGCCCGTCATACAGGTAAGAGAGCGGCACGGCGGGGGCTCGTTCTAAGGTAAGTATTTCATAATGAGCTAGTATGCGATGCATACTAGCTCATTATGTCTTTCTCTTGCAGGTTGTAAAAAAAAAAAAAGTTTTTAAACGAGTTTACAACCTCTTTAAGCATTTTTATTTTTTATTGTCCCTTTACACTATAGAGCTAACAATTTAAAGTGGCACTGAATAATATCGGTATTCTCCAAAAAATAATCCAACACATCTAGCACTTAATGGTCCTGAAATCTATTTTTCATGAAATTGTTTCTTACTGTGGTTTTTCTGCCTCATAGAAACATAGAAACATAGAATGTGTCGGCAGATAAGAACCATTTGGCCCATCTAGTCTGCCCAATATATCTGAATCCTATGAATAGTCCTTGGCCCTATCTTATATGAAGGATAGCCTTATGCCTATCCCATGCATGCTTAAACTCCTTCACTGTATTTGCAGCTACCACTTCTGCAGGAAGGTTATTCCATGCATCCACTACTCTCTCAGTAAAGTAATACTTCCTCATATTACTTTTAAACCTTTGCCCCTCTAGTTTAAAACGGTGTCCTCTTGTGGTAGTATTTCTTCTTTTAAATATGCTCTCCTCCTTTACCGAGTTGATTCCCTTTATGTATTTAAAGGTTTCTATCATATCCCCTCTGTCTCTTCTTTCTTCCAAGCTATACATGTTAAGGTCCTTTAACCTTTCCTGGTAAGTTTTTTCCTGCAATCCATGTACTAGTTTAGTAGCTCTTCTCTGAACTCTCTCTAGAGTATCTATATCCTTCTGGAGATATGGCCTCCAGTACTGCGCACAATACTCCAAGTGAGGTCTCACCAGTGTTCTGTACAGCGGCATAAGCACTTCCCTCTTTCTACTGCTTATACCTCTCCCTATACATCCAAGCATTCTGCTGGCATTTCGTGCTGCTCTATTACATTGTCCTCCCACCTTTAAGTCTTCTGAAATAATTAATCCCAAATCCCTTTCCTCAGATACTGAGGCCTCCTTAGAACAACCTCTGTGAGCTTTCGAACATCTCTGGTAAACCCACTACTTCCAGTTGTTTTGAACAACCAATGCATATTAAATAAAGTCATGAGCATTGCTCAATGCATACTACTCATTTCATAGTCCATTGTCCTTAGTCCTATTTTCTATCACTTTAAGATGTAAAAAGTTGCATGATATGGCATAGCAATTGCAGGGTTTTATATAAAGTATACTTACTTTTTTTTTTTTTTTTGTTTTATGTAAAATACCACCCTATCTTTTTTTATTAATCTTCTATCATATGTATAGGCAAGGCAAAACAAAAGAAACAACTTATCAACATCATGAACCTAACAAGGAATAAGACCGCGTTTTGTCTTCAGGGCAGCTTAATTGCATGTTGGAATGATGTTCCACAAATCCTAAACTGTGTGTTTAGGCATTGCGCACCAAGAAGAAAAGCCTTTATTTCTGTGAGGGATAAAAGAGTTTTAAATCAGCTTAGAGCTTTGCAGTCCACACCTTGGTGACAGGGTAAGCCATTGATGGTATCTAACAAATACAATATTAAAGAAAACCCTACATTGAACGTGAGGATGCTGGAGAACAGTCCACCACAGGAGTATGAGGGAGCTCCATCTGCTGGGGGAGCAGGGAAGCAGTTAACCCTGCAAGTTTGGGCTTTAAAGATCTATATCACAAATTCCACCCTGTATCTGTTAAGAAGCATGAGCACAAAAGCAAACAGTATACAACTAAAAAAAGCGCTATCCATATACATTTTAAATGCCCCAAAATTTTAAAACAGAGCTTAAGTCCAAAATAAATTGCTGGAAGCACAGTTAATGTTGGTAGAAGACTTTCCCCTGCAAATTTTTTTTGACACTGTCTTTGACACATGCACTGCGCAGTGTTGAATGTTTATATCTATAATTAATCAACATAAGAGTAATCAATATATTCCAAAAAATCACATGTTGATATATATATACAGTACATACATATACACATTTTTTAAGGGAAGCCTTGCAGCAAGAAAAGTTTGCTATGGACAGGTTTAAGCAAATTAAGTGAAAGAGAGAAAAAATTCCCAATAATAAGACCAAAAATAAAAAAGGCAGCAAAGAGCTGGCAATCAGAATTAAAGCAAAGTTTCTTGCGTGTTGTCAGCATCCCCTATGTTTTCCTTACAACAGTTTCCAATTCACTGACACTATGGCTGATCTGTGGCCCCCGCCCTCCTTTTATAGTGAGAGGCTGGCTTTCCAAAGGCCTCCTCATTGGCCCTATTGAAATCTCCTAGCCAAAGTTCAATGACTATGCAGTGCATTTTGGTTTTCAAAAAAATTCTCCCATGTGAATCTGTTTGAAACTTTCCCGGGACCATGAATCTCGAACAAGCAGTATTCACCTTGAACCTATGGCAGTGGTAAACCTGAACTGTATCCCTATTCATTCAACAATTAAAAAAAATATATACATTTAAAGTGTAAGTTTACCTTTTTACAAAAAATGAAAATGTGAATTAACACACTACCTTCTCTCAAACCCCAGTCCCTGATGCACTTTCCTGCTATGAGTGATTAGCTGTCACTGCATTTGCAGCCAGTGCAGCAGTTCAGGAATTTGAAATGTCCCACATTTCTTCCCCTTTTTCCCTTATTTCTTCCAGGATGGATCAGAGATATTCTGATTGGTTAAAGTGGTCACATGCCACCTCGTGTCCAATCAAAGTCACTCTGATCTGTCCAGGAAGCCCTAAGGAAAGAAAGGAAAGAAGAATATGGCTTTCAAATCCCCAGACCACTGCACTAGCTGCGTGGGCAGGGACTGCTAATTACCCACAAAAGTAAGTGTAGTGGGGACCCAGTATTGGGCGGACAGCTGAAGTGTGTTAGTTCACCTTTTTATTTTTTGTAAAAAAGGTGAACTTACATTTTAAAATAAATACGTTTATAGTTTCTCTTTAGACTAATTACAACCTACCCCAACTGGGTATAGGCTGGGCACAATTATATTAGAACACAATCCTATGCTACGCTATGCTTTGCTATGCTATGATTAAAAATTTGATTTTTCATAGACCAGATCTAACTACTAAATTAAAACATAGCTCATAAGATGCAGGGTGCCATTCATTTTGTAAGGTCCAATAAGAAATGGTGATCAGGTCATAAGATAAGGGGAAGCCATACTTGTGGCTACTGTCCTATTTCCTAATTGCTGACCCCTACTTCTGAAATTGTAGACTCTCCTAAGAGGCAGAATTTCCAATTGCATAGAATCTACCTTGGATTGGGTTGTTCTTACCCAAAGATAAATATGAGCAAAATAATAATGGGTTTAGATACAGAAGTCAGAACTATTTGTACACTGTATACTATATAATATAATAAAATAATATCATATCATAAAATAAAAAGCTCAATTTCAGTTTGTGGTCTGAAGCAAGTTAAGATAAACCCAAACTATGGTGATGTATTGAGACTATTTCTTACATAGGACGCACATTAGATTTTTTTTTTTCTTTGTACTGTATGTCACTAAATTGAATGATAATTCATTTTTTGGTATAGGTGTACTTTTATTCTTTGATATTTCTTTGAAAATCATAGCTTCTCTTTTTTTGCATTTTTTTTCACTGGCAATTTCAATATTTTTATTTTCACAGAACTGGATAAGTAACTATTTTTGTTCAAGTTAGGGGTCATCACCTCTATTACGTTTAGATCAGTTTTATCAACACATACACATATTGATTTTGAGAGTTATGATTGTTTCTTGTTTCCTTAAACAGAAATGGAGGGAATTATCCCCTTGCAGCTATACAGTATTTACCTTCATGAGCCTCATCTCGCTATCCATGGGTTAGATCAATTGCCCTATAGGGCCTATCTCTGTGTGGCTTACTTCACTATCATTATCTGCTGATTTCCAATCTCATCAAGAACCACTTTTCCTTTCGGATCTTGATCTCATATCACTTTGGCCTTTATTTAGCCTAGTGATTTCAGTCTATAAATGGCCATTTCCCCATGTTGGGACTCTTTTAGACTAATCTCATTCCTTACATGCACTGCGTTTAACATTCTATGTATTACATTTATGTATTATAATCGTTAATACTGCTGCCCTTTGTTAGGGGAACACTTTTGAGCTCATTGGATTTGATTACTAATAATAATTACCTAATAATATTTTTTAAATAGCTCATTTTATATGCAAGCACAACTTTTATCTAATTACTTAACCGGTATAGTGAAATACACATGCCTGTTAGGGGTGAGAAAAGGGTGCCTACCAACTATATGTGTCTCAACTATATGCAGTGGAGAATTATTTTTTGAAGCCTAAATGCAGCTAAAATCAAAAACATAAAACAGGATCTAAGAATGGGGGACGGGCAGATGATTGATAGCTCCCTCCATTCATAGAAGCTGTAGTATGGCTTCTATGATTAAGGCATATAGGCGGAATGGGGGGAGAAAAGTCAGGCTCTCCTGAGAGCTTTTGAAACTTGTTAGCTGTATTATTCCCCACCACACCTGAAGACTACAGCAGGGGCAAGAGGTAAATTAATTACTACTAACAACAGAGGAATCAATACAAGGGACACATCCTACTTACTTAGATCATGTCCCTTGTGCTGATTTTTCTGTTTCTCATTTTGACTTCACTTTGATTTTAATTGTATGCTATACTGTGCAAGGGGCAGCATGCAAGTAAAATTGCTTGTAGGGTGCTAGGGGTGGAGCTACCTAGATCGGGGGAAGGGGAGAGATAAAATGGGATTCATGCATATATACTTAGTCAACAAAAGAGAGAAGTAAGCTACTAAATCTATTTCCACTGCTTCTAGTTGGGTGTTGAATGTTTTTATCCATGAAATTGGTTAGACATGTTCGTTTTCTCATAATTTACAGTGACAAGTATTTTCAGTGATATGTTGTCAGTCCATCACATCTTTACGTTGGCGATACAGATAAGATAAGCATTGTTTGTTAATGTAATTTGGGTAGGAGTAAGTTAACTGGAGATTTAAATAGTTAAATAGGTTAAAAAACACTGATATAGATGTAAGTATCAAATATGGTGTATTATTAAGGGAGTAAACAGACAGTGGATTACATATGTTTAATTGATCTTTCTGTTGTGAGTTTAATGATTTGTTCACTGTATCAAATAATATTTATAAACTTTATATGCAACTGTAAATATGTATCAGCTATACAACCCACTCACCCTCAATCAGGGCTGTTGATAAGGGGATACCACGGGCCCTTCTGTAAAGGCCCCATGAATTCAGCAGACAAACAAGAAGAATTGGAGCATGGACAGAAAGGTGCGACGGGGGACAATTACTGAAACCAATCCCACCGTATGGCTCTCCCTGCAGCAACTTAAAACATGCTTCTTCCTCTGTCCTGTCCCACTGGCTTTTGGCTGCTGTGGGGAGCATGCTTTATTTTGCTGATAAATTCTCCAATCCCCCCCAGCATTTCTGGCCACGGCCATCTTGAATAAGGGCAGATGATTCATGTAGCATATACTTCCTGGAATCCATCTGTCCTGGCTGAGGCAAGCAGGCCAGGAGGGTGTGCTTAGATGAGAAAACCCCTCCTGCTCCTGAAGACTGAAAATTATGACATAATTTGCCTAGATCAGAAACTAAAAAGTACCTGAAGAAATGTAAAACAAAAAAGTTCAAAACAAGTAAATATGATTTACTTTCTTATCTATTTACTAACACTAGCATCATAAGGATTAAAGGCAAGCATTGTTGATTGAGAGAGTGAAGTTGCACTTTAATGAAATTAACAGTAATAGTTTGATAGCCAGCTCCCCTTGCCACCCAATCCACTTGATCATTATAATTGCAACAGACAAGTACATTCCTTCCTTTTTGACCACGGAGTCCATTGAGGTCATATCTTCCATACATGTAACATAAAACACTGATAAAGGATATCTTAAAATTTATGAATAGCACAAGCTGACAAGAGAATGGTTCTGTGTTGTACTGACCTGAGGCAAGGTCACACATATGTCATACTAATGTGCTTTAAAATATTTTATGTTCCGTTACTATGATTTAATACCTTCTTTGTAGTCTGTTTTTCTTTTTTTTTTTAACGTGCTGCTAGCCTTCCATGTTCAGTTTTCCACACATTAATAATTTACTTTTATTCTGGTATAGTACTTAAATTCCTAATGATTCCTAGTGACATCCAGGCCACACTAGGACTATGAGTACTATATTAAACATGAATTGGAAGGGCTTATTTATGCAGGTGAATAAATGCATCGTGACAATTGTGTCTTAGCCAGTGACTCGCATTTCTGCTCTTTACGTTACACAGCTATAACATCATTGGATCACCAGTTGTTTGCAAGAGTAGGACCTCAAAAACGTTCAGGGATGTCTGGGATCATTCACTGATTCTGTGTTTGTTGTGGAAAACAGAAAATTCTGTTAAACATTCAGTCTTTGGTTTTTCAAGTTACCATAACCAAAACATGAAAGTCTTATAAATTAATGCAGCTTTTTTGGGGAAATTAATAATCATAACTATAACAGCTGCTAGCAATAATCATATGTAAAATCCGGCAGGCAGGTTGTACCCAAATTGAGTGATCAATCAACTTGGATTCATTCAGCCTGCCCATACATGGTTTAAATCTCCTACTGAACCTCCCAAGATATAAACCATCTATGGCTGGCTTTAGACTTAGAGTTAAGCATTTTTATTTTTTATTATCCCTTTACACTATAGAGCTTACAGTTTAAAGTGGCATTAAATAATATCTGTATTCTCCAAAAAATAATCCAACACATCTGGCACCTAACGGTCCTGAAATCTATTTTTCATGAAATTGTTTCTTACTGTGTTTTTTTCTGCTTCCTTAGAACAACCTCTGTGAGCTTTCGAACATCTCAGGTAAACCCACTACTTCCAGTTGTTTTGAACAACCAATGCATATTAAATAAAGTCATGAGCATTGCTCAATGCATACTATACATCCCATAGTCCATTGTCCATAGTCCATCTTAGATGCAAGTAAAAGCTGTGGCTACAGTCCTACATACAGTGGGAGAATGAACATAGCCACCAGTATCCTCCAACAGGAAGTCAGATCACAGCAGCAAAAAAAGAATTTGAAGATTTTCAGAAGGCTGAGAGCAAAGGGGAAGATTTCTGAGTTCAAAATACACAACAAAATTATTATTTTTCTATTATCCAGAGTTTAGTGTCACTTTAGGGTCATTAGCATAATCATACAACTACCCAGAAATACACTAGGCCTAATTTAGCCATTTACCAATTAACCAGTATGTTTTGAGGTTTCGGGATGGAAAAAGTTTACTCCAAAGAAACCAATGAAACATGCATAGATCATGGTACAAACAAATGAACATCTTAAGGTGAACGTGTGCACAAAGCAACATGTTCTTTTTAGTGACACTTTAAAGTGATATTAAAGTTTCTTTAAAAAAAAATAAATAAATAACAAACGTGTTATTCTTACCTGTTCTGTGTAGTGATTTTGCTCAGAGCAGCCCCGATCCTCCTCTTTTCAGGTCCCTCGCTGGCAGCCCTGGCCCCTTCTATCTGCGAGTGCCCCCGGAGCAAGCAACTTGCAAAGGGGGCACCCAAGCAGGCTCGCTCTCATGCTGCAGCTATGTGTGTCAATTTTCACACAAAGCCATGACTTAGCCCTGCCCCTTCCTCCCCCGAATGGCTCAGTGACTGTGATTGACAGCAGTGGGAGCCAATGGTGAAGAGGCAGAGTACCCGGAGAGCTGAGGCACTCATGCACATAGTTGGATGGGGCTCGGGTATGTATTAGGAGGGGGCTGTGGGGATGCTGCACACAGAAGGTTTTTTTTTACCTTCATGCATAGAATGCATGAAGGTAAAAAAACCTTGAGCCTTTAGAACCACTTAAACTACCAGCTATAGTCATCTTCATCTTACTCACTTCAGCGTTTCATCATTGTAAGCAAAGAGAAGAGGCTCTCTGTAAAGTTCAAGTCTTGACTTAAAGGAGAAGAGTGGACAAAAAAAAAAAAAAAGCAAATACTGACCTATATGGCTGCAGATTCAATCCAATGCTGTAGATGCCTTCTGTCTTCCGCTACTTCTAAGCCTGAGAATTGAGCGATCAGATAAACCCATGATCTCTCAGTTCTTGGGTCTGCTCTGAGCAAGGAGCGGTGACTGTCAGTCACCGCTCTCTGCTCTGCCCCCCCAGCACTCACTTCAGCTGTGTTAGGAGTGGGGAGGAGGATGAGCGGAACTTTCACTATGAATGAAGGTCTGTTTTAACAAGTCGTTTTACAAATGGAAAACATCAAATATAAAATATTTTATTATATTTTATTATATATATATATATACTATATATATATATATATATATATATATATATATTATTTAAAACTGTTGGATAGTACAGTAAATCGTTTCACCTGTTACTATATTAAAAAATGTAAAAATCCTACAGAGATGGCAGAGATTTAAAGATAAACGTGGATATTGCTTGCAGTGTAATATTATTTGGTAAAGATGGTTTTCTGTTTAACCTTTTTATTGTGTATTTTGTCTTGACTGGTTATCTATTATGCCTTGACTTCTTATCTGCCTGCTGTCAAACACCATCATACACTTGACAGTTACCAGATAGTAATTTGTTTCCAGTTCAGTGGGTGATAAAAGCGAGGGTTTCGTTTTCTAAATGTGTCAAATGGTTCTCTTACAGTAAAAGCCTGTCACCGGGTCCTCCAGAGAGGCACATTTGTGCAAAACAGATTATTCCCAGGAAAATTGTGCACATGTAAAATCCTATTTTCAAAGATAATTTAAAAATTTTGATATAAAAATACCTCTGAATGCTGTACATCTAAATAATTAGAAGAATCAATATGACTAGATAAGAATTAGTCAAGTCTTTGGAAACAGAAAAAAATACTTTATAGTGACAGAAAGGAGTTTAATGAATGAAGTGTATTTTAAGTGATCTGCAGTAACCTATAATAGCTTCTCATATTTAAATTTTTAAAAACAATAAATTTCCTATTGGTTTCTATGGATAATTGTACTATGTACATTGATATTTACTTTATCAAAGTTTATATACAGTAATAAATGCAATTAATTAAAACTTTTAAAACAGATCTAAAAATCAGAAATTAAAAGAGAAAATAAAGGAAGCTGCTTTTTCTGCAATACTCATCTCTTTATATAGAGTTGCTCTACCACTAGATTGCAGCCACTATTCTGGGTTGAATGATGGCCCTTGGGGGGGGGGGGGGGGATTGTGATCTTAATGACCTATGCTCAGAGTACTACAACACTGAATGGTGTCATACAGCATTATGTGTGCTCCAATATGTTCAGCATTTAATTACACCAACTGCTGCAAGCGAAAAAGAAGAGCACAGACTCATGACAACATTGGACTTCCCAGTAGACCCTTTGAGTCCTGTTCTAATGACATTATGCTAAGTAAAAGAAACCATAACAATCAATCAATCAATCAATCAAACAGAAACCATCTCTTATCTAATTTGATTATAACAAAAAGACATTAACATATGTACTTGGTATGGTTCAATACACGCAGCACGTGTAGTCGCTGCACTTTCTACCTTATTGAATAGATCCAAATTTATCTTTGTCACAATTTATTTATCACAATTTTCCATCTACTGATCTTTGTCAGCCAAATTAAAAAATGTGCAGTGGCCTTGTGCCCAAATGATGACAATAAAGTATATGTAAACCCTAAGTCTAAACCATTTTTATTAGCTCCCTTTTGGTGTGTTATATACAGGAGATAGACCATTTACATGTATTTTTATATCTAACTGAAAAGGGTAAAACTATCCATTGATTCTGCCTGAAATCCACTACTGTCCTGTGTACTCTTCACTCGGGCAATGTTTTCAGGAAGTACGTTAGGGCTACAGAACACTTCCCTACTGTAGGATGGGGTGGGGGTGGCTGTTCCTCCATAGATATAGTATGAGCAAGCATTGTCACTCTAGAACAATGTGTTACTAGTAGGATCATTAGGTAAAGGGTAAAAAAACAAAAAAAAAAGGGTAAAAAACAAAAACAAAATTATTTCAGCTACCACATCTCTGGATTGATCAGCGTTAATATATACCATTGTTTTCTTGGGTTTGGATATGATTTTAAAAAGGTTAAAAATTATTATTTTTTGCATGATGTGTGTTTTTTGATATGTTTGTTTTATCTCTTTCAAGTGTTTAATTATATATTAGCAGAAGTTACTAAATTACTCAATAAAGTTTAGCATATAATGTTTTGTTTTTGCATTTGACATCTTTGTTTGGAATGTAAAGTTGCAAACACTTTTTTATTGCTTAGCTTTGATAGCCTCTGCTACCTCCCACTGTTCAGCAATATTTCTAGCAAGCTTTATAATAAGAAACATAACACTGAGAAATAAAGGCCACACACCAATGATCTGACCAACTTCAATTACTTTATTTAGCCATGCAATCCATGTTTCAAGATCCCACCTGGAGGCCACCCTGCTGATTAATTTCACCCTTATGGGCTTAATCACAGTGATTATGATTAAGCCCATAAGCAGCATGGATTGTATGTCTAAATAAATCCAATGAAGAGGGAGACTCCGTCAGTGTGTAGCTTTTCTTTCTCAGTGTTGCATTCACAGAGATCATGTCCAGGCTCCTGAGACTTGTACCCGGTGTGCTCCCGGTGAAGGGAAACTGTTGAGATTTGGAGAAGTGGGTTCAGGGTTCATGAGCATTTTCTCAACCAATATTCTCAACCAACCTCTGCAGAGAATGAAATAGTATCAATGGAGGTGTAAGAATTAGCTTTGAATAGAAAGCGTGTCAGTCCATATGCCAGAATTAAGTTTAGGGCTTCAAGCCCAATTTTTTAATTAACACATTTATAGAAAGTCTTCCCACACAGTGGATGCCCCCAGGGCTGCTGTTAGAAATCGCGGGGCCCCGTACAGACTACCTGGCAGGGCCCCCCCAAGAAAATATTAAAGATATATTTAGCTAAAATTACAACAAAATCACTATTATCAGACACAAATATAGCATAACTCGCATAATTCCTGCTAAATCTAAAAAAAAAAACGATATTAAATAAAAAAGAAGATGAGATGAGAAAAATATACAGGCTGGGCAGTTGGAGCTCAGTGATCAGAGAGACAGAGGGAGAGAAACAAAGTTACAATTTACAAATAAACTCAGGAGCAGAGATAACATTAGAGCCAGTGCTGGGAGGGGGGCCCACACAAGGGAGGGGGATTAGTGAGGGACAACTGTCTCTTTCTCAACAGATAAAAGCTGGCAGCAGGGAGAGGGACAGATCAGATTCAGGTGCTGGAAGAAGATTTCTGTATTTGTTGTCCCTCACTAATCCCCCTCTTTGTGTGGCCCCCCCTGTGTGCTCGGGCCCCCTACAAGAGGGCTGGTGGTCCCCCCCCCTATCAGTGGCCCTGAATGCCCCACAATATAGCAGTAAATGTTTTAAACTCTCCTGGCAATTTGGTGTACAGCTCTGCTTTCTAATCAAAACAGTGAAGCATCAGCCCCAACCTATCTGCTAAACTGGTTCTGTCATTGCATAGACTAGACCAGGGATTTCCAAACTACACCCCACCAGCTGTTGCGGAACTACACATCCCATGAGGCATTGTAAAACCTTGACATTCACAGACATGACTAGGCATGATGGGAATTGTAGTTCTTGAACAACTGGATGGTCATAGTTTGGAGACCCCTGGACTAGACCATTACTCTGCTCACATACAGATCAATGCTTTCTCAGTTCAAACATACAGGTCTGTTCACACAGAGACTCCCTTATCACTCCAAAGGTTTTAGAGTCTCACTCCAGTCAGGGGCGTAACTACAGGGGTTGCAGGGGTTGCAATCGCAACCGGGCCCCATGCTCAAGGGGGCCCATGTGGCTCCCCTGTACACCTGAATAGGAGGGGCGGCAGGGGCAGCATGTAGAGAAATCACTGTCCTCCTTTTTCCTTCTGTAGCTGCAGGAGGAAAATGAAGGAGATTGGTTCCTCTGTATGCTGCCCCCACCACTCCTCCTATCCAGTTCACTTGTGTTCTGCTGTCTCTGGGCCCTGTGTGTTCCCCTGCCCCCCCCCCCCCCCCACCGTGCTCCCCTCCCTCTCCTGCCGGCTGCTACAGGGGATATATCACAATAGAGAACCAGGAAGGGGTCGGTAAATATGTAATTTACCAGCTCCTTCCTTTTCTGAATGGACAGAGTCATAGTCAGTGAAATTGTAAAAAAAATTAAATCAAATTATAAAAAATAATACAATTAAAATACCAAAAAATAAAAACTACCGACACCAGTGGGTGAACTTCCAGGATCGCAAAGGTCACACTTGCGACAGGGCCCTGGCATTCCACCACCGTGGGGAGGCCCCAAGATGGCAGGAAGGGGACCCACTGCAGAACTTGTGAAAGGGTCCCGCTGCGGGACCGTAATAAAGGGCCCCGCAATGAGAGTAAAGGGCCCCAGGGCACCATGGGTCCAGGGGGCCCTTCATGGTTTCTTGCACCGGGGCCCTGAAGGTTCTAGTTACGCCTCTGACTCCAGTATTGGCCTGGTTAAAGTGCCTTTCCATTGAGGCCAAAAAGGCCTGTACTTGCAATGTCAATGTGTCCAGTGGCACACACTGCCCTTGCTGCACTGGTTCCACACAGGTGCTATGACTGAGTGTAAACTGCTCTCATTCGTAGGCCACATCTACCTGTCTCCTCTCTTGGGATGCCTAATCTGATTGTTCAAGGATTCTTTCACTGTCCAAACAGGCTTTCCCCCTGACACTTACTGTACATCAGTAGGTTTATAGGCACTAAATGTAAAGAGGAGACAAGTTAACAGAGAAAGGAATAAGGTGAAGAGTTATATAAGGTGTTCTCACTGGAAAATAGTACTTAGTTTAGAGGCCAAGTTTTTTTTTTTTTTTGCAAAGAGGCCTTCTAGAGTGTGGTAATGATATTAAACAAGAGACCATCAATAATACTCAATTGAGAAATTGTCTAGCCTATGTAGAGGTGGGGAAGTGAAACATTTATATTGCTAAAATCTAACTATAAGGGCAGCTTCTCACCGCCATGCTCTGCTTTTTCTTAAGCACAGCTAACCCGCAGTTTACATGTTTAGACTTCTATGAGCTGTAGTTTGAGTGTGGTTTCAGAAAGTGAAAACTCCTTAATGCTGCATGTTTGGTGTGCTTTCTAAAACTGCACTAAAACAACGGGGCATCATAGAATTTTACAGGAAAGTGCAGATAACCTACATAAAACCCGTGAAATAGCTTCACTTTTCCCAAAGCACAGCGGGATCACCCCGGGGCAGTGTGAAGCCGCTCTTAGCATATAGTAATAGGTCCAAACTGGGAAAGTTGGGAGTTCCAGTGATTAAATCAATCACCTGAATTTTCAAGTGTTCTGAGCATTTTAAGCTAAATATATTTGTATGAAGACTCACATTTTTTTGAAAACAAGGATCTAAAAAATATTTGTGTTTCTTCCCACTGCTTAAGTAGGAGAAACCAAGGGCAGGTAGTGTTTTAGAAAGAAGTGAAGATTTGATGTAATTTTTTAGTTACGCTGTTTGTTCACAGGGAGCTTACAAAATGTCATGCAATATTTATGGAAACTATTAGAATGCTAAGTTTGTGCCTATTTAAAAGCATTTCTTTCACTGAAGAAAATGTTTCACTGCCATTGTAACAATAATTGCATTGTACTAGAGTAGTTTTAGCAAACCACTTTGTTTGAGGAAAATGAAGCTCTTTCTTAACTGTAATAGACCAGGTGACAATTAGTATTTTAAGTGACTTGTGTGTGTGTGAATCATTTTAAGGATCACACCTGTTCAACAGCAAAATAAGGTACTATACTTCACCGAATGGTGATAGGTGACTCATATTTACTGGTTACTGGTTACCTGTCTTGTTAGAAATACAGGCGTTGTTATGGTATATTGTTTTTTGAAAGTGCAAATTCCAGGCTTATTTTCTTTATAAATCTAGCTAGTCACTGCATGTGCATACTAGTGTCCCCACATGTGACCTGCACATATTTTTTCAGGATGGTCACTAACCAAGTAATCAAATAAGAACTTGTTATTTTTAAAGGAGACTATAATGTCATCAGGTTAGTTTTATTTTTTAGGCGTATACATTTTAAACATATTATTTTATGTCTTTGTTTACACTATTGCTATACAATCTTTGTTTTACAAATAAACACATTAATATATGACAAAGGATTCCCAGGGCACCATGGGCTGTCTAAAAAAAGAACACAGCAGTAGCAGCCATTTAATACACTTTTTGTGAAAAAAAATGTTAATCAGCAGAGATCTTGCAGGTCAGAATAAAATTAACCATTTTGAGAGAGCAAGGCAAGAATGATGTCTACTTGGCATTCCCACAGCACTGGTGTGTCTCACGCATGTGCAGTGAGGAGCCGACTGTCAGACTTTAGGAAGTCAAACCAGATGAAAATTAAATTATGGTGGTGCTGGAGAGCAGTTAAGTCCAGTTAAGAGTCAACTGTGGGGTGGACAACACCCATCTCCATGGGCTGGTAAGTTTTTGGTTTTAAAAAGTCAAATGCTATAGGATTTGTAGCTGCTGACTTTTAACTACTTCCCGAATGCCGTCAACTGACAGCGGAGCGGGGTGGCTCTCGTTCTGGGATGACGTCATATGACGTCACATGGGGACACGGTGCGACCCCCATCTTGGCATACCGCGGCTCTTGACTCATGTGTTCAGCAGTGTCCAACCACAGCCGACCACATGTAAACAAGGAAGTGCCGTTTATCTGCTTTTTTCTCTCTCACTCTGACTGAGTGTGAGGTGAGAAGATCTGATAAGCAGCATCTCCCCACAGAGAATACTTGTAAAGGTAATCAGGTTCCTGATCATCAGTGCCCTAATTACAATGCAGCCCCAACAGTGCCCATCAGTGACACCAGTCTGTGCCCATCAGTGACACATCTCATTGTCCATAAGTGCCACCGATCAGTGCCCATCAGTTCCCCCTATCAGTTCCCATCAGTGCCGTCCACCAGTTCCCAATAGTGCCTAATTTCGACATGGTGTTTTAGGACCACGCAATTATCATCCACAGTGCGACAGCACTGAAAGCTGAAAATTAGCCTGGGCAGGAAGGGGGTGAAAGTGCCCAGTATTGAAGTAGTTAAATATGTTTAAATAAGGATGAAGTTCCTCATTAAAGCGGAGTTCCACTCATTTTTTGATGGTCCAATTATGCTCATGCCCATCCTGAATGCTGTAATAAATGGCAATTATTTTTTTATTTGTACATACCTTTTTTAACTTTTCTTCTGCAGCACTCCTAGCTGTGGCCGCCTAGGTGATTGCATCACTAGGCAATTTGCAAGGGCTCCTGGGATAGCGGCGTCATGTATCCCAGGAGTCCTTGCGAATTGCCTAGTGATGAAATCTTGCAGTATTTCCAGATAGGAAATTACACGAACGGGAGGATCGGGATGTCATGATTGAGAGGTTGCTAAAACAATGGGGCGGGAACTTCTGTCAACACCGCCATTGTTATGGCAACCTGTCAGGAAGACAGAGAGCTGCTCAGTGCGCAGGCGCGAGATTGGGAGGTGCATGCTGGGTAGCTAGCTTCACCGAATACCAGAAATCAAGAGAAGAGTGCTTCAGATGCTCACAGATGACATGGAACATGCCTGCTTCCGAGATCTGGTTAGTCTTCAAATATTTTAACACAAACTACAGGGACTACACATAGGACATGTTCGAAATGTTACTAAATATGTTTAAACAAGTACGGAGGAGTGTTTAAAAAAAAGTATTTAGGGGACAGGAACTCCGCTTTAAAGTTGACCTGAACCTAAAAAGTGCACTTCCCGGCACAATATCTATATATCTGCAGTTTGATGCTCTAAAGATTTGGAGTTAATTTTGTCATTTTTGATAGGCTGAGTTCACACTGGCATTAAAAGCAGGAGTTTGAGGGGCGTTAATTGGTTGGTAAGGACGCGGCAGCCAGCTTCCCGGCCCGCTCCTTAGCAACCAGCTATTGTAGGCATTTAACAAGCAAAAAGTGTATATAGAGCATTTGGGGGGAGCTTTTTTGATGCTCACTAAAAGCTCATCAACTGCACCTATTAACCTGCATTAACACAAAGAGCATTTGATAAGCGTCAGTATTTTGATCAAGTGTGAAGGAGCCAAAAGTTTGAATTCCAAAAACAGCACAGGTGATGGTAGTTCTCAAGTCTGTAACATTGTAGGTCAGTAAGACCTCAATAGGGGAGATTTAACAACAAATGTACAAGTACTTCCGACATAAAATGTGTACACCTTACTGTAATCTGTGCGTAAAAACATAATAATATACTACTGTATATTAGGCAAATATGAGAGATAATTTGAGTAAAACTGCCCCAAAAGGCAAGCAATAATCATACCCACGGTCCCAGTATGGAAATTACAGCATGCTTAGCCTACTAGGCCCCTGTATCAAAACTAAGAAACATCATTATTTGATCTTCATTTGCCCACAAATCAGAATAAAAATGCTTAGTAAAATAAGAATTTAAATCTGTAACGCGAAGCTGATTGGTGGTTCTAGAAAAGCTAATCATTAGATGTGGATGTATTGGTTTTCTTTTTTCAAGCTTTTTTTTCCCCTCTTCTTTCACCTGGTGATCTGGTAACACACTTCCCATATTATACAGACACCACCCTGGATGACTGGGCACAGGTGATAGATTTGGACAGCAGCATTGTCAGTCCTAGGGGGATAGAAGTACTGCACTAGCAGGTTCAAATACAGTAACAAATTGAAGCTTAACTCCAGCTAATACTTTATAATCAGTTACAGCAATCATTTTTTTGGGGATAAATAAAAATAAAAGCTGGTCATTTTAAGCACCCCTTCCAGTGTTAAATGGTCTGTCTTATTCCTGTAACTGCATGAAAATTTTCTGTTGAAAACAACAGTCTTACCGGCTGGATCAAAAAAAAGGGGGGGGGGCGACATTTTAAGAGCCAAACTGTCTGCAAAAAAAGTTTAGTAAGATTAATTATTTAGAAAAATATTCGGATATACATACATTGGAGAATTAAACTTTCCAAGAATCAAGCCATTGACACACCATACAAACCACAACAAATTTTAAAAAAAAATTACCGGCTGAATCACCAAATTGAAATAGAAGAAAGAAAGCCTAATAAGACAATGAATGCAGCCATCACATCTAAGAATTAGTGAGCTGCACTTTGCTTTGGGTTTAACCACTTACCCCCACTTGCCGCAGTTTTACTGCGGCAGGTCAGCTCTGTCCCGCAAAACATTGTAACTGTACGTCGCTTCGCAGCACCGCTAGCGGGGGCAATGCGCCCATTTGCCACAGGGGAAGCCGATCAGCTGGTCCAGAGGTTGCCACTGGGTACCCATGATCGCTCCCCGTGGAGACAGAAAAGTGGTCTGCCATTGTAAACACAGCAGACTGCTTCTCTGTCAGTTATGAACACAGGGATCTTGTGTTCCTCTTATTTAGGAACACAGGTCTCTGCAGAAAGCCCACACCCCCAGTTAGAAAGCACCCCCTAGGGACACATTTAACCCTTTGATCCCCCTCTGGTGTTAACCCCTTCCCTGACAGTGTTATTAGTACAGCAACAGTGTATATTTGTAGTACTGATTACTGTAGTAATGTCACTGGTCCCCCCAAAAGTGGAAGAAAATGTCAGTTAGGTGTCGCAATGTCGCAGTCACGCTAAAAATTGCTGATTACCGCCATTATTTATTTATTAAAAATAAATATGTTGCAAGGTTTCCAGGCCTGTGGCCTGATGTGGGTTTGCCATTGTTACCGGTTACCTCTCCAGCCCATGTGAGCTGCGATCTTGGGTGTGAGAACTGAGACATCGACCACTCCGGCATCTTTGTTTTGTGGTTTTTATTGTAGAAAAGGGGATGGGAGAACGGAAAGAGTGGGATACTCCTTTAGGCTCAACTAGGTACAACTTGGGACTTTATCCAGAAAAATGTCTGTCAATGCTGCCTTGACGCCAGCCGACGCTAGCCAACGCTCACTGACGCTTAGAACACACTGTAACTTGAAACAAGTGCTGAATCCTTGATTCTAGATCCAGAAGACTCAGGACTAAGGAGCTTAGAACTGCTAACACTGCTGTACTGCAAAGTCACTGACTACCCCCTCCAGCCTGGTAATGGCTAGAGGTAGCTTGTGGTGAATTCCTGTATGGCTGCAACTCTCAACTGATATTCTGTACAATTCAGGGCCCAATCTGCAGGTTCTCCCTTCACTCTTTTAGCTCTTCAGGGTCCACTGACTATGTACCCCTTTTGCTACTTCAGGGTCCTCAACCTAGGTACCCCCTTTACAGCTAGCTGACATTGGATCCCAGAAGCTCCTCCGGAGTGGTCTCCTCTAACACTTCAGGCAGACCCCCAGGAGCAATTCTCAGAACTCACGACCTGTGTAGGCTTTCCTGGGACTGGACCCCTCTCGCTCTCTGCTGGTTCTCGGCACACCGGATCCCCTCAGCTCAACTCAGCACTCTCTATGGATCATCAGGCGACACCCCGAGACATCCACTTCCTCAGACAGGAGGAGACAGCGTTCTCTCCCTCCTGGGACTCTGCTCCTTCCAAAAGACTCTGAGCCATGCGCCCCCTTCAGACTTATATCCTCTCCCATAATCCTGGGGTAGATACAAGCCTGAGTGTATCTCTGATTGGGTTTCCTCCACTGCCCTATCAGGAACCTCCTTTAGAGCCAGTGGGGAGACTCCCCTCCTCAGAAGACACACTTGGGAGTCATGACAACCTACCTGACAAAAAGAAACATGGCCCTGCTGTTAGGCAGACAAGGCCTAATATGCTTTTACCTAGCACCTACCTGTAGGGTGCTAGAAATAAATAAAAATGACAAATCTTTCCTCCAGTTTGTAGAAAGCAAACTTTTGCACAAACCAATCAATATAAATTTATGGGTATTTTTTTTACCAAAAATATATGGCAGAATACATATTGGCCTAAAATGATGAAAACATTTGATTTTTAATTTTTTTTATTGGGAATGTTATTTAGCAGAAAGTAAAAAATATTGTTTTTTTTTTTCTAAAATTGTCGCTATTTTTTTTGTTTATAGCACAATAAATAAAAATCGCACAGGTGATCAAATACCACCAAAAGAAAACTCTATTTGTAGGGAAAAAAAAAGAACATAAATGTTTTTGTTTGGGTACAGCCTCGCACGACTGTGCAATTGTCAGTTAAAGTAACGCAATACTGTATCGCAAAAAATGGCCTGGTCATTAAGGGGGTAAACCCTTCCGGTCCAGATGGGGTTAATATTGCTTTCACATTATCCCAAATAATTCACAAATGACAATCACTGAGCAGGAAATGGCTGGTTCCAGCTATTGTGATTTCATTTTACCAACCTTTACTATTTATAAAACTATTTATAAAACAGTGAATGCGACTTTTGCCAAACATTCTCCGAATCAATCGCTATTATTTAAAACTCATAGACCTGGGAAATTTATCTTCAGGGAAATTTTGGTAAATATCAGATTCACTGCATTACAAACATGTCCCTTACTGTTAACAACAATATATGTCAAAACAGTTTCCACATTTTTGTTCATTCTTTCTGTGAATAAGGTAATGTGTCTGATTACAATTTCAAAGGCAAATAAACATTCATTTGAATTGGGAATTTCTCAAAAAAGCAAAAAAAAAAAAAAAAAAAAAAGCTGATTACATACATACATAAAGACATGGGTCCATTGCCTCTGTTCTTCCTTTTTGCCTGACATTACCTAAAGCTTGAGGAAGGATTACACAGTTAAATCCTGCATAACTTACCACAGATTGATATAGATCCAGAAAATACTTTTGTGAGAGTCATATATAGATGCCTCAATTCAATTAACTATCATGGCTTATTGTTCTATTCACTTTAACAGAAACCCCCTTACACACTTGTGCTTCAGCTTCTTGAGTGTGTTATGTATTTCGTTGCAGCTTCTGACATATTATGGATCAATAGTGCATTAAATGTTAAACCCTTTTTCCACTCTCTCAATCCATTTGGAAAAAAAGAACCAGAATGAAACGGCTTGAATAAAAATACAGTTCAGTCTGCTTTGAAGCTATATTACAGACAGTAAGAGAGCAGAACAGAAAAGATGTAATCTTTATATAAAACTGGTATTACAAAACAAAGCTATTATTCATCGTAAAACTATTATTGTTATTATCTTATTTCATTGTCAATTTGCAGTCCTTAATATTGTCCAATATGTAATGGGCCATGCACTCTCACAAACTGCTTCTTGCATAGGGATCGCAGGCAATACCAAAAGAAAGCTCTGTTTGTGGGAAAGAAAGGATGTAAATTTCATTTAGGTATAGCATTGCATGACCGCGCAATTGTCAGTTAAAATCATTTAGTGCCAAGTTGAAAAAAGTGGCCTGGTCATTAAGCAGGAAAATCCTTTGGTCTTAAAGTGGTTAAAGTTGTTGTAAACGTAAATAACATATCACTGCCAGACCCTCCTACACTATGTAAGTGTTTGTGTTTAGCGATGCCTTTAAACACCTTTATTCAGATCTTTTCTGGTTGATCATGTGATCCTCCTACTTCGATCTAAGTGCTACAGCGGGAGGGACCGAAATTCCCTCTGACATCAGCTGGACAGGTCATGTGACTGCTGTGCTGTCCGCTCAGCCCCTCCCACTGTAGCCCTTAGATTGGGGAGGAGAGCAGCCGGAGATCACGTGACCGGCCAGAACAGATTTGAAAAAATAATATTTAGAGGCATAGTTTTCCACAAACACTTACACAGCATTGGATGGCTATATAAAAGAGAGGGGCTGGCAGTGATATTTAACTAAGTTTACTTTACCTCTAATAGCAGTGTAGGAGGGGGGGGGGGGTCGGAGACAGCTAACACACACACGGGAGTTGACAGGCATGGAGAGAGGAGAGCAGCAGAATGACAGTGCCACATAAACTGACCACGATAATCAGGGATCAGCAGCCAAGATTACCGTGGTCAGCACACCAAGTGGGACACAGGAATAGGCAGGATCAACCAGTTTTTTTTTTTCTTTACAGCTTAGAGAGGGACAGGTTAGACAGCACAAGCACTGTGCTTTTAACCCTGCTATAGGGAATAGGCTCTCTTTGTTCTTTTTTTTAGGGTTACAACCACTTTAAATAAAACAAGAACAAATGCCAGGAGAAGCACTCTAGGAACAAGCATCTCCACCAGCACTTCACCTGGGCCCTTATAAGGAAGCCAGAATTTGAATATGTCGATCATTTTTAGAACGATCCGAATTAGAAATGTTCCAAAAATTTGGAATTTGTTAGAGAATGAATAAATGAAATGAAACAAATTTCATCGAAATTCATTACTATTGTTATTTGGAGATTCAGATTCATCTGATTCTCTGAATAACCAAAAATTTGTCCGAATTTCGATTCTACCACCAGTTTATAATTTTAATCCTAGCCCTAATCTAAGACATCAGGCAACCCCCCTAGCTAAGTCTTCAGAATTGCCAGAAACCTTTTTTTCCTAAATGTCCCTAAACCCCAGTCTGGAAATATACAAGTCAGATGGTTTACTGGTTTTAGCACTGTCCTTGGTGTCCAATACAATTTCATTCACATACATTAAAGCACATTGAAATATAAGAGATTTTTCTAAATCTGGCTGAATGTATTCATGCAGAACACAGATAACGCATAGATAAAAAATCCACATAGGGGATTTTTTTTTTTTTTTTTTATTTAGTACAGTTACTATACTTTAGCAGTTTACGCAATTGACTTTATAAGTTCTTTCGTAAGTACTTGTGTTTTGATATTGCCTTTGCAGTACAACACATGCCTATGCTGCTACAAAAGCAGCATCTCTGCAAAGCAGTTAGAAAGCTCAATCTCTGTTCACAGTGTCTTCCCTTTCTCAGTTGTCAGCTAGCAAGAAGAATGGAGATTGCACACATCAGCAGATACGATTCAGGAACTAGGCCTCTATACTTAACTACCAGGAAAGAAGAAGCACCCATAACCCCATCTGATGTCTTTCAAGAGCACATCTTTATTAACGGTTCTTCCAAATAAAGATAAAAAATTCAATATATGTATTTTTATTCTTTTGTAATGCTGCAAAGCTCCTTTGTAGGAAAGTAGGTTACATTCTGCACTCACCTGTAATAGTCTGCCCACTGGACTGTCACTGAATTCACTGAGATATGTATCTCTTACATGTGGGACACTTCCTTCTGAATAATGCAAATGTAACACCTTAATAGGTCCATTTTTTATTTATGTGAATAATGCAGGAAGACAAACTATGACATGGTTGAAACATAAAATGACTATCTTAGGTATTCCACAAGCAGGATTTTCAGATGCCCCACACATCCAAATTTGGCAAATATGTGTCAAGAACTTGGTGCCTTAATTCCTAATTACTTCTTTACATTAACCACTTGCCGACCGCCACACGACTATCTACGTCGGTGGTCAGCCCCTCACAGGCAAACTGACGTAGATCTACGTCGCTTGCTTGTGAGGGTCTAGGGAGCGAGCGCGCGCCCCCGGAGTGCGCTCCCGCGTGGTCACGGACCCCCCCGCGCGTGTGACCGGCGGACCCGATGTCCGCCGGTCACTCTGCGATCGGCGGGGGAGAGGGAGAAAGTCAGGCGGCTTGTGTAAACAAGCTGCCTGTCATTCTCCCCTGTGTATGATTGATGATTATACGGTTCTACTATGTAGAACCGTTGTTTACCGTTCATACAGCTGAAGCCACAGCCAATCACAGTAGAAAGCACGCCCCTAGGGACACACATAGCTCCTCCCTTTCAAAAAAGTTAACCCCTTCACTGCCAGTGTATTTTTACAGTAACAGTGCATATGTATAGCACTGATTACTGTAGAAATGTCACTGGTAACCCCAAAAGTGTCAAAAATGTCAGTCAAGGGTCCGATCTGTCCGCCGCAATGTCGCAGTACCGCAAAAAAAATCGCAGATTGCCGCCATTACGCGTTAAAAAAAAAACAACAAAAATGACAAAAATCTTTCCCTTTGATTTTTACATTTTTTTGGGGGGAATGTCATATAAAAAATGTGAAAAATATTGCTATTTTTGCAAAATGTACGCTCTTTTTTTGTTTATAGCGCGTGATCAAAAAATCGCACAGGTGATCAAATACCACCAAAAGAAAGCTCTGTTTGTGGGAAAAAAAGGACGCCAAATTCATTTAGGTACAGTGTCGCACGACCGCGCAATTGTCCGTTAAAGTCACGCAGTGCCGAATCGCAAAATACCCCCTGGTCGTTTAGCAGCCAAATCCTCCGGGGCTTAAGTGGTTAAAAGATTTAAAAATTACAAGCTTGAGTGCCTTTTGTTTATTATTACATAGTATTTTTACTGTATTGTTTGTTATGGTGCAGAACAATAAGGTACAATAAGGTTGTTTGTGACCCCTTCATTCTATGGCACTGGCCGGTGTTGATCCCCTAAATATTAAAGAACTACAAGTCTAAGTATGATCTGCACAGAATTTTCTACCATATGCTCATGCTGTGATAAAAGCAGGCCGTGAATATTGGAACCTCACTACACCATGTAATGTTATGCTTACTTTTCATTTCAAATGTTTTTGTTTTAATGGAAATTCACTATGTTACTGTGACTGATCAATATGGTAATACAGAGGGTTGCTCTCAACTTGCAGCTCTAAGGTTTTAACCAAAAGAGGAGATATAATTATTTTCCATGCAGAGCCACCTGTGGGTGCTAATTTTGTAGTACAGCCATTCAGATACCATTTCTATAAAATTACATTAAATGAAGAGGGTGGGCTGCAGTTCACTGTCACTCAATGATTCTCCACCATCAGTCACTGGACTGACAAAGGTCTCACTAGCTAGCTGGGCATTTATAAATACATATAAATATATACCTAAAATGTATTACAATTTTCAGACTTCTGAACTCAGTGGAACCAATGGAAAACAGACAGACCATATAAACCCAACTTCCCTTTGCCAAGATGCAAGCAGGGGGTTGTAGGATGTCTCTAGGCAAGTGGGGAAATACATTATGCATCTACAATGTAACCAGGGTTGGATTTTCCCCTAGGCACGTTAGGCATGTGCCTACAGGCGCCCTTCCCAGAGGGGCGCTCGTCAGTATTAGTTTTATTTTTTTCTCTTTTTTTTTTCATCCCTTTCACTGCCAGGTCAGTTCATCATACAGACCTGACAGTGGGGGTCTCGCACACAAACAGGTGGCAGCAGCCTCCAGTATTGAGTGCAAAAGTGACAGGCTGACTCCTGTCAGGTGGATGCATCCAGGCAGCTGCACTACTGCCTGGTTGCCTCCACACACCCCCGGTGCTGGCACCCCCCCCCCCCCACAGCACGCCCCTGCCATGTATTCCAGGCTCCACTTGTGGATCTGCGGGCCCGGGACTGACATGGTGGGTGCCGGTGGGTTGAGGGGAGGGAGAAGAGCGGACACACCTCCACTCTCCTTCTCCTCTATTTGGTGACCCGGAAAGTGACGTGTATGACGTCACTTCCCTGTTCACCCTGTCACTTTCTCCAGTTAGCATAGCCAGGTATGTGATGCAATGTGATGTTCATTGCAATACATCAAGTGAAGCCCAGAGGAGACATGCAGGTTTTTTTTTTAAACCCTGGATGTCTCATTAAAGAGAACCTGTCACTTAAAAATCTTTTTGTCCCCTATGTGATAAAAAAATAAGCAAAAAGAAAAAAAATATATTTTTTATGTAAAAAAATAAAGTTACACCCAAGCACATAAATCCCCCCCCACACCCCACAAAAAATGTTGAGGCCCCCCACTGCCACATATATATATATATATATATATATATATATATATATATATATATATATATGTACCTACATAACAGAGCGCGTTGGGGGCGCCTACACATGAAAACAATGATTGCAATACGCATGTTACATACCGCCGCTCACACCAGAGTGAGAGCAATAATTCTAGCACACGATCTACTCTGTAACACTAAACTGAGGACCTGTAGGCGGCTTTGGAAGCATCGCCAATAGAAAAGTCCAAAATAAAAGTCACCACCAAAAAAAAGGTCACACTTTAATATTTTGTTGGACCGCCTTAAGCTTTGATTATGACACACATTCGCTATTGTTTCAATATGCTTCTGCAATGTCACAAGATTTATTTCCGTCCAGTGTTGCATTCATTTTCACCAAATGATGGGAGAGTCGAGCCACTGCTCAAAGCCTTCTCCAGCACATCCCAAAGATTCTCAATGGGGTTAAGTTCTGGACAGTGTGGTGGCACAAAGCCTTCTCCAGCACATCCCAAAGATTCTCAATGGGGTTAAGTTCTGGACATTGTGGTGGCCAATCCATGTGTGAAAATTATGTCTCATGCTCCCTGAACCACTCTTTCACAATTTGACCCCGATGAATCCTGGCATTGCCATCTTGGAATATGCCTGTGCCATCAGGGAAGAAAAAATCTATTGATGGAAAAACTTGGTCATTCAGTATATTCAGGTAGTCAGCTGACCTCATTCTTTGGGCACATGCAGTAACTATATCCAATAGAATAATTAATGCATGCTTAGTTAAGTGAGTTGCTGAGTTAATTCCAGGTGGCAACTTTTTTTTGGGCCGGGCAGTGTATAAGGTACTGAAGTATGCCGCACACAAATTTAAGATTAGACATGTCGGATATGTATTTACTCGTCTTTTATATTTTACCAAAAAATTGTGTAGTACATTGCGTTTGCCCTACATTTCACTTTGGTATGTTTTTACTGAAATTTAGATTTTCCTAGACCTTTTGCGATAACTTATCCATAAAAAAAAAAGTCAGTCTTACCAAGGCGCTTCCAAATTCTCTGCCTATAAGCTCCTGAGATGTAAATCCAGGCCCTGAATGTAACTTTGTACCAACTATAATCCCCAATTTGCCCTAAATCAGCACAATGCTGAGTATGAACCAGCAAAAATAAAGTTGAGGTATTTTTGTGTCAATTCTGTAAGGAACAGTGACTTTTGTGAAGGTGATTAGATACAATGGGACACCAGTCACAAGTGATAGAAGAGTGAGATTGATAAGAGGATTGTTTCGGAGGCTGCTGTTTTGCTGATGATGTATGAGTCTGAGGCACAGAAGCATGAGCTGTGTTTTTGGACAAGGTTGGTGGTTTATTGATCCACATATATCCCTATCCTTACCTCTGAGATATGTGTAATGACCACCAGAAAATGACTGTGGGTGAATAAATTAGGTTTTCTCCACAAGCCTGCTAAGTGAACAGATGTGGACTTTTTCTGACTTTTTATAAAGGCTGAATAGAATTGTAAATGTTTTGTCAGGTAATACTGCTCACGTACTGTATTCATTTCAGCTGTGTTTTCCTCTGCCTGGCTGGAGTTCAAGTTCTTGCAGTAGAAATCATGGTACTGTCAGATGCAGCTTTCTACCACTGGGCTCTGACTGTATTCATTTGCCCTACATTAAGACTCTCACAAAGCTGGAAAATAAAAATGAAGCATATGCAATTGCATAATCAAATGTTACCCTTGATGAAAACTACAATTTAACAATTCAAAATGATCAATAGTCTAAAAGAGATTATGCATTAGAGGAATTTACTTTATATAGCCCTGCCAATTCATGCAATGCTTTACATACTGTACAATCACATCAGTCCCTGCCTTCAAGAATCTTAACGTCGAAGGTCTCTATTAAGGATAGACCGATATGGTTTATTCAGGGCCGATACCGATATTTTTGTCACAACGTATCGGTATAGGCCGATATGGGACGATTATTTGTACACTTAAAGTTTTGAAAAATAAAGACAATTGTTGACACAAATCTGGTACTGAACATGTTACTTTTTGTATAATGCATAATGGCTGGCTTGCTGGCACCCTGTGGTGGGTGGCTGGCTGGCACCCTGTAGTGGGTGGCTGGCTGGCTGGCACCCTGTGGTGGGTGGCTGGCTGGCACCCTGTGGTGGATGGCTGGCTGGCTGGCACCCTGTGTTTGGTGGCTGGCTTACTGGCACTCTGTGGTGGGTGGCTGGCTGGTACAATGTGGTGGGTGGCTGGCTGGCACAGGGGCTGTGGGTGGGTGGCTGGTACAGGGACCGTGGGCGGCTGGCTGGTACAATGCCTGTGGCTGGCTGGTACAGTGCAGGTGGCTGGCTAGTACAGGGCCTGTGGGTGGCTGGCTGGTACAGGGCATGTGGGTGGCTGGCTGTCTGGCACCCTGTCTGTGGGTGGCTATCTGTCTGGCACCCTGTGGTGGGTGGGTGGCTGGCTGTCTGGCACCCTGTGGTGGGTGGGTGGCTGGCTGGTACAGGGCCTGTGGGTGGCTGGCTGGCTGGCTGGTACAGTGCCTGTGGCTGGCAGGTACAGGGTCTGTGGGTGGCTGGCTGGCTGGTACAGGGCCTGTGGGTGGCTGGTACAGGGCCTGTGGATGGCTGGCTGACACCCGGCTGCTGTGGGTGGGTGTATGGCTGTGATACACTCCCACGAGATTAATCCTGACTCCAGACGAGGCTGTCCAAGGCGAGGGAGGTGGCCTAAGAAGGCAGAATGACGTCACAGAAATAACGGCAATATCGGCCAGAGCCGGAGCCGATAACAATATATCGGGGAAAGTGCATATTGGCCGCTGATAAATCGATCTATCCCTAGTCTCTATCTTACACGCATACATATATTTGCACATTCTAGCACCAATTTAGACAGTAGTCTTACAGTACAGTCAGGGCTGGACAGCACTGAAACTTACAATCCCAGCAGGAGTACACAGATATTAAAATGTTACTAAACCCAGGACCCTGCATTCAATATATCTGGTCTCCCACAGTGCACAGAACATGGAATTGCAATTATTTTAGTAATATACTGCTAAAAAACCTTTTCTCATCAGCAGCATATAGCAGTCTTGTGTCTTCTATCAGTGTGTGGTTACAGCTTGTAGGAGGAGTTTTCATTCTACTCTGACTGTCCTATGAGGCTGCAGGACTCCTGACCTTCTGTCTGGACAGTGCTGATTAAGCCTGTGCTGTTCACATGCATCTTCCCAAGAAAAAATAAAAAAAATCTCTAGTAATACTCAAACTGAGCATGAGCAGAGTGACTCCAAAAACTCTGTCTTATCACAAATAGATTGAAGACAGTAGAAGAAGGGGATGATCAGAGAAGACAGGATCAAACAGCATTTTTAGGCAATACGGAGGATTACCCCTTAGGTTCCACAGTGAGTATAACAGTTATGCTTTACTGCATATATATAAACTGATTTTACTGTTGTGGGTTTAGTAACACTTTAAGCAGCAGTAACCACACATTGTACATACTTTAATAAAGTTCATTGTAGTTGTACAGTGCAAATGGCAAAAAATTGTTTCCTGGTCGAGTTTAGCTTTATTCTGCCCACATGTGTTTGGAGTGTGGGAGGAATTGGGAGTACCTAGAGGAATCCTATGCAAGAACAAGGTGAACATGAAAACCTCATGGGTTGGATTCACACTGAGGACAATATTTGGCCAGGCAGAAGTAATAACCACTAAACTGTGTTGCAGTTTAACCACTTGCCGATCGCCGCACAACTTTTTACTGCGGCGGTCAGCCCCTCACAGGCAGAGTGACGTAGGTCTACGTCGCTAGCCTGTGAGGGTCTAGGGAGCGAGCGCGCACCCCCAGAGGCGCGCTCCCTCTCCCGAGTGGTCACGGACCCCCCCCCCCGGGCGTGCGATCGGCGGATCCGATCGTCCGCCGGTCACTCACGATCGCCGCTGCAGAGGGAGAAAGTCAGGCGGCTAGTGTAAACAAGCCGCCTGTCATTCTCCCCGGTGTATGAATGATGATCATACGGTTCTACTATGTAGAACCGTTGATCACTGTTCATACATCTCAAGCCACAGCCAATCACAGTTAGAATCACGCCCCTAGGGACACACATAGCCCCTCCCTCTCAAAAAAAGTTAACCCCTTCACTGCCAGTGTAATTTTACAGTAACAGTGCATATATATAGCACTGATTACTGTAGAAATGTCACTGGTAACCCCAAAAGTGTCAAAAATGTCAGTCAAGGGTCCAATCTGTCCGCCGCAATGTCGCAGTACCGCAAAAAAATCGCAAATCGCCGCCATTACGCGTTAAAAAAAAACAACAAAAATTACAAAGATCTTTCCCTTTGTTAGTAAACGCGATAACTTTTGCGCAAACCAATCAAAATACGCTTTTTGCGATTTTTTTTACCAAACATATGTAGCATAAAACAAATTGGCCGAAAATGTTAAAAAATTTTGATTTTTACATTTTTTTTGGGGGGGAATTTCATATAAAAATATGTGAAAAATATTGTTATTTTTGCAAAATTGTCGCTCTTTTTTTGTTTACAGCGCATGATCAAAAAATCGCACAGGTGATCAACTACCACCAAAAGAAAGCTCTGTTTGTGGGAAAAAAAGGAAGTCAAATTCGTTTGGGTACAGCGTCAAACATAAAGATATAAAACTGTAATTTTTTGTGAAGAATCAACAACGAGTGGGACACAATCATGAAGTGGAACGAAATGTATTGGATATTTCAAACTTTGTTAACAAATAAAAAAACTGAAAAATTGGGCGTGCACAATTATTCAGCCCCTTTACTTTCAGTGCAGCAAGCTCTCTCCAGAAGTTCAGTGAGGATCTCTGAGTGATCCAATGTTGACCTAAATGACTAATGATGATAAATAGAATCCACCTGTGTGTAATAAAGTCTCTGTATAAATGCACCTGCACTGTGATAGTCTCAGAGTTCCGTTTAAAGTGCAGAGAGCATCATGAAGAACAAGGAACACACTAGGCAGGTCCGAGATACTGTTGTGGAGAAGTTTAAAGCCAGATTTGGATACAAAAATAATTCCCAAGCTTTAAACATCCCAAGGAGCACTGTGCAAGCGATAATATTGAAATGGAAGGAGTATCAGACCACTGCAAATCTACGAAGACCTGGCCGTCCCTCTAAACTTTCAGCTCATACAAGGAGAAGACTGATCAGAGATGCATCCCAGAGGCCCATGACCACTCTGGATGAACTGCAGAGATCTACAGCTGAGGTGTGAGACTCTGTCCATAGGACAACAATCAGTTGTATACTGCACAAATCTGGGCTTTATGGAAGAGTGGCAAGAAGAAAGCCATTTCTTAAAGATATCCATAAAAAGTGTTGTTTAAAGTTTGCCACAAGCCACCTGGGAGACACACCAAACATGTGGAAGAAGGTGCTCTGGTCAGATGAAACCAAAATCAACTTTTTGGCAACAATGCAAAACGTTATGTTTGGTGTAAAAGCAACACAGCTCATCACCTGGAACACACCATCCCCACTGTCAAACATGGTGGTGGCAGCATCATGGTTTGGGCCTGCTTTTCTTCAGCAGGGACAGGGAAGATGGTTAAAATTGATGGGAAGATGGATGGAGCCAAATACAAAACCATTCTGGAAGAAAACCTGCTGGAGTCTGCAAAAGACCTGAGACTGGGACGGAGATTTGTCTTCCAACAAGACAATGATCCAAAACATAAAGCAAAATCTACAATGGAATGGTTTACAAATAAACATATCCAGGTGTTAGAATGGCCAAGTCAAAGTCCAGACCTGAATCCAATCGAGAATCTGTGGAAAGAACTGAAAACTGCTATTCACAAACGCTCTCCATCCAACCTCACTGAGCTCAAGCTGTTTTGCAAGGAGGAATGGGCAAAAATTTCAGTCTCTTGATGTGCAAAATTGATAGAGATCTACCCCCAGCGACTTACAGCTGTAATCACAGCAAAAGGTGGCGCTACAAAGTATTAACTTAAGGGGGCTGAATAATTTTGCACGCCCAATTTTTCAGTTTTTTATTTGTTAAAAAAGTTTGAAATATCCAATAAATTTCGTTCCACTTCATGATTGTGTCCCACTTGTTGTTGATTCTTCAAAAAAATTACAGTTTTATATCTTTATGT
Source organism: Pelophylax lessonae (assembly GCF_965119305.1). Classification (NCBI taxonomy): domain Eukaryota; kingdom Metazoa; phylum Chordata; class Amphibia; order Anura; family Ranidae; genus Pelophylax; species Pelophylax lessonae. The sequence continues at coordinate 148,830,583 of NC_138768.1, forward strand.
TTGAAGCCTGAAATGTAGCAAAAGGTTGCAAAGTTCAAGGGGGGCGAATACTTTGGCAATGTACTGTACATACTTTTTCTCAATATTCTTTTAACCACTTGCCGTCTGCTCACATTAAGCCTATTGCGGCAAAGTGGTTTGTTATCGTCTAACGACGTAGACCTACGTTGTCAGACACTCCCCTTTCTCGGAGGCTCGCTCCCGCTGTATTCAGTCACAGCGGGAGTCGGGCCAGGGGAGGAGCAGCGGCGATCGCCGCTGCTCTTCCCCGATCGTCGGGGAATCGAGTGTGGAGATCCGCCCGACTGTGTAAACACAAGTGAGCGGATCTCTGAAGTGACAGGCAGGGTCAGATTGCAGGGTTCAGCATAGTTGAACCCTCGATCTGTCCTTGTGTCACACAGTCACCCCCCCCCCCCACACGTCAGTAAGCACCAGGCATACATTAACCCCTCCCTCTCCAATAAAATTAACCCCTTCCCTGCCAGTGTCATTTTTACAGTAACAGTGCATATATATAGCACTGATTACTGCAGTAATGTCACTGGTACCCCCAAAAGTGTCAAAAATGTCAGTCAAGGGTCCGATCTGTCCGCCGCAATGTCGCAGTCCCTCAAAAAAAATCGCAGATTGCCGCCATTACGCGTTAAAAAAAAAAACACCAAAAATGACAGAAATCTTACCCTTTGTTAGTAAACGCAATAACTTTTGCGCAAACCAATCAAAATACACTTATTGTGATTTTTTTTACCAAACATAGGTAGCATAAAACAAATTGGGCAAAAATTTAAAAAAATTAGATTTTTACATTTTTTGGGGGGGGAATTTCATATAAAAAAATTTGAAAAATATTGTTATTTTTTCAAAATAAACGCTCTTTTTTTGTTTATAGCGCAAAAAGTAAAAATCGCACAGGTGATCAAATACCACCAAAAGAAAGCTCTGTTTGTGGGAAACAAAGGAGGTAAATTTTGTTTGGGTACGGCGTCACACAGTGCCGAATCGCAAAAAGTGGCCCAGACGTAAGACAGCAAAATCCTCTAGTGGTAAAGTGGTTAATATAATATATGTGAGGTTTTGCCTCTTTCCTTGTTATGGTTTTCAGTTTTACTGTTCATCGTTTTGCTCCTTCTTTTTTAGTTTAGGAGTCTCTCATGGTTGAGCCATTTTCTCATTTTTCTTTTCTTTCTTTTGCTTTGTCACTTGTAAAGGTTCCTCTAATGTTATATTTTCTTTTAGCACTTCATACCTGTATATGTTGCCTGGAGTGATGGCTGTGCTGTTCAGAATCGTAATTACTGTAGGGCAACTCAAGTGTGGAAGACAGTACAAAATGAATGTTGAAATCATATGGAAAGTCATGTAGGATGCTTAGCAATTTAATCCAAGTAGAGCATAATGCATTAGAGATTTTTCTGTCAATCACACATAACCTGAGATTAATTTGTATTCTCAGTTAGAATACACTCAGTAATTCTCTGAGACATTTGTCTTCAAAATTCAAGAACATTTTGCCTTGTTTTTTTTTTTCTTTCCTTTTTTTCACTTCTAAGAGATCTGTTTTCATTTCAGATATTTTTTAGATTTTTGGTGAAAATAGAGATACCCTGTCTTCATTTAACAAAGTATGATCATTTCCACTTGAAGATACTCTCTGAAAATGTGATGGAGGCAATAACATTATTCTGAACCTTAAGATGACATCCTGACTATCATCAATTTCCTACAGTCATCAGCAGAGTTTTTGTTATGAAGAGCTTGACTTTCCATTTCAGAACATATAAGCTTAGCTCTCACCTCAAAAGATATTATTTTAGTAGACAATTCAAGAAACGGGCTTATAACATTTAACATGATTGTTCTGCAGGTTTCAAGTAAATTAGTATTTATGTCTACAATCTCTATAAACAAATTCACATTGTGAAAGGGCTCAGTTAAGGGTTAAAGTGTTGTCTTGTTTGTCTTATTTTTCTTGAGTTTTCATTATGATCCTAGCATCTATGATGGACTAGGATTTCTGCTGATCTGCTGCATTGACATCAGTTTCCTAAATTAATAGGAACAGGAACTATTTAATCAAGTTCCTGCCATTTCAGGTTATTCACTTTTCATTCTCCTTCACTTCGCTTGTTTTAGAGATTCTAACATGATGACCTCAAACCTCAACTACAGCAGAGAAGAGAGGGTTCAAACAAAGTGATAAGAGTTTTCTCATTTAATAGAACCATGTAAACTCACCCCAGATTGACATTATCTCAAGTTACTGCATTGGATCACATTCAGCTTCCTGGAAGCTTGGCTAACGATATAGATGGACATTTAAAAACAAGCTCACCCAAAACCAATCCTGTATCTTTGTTATTACGTCTTTCAAGGACTTTGGTGGTAAGATCTATATTGGAGTTTCTATGTCTTCTGTAGAAAATATAGGGGCTTCCACTCTCTATACTGGACTTTATACCCATTGATATGACTGTTTCCCAAAAGAAAGCTCAATGTTGGAAATGTGAAATAAATGTTATTGAATCCATAGTCAATCATGCCAATGTTGTTATCTGCAGTGTTTTTATTTACATTCTGCCTACTAGCGCATATGCAGGCATGCTTCTGGTAATAACTGTCACAGTTGTCAGTGTGCTTTTGTCATTTCTAATTGAAATATTAAGCCCTTATATTGCTGATACTATAGCTGATCACATGTGCAGTACCATAGCAACTGCAGTTCTAAATAGAGGCCAGTGGAGTAGTTGTTGCTGCAAAAAGATAGGAGAGTTTACTTTAACTTTCGGGAAATATTAACCTTGAGAAAACAACTTAAAATTTTCTGTTTAAAAATAAAATCCATAGACTTTTTTTATTTTCTTTCAAGGAAACTAGATTCTAAAAAAAAAATCATGACTACCAGGCAGAGTTTTAGTTGAAGAAACATTTTATCTCTTCTTCCAAAAACTCCTTTCCCTTTCGCTTATACATTTATTGTGTACACTGCTTTTGGTGCATGTGCAATGCAGTGTACACTCTTGGTCTGGGAATTCAGTAAAATGACATCATCACTGCCAACCCAGGGAGTCAATCAAAAAAGAAGTTAGATATCAAAGAAGCTAAGAAGCAGTGCAGAAGACAATAATAAGGAATGTGGAACCTCTCAACTCCAGAGAAGGGCAGAATAAAGGAAATTTGCCATAATGTTTAGGTGTGCAAACTTACACATAATGACAATAGTTGCTGCCACTTGCAAATGCAAATGTGTACATTATGTCAAGAGTTGCTGCCACCCCTTCTTTGACAGTTGTCCCTCAAGTCAAGTATCTGATGCTGACCAGAGATGTATAGTAACTAAGTAGAACTACTTCACTAATGTACTTAAGTACCGAAAGGCGGTATCTGTACTTTCCTAGAGTAGAATTTATTTCTCCTACTTCCACTTTTACTTCACTACATTTTTTCAATGATTTCAATACTTCTACTCCGATATTTGTTTTTTGTGCTGCATAGTTACTAATTACAATTATAAAAATTACCACTGCCAGAACAGTAGATGGCAGGTTTCATGAAGCTCAAAACATGTGTATTATCAGCGCATACGAAAATAAAAGCTACTGTATGTATAAATAAATGCTGCATTTGAAATAATAAAAAACAATATGATGTTCAAACTTTTGACTTCTTTCTTTAATAACTACATAACACAGTACTTGTACTTTTACTTTCAGTACTTGAGTAGCAATTTATTTTTTCAAAACTACTGGTACTTTTACTTTCAGTAGTTGAGTAGCAAAATTTTTTAAAAAACTACTTGCAATACTTAAGTACAAAAAATGTGGAATACTTTAGTACTTCTACTCAAGTCACTTTTTGATCGAGCACTTCCACTTCTACTCAAGTCACTTTTTGATCGAGCACTTGTACTTTTACTCAAGTATGGGTTTCGAGTACTTTATACAACTCTGATGCTGACCACTTATTACAAAAGCAGTAATGTGACAAGTCTTTTGGGCAGATTCATTTTTAGTTTTTAGTTAGTTTGGGTCTTTTAGGGTTTTCTTACCTAACAATTTCCTGGGTTGGATGGATGGTGGCAATGCTCGACAAGCAATGGGTCTAAAAGAAGGTCAGGCTTATTACAAATGTCATTGTCAGGGATGTGACATTGCAGCTTTAACAATCAGCTGCTTTTGATGCCCTTTTATCATCTGTGTGAGCACAACCTTATGGAGATAGCCAGATTTAAAAGTTGTGACCTTATGACTGCTGCACCAAAAATGTGCAATGCAGAATGGCCATATTTCACAGATGCAATTGTCTTTCAACCATATTTTTAAATCTGGCTATCTTCAATCTGGATTCTATCTGTCACTCCTAAAGTGCATTCTATCTAGCACTCCCGTCTAACATTAACTCTAACATCGAACATCTAACATCTAAATCCATCTATCTAAAACTCCACAAAATATGCATAGCTAGTTAAATACAAGCATTTTTTTCCCACTAAAAGTATGCATAATAAAATATCCTCAAAAGAGCTGGCCAACTAAACTGATACAAAACATAACACATGCTGGCAGCATAAAGCACAAAATGCTGGTATAGTAATTAACAACATGAAACCATTAAGTTTATCTCTACGTTTCTCTGTTTGCTCAATTTTAAATATGATATTGCAGTCAATTAAGTTCAGCAGGCTTAATATTTTTTTCCATTTCAGAAAGTCTAACAATATAATTCTAAAGATAAGGTCAAAAATCTGTTTTTAATAATGAAGCAGTGCAATTCTTTCATGAAGCATCATTACTGAACAATCTTGTCTGATAGTGCTGAAAATACTATGGTAAAGAATCCACAGATTGCCTAAATGTATTAGTCTTTGTTCGACAATAATCTAATCAAAAACACAATGAAAGATGCAAGTACATTTTCATATACACTAAGAAATAGCAATTACTACTGAGAAATTGATGACCAAATCTAAGCCTACAGAGAATTGCAGTACTCTAAATTTGTATTGGTTTAGCCAAACTAGCAAAACATTATTGGCCTTAATGAATACGATGGTGCAAAGAGAAATTATGATGTACAAACTGCAGAATCATACTGCAACACATTCAATTCTTTTGTTAAGAGAGCTACTTCTCAACTTTATTAGGGAAAATCTGTACTTTGTACACGTTTACTGTAATAACTACCAATAACTACTCTTAGCTTGACAATTTTCCCCAGCCATTGGCAGTAACACCACCCAACTTTCTGAAAACTGAACCTTGCATAGGTCTAAGTAAGCATACATAAAAATTTACATATCCTACACCCTCGACCCCACACGATTAACCACTTCAATACAGTGCACTTTCACCCCTTCCTGCCCAGGCCAATTTTCAGCTTTCAGGGCTCTCACACTTTGAATGACAATTGCGCGATCATGCTACACTGTACCCATATTAAATTTTTATCATTTTTTCACACAAATAGAGCTTTATTTTGGTTGTATTTAACCACTGCTGAGTTTTTTATTTCTTACACAAAAAAAGAAAAAAGACAGAACATTTTGAAAAAAAAAAAAAGTTTTTCTTATTTTCTGTGAGTAAATTTTGAAAATAAATAATTTTTCTCCTTCACTGATGTGCGCTGATGAGGCGGCACTGATAGGGCAATGATAGGCTGCACTGATGAGCAGTGATGAGGTGGCACTTATAGGCACTGATGAGGTGGCACTTATGGGCCCTGATGAGGAGGTACTAATATGCTGCACTGATAGGGGGCACTGATAAGTTGCACTGATAGGGGGCACTGATGATCACTGATAGGCGGCACTGATGAGCACTGATAGGTGGCACTGATGGGCACTGCAAGGTGGCACTGATGGGCACTGAGAGGTTGTACTGATGGGCACTGGGAGGCGGCACTGATGGGTGGCACTGATGGGCACTGACGGGCAGCACCATCAGTGCCCACAATCAGTGCCCTTAATGCTGCCAGTCAGTGCCAATTAGTGCCTAGATGATGATCAGTGCCCTGATTACCTGTCTTTGTCTCCCCTGTGAGGAGGAGCCACTGATCGGCTCTCCTTGTCCCACACTCTGACAGTGTGAGGCGAGGAGAGCCGAATAACGGAACTTCCTCATTTACATGTGACCGGCTGTGATTGGACACAGCCGATCACATGGGTAAAAAGTCATGTCATTGACTATTTAGCGATATTGGGATGGCGCTGTGTCCTAGCAACACGGCACGGCCATGATCGCCGCTCTGCGTGACCCCCCGTGGGCACGTGAGAGAGGCAGTTCTGGTGCACTGTCATATGACCGCATCCCAGAACAATGGATGAACTGCTCCGCCGTTATTTGACAGTGGGCGGGTAAGATGGTAATTAAACTCACTTAGTGCCTTATGTGCTTTATATTAGCCTCAGGACCTGTGCAATTATTATGAGTCCTGGTTTAAAGGGATGAGGTGGCAATCGTAGTTCCAGCTGTAGACTGTGTGGTTGGAAAGGTGAGAGCGAGTTTACTTTGGAAGTACTGGAGCAATGTTTTACAAAAGGTCAACTACAAGCTCCATGGTGCTGAAAGGGAACGTCGAGTTGGACTGCACAATAGAGCACAAGCACCAAGAGGAAAATTTAATTAACTTTGCTGCAAAAAGGTAGGTCTGATTTTTGGTATGTCAACTATGGGTGGGTGGGGCACACATATTGGTATAAAAGTAGAGCTGTCCTTTTAATAATACCTTTGTATTTACGAAGCCCCTTTTGATATACAGTTTATAAAGTATGAATAGTCTTTAGTAATTCAACACCAATGAGACTACAGTGTACATTAGCTGGTAACATAAAGTTACTATGCTTTCATTTCAAGACACTTAACAGTTCATTCAAACTCCCATCACCTATGTTTCTGGCCTCATCCCTAAATATTTTTTTAGGCCTAGCTGCTCCTCTTCCAACTTATTTATGTGCACCTTACTGCATGTACAACTGCAAGATTTCTGCAAAGAACATTGGTTATTCCATGTGTTGAATACTCTTACCCATCGTATCCTCGTCAATAAGCCACGCCCTTAAGGTGTTTAAACAGCTGCTCCTTAATAAAGTGGGAATACAATAAAAGAAAACACTTGTTTTCTGCCTTGTGCTGTGTAAAAAGAACTTACCTTTAATGTTGGTTACCTTAGGTATCTTAGGTACTTGCCGTGTAAGCGATCCTATCATTTATGCACCCCTCTTCTCCCCTTGTCTACTTACAAAAGGCCTTGTATTCTAATACAAGGTATTCTGTGAATAGACAAAGGTACACTATATTACCAAAGGTATTGGGACACCTGCCTTTACACACACATGAACTTTAATGGCACCCCAGTCTTAGTCTGTAGGGTTCAATATTGAGTTGGCTCACCCTTTGCAACTATAACATCTTCAACTCTTCTGGGAAGGCTGTCCAGAAGGTTTAGGAGTGAGTCTATGGGAATGTTTGACCACTCTTCCAGAAGCGCATTTGTGAGGTAAGGCACTGATGTGGACGAGAAGGCCTGGCTCGCAGTCTCCCCTCTATATCAGCCCAAAGGTGTTCAATCGCGTTGAAACTTGCTTGTCCATGTCTTTATCAACCTTACTTTGTGCACTGGTCCGAATCATTTAGTTAAGGGGGGATAAGGTGTGGGGTTGTTTTTCAGGGGTTGAGCTTGACCCCTTAATTCCAGTGAAGGGAACTCTTAAGGTGTCAGCATACCAAGACATTTTGGACAATTTCATGCTTCCAACTTGGTGGGAACTGATTGAGGATGGCCCCTTCCTGTTCCAAAATGACTGTGCACCAGTGCACAAATCAAGGTTTATAAAGACATGGATAAGTGAGTTTGGGGTGGAGGAACTAGACTGACCTCAACCGGATAAAACACCTTTCAGATGAATTAGAGCAGAGACTGCGAGCTCGGCCTTCTCGTACAACATCAGTGCCTTAAATGAGCTTCTGGAAAGGTGGTCAAACATTCCCATAGACACACTCCTACGCCTTGTGGACAGCCTTCCCAGAAGAGTTGAAGCTGTTATAGCTTCAAAGGATGAGCCAATTCAATACTGAACCCTACCGACTAAGACTCAGAGGCCATTAAAGTTTGAGTGTGTGTAAAGGCAGGTGTCCCAATACTTTTGGTAATATAGTGTAGATGCTGTCATTTTTCTGCCCACTCAGATAGCCTCGCATTATGTAAAAAGAATACAGGGTGTTTTTTCGAATAAACATTGGAAGAGGAAAGGGCGTGTAAATAACAGGAACCCTTCACTGTATGAAAACCACAGCTCCCAAAGCTTTCATCCCTGAAGTAAAGTGTAGGCTATACATTCCAGCAAAAAAGGAAACTAGGATTTTTAACTTACACAGCAGGGATCTGGACCTAGGAGAACTATTATTAGAGGTAACTTTTTTTGGTACACATCAAAAGACAGAAAAATGTTTTTTTTTTTTCTTGGACATCCACTTTAAACAGATTCTTATTTTCATATTCAGGAATAATGGCCTATTGAAAAGAAATGTATTTTCTACAACAGTTCACTTTGATCATAATTAGTGTTGAGCGAACACGGACTGTATTATTCGTGTTCGTACCGAATAATTGGATTTTTGTTCCTGAACACGGACCCGAAAACTTTACTGTATGTTAGGGTTTAAAATCCGTGTTCGGTCATTTTATTTCCTGTTTTGTATGTAATGGCGCGCTTTTAATGGCGGGCTTTCAACAGCCAATCAACAAGCTTTTAACTTGTGTGCCTTAAGCCATCCCAGCCATGCCTACTAATGTATTAGTAGCTGTGACTGGCTATCTGAAGCATGTGACCATGTTTTTATAAGTTCGAGAGCCCCAGCGCGCTGTGTCATTCTGCTGTAGATTAGGGAGAGAGCACACATCATACGTGCTGGCTGCTGATTAGGGACAGACAGTGATTCTGTGAAAAATTGTGTCCAAAAAAGAATGCAGGGTCAGGTCGGAGTGCAGGCAGGGAGAGTTATTAGAGCATTTTAGGGCGAGGCTGGAGATTAGGCAGGGTCAGTGTTCTACATCGATTTTGCTGTGTGGGGGATTGTGCAGTGAACGATCTTATTGAGCATATTAGGGTGAGGCTGGAAATTAGGCAGGGTCAGTGTTCTACATCGATTTTGCTGTGTGGGGGGTTGTGCAGTGAACAATCTTATCGAGCATATTAGGGCGAGGCTGGAGATTAGGCAGGGTCAGTGTTCTACATCGATTTTGCTGTGTGGGGGGTGGTGCAGTGAACGATCTTATCGAGCATATTAGGGCCAGGCTGCAGAGATTAGGCAGGGACAGTATACATCGATTTTGCTGTGTGGGGGGTGGTGCAGTGAACACAATCTTTTTGCCCTCACTTGAGCCCACTGAGGAGGAGGAGGAGGAGGAGGAGGAAGAGGGAGAAAAAAATCTATTTTTATCAGTCTGTTGTGTGCATCGTTCAGCTATATTTCACTACAGATTGCTGTTCTAATCTGCTATTAAAAAATGTATTTAAAGGGGAATTTTTTTTAAGAGCACTTGCCATGCTCTTAACTACATTTTGCTGCCATTTGCAGCACTCTAGCCCTTTCCATTGGTGTTTTAGAGCCATTTTAGTGCCTGAAAGTTCAGGTCCCCATTGACTTCAATGGGGTTCGGTGTCCGGGTAAAGTTCGGAAAAAATCCAGGACCCGGACCCAGACTTTTTTTTCAAGTTCGGCTGAACCCGCCGAACACGGACATCCAGGTGTCCGCTCAACTCTAATCATAATGTATTTTGTAAATTGTACTAGTGCAGTATATTTATTTTGCTGTGGCATAACACAAAACCCAATTGATTATGGCCCTATGATCTATATGCCTGGGGCTTGTCATTAGATTAGGTAAAATGTTAAGGCTGTTGCAAAGTGCAGACCCCTTTAGCACATACCACAGTTATAGATAAAGTTAATTTGATGGTGCCCTTAATAGAAAACCTTTGTCAGTTTTAAAATTGTGGTTAAAGTAGAGTATGTAGAAATGATCTCTTAATAAAAGGAGCCTGATCACACATTGCTTTAAATTGCATATTTTGGTAAACGCTCTCCTTCAATTTGTTACCACTTCAAATCTCACAGCTCTTTTCCCCTTAAGGACTAGAAAAAAACTTACAGTATATTTCTAGTGGAGACCTTTTGGTTTGGCAATATCTTTGTCAATTCTTATGATGTCAAAGTGACAGATTTAATGCTTTGGTGGAGGACAAAAGTCTTCCAAAAATGACAATTTGATGTATTTCAAGACACGTCTTTATTTGCTGTTTACTTTTTTGTGTGTGAATGAGTAGGGAAACAATCTGCCCTTTGATCATTCACATGAGGGGGTGGTATCTGAGTGCCCCTTATTGGTATTGTTTTCAGATTCTGATAAGCCCCCTGCCCACAGACCCCTGCCAATATCAGGGCAGATTTGTTGGGAAGAGGCCCTTGTCCTCATTATTATGGGGGCAAGGTATTTTGCCATGGAGACAGGTTGAGAGCATGTTGTCTGTTATGGAAACATTTCTACCAGACCTGGAGGATCTTGCACGTAATTTGGGGAGTTAGTATGTGTTTTTTTGGTGCCGTAAGCAGAACTCTTTCAATAAGGAATGAATAATTAAAATAACCCATACATTAGCTTTAAATATATAAAATTATGACACTACAAACTTGCATTGGTACAAACGGCCACGGCCTTTATTAAATATTTTTAAAATACCATGTGGGATTTATACAAAGGTATAGCTTGGCTCTAAAGCCCAAACTAACCACCACTGAAATGTAAACAAATAATACATATATATATACTGTAGGCTAGCCAAAAAGCACAGCCTATACCACAAAATAAAATTAAACATCCCACAACCACTAAGCCGTGACAAAAACAGAAAAATAGGGCGGGCGGGAGGGACAAAAAGTCCTGAAGCTATTGTCTGTTGCTCCCGCTGCTGAATGAATTTTAACCGTTAGATTTCCTCTTTATATAGGGGAGTCCAAACGGCTCAAGGTGAAAATTCTGTCACTTTTGGACCAACCAACAACAGGTAATAAAAAAGTAACCAGTAATATTACATTGTCATTGTCCAATCAATTATAGAGTTAAATGACCAATCATATATTCTGTCTTATCAACCAATAGACTGTCTTTAATAACATGTAATTAAATCTTTTTTTTTTTTTTTATACCAACTGTCATGCTACGTCCCCACAAATGAATGACAGGTACATTTTATGACCTGTCCTTCATCTTTTTTATGGGGTCCCACTCGACATCCATACCAGACCTGTATTAAAGATAATGGTCGGATATGCAATATTAGAGGGAACCTCATGTTATGTTTTATTTCTGTGTTGGGGTCCCCCGGTAACATCTATAACAGTCCTTCATCTAGGATTTGAGTCTGGTATAGATGAATTGAACCAATGCCATTTATTTACAAACAGAATCAAAGTAGTGAAACCTGAAATTTACTGACAATTTCAGCAGCAATTTTTTTCCTTTGTAAATGTGAGTTTTGCTGTCGTAAACTGTCCATCGCAGGCAGATTAAGGGCATTTAAAGGAGTTTAATTTAACGTTTAATATAAGGCATTATTAATCACTGCTCCCTACCAAATGCAATTTTTAAAACTTTTTATTTGCTTTGGTATATGTTCCCCATAACAGTGCCCTGTTTGTCAAGCCCTTGCCTATTAGCCTAGAAAATGGTCACTGCTGCATTTTAACATTCAGCTTCAATTGACTTCAATGGGGTTTGAATTTGATACTTAAACTTCAGTAGAGCTTGGCGATCTTGAACCTGAACAAACCCAGGTACATTCAGCTCACTCCTACAGAACTGCATTCATTGGAGTCTTGTAAACATACTGTATACCTGGATATGCTTTAGTTAGGCCAAATTATGTTGGCTAGATTACACAAAAGTCAATCATATATTCAAATAACCTTAAAATGATTGTAACATTTTTTTTTAAATAACAAACATGTTATACTTTACTGCTCTGTGCAGCTGGTTTTGCACAGAACAGCCTGGATCCACCTCTTCTCGGGTCCCTTTTCTGTTCTCCTGGCCTCTCCCTCCTGTTAAATGCCCCCACAGCAAGCAGCTTGCTATGGGGGCACCCGAGCTGAGTCACAGCTCTGTGTGTCTATTTAGACATAGAGCCGCGACCTGGCCCCACCCCTATCTCTCTCCTGATTGGCTGACCGACTTTGATTGACAGCAACAGCAGCGAATCGTGAAACGCTACTGTCTCAGCCAATGAGGAGGGGAGTACAGCTGAGACACTCCTGCAACATCGCTGGATAAGATGGGCTTAGACAGGGCTTTTTTTCAGCAGGAACGCGGGGGAACGCATTTCCGACACCTCTATTACAGAATGTATACAATGGCGAGGAGTACTAGAGTGTGCTGGAGGGTCCATTGATGCTGGAAGCTGGGGGGATCTATTGTTGTGAGGTCTAGTGTTGCTGGGGAGTTTTATTTTTGCTGGCGGAGGATCTACTGTTGCTGCAAGGGGGTCAGTTGTTGCTGGTAAAGATCTATTGTTGCGGTAGTGGACTATTGATGCTGGCTGCTGGGAGATCCATTGTTGCTAGTGGGGGTCTATTGTTGCTGGGGTGGGGGTAGTTGTTTGCAGTTACTCTTGTGTTGCTTGGTGGATCTTTTGTTGCTGGGGGGTCTATTGTTGGTGTGGGGGTATATTGCTGTTGGCTGCAGGAGATCTATTGTATTGCTTTTTTTTGTTATCAGTGTCAAATTCCATACAAATTACTTGGTTCTGTATTCCTTTAAAGGGATGGTACTGGGAGGTGAGTAGGGGGTGGAACCAAGGGACGGTGCTTGAAGGTGGGTAGGGGGTGGAGATGAGGGGTGATTCGGAAGGGTGGAGTACCTGCACCTATTCCCTGAGAAAAAAGCCCTGGGCTCAGGGAAGTATTAGGGGGGCTGAGGGGGGCTGCTACACACAGAAGCTTTTTTGTCTTAATGTATAGCATGCATTAACCACTTGCCGACCGCCGCAAGTACATATACTGCGGCGGTCAGCCCCCCCTGGGCAAAGTGACGTATGGGTATGTCACTCGCCCACGAGCCAATAGGGGGCCCCCGCTCGTTCACTGCCATCCCAGCGCGAGTGACCGGCGGCTCCGATGTCCACCGGTCACTTGCAATCCCCCGCAGGAGAGGGAGAAAGGCAGGTGGCTAATGTAAACAAAGCCGCCTGTCATTCTCCCTGATGTAACTGCAGAGATCATACGATCCTGCTATGTAGGATCGTATGTCTCTGTGGTTACATCAAAAGCCACGCCCCTTTACAGTTAGAAGCACGCCCCTAGGGACACACTTAACCTCTGGATGTCTAATAAAGTTAACCCCTTCCCTGCCAGTGTCATTTTTACAGTAACAGTGCATATGTATAGCACTGATTACTGTAGTAATGTCACTGGTACCCCCAAAAGTGTAAAAAATGTCAGTCAAAGGTCAGATCTGTCGCAGTCCCGCAAAAAAAAAATCGCAGATCACCACCATTACTAGTTAAAAAAAAAAAACAATAAAAATGACATAAATCTTTCCCTTAGTTGGTAAACGCAATAACTTTTTCGCAAACCAATCAAAATACGCTTATTGCGATTTTTTTCACCAAAAATATGTAGCAGAAAACAAATTGGCCTAAAATGTTAAAAAAATTCTGATTTTTACATTTTTTGGGGGGGAATTTCATATAAAAAAATGTGAAAAATATAGTTATTTTTTCAAAGTTGTCTCATTTTTGTGTTTATAGCGCAAAAAGTAAAAATCGCACAGGTGATCAAATACCACCAAAAGAAAGCTCTGTTTGTGGGGAAAAAAGGACGTCAATTTCATTTGGGTACAGCATCGCATTTGTCCGTTAAAGTCATGCAATGTCGAATCGCAAAATAGGCCCTGGTCTTTGAGCTGCCAAATACTCCGGGGTTTAAGTGGTTAAGATTAAAAAAAAAAAAAAAACCTTCTGCCTGTAGAATCCCTTTAAGTTTCTGATCTTAAATAACAGTATAGGTTTGTTGCTCTTTAGTCTCCTGTCTTAGTGAGCTCTCTGGTCTTTAAAAAACAGTGTAATTTTGTAGCTTTTTACAGTGCTGCACTGAATAATCAATGTCACTGGCTGTTACAGTGAGCATTCAGGCAGAAGTCATTCTGTTTGGCACCTGCTTGACAGAAAAGGACAAGGTGGAAACACACTGCAGGGGGGAAGTAAAGTGGGCACAAAGAACAACATTTAAATAAACCTGTCACAAATCCATCAATTCAGTTGAGCATATGATGGACAGCCTGCATGTGCAGAGGTTATCTTGAGAGAAAATGTAAACTATCCAGATCCAGTATTACAGGTAGCTGAAGTTATAATCAAATCTTAGATATTCCTGCCCATTCCCACCCTCCTGTAAGTGTTTTTTTTTGTGATAGGCTGCCCCACTGTACAAATTGTGAGGCTTGGGAGATGAAAGAAAGCAATGCTTGGAAGCAAAAGTCAAGATTACTACATGTGTTCAGCTTCGTCTCTCGATCTACTGTTCATGTTGACTTGCAGTTTTCACTGTAGATAAACCCTGGTTATGCCCATTTTCATGATATGCTAGGTTTCAATTGCTCTTGCTTATGACAGGTTCAGTGTAAGTTCATTGTACTAGACGTGAATATACTATATCATGTCCTGAACTGGAAAACAACAATGCAAATCAAACTCCAGTCATGTGATAAAACCCCCAGACTGTGGACCTCAGACAATACCACCATGTCTAAGTACATACCCATTTGTCAGACTATAAAACCAAAGTGGCTTAAGGCCTTTAAATTAGCACAAGACCCAGCTATGAACCTAAATTGCTGGCCATAGAGATAATAGAGAGTGTTATTTTCCATCGGATGCCACACGTGGATTATTGCCGACCAGTTATGAACGTCACTCTTCCACACATCCCACACCATTGGGGCACACCTGGCGTTGGCGGTGGGCCCGCCCTTTACCTCTGAGTTGATGTGTGAGTGGCATGGCATGAGCACCCCATGTCTTTTTGTTCCTCACATCGGTGGACACGACATACATTCACTCACATAAAGGATCATGATATGTAAGATTCTATGGGGCCTATTTGTCTCTATTTTATCCAAATTTGGAGCACATTTATCTCTCTGACCAATTCAGTTAGTTCACATCTATCTTCCTATGCCACTCTTTGGTATTACTCTCCTCAATAGACAGTAGTTTTCCTGTGTTCGGTCTTGTCTTGGTTCTTTCACCTTCAGGTGTTGTTTTACCTATAATATAGAGTCACCTATTGAATTTTTCACAGATCACTGCTGGCTATCAGGCCATTATCCTTGCATAGTATTTATGGATCTAATTGGACATGGAGGTCTGTTCTGCCCCTCCTCCCTCCTCTGAGGTTTAACTGAGTCCCTTGCCTCAGCCCCTGGGGTAGATGTTCCCTTGCCCCCCACCCACAGGGCTGCCAGATTCTTCTTTTCTCTTTCAATTGAGCTGTCATGTAAGTACTAGGGCCTTTGCCCTTCTACCACCTCCCTTCAGGGATTTATCCACCACATCTATGATATTACTTTTTTTTATTTTTCTATTTTTTTGCATCTACTCCTGAAGAAATGGAGACCAATCCACGAAATGCGTAGAGTTATAGGATGCATATAAATGTTGGGATTATTTATCCTCTGCCATTACAATTTTAATTACATTTTTTACATACTACATTGACATACTATGTAATGTTATTTACATCATATGTGCTTACATACTGTTCTGTGATGATCATGTTGATTATTGAGTATTATGTAGCGTTTCTGAGGCCGGACGGAGGCAGGGCCTTGGAAAAGCATTGCGGCCCACCCCCCCTCTCAATCTGTCTGTTTGTGCACTCAGCTGCAGTGGTGTGTCAGAGCCGACTCTCTTCACCGTGATTCCTGGTCTGTGCCTGTAATTGCTCTCCAGTCCATCGAGACCACTACTTTCATCTGAGCAACTATACGAGCCCTGTGTGCAGTTTACAACTTGTGATACTTAATAAATTACACTTTTTATCTTGCTTATACTGATCCGGTGCCCTCTTCTATTTGTTGATTAAATGAGGGAAAGACAGAGTGATGAATGAGAGCACAAAGACAAACAATCATGGTAGACATACCTGTAGCTCAGGGATAGGCAAAATGTGGCCCTCCAGCTGTTCAAAGCTACAAGTTCCATCATGCCTTTGCCTATGGGTGTCATGATGTGGCTGTCAGAGTCTTGCTATGCCTTATGGAACTTGTAGTTCTGCAACATTTGGAGGGCCACAGTTTACATATCCCTGCTATAGTTAAAGGAAACCAATGGTCACAGCACACATATTTATTTTATAAAATCAGTATTGCAGTAGCATTACAAACAAATGTTCTCTGGATTCCCTGCATACTTCTCCATTCTTTTGGTTTACTTAGGGACTACATATCCCATGGTACTTTGCTTCCTGAAAGCAGTGATTCCTGTACTGGCTCCACCACCTGAAACTCCTCCTCTCAGCACCTCAGTAGTTTACAAGGCAGAAATGTGTGACTAAGCAGTGCCTACTCACAGGGCATAATGAATACGTTACAGAGTTAAATTAAATGTGAGGAGATTTTCACAAAGTAAATCGACACCTTTTAAGAATGTTCAGAGTTATATGAGTAGGCTAGAAATGACTGAAATACAATGTGGAAATGAATATAAGGTTTTACATTTTGACCTTAGAAACACTTTAACACCGTGCAAAATCTTAAAAACAGAGGTAAATAGTAAAAGAAAAGGGGTAAAAGTAAAGATTTGTATAAAAGTAAAAAAAAAGAAAAACATAAAAAATTGAATACAGAGCAATTATTGTGATTTATAATAAGATTGTGATTAGGCTGAATTTATTTCTGAATTATTCCTTCAGGGAATAATGCTTAAAATGTGCCCATTAAATTTTAATTCATAAAATTTATTTATCTCAGTTCCCAATTACTTAGGTTTTTTCTCTCTATTTTTTGTTTTTGTTTTGTTTTGAGAATAAGTATAACATGCTGTGTTTTAGAGATCACAAGGGGCTCTTTGGATATAATTATTTTGCGCTCTAGGTAAACTAGGCATCAGAAATGCTCAGCTGAGACAAAACTACATGTAGCTACAGTGTAGGTTGTTGTAAAATAGACTCGGGTGATGTTTACTGGGATGTCAGGTTTCCTTACTGAGCACTTTTCGCTATGTGAATCTTACCTATCACCTCTAGTGTTACCATTATCATTGGCTTTATTGCTTAATTGCTCAACCTCTACACCTGTTTTTAAAGTTACACAATCCGTTTTTTAAGCCATTGCTTAAAATTTTAATGTGCTTTAGAGGTACAGAGAGAGCTTTAGGGTAATCAGCAGTTACAGGTCATTGTACCTATGTACACTGCAGGCCTTCAGCTCCCAATGCAACTTCATAAAAAATGCCTTAATACAGTACAAAGTAGAAGGACACACTGAATGCATTTGGAGGATGCAGAATTTTACTGCAGACCAAGAGAGACTTATTAACTGTTAAAGTGTAAGCCAAGACGTTTAGTTTTGGATAGAGCAGGGAATGATAGAACTCCTGTCAGTTTTTTCACTGCTATCCCGTTCTATCAACTTCCTCTCCTGCTGTCAAGTGGGAAAATCTGCAACAGGGTAATGGATAAAAACATAATTCTGACAGGGCCTTGCCTTTCCCTGTTCTACTAAAGGATACACTTTTTATTCTATTATATTGAGCTCTACTCACTACCTGTCTGGTATGGGCAGCACTTCTGCCTCGCAGCACTGGGGTCTTCAGCTTCAATCCCAGCCAGGACACTATCTGCATGGAGATGGATGTTCCCCCTGTGCTTGTGTGGCTTTCCTTCTACACTCAAAAGGCATACTGGTATGATCACCCTTTGATAAAGTCAGGAAGTGATGACACGTTAGGGGCGTGGCCACATGACGTACCAGTGGATTGATCAGGTGAACAGTGGTGAACAGCGGTGTCTCTCAGGCTGTCCAGGATATCATCACAGACAACACCAGAACCCATGTGAGCACCCCAATCCCCTTCCATATGCTACTATGTGCTTTACAAGATATGTAACTGTACAGGCAATATTAGAGGATAATTGATTTTAATAAAGGGTATAAACGTTATTACACTGGTGGGGCCCTTTTTTTCTCTTTCATATATGAGCAAGAGAGGATTGCCTAATCAAAGGAGTGTCGGTGTTACCCTTGTCCTGATTGCCACAGTGGGATATCTATGCGCAGATGGCCTTTTCCATGAGAATGGAAGGCAAATAGCTGGGGTGAGATGCTGGGCTGAGGGGCATGCAGCACGGAGGTGGTGGATCTGTCTGGTGTCTCTTTAATCAGCACACATCGGGATTTCATCTGGTCATCCTATTATCGCTATTCTTTAATGATCTGTGAACACTGCACTAGTGAATGAGAACTGTTTATATTATATGTAATTTTTCACCCATTGGAGTGACACACAGTGGAAATGGACTATTTTTCACTTGTTTATTATGGTTTAATGATTTTTCACAGTGGAAGTTACTTTTGCTGGTCATTTTACTCTTGATTAATTTCACAGTGTTTGAACGCACACACATATTTATATTTTTTTTTTTGCGTGGCCAGTGGGATATTTTACTATTGTATAATGGTATGTTACCTGGCTCTTGTCTTAATTGGTCCTAGTAAGTGTGAAAGTGAGGTAGGGACCTTAGATTGTGGGTTCCTTGAGGGCAGGGACTGATGTGAATGCAGAGTATGTAAAGCTCTGCCTAAATTTCTGGTGCTATATATATACCTATAATTAAAAGAAAAAAATGTTAGCAGGACAGATAGAAAAGATAAATATCTCTAAATATCTCTAGTGGAGACCTAGATAGCAGTAGAAAACCTATATACACACAAATAAATCATATATTTAAATCTATCTATCTATTTAAGGTACTTATATAGCGCCATCAATTTATGCAGTGCTTTACATTAACATTGTACATTCACATCAGTCCCTACCCACAAGGAGCTTACAATCTAAGGTATCTAGCTCACATTCATACACACAGATACTAAAGCTAATTTAGACAGGAGCAAATTAACCTACCAGCATGTCTTTGGAGTGTGGGAGGAATCCCACGCAGGCACAGGGAGAACATGCAAACTCCAGGCAGGTAGAGTGTCATGGTTGGGATTCAAACCAGCGACCCTCTTGCTGCTAGGTAAGAGTGCTAACCACTACACCACTGTGCCGCCTATCCATCCATCCATCTATCCATCCATCCATCCATCCATCCATCCATCCATCCATCCATCCATCTATCTATCTATCTATCTATCTATCTATCTATCTATCTATCTATCTATCTATCTATCTATCTATCTATCTATCTATCTATCTATCTATCTGAGATTTCAAATAATCTCTTTATTTATTTATTCTCCCTGTCATCAGCTTAAGAAATTGCAGGTAAAAGCACAGAAAATCAAGTATTTGAAGGCTTATTTGATGTGTTTTTCCTTTCCATTAATAATTTTTTTACTCCATTTGGAACGTTTCTTTGAATTTGCTAGGAAATTTTATTGGTCAAGCCCTTCTGGGAGTGTCTAATTACTACCTGTGCTGGCTTAATTTCTGTGCCGCTTAATCCAGTTCCCTACATAATCTTTTGTGTATCTGCCAGAGGAGGAGCGAAGGTGAATAGTATAGAGCAGTGACGGCGAACCTTGGCACCCCAGATGTTTTGGAACTACATTTCCCATGATGCTCAACTACACTGCAGAGTGCATGAGCATCATGGGAAATGTAGTTCCAAAACATCTGGGGTGCCAAGGTTCACCATCACTGGTATAGCGTGTCACTTGAGCTACAGATTTCAGTCTGCAGGGGCTGTTGACATCACATCTAAAATGGTCTTTTGGATGTCTATACAAGGGTAGGCATTTACAGAAAAATAACCTTCACAAAAATATGTTATGCTCACATATAATCTTACCCTTTTCACACCGGCGCCTCCAGGCCCTTTAAAGGTTTATGACACCAGGAGGCGGGATGGGGGTTAAGAGCACATAACCGCCGTGATTGGCGTTCACATAATCCGAAAACTCCCGATCGCAAGGAGCGATTGGGAGCTTTCGGTTAGGCGCCGTAACTGTGTCAGGAGCGTACAGTGCGAGAGCTCTAAGTACAGCTGTTTGGGCAGAAATTCACGCAATATGCAGCCCCTCGGTGCCACCACCAGGCTCGGAGAGGCTGCATATTTGTGTGCAGACAGCGTCAAGGGGTTAGAAGAAGGTTGTTATTAAAATTAATGAACTGACAACTGGATTTCTTTGGGGATTCCTTAATGACACCTCCCTGCCTCAAGCCAACAAATGGGCAATGAATGAGCAGCAAAATACTAATGAGAACAGATCTATGTCTGATTGTTTCTGGTCAGCAAATTTGCATGTAGCAAACCCGATTGGCTCCCAGTCCTGTCTCTCCTTCACTAAATCTGATACCAATTCAAATTCAGGTACTTACACAAGTTGCCTTTAAAAAATAATGCAACTATTTAAAATATAACTATAATATTTGTATTTTTTATATCTGCCTGGTGTTCAGCTATACGCTGTGTCCAACTGGATGAAGTAGGAACAATAAAATAAGGTCACATTTTAAACATTTTTTTGGTTCTTTATCCCTCTGATTGCTGAACATTATAATTCTTACTGATTTCTCTTTTTCACATTTTTCTACATGTTCTGTTCCTGGAGAAACAAAACATGCCTCTTTTCTACATTCTCCACACCATTGCATTGAATGTTTTGTTTGCAACTTTTGTCTACTAATTGAGTTATTCTGCATTAAATTGAGTAGATACACCCAGATGTCTATTAATAATTATCATTAGGTACATTTCACTGACTATTTAATGGATAGTAGCAAAGAAATAAAAATTAAAGTGCAACATAAATATATATATATATATACTGGCTGTAGGTATTTCACAGACTACCCAAAAATAAAGGATGATCTTCCATAAAAAAAAAAGAAGCATACATTCGACATTACAGTGGGGACCATATTTTAGTTTTTTTTTTTTTAAGTTTACAGTATAAAAGAATTTAATAATTGTTTTATGCTCTGGACTAGCCTGTTTATTTTGAAGCTTTATGGTTAGTTTGTATAGGTTCGAATATGTTCTGGTAGACAATTCCAAAAAGACAAAATCCCAACTGGGTGCTGGAGGTGTAGGTAAGTCGTAAATGTGTTACTTTTTAAGTTATCAATATACCTGTAGACCTATTTTAGAGGTAGTAATTATTCACTGGGTACTCCAACTCGCTATACTTCTGAGCCCTATTGTTTATGACATATATGATTTTTAATAGTAGAAGTATACAGTATATTAGAAAGAAAATTGGGTCACTGTGGCAAGAAGTTTGCTATCATACATTATTAGCTGACATTAAAATGGAATGTCTCCTGTTTGCTCAACCATCCAATAGATGGAATTAGCCCCTTACCTCTTTGTTTGACCAGTGGGCTGCATGTATGCTTCAAATGTATCTACAATTACTTATTTTCAGTACACAGACTGGCAGGCATCTCAAGGCCTCTCTAACCAACTCACTGGGCATACTAACATTTTAGCTACTTTACTTACATTAGCTCACTCACAGTTGCAGGCATCTATCATCTCCATGTTCAACAAGTGTTTTCTTTGGGGGCCGACCACCCCCACTATCCTAGGATATTTTCAATACGGACACAGCTTATTTTTTGTAAAATGTACTTATAATTATTCTGTAAGTCTAGGTCTTATTACTAACTAGCTAAGAGTCATCCAAACATCAGGTTAGTTTTCTCCCCCTGTCCCATGTGAGACAGCTAACCACTATGATGTTATTGACATTGCTTCTGTTACGCTACAAGTAGCCGTGTTTGTTTTTGGCCTTCGACTTACAGGATTGTAGAATGTTTTACTAATTAACATTGATAGTTATGCTATGAGACTGTTGTATATGTCTTCATTTCTACTTGAAAGCATAATGTTTAATGAAAATTTACAATAAAAATATACAGAAAGTAAAATGTATCTATTGTAAACATGTAAAATCATATATTCATTTACACATTGTATTTCAATTATTTCTAACCTACTCCTAGAGGATCATACAACTGCACCTCCAGTAATGTTGTGTACCTCATCCAATGCAAAAGATGTAGCAAAGGATCTTATGTAGGCGAAACAGGACAGAAGTTGCAAGCGAGGATGAATTTGCACAGACATACCATCAAGGAACATAAAGAAGATAGTTTCTGCACACCTGTGGGACATCATTTTTCACAACCGGACCACACTATAGAAGACCTCAATGTTTTAGTTCTTAAAGGGAATTTCAGAACTACCCAGGAAAGGAAAACGTTTGAATTAATAATGATACTTCTTTTTGACACAAAAAATAACGGCTTAAATTTAGATATGGGTTTCCTTACTCATTATCCTACAGTTTTACGACCCCCTCTGTGACTATCCCCCCCTGTCTTCAGCTCTCCCTCTGTCTTATCTCACTAACTATGCTAGTTTTATTACCATTGGCAGTAAAATTTGTTTATGTTTGTTTGGTTTTCTTTTTTTTTCCCTTTGGCTTAGAGATTTTGTGTTTTTTTTACCATTCTGCTAAACATTTTGTGAATCAGTACTGCTTGGATCTTGAAGAAGGGGACATAGCCTGAAAGCTTGTCCTGGAAAATTGTATGTTAGTGCAAATAAAAAAAGTATCACGGACAGTACTCAATTGTCTCTGTCGCAAGTGCACTAATACGGCTACAATGACCTCAAGCATAACCTACTCCTAATAATATGAAAATAATATGAAGGATCTTGAAGTCTGTAAACTTACATATTGAATTCAGTGAGATGTATTTGCTATTTACTATATCCTGTGAATAGGCACTGCTGTGTCATACATTTCACAGAGCATGCCTTCTGAACTATGGAGACGTAAAGAGGAGTTTCATGAGACAGAGTCAGTACAGAAATCACTGCCTGCTGGCATCAAGGTACCATGCGATATGTATTCCCTAAAAATTGAAAGTAAACAGCAGAGTAGACCCTGCAAAGTATGCAGGGAATCAAGTAAGTTCTGGAAAGAGACGGCCTGCAGACATGCAACACTCACTACATGAAAGGAGATTTTTCAAGCAAGCTTACGGGATCTTCAAAAATACCTATTGTTTGTAATGCTATTACAATGCTGATGTTAAAAAATGAAAGTGTATGCTGTGATCATAGAAATCAATAACACTTTGTTATTGAACCTTAGATGAATGTATAGCGGCTTTGTATGAAATACAAAAGAAAATAAATGAAAAAAAGCTTCTCGCCTTCTACAGTGTCAAAGTTTGAAGATCATGTATAATTTATCAAGATGAACTCCCCACTATGATGACGCCATAGTATTTTTGTGGAGTGAACTCTAAAGGGTTCAGTAAGCTCTAGTTACCACTTGTGTTTTCTACATTTCTATAAAGTGAATAAAAGTAATTTATTGAGGATATTTAGCGTTTGAAGTTATTTGAAGATCTCCATTACAGGGGCTTTATGTCAATCCCCTAAGACCTGAAAAGAGAGGACTGAGTCCCCATATAACATAGAGAGGAATACGGTAAAGCCCATGAAGTCCTACAATATAAAGGCTGCATGGACTGAAATAAAAAAATAAATAAACAATTTTAACATTTTATTTTAAATAAATGGTTATTAGAGTATCTAGTATCTGGTGATGTCATTTGTGAATGGTTATCACAGAATAATTACAAGGAAAAAAATAATAAATATAAGCAGAGGACTAAACACTGGCAAAATATTGCAATGTGTGATATAAACTAAATAGACAAGTAAGCAGCAGTGACTGAAAGTAGAACTGGATCATTAACAGAAAGAAAGCACATGAGCAATGTGCAGCATTGCAATGGAGAAAGGCTTTTTAATGTGATATGAAAGAACTGTATTTAGAATTAGAATGAACATTTTTTTGATAATTGGTAATCATTGGCGGACCCCATAAATAACAGAGGTAGTTAAGGGTACTGAGCGGTCACACTGACCTTGCACAAATATTTTCCATGTAAACAGGTGCTCAATAATAAATGGTGCAGGTCATTGCTATTAACACTATTAAAACATCCAATACATAAAGCAGCTTGACTCACTGAAATGTAATTATAAGAACTGCTGTGTTCTGTATTTGATCTGACTTTGGAGGGCCTCTTGCACAGTAAGCACAAAAGTGCTAAATGGAGACCTGCTGGTTAAAAATAACTGCTTAGAAAATAGGTCTGTCTCGCCAGGTGTACTAATGTGTGTGTTTGTCTATCAGAGTGTTTTTAATGCAAGGTTACACTTTGTCAGAAGCAAATTGCAGCTATTAACAATGGAACTAAGGTCATATTAAGAAATTAACATGTTTAGTTCTTCTTTGAGTGTTCCCTTTGTATGTTCTCTTTTTCTTGCATACTACATCAAGCAATTGATGGAATTTTGACAAAATTTGCCCTTCTGTGTTTTTGTATGCCTAGACAAAACTTTTTTATAGTATTTAGTTTAAATTTAGCATAGAAAGGCATAAAGTGGTGGTTTTTAAGCAAATCATTGATTGGTTCCACCACCCTTTATCCAAATTATGGGGGAAACTGGAAGACTGTATGAATCCCGCTGACCCCTGCACTCTCCCCTGGACTTCACCTGTATTTAGAAAGGGCCCTTAAATCTACATTGACCTTACCCGACAAACACTTATCATGTGGGATCATGCGCTATCCACTCTTATTTTGTCTAAATATTTTGGCCACTTGACTCCCTTTTTTGGCATCCCAGCATGTCCACTAGCTCTTTGAGCTACTGGTTTTGGCCTTTGGAGTAAACAGGACCACCAATGTCTCTCTCAAGTTCTTCAGTCAGACCCATCGTTAACTGTGACGTCTTCCCCTGAAGTTCCTGTACATAACCCTATGTAATGGTTACAGGAGCAACAATCCCTATCCTACATTCAATCTATTCCCTCTACCGGATATTCTTGCTCAACTGACTGCCTTTAAATCCTTCACACTGCTGCAAGATCCACCAACACACGTGGTGCCTGTTATACTCCATTCTCCAAGCTGGCGCCTACCCAGACCTCCCTTTATACACCTACATGTGGACTGCTCGGTCCATGTTCTACTACTCCTCTGAATTTCAGACCTACACCAAAGAAGGAACAGAGGAGCACAGTTTCGGTGCTCATGAGTGGGTGTCTCCCAGCAACTGGACAGTACATTTAATTAGGCTGTACCTGTACCTACCCCTGTACCTTGCTTCCTTTACCTGGCTTCCTGCTCCCCTTGTCACCTGTCCCTAGCCTGTCTTGCTCTTGTATGCTCCCTCCTTTTGTATATAGTTAGTTAGGTTAGGTTAGTTAGGTTAGTATACTGTCTCATTTGTATTTCACTGTCTTGTTGCTGGTCTACTGATGTTGGTATTGGAGTGTGTCTTTTGGCTCAATAAAGGTCTTTAAACCTTATTTGTCCTGATTCCTTAGTGCAGCCAACTGATCTAATCACCCTTGCCGGATGCCTGCATGTGGTATCCCTGACATAATACTGAAGCCCCTAATGATCAGATCGGTTGCACCTGGGAATTAGGAATTTTCAGGTTGATGCAAGATGCAGTCAGAGGAGTTGTTTTCACTGCTTGTAACAGAAGACAGGGAATATTGCCGCCAAATCTTGAAAGTGCACACTAGCGAGCAATTGTTGGAACAGTTTGAATTCATCTGTCTGGCGCACCAAAGCAGAGTTTTATTCAGAGAGATTTACCGAATTGTGTCAATTTTGTTTTTGAAATGATTGGCAATCTCCTGGGCAGTAAGAAAGTGGGTGGGTGGAGGCAGTGGGGGGGTGAAGAAAGAAATTAGGGTTAGACAAGAGTTAACGAGGTTTGGATGAGAGGGTTTTGATGAGAGTGGTGTAGTAGGTTTGTTTGGCAGAATCCAAACAGGGAAGACCGCTCTAGGTGAGGCTGGAATCAGGTGCCGGTCGGATCCGCAATCCAGGATAGCTTCATACAACAAAAGGAATGACCGCACTTCCGATAAGTTTCAAAAAAGGAGTGTCTTTATTCCACATCAATCGGCAAATACAGATACACACTGTGAGTGCAGGACAATCGGTGGACGCGTTTCACGACTGGATGTGTCGCTTATTCATCACCAAGTTCACTCTGGATGTGCATCGGCCATATATACACCCCATACATACAGCTGGCAACAATTGGAGTCATCAAACTAGTTGTTCCTCCCCTTGGTCAGCTGTTGGGAATCTATAGCTAGATTGCACAGACAGAGTGATCCCAACAAATCCAAACTTCAAAACACTTGTGCAAAAAACATTTTACATATATAAATGTCAATCAAAAATGAATATCCATAGTGGTAAGTGCTCAAGTAAAGAAAAATGGAAAAACATCAATAATAAAAACATATTCAGTGTATGTGATACGTTTATCATATATATATATAATAAAAAGAGAGTATATGTGTATATGAAGTATAAATAAAAAGAATATGTATTAAAGACCTTGTGAATGACCGTAAAATAAAAGTGAGATTAAAAAGGTATAAAGTGATAATAGTATGTTGTTGTAAATAATAATAATGATGATAATGTGACGTGTCACAAGAAAATTCTTGATGTCTAAAGAAGCCGTTTAACCGGCCAAGAAGAAACATATGTAGTGTATTAAAGAACGGAGCAATATAATTATAGAAAATATAAAAAAAATAT
This sequence comes from Pelophylax lessonae, assembly GCF_965119305.1. Taxonomy (NCBI): domain Eukaryota; kingdom Metazoa; phylum Chordata; class Amphibia; order Anura; family Ranidae; genus Pelophylax; species Pelophylax lessonae. The sequence goes on from NC_138768.1 coordinate 148,857,467, forward strand.
ATAAAAAATATATAGAAAGCTCCAATCAGTGATTTCTACCCAACAATCATAGATAGAACAATGCAGTGATATATCTTTGATGAAAAATTATATATAAATTCCCGCTTCGATATCTATAGGATACATTTTCTATAAAACATTTACAAATGGTGAAACACTAATAAAACTTGTATAAGAAAAAATCACATGTGTGTGAATCATATATAAAAAATTATTATTTCCATATATCAATGGATATACATGATTCACAATAAAGAGTATGACATGTATAAAATATAATACGATGCATAGTGACATAGTTTATATTCTTCTTTGCAGGGGCGTAACTACAGGGGTTGCAGGGGTTGCAATCGCAACCGGGCCCCATGCTCAAGGGGGCCCATGTGGCTCCCCTGTACACCTGAATAGGAGGGGCGGCAGGGGCAGCATGTAGAGAAATCACTGTCCTCCTTTTTCCTTCTGTAGCTGCAGGAGGAAAATGAAGGAGATTGGTTCCTCTGTATGCTGCCCCCACCACTCCTCCTATCCAGTTCACTTGTGTTCTGCTGTCTCTGGGCCCTGTGTGTTCCCCTGCCCCCCCCCCCCCCCCACCGTGCTCCCCTCCCTCTCCTGCCGGCTGCTACAGGGGATATATCACAATAGAGAACCAGGAAGGGGTCGGTAAATATGTAATTTACCAGCTCCTTCCTTTTCTGAATGGACAGAGTCATAGTCAGTGAAATTGTAAAAAAAATTAAATCAAATTATAAAAAATAATACAATTAAAATACCAAAAAATAAAAACTACCGACACCAGTGGGTGAACTTCCAGGATCGCAAAGGTCACACTTGCGACAGGGCCCTGGCATTCCACCACCGTGGGGAGGCCCCAAGATGGCAGGAAGGGGACCCACTGCAGAACTTGTGAAAGGGTCCCGCTGCGGGACCGTAATAAAGGGCCCCGCAATGAGAGTAAAGGGCCCCAGGGCACCATGGGTCCAGGGGGCCCTTCATGGTTTCTTGCACCGGGGCCCTGAAGGTTCTAGTTACGCCTCTGCTTCTTTGGTTGTGTAAACAGCGATAAATAACAATCAATGTAGACACATTGTGGCAACCTGTTGCTGTTTTGAAGAATGTTGCAAATGTCAGTGTGCATCTCCTTTTTCATAGGCAAAATTTCTCATCTGGTGTTAAAAACCACAAACCTCTATTTGGAAGAAAGTTTTACAAAAAAGACGACCAAAAAGAGGGAGGGGGGATTGTTGGGGAAAAGAAAAAACGAAATACAAAACAAGGAAAATCGGATATAGATAGCTATATGTCAGTAGGCTAGATTGGCTAAAATTAGCTCTCCATTTTAATTAATCAGCCATATTTATAGGAGACCCGATATGTTAAAATCGGCCAGTCTATGGGTAAATGTGGGAGTTTATCTCATCTAAATTGGTCTAAGCACTCAAAAATATTTTGATTATTGTGTTATTTAGTTTTTATTACTATTATAATCTATTTTGTCGCTATGAATGCTGACCTCATCCACAAATCCCAGAGGCAGGGGAAGGAAGATTTGGGAACGAACCTCCAATGTAGTGTAATAATTATGCATTATAGTACTAAAGATCTATGTCAATACAGATCTATGTCTATACAGATGACTCCAGCACTCTAGATAGAATATATCTGATATTCCATTGCTTACATGTGCACATCATGTGCAAGCATATAGAGTCCGGAGCCCTATCTGTAATTCTCACAGATCTTGAGAAAAACTTTTTTGGTGCCTTTTAAGCTCATATATGTATACATTCAGACTAAAATGAAAAATGATCTCAAATGTTTATTACAGGGAAAATATTCCTTTATATATTTTTACTGGATGTTTTATGAGTTTTATCAGAGTTTCATTTTATGAAGAATGGTCTCAAATGTTTATTACAGGGAAAATATTCCTTTATATATTTTTACTAGATGTTTTATGAGTTTTATCAAAGTAGGGAAATATTTATGATCATTTTTCTGGATCAATATTGTACTAGTATGAATACCAATATAACTAATAGATATTAACCACATAAAATCTATAATTAATAAACATCTACCCATTTTATATCTAGACCATGCATGTAATGATATTCTGGGAAAGGGTTTCAATATTGTGGCGAAAAGGGCGGCTACTTTGGGAAATGTATTGTCCCCTAGTATGTATCAAACTAAAAGGGCCCCCCCATCGCTAACATGGTTGCACTGTAGAGGAAACTAGAGATGTGGGGCACAGGATTGTGTCACCTGTCCCCATATTCTAAAAAGTCCCCATTTTCAATCCACCATTAGTGGCAGGATCTATAAAATAGACAAGTTTTTCAACTGCAATTCTGATTATATTATATATCTAATCACCTGCAAAAAGTGTTCGGCCCAATATGTGGGCAGAACAACTAGGAGACTCAAAGATAGATTTAGAGAACATCTAAGTGACATTCGTTGCTTCAAATCAACCAATGTCGCTCGTCACTTTAATGGCCTACATGAAGGAGATATTTCCCTGGTCATGGTTCAGGTCATTGAAAAAATCTCAAAACCCAAAAGAGGAGGAGATATTTTTCAGATACTTTGCAAACGCGAAGTTTTCTGGATATTTAAACTCCATACAAGATTACCCGAAGGTATGAACTTTGAGTGGGACGTGACACATTTTTATACCTAATATCTATTAGTTATATTGGTATTCATACTAGTATAATATTGATCCAGAAAAATGATCATAAATATTTCCCTACTTTGATAAAACTCATAAAACATCTAGTAAAAATATATAAAGGAATATTTTCCCTGTAATAAACATTTGAGACCATTCTTCATAAAATGAAACTCTGATAAAACTCATAAAACATCCAGTAAAAATATATAAAGGAATATTTTCCCTGTAATAAACATTTGAGATCATTTTTCATTTTAGTCTGAATGTATACATATATGAGCTTAAAAGGCACCAAAAAGGTTTTTCTCAAGATCTGTGAGAATTACAGATAGAGCTCCGGACTCTATATGCTTGCACATGATGTGCACATGTAAGCAATGGAATATCAGATATATTCTATCTAGAGTGCTGGAGTCATCTGTATAGACATAGATCTGTATTGACATAGATCTTTAGTACTATAATGCATAATTATTACACTACATTGGAGGTTCGTTCCCAAATCTTCCTTCCCCTGCCTCTGGGATTTGTGGATGAGGTCAGCATTCATAGCGACAAAATAGATTATAATAGTAATAAAAACTAAATAACACAATAATCAAAATATTTTTGAGTGCTTAGACCAATTTAGATGAGATAAACTCCCACATTTACCCATAGACTGGCCGATTTTAACATATCGGGTCTCCTATAAATATGGCTGATTAATTAAAATGGAGAGCTAATTTTAGCCAATCTAGCCTACTGACATATAGCTATCTATACCCGATTTTCCTTGTTTTGTATTTCGTTTTTTCTTTTCCCCAACAATCCCCCCTCCCTCTTTTTGGTCGTCTTTTTTGTAAAACTTTCTTCCAAATAGAGGTTTGTGGTTTTAACACCAGATGAGAAATTTTGCCTATGAAAAAGGAGATGCACACTGACATTTGCAACATTCTTCAAAACAGCAACAGGTTGCCACAATGTGTCTACATTGATTGTTATTTATCGCTGTTTACACAACCAAAGAAGAATATAAACTATGTCACTATGCATCGTATTATATTTTATACATGTCATACTCTTTATTGTGAATCATGTATATCCATTGATATATGGAAATAATAATTTTTTATATATGATTCACACACATGTGATTTTTTCTTATACAAGTTTTATTAGTGTTTCACCATTTGTAAATGTTTTATAGAAAATGTATCCTATAGATATCGAAGCGGCAATTTATATATAATTTTTCATCAAAGATATATCACTGCATTGTTCTATCTATGATTGTTGGGTAGAAATCACTGATTGGAGCTTTCTATATATTTTTTATATATTTTTTTTATATTTTATAATTATATTGCTCCGTTCTTTAATACACTACATATGTTTCTTCTTGGCCGGTTAAACGGCTTCTTTAGACATCAAGAATTTTCTTGTGACACGTCACATTATCATCATTATTATTATTTACAACAACATACTATTATCACTTTATACCTTTTTAATTTCACTTTTATTTTACGGTCATTCACAAGGTCTTTAATACATATTCTTTTTATTTATACTTCATATACACATATACTCTCTTTTTATTATATATATATGATAAACGTATCACATACACTGAATATGTTTTTATTATTGATGTTTTTCCATTTTTCTTTACTTGAGCACTTACCACTATGGATATTCATTTTTGATTGACATTTATATATGTAAAATGTTTTTTGCACAAGTGTTTTGAAGTTTGGATTTGTTGGGATCACTCTGTCTGTGCAATCTAGCTATAGATTCCCAACAGCTGACCAAGGGGAGGAACAACTAGTTTGATGACTCCAATTGTTGCCAGCTGTATGTATGGGGTGTATATATGGCCGATGCACATCCAGAGTGAACTTGGTGATGAATAAGCGACACATCCAGTCGTGAAACGCGTCCACCGATTGTCCTGCACTCACAGTGTGTATCTGTATTTGCCGATTGATGTGGAATAAAGACACTCCTTTTTTGAAACTTATCGGAAGTGCGGTCATTCCTTTTGTTGTATGTAGTAGGTTTGTTTAGCAGTGTGGAGGCAAGAATTGTATTTAAGAAGGGCAGAATTGTAGAGGGTGAAATCTTGTAGGGATTTCGTTTTACGCCATGCTCACTCAAGAGCATAGCTGCATCTCTTAGGACTTCTGGTGTCATCTGTTTTCCAGGGTTGCAGCAGATTAGGCCTGGTTCTGCATGTAGAGAGAGGAGCGAGTATGTCCAGGGAGGATGACATTATGTTGTTGTAGACAGAAATGAGCAGGTCTGGACAGGAAAGTGGTGCGATTTTATCATTAAGGCAGTCAGTAGCAGAATGAAGAAGGGAAGGGTTGAGGTGGCAGAGGTTCCGGCAGGTAACTGCAGGTTGGCGGCATGGAAGGAAGGTGACAGGGAGAGTGTGAAAATTATATGTTTGTGATTGGAGAGAGGAAAAGGGGTTTTAGAGAGGTTGCAGGGAGTGCTGAGGTAGGAGGTCGAGAGTGTTGCCATCAGAGTGGGTGGTGATTCGTGTTCATTGTTTTAGGTTAAAAGAGGAGGGTAAGTTATGTAGTTGAGAAATGGATGGGGTGTTAACATTGATTGGAAGTCACCAAGGATGATGGCGGGTACTTCAGTGGAGAGAAAGTAGGGTAGGTATGCGGAGAAGTCATCAAAAAAGCATGACACTGGGCCAGGAGGGCAATAAATGACTGCAATCCTCAGACAAACAAATGTGTTTCCTAATGCACTAATTGAATTCCTTGTGTAAAAGGTGCTCTTTCCCCCAACGTCTTATGTTACTGGTACATTTGCTATTAGTACAGGCTTTGGGGATATAAACCTAATGCTAACTTACACTAAACAATGTACAGTTTTACAGACTTCTGATAATGTTCTTATACTGGAGTTTTCATGTTACTTGTACCCCCAATCTTTGCACTTAAAGTGGTTGCAAACTCTCCATGATGAATTTCCCCTATATAAATCTCTAATAAACACTTTACTAATCACTTTGAGTAAAATCATTCTAACCTACTCCTGTGTCTTTTTTTTTATTATATGCCTTGGATCTGTCATTTCCGCTCTCTACGGCACTGCACCTAGATACCACGAGATTTCCCAATCACAAGTTCCTAATACACCCAATGTGACTCGCAACTTTACAGGGGGTATAAATATAGGCCTCACAGTACAACACACAGGAGCGGAGAGCGGACATGGTTGCCATAGTAAGAACCAAGAAAACAAGGCTTGACTAAGCAATTACTGCACAGCCGGGACTAGAAGAAAGGGCGGAAGTAGAGTGCACTGTGGACTCAGAAGACATTAGCTGAAATGGCGCTGGCTTCTCCCAGAAAGAAGATTTTACAAAACACTAGAAAATAAGTAAGAGACATATGAAGGGGCTTAACATTATTGCAGAATGTTTTTTTTTTTAAAGCTTTACTGTACTGCCTTTATTAGGAAGGAGCTTTTTACTTCAGCTTTAAAATTCAATAAAATACGACTTAACAAAAAAAAAAAAGATTCAGGAAATGAGAGTAAAGCTGGCCATAGATAGATTGAATATTGGCAGGTTCAGCAAGGACCAGATGAAATTTGATCCATCTATCGATCAACACCAGTTCAACCAGCCTGTCAGATTTGTTGTATGCAATCACTGCTATAGCTACTAGAACCGATCATTGCATTCTGTATTGTATCTGAAAATTGAATGTCATTTCAAGTTTTCCCCATGGTAAAAAATTTAGGAAAGGCTGGTGTAGACACTTGCTCTACTCAGCATATTACAGTTGAATACGTCTGAACTAATAAATCAGTAAAGATATAATGGGGAGGAAGGATACAGATGCAAAGCACAAGAGGAAGTCAAGTGCTGAACTGCAATTTAGCTACCCTCCCACTACAGAATGAATCATGTTCTTATACATGTCTACTTCCAGGATTATTTGTCAATGATGGATATATTGGTATTTTACATATTACTGTTGATATTGTGTGAAGATACTACAAACTTAAAAAAAAATAAAATAAAAAAAAATAATATATATATATATATATATATATATATATATATATATATATACATATTGTAAAAAATCTTTTTTTTTTAAATAGATCATTAAAAAAAGGTGAGCAATTTTCTGTCTGTATGGGTTTGTTAAAGCTGTAATTATTCAGTAAGCATACAGATTTAAAAGCATACAGCCTTTAAATGGATGAATAATAAATCTGCATTGGAAGTGGAAGAATTAACAGCTGAGTAAAGTGTGAAGTTGACAAATTTGCTGGATGCTAACAGAAAACATTTCACAGCAAGCAAACACATAAATACATTTTATTCTTAAAGGAAACCTGCACAACAATAATATGGAGGCAGCCAACGTTAACCATACCCTATAAAAATGCCTGTTGTCATACTGACCTAAAAGCTTCAATACTTTCTGAAGCACAGACCTGAATAATTATGCAGATACAGAGTTCTGACCTTACTCTGATTTTTTAATCTGTATGTTTCATTGTTGCCAGGGAACTAGGGTTTATAGAAGGGGAATGTAAACCTTCCTATATAATCCTAATACAGCTTATCTTTAAAAATATAAAAACATTAATACTTTAAGTAGGCCTGCTCTGTGTTATAGGTGTGTTGATATCGGACATCTATGATCGCCCAGGAAGTTCCAAAGTAATTACTTCTGTATCCTTAATTTAAGGGTCCTTGAGGTGCTTGGTCAGTCAATTAAACCTAAGGCACTTGCTTCCTATCACCATAATTAATACAGTAAGTAGTAAATACACCCAGGTTTGCTTTAAAAATAAACAAATCACTTTATTATAATAAAAGACCAATTGTGACATTTCCATTAAAATAGATTTTTGTAATTTCTTAATAGGTTCCATAAAACATTGTACACTCTAGTAGTGTAAGGAGTCAAGTACTAAGGTCTAAATTATTATTTGACAAGCACTTCATTATGAATATACTCCACATACTGTAACCACCTTTATACCAGACACTTTAACCCTCTTCCTGCCCAAGCCAGTTTTCAACTTTTTAGCGCTGTCACACTGTAAATGAGAGCTACTCAAGCATGCAAAACTGTACCCACATATGATAACCATTGTCATATATACTGTACTATTGCTACAATTACAGCTATGTATCTTGACAATGTAGTTATTGTTATTCTTTTTTGAAAACCTAATAAAAATTATTGTTAAAAAAAAAAAACTGTACCCACATAAAATGTTTATCTTTTTAAAAAAAAAAAACAGATAGAGCTTTCTTTTGTTGATATTTAACCATTAGCATTTATTTTTTATTTTTATATATATACACTGTATATACTGTATATATTGTAACCGGGGTGGGGGAGCTTTGGAATGACCGTCAGCCAGTTTGGTTAAAGCAAAACAGTTTATTTGCTTTAATCACTGCTAAACAAAAAGACAACTTACTTCAGCTTTACAGCTTTTTACAACGTTACTTCAAGTAAATGAACAGTCCAAATCCTGGTATTGGAAATCAAACAGCAGACTCACCGCTAGTCTTCGGTCCCATACAGGGTTTAGGCTCCTCCAAAGTAAGGGTGCCAGGCAGGCCACACAGGGAGAGTTGGCAGCCCGTGTCTCAGTTTGTCTGAGAGCTTCCACTTGCTACATGGCTTGTGAGTCTCTCTCTTCCACTCACCTCCTTGAAACAGATGCTGATTTCCCTCTGCTGCCTTTCAAGCTTCCCTCACCTGGGATTTAACACCTTCAGGACCAAAGTCCTGGTAGTCAGAGTTTGAAGGCTCTTTGCCTCCAAGTCTCTTTGAACCTTCAAAATCCCAGGTCCCTAATCGGGCTGCCACCTCATCCCTTTAAAACTGAACACATATTAATTACACAGGTTCTGTGGCTGAATAAGGAGGTAATTAAACTCACTTGGTGCCTTATCTGCATTAAATTAGCCTCAGAACTTGTGTAGTTCATATGTGTTTGGGTTTAAAGGGATGAGGTGGCAACCCCAGTCCCTAATATAAATTTAGCAATTCAGAGAGTCTTTGAAGTAAGTCCTCTCTAGCCAAACTTAACCCAGGACACCTTACCCTGCATGGGTGAGAACCCCTGAGTACCACAACAGCTCTGCAACTGTCCCCCTAAAGGGACCACAACTCTAATATAAGGGGAATGTACCTGCCATCCAGGAAACATTCCCAGTGTCTGTAAATAATATATATATATATGTATATATGTATATATATATATATATATATATATATATATATATATATATATATGATTTTTGCACAGGTGTGCCTTGGGCTGGCCACAATAAAAAGACATTCTAAAATGTGCAGTTTTATCACACAGCACAATGCCACAGTTTTGAGGGAGCGTGCAATTGGCATGCTGACTGCAGGAATGTCCACCAGAGCTGTTGCCCGTGAATTGCATGTTCATTTCTCTACCATAAGCCGTCTCCAAAGGTGTTTCAGAGAATTTGGCAGTACATCCAACTGGCTTCACAACCGCAGACCACGTGTAACCACACCAGCCCAGGACCTCCACATCCAGCACCTTCAACTCTAAGATCATCTTGGTATGGGCAGGCGTATGTTATGGACAATGAATACAGGTGCATTTTATTGATGGCATTTTGAATGCACAGAGATACTGTGATGAGATCTTGAGGCCCATTGTTGTGCCATTCTTCCACCACAATCACATCATGTTGCAGCATGATAATGCACGGCCCCATGTTGAAAGGATCTGTACGCAATTACTGGAAGCTGAAAACATCCCAGTTATTGCATGGCCAGCATACTCACCGGACATGTCACCCATTGAGCATGTTTGGGATGCTCTGGGTCAGCATATACGACAATGTGCTCCAATGTCCTACCAATATCCAGCAACTTTGCACAGCCAATGAAGAGGAGTGGACCAACATTCCACAGGCCACAATCAACAACCTGATCAACTCTATGCAAAGGAGATGTGTTGCACTGCGTGAGGCAAATGGTGGTCACACCAGATATTTACTGGTTTTCAGACTCCCCCCCCCCTTGCACCTTTTAGAGTGGCCTTTATTCTGGCCAGCCTATGGCACACTTGTGCAATAATCATGCTGTCTAATAAGCATCTTGATATGCCACACCTGTGAGGTGGATGGATTTTCTTGGCAAAGGAGAAGTGCTCACTAACACAGATTTAGACAAATTTCTGAACAATATTTGAGTTCAGCTCATGAAAAATGGGGGCAAAAACAAAAAGGTTGCATTTATAATTTTGTTCAGTGTATATTTATGAAAAAAAAAATGTTTTTCTTAATTTAGTTTTTGTAATTTTTTTGCCCCAATTTTGGAATTTTGAAAAATGAAGAAATTAAATAAAAAAAATATATTTTTTTCACAACGCTATCGTTTTGACTAGTTGTTTTTCACACACAGCATTGGCATACTTTCAATTAACACGTTCTGTTATTCCTCCAGAGTATGGCGATTCCACATGCATGACACTTTTTCACAGCCTAGCCACATAGAAGAGCTCAAAATGACAGTGGAAACATCCACAAAATGACCAGATTTTTTAGAGTAAATATCCCAAAGTATTTCATAAGAGGCACAGTGAGTCTTTTGGAGACTTCATTTTTCTGACACAAATTTGTGGACAGAAGAAAATAAAAACTATTTTTTTCACACAAAGTTGGCAATCTAATAAGGAAGTTCTCACACCCAAATTATATTTACACCCAAATTAGAATTAGAATTACACCCAAAAACACACTCTACTACTCTTCCAGAGTTTGGCAATACCACATGTGTGAGACTTTTTCACTGTCTGAACTGATTATGTACCGGACACTGAATCATGTGTATCACACAAGTCAACCAATTGTATCAAAACCAATGTACTGTGATGGTTGCCTCTGTATCAGTGGTCATGGAATATAGCTTAGAGTAACATCACCTATAGCAGTCCCAGTTTCTATAGGTCACACAAGCCTAGCCTACTAGTAGGTGGCTGCCCTCAGAAATGCCATGTTCACTGGTAAGAAAGTATAGAAGGCTGAAGAAACAAAGAACAAAGGAGTTCATGTGGTTCTAAGAGAGCAGGTGTCTGCAAGGGATGGCTCTCACAGGAATGTAGTAAACGAGATGTGGAGATGGGTCAGTTCAGGAACAAACAGTCAGCAAACAGGCAAAGGATCAGTCCAGGCAGAAGGCAGAAATGTGGTCAGCAAACTGGCCAATGTTAGTTCAAGAAGTAGGCACTGGCAACACTGTACTGGTGTGGCGGTAATCAGGAACACTGTTGCTGGCTGCACTGGTCACGTGACAACGGGTAGTAGTATTGCAGCAATCACAAACACTGCTGCTGACTTACACTGATCAAAGAAGCAAAGGGATTTCCAGTCACTACTTACCAACCAGCCAGCAACCAGCCAAATTAACCTGTCTAACAGTATGCGTTAAAAACAGGGGTTTAGTTGCACGCATTTGCAAATACATGCGTAAGCTGCTGACTTACACTGGTCTGGTGACACTGGGGCTGGTGTGGAAATAATCAGAATGTGAATGCAAATGATTTGGCGGTAATATGGAATATTGTTGCTGGCATGCAATGATCTGGTGACACTGGGACGGGTGCGGCGGTGATCAGGGACACTGTAACTGGCATGGCTGTGATCTCGGATGATATGACTGGTTGACTGGTGTGCAGCGTTAATTAGGGGTAGTGTGAGTAGGTGACTGTGATTAGGGATACTGACTGGTATGGCAGTGATTGGGATACTGTTGTGTAGCACTGGTCTGGTGAAATTGTACTGTGACAGTGATCAGAGGCAATGTCTGGTAGCGCTGACATACACTGATAACACAGCAGCCAGCCATTGTACATGATCACCGCCACAGTCATACGATGTTCCCATAGTGGCAATGCACTTGCTCTGATGACAGTATGAAAAAAAAAAAAATATATATATATATATATATATATATTTTTTTGTTTGTTTTTACATATTGTCACAAGAGCAGTATAGTGTGACCATAGTGACACTGTGTCACTCTGGGGGGGGGGGGGGGGGTGACCAGGATTTGTATTTTTTTACACTATTATTGCTTATTACAATGAGGATCACTGTATAAGCAATACTTTACCATTCTTAATGCCATAACATGGTACAGGGCCGCTGTGATTGACCAATCAAAGACATCACAGTAGTACACAGAGTAGTAAGCAATTGCAATGGCAGCCATTGTTTAGTATTTTTCATGTGATCGCTGTAATTATTCACAGCGATCACATGCTACCAGGGCCAATGAAAGTGGCCCAGTGTAATTCACTGTGTCTGCACTAGAATGGGAGGACGCACCTGCTATTCAGTGCATTGGTGGGTAATATTCTGGGAATAAAAACCTTCCAATAACAAAGAATTTAAATCACTGCTTATACTATTCAAAGTTGTATGTATTATACTAAGAAAAAAATTGCTACATCCATAAAAATAAATATTTTTTTAGTAAACATTAAACAATTTAACATAGACATTTAGCCACGTTTGGGACTTGTTTAAAATCTAATATTTTCCACTAAGATAAAATATTGAATCACTTCTAGACAAGAATAATGTAATTGCATAATATTGAGATACAGAAATGTTTCATTTCCTCTTATTGCACTGTTCTTTTGCTAATGGGCTCATAGTCATGCACACTTGTAATTAGTAAAAAATTAAGGAGCCCTAAATGAGAGATCCACCTAAATGTTTTCTTCTTTTTCCCATTACCAAACAGAAATACATTTGCATTTGCTTTTTCATTACTTATTTATCACCTTCACTATAATCTTTTATATGGCAAATTTGGATTTGATTGTGTTGTACTAATGTTGTATTGATCAGTAGTTTGCAGAGACAGAAACGTCTGCATTAGAAAATGAAAAACAAAAGTGTGGAAGTACTTAGAGTGCCTCTTCATTTCTTCATTAATAAGTCATGAACCCAGTAATATTTTATTTCTGTTTGCAGGGCTGGTCTCACCATGAGTTTGTATAAGTGTACAGCATGTGTTTCTAGAAAGAAAGTACAACTGACACTTGTAAACACTAGGGGTGATTACTTTTGGTGCCTGGATGGTCATGTTCCATGCTTGAAAAAAGGATAACACCAATGTTGACTACTCAGGTTCTCCTGCAGCGTGACTAGACCGTGACCTTGCAACTGGATAAAGAGTAGGGATGAGATTTGGGCTCTCCATTACCTTAGACTCACAGGAAATACACATGTCCCCTGAAGTTTTATAAACATTGGCCATAACTTCACAGGAACAACCTATAATGTATTGCACACCCTTAGCTGTTGGTCGGATAAGTCACAAGAACCAATAATTTAAAGAAATGGGTTTCATTTCATCATTGGTACATGCTACCCATGGCAGTGGCTTCTTAAATAGAACTATAGGCAATTTTTTTTCTCCATTTTGGATAAAGTAAGGGAGAATTATAACCCCTGTCAGTCAGATTTTTTTTCACCATCTATGTCCCATTGAGAATATTTCCTTTTCCCTTCACTTCCTATCCCATAGCCAAACAGGAAGTGAAAAGAAATTCCTGCAAATAATGGGAATTCCTTGGGGACCCCAGGTCACCACAACTAGTGTCCCCATTGGAAGATTTTCTCTCTATTACTTTTCTTGCTGACAACCTAAAATTTGGGATTTTCTTTAACTTTCACTTTCAATGATAATGGTAAACAGGGCACATAGAGAGGGTGAATCTCCTTAGCAGGGGCACAGACAGCAATAAAAACTGACAGGTGTTTTAATCCCTCTCCACTCTACCCAAAACTAAAAAAAAAGTTTTGCTTTTAGTTATACTTTAGGCCTTTTTTGTTTAACAATAGCTTGCTTTTTAGCCCTACAAATGGCCATTAGAATAGGTTTCACATCTGACCATAGACCTCAATGAGGCTTGTGGCAAAGTTCAAACTTAGAAACTTTGAGCAAGATTCAAGATATTGTTTGGAAAACAAATTCACGCATGACACACACAAGTCATTAGAACGAAAGGAATTATGGATGGAAGCAAAAGAACACTCTTGCTCTCAGGGTTTGATGGAGAGTTGACAACGTCAGTGCCTGTGTGCCTGTGATATCACTATTGTTTAGCAGGACTAGAAGTAACCACACATTCCCACATAAGCAACTTCCAGCAACCATTACTTAAAGTCTTGCCAGTAATGTACAGTGTAATGCACCCCAGGTGTCTATTATTGATAATCAGAGAGTCAATGAAGGGTGATTCAATAGCCTACACCACCACCACATGAAAAACAATGATCATAAGCGCATTCAGTGATGTTAGAAGTACCACATCATCTTATTGTTGTTTCCTCAATTCCAAGCAGTAGACAGGCAGGATTATTCAGTAAGCGGAGAGATGGTTCAGATGAGCGGAAAAATCTTCCACTGACTTAAATATTCATATGACGATCATCAGTGAAACTACTCCATGACGTCATCAACTGCAATCAACAGGTGGCCTGGAGCATGACTTTTCTTTTCCTTTTTGGTCATACTCCAGGCCACCTGTTGATTGCAGTTGATTAGGTCATGGAGTAGTTGGTGGTGTCGGCTATTGAATCACCCTTCATTGACTCTTTTCCACTTAGAGGTGGAAGATTTCCTGTCTGGACAAGCAATTGCTGGACTTTTATTTGAAGCGCTGCATTTTATATCTATTTGTCTTTATTACCAACCCGTAATTTGTGCCAGCTGCTGTTTTTAATTTGTTTATTGGAGGCGTGGTTTCTTTGTTTCATTTTATTATAGATAATCCCCTGGATGGAAATATGTAGCCTCCCATGGGAAGAACCTTAAAGTACAATTGTAATACCCAGGACACTGGACCTGCATTATCATTACTACACTTGATCTCCAGTAGGAAATGAAAATTAGCACCATGTCCACAAGCCTCATGTTATAAATTATAGCACAGTGGGCACGAAGCAACATTTCAGATCACAGTATTTTCTGGAAAATATTTTCAGAGTTTTGTATTAAAATATTGATTACCCAGTAAAAACCTGTGTTTATTAATATTTTTTATATCATCAATTTTGTTTCATCATGTATTTTACTGTATTGTTACTTTACTTGTATTTATTGTTGACATTCATGTTGTTCAACAACATGCATGTACTGATGTTATCATTGCTTTGCCATTGCTGTACATCCATGTATAATCCATACCCTTCAATGCTGTTCTTCACATGTTTTGCCATTATCATCATCCATCACCTTGGATACGAGTACAATAAAACGTGATTTACCATGATCTGTTTTGTTTATTATGGTTGCACAATTATCAGTCACATAGGGCCACACATCTCATATAAAGTCCCAAACTTAAATATGTTTTTTATCGTGCGATAATAGGGATGGAGGCACATGTCTTTGTGTTGCCTCATATAAAGTCCCAACCCCCTCTTTTTTCTTTGTGTTTATTAATAGAACTAAACTTAAATCTGAACACCAGCTGAATGCCCTGTGCCTGCTAATTGGACAATCAGTAGTAGTAACACATTCATACATCGTCAACTATAGACTGATAGATAGAGGGACTCTTAGCTTTTAATCTAGTTTGATCAATATGAACTCCAAAGAACATACATAACTTAATGAATACAAAACATGTGATGATGTCATTCACAGAACATTGTCATAACAGTAAGTTAACATAATTCAAAACATAAATGCTAAGAACCGGTTCACACTGAGACGATCCGACTTTGGGGGGCGACCTGTGAAGTCGCGTGCACCGCTGTGCACCGCAACTTCGGCGCGACTTGCAGAGACTTCACATAATGGAAGTCTATGCAAGTCGCTCCCAGGTCGCCCCAAAGTCGTACAGGACCCTTTTTCTAAGTAGGAGCGACTTGTGTAGTTCCTATTAGAACGGGTCCTGTACTACTCAATGGACCGCGACCTACCGCGACTTGTCAGGCTTGTCAGGCATCCTAATATCTCACACAGACATTGGGATTGAGCAAGCCTGCAAATCCAAGAAATGAGGTAGGGTAGTGGCGCATGCGCAGTGGCATACTGGGCATCAGCGCCTAGGCCGGTGTCATCACATGGCGGCTGGGTGGGAGGTACAAAAGACTGATGTCTCCAGTGGCCATCTTGTCGGAGCCGCGTGGGTTGCCTGAGCTTGCACCATGTCCAGCTATTTTGCTAAGATCCTTAATTTTTATTTCTTTTTAGAGATGTACCAGGTATGGGTCTGTTCATTTACCTTTTTTTTCTCTATTTCTCTATGGATCCATGTGTTATGAAGTTGTGTAAAAATCTTTTGCCTATGTTTTTGGATAGACAGACATTTGGGGTAATGTTTTTCGTTTGTTAATAAATAAAAAACTTCAGTAGTGATTAAATACCACCAAAAGAAAGCTCTATCTGTCTCAAAAATGATACAAATGTAATATGGGTACAGTGTTGCAAGATCACACAATTGTCATTCAAAATGCGACAGTGCTAAAGGCTGAACATTGGCCTAGGCAGGAAGAGGGTGAAAGTGCCCAGTAGGCAAGTGGTTAAAGTGGACCTATCAGTTACTTTACAAATCTACATGAGTTCATTCTGACATGTCACAATATAAACCAACAGCAAACATTAAAAAAAAAAAACATTTTTAATTATTATTAAAAATCAAATTGCAGCTTGCCTTTTGGGGAAGAAAATAGATAAAAGTATTGTCAAGAGGAGTATTATGATACCTTTAAAGCTGAAATACAGGAACTCATTCACTTCCTAAAATGTGCTGACATACTATGAGTTAAGTCCAACGAGGTCCATGCCATCTCTTGGACTTCTCTTTAATTTACATCTGACAGTTTTTTGGAGCTCTGAAGGTACAGCTATCACTATACTTCTGGGGCTTTGACAGGAGAGACACGGGGAATGATTTGCTAAAACTAGAAAGTGCAAAATCAGGTGCAGATGTGCATGATAGTCAATCAGCTTCCAACTTCAGCTTATTCAGTTAAGTTCTAAAAAAAAACTAGAAGCCTATTGGTTTCTTTGCAGATGTGCACCAGATTTTGCTCTCTCTGGTTTTAATAAATAGACCCCACTGTCTTCTCACATGATCTCATCCCGCCCCTCTCCTGTTCATTCGCAGAAGACTTTGTATTTTTTGAATGAGTTCATATAATGCAGAGCACTCTGTGATTGGGCAGGAGGAGGGGAGGGGTGGGCACAGAGTCTGCTGCTGCAGGAGCTGAGTTCAGAACGTACAGCATTGGAGAACCAAAAGTATAGTGATTGCTGTACTCCCAATGCTCAGTAAAAATAAAAATTGAATAAATAAAAGATCTACATGCATGAGGTGGCATGCATCTTGTTGGACGTATCTCCTAGTAATCCAGAACAATTTTCAAAGTGGCTAAAGTGGAGTTCAACTTTAAGAGGTATTAAGTAAACCTGTTATATTAAAATAAAAAAAGGTGACATGCATGCACATAACATAAACAGGCCCCTCTACAATAAAACATTACAAAAAACAAACTCAGTAAAGAAAGAAAAACACATAAGAGTACCTTCAATTTTTTTATTTGTCAATCAAATCAGCGAAAATGTTTCCCACCTGTTCCACAGGATTTTTTTTTTTTTTTAAACATAGGCTGTTTAAATAGACTTTGTGCTGTCTGTAACTACAAATTTTCCTGAGATCACACAATCTGTTCATGCTGTTAGCAAATGTTTTGGAAATTCGCAATGTGAGCCTTAAATAATAAAATATCAGTAACTGCTTAGCCTACATTTAGATTTAATTGGCTGGCACCAATATTCCTGTGTTTTCTTAAAAGAGCTCTAATGCCTGCCATTTAAAAGCCCATTTACAAAATCATAGCAAATAGGTCTAATTACAATAAGTAATATGCACCTAATAAAAATGGATAAGAATATAACATAAGTTACATAAGTCTTTTCTCTTCAATCAGAAACTCTAATTTTTAATCATGCCCTTAATGCTTACTTTCCATCTGTGATAAGAAGTTGGCATGCTATTATTCACACCACTGCAGGATATAACATGAATTAAAATACATTTTAACTGAAGGAATAAGAAAGAAAAAGTCTCTTACCCATACAGGAACAGAGGTAGCAACAGTAGCTATGACAATCGCCTCTGGAATTGGCAGGAGGCTCAGCCCTACCACCCCTATCTGCAATATTACTTTGTAACCCTTCTCAAAAGCAATTTTCTCACTGCAAAAAGGCAAATTAATAAAAGCATCAGATTTGACAGCGTGTAATTTCCTTGCAAAATGCCAATGCCTACCATTTGGCCAGTCATGTGGTTAGAGCTGGGATCATGGGGATGCATTTGAGGAAATGTTTGCTTAAAATAATTATAAATTAATTATGAAGATCCTTAAATGCTACAATGATCCAAGTCCAATGATATTGCTACCCTTAATGTTGCTCACATTATACTTCTCTCAAAAGTTCCAATAATAATAAGAAAGCCAAAAGAGGCATCCTTAGACATTTTCTTGCTGCAATTGTTCATTTATCCCACATCATTGCTGATCTACACAGACTCCTACTTTACCAGAATGGGTGAAACTATATCACAAAGCATGCATGAAGTCACTTTTAACCTGGGTCGTGGATCAGGGGCGCTTATAAGGCAGTAAAATTGGTCCTGCTGTACTGGGCTCAAACCTCATCAGCTAAACAGGAGGGCCCAGCGCAACTGTATTGTTCGGATTTTTCTAAATTAATAAATAGCTTTAACTAGACCACACCCCCGCTCTTACTTGCTTACCAGGGCTTAAATTAAATTTCCCTGGGCCCTATTAGGTCAATAGAGGGGCCCGGGAGGTGGAAATTTTATTTTTCATTTTAGAGTTTAGGGGAGTCAGTGCCGCTGATTTGCTGCACCCCAGAGGGGTGGGTGAGGTGTAGGGGACCCCAAGTCCCACCTACACTTCACCTACCCACCTGGGGTGCATCAAATCAGCAGTACTGACTCCGCTACACCCTAAAATGAAAAAGCAAAATGATTTCCAACAACAGTGCTGTCGTGGATACTTCAGAACAGTACTCACAGGTGTGGGCCTCTTGCAGGCCTTTTAAACAATTCTCCGAAATTCAAAGACATAATTTAAGACTAAAATGATCCCACTGCATACAGTATCTCACAAAGGTGAGTACACCCCTCACATTTTTGTAAATATTTTATTATATATTTTCATGTGACAACACTGAATAAATGACACTTTGCTATAATGTAAAGTAGTCAGTGTACACCTTGTATAACAGTGTAAATTTGCTGCCCCCTCAAAATAACTCAACACACAGCCATTATTGTCTAAACTGCTGGCAACAAAAGTGAGTACACCCCTAAGTGACAATGTCCAAATTGGGCCCAATTAGCCATTTTCCTTCCCCGATGTCATGTGACTCGTTAGTGTAACAAAGTCTCAGGTGTGAATGGGGAACAGGTGTGTTAAGTTTGATGTTACCGCTCTCATTTTGTCATACTGGTCACTGGAAGTTCAACATGGCACCTCATGGCACAGAACTCTTTGAGGATCTGGAAAAAAAAGAATTGTTGCTCTACATAAAAGATGGCCAGGGCTATAAGAAGATTAGCAAGACCCTGAAACTGAGCTGGAACACGGTGGCCAAGACCATACAGTGGTTTAACAGGACAGGTTCCACTCAGAACAGGCCTCGCCATGGTCAACCAAAGAATTTGAGTGCATGTGTTCAGGGTCATAGCCAGAGGTTGTCTTTGGGAAATAGACGTCTAAGTGCTGGCAGCATTGCTGCAGAGGTTGAAGGGGTGGGGGGGTCAGCCTGTCAGTGCTCAGACTATACGCCGCACACTGCATCAAACTGGTCTGCATGGTTGTCGTCCCAGAAGAAAGCCTCTTCTAAAGATGATGCACAAGAAAGCCCACAAACAGTTCGCTGAAGACAAGCAGACTAGGGACATTGATTACTGGAACCATTTCCTGTGGTCTGAGGAAAACAAGATAAACATATTTGGTTTAGTTGGTGTCAAGCATGTGTGGCGGCAACCAGGGGAGGAGTACAAAGACAAGTGTGTCAAGCATGGTGGTGGGAGTGTCATGGTCTGGTACTGCATGAGTGCTGTCGGCATTGCGGAGCTACAGTTCATTGAGGGAACCATAAATGCCAACATGTACTGTGACATACTGAAGCAGAGCATGATCCCCTCCATCTGGAGACTGGGACCCAGGGCAGTATTCCAACATAATGACCCCAAACACACTTCCAAAACAATCACTGCTTTGCTAAAGAAGCTGAGGGTAAAGATGATGGACTGGCCAAGCATGTCTCTGGACCTAAACCCTATTGAGCATCTGTGGGGCATCCTCAAATGGGAGGTGAAGGAGCGCAAGGTCTTTAACATCCACCAGCTCCATGATGTCGTCATGGAGGAGTGGAAGAGGACTCCAGTGGCAACCTGTGAAGCTCTGGTGAGCGCCATGCCCAAGAGGGTTGAAGCAGTGCTGGAAAATAATGGTGGCCACAAAATATTGACACTTTGGGCCCAATTTGGACATGTTGCCAGCGGTTTAGACATTAATGACTGTGTGTTGAGTTATTTTGAGGGGACAACAAATATACACTGTTATACAAGCTGTACACTCAGTACTTTACATTGTAGCAAAGTGCCATTTTTTAGTGTTGTCACATGAAAAGATATGTACAGAAATGTGAGGGGTGTACTCACTTTTGTGACATACTGTATATTCTGTCCAGCTAATCCCTGTGGATCCCTATCTTCCTATAATCCCCTCTCCCGATTTTTTTTTATTTTTTTTTATTGACCTCCTTCTTCTGTTCCTCATATGCTGTCATCTCTCTCCTTCCTTTACCTTCGAGACTTTGACTTCCACCTTCTCTGTCCTTTCCCTTTTTTTCTGCAATGTCCTTACATATTTTTACCCCTACTCTTCCATTCATGTGAGTGAATGCCCATTTACATTATGTTCTCTTTTTTATATCAGAAGTCACCTATTTCTCAATTTTTCATCTATTACTGATTTCCATTGTAACTAATCATTCATTTCAAGTTGTATCTTGAACTATGTTTGTATTCACATGCCCTCTTGTATTTTCTGAAAATCTAATACAATTAGACCGAAATAAATGAATTATGAAAACTGAACTCAAGGTGAGTACTGTAGTATATACAGGGGGGAAAGATTAATCATGTACCTGATTGGTAAATCCTAAATACATAAAATACAACTTGATGTTACATTTATCAGTAATAACACCGGAGATGGTTGAGTATTTATTTAATTATTTATTTCTGATTGGTTGAACTAAATTTACTTTTTTCAACCCAACTATGTAAGAAATACCTTTATAGCTGCTGAAATATGGTAATTTTGCTGAACATCCCCAATTTACATATGTATACTGCAATAGTAAATGATATAGAGCATACATTTACAAAGGTCTAACCTATTAAGAAGTGTGAATGAAGTTAACCATTTCCATACCGCTGGACATCATATGACGCCCTGGGCTTTCAGAGAAGATATCTGAATGCTGCAAGCAGATATAAACACTGCTGTTTTTTCGGCTGGAAAGCTGAGATCGTTTTTTTCTTTTTGTTTTTAATCTCAGGCTTTTCAGCCTAGAAGAGAGATGTGGGGACTCCAGATATTGCTGCAAAGAGGACCTGTCATGCCCCATTTCTATTACAAGGGATGTTTACATTCCTTGGAATAGGAATAAAAGTGCTAAAAATAAAACATTTAAAAGGGAAAGTGTAAAAATAAAAATAAAAAATAAAATAAACATTAAAAAAAAAATTAAAGCGCCCCTGTCCCCTCCCGCTCGCACGCTGAAGTGAACACATACGTAGGTCACGCCCATATCTGTAGACAACCTTTAAACCACACATGTGAGGTATCGCCTCGAACGTTGGAGTGAGAGCAATAATTCTAGCACAAGACCTCCTCTGTAACTCTAAACTGGTAACCTGTAAAAAAATTTTAAAGCGTAGCCTATGAAGATTTTTAGATATCGACGTTTGGCGCCATTCCACGCGTGTGTGCAGTTTTAAAGCATTACCTGTTAAGTATCTATTTACTTGGCATAACATCATCTTTCACATTAAATAAAACAATTGGGCTAATCTTAATGTTTTTTTTATTTTTTTAATTCATGAAAGTGCTTTTGTTTTGTTTTTTTAAATTGTTTTTGAAAAAATTGCTGCGCAAATTCCGTGTAACAAAAAAAAATGTCAGTGACCACCGTTTTATTCCTATGGGTCTCTTCTATGTATATAATGCTTGTTTATTATGTATTCGGTCTGACCAGACTTCTGTGGTTGAGCATCCCATCCCCCACACACACCTGTACTCTATTGGTGTCCACTATCAAGTAGATATAGGAGGAGTCCCCTGTAGTGCATTAGCACACCTTCCCAGCAAGGAGTGTTGTCTCCAAGGGTAAGAGAGGCTGGATTCACCCCTTTTTTATGGATAGTGTAGGACCCACTGATAATGGGGTACTTTGACGCAGTGGTGGGCTTAAGCACGATATGGCCATATGGTGGGACTAAATCCCCATTTTTATTTATGGATTGTCTCCATATTTGATAGTCATTTCTTTTGCATGTGTGCGCTATTCTTTTTTAATATACATGTTGCTTGGTCCATAGCTGCACTGGCTTTAGATATACATGTTCAGGGTTTTCTCCCCCGATTTTTGCTTGTTTATTATATAATGCTTGGGGGCTCTGAGTAATTTTCTAGCAAAAAAATGATGATTTTTACATGTAGGAGAGGAGTGCCAGTATTGGCCCGGTATGGAAGTGGTTAAGAAAATGTCAGCTGGTGCTATGTTCTCTTTTTCATCCATTGAAATCCCCTGGTAAAAGAAAAAATGCATTTGTTTTAGGCACAGTAGATTTGAATAAAAATCTGGGAAAAATTTATATAATCCACTTCCATGATAGGTGGGACTCTATAGGCAGTAGTCTGCTATAAAAGTGGTGGGAACACCATGTAGTTTCTTTGTATAATCTAGGGCTAGGAATGATGAGCATTATGTTGATGTGCACGTGTTAAGGGAGCCTTGCAAAGGCTTCATCTTTATTATCCTGCAAACTGTTCTCCCAGGTTGACAACTCTGTTTTTCCATAGCAGCATTTATCATACCCGTCCTTCAGCATGAATTTTGTATTATAAAAAGATAGCCACTGTACGGAAAATCTATAAGTCTGAATAAAATACCATCATGAAAATAAGAAACAAAGCAAGGAAGAAATATCTGAGAAAGGCATCCATATACTTTCAGGCATACTTCAAAATAATAACTCAAAATGGTAACTGTCTGAAAATATACTGTAGTTTCCCTCTATCATCTTCGGCAGGCAGGAAAAGGTCAGAGCTCCGGTTTACTCTAATATGTCTAAGATGTAACAGGTGAGTGCCATTGGGTCATTCATTAACATCTGACAAAACTACCCCTGCACCTGCTTGCCAGGAACAGATTGAGGTCAGGCATACACAGTGGAACCAGTCTATTAACTGAATACAGAATCTGTTGTGATCCTCTGTGAATGCTGAGTTGCAATATTCTGTTTGTCAGAAAGAGGACTGTGGTTGTTCCCAGCTTTTTCCCTTAACCACTTAAAGACCAGGTCTATTTCTGACACTTGTTGTTTACACGTTAAAATCAGTATTTTTTTGCTAGAAAATTACTTAGAACCTACCAATCATTATATATATATATATTTTTTGGCAGAGACCCCAGAGAATAAAATGGAGATCATTGCAATACTTTATGTCACACCATATTTGCATAGGGGTCTTACAAACACAATGTTTTTGGGAGGGAAAATACACTTTTTTGAATTAAAAGATAATAAAACAGTAAAGTTAGCCCAATTTTTTCTATAATGTTCACGCTTGTGGCATGGCGACAAACGTTGGTACTTAAAAATCTCCATAGTCAACGCTTTAAACATTTCTACAGGTTACCAGTTTAGAGTTAAAGAGGAATTCTAGTGTTAGTGCTCTCTAACGATTGCGGCGATACCTCACATGTGTGGTTTGAACACTGTTTACATTTGTGGGCACGACTTGCGTATGCGTCGCTCGCTCGTTCTCGAGCTGCTGCCTTGTGTGTCCACAGTGGCTCCCACTGTTTTCTCAGTCAATACGGAGGAAGAGACCCAGGACAGTTGCTGCTCTCGGGGACATCGCTGGATCAAGATGGGGCTCAGGTAATTATGGTAATTAGGGGGGCTGCTGCACACAGAAGGTTTTTTACTTTCATGCATAGAATGCATGAAGGTAAAAAAAACCTTTAGTCATTGCAAACACTTGAAGTTAGAAACTGAGTGGCTTCTATGCACAGCTGCACCAGATTTTTCACTCTTCAATTGTAGTAAATCAATCTCTATGAATTTTCCTCCACACTCCAGGCACCAAGGGCTGATTCAATAAGCCATTTTCAACACATTTCTGGTGGCGTGTATATAATTAGAAGCCTTGCTCAAAATTCATTAAAACGCTGTGAAAAATTAGAGTAGTTCTTTTTTGCAACACTTATTTAGTACAGGTGTTTATATAGCACCAACAATTCAGACAGAACTTTACATATTGTGCATTCACATCAGTCCCTGCCCTTGAGGAACTCAACACTTGAATTCACTTTTGTTGAGAAAAAAACATTCCCCTCTAAGTGATCTCTGTACAATACAGGGATTTTAACAGATTCCTACCTTTTGTTATTCTGAAGAAATCATTGTTTGTTCCTCTGTGCCTCTGTGCTGAGTGAGCCTAATGGGAGTGGTTTCATAATTATCTATCAGCTGTGACACCTGCAGGGCACTAATGAGGAGGCCTGCATCCCTTTAGGCATGTTCCTATTGGGAGTATCCCACCAAAAATGAAATTTTTGTTGCAGGGGATGCCAGAAATCTGACTTGTATCTTAGGCAGACTTCTGGGAAAATTGGTGAGCCAATTACACAAGCAGGAAATGATGTTTCTGGGGTGTGGTCAGTACACATTCTGTGTACAGAACTCCTCCAGGTAGCCATATTGCATTGCATTTTCAGAAAAAACAACAGCTGCAGATTGAAAAGGAAAGGTCATTTTTAATAACATTCAATTACAATATGATTTGTATCACAGTTGTATACGCTATATATATATATTTTTCTTTATTTGCTATTTTTTTCCCCACGAAAAAGGAGTTACCCTTTAACACCTTCCTGACATGCATACATGCACATGTTAGAGCCAATTTTTGACAGGAGCCATTTAACCTGCCAGCGTGTCTTTGGTATGTGGGAAGAAAACCGGAATATGCAGAGAAAACCCACTCTGTACTCCGTGCATGAAAGTGCCCTCACTGGGGACCTCATTACTAACCACTAAGCTGTCGTGCTGCCCTGTATAGCACTATTGTTGCAACAAATTCATAAAGAAATACTGCCATATTGGTAATAAGAAAAGTGGACTTAAATAAGTACATCATTGGAGTACATCATTGTTGATGTCATTATTGTGTTGCATCTTTTAGACAATTTTATGACACAATTTGTCTGTAAGTTACATAGTTAGTCAGGTTGAAAAAAGACACAAGTCCATTTAGCTGGAACTTGGTGGAACTGAGTTTCACCACCTTTGGCTCAGGCCCTATTCTCCCTGCTCATCACTATCACTTGTAAACACAGAGGTCTGGCTTCCTGTGTTTTCCAAGTGCAGTATGGGGACAAAGGAGATGCCGGTGCCCGGGGTGCAGTGCGAATGCTGACATCCCCACTGGATGATCTTCCTGCAATTGAGAGCGGCAAAGCCATCTACAGTGTGAAGGAAGGTACTAGAGAAGAAGAGGGGTAAAAGTGAGATGTGGATGGGGGATGCAGAGCTAAGCAGCTGTGGAATAAGGCAGAACTGTGCACTCTGTGTGTAGTGCACCCCGGAACTGTGCACTCTGTGTGTAGTGCACCCCTGAACTGTGCACTCTGTGTGTAGTGCACCCCTGAACTCTGCACTCTGTGTGTAGTGCACCCCTGAACCCTGCACTCTGTGTGTAGTGCACCCCTGAACCCTGCACTCTGTGTGTAGTGCACCCCTGAACTCTGCACTCTGTGTGTAGTGCACCCCTGAACTCTGCACTCTGTGTGTAGTGCACCCCTGAATTCTGCACTCTGTGTATAGTGCACCCCTGAACTCTGCACTCTGTGTGTAGTGCACCCCTGAATTCTGCACTCTGTGTGTAGTGCACCCCTGAACTCTGCACTGTATATGAAGCACACTGCACATAGCACACCCCTGAACTCTGCACTGTATACGTAGCACACTGCACATAGCACACCCCTGAACTCTGCACTGTATACGTAGCACACTGCACATAGCACACACCTGAACTCTGCACTGTATACGTAGCACACTGCACATAGCACACCCCTGAACTCTTCACTCTGTGTGTAACCCCCACCGAAACTCTGCGCTCTGTACATATCGCATTCCTGGTATTTGATGCCCCTTCAAGACCTTTAAGACCCTCCCACTGTTAGTGAAATTTGGACCAGTTTGGGGATGAGGTTTTGGGGGGGGGGGGGGTCATGTTTGAGTTCCAGCACCTTTTTTCTGAGAAAAAAAGCCATGATTATATATATATATATATATATATATATACATACATGTGTGTATATATATATATATATATATATATATACATACATGTGTGTATATATATATATATATATATATATATATATATATATATATATATATATATATATATATATATATATATATATACCAAGGGATTTATATTTTGTTTTTTGACTTGTTAACCTCCTAAATTACTATAACCAAAAACTGAACCCCTAGCCTGATGTGTACTTACATGTATAATATTTTATGTTGTTACAAAAAGAAATGGCATGCATGCTGCCTAAAAAAAGGAATTACACCTTTTCTCACTATGAGACAGAAACAAGAATTATTGTATGTACATTTTCTCCAATCAAAAGTGTCCTACCTGTACCACAGGCTCAGTTCTAATTAAGATATGTGAGACTTGGAGAGATGAGAGCAGGATCTAAGGTGTCTTTACACAATCAGGTAGGGAACACAGGACTTCCTAAATTGGCCACCGTGGAGGTATAACCTATATCCACATTTAGCAGTGCTTGCACTTAATGAAGCATCAGGGGTTGACAGAATCCACAACACGGTGTAGCTGGAAAGTTCCAGTAATTACATTTCCAGTAACATAGATACAGTACAACAGGTGCACAGAACTTATGTTGTGACATTTTATAAAGCCAAGAATTAAAATAATGATTATTTTTCAAAGACTGAAAAATACTGTAAACAGTTTCAACTATTCATAGACAAGAAAGTTAGCCAAGCTTCAGATTATCGTGAAATACCATTTATGGTGATAAAATAGATATTTATCTCTTTCTTTAACTCATCAGGATTTGACAGATACTTTCCTGAGTCACCATTATGAAACTACTGGTAATGGGGCGTATTAAATAAAGGTAACTAGGCTTTTCTTTGCAAGGGAATTTTCACTTTGCAAGGGAAAAAATTATTTTTGATTGCACAGAATTGGATAAGGTCGCCTCACAGGTCGCCTTAGTGTGAACGGGGGCTTAATGCGAAAAAAAATAAATAAATAAAACTAAAATATACAAATGTATCAGTGCAAGCTAGTTGCCCATGTTGGATATCAAAACTCCAAAGTTTTTTAACTAGTACAATTTGTATCTTCCAGCCATGGTCGAGCATTTAGTATGTATGAATACAGTATATTTGTAACAAAACTTGAAAGCAGGCAAAGCAGAGAGAAACAAATAGGAAATATGATAAGGAGAAATTTAACCACTTGCCGACCGCCGCACGACTATTTACTGCGGCGTTCAGCCCCTCGCAGGCAGAGCGACGTAGTACTACGTCGCTAGCCTGTGAGGGTCTAGGGAGCAAGCGAGCGCGCGCCCCCGGAGGTGCGCTCCGGCTCCCGAGTGGTCACGGACCCCCCCCGCGCGTGTGATCGGGTCCGCCGGTCACTCGGCGATCGTCGGTGCAGAGGGAGAAAGGCAGGCGGTTAATGTTAACAAGCCGCCTGTCATTCTCCCCTGTGTATGAATGGTGATCATACGGTTCTACTATGTAGGACCGTTGATCACTGTTCATACACCTCAAGCCACAGCCAATCACAGTTAGAATCACACCCCTAGGGACACACATAACCCCTCCCTCTCAAAAAAAGTTGACCCCTTCACTGCCAGTGTAATTTTACAGTAACAGTGCATATGTATAGCACTGATTACTGTAGAAATGTCACTGGTAACCCCAAAAGTGTCAAAAATGTCAGTCAAGGGTCCGATCTGTCCGCCGCAATGTCGCAGTACCGCAAAAAAAATCGCAGATCGCCGCCATTACGCGCTAAAAAAAACAACAAAAATTACAAAAATCTTTCCCTTTGTTAGTAAACGCGATAACTTTTGTGCAAACCAATCAAAATACGCTTTTTGCGATTTTTTTTACCAAACATATGTAGCATAAAACAAATTGGCCGAAAATGTTAAAATATTTTGATTTTTACATTTTTTGGGGGGGGAATTTCATATAAAAAAATGTGAAAAATATTGTTATTTTTGCAAAATTGAAGCTCTTTTTTTGTTTATAGCGCATGATCAAAAAATCGCACAGGTGATCAAATACCACCAAAAGAAAGCTCTGTTTGTGGGAAAAAAGGACGTCAAATTTGTTTGGGTACAGCGTCGCACGACTGCGCAGTTGTCCGTTAAAGTCATGCAGTGCCGAATCGCAAAATAGGCCCTGGTCAGGAAGGGGGTAAAATCTTCCGGGGCTTAAGTGGTTAAACAGTCCGAGAAAGGAACTCAAAACTGTATTTTTAAAATCTGTGGCAAAGGACACTGACTCCAAATGTAGGTCATTGGGATTTCTTTAATGAATCCCCACAAACACACATGAGAAAAATGACCCCCAAAGAGATTTTCACACCAGATTTATCATAGGCTCTTCCCATATTTGGTTTGTAAGAAAAATGTAGGTGAAAGCAAGTTGCTACATTTAAAAGATTTAAAAAATAAAAATCTTGCATGTAAGAAAAAGGGTCAATGATTGCCCCTCCCATCTGTAGTAGCCATCTCTGCTGTCTTTAAATGTATACTGGAATATGCATTGGACACACTGCAAGGTGTGTCAGATGACTTCCCCCCTGCTGCTTGCTGTGGTCCCTTCTGCTGGACCCTATATTACTACTGTGTCCTATAGTGACTTAGGGGGTGGCAGAAAGAACCACAGGGCACAAAGTGGGATCAGGCATCAGACACTCCTGCTGGTTTCAAATAAGGTTTTTTTTATTTTTTTTTTCCAGAGTAGCAACCAAATACAGTGAAAGTCACAGAAACAGGTGGAGTATTATTTTTTTTTCTTTTTCTTTTTAGCAAAGCCTTTTTTTAACTTTTAAAAGTAAAGAAATAGTTTCTTTAAGGTAAAGGTAGTGAATAAACACAGGGACCATCTTTGCATTTAGATTCAAATCACGCTATTTTTTAATTGGAGGAGTTCCCATGGAGATTCTTCAGAAAATATTTTGCCTGCAAATATTTAAAACTTTTCTCTCTAAATTATAATTAAACCTTAACCTCTGAAAGGATTTAACTCCTGTGCTAGTAATTAAGTAATGAACTCAAGTTAAACCTACACATTTTGCTTGAAAAAGGGGGGCTAAATTTGCACCAACCAAGCCAAGTTGAGGGCCATGTGTAATTTATAATGTAATACATATAACTTTTTTTCTGGGGAAAAAAAAAACAATGCTTTCTTTTGAGTATACTGTCTTTAAAAATATATATTTTATTTTCTAAGCAATCTATAGACAAAAATATACAATAAAACTAAAAAAGGGTAAAGTTATTGTTTTTTTTTTTTAATATTTTTTTAAAACAACTGTAGATAAGGAGTATACTTTGTATGCTGTATTTTGTCCAGATTATAATGACACTAAAATTACAATACTAAATAAACATGGCAAAGGTATTCGAGCAACATTAATAATTAAGGTCAAAATTTATGAAAATGAAAGCAGCTAAAATAGTAATGGTTAAAAAAGTAAAAGAAACTACAGAAAAATAACAACTAAGGGTGAGAAGGAGAGGGAAAAATTAATCAGGGTTGATTTAAGACAACTAAAGGTTAATAAGGGGATAAAAAGAAGCACATATTATAAAAAAAAAAAGGTAGGGTTGCTTTAACCACTTGATCTCCGGAGGATTGTACCTCTTTACTGGGCCATTTTTTGCTTTTAGCACTGCACTGCTTTACTGGCAATTGCGCAGTCATGCAATGCTGTACCAAACAAAGTTTATAGAATTTTTTCCACACAAATAGAGCTTTCTTGTGGTAGTATTTGATCACCAATGGATTTCTTATTTTGTGTGAAGCAAATTAAAAAAAAATACAAAAAAATTATATTTTTTACGTTCTGCTATAAAACATATCCAATAAAAAATGTTTTAAAAAATGAAACAAATTTCTTCACAAATTTTGGCCAAACTTTATTCTACTACTTGTCTTACTTAAAAAAAAAAATTCCAATAATTGTATATTGATTGGTTTGCCTGAAAGTTATAGGGCCTACAAACTATGGTATATACACTGGAATCTTTTTTTTTGAACTACCAATGGCAGTGCTCAGCATCTAATAATGTGACTGCAATAGTGTGGCGGGCAATTTGACACTAACTGATACTGGGTGTGGGGGAGGGGGCTGAGTGACAGTAATACAATGATCAGTGATAATATAATACATTGTGTGATTAGTGATAATATTATGCACTGTCAGTGTACTAATGATACTGGATGGGAAGGGCTTATCTTCTAGGACGATCAAGGGGTTAAATGTGTGCCTAACTCTATGTATTATGTGTAAAGTGTACTGCTTTTACCATTAGATCTCTAAGTTTCAAAGCAGCGATGAGAAACAGAGAGATCCTTCTGGTGCCATAGGCAGAACTCAAAAAACAGAGATTAAATACCCCTATATATAATATTTTTTCTTTTTTTAAATATTTATTACAATATTATTAAATGAATCTTCTTGAATTCTGGACTACTGCTCCCGCTGACTGAAATTAACCGTTATCTCTCTTTCTTAAATAGGGAAACTTAACATCTTTAGGTGGCTTCACAAGACAATTTGGACCAATCCCAGGTAAGTTAAATATATTAACCAGTTAAATTACTGACTTAGTAACCAATCAACATTGAATCACATTGACCAATTATATTGTTTATTTAATAGCCAATAGAATACTATTTTTAAACTATGACCTGAATTTCACAATTTTTTTTTTAATTTAACTTTCATGCCACGTCCCCATGAATGAATGCCAGGTACATTTTATGACCTGCCTTTCATTTTTATTCTTTATGTACAGTGCTCTGAGTAGATTGTGGTATCTTAACAAAAGCAGAATGTAAACAAAGGAGTTCTGTCAAAAAAAAAAAAAAAACTGTCCCCCACACAATCCTTACCAGGCATTTTCTCAAGCATTCAGCCTGGCAAAGTACCTCCCACCATGTTGAGGGAATGTAGCCTGGTATGATTTGTTTACATGCTCCCACCCCCCTTTTCTGGCCAGTCAGACTGCATGCTCAGATATTAGTATGAATTGGGGGGGGGGCTCTATGATATTAATTTTCAGTAATAGTTACTTTGTTTACATTCCACTGTGAGTCAGGAATCCCTGGCTAACAATGGGGAGGAGTCACTGGTTGCTAGGACACTGGTGGGTGCCGGCATCTTAACAACCAGCATCTGTGAATTGTGCTTTTCCCACATGAAAGCATAAAAAAATGTGTCAAAACACACCAATGTCACAATACAAAATTACACTGAAAATCAAGTTAAAAAGCAACTGTACTTGTGTGAGCTGGCACAGGAAAGGGACTTCCAATTCTTTACAGAGATGGAAAATAAAATGATTTAACCTGAAAGCTAATATATTTCCAAAATATTGGCCCGAATAAGTTAGTAAAGTGTTTGTTACCCTTAAAAAAAAAAAAAAAAAAAAAAAAAAGAACAGATCCTGTTCCCTTAAAGCATGTTTTACAGCACAGTGCTTGTGCTGTGTAATTTGGCCCCTGGTAACACCTAAAAAACCTGGCTGATCCTACCAGTTTCTTCCCTCCCCTCTGTAAAAGGCTGACCATGGCATATCGTGGCTGCTGAGCCCTGACACCATGGCCAGTGTATGTGCCTCCGTCAGCCACTGCCCTGCACTGCCCTGCACTGTCCTCTCTGTCCTTCTCTCCCTCTCACCCCCCCCTGTGCTCTTATATTTAATTTACAATCATCCCATCCCTCTGTAATATAAGAATAAGTGTCCCTGTGCCTGTGTCGTAGAAACATATGCTGATCTGTACCTATATCAGAGCGGCTCGTGGCGATCACTTGACCGCTCGGCTCTCCTCTCCAGCTGACTTCAGCAGCAGTGCTCGGCCCCGCCCACTGGAGCTGTCAGCCAGGCAGAGAAGAGAGCCGAGGAGTCAGCTGAGCATTGGGAGCCGCTCTGATTTAGGTACTGATCGGCATATTTTTCTTTGACACAGGCACAGGGACACTTATTCTTATATTACAGAGGGCATTAGATGATTTTATATGAGTGGCCTAATAACCACTTTAAGCAAAATAAAGTTTTAAACATTTAAATCTGGGTATGGAAAAGGTCAAAGTTTTTGTAAAATTGCAATGGAAAATGGCACTGTCAGTTTTTCTTTTTTAAACAAAAGGACCAACTATTTTAAAAGTAAAAAATGCTTATAAAATTTGCCACCACATAAATAATAAATGTGTTAGTAAACAATAATTTGAATTTCAAAAAATGAAATCCAGCTGGGTTGGTTTATAAAAAGCGGAGAAAACATAAGTGGAGGTGACTGTGGCCCACAGCAATCAATCAAATTCCACAGTTCATTTTTTTTCATTCATTTTTTCAAAGAACAAGCTAGAAAATGAAAACTTAAAATAGCCTGATTGCATTTTTATTATACTTGCACTCTTGTTTACTTCTATTATTATTCTAAAATTTTGTTCATAAAAAAAAATGTATAAAACTAATTAGCTAGTTTAGGAAAAAGTTACCTAGCCATTCCTTTTGCCTATAGAGATGTTTGGGAAACAAATACACATTAAAATTTACTGCTATAGTGGTTTTAAAGCTTTTAAATTATTTTTATTTTGTTACATTTTTACGTCTTTTTAACCAATGATTATTATACATTTTTTACTATATGTATTTTTTTAAGAAACACAATTTCTTTCCAAAAACCTACTTAATGGACCCAATGACTTGAATATAAAAAAACGATACCATGAACCACTTATGACAAGAAAAAACAAATTCCCCCAACATGGATAATATGCCAATGCACCACACCTTAATTTATAAAAAAAAATAAAAAAAAAAGGTAAACAAATTACATATTTATATTTTTACTACAGGTTTATTTATATTTTATAACAAGGTATAAGGTATACATACATCTGGAGTATAAGGGGACACTTAGAGGCAGAAAACCCCTTGGCGAGCTTGCCAGGTTTATTAGTTAACTTCTTGTGTGAGATGAGTGAGAGAGCTTTTTGGCAGGTATTATCCAAAACGTGTCCAAAAGGATGTATAAAACCTGAATGCTGGGTGTCAGATATTATAATGACACTTAATTGACAGGTACTTGAGGGTACGTTTACCATGTCCACAGCATCATCTACAATTACAGTGTGCAGTCACTGGACACTATAGGGGCAGATACTTTCCAGAGAGGTGGGACATTTTATCTTGAATGTTCTGTCTATTATCCTCATTTATTAATAATTCTATCATATAACAATTTTGACCTCTGTTGATGCCTGGGCCCACTATTCAAGGGAAGCACCTATGGATGCCAACAATAAAACTATAAAAATATGTGTGTTGTTTACCTTTTTTATTTTTTGGAATTATTAATTTGTGGTGCATTGGGATGTTATTCGTATGAATGGAGTTTGTTTTGACGTTATGCCATGGTCTTTTAAAAGTGTGTGTTATCTCATATGTTTTTTTGAATAAAAATTCTTATTAATCCTAAAATATTTTCCTTGTATGATCATAAGTGGTACATGTTTTATATATACTGTATATATACAGTGTATATATATATATATATATATATATATACACACTGCCTGGCCAAAAAAAAAGTCGCCACCTGGAATTAACTAAGCAACTAACTAAACTAAGCATGCAATAACTGTCCTATTGGATAGTTACTGCATGCGCGCAAAGAATGAGGTCAGCGGACTACATGAATATCCTGAATGACCAAGTTATTCCATCAATGGATTTTTACTTCCCTGATGGCACGGGCATATTCCGAGATGACAATGCCAGGATTCATTGGGCTCAAACTGTGAAAGAGTGGTTCAGGGAGCATGAGACATAATTTTCACACATGGATTGGCCACCACAGAGTCCAGAACTTAACCCCATTGAGAATCTTTGGGATGTGCTGGAGAAGGCTTTGTGTGGTGGTCTGACTCTCCCATCATCAATACAAGGTCTTGGTGAAAAATGAATTCAACACTGGACAGAAATAAATATTATGACATTGCAGAAGCTTATCGAAGCATTGCCACTGAGAATGTGTGCCGTAATCAAAGCCAACAAAATATTGATATGTGTGACCTTTGTTTTTTGGTGGCGACTTTTTTTTTGGCCAGGCAGTGTGTGTATATATATATATATATATATATATATATATATATATATATATATATATTTAAGTCATTGAGTCCATTAATTAGGTTTTTGGAGAATTTGAAGGCTTTCTTCTGGACTACAAATTATTGGTATATTTGTTGCATATTAAGTTTGGAGTAGTTTTTGCTTTAATTCTACTATGAAACTTTTTATCCTTTTTTTACACAGGGGATAGCAATCAGGATTCCCTAAGCACTATGGGTTTTTAAGTTTCCTGGTTAGAAAACCATAGGTGTGCGCAGCCTATTACATTAGGGTATGCACCCCAAAACTCAAATACACATGCATGTGTGTGCTTATATATATATATATATATACACACCTGCAAACACCCACATCCAAAAGGTGCTGCTCTGTAGATATGCCATTCGTTCTTAATGACACCCCCACGCATCTAAACCCACAGTGCGTTTGTGAATAAATAGACTACAAGTACTGTCAGCCATTACGTTCTCAATGAACTGCGAGGGCGCTGGTGAGTGCTCTCATAGTCCATTGAACTTATTTCCTTCAAGAATCTGCCTGCCCATATGGAAGGTACAGCAGTGGTGTACTTTGGTTTTGTGTTGCCCTAGGCAAGACTAAAATTGGGCACCCCCATTTAAATTTGTCCCACCCCTTCCTGTTTAAGATCCATCCCTTCATCTGCTATTATTATTGAAGCCCCCAGTTCTCCTTGCAGGCAGGCAGACTGGTGGACGACCCCCTGACCCCCCCAATTATTATATACTGCCTCCCCATCACCCCATATATTATATATACACTGATCCCATATATTATATATACACTGACCCCTATGTGTTATATATACACTGATCACCCCATGTATTATATATACACTGACCCCCATATATTATAAATACAATGACCCCCATGTAATATGTATACACTGACCTCCATGTATTATACATACACACACTGACCCCCAGGGCTGCTGTTAGAAATCGCGGGGCCCCGTACGAAGATGAGATGAGAAAAATATACAGGCTGGGCAGTTGGAGCTCAGTGATCAGAGAGACAGAGAGAGAAAAACAAAGTTACAATTTACAAATAAACTCCTGAGCAGAGATAAGTGCTGGGAGGGGGGGCCCACACAAGGGGGGGGGATTAGTGAAGGGAGGACTGTCTCTTTCTCAACAGATAAAAGCTGATAGCAGGGAGAGGGACAGATCAGATTCAGGTGCTGGAGGAAGATTTCTGTATTTGTTGTCCATCACTAATCCCCCTCTCTGTGTGGGCCCCCCTGTGTGCTCGGGCCCCCTACAAGAGGGCTGGTGGTCCCCCCCTATCAGCGGCCCTGCTGACCCCCATTGTATTTCATATACAATGACCCCAAAGTATTATATATACACTGACCCCCATGTATGATATGGTGCTTTCTGACACAAGACTCAGGGAAATCTTTTGGTGCTGCCCCCCCCTGCAAAGTGTCGCCCCCGGCCTGGGCCTTGTCGGCCTAGGCCAAGATACATTGTTGAGGTACGGGGTATGGGCAGACAGCTACACTGAGAGTCTGCATGATCCTTGCGTTGATCGCGGGTGCAATGGTCTGCAGGCTCCTCAGAAAAAAAATAAATGAACATGTTTTTTACCTGCAAAAAAATGATGTGAATTCATTATTTTTTTTCATAAGATAAACTTATTCTTTAAAATAAATCCTCTTTTGCCCCTCCAGAGTCCCAAAGTTTTATGGAAGTTACAGTTTTGCAGCTATCCCTATAAAGGCAGCAGCCCTATCCCTGAACTACACATCCCAGTGTCCCTTGCTGCAGTCCTGTGTCCTCCTCCTGCTACTGATTGGCTGAGTTGTGCTTGCAGGAGGGAGGGGGCGAGTGGGCTCTTACATAGACACATTGTCGCCTGCTGCACACTGTCCTTGTGTGCGGCCAGCATGGAGGGAATGGGGAAGGTTGGTAGTAGGGGTGTGTAGAAGAAGAAACTTCTGAGTGCAGCGGTGCCAATGTGGAGCACAGCTGTCTTTCATCTGCCCACAGCCGTGGGGAGGGAGGGAAAGAACATGGGAGACAACCAA
This sequence comes from Pelophylax lessonae, assembly GCF_965119305.1. Classification (NCBI taxonomy): domain Eukaryota; kingdom Metazoa; phylum Chordata; class Amphibia; order Anura; family Ranidae; genus Pelophylax; species Pelophylax lessonae. The sequence continues at coordinate 148,894,026 of NC_138768.1, forward strand.
CACTAATGCACGTGGGGTGATTAGGGTATACCCAGGCACAGCCAGTACACCCAGTGGGAATGCCTATGGAGAAAACACTGCAAAACCTGGCACTTCATTTATCCTTGAAAACCTTGGACTAACTGTTGTGGAACTACAAGTCCCATGAGGCATTGCAAGGCTGACTGTTACAAGCATGACTCCCACAGGCATAGGCCTGATGGGACTTGTAGTTCTGCAACAGCTGGAGGGCTGCCAGTTTGACACCCCTCAATAAACCATAGAGATGGAAAGGGATACATTTCAGCTGGTGCTATTGAGCTCTGTAAATAGTCATTTTTTAAAAACAGAGGATAAGGAGAGCCTGAAAAAAATGTGAAATGGAACCTAAAGCTCCACCAGCTGCCTAAATATACAAGTATATCATAACAATTTGTAATATTTCATACAGTATATGACTGATAAAAAAAATATATATTTTTTATGTTATTGTTTTAGACCTGACCATAAGAAAGAATGAAAATATGTACAAAACCAATATTCCCATTAAAAATGTAGCATGCCGAACACAGCAATATGGAAATGATATCAATGATGCACTTACTGTATCTCTAACAAGAAAAGACCAGCAACCTCTGCACTAAATTATGCATAGCATAGCTAAGAATGGCTTAATGTATGCAAGAAATACATTCATTAGAGAAGATATATTATTCCATCATCTATTCTGCACTGGATTTGTTAGTATAGCCTGTCCTTTTAAATTCTTAAACTCATACTTAAGACTCATATTTAGAAGGACAATTCCCGTTTGGACAAATCTTATGGTGAAGACTCTGAACAGCATACTTGCTGCCTCCATTGTTTCCTAATTCCCTTAATTTAGAGACAAATCACTTTTGCTGCACCTTTGAACTCCCCCAATAGTAAAGAATAAATGTGCTGGCTGAGAGTGACTTTTATGGTTGAACAACAATTTATGGTGCCAAACAGAGAAAACCATGAAGGACACAGAGCTGTCCAGATCCAAAAAAAGATGTGGATCCAGTTTTTAATAACCTCTGCTGTTAATCCTACATCTCAATAAATCTTAATTGGCATTAAAAATGACAGGAAAGGGATTTTTGGTCAGTTTTAATTTTTTTGTAAGTTTATAGGTTTGTTTAATGTTGTAAGATGCTTTAAATTGGGTATACTAAAACTGTATTATAAAAATAAACATTCAATACAGGGAGTCATCATAATACCGCTAAGCTTGATGGGCTTGAAATTAGATAAACCCTGCACTGCTGCATGCTTAAAGCATAACTACAGCCATTAAAACATAGTGTTGCAGCGCTGCTCTTAGTGATACGCTAAATAGTGAAAATAATAACAATGTGCAACCTATTGCAATAATGCTGAAATCATGCAAAATAAGCCAAAATTGTGCAAAATATACCAATGTGCAAATATCGCAATCAAAACGACAATCTATTCAGTGAATTCATAAAATATATAAAAAATATATATAAAAATATATATAAAAAATAGTCCACATAATCAATAAATTGTCCATCAGGTGCAGAAAAAGGTGCTTTTGTGCTTCACTTATACACACGAATGGGGTGCTCCCCCTGTGGTTATCTACATACCACAAATCGTTTTGTATATAGGCATTCAGTATAAATCCTGCAGTGTAGTCACAGCCTCTTTCGGTGACAGCCTGGGATGCACAATTAGATGGGAGAGATCCTAGGAGATAGTTCTTCTTAAATTCCGAGTCCCCTCATAAGCAATAATAAAAAGCCATCCACGGTGAAGTACGTATAAATAAAAGCATTTATTTACTGAAGAAACCTACTTACAAACATGAACAATCTTGAGGCAGATAGAGCACGGCTCGGTGGTAGGCTGCTCCCGCAGCGTGCGCTTCACCGGCCGGAAGTGAGGTCAAGGTACGCTCAGCCAATCGCTAGACGCGTTTCGCCATCCAATCAAGGCGTCTTCCGTAGCCCACAGTTCAGCATTATTGCAATAGGTTGCACATTGTTATTATTTGCACTATTTAGCGTATCACTAAGAGCAGCGCTGCAACACTATGTTTTAATCACTTTAAAGGCACCAGCACTTTAATTTGCAGCAAGCAGCTATTGATTGCACACATAAATTAATTGAATTATTTAATTAATTAATATACGCAATATACTCACCATAAGCGCGAGGTTACACCTTTACATAACTAAAGCCAACCCATCAAAAATGTAATATATTGCAGCTTACTGCCCTTTAAATATGGTAGTTGCATTGGTTTTGTTTTTCCAGACTTTATTTTTACCTGGAGATCATGCCAGTAGGGTAATTCATGCCCTACAGTGACAACTTTTACTTACTGCACTGAATCTGCATCCTTGCCACCTTGATCACTCTTGATTTGGACTGCAGAATGCCTCTCCATCTCCGTAACATATTAGAAAGGTGTTTTGTAGGAAGTAACAAGCTTGATAGGGTTTACACCTTAAAGCTAAACTCCAGACAAAAACTCATATGAGAGTTGTTTAATTCCCTAAAGATTTGTATTTCTGTCCATTTAGTTCTGAGATTTACACAGCTCTGCCAAACAACAAAGACTTGCCTGTCCGGGCTGAAGTGCTTATTTTTCTCTGCTGCAGTGAAAGCGGTAGTAAACTGGGGAAAAAAAATAAAAAATTGGGCCCCTGCAGGTAATGTCATAATGTGCAAGTATGCATCATATACTAGCACAATATGACAGACTTACCTTAAAATTAGGCCCTTCAGCATCGCACTGTCACCACTGCTGGGGCTTCCATCTTCACCAAATCTTCCTCTGGGGTTCCTGGGCTCCAGCTATTTGAATGGCTGAGCCGTGATGATGTCACTCCTGCGTATGCATGGGAATCAAAGTCACGACACAGCTCTCTCAATGGGCAACATGCCATCCATTGAAAGTGCAGTGTGAATGCGCCGGTGATGTCACCGCCTGCTACTAAAGTAAATATACAACTGTGCATGTTTAGGGGATATTTGTTGTACTTACAGATAGACTTTATCATAGGCATACCTGTAGGTTTGAATAAAAGAGCAGAGTTTACTACTGCTTTAAAGAGGTTATAACCCCCCCCCCCCTAATTACTTAAAAAAAAATAAGGCTTACCTATAGGTACTGTAAAAATCTCCTAAACTTGCACCGTTTAGGAGATATTTACATTGCATGCAGCCAATGACTTTATCAGCGCATGCACTCTGAAGGGACGGCCACCCTGCCATTCCTTCAGAGCCCTGTGCTGTGAACGGAGGCATCAGATGGCCGGAGGACGCGAAGCAGAAAGTAGGACGGGAAATGCATACTAGCTCATTACGCCTTTGTCTTTCAGGTTTTTCTTTTTTTAATTTTTTTTTCTGAGGTTTACGACCTCTTTAAGTAAACTTGGCCATACATTGCTCAGAATTTGAATGAATCCTGCTGAATCTGAACTTTGGGTGGATCTGTAAACACCACCAAGCTCAACAACAGTTGATTTTTCAATTGACTTTTGTCATAGTATAACTAAAGGCAAAACTTATTTTTTATGTTTTGGATAGAGTGAAGAGGGGTTAGAACACCTGTCAGTATTTATTGCTGTCTGTGCCCCCATTAGGGAGATTAAACCTCTCTTTTTGTCCTGTTTATCATTTTTATTAAAAGTGAAAGTAAAAGAAAATCCCAAATGTTGGGTTTTCTCCAGAAAAGTAATAGAGGGGAAATCTTCTACTGGGGACACTAGTTCTGGTGACCTGGGAGTTCCCAAGGAATTCCATTAATTTGTAGGGATTTCCTCTCATGTCCTGTTTGGCTATGGGACAGGAAGTGAAGGAAAATCTCCACAATGGGACACAGATGGCAAAAAAAAAAATTATATAGAGTTATAACCCTCCCTTAGACTATCCAAAGTGAAAAAAAAAAGTTTTGCCTATAGTTCTTGCCTATAGTTCCACTTTAAGCAAACTGATTCGAAAATTGTTGGCAGTGACAGCATCCAATAAGTTGCATTAATAAGTTGCAAGTTGTTCAGCTGTGGGTCCCACTGTGTAGCATGGATGGGGATTGCAAGAGGCCAATGCCAAATCAAATTCTGATACTTACATTTCTTGTATTTAAAAATGTATAAATTATGTATTAATGAAAACAGATCTTTAATATAGATATTTCGTGTATCTGGCCTGGAGTTCAGTTTAATGTAAGCCTGTATATAAGTGACTACACCAGATGTCCTGCCTTTGTTAGGAGAGTGAATGGAGGTATGTTCCTACTCTGAGAAGTTCTGAAATCTATTAAGATATATTTCACAATAGTAGTTGGACAGCAGCTTTTCTGCTTAGAGGTCTCAGGGTTCATTCAGATGGCAGATTAGTGGCATCCTTTTTGCAGAGCCACTGGTAGATGCATGTGTATCCACCCCATAGTTGTGTGGAGGCAGGTCATAGAAGTGGATGCACACGCAGCACCGGTGTTCTGCCGATAATTCCAACATGCCAAAATCTCCACCCACGCCACTTCCGGTGACTCTACAGCAGAAATAATCAACAAACAAAATGCTGTTTTCACAGGCCACTGGCAGCCTATACACTATGGTACACGACAAGTTGCCTGTTTTAAAATAACTCCAGGCAAGGAGGAAAAAAGCTGTTGTTGCCTTGGAGGCGGCCATGTTATTGGTTAGTAGAGGGTGAACTAACAACACCCACTCATTATAGCGTGTACCCTAGTGTATGGGCTACCGGTTGTCTGTGAAAACAGCAACTTGTCAAAATCTCCAATTATTGCTGCTGTAGAGTCACTGGAAGTGACATGGTTGGAGAGTTTTCAGCAGAACATCGGCATAGACACAATCGCATGTCAAAATTCAACATGCTAGCAGGAGTAGCTTCACAGGTCTGAACACAGAGCCTCTGCATCCAGATCTGTGCACCTGCTGCTGCCCGCATGTCAAACTTTGACCGTGTCCGCACCGGCGCTGCATGTGCATCCACTTCTATGGGCTGCCTGCAAGCAGATTCAAGTTAGATGCACAAGCATCTTCCAGCGACTCCTTGCACTATTCTGCCATCTGAATGAAGTGCTGGTTAAAAGTTGTAAATGTGAATTTTTTACATCTGAACGTAATCTGCTAATCTACAAAGTGACATCCTTCAATGACAGGCACAGTGCACAATTGGGCATGATAAATTAGTGACTGGAAAGAGATTGGATGCAGGAACACAAGGAGTATTGCAGACTAGCACTATGACTGTCTTTTTATGCATAGCCTTTATTGTTCTGGGCTTCTTTAGTGTTAAAATCTTTGAAGAAAAACAAACTATTTTGGAATCTTTGTACATGAGATTTTCTCCTTCTGCAGTAGCAGTAGAAAGAGATGAAAATGTTGCTAGTAGCCCATCCTTTTACTATGAATACGCCATGCTGTCATGCAAGTACCTCTACATAAACACACCCCGGAGTAATCTGTGCAGAGTTCTAAGAAAATAACATAAGAACAGATGCTGCTACATAGCTTATGTGCTAAATTTAACCCGGTACCAGAGGCAGAAAGTGATAAAACAGTGAAAAGTGTTTCCACTGCTGTTTGTGACACATGAATACTGATCTTTTATAGTCAAGCAGAACCTGAAGAGAATATTAATACAGGAGGAAAAAACACAAAAATGTTTAGACAGATGGAAAAACCAAAACAATTGCTCCATGATTTTCTCCCCTTACTGAACTTGATACAGATGAATGTTCATGTGCCAACTGGATAGCTTAGCTTTGTTTGGAAAGATGATTTCTAAATGCTCCTCAGAGCATACTACACATTCACATCTACTGCATCAGAAAAGGCTTTGTAAGAATTTTCAGATAGAAAATCAACAACAACAAATAAAATTCAAGATACTAACCATAACTTACAAAGCCACCCATAACTTGACACCCAGCTACATCACTAACCTGGTCTCGAAATACCAACCAAAATGCTCTCTTCATTCCTCCCAGGGCCTTCTGCTCTCTAGCTCCCTTGTCACCTCTTCCCATGCTCCAGGACTTCTCCCGAATGTTTCCCATCCTCTGGAATGCTCTACCCCAATCTGTCTGACTATCTCCTACTTTTTCCACTTTCAGACGATCCCTGAAAATACATCTCTTCAGAGAAGGCCATCCTGGCCCCCACCTAACAACTGTACATGTATGTTCTCCATCAGCACATCCCCCTATGTTCTCCATCAGCACATCCCCCTAAGTTATTACCTCTTGTATCTCTTGACCCCCCTCTTAGATTGTAAGCTCTAACGAGCAGGGCCCTCTGATTCCTACTGTATTAAAGTGTATTTTAGTTGTACTGTCTACCCTGAAGTTGTAAAGCGCTGCGTAAACTGTCGCTGCTATATAAAACCTATATAATAATAATAATATAATAATAACAGAGGGCAAATTCACAAAGTGTTATTGCATGCATTATTGCGCTCACGTGACTACTTAACGCATGCGATAATGAAAAATTTTACTATGTTTTGTGTATATATATATATATATATATATAATATATATAATACATATATATATATATATATATATATATATATATATATACATTTATATATATGCATATGTATGTATATATAAATATATATATATATATATATATTTTTTTTTTTTAGTATGCGGTATTTAGCGCAAACACTAAAAACGTTTGTTAAATACCGTAAGAAAGGCACTAAAATCAATTCACAAAAAGGAAATAAATAAATAAATGTGGTAATTAAGTACTGGTCAAAGCTTGTGATAACTATGCAGTAACTATGGCAATGGTCAGACCCCCCGTGATTGGTTTTAAAAAAAAGGCAGTAATGTGCAAGCTGGAGCAGGTGTCAGCTAGATTTTAGTGAGAAGTTTTTTCTGGCAGCTGGCAGACAGCATAGCAAAGAGTATTTAAGAGAGAATTTAGAGAATTTAAAGCAATGCAGAAGAGGAGGAGAAGATCTCAAATGGACCTTTTAAAGGAAAGAAGCTTTAAGTAGCACACACTGCTGGATCAATTCTCCAATGCTGATACCCTGCTGAAGTTCAGGTTATCCAAGCCACTTATCATGGAGCTCTATACCCAACTCATAGGGTACCTTGAGCTTTCAACACAGAGAAGCTTGCGATAACTTACTGCATGGTTTCATCTGCTACAAACAAGAAAAGGAGGTTATAGACGCAGAGGCTTGGTCATAATACCTAATATGAAAAAAGTGTAGTTATAAGGTATAAGTCCATAATAAGTCCAAAAACGGCCAAAGCACTAGGGCAGGCTTCTTGGTGGAGTTTAGCAGACATTGGATATACACAGACAAAAACAAAAGTGGAAAAGCGCCTCTAAGTGCTTTTTACCTATGTATTGTAAGTAGCCCTGTTGTGGGGTTTATTAAAATACACCTTCTTAATACACTTAGAGGCACTTCTCTGCTTTTGTTTTTGTCTGGTTTCATGTGTTATTTATGGCATACTTTGGAAAGATAATGCATTCAAGTTTTTAAGGAGAGTTTGTATGTGAATTACACAGTTTTTTTGTTTTTCAGAACGCTGTGCGTTATTTTACAGCATACTCAGAAGCAGTAACATATCGCTTAGTGAATTGTGCCCAGAATTTGCTATCATATACGGAACATCTAGATGTGTTAACTGTGTATAAACTAGTGATCGACCGATATCGGTTTTTCATTGATACCAATATTTTGGCCAATGCATATCTATATATCGGCAGATATTGGCAGATATTTTCATACATTTAAAAACAATTTATTTTATTTTTTTTTACTTGACAGGTACTCTTGTGGAGGGATCTGGGGGCCCTCCTCTGTACTTAAAAGCATTCAAAACGCCATGTTTGGCTGTTTTGAATGCTTTTTGAAACTGGCGCCAGTACCCGGAAGTGATTTCATGATGACATCACTTCATTGCTTAAATCTTTAATTTGTACATATGTGAGTGACATATTCAATAACATTTGTAAATGGAATTATGCTATGTGACATCATTTTACCCTTACATGAGTAATATCTGGAATATCGGCAATATCGGCCAGTTCCGAGGCCAATACAGATATATCGGCAAAAGTCAATATCGGCCCTCGATATATCGGCCTTGCCGATAATCGGTCGATCCCTAGTATAAACAGTACCCTGAAATATCTACAACGTTGTACTACTTTTCTTGAATTTCTACAAATAGAAGTGCATGTCCTGTACCTTCAACCTCATAGATGTCAGATCATCTAACACAGTACAGGCAGTCCCCGGGTTACAAACAAGATAGGGTCTGTAGGTATGTTCTTAAGTCAAATTTGTTGGTAAGTCAGAACAGGTACATTTTTTAAGTGCAGCTTCAGCCAAAATAATAATTTTTATGTTTTTTGGATAGCATAGGGAAGGGTTAACACCCCTGTACCATCTGTTTTGCTGTCTGTACCCCTGTTCAGAAGATTTCCCCTCACTTTCTGTCCATGTGACAACTGGATTTTGAAAATTTGGGGTTGTTGTGGAAACAAGGATTGGTGATAAAGCTTCAGTGGAGAAACCTTTTTCCCATGAGAACTCTTACAGGAGTGAATTTCCTTTCCTAGGGCTAGATTTCTCCTCACTTCCTGTTGTCTCCCTCCATTTGTAAGTAGGAGTCATTTGTAAGTCGGATGTTTGTAACCCAGGGAATGCCTGTACTAGTCTGTCTAGGTTTGGAGTGAAATTAGGTGATATCATTACTGTGCTGCTCACTATTTTCCTTGCTGAAGAGGGGAATGCAACTTAAGACCTGCAGTGCAAAAATATAATTGCTTCTGCATCATTCATTCTGTAAAACTGATTATTAAAAACTCTCGCAGCTTCTTTATCACAACTCCAACAAGCTATCTGATCCTGAATCTTCAGGGGTAACTTTGACATGAGAAAGGAACGCCCTGCTCCATTACCAATATGGCTGCTTGGGAGCAGAGACACAGCGCAGAACAAGACATGGCAATTTAGTAATGGTGAAAGAAAAATGGAAGACCACAAGCAATACTGTTGACTAGTTCTTTTTGGGCACATCTTCCACAGTATGGATCCTGTTTAATATTGGTAAAATTACCAGGTGAGGTATTCCATTCATTTTTACTTATTTTTTAAGGTTTCAGCATCACCGTGCATTTTAATGAAAGTGGCCTGCCAAAAAAATGGCTAATTATGGTAAAAAAATGTTAAAATAGTTTCTCTCAATGGTATTTTGAAGGGTATTTATGAATGTTGGATACAGGTGTTAAATAAGGGCATTTTTATTGTAATTTAGAAATTACACATTTAGTATAATTCCACACTTGTAGCCATATTTTACTGCAGATAAGATTTAACCTTTTTCATCATACCATTTATCTTTAGCATATCAATATTTATCTATACAAGGGGCATTCTGACTTGAAACAAAAAATATTAATTTTAACAGTCTAATTAAATCAGATCCCCAGGCATAAATGAAATTTTTTTAAAAATGCCCCCCCTCTTCTCCACTTTTCATCCATCTGATGTAGAATATGACAAGCATTTTACTAACAGATGATGTAATACAAACAATTACTTACCTTAATCCATTACTTATCCTAAACCATGCAGTAGCGGCTGGCTGGCTGCTAGTCTTGTATTGTACGTGATGACAAGAGCGAGAGACGCAGCGATAGGACCAGTTGGGGACCAATAAGGAAAGCAGCTTTGGGGGACCGGTTGTCCACCTATTACTACTGGAACCAGAAGGGAGTAAACTTAAATGACCGTGCAACAGGGTAAGTGTTACTATGCATAACATCATCCACTAATGAAATCAGCATTATATTCAGCATCAGTGGGGGAAGGGGGGATTCCTCCAGTACTGGGTCACTGACCTCAAACAAGATTGCAGGTCATGGGGGACACAGTAAAGACATAACTCCTTATCTTCATACTTGTCAGAATCAGAAGTCACTGATTCAGAATGACAGCCAGGCAAGTAGCATGTTTTTAGAAGATGAAGTCAGCAATGTCAGCTTCCACGCTTCATCAGTACGTTTTCTTTAAAGCGTAACTCCACTTTTGTTGAGAAAAAAACATTCCCCTCTGGGTGATCTGTGTATATTACAAGGATTTTAACAAACTTTGTTGCAGATTCCTACTTTTTGTTATTCTGAAGAAATAATGTTTTGTTTCACTGTGCCTCTGTGCTGAGTGGGTCAAATGGGAGTGGTTTTATAATTATCAATCAGCTGTGGCAGCTGCAGGGCTCTAATTAGGAAAGATGCTGGGTCTGCATCCCTTTAAACATGTTCCTATTGGGAGTATCTCACCAAAAATGACATTTTTGTTGCTGGAGATGCCAGAAATCTGACTTGTATCTTAGGCGGACTTCTGGGAAAATTGGTGAACCAATCACACAAGCAGGAAATTATGTTTCTGGGGTGTGGTCAGTGCACATTCTGTGTACAGAACAGTTCCGGGTAGCCATATTGCATTGCATTTTCAGAAAATTACAGCAGCTGCAGATTGAAAAGGAAAGGTAATTTTTAAAAACATTCAATTACAATATGATTTGTGTCGCTATATCGTTTTTTCTTTGTTTGCTAATTTTTTCCCCCCACGAAAATGGAGTTAACCTTTAAATCACCAACCACAAACAGAAAACAGGTTTTTTTTTTTTTACTTTTTTTCCCGAAAGGCATATTACACCCCTTTGTCTCTATTATAAGAATGTTTCAGTGAGTTATTAAACCCAGCTCGTATAATTTGCACCTAAGATGTTCATTTCACAAACTTAAATATCATTTACAAGTTAAATCTTTAATTTTCCACATGAAAAGGTATTCCTTGTTGTTTAAAGGCTGATTGCACAATGATGCATAACTTGCTTTATTTAGCCTGATTTTTAAGTGGTGTTGTTTTAACTCTGTTAGTGCTATATAATATATAATATGGCCGGAATGAACAAGTAATTTCACAACATTGACTATAAGCTGGTTATAACTGAGTTTCAAAGACATTATTTATGTAAACAGTTACTTGCCTGTTAGGCTACATTCACATCTTGGCGTTGCTATTACAGGCTTTTTTATGGGCGTTTTTGCAGGCGTTTTTATGGGCGTTTTTGCAGGCGTTTTACATGCGTTTTTTGTGCAGGCGTTTTTAGATTAAATAGAGACCAATGGAAAACGCCTGTAATCTGCCCAAAAAGAAGCTCATGTACTTTTTTGAGCGTTAGGCTCCGTTCACATGTTAGCGTATGGATCACGGGCAGAACCGCCGCGGTTCCGCCCACGATCCGGAGATTATTGCAAATCGCGGGATGCCTGTGCGTTGCCCGTTGATTTGCAATAGACCCCCAAACGCTGAGCGATGTTGCCGCGATTTCCGCCTGCCGAATCGCGGTAACATTGCGCAAAAAAAAATCGCGGGACGCATTACGACCAAAAAAGTACAAGAGCTCCTTTGGATCGTATTGCGTCCCGCAACATCGCTCAGCGTTTGGGGGTCTATTGCAAATCAACGGGCAACGCACAGGCGTCCCGCGATTTGCAATAATCTCCGGATCGCGGGCGGAACCGCGGCGGTTCTGCCCGTGATCCATACGCTAACATGTGAACGGAGCCTTTGGCGTTTTGCTCACAGCGTCAAAACGCTCAGATGTAAACAGGGGCCATTGAAATGAATAGGATTTGTCTTGTTGGGCGTTTTGAGAGCTGATCCTAGAGCAGAAAAACTCACCAAAAACGCCCCAAAACGCCTACATGTGAACGGAGCCTAAAATGCCCAAAAGTAATTGTTACACTTAGGGGTCTACATACAAAGATGATAATGTGACTTTCAACAAACATGTATGTTAGGTGAAACAATTTTAATATTATGTATATTGACGATTGAGCAGGGTTCCACTTAAAAAAAGTATGGCCAAAGCTTTTTTGGCCATACTTTTCTTGTGGATCACAGCAGCGCGCTTACTTGTTTCTTCCTTTGACCGAGAATCTGACGACAGCGGGCTAAATCCGCAGTCTGCTGACATCACAGAGCTGCCCCAGGCTCTGGTAGGATTTCAACAATGTCGGGATCCATCCAGTTGCTTAATCAGCAGCTGGCTCAGCCTCTTAGCATGCATGAGCATGAGAGCCTGAGCCAGCCACTACCTCTCCTTCTCCTGCCTGGAGCAATACTGAATCATAGAGGTGAATATAGATTTTTTTTTTTATTTAATACCAGCATACATTTCCTTAAAATGTTATCAAATGAAATGTTTTCATTATGTGATTTCAGTCATATTTTGTGTTGGAAGAGAGGATTGACTGGGGTAGAAACCACCCCAACGCTCCTGGCTCCTCCATCCTGCTGAGTGCCCCCAGAGCAAGCTATTTGCTATAGGAGTACTCATGCATGTTCACACCCTCTGTGCGTCCATAAGACACACTGAGAGCAGCCCCGCCCCTTCCTTACTGTGATGGACAACAGTGGAAGCCAATGGCTCCCGCTGCTGTGTCTCGGCCAATGAGGATTAAGGGACCTGGGAGAGCTGCTGTTCTCATGCACATCACTGGATCGAGATCGGGCTCGGGTAAGTAAAGGGGGGGGAGGGAGCGGGAGGCTGCACACTGAAGGATTTTTACCTTCATGCATAGCATACAAGAGGGTAAGAAAAAACCTTCAGCCTTTACCACCACTTTATAAGACTTGGCTTTGCAACTCATAAGAAGAATATAGATAGCTTCTGAAAGTGTAACAGTTGCCAGGTTCCACTGATAAGAGAATAAAATAGAGACAGTGAGGTGGAGATAAAATACCAGATTTGTGTGATTTCAATAATTAAGTATCCATTTCATGCAAAAAAAAATACCAATTTCACACTTATGCAATATTTATGTTCCTAACTGAACATTTTGATGAGACAATTATTGTGAGGTAAGGTAATGAACACAACTTAATTAACTCATCTGTCTTAGTGAACCCTTAGTTATCCCTCTAGCTTGTGACACTGCTTGCACTTGCCTACAGATTCCCACTGTCATTTTGCTTGCGAATGCCTTGCCTCCCCCTTGTGTCTCCGTATTTTCCAGTTTTTTCTCATTCCCCATTTCCAGCCTTTCATTTTATTTCTGTACTTTTATGTTCTTCCTTCTCTACTATTTTCATACCGCTCCTTATGCCTGGTAAACGCGATGAGATTATCGGATGAATAATCGTCTGTTTTTTTGCATGCTAGTCTCATATTGAAAATGAAGAGTTTATTAAACGTAGGAAAATTCTCGTACGACAGAATAAAAATTCTGAAGTGATGTAATGTGTTGTAATGTATTTGTATTGTATTTTCGAACGATGACTTTACTGATTAAACGAAAATCGTATGATCCGTTATCATACGAGAAAAAAATTCCTGCTTGTCCCATCATATAATATCAGATGAACTTTCATGATTGGCTCTCAAAAGTTGTGTACTAACGATCAGATTATCGTGCAATCGCTTCAAAAGCGGTATTTTTCTTACGATTTTCTAATCGTGTGTACGGGTAATAAGAGTGGATCACAAGAATAGTGGCCCCCATTCGGATGTAGGTGGTAGAGGCAGGTTCAAGTCAATGTGTGTTGTGAAGGCTGGGGAAAGGAGCATTACATCACTTCCCAATTTTTATTGTGTCGTACGAACATTTTTGTAACATTAGTAAGCTCTTCATTTTCAATATGATATTAGCATGGAAGGAAAACATGGATCATTTGTCAGATAATCTCACCTTGTGTAAAAGGCATTAGGCAATCTTCTTGCAAATAAGGGGATTGATTATAGAGATCAGTGTAACCCACTAAAAGTGGTCTATAGGAAAAAAAATAAAAAAAAGTATATTATACTCCAAAAGACCACAATCTGCCCTTGCACATTATAAGTACTCCTTTTTGAACATACTGAAAATAAAGAGTGCACTTCAACTTTAACCATTATGTAGAAATCCAGATGCATCAAGAAGAAGCTTGCATGAACAGATTGTATGGTTAATGCTTTACAGCTTTTTTTCTTAGATAAAGCTCCTTATGTTTGTTTGCTCTCTATTGCTGCTTGAAGAAAAGAAAATTCTCACTAAGTATAAAGGTTGACTCCTGGTGCCTGTACAAAACGCTGTTTATTACTAACTTTTTCTGACATTGCCAGTATAGGAAACCCCCTCTTGGCCTGAAGCAATTTCCCGGCACACATCCGAACTTACAAGGTTGTTGTCATGGACAAGTAAAATGTCAGTCAATGGTCCGCTCATAAATAAAAATACATGTGTGGCAATCTCTTACTGCAATTATATAGTAGCTTAAGGCAGAAGATAGATAAGATACAATTGCATATTTATACTTTTCTTGATGAACAGGATATCAAATAGAAAAGTGATTCTCAAGAAACATTAAATATTTCTATTGGCTATTAAGTTCTACTTGCCTTTAAGCAGTTTATTACTATTTCTAAACACAAATTGTAGTATATGAATATACCACATATTTTAAATATTAAATTGTCTGAAAGTATTCTATGTGTTATATAAAATAAAGTAAAGGGTATTGGAAAATTCCTATAATATAAGAAATAGGCTACTTAGAAAATGACTATTTTGCAAGCCATGAGCAACCTGAGCTGGAATAATTTTTTTCAGTGAAACATCCATGTTTTATTTCTTTGAGCATTTTATAAAAATCTCAACTTAAATATGAGTAAGGTGTCATCTAGAAATTAAAAACAACAAATGCCTTTTAAATTGACTAGTTGATATGTATGTACATACTTACCTTTACATGGCCCGCACTCAGTGCTTTAAGTGGGCCGGTATGCACTGGTACTCAGTACAGCCACTTCCAAATATGGCTCTTGAGCATACCGCCACCTCTTCATGCGCCTTAGCGTACCAGTACGCTCATTTTGGACATCTGCACCCTCAATTGCTCCCCCCCCAAGAATATTTCCCACTCCAGAGCCAGACCATTCACTACCAGTGAGTCCCCCTGCTCCGGAGTCCCAGCCCAGGCCAGCGGAGGTGCTCTGTGGGGACCCTGATGTGGAGTGGGGGGGGGGGGGCAAAATTTATAGGCTATAATAGAGTACCGGCACCTCTTTTGGGCCACTTAAAGCACTGCCCGCACTGATATTTGCAGCATGAATCTTGGGAAATGATCCTCCAAATTGCACATGGAATCTAACACGTATGGGAGCTTTGATCTCCTGGGTCACCTGTAGATCTCAGCGGTTCCTCCTTTTGATCTCCCTGTCATCACTGTGTCTTGTGAAAATGTGAAAGCAGTGGAGAACCCAAGTTGTGTCAGTTTCCCTGGGGATTATTTCACCAAGTCCAAGCGGTGTTAGCATGGGCAGATGAAAAGGTATGTACACTGTTCTTTTACAATCATGCCTTCCCTAAGAGCATCTTGTATAGCTACGGGGTCACTCTCAAGTGTGTCTAAAGCAAAAACTATTTTGGATAGAGTGTTGAGGAGTCAGAACCCATGTCAGTTTGTCCTTTGAGTTCCTGCTAGGTAGATTTTCTCTTTATCTTTGTCCAGGACACAAAATAGGAACGTCCACAATTTGGAGTCACTAGAACAGGAATCTAGGAGAAATCTTTCAATTGCCATTTTTTTTGGCATCAATGTGTTTCTTTTTGTTGTCTGCTTGACAGGGAATTACTGGGAACCTATCCAGTTAGGGAAAAAGGCCGGAATTTTTATTTTTTTTTTACTGGAGTTTAATTCTTTTCTACTCTATCCAAAATTGAATGAAGAATTCCAGGTATGCATATTTTATTCATGTTTCATTGATCCAGCTTTATTTGTAATTATGCATATACCATATTTGGCTGATGCCCCTGGAAGCTGGAAATCACTTAAAGTGGTTCTAAAGCCTAAGCATGTTTTATCTTAACCACTTGATGATCGCCCGCTGCAGTTATATTGCGGCAGGCTGGCTTGGCTGCGCGAAACGGCGTAGTACTACGTCGGTTGCGCGCGTGATGCTGGGAGGTGAGTGCGTGCCACCAGTAGAGCACTCCAGCCCCTACTAGGCAGCAGGGATGCCAATGCACAGGACTGGCGACTGCGATTGCTGCCGGGCACCCGCAATCACTCCCCACTGAGAGAGAGAAGAACGGTCAGCTGTTGTAAACACAGCCGACCCTTCTTCTCTCTGAAATGATTACAGAGCGCCTGTGATCCTTCTATATAGGATCACAGGTCTCTGTGGTCATTTCACAAACCCCTCCCCCCACAGTTAGTAAACACTCCCCTAGGCTCACACTTAACACTTTGATCACACACTAGGTTAACGTCTTCCCTGCCAGTGTCATTATTACAGTAACAGTGCATATTTTTAACATTGATTACTGTAGTAATTTCACTGGTCCCCCCCAAAAGTGTCAAAAATGTCAGTTAGGTGTCCAATTTGTCCACCGCAATGTCGCAGTCCAGCTAAAAATCCCAGATTGACGCCATTACTAGTAAAAAAAAAATTAAAATGACATGAATTTTTCCCCTAATTTTGTAGATGTGATAACTTTTGCGCAAATCAAAATACGCTTATTGTAAAAAATTTTACCAAAAATATGTAGCAGAATACAAATTGGTATAACAGGATGAAAAAATTAGATTTTTAATTTTTTTTTGGGAATGTTATATAGCAGAATGTGAAAAATATTGTTTTTTTTTTTTCAGAATTGTTGCTAATTTTTTGTTTATAGCGCAAAAAATAAAAACCGCACAGGTGATCAACTGCCATCAAAAGGAAAGCTCTGTTTGTGGGAAAAAAAAGGACATCAATTTTATATTGGTACAGTATCGCATGACCACGAAATTGTCAGTTAGTTAGCAGTGCTGAATCGCAAAAAATGGCCTGGTCATTAAGGTGGCAAAACCTTCTGGCCAGAACTGGCTAATGCACTCCTTGCATTAGGTAAAAAATGTTTAGGCGGGGGGCGTGGCCTGGCGCAGCATGAGGTGAGACGTGAGTAGCTGGAGCTCCGTCACCCACACATCCTAACCTTGATAATCCTGTACCCTCTCGGCTCGATCTGACCCGCCACCTACCCCTACACACTCCGGACACCCCACGGGTCATGTCGCCGCCGAAGAAGCCCTCGGATGCAGCGGCCAAGCTCGAGAAGTTTCGCCGACAGGCTGGGGAGGCCCCGATCCAAGATGGCGCCGGGCCGTCCACGGCCGCGGGATCGAAGGGCGGCGCTGACACAGCGACGGTGCTGGAGGCAATCTCTGTATGCCAGGCATCCTTAACCTCTAAGATCGACGAGGTAAAGGTAGACATTTCTTTAATCCGGCAAGATATGAGGCAGTTGTGGGAGAGGGTCACGGAGGCGGAACACAGGATAGGGGGAATGGAAGACTCCCTCCCCCCGCTGCAGCACACCACCGCTCGCTTGCAGGACCAGGTGTCTCAAATCCTCGCCAAACAGGATGATATGGAGAACCGCCTGAGACGGTGTAACCTCCGCTTCATTGGGCTCCCTGAGGGATCGGAGGGTAGAGACCCCAACACATACCTGGAGAATCTCCTTATTCAAACATATGGCCGGGACTCATTCTCCCCCACTTTCGTGGTGGAGCGGGCACACCGCCTGTCAGGCCGACCTCCGCCCCAGGGAGCCCCCCCCCGCACGTTTATCGCCAAATTCCTCAATTACCGAGACCGAGACACTATACTTCGCCTGGCTAGGGAGAAGGGGAACATCCCAATGGGAAACAACAGGGTGGCAATATTCCCGGACTACTCGGCTGAAGTACAGAGGAAGAGAAAGAACTTTATGGAGGCCAAACGCAGACTTAGGATTAAACATCTCAAATACGCAATGCTCTACCCAGCCAGACTCCGTGTTGAAGAAGAGGACCGGGTTCACTTCTTTGACGACCCGGAAGCGGCCATAGCGTGGCTGGAGCACCTTGAAACCCGCGGCTGAATTGGGAAACCTTCTGACACTGGCATCTTGCTCCCTCAGGTTCTTCTCCCCCCTTATACATTCCACTGTACGTTTCCCCTTGTTTTTCTCCCTTCCCCCCCCTTTTTCTTTTTTCCATTTTTTTTTTTTTTTTCCTCAACATTCTACTCCAATTGCTGCGCCTCTGGCTCTGGTCCGTGCCTTGGCTGTCTCTCCCTCTCCAAATCACCAGCTGCTGAACTCTGTGCCTTGGCCGTGACCAGACGGAAACTGTATACATGCACTAGCCACCTGACACCGAACAGTACTGCTTCACCTCCCCTGGCTGAGAGGGTCCATTTCTAGGAGACGGGGCTAGCGAGCCCTGCTACGTTCCAACACGCCTCAAGCCCCGGGAGAGAATTGTGACATGCTGACCAGCGTTATTTCGCCCCTGACACCTGCTGGGGCCAGGTGTATGGCCCCCGTCTGGCCAAAACTCCCAATTTTTGCTTGCATGGTTTGGCTGACCCCCCTGTCTTTCCTTTCCCGCACCCTGCAATTGGTTCTCTGGACTGTCGCATATCTGGAGTTAACGCGGAGGACAGCCTTCCATGCCGTGCACGAGATCTCCCTTTCCCCCCTTTGTTTTTGGCTGGCTATGGCGGGGGCCTTGTTGTTGTTGTTTTTGGGTTTTTTGGGACTACAGGCCCGCACAAGTTGGGGTGGGTGCAGGGCGGGGTGGGGGGTTGGGGGTTTTTCTTTTTTGTTATGTTATACTGCAAATGTTTATTGGACCGTGCATAGATGTTTTCTGATACCATTGCTTTTCATTTACTGTATCCCCGGTGTCGGCCCGGGGGCTGTGTGGAGCGACTCGCCTTGTGGCCTGGTTCGCTGCTGCGCACGCGCCCGCAGCCGACGGGGGACATGGCATTTCCCGAGATCCCTGGGTGCACCTGATATCCTGCTACAACTGTCCCATGATGGCTAATATTAAACTAATGACGTGGAACGTCAGAGGCCTGCGAGATAAGGTGAAGCGCTCCGCGGCCTTTGCCATCTTGAAAAAACATAAGCCTGCTGTACTGATTCTTGTGGAGACGCATTTGGAGGGGCGCATGCACCTATCCCTTAAGCGCCCCTGGATAGGGTGGGTGTATCATTCTGCCCACACCTCCCACTCCCGGGGGGTGGCGGTGCTGGTATCCAAACATGTCCACTTCCAGCTCCAGGGATCTCGGGTTGACTCTCAGGGACGATTTATTTTCATGTCTGTACTGATATTTGGTGAACCGTGGCTGCTACTGGCTTATTATGTACCTCCGCCATTCGCAATGGCTGTGATCACGGAGGGATTGACTTTTATGGCTCAAAACCCGGGAATTCCTGCGGTTTGGCTCGGGGACTTTAATACTGTGATGGACCCGAGCGTTGATAGGATGCAGGCGACTCCACACGCGAGCGGGACCCCCACCTCCACCCGGTTCGCACGCTTGATGGACAGTGTGGGCCTGGTGGACACGTGGAGGGTCAGGTACCCAACCAGACGGGAATATTCTTGCTTCTCCACAACCCACCATTCGATGTCCCGTATTGATTTGATTCTACTCTCTAAAACTCTACTTCCCAGACTGTTGACAGTAGGGTTCCTCCCCAGGTCCTTGTCAGACCACTGCCCCTATTGGGTGTCGATCGGGCTGCCACACGACAGGTCGCCACCGGCCTGGCGTCTGCGCCCGCTTTGGCTGTCACTGTTGCCGGCGGAGGCCTCGCTCGACACCCAGTGGGAACGATACTTTAGTGACAATGTGGGTACGGCGTCTCCCTTGGCGATATGGGAGGCCTTTAAGCTTCACGCCCGCGCTACCCTGATATCCCACATTAAGGCCTTCAAGGCTGGTTCGGCGGCGGCGCACGACAGTGCGATAGCCGACCTTCGGGGGGCGGAGGCTGCCTTCGTGGCCACTCCCTCCAGCGAAGGGGCCTCCCGCCTTAGGGAACTGACGAGAGCAGTTGCTCAAATTGAGCTCGAACAGGCTAATAACAGGATGTTCTTCCAACGCCAGAAGATCTTTGAGCATGGTGAGAGGGCCGGGAAACTACTGGCTTATCTGGTTCACTGTGAAGACAGGCCCCCAGTAGTCATTTCACTTCAGACCGAATCGGGTGACTTGGTGACTGACCCCGTGGTTGTTGCTGACAGGTTCCGATCATTCTTTGCAGATTTGTACACGTCCCGGGCCCCTGATGACCTCACGGAAATGCATTTGCTACTGGATGAGGTTGAGTTCCCTAGGCTTACTGATGACCAGGTGTCTGAGTTGGAGGCTCCGATATCGGCAGGTGAGATTGCTGAGGCCGTGTCCAGGTTCCCCAGGTCTAAGTCCCCAGGGACGGATGGACTCCCCATTGAGTTTTATGCCCATTTCTCCGAACTTCTTCTGCCGCAGCTACTGAAGTTGTTTACTGCCATCTTTGAGGAAGATAGATTACCCGCGTCAATGAAGGAGGCATTGATCGTGCTGATTCCTAAGCCGGGTAAGGACCCCCGATTCCCGGAGTCGTACCGCCCGATCTCCCTCCTTCAGGTGGACGTTAAAGTGCTTGCAAAAATTCTTTCCATCCGCTTAAATCGGGTCATCTTGTCACTGATACATGGGGATCAGACAGGCTTCATGCCCGGAAAAAACACATCCTTTAATCTTCGTAGGTTGCATATGAACTTACAGGCTCGGCATGAGAACTCGGGTAGCAGGGTTGTTGTGACACTGGACACGGCCAAAGCCTTCGATTCTGTGGAGTGGAGCTTTCTCTGGGCATGCCTTGAGAGGTTCGGGTTTGGCCCGCGGTTCATTAAGTGGATCCGCTTGATGTATAGTGCTCCGGTCGCCAAGGTTCTTGCGAATGGCAGGACCTCAGAATCGTTCCCGCTTACCAGGGGGACGAGACAGGGCTGCCCACTCTCTCCTTTACTGTACGCCTTGGCGGCCGAACCACTAGCCATTGCTATCCGTAACCACCCCGGTATAGAAGGACTGCGTATGGGATCCCTGACCGAAAAGCTTAGCATGTATGCGGACGACACGTTGCTGTACTTGGCGGACTCGGACGCCTCTCTTACCACGGCCTTGCAATTGATAGAACGATATGGCAGATACTCCGGTCTGCAGATGAACTGGGACAAGTCCCAGATCCTGCCTGTAGATCATCCTGCCCCACCCCGGTCCCCCTCACCCTTACCCCTACAGCGAGTATCGAAGATCAAATATCTGGGAGTCATAGTCACGACTGACCCCCGCGATTACATCCGGGATAACGTCCAAACCCTTTATGACCTGATCAAGGCCAAAACCCAAATATGGGCAAGGCTCCCCCTAGGTGTTATGGGGAGGGTGAATCTTGTAAAAATGGTCCTGCTCCCGAAAATACTCTATATTCTCTGGCATTCCCCGATATACCTGCCGTTAAAATATTTCAAACAAATGGAATCCCTTCTTAAAGCTTTTGTATGGGGCCAGAGCAGGCACAAGCTTGCCTGGCGCAAACTTAAAAATCCCTCAAATCTGGGTGGCGTGGCCCTGCCGGATTTCAACCTCTACTACCTAGCCGCCCAATTGTCCCACCTGTTTCACATAGACAAAACCGACAGGACACGTTTTCTGCAGCTCCTGTGCCCCAGGTGGTCCCAAATGACTGACGAACCACTGACTGTTATTCTTCGGGGGGTGAGGGGCTCCGAGATTGCAGGTGAGACGGACTCCTTGCTGTATCATTATGGCAGGGTCTGGGAGGTGGTTATGACTAAGATGCAGTACCCAGCCCTACACACTCATACCCCCCTCTGGCACAATGCGACTCTGGCGGAGTTCGTGTCTGTGCCGGACCCTGAGCTCTGGTGTAGTAAAGGGATTCACTCCCTCTCACACTTGCTGCATGAGACGACCCTACGCACATTCGCTGACCTGAGCTCCACCTTTGACCTCCCAGCCTCCATGCTTTTCCGATACTGCCAGCTTAGACATGCGTTTAGGGCCCAATTCCCGACCCCTCCCCACCCTCTGGAGACCCCCTCTATGTTAGAATTCCTTAAGAGTACCGACCCCCAACACTTGATTTCCATCTTGTACGCAGAACTCCACACTCCTAGTTCCACGGCGCTCGCCTATGCAGCTAAAACCCCCTGGGAGGCAGATATAGGGACTATAGAAGATGATGAATGGGATGATGCTCTGGGGTCGTGCAAAACTGTGTCTCCCAGACTGTCGGATCGACTCACCCAACTTTTCATTCTCCACCGGGCATATCTAACCCCCATCGGCCTCCAGAGCTACAGGCCTGAAGTGTCACCCAGTTGCCCAATGTGCCGGTTGGCTGTGGGCACCTTTTTCCACCTCCTCTGGAGTTGTCCTCAGCTCCAGGGGTACTGGAAACAAATCGTTACTTTCCTTCACGACAAGATGGGCTCCCCGGTACAGCTGGTCCCCAAACAGTGCCTGCTGGGTATATACCCAGATGAGGATATGGACAAAAGCAAACTTATTTTTCTCCAGACCACATTGTTCATAGCTCGAAAGCTGATCGCCCGAAGGTGGATGCGGGATTCCCCGCCCACTTTCGGTGCCTGGAAGGCTGAAGTCAATGTGGTCCTACCGTACCATAAACTCATGTATAAGAACAGGGGAAATCCAGCCAAATTCACTAAGATATGGGATAGGTGGGTCCAGAGCCCGGACACGGGGAGCTGAGACGCCTCCTGCCCATGACTGTGACCCCCGCAAGTAGCAGATTCTACTTTATGTGTGCTCTGTGCAAGTAATGTTAACCACTGTGCCCAACTGAAGTGCCTTGCTTAAACTGTACCTACATGCATGGTCCTTGATGACATCTGTTGAATTTCTATGTTTATTGTTGTACAACTTGTTTTAATTTTTTTTTTTTTTCAATAAACTCACTGATTTGTAAAAAAAAATGTTTAGGCATTAGCGACCCCCCCCACCCCCACATTCAGTTACCTGAGCCCTCATTCGATCCAGCCCTCTGCACGTCTGCAACTCTTCTCTCCAGCCACTTCTGGGTCTCACTGGCTTTGCTGGGGCACTGGGAGCCATTGGCTCCCAGTGCTGCCAATCAAAGCCAGTGACAAGGAAGCGGGTGGGCCGGATCAAGTCCATTTACATAGACAGTGGGGCTCGGAAGCGGCTTCCCATGGGGGCACTGGACAGAGGGGAGAGGCCAGGAGCGCCAATAGGGGACCTGAAAAGAGGAGGTTCGGGGCTTCTCTGTGCACAGAGTAGGTAAGTATAACATGTTTGTTTTTTTTATTTTTTTATTTTTACCTTTACAAACTCTTTTTTCCACTACTCCACTGATCTCCACTTGCTTGTGGATCCTGTGCCGAGTGGCCAGTCTGAAGCATTTTGAGCATAGGAAGTTGGCCACTCATCATGAGTGTATTTTAGAGAAAGCATCTTATTCTCTGAATGAATGCAAAGTGTTTTCTAAATGGAAAAGGTGGGGATTGTGATGTTATCACCCCACTTCACAGTCACAATCTTGACTTTACATATACTTTAATATAAGGAACAGAAAATGTAGGATACAGTAAAGTGCTTTACAAATAATCAAATTGTGATTTTTAAAGGTTAATTAAAATTATTTTATTAACAATATTAGTAAGTTAATTTCTTAAAAGTTCCTGAAGTTTTCTACAAGGACATGTTAGTAAAGGCGGTTTCTTTGTGTGCTTTGATCATGGCAAGCAAAAATAAAACCTGCCAGGTACATTGTTCAGTGCCTTAGGGTTTTCCCACACAGCAACGCTACAAATCCTGAAGACAGGAATCTATAAGGAATATGCAGACAAGAGAAACAGAGGAAACAGAGACGCTCAAAGGCATATTTTCATATATCATTTCCTAACTTCAAAAGCACAAATTTCAATAACAAGTAATCTGTAAGACTTCTGTTGTGCTTATGTACCATTTTACTTTTGAATTGTGGATGGCCAATCATTTAACGACATACAGTAGTACATCTACAAGCTCATGTAAAATCAATGTGGCTATTTAGCATATAAATAATTAAGGAACCACAACGTACAACAGAACAATGACTTACAGAAAGGCTAGTCAAAGCAGTAGAAAAATTACTTCAATAGAATTGTTGACGTTTTTCTTTATAATAATTCAGAAAATTATTTGGTTTTTCCATTTTAAATACAATAATTTGCTTTTTGTGTTACATGCTGAAACCAGATTATAGAGTTAATTTTGAAAAATTCATCTATATTTCAGAATTTTACATATTAAAGCCCATCTCTAGACATCTTCTATATCTCCAGCCCAACCATTTACAATGTTTGTATTGTTAAATACCTTCTGAAACAGTTTTTTACACCTAAGTTTGCTGTCCATGTTCCTTGCCAATGCCACTTCAAGATGTGATATCTGTGCTGTGCAGCATTTTGGAACCTGAGAGGATCAATGAAGTGGACACCAGAAAAGGACCCACCTCCGCTACAGTAAAGAAGACAGAAGACTTGGGACCTGGTTCATCACATGATTATGGATTTAAGTACCACATTCAGTGGTACTGCCCATTTAACGTTTCAGGGGCTATCATTTTTGCTGTGGCTGTGAAGCTTCGCAGCATTTTGGAACCTGAGAGGACCAATGAAGTGGACACCCGAAAAGGACCCACCTCCACTACAGTAAAGAAGACAGAAGACCTGGGACCTGGTTCATCACATGATTATGGATTTATGTACCACATTCAGTGGTACTGCCCATTTAACGTTTCAGGGGCTATCATTTTTGCTGTGGCTGTGAAGCTTCGCAGCATTTTGGAACCTGAGAGGACCAATGAAGTGGACACCCGAAAAGGACCCACCTCCACTACAGTAAAGAAGACAGAAGACCTGGGACCTGGTTCATCACATGATTATGGATTTATGTACCACATTCAGTGGTACTGCCCATTGAACATTTCAGGTGGTATCATTTTTGCTGTGGCTGTGAAGCTTCGCAGCCGCAGCATTTGTACAACCCCGTCAGCTGCAGTGTTGAATTAAGGCTGGGTGGTTGGGGAATTAAAAAACGTATTTTTACTGCCCCCTGGCCTGTGAGCAAGCCTTTAGGGATGTCTGGGCCTCTATTTATAGGACTACTGGGAGCCAATCAGGTGACCTTAATGCAAATATGCTGAAAAGGAACATACTGATAGGATGAGAGAACAGAAGTGACATATTTATCTTTTTTCTCTTTGTCCAATAACAGGCATGAAGTTGGGAGGTGTCAGTAGTGAATCCTTTTACTGAAAAAATCCTCTGTCTAGCTGTGCTATGCGACAAAGCTGTGTACAACTAAATGGACAGAAGAAAATTTCCCTATATAACCACATATACAGTATACTGTGTTTTCAGATTTCTTTTTTTTTTACACATTGGTTAGCAAAATTTATGCAATCAAGTCACCTTTGTTGTCCAAAATCTGAACAACTCACCAATTAGTGAGATGTCAAGGCCTCTATTTATAATACCAATGTTACCTATACTGGTTCTCATCATGTTTATTGTTCATTTAAAATGGCTTTTACATGGTGAATCACTGATTTTATCAATGATTCACTGATGATTCCTATAGAAGATCTGCTACATTTCATCCTGTTCACTTGACACTGAAAACATTCATCAGATGTTTAGCACCCTGCTATCAAGGAAATTTGCCTAGAATCCTCACTTGCGAGTAGCAATTTGGCCTTTGAACCCAGTGCAATAAACGAGGCATATAAGGTCAAATCCAGGCCACAAGAATCAATGGTAAAATCTCAGCCACATTAAGTCACAAATATAGGACTGGATTAAACCTTTGTAATCACATGCCCCTTAAATATACTACAAGTGTGTGTATATCTATCTATCTATCTATCTATCTATCTATCTATCTATCTATAGATAGATAGATAGATAGATAGATAGATAGATAGATAGATAGATAGATATAGATAGATATATACATATATCTATATCTATATATATATCTATATATATATATATATATATATATATATATATATATATATATTAGATAGATAGATATAGATAGATATATAGAGATATATATAGATATATATACAACTATTTATAAACAATAGTGATTTCACTAGTAAGTAGTAGTAGAATTTTCAAATGGGATTTCATTGACTACCCTGGGGGCAAAGTGCTCCAGTGTATGCCTCTCTTTTTATCTGCTAAACATCTGCTATATCTGTTCGGTTAGTGCAAAATATACTGTACCTGTTGATTTTGCCAGAAATAAAGCATGCAGGGCTGACACCAAGCATTTAGGAATTCAGAGCTGTGTTGTCATGTCAAAGAGGAAGGTAGGAGAACATTGTAAGTCTGGAATATCAACTGTTTTTTTTTTTTTTACTGTGCTTCCAGGGTGTTTAAAGGGACAGAACATAGAGGAAGGTGCAGGCTTTACAGAAATGTTTATTTATTTGTTTAATATATTTATTATTATATGTTATTTATTTATTTATTTGAATTTGCTATAAATTGTAACTTTCACTCCCTCTCAATTAACATGGACTATTTGTAATCCTTATGCTGCTAACATTAGTAAATAGATAGAAAAGTAAATTATATTTACTTGTTTTAAGTTGTTTTTTTTTTTTTTTTTTACATTCCTTTAGTTACTTCTTAGTTTGCAGGCCTAGGCAAATAAGGTCATGCATAATAGGAGTGTTCAGGAAGGAAGGAGGGATTTTCTCAGCTAAGCACATCCTCCTGCCTGCATGCTTGAGCTAAGGCCAGATGGATTCCAGGAAGTAAATAATACATTAATCATCTGCCCTTACTCAAGATGGCCATGGCCAGAAATGCCAGGGGGGTATTTTTCAAAGTTATTTCTCAACAAAATAAAGCACGGAGACGTGGATGAATGGCTGAGTTTGCTTTGAATAATAAAAATGAACTAAATAGTGTTTTTGCCGTGTGGTGCTCAGATGGAGTGCAGTTCTGCTTTAACATACATTTTAAAAATAAAATAAAAAAAGGAAAGCAATGCTATACAAAATTAGCATACTTGTCTATAATATATACTCATTTGTATTTCATTTTTGACTTTATTTCTGCTTGAAGGAATACTGGGCTACGGTGCCATTTAATGCATGACTGGCTGGTGGTATGCATGTCAGACTGTCATGCACATTTTTATTGTATGTATAATTTTGCATATTTTTGGCAAGTCAGTCAAATGTAAACACATCCAAACATGTGTCAAGTGACTGGACACCCAGAGGGAGCATAAAATAATGTTCTTCAAGTCTGGTACATGTTTCACTACTCCAAATTGATCAGGTGTACAAACATCAGTACATCCCGACCTCTAACCAGCATAGCCTGGATTTACTTATACATGTGGAACTCATTTAGCAAGCATCACAGGCCTCTATAGGGAATAAAAGATAAATACTTGGATTTAGCAAGTTAAGAATGACAAAGGTAAGAAGGCCAGCCTTGTAATGTTCTACACTAATAACTAAAATGTTACATGTAATGGCTTTTCCATTTGAAGAATTCTAAAATTCAGATGATCCAGGTGAATTTTTAAAATTTTTTTCTTTGTCCAAAAATAATAGTAAAAAGCAGCTATAAATACATGTTGAATTATTTGTGTTACATTTATATGTAAGGCCTCTTTCACACGGGCGTTCCGTATGTCCGTATATCACTCCATCCGTTTGCGGGTGATATACGAACATAATGTATGTCTATGGGATTGCGGATGTCAGCGGATGACCATCCGCTGACATCCGATTTGCGTCCTTTCAGTTCTGTTCCGTTTTTTGGAACGGAACAGAATCCTATTTTTCTTCCGTTTAAAAAACAGGACGCAAAATCGGATGTCATACACTGACATCCGCAATGCCCATAGACATACATTATGTCCGTATATCATCCGCAAACGGATGGGATGATATGCGGACATACGGACCAGATGACACAAGTGTCATCCGTGTCAATAAAAAAAAAAAGTACCGGAGCGGATCGCTATACGGTCTGCTCCATGTGAAATGAGTGTTCTATTTTAAGTGTCACTTTTTTTTTTCCAATACAATTTTTTATTAAAGCATTAAACAAAATACAAAGAAACAAAGCTGTTTTGTGCACAAAAAACAAAAAAAAACCCAGTACAGCATAGTATAAGGTTACAAGAGATCTTGGTGTCACAATGTGTAAATATTAATAATGCCAGGTGTACAGAATATTTGTAAAAAGAGAACAATACAACATTATTTGTTGGACTCTATATCTCACTGGAAAAATGATACAGCCGCAGTTAGCCTTGGTATCTAATATTATCGAACATGGTAACAATACTTATTATAACTACTCTTGTAGTAACCATTATCATAACTTTCCATAAGCTCACTGAACAAGGAAGGGAGTAGAGACCCAGCTGAGACCTTTATTCTAAAACAGTAATATAATGGTACTAAATAGGAGAAAAATAGCAAAGAAAAAGTAAAAAAAGTTATAGGCTTGGTGATTGTATACAGTGATGGGTTTGTCCCCATCCCAAGGACTCCTGTTATTTATATGTGACGATCAAAGAGAAAATCTTTATGACATTGAGGTCATGTTGGATCTTATAAGATTCACCCCTTCATCATAGAGGCGATGTCCTCAGAATATTAGACAGAAACCACACAATCCATGTTTTAAGGCAGTGGTCCTCAACTCCGGTCCTCAGGGCCCACTAACAGGCCAGATTTTAAGTATTACCTTGGGGAGATGCAGACTAGAGTACTGCAATCACTGAGCAGCAAATTATATCACCTGGCATGGATTTCAGTTATCTTGCAAACCTGGACTGTTAGTGGGCCCTGAGGACCAGGGTTGAGGACCAGGGTTTTAACCACTTTACGTCCGCTCACAGTAGTACTACTGCGGCAGAGTGGCTTGTTATCGTCTGACGACGTAGTATTAACGTCTTCAGACACTCCCCTTTCTGGGCGGCGCTTGCGCACCGCCGGAGGCTCGCTCCCGCTGTTTTCATTCACAGCGGGAGTCGGGCCAGGGGAGGAGCAGCGGCGATCGCCGCTGCTCTGCCCCGATCGCCGGGGATCTAGTGTGGAGATCCGCCCGCCTGTGTAAACACAAGCGGACGGATCTCCATAGTGACAGGGAGTGACAGATCGGACTGTTCAGCATAGCTGGACATCCGATCTGTCCCTGACTCACTCAGTCACCTCCCCCCCTACACTTCAGTAAGCACCAGGCATACATTAACCCCTCCCTCTCCAATGAAATTAACCCCTTCCCTGCCAGTGTCATTTTTACAGTAACAGTGCATATATATAGCACTGATTACTGAAGTAATGTCACTGGTACCCCCAAAAGTGTCAAAAATGTCAGTCAAGGGTTCGATCTGTCTGCCGCAATGTCGCAGTCCCACAAAAAAAATCGCAGATCGCCGCCATTACGCGTTAAAAAAAAAACACCAAAAATGACAGAAATCTTTCCCTTTGTTAGTAAACGCAATAACTTTTGCGCAAACCAATCAAAATACGCTTATTGCGATTTTTTTTACCAAACATAGGTAGCAGAAAACAAATTGGCCAAAATTTTTTTAAAAAATTGTTTTTTACATCTTTTTTGGGGGGAATTTCATATAAAAAAATGTTAAAAATATTGTTATTTTTTCAAAATAAACGCTCTTTTTTTGTTTATAGCGCAAAAAGTAAAAATCGCACAGGTGATCAAATACCACCAAAAGAAAGCTCTGTTTGTGGGAAAAAAAGGAGGTAAATTTTGTTTGGGTACGGCGTCGCACGACCGCGCAATTGTCAGTTAAAGTCGCACAGCGCCGAATCGCAAAAAGTGGCCTGGGCGGAAGACAGCAAAATCCTCCGGTGGTAAAGTGGTTAAGGAAACAAGTTGTGGTGTCATTAGCAATTGCTAAAATTTCCTCCATGTCATCTCTATAACTCACTTTTGGAATCCATTCTTTAATGGTCAGGACGGATTTGGATCCAAGGAAAAAGGATCAATGATTTAGCTGCATTGAGCAAGTGTTTGGTTAGGGAGTGTTTGTATTTTCGCCAGGTACAGGAAGTGATGTGAAGGAGGCAGCATGGAGGGGTCAGGGAAATGTTTGTCTCTGTAATACATTCTTGAATTTGTTGCCAGTAATGGGCTATAGTCCCACCATGTGTGAATCATTGTGCTTTGGAATTGTCCACACCTCCAGCAGGTATCACAGGACTTTGGGTACCACTTTTGAATTTTTTCAGGAGTAGCATTCCAATGCGTGAGAATCTTCTATGAGGTTTCTTAACCACTTAAGCCCCGGAGGATTTGGCTGCTCAAAGACCAGGGCCTATTTTGCGATTCGGCACTGCATGAATTTAACGGACAATTGTGCGGTCGTGCGATGCTGTACCCAAATGAAATTGACGTCCTTTTTTCCCCACAAACAGAGCTTACGTTTGGTGGTATTTTATCACCTGTGCGATTTTTACTTTTTGCGCTATAAACAAAAAAAGAGCGTCAATTTTGAAAAAATAACAATATTTTTCACATTTTTTTTATATGAAATTCCCCCCCAAAAAAATCTAAAAATCAAAATTTTTTAACATTTTAGGCCAATTTGTTTTCTGCTACATATGTTTGGTAAAAAAAAAAAAAAATCGCAATAAGCGTTTTTTGATTGGTTTGCGCAAAAGTTATTGCGTTTACTAACTAAGGAAATTTTTTTGTCATTTTTATTATTTTTTTTTTTAACGAGTAATGGCGGCGATCTGCGATTTTTTTTGTGGCGGACAGATCAGACCCTTTACTGACATTTTTGACACTTTTGGGGGTACCAGTGACATTACTACAGTAATCAGTGCTATACATATGCACTGTTACTGTAAAAATGACACTGGCAGGGAAGGGGTTAACTTTATTAGAGAGCAAGGGGCTAAGTGTGTCCCTAGGGGCGTGCTTCTAACTGTAAAGGGGCGTGGCTTTTGATGTAACCACAGAGACATACGATCCTACATAGCAGGACCGTATGATCTCTGCTGTTACATCAGCGAGAATGACAGGCGGCTTTGTTTACATTAGCCGCCTGCCTTTCTCCCTCCCTAGCGGGAGATCGCGAGTGACCGGCGGACATAGACTCGCCGGTCACTCGTGCAGGGATGCCCCCTATTGGCTCGCAGGCGACTGATGTACCCATAGTATATGTACTTGAGGCGGTCGGCAAGTGGTTAATTGCATGTGATAATCGAACAGTTATGTGTGTAGTTTTCCACAGTTCTCTAAAACTATTTGGTGTCCTGTCCTTCAATTGTTGCAGCCATGAGTATAATTTGAAGGTGTTTTTTTCACTTCAGCACCTTTCATACAGACCTTCCCTAAGTCAGTAAGGGGGTATAAAAAAAGGTATTTATATTGTGGGTTATTAATGTAGCTATACAGTTGTAGGTAAGTCCAGCGGAAAAAGGGATCTCTATTGGCAATCTGTCTGTAGCTCCTCATAGCTGTAGGCAGTGTGCTTCTAGTAGAAGGCCACCATTTGCCCTGGGCAGTACCATCTTAGAATCCATCCCAGGTAGAAAATTCGGGTTATTTGCAAAAAAGGGTTGAGGAACTTGGAGTGGAAGAGAGGGTGAACGTCAAAAATATTCTGTGGAATACTTGTAATGTAGCCCCTATTAACAGGTGTTCCAATAAGCCACGGTACCCAGGGAGTGTGTTTTAATGGTGTCGTAGAGAAGGATTGTTCTAGTAAGATACAATCCTTTAAGCCCCGGTTCACACTAGGGCGACCTGTGAGGCGACCTGGTCGCCTCACAGGTCGCCGCAGGTCGCCTTCCATAGGGAAGCTGCGGACC
The DNA here is from genome assembly GCF_965119305.1 of Pelophylax lessonae. Taxonomy (NCBI): domain Eukaryota; kingdom Metazoa; phylum Chordata; class Amphibia; order Anura; family Ranidae; genus Pelophylax; species Pelophylax lessonae. The sequence continues at coordinate 148,925,816 of NC_138768.1, forward strand.
CGTTCTAATAGGAGCGACACAAGTCGCTCCGACCTAGAAAAAGGGTCCGGAGCTTCTTTGGGGCGACCAGGAGGCGACCGCCATAGACTTCAATGTTATGAAGTTCGTGGCGGCCGCTCCGAGGTCGCGGCGCGCTGCTCGCACCGCGATCTCGGAGGTCGCCCCTGAAAGTAGCGTCGCTCCTATGTGAACCGGCGCTTAGTCCTCATGGAGATTCCACTCCACAACTCTGGCGATATAAGATGCATAATAATTTTGTTCATTCCTCGTCTGACCTTACGTAATCATTTGGAATTTAATATGTGGTCTTCTTTAGGCCCAAACAAATTTAGATTGTAGGGATTGCAAGCAGTTAAAGAAACTAGAAGGAAACATAATAGGAAGATCATGCATAAAATATAGGAGTTTGGGTAAAATCATCTTCCTAATATTAGTGGCCCTGCCAAACCAGAAGACATTTTTTATGGTCCAACGTGTGACATCTCATTCTACTGTCTTAAGCAAGGGTATAAAATTGAGTTCAGAGATTTGGGATTTGACATCAGTCAGACTCTTAAATCATTTTCCCACTTGAATGGGCAGGCCTGTTGTATAGTGGTCAGGGTGCCTGAAGAAAGAGAGAGGTTTAGAGCCTCCAATTTGCTGTAATTAAATTTCAAATTGGATATCTAGCCTAAATCTGCAAATGCTGAAAGCAAGATGGGAACAGAGGTGAGGGGCTGCGATATAAAAATAATAAATCGTCAGCTTATGCTGCAGACTCATACTCTGCCATTCAGAGCAAGGCCTCAAATTGAAGCATTAAAGAGGTTGTAAACCGTGCATTTTTTTTTTCCACCCTGTAAGAGAAAGCCATAATGAGCTAGTATGCATCGCATACTAGCTCATTATGCAATACTTACCTTAGAACGAGCCCCCGCCGTGCCGCTCACTCACCTCTATGACGGGCGACATGTCCAGTCGCCCGTCTTCCGGGATCGCGGCATCCGGCCATCTGATTGGCCGGAGCCGCGGTGACGTCACTCCCGCGCACGCACGCGAGAGCCGACAGTCACGGCACGGGACTCTGAAGGAACGGCACGAGCGACCGTTCCTTCAGAGCGCATGTGCCAGTGATGTCACTGGCTGCATGTAAGGTAAATATCTCCAAAAACGGTACATGTTTAGGAGATATTTACAGTCCCTATAGGTAAGCCTTATCATAGGCTTACCTATAGGTTCAAGTTGTAGAGGAGGGTTTACTTCCTCTTTAAGGTTTATCATCCTTGTGAATGGTTCCAATGTAATAATAAACAGCAAAAGGAGATAAAGGGCAGCCTTGCCTAGTGCCATTTCACCGCTTCAGACAAGGCACTAGTATTGACTTTGATTCTGGCAGTAGGATTTTGGTACAGAGATGAGATCCATGACTGTTTCAGATCTATTTGGCTTAAATCTTACTTTATGCTAAAGACATATAGTCCTAAAACCCACCGTGTGTGGACAGTATGGCAACTTGCTGACTCAAAAAGATCCACAGGCAGTGTCAGCTTACCTAGAAGACTCAGATGAAATCTAGTTATTGTAGTTAAATTGGAGATCCAGCCCCCTTTACCAAAAAATTAAAAGTCAGCTGCTACAAATACTGTAGCTGCTGACTTTTAATATTAGGACACTTAACTGTCCGTGATGTCGGCACCCCAACCGATTTTTGAATCAGCTCTCAGGTGCTACCACCACCATTCCTTGTAAGGGAAACCAGCAGTGAAGCCTTGCGACTTCACAGCTGGTTCCCTACTGCACATGGGCGATGTGTGTGTCACTTTGTCAATGACTCAGTGGTGGGGGAAGGAGGAGGGGAACCAAACTTCCGGAGGACCCAAAAGTAGGGAGGTTTCAAAAACACGTACTCGCTCCCAGGGCCGCTGATAGGGGGGGGCCACCAGTCCTCCTGTAGGGGGCCCGGGCACACAGGAGGGCCCCAACAGCGCTGGTTCAGGTAACTCTATTTCCTGTTATTGTTCCTCTAGACGAAAATGAGCACAGCCCCACTGCAAGGGATAATATTTTATTTGCAGAGTTGGGCTTTAACAGAATTGATTTTCCAGTGAAATTACCAATTTTCACTGCAAAGAGGTTTTATTAAAATGATCCCCAAATTTAGTCATGTGAACTGCTTAGGAGAAAACTTTTGCTTTACCTACCCACAAAGTCCCCTGATCAATGTGGCAACTCTGACATTGTAATCCCTTGACTTCTATAACCCTCCAGAGCCATTTAATGCCCGTTGCACCCTTAAAGCCCCACTCTGGGCAATAACAAATAATTAACTTTTTCCAATAGGATTTTCTCACACTGCAAGAGTAAATGCTTGTTAAGTCAAGGTGGTAGAGGAATAAGGTTTAACACTTATCTTAGTCATCTCTCTTCCAGCATTCTGTGTGACTGCCCCCCCCCCCCCAACAGTCCTACATTGTCCACGAGGACAGGGAGGGCCCACCTCCATTCTGGAGTTTTGAAGAAAGGAGGAGATTGATGGCTGCTGGGAGAGCAAGGATTAGAGCAGATATTACATCTTATTCCTATACTCAGTGCCGGGACAAGGACATTCAGTGCCCAGGGCAAGGATGCCAAACTGCGCCTCCCTTCACTTAGGTTTAGGGTCAAGGCGCCCCCCCCCATCCCTGCAATAAACCATGGCGTCCAGGGCAACCGTCCCTCCTGCCCACCCCTTGTCCCGGCTCCCTGCCTATACCGCAAGAATTAACAATCATTATAGGATCCTATAGGCTCATAGGATCATTATAATCTCATGACTGCTGCCTCTTGGAAGAGTTGGAATGTACCCAATCTTAACCCTCTATCTACTTCATTACCTTTTCTGCTCCTTTCGATGTATTCTATTGAGTCATTAATATAGGAAATTGTGTCACGTCAATTTATATCCTAAACTGTCTCAATTTCAACTAAAATGTGTTAAGCAGAATTGTCCTATCATACACTATAACTTTGATATGGTTACTATCAAGTCAATATAGTATTATGTTTCATCTTTTTTTTTTTCTGTATGCAAGTCATCGACTAAATAAAAACTCTGGGAGGAGTAACTAGAACCTTCAGGGCCATGGTGCAAGAAACCATGAAGGGCCCCCCTGGCCACTGACCAGGCCCTTTACTCCCATCATGGGACTCATTATTACAGTCCTGCAGGAGGCCACCTTCTGCGACCTTTGTGACCCTGGTAGTTCCACCACTGGAGTCAGTAGTTTTTTTTTTTAACCATTTTATTTCATTTATTTTTTTTTTTTTAGAATTTTATTTTTTATTATCTTTTACATATTTTTTTAGTACCCCAGTGGGGGGGGGCTTTGGTGAAATATCAGGGGTCTAAACAGACTAACATAGGGAAACAGAGAATGGGACTGATGTATCAGTTCCTTTCTTCATAGTCTCAGCTGCACAGAATGAATAAACAGGCATACCTCTGTTCAGAGCTTCTTGTTCATTATTAAACTGAAGCATAGTAAACACAATTTACTATGCCTCAGCTATGAATGAATAAAAAGTCACTGACTCTATTTATTAAGACATATTCCGGGAACCTTCCCTGCACTCCATACTGACAGATCCACAAGCGGGGACCAGGGAAGCACATAGAGACTGAGGGCAGCGGGGCAGGGGCTGGGAGGCAGTGGGCGTGGCATTTCAAGCAACCAATGCCCTCTAATTCCTTCCTGCACCCACTGAATGTGTGCAGGAGGGGGAGGGTGGGAAGGGGGCATTCAGTGGTTACATGGAGGGATTGGTTCCTCTACATGTTGCTGCCCCTGCTGCCCGACTATCTAGGTATACAGGGGGGGCGCACAGCTATGTACACCCCTGCTCTGAGATAAAGTAACCCTTTAAAAGTAACTTACTTACTTAAAGCGGAGTTCCGGGCACAAAATCGATCTTTTTTTTTGTGCCCGTCCGCTAGTTCTCCATCACCTGAAAAGGAATTGGATAGTTAGGTTCTTTTTTTTTTTTTTTTTTTTTTTAACTCACCTTGTAATTGAAGATCGAAAATACTCACCTCAGGGTACTTCCTCCCTAAGCGCCGCGGCTCCGCCGTCACTTCCTGTCTCGCGATGATTCCTGGGAGCTGAACGTCATCGCTCCCAGGAATCAATGCGACGGCACCGGCCCCGCTCGTCACTTCCGGGGCGACGCCGCATTCCCCTGCTAAACAGCTTCTGGGCATGCCCAGAAGCTGTGGAGGAATGCTGCGCCGCACCGGAAGTGACGAGAGGGGCCGGTGCAGGCGCATTCTGGGAGAAGAGGACGCGGAAGAAGACGCAGAAGAGGACCGCGCCGGCTTCAGCTGCCCACAACAGAGATGGCAACGCTGTGGAAGAAATTTTATAAGTGAGTATTTCATCTTGCAGGTAAGTGCGAACCGGGACAGATCAGAGGCTAGCCATTGTGGAATGTGCTAGCCCTGACTGTCCCGGGGGTATGCTTATTGAAAAATGGTTTCTGTGCCCGGAACTCCGCTTTAAGCCTTTCCTATTAACTTCAATGCAGGACAAAATATCCTGCATTAGCAAAGTAAAAACTCCCAATTTCAATCATCATTATTGACACTGGACATTGTCCCTTGCAATACAACAGACTCAGAGCTTTAGTATAAAATGACAGCTGAAAAAAGCTTGAATCTGACAACTAGCTATAGATCAGCACAGACAGTTATTATGAAAGACTCTTGAGTTCCTGTAAAGACTGTCAGATTTGCCCTTCTATATGTATGATAACCTTTAAATGTGTTTAAAGAAACCTCTATTAGGAAAATATGAAGGCTTCTTTTAATAAAATGCTTCTTGCCACATTCTGAAGCCAAATATAGAGCATTTTCTGAAAGAGGTCAGCAATAGCAAGGCTTTAATTATTCATAAATTATTCAAGAAGTAAATGTTGAACTATTTTACATTATTGATTACTTTGCACAGCGTACTTTCAATACTTGCATCAAAATTTTCAAAAACTTAAAAATACCATTCAGCTTAGCCAATGCTATCACTGTTCTAAGATAAATATTGACAGCAAAACCAGAATATAAATCAGTGCAACAGCAGCAAAATCCATTTCCATTCAAAAAACAAACTGTGATGTTTTATGTTAGATACTTCTTCCACCCCACAATGAATCTGTTCATTACATTAACACATAAATTAGATAATTCATTATTGGAAATCTCCCCTGCCTCCTAAGGGACTAGAGGAAGAGGGTTCAGCCATAAATTTTACTTTCATTTCCTCACTCAGTATAGGCTTCTTCTTCTTACACTTTATGTATGCATTACAAATCACAAAATTTGAGGCAGCATTATTATTTATATGATGTTTTTAACAATTTGCAGCACTTTGCAAAATGCACAAAGCTTTTCACACACAAGTCATTGATCCCTGCTAGCAAAGGAGCCTACAATTTTAAAAATCTTTATTCTAACATTTTCTAAGTCAATACCTAACCCCTCAAACAACAAAACATAAGCGCTCTATAGGCTGAGAAGAGGATGGCATATGCAGGAGTAAGGTCTGGATAAAATGTCCATACATTTCAAGCATGGGCTGATTGCTGGACAATGGAGAAATACTGACTGTAGAAGGCTGCAGGCTCTGTAAGAGCTAGAAGGAACTCTGTGGAAATGTACAACAAAACAGAAAGGAGAGCAGCGCCATCTAAGTGCAGTATAAAAGATACTTTAATAACAACAGACAAATGCAAACTCACAGGATGGGCATGATAAACCGGCATGTAAAGGGTTCATCCACTCCAGTGGGAGGACAAGCAACGGGGATCCGGGGAATCTTTGCTGGTTCTGGCTGTGCTGGTGGCTCCCAGGAATTCTGGATACGCGGTGTTCCTCAGAAGAGCCACTGACTTCACTTCCAGGTTGAAGGTGGAGTGGGAAGTCCACGCACTCGAAGCATGCGTGTCTCTTCCTCAGGCAAATCATTTGCCTGAAAAGGCCAGATCCAACAAAGATTCTGCGGATCCCCACTGCTCGTCCTCCCACTGGAGTGGATGAACCCTTTACATGCCGGTTTATCATACCCATCCTGTGAGTTTGCATTTGTCTGTTGTTATTAAACACATCTTTTATACTGCACTTAGATGGTGCTGCTCTCCTTTCTCTTGTCTAATACATAACCCCTCCCTCTTACACAATTACATTTATTATTATTATTTATTTATTTTTTTGGTTAATAAATACCTAATTTTTTGCATTTCCTTTCGCACACTCGTTACACTCCCTTATCCACCTACAACCTCCTGGCATATTTACTTTACATATCTCAGAAGGCTACTGGTCAGTAAATTCAAAAGTCTTATGAGATTCAAAGGTATCTTGAGATTTCACGCTGGGTGTCAAAGTCTGAAAGTGACACCAGATCCGGGTAAAACATCAGCTCCGAGGAGGACATCGCTGGATTCGATGTACTAGTAAGTATATGCTTTTCAAATATAACTTTTCTGTTAGAGCGACAAGATTGTGGAATTCTCTACCACAAGAGGTGGTTTCTGCGGGTAGTATGGTGGCTTTCAAAAGACTCTTAGATGTACATCTCAAGGATCAGAACATTCAGGGGTATGAGAGATGATTACGGCCACACACACCTACACAGGTTGAACTGGATGGACTATTGTCTTCATTCAACCTCACCTACTATGTAACTATGTAACATATAAAGATTTATTGTTGTGGCTAATTTCGAATTTTTGACATATAGAGCATTCAAAATGGACCTTTGCAAAAAAGCAAAAGTATCACCCCTCCTCCTCCCCACCCCCGCTCCTAACACAATTGATTTTTTTTTACGGAGATCAGATACTTTTTTGACAGGTACTTACTCCCACTTAGACGAGAATGACATTGCTCATCCTGCTCCCCTTTCTGCCTGCAGTTTCCTGGGACATGTCACGTCCCCAAGGAGGCTTCAGGACCAGACTCATTGTGCTGCACAATCCTATACATATGCAGTAGGGAGCTGCCTTTGATTCCAGCTCCTAAATCCAAGATGGTGGTGGCAAGGATCTGCAGTGGTGAAAAGAATCTAATACAGGAAGACAGTGCTGGACTCAATGGACCAAATGGAAAATGGGTGAAGTTTCTCTTAAAGTCCAAATCACAGCCATACAGACACAATTACACACTTAAGCCAGTAAGGAATGGAAAGAAGCCTATTAATCAAGCAGAATGTGTTTGCGTTGAGGAGAAAAGTCCATGCAAACTCAGAAGAGAATGTAAAAATTCCATGTAGATACAGTCCCTTATAGGAACTGAACCCAAGAGCCTAATGCAGCAAGAGTGTTAAAGTGTAGGTCCATCCAAAACTTTTTGTAGCTACAGATAGAGCAAAGATGCCCTGTTGGGTTTTTACTGCTATTTAGTGCTCAGATGGAGATACACTATAACACCAAAAGTATTGGGTCACCTGCCTTTACATGCACATAAACTTTAATGGCATCCCAGTCTTATGCCTCGTACACACGCAACGATTATCGGCCGACCGATCGTCCGACTTTTGTCCAGAGTGGTGTTTTGTTGGTTGGAATGTGCCTAGACTGCACATCAATTTTCTCGGCCAACAAAAATCTACTTCAGAAGTGATGTCATGTGCTGGTTTACTTTCCGTGTGTTTTTTCTTCTCTGAGCATGCCCAGTCTTGCTCATCAGATTTTTGTCTGCCGAAATCTGTACTGACTGACGGAAAATCGGCCGTTGTGTTGACGGCCAACAAAAATTTTATAGCCTGCACACCAGATTTTTTTCGGCCGAAAAGTCGGAGTCGGTTGTCGGAAGCATCATACTAACAAGCCGAAAATCGGCCGATCGGACGTTGGTCGAAAATTCCCGGCCAATAATCGATGCGTGTGTACGAGGCATAAGTCCTTAGGGTTCAAGATTGAGTTGGCCCACCCTTTACAGCTATAACAGCTTCAAGTCTTCTAGGAAGGCTGTCCACAAGGTTTAGGAGTGAGTCTATTGGAATGTTTGACCATTCTTCCAGAAGTGCATTTGGGCACTGGGCCCCGTCCGTGTTTCCAGCCACCCATAAATATAGGGATGTTGGCTGTAGTTGTCATACTGCTGTGTGTCTCTGTTACATTGTAACAGAGCCCAGTGGTAGCACAGCTCCCCCTTCCACACAAATGGTGGAGTCTGGATCGGGTCTGCCTCCTCCCTTCCCCTGTCCCTGTGTTCGTCCACACTCCGTGCAGCCCGTGTTCTGCATCTGAAGAAGATGTAGGGGTGGGAAGTTTGAACGAGTAGCCGCCAGCTACAGAAGCCACAGGCTGAGCCAGTGAGCCTCCTGGGACCATCCACGTGAGTTATCACTGTCACTGTCACGCTCGTGCCCTCTCTCCCCCAAATCTCTCTCACTCCCCCTTCCTTCTCTGTTGTCTTCCAGCAGAACCTTTCATTATCTCTAGCCAAAGAGTTTTTCTTAAACCAGCTTATGCTAGTATTATCCCCCATCATGTTCCTTATAGTGGGTTCACACTGATGCACTGTGGTTCAGCCGCAGTGCTGGCATATACACAGTTTTACTGCATTTACCCTTATTTTAGCCACAGTCCCATATTCTTCTATTAGGTTGCATAATTTTACTCTATTTTCTGAAAGCGCATCAAATGTCCTGTATGCTGCCTCTTTGGTGTGCTTTCAGAAAACTCAGTAAAATTTTGCAACCTAATAGAAGTCTATGGGAATGCATCTAAAAATAGGGATTAAAGGCATGAAAACTGTTTATACATCAGCACTGCAACAAACTCCAGCACACCAGTGTGAACCCGAAGGCATCTTTATACTTGCAGCAGGCAGTGCCACTCCACTTAAAAGTGATCAATGCTCAGGTCACTTTTCAGAGGCATTTGACAGGCAGTGAGGCGGTGATTGTGTATCCTCACTGCCTAATTTAGCCTGGGTTCACACTAATGCGTTTGCGCAGACATCACATGTGATTCGCACCACATTCCTATGCACATTACATGCAATGTTTGTGCAATGCAAATTCAGGCATACAGTTTGTATGGCTGAAGTCGCATCGCGTTCACACCAAAATGGTGCAAGACCCTTTTTTTTTTGTCCGCACTGGAATCGGATCATTTGGGTGTTCAGACCCATTAAACCCGATTCCATCCAATTCCACAGTTTGCATTGCATTCTGCAAACAGATTTGGGGTGTCATTAACTTTATCTTGACACCCGCAGCAGTTTGCAGAGAGCAATGTGAACTGCCTGCAATCTAGATGCAATGTTGGAACCTGCACATTAATGGCTGTGATTCCTGCATCGCACCAGTGTGAACCAAGCCTAAACCTCCTAAATGCCAATCCCTGCAGGTAATGACATGGTTAACTTTGAACTCCACCTCATTTCCTTAACCTTCTTAGGACAGGTTCACACTTGTGCGATGCGGGAAACACAGTGAATCCTGTGTGTTCCCGCATCGCATTGCAATCACACAGCATCCAAGCAATCTGCGGAGGTGTCAATGTTATCTTAACAACACCCGAAACACATTGCAAAACACAGTGCAATTGGCAGAATTGCATTGCATGACTGTGAACACCAATGCGATTTAGTTCAGGTGCAAGGAAAAAAGAGGGTCCTGCACCATTTTGGTGCAAATGCAATGTGATTTCACCCAAACAAATTGTATGGTTGAAATCGCACTGCAGAGACATCGCATGTGATACGCACATGAATGCGGTGCAAATCGCATGCGATGTCTGCAATCGCACAAGTGTGAACCTAGTACATATGATCTTAAAGGAGAAGTACAGCTCAAGCTTGTTTGGCTGTACTTCTCCTGTGGTTAAAAGGAGTTCAATTCATTCTGCACTCCTGTGACCCATTTTCAGCTGACAGTAGGCTATGGCCCGCTGTAGACTGACATCACAGAGCTGGTCCAGACTGGGGAAAGATCCCGACTTTAAAGTCTGGATTCTCCCACAAGCCTGGACCAGCACCTGGCTTAGCCTCTCCGCTTTACACCTGGGCCAACCGCTCCCTGCCCCTCTACAGCCCAGCTCTCCAGTGAGTTTGGGGGGGGGGGGGGCAAAGCAGAGAGCTGTTTACTGACAGTCACCAGCTCTTTGCTCAGAACAGCGGGGGGAACTGAGCGATCAGCGGTGTTTGATCACTCAGTTCTCACCCTTAGAGCCTGCGGAGAATACCTAGGTAAGTATAATTTTGAAAAATAAAAAAAAAAATCCTATACTTCTCTTTTAAGCCAGTCCCACTTTTACACACAAACTGACCATCACCTTTGTTTGCCACAACATGCTATTTGTGCCAAAGGACTTGTTTTGCGGCTCCATCGCAGATTTTCTCAGGTCCTTCATGATCCTCGGCATGCTCACATTTTGTCTCAGTCTTTTGATTTTTCATTGTAAATCCAAGCAGATTGCTTGTTGCCAGCATTGTTAATACTTACATATTGTTTAAATGCTTTTGCCAGAGCCATTTTGCATCTATTTTTTCCTTTGCACACATTTTTAAAAATAATTTTAGGCCTGATGATTACACAAAACCCCCAAACATTATACATTTTCTGAAAGCAGACATCCTAGACTAGAGAATAAAAAAGCGGTAGTTCCAATTTTTTATGTCAAACGTTATGACCCCAAAGGTCTGGGAAATGCAAAATTTCAGTAAAAAACACACTAAAGTGAATTTTAGGGCAATCAAACACAATAAATTACCCGCTTTTTGATGAAATATATAAGACGAGGTTGCACCGAGTAAATAGATATAGTACCCAACATATCAAACCTTAAATTTTTGTGCGCCCGTGAAATGGCGACAAACTTCAGTACCCTATATTTTCTATAGGTGACGCTTCAGAAGCCCGCTATAGGTATCAGTTTAGTGTTACAGAGGAGGTCTGGTGTTAGAATTATTGCTCTCACTCCGGCGTGCGCTGCGATATGTAACATGTATACCGCAATCTACTTTTTTACGCGTAGGCGCCCCCGATGCATACGTTTACGTTCATGCATGCGTATGTGTGTGGGAGGGAGGCCTCAAAAGAAAAATGTCCCCTTTATGATGATTTTTAGGTGACAGGTTCTCTTTATTGAGATTTTCAGGGTCTAAAACATCCCCAATGTCTCCTTTGGGCTCCACTGAATGTTTTGCAATACAGATTGCATTGCAAAACATTACTTCCCGGCTAGTTAGCTTTGGACACAGAGATGCTAACCCGGAAGTGGCATCATAGATGTCGCTTTCCAGGTCACAGCAGGAAGGGGAGGTGAGCGGGCATGTGTCCACTCTACTCCTTCCCTTCCAGCTCCTGGCACCTGCCATGTCACTCCTGGGCCCGCAGATGAGCAAGCGGAGCCCAGAAAACATAGCGGGATGCTGGGGGGGGGGGCACCGGTACTGGGGGTGTGAGCAATCAGGCGGCAGCGCAGCCACCCAAATGCTTTCACCTGACAGGCAGGAGTCAGTTTCACGTGTCACCCCGGTGGCTACAGCCACCGTATTGTGTGTGAAACCATTCACTGTCAGGTCCATACGACATACAGACCTTGCAGAAAAAAGGTTAAATATCAATTCTTTTAGCTTCTAATAGGAATCTCTGTCACATTTTTCTTAACTTAATAAACATTTATTTTGAAATTCTGTGACAAACATTTGCGATGTGGGCAGTATATATGTAGGTGGGACTTTACATGGCTGTGGCTTGAGATTGAGCGGGGACACCGGGAGCCCCAAGATTTCCTCCTGCCCAGGGGCCCCATGAGTTGTCAGTCCACCCCTGCTATGGCCAGCTTTAATCCTGCCTTATTTTTATTGCTGTCTACTTCCATATAACAGATTTTCCCTCACACCTGTCCGCTGAAACCTTTTTCAGAAGAAATCTCTTTAAGGCTCCTTTCACACTTATGCAACGCGATTTTACCGCGATTTTGCTGCGATTTTGCCGCGACTTTGCCGCGATTTTGATACGATTTTGAGCAATGGCTCAGGGCTATATACCTCAAAATGCATTAAAATCGTGCCAAAGTAGTGCAGGAACTACTTTGAAGTCGGTGCGACTTCAAAATGCACTGATATGAATAGGGCTCATTGAAAATAATGGAAAACGACTTGTCATGCGATTTTGCTATCCAAAATCGCGGGACAAGTCACACTCGTGTGAAAGGGGCCTAAGTAAGCTCTGGATAGCAACAAAAAAAAGACAGTGGTTCTGCACCTTTCCTTCTTTATCCAAAACTAAAAATGATGTTTTGACTTACTCTTTACATAGTTGCCAACATTTGAAAAAAATTTCCAGGGACACTTTGCAGCACAGTTATCAATTACTTACCACACCCACTTCCCCGAAGCTCTGCCCACTCCGCATAATTAATCTCCGCCTACTTATCATCAGATTATAGGGTCTACTCAATAAAGAGAGAATTACAGGAAATTGAAAAGGGAATTTCAAACTTAAGGCCAAAGTAGCAGAGTTGGAATAATTCTCCCATTCAGCTGCACTACTTCTGCCTAAAGTTTAAAATTCTCATCACAATTCCCTGCAACTCTAAAGTGTCAAATGTGCTCAGGTGTGACCATACAAAAAATTGAATATGTAAATATAAATAAAGTGCAAGGTGTAAATAGGTACGATAAAACCTAATTATACTATCTGGTATACTTAGGTTTTAATGGTGCCAGGCGGCATTACGTAACTGCGCATGCGCCCCGCTCGGCCAAGCTTTTACGGGCTTTCCCAAGCCTGGCAGGCGTCAGAACGGCGCATGCACAGTTACGATGTCAGCTCGCAACCATTTTTATTACGGGCACCAGCTGCCTGTAAGGGACATTTACCGGCAGCCCGATTGACGGGCGATTGCTGGGACAATGTAAATTACCCGGGCAAGCTCCTATTTGCCGGGACTGTCCCTGCAAAAACGGACAGTTGGCAAGTATGTCTTTAACCATTTAAACCAGGGATCCTCAAACTACGGCCATCTAGTTGTTGTGAAACTACAAATCCCATGAGGCATTGTAAAACTCTGTCATGCACAGACATGACAAGGCATGATGGGAATTGTAGTTCCTGAACAACTGGAGGGCCATAGTTTGAAGACCCCAGATTTAAACATGAGGATGAACCTTTGAGGTGCAACATTAAAAACTCATTTACAAAGAGAATGTATACACACATCATATATTCTGGTCATTCATCTCCATATAAAATTGTTATTTTATTGAGGTTTGTGAGGTTGCCCTTTATTTTCACGCTCTATCACAGTGGCTCTCCAATTTACCCTTGGGGAGCATTGAGTGAAAGATTTAGTGATTAGTTAATTTAGCTCAAATATCCCCATCTGAGACCAATTACTGGGCTGATACAGAAGACTGGTCCGTGGGCCAGTGCTCCCACAGAAGATCAACTCATTCATGGATTAACAAAGGGTTTGATTAGATTGCGATTTCTCAGGGAGACTCAAATGAACAATGAACAGATTGTTTTTTTTTTTTTTTTCTCCACGCTTACATTTCCCGATTAATCATTTATGTGCTGAGAGATTTTCAAGAACATGCAGGTATGACAACCCAGCAACTATTCACCAAAATGATCATTATACCATTCAAAAACCATGTAGGTAATAAGTTGTGAATTGATCTGGAGCACGTTGTCATAGAAAATCCACAGGTGCTTGTAAGGTTAGTTAATGAAGGATCGTTTCCTATTCATCAAGTCAAATATAACAGCTGGTGTGTAAATACACTTGTTAATACTTAAGGATATAGAATCTGTTGTAAGAGGACATTATACTGTATAAAGACAATGCAAATGCCAAGTATGTCATCTGTAGATATCTCTGTAGGGATCCTGTTACAGGCAGTAAGTGTCTTTAAAGTCCAACTCCAGACACAGTCCCTCCGCCTGATCACACATACCTCCACAGTCCCCCCCTTCTTTACTTTTTGCTGCTTTTTTTTTTTAACCAGTTCTGGACCAGAAGGATTTTCCCCCTTAATGACCAGGCCATTTTTTGCGTTTCGGCACTGCGTTACTTTACTGAGAAATTGCGCGATTATGCAATGCTGTACCTAAATAAAATTGCTGTCCTTTTTCCCCCACAAATAGAGCTTTCTTTTGGTGGTATTTGATCACATGTGCGATTTTTATTTTTTGCGTTATAAACAAAAAAAGAGCGATGATTCTGAAAAAAAAATAATAATGTTTTTCACATTCTGCTATATAACATTCCCCCCAAAAAAATTTAAATTCAAACATTTTCACCCTTTTAGGCCAATTTGTATTCTACTACATATTTTTGGTAAAAAAAAAAAAATCGCAATAAGCATATTTTAAATGGTTTGTGCAAAAGTTATCGCGTCTACAAACTTGGGGAAAGATATATCATTTTTTTTTTATTTTTTTCACTAGTAATGGCGGTGATCTGAGATTTTTGCGGGACTGCGACATTGTGGCGGACAGATCGGACTCCTAACTGACATTTTTGAGACTTTTGGGGGGACGAGGGACATTACTATAGTAATCAGTGCTAAAAATATGCACTGTTAGTGCCGGTTCACATATGTGTGGCTGCGGCGATCGCATGTAATGTCGGAGCGCACTGCTCCTTCATTACATGCGATCGTCTGTGCGGTGCGAGTTCAGCCATACACTTTGTATGGCTTAATTCGCACTGCACCCGCAGCAAAGAGGCATAGGACCCTTTTTTGCAGCCGCATCAGGATCGGATCGCACAGTGGTTCACACTTGTGCGATCCGATCCTGTGCGAACTGTAAAGATCGCACTGCGATATGCGATCAAACTGGGGGTGTCGTTAACATTTCATTGACACCGCCAGCGTATCGCATATGGCATATGTGACCTGCCAGGGGTGCGTTTGCGATGCGGGAACAGGCTGCAAATTCGCAGCCTTCCCGCATCGCATAAGTGTGAACCGGCACTTACCGTAATAATGACACTTGAGATTTAGTTTTTTCTGATTTTACAGGTAGAAGTCAGGCTACGTTCCTTTAGGTATTTATCTGGATTTTGCCATTTGCGGTTAGCCATACTTCAGTAATTCTGTGTCAGAAGGGTTAACAGGAGTTTTGAATATTTATTAGCCCATCTACTCACTAAGGAGCTGATTCTTGTGGTATCAACTGGGGAGGTGATAAATATTTGGCACAACCTTATTAGAGGGTTTTCTTTTCCCTGGGCTTCTGCTTGTGTGTTGGAAGAGTTTTTCCTTCTGGGAAATTGCTGCCAGATGTTGGCCTATTAAAGCTTTTACGCACCTAAGTGAGGATTAACTGTCTGAGGAATATGTCTGACTCCGGGAGCTTGCTCAGTTATCCAGCATTAGGAAATTGCTACCAAACTACCACTAGTACCTTGGTCCCTAAGGAATTGGAGATCAGTAGCTCTGCTACTACCCAGCATAGAACATTAGAACAGAAAGTTTATTGAAGAATATCTTAAAAAGCATCAGAAGACTGTATTCTTGCCCAAGTGTGTTTGGGGTATACTGATTGTTCCTCGTCCTCGTTCCTGTTTTCCGCATGTATTCACAATTTCTACAAAGTCACTAGAATACAACTTTTTTTTTTTTTTTTTAAAATAACAACCTAAATAAAGAACCAGCCCCGAGGTAGAAGTGCTTAGAAACTAAAACTAAATGCATTAGGACAACATAATGTGGCCAGGGACAGATTAATGTAGGGGCTTTTGAGGCTGCACCACCAGGCCCCTACCATAATATAGGCCCTGGCTGGCCAGATTTACTAGCACCACTATTTTCTGTCACTTGTAAACACAGAAGCCTGGCTTCTGTGCTACAAGTGACAGCGAGCTGCTCCCTCAGAACCTCCCTGTCCAGCACTCAGGACGGACACAGAGAGACAGCTGCCGGGCACGGATGTGCTATGGGCATAAGAGAGGGCTTTCTGGCTGAGAAACAGCCTGGTGCTCAAATGCCGACACCCCCTGCTGGATGATCTCACTGCCACTGCCCAGAGAAGGAGAGGCAAAGCCACAAATGAACTGTGTAGGAGGCTGAGACTGGCTGGTTCCGAGGTAAGGTGGGGGGGGGCGTCTCTTTGTGCAAAGGTGAGGGCGGTGGGAAAGCAGGGCTCAAAGCTGAAGCAGCAGAAAGCAGAGCTTAGCTGTTGAGGGAGGGTTAGAAAGTGGCTGCAGACTGCAGAGATGTGTGAGAGAAGGGTGCAGAGTAAGCTTTGCATGTGGGGGCAGAAGTGCTCTCTCTGCATAGACAACCTCTGAATCCTGCACTCTGTGCATAAAACCCTCCTGTGTATTATACTGTCCTAACCCAGTGCTCTGTGTATTATACTGTCCTAACCCAGTGCTCTGTGTATTATGCTGTCCTAGCCCAGCGCTCTGTGTGTTATGCTGTCCTAACCCAGCACTCTGTGCATTATGCTGTCCTAACCCAGCTCTCTGTGTATTATGCTGTCCTAACCCAGAGCTCTGTGTATTATGCTGTCCTGAACCCAGCACTCTGTGTATTCCACTGTCCTGAATCCAGCGCTCTGTGTATTCCGCTGTCCTGAACCCAGCGCTCTGTGTATTCTGCTGTTCTGAACCCAACGCTCTGTGTATTCTGCTGTTCTGGACCCAGCAATCTGTGTATTATGCTCTCCTGAACCCTGTGCTTGTGTTTTATGCATTCCGGGTTTTATTAAACAATGTTTCTTTAAGACCCTCCCACTGTACAATTTTACCATGCCCACCCTACGATGTGGCCATAGGCCCAACCGCCCAAAAAGAACAGGCCATTCATGGAAAGCAATGGGCTGACAGGGAGAGATTTCCCCTGGCCTGAGCGGTCCTGCATTCCGCATGCACCACCTGGGCCAGGTGGTGGGATTTATGAGGAGTACTGCACTTACCTCGGGGCGCACCACGCACGCCGATGCAGGGCTCTAATGGAACCCTGGGACTTCCATAGCATTGGGCATATGCCGCTGCACCCTTTCACCTCAGGGTGCACGCCAATGCACAGCCCTTAAGGCCCACCAAAATCCTCAGCACCAGGCCCATAATATTCTTAATCCAGCCCTGAAGGTGGCCTATTAGGCCATCTGGAGGTAATTTGGTGCAACTTCAGAGTAAACGATACATACAGCTCCCTTTGAAGGCTCAGAATATCCAGGCGGGGGCAGGAATGAACACCAAAAAGCGGTCCCCTTGCTTACCAGCTACGAGATGTAGTTGAAATACTGTAAATGGTTGCCCTTCCCCTGTCACATCTAAACAGAGCTCAACACCAAAAACATTGAAAAAAAAATACTAAATTCTATTACATTTTCAGCTCATTTGTTTTCTTTATTTCTGGTGTTGAGCTCTGTTTGGATATGGTAGGGGGAAACTATTTTGCAGTATCTCTTCTTCCAGTTTGAAGTTTTCCCATTACTGTTTGTCCTCTCTACTAGGAAATTTATAACCAGAGTTTGTATGGCCATACTATGGCTCACTCTCTGACCTCTCTCAAATATCTTTTGGCAGTGATCTCTCTCATCCCATTGAGTATCCTTTAGGGAGGTGCAGGATGTGAGAGGAATAAAGAAAGCTCTGGTCTTAAAGTAAGGCCATTGTTTTTTTTTTTTTTCATTTTGCATAGAGTAATGTAGGGTTATAACCCCTGCCAGGTTTTTTGTCATCTGGGTCCCATTGAGGAGATGTTCCTTTGCAATTACTTCCTCTGCAATAATCAAAACAGGAAGTGGGAGGAAATCCCTTCTAAGTGTGGGAATCTCTGGTTGGAATCAAGGTCAACAGATCAAGCGCCCCAATTGGAACATTTCCCATCTCTTAGTACCCTGGGGACCACCCAAAATGTGGGATTTTTTTATTTTTTATTTTGACCCAAAACTTTCATTGATAATGGTAAACAATACAAATAGAGATGGTAAATCTCTCTAGGGGGGCATTCACAGCAATTAAAACTTAACGGGTGTTCTAATCCTGTTCCATTCTTTCCAAAATTAAAAACAATTTTCCTTTATTCTTTAAAGTGTACTTCCACTTTTGTTAGGAAAAAAACATTCCCCTCTGGGTGATCTCTGTACATTACAAGGATTTTTACAAACTTTGTTGCAGATTCCTAACTTTTGTTATTCTGAAGAAATGAAATGTGTGTTTGTCTGTATCAATGTAGAAAAGTGGGTCTAATGGGAGCAGCTTCCTAATTATCAACCATCTGTGCACCTGCAGGGCTCTAATGAGGAACTCTGCTGGACCTGCATCGCTTTAGACGTGTTCCTATTGGGAGAATCTCACCAAATATTAAATTGTTGTTGCAGGGGATGCCAGAAATCTGACTTGTATCTTAGGCAGACTTCTGAGAAAATTGGTGAGCCAATCACACAAGCATGAAATTATGTTTCTTGGGGGGGGGGCGGGGGGCATTCTGTATACATTCTGTGTACAGAACACCTCCAGGTAGCCATATTGCATTGCATTTTCAGAAAATTACTGCAGATTGAAAAGGAAAGGTCAGTTTTTATAACATTCAATTACAATATGACTTGTGTCGCAATAGTAATAGTATTATTTTTCTTTATTTGCTATTTTTTTCCCTACGAAAGTTGTGTTACCCTTTAAATAGCTCATTAAAAAAAAATAAAAAATCTGATTTTGGCCCTTTGTAAATAAAGTGGATTTGCATGCAGTGACCTGGAGGTACATGTTCTATATTCAAAAAGCCTGTTCACCATTTGAAAGGCACAGGCTTGTTTTATTAATTTAGTTATTAAGTGATTCAAGAACATCTTACAGCAGGTAGCTTAAGACATTTGAAACCCAAACAAAGCTTTTTATGCAACGGTTTCCAGTTATTCAATAATAGTATAATGATTTGTAAATTTGCAGATTAACAGAGCACTACATTTTGTTATTTTAGTATGTAGATACTAAATACAATTGTAAATAACAAATTACTCCTACATTCACAACCCTTTTTATTAGTTCCCTATGTGCATTTAAACTATTCACGATTATTATCTACATATACAAATGTTTATATGTTATTAACCATTTACTAATAGGCCATTCCAATTTTCCTTTATTTCCTCTTTAACAACACTCAGCAATTTTCTTTCCTTCTTTCTATTTTTCCCATGGGCCAAGTACTGTTACTTAGTAAATTAAAGGAGCTCTCCAGGTGGCTGGATAACAAGAGCAGCTGGAAGTGGGTGTCGTTTTTATACAGTATATTACCTAAAGTATTGGGATGCCTGCCTTTACACACATATGAACTTTATTGGCGCCGTCTTGAGCTGCCCATACATTATACAATTTTCTTGTTCAATTTTTACATAGTTATTGAGGTTGAAAAAAGACATCCGTCCATCCAGTTCAACCTATGATGTGTGTGTGTGTTTGCTGTTAACCGTACATTGTATACCCCCTCTATGTTATTTCCTTTAGATTTACCTTCAACTATGTAGTGCAACGGCATGCCTGTGCCTGATTGCGTACAAATTGAAAGTATTTACACTACCGTTCAAACATTTTGGGTCACTTAGAAATGTCCTTATTTTTGAAAGAAAAGCACAGTTTTTTTTCAATGAAGATAACATTAAATTAATCAGAAATACAGTCTAGACATTGTTAATTAGTGATGTCGCGAACCTAAAATTCGCGGTTCGCGAACGGCGAACGCGAACATCGGCAAATGTTCGCGAACCGGCGAACCGGGCGAACCGCCATAGACTTCAATAGGCAGGCAAATTTTAAAACACACAGGGACTCTTTCTGGCCACAATAGTGATGGAAAAGTTGTTTCAAGGGGACTAACACCTGGACTGTGGCATGCCGGAGAGGGATCACGCAAAAAAAGTTCTTAAAAATTATAATTTTTTGATAGAGAGCCAATTATTGGAAAAATTTAGCATCTGGGGGGTCTAAAAAGTGTACCTGTGAAGTTTCAGCTCTGTAGCATGTCCAGAACCCCTAAAAAAACAGCATTTTTCTTATATTTTCAGGAATATGGCTTCTCTGCGGCTGGCTTTTACTCTTGCAGGCATTTAGCGGGCATTTTTTTAGGCAGGCATGTCATTTTTTGTATTTAGTGTCTGGGGGGTCTAAAAAGTGTACCTGTCAATTTTCAGCTCTGTAGCATGTCCAGAACCCCTAAAAAACAGCATTTTTCTTATATTTTCAGGAATATGGCTTCTCTGCGGCTGGCTTTTTCTCTTGCAGGCATTTATCGGGCATTTTTTTAGGCAGGCATGTCATTTTTTGTATTTAGTGTCTGGGGGGTCACAAAAGTGTACCTGTCAAGTTTCAGCTCTGTAGCATGTCCAGAACCCCTAAAAAACAGCATTTTTCTTATATTTTCAGGAATATGGCTTCTCTGCGGCTGGCTTTTTCTCTTGCAGGCATTTAGCGGGCATTTTTTTAGGCAGGCATGTCATTTTTTGTATTTAGTGTCTGGGGGGTCTAAAAAGTGTACTTGTCAAGTTTCAGCTCTGTAGCATGTCCAGAACCCCTAAAAAACAGCATTTTTCTTATATTTTCAGGAATACGGCTTCTCTGCGGCTGGCTTTTTCTCTTGCAGGCATTTAGCGGGCATTTTTTTAGGCAGGCATGTCATTTTTTGTATTTAGTGTCTGGGGGGTCACAAAAGTGTACCTGTCAAGTTTCAGCTCTGTAGCATGTCCAGAACCCCTAAAAAACAGCATTTTTCTTATATTTTCAGGAATACGGCTTCTCTGCGGCTGTCTTTTTCTCTTGCAGGCATTTATCGGGCATTTTTTTAGGCAGGCATGTCATTTTTTGTATTTAGTGTCTGGGGGGTCTAAAAAGTGTACCTGTCAATTTTCAGCTCTGTAGCATGTCCAGAACCCCTAAAAAACAGCATTTTTCTTATATTTTCAGGAATATGGCTTCTCTGCGGCTGGCTTTTTCTCTTGCAGGCATTTAGCGGGCATTTTTTTAGGCAGGCATGTCATTTTTTGTATTTAGTGTCTGGGGGGTCTAAAAAGTGTACCTGTCAAGTTTCAGCTCTGTAGCATGTCCAGAACCCCTAAAAAACAGCATTTTTCTTATATTTTCAGGAATACGGCTTCTCTGCGGCTGGCTTTTTCTCTTGCAGGCATTTATCGGGCATTTTTTTAGGCAGGCATGTCATTTTTTGTATTTAGTGTCTGGGGGGTCTAAAAAGTGTACCTGTCAATTTTCAGCTCTGTAGCATGTCCAGAACCCCTAAAAAACAGCATTTTTCTTATATTTTCAGGAATATGGCTTCTCTGCGGCTGGCTTTTTCTCTTGCAGGCATTTAGCGGGCATTTTTTTAGGCAGGCATGTCATTTTTTGTATTTAGTGTCTGGGGGGTCTAAAAAGTGTACCTGTCAAGTTTCAGCTCTGTAGCATGTCCAGAACCCCTAAAAAACAGCATTTTTCTTATATTTTCAGGAATATGGCTTCTCTGCGGCTGGCTTTTTCTCTTGCAGGCATTTATCGGGCATTATTTGAGGCAGGCATGTCATTTTTTGTATTTAGTGTCTGGGGGGTCTAAAAAGTGTACCTGTCAAGTTTCAGCTCTGTAGCATGTCCAGAACCCCTAAAAAACAGCATTTTTCTTATATTTTCAGGAATACGGCTTCTCTGCGGCTGTCTTTTACTCTTGCAGGCATTTATCGGGCATTTTTTTAGGCAGGCATGTCATTTTTTGTATTTAGTGTCTGGGGGGTCACAAAAGTGTACCTGTCAAGTTTCAGCTCTGTAGCATGTCCAGAACCCCTAAAAAACAGCATTTTTCTTATATTTTCAGGAATACGGCTTCTCTGCGGCTGTCTTTTTCTCTTGCAGGCATTTATCGGGCATTTTTTTAGGCAGGCATGTCATTTTTTGTATTTAGTGTCTGGGGGGTCACAAAAGTGTACCTGTCAAGTTTCAGCTCTGTAGCATGTCCAGAACCCCTAAAAAACAGCATTTTTCTTATATTTTCAGGAATACGGCTTCTCTGCGGCTGTCTTTTACTCTTGCAGGCATTTATCGGGCATTTTTTTAGGCAGGCATGTCATTTTTTGTATTTAGTGTCTGGGGGTTAACAAAAGTGTACCTGTCAAGTTTCAGCTCTGTAGCATGTCCAGAACCCCTAAAAAACAGCATTTTTCTTATATTTTCAGGAATACGGCTTCTCTGCGGCTGGCTTTTTCTCTTGCAGGCATTTATCGGGCATTTTTTTAGGCAGGCATGTCATTTTTTGTATTTAGTGTCTGGGGGGTCACAAAAGTGTACCTGTCAAGTTTCAGCTCTGTAGCATGTCCAGAACCCCTAAAAAACAGCATTTTTCTTATATTTTCAGGAATACGGCTTCTCTGCGGCTGTCTTTTTCTCTTGCAGGCATTTATCGGGCATTTTTTTAGGCAGGCATGTCATTTTTTGTTTTTAGTGTCTGGGGGGTCTAAAAAGTGTACCTGTCAAGTTTCAGCTCTGTAGCATGTCCAGAACCCCTAAAAAACAGCATTTTTCTTATATTTTCAGGAATATGGCTTCTCTGCGGCTGTCTTTTTCTCTTGCAGGCATTTATCGGGCATTTTTTTAGGCAGGCATGTCATTTTTTGTATTTAGTGTCTGGGGGGTCTAAAAAGTGTACCTGTCAAGTTTCAGCTCTGTAGCATGTCCAGAACCCCTAAAAAAAAGCATTTTTCTTATATTTTCAGGAATACGGCTTCTCTGCGGCTGGCTTTTTCTCTTGCAGGCATATATATCAGTGGTGGGTGGGCAGTGGCACAGTACACTCTCTGTGGACCTGGCAGCAGTCACTGGCACCCAGGCAACTGCAATTTAAAAAATATATATATATTTTTTTTACTTTGCAAGCTGCTGTGCCACTTTATATATCAGTGGTGGGTGGGCAGTGGCACAGTACACTCTCTGTGGACCTGACAGCAGTCACTGGCACCCAGGCAACTGCAATTTAAAAAATATATATATATTTTTTTACTTTGCAAGCTGCTGTGCCACTTTATATATCAGTGGTGGGTGGGCAGTGGCACAGTACACTCTCTGTGGACCTGACAGCAGTCACTGGCACCCAGGCAACTGCAATTTAAAAAAATATATATTTTTTTTTACTTTGCAAGCTGCTGTGCCACCTTATATATCAGTGGTGGGTGGGCAGTGGCACAGTACACTCTCTGTGGACCTGACAGCAGTCACTGGCACCCAGGCAACTGCAATTTTAAAAAAAATATATTTTATTTTACTTTGCAAGCTGCTGTGCCACCTTATATATCAGTGGTGGGTGGGCAGTGGCACAGTACACTCTCTGTGGACCTGACAGCAGTCACTGGCACCCAGGCAACTGCAATTTAAAAAAATATATATATTTTTTTTACTTTGCAAGCTGCTGTGCCACCTTATATATCAGTGGTGGGTGGGCAGTGGCACAGTACACTCTCTGTGGACCTGACAGCAGTCACTGGCACCCAGGCAACTGCAATTTAAAAAATATATATTTTTTTTTTACTTTGCAAGCTGCTGTGCCACCTTATATATCAGTGGTGGGTGGGCAGTGGCACAGTACACTCTCTGTGGACCTGACAGCAGTCACTGGCACCCAGGCAACTGCAATTTAAAAAAAAATATATATTTTTTTTACTTTGCAAGCTGCTGTGCCACCTTATATATCAGTGGTGGGTGGGCACACAGTGGCACTGCAGTGGGCACAGTACACTCTGTGGACCTGACAGTCACTGGCAGCCCAGGCAACTGCAATAATAAAAAATATTTTTTTTTTCAATTTATTGCAACAAGATGCTGTGCCAACGTATATATATCAGTGGTGGGCAGTGCACTGCAGTGGGTACAGTGCACTCTGTGGACCTGACACAGCACTCACTGCAATTATGACAGAGGAAAAAAAAATATTTTTTAAAATGCCAGGTACTGTGCCTGTGCCACCCGAAATGAGTGTGGTGTGCACACAGTACAGTCTGTGGTAGGTCTGTGGCCTCTCACACACAGCGGGCAGGCAACTGCAGTGTACAATAGATATATATATATATATATATATATATATATATAAAGAAAAAAATCTATTACCTTACCAGCCCTTAAAAGGGCTTTTGGGGACACTATATATATATATATATATGTATATATATAAATAAAAAAATCCTCAATTACCAGCCCTTAAAAGGGCTTTTGGGGACACTAGATAGATATAGATATATATATATATGAAGAAACAACTCAATTACCAGCCCTTAAAAGGGCTTTTGGGGACGCTAGGTATATATATATATATATATATATATATATAAAAAAAAAAAAAACACAAATACCAGCCCTTAGAAGGGCTTTTTGGGGTGCTGATATTACAGCAGTAGTGGACCAAGAACACTGCAAGACCAGGAACACTGACTAACTGTCCCTAGCTTAACAGCAGCAGCAGCAGCAGCAGCTCTCCCTACTCTCACTACACACACTGCTTCAGAATGATCTAAGATGGATGCTGCCCTTGCTTATTTATAGGAGGTGGGAGGGTGTGGGAGGGAGGTACGCTGATTGGCTGGAAATGTGTCTGCTGACTGTAAAGTTCAGGGTCAAAGTTTGCCTCAATGATGTCTTATGGGGGGCGGACCGAACATCGCATATGTTCGCCGGCAGCGGCGAACGCGAACATGCTAAGTTCGCCGGGAACTGTTCGCCGGCGAACAGTTCTATACATCTCTATTGTTAATATGGTAAATGACCATTCTAACTGGAAACGGCTGATTTTTAATGGGATATCTACATAGATGTACAGAGGCCCATTTCCAGCAACCATTACTCCTGTGTTCTAATGGTACATTGTGTTAGCTAATCGTGTTAATAGGCTAATTGATGATTACAAAACCCTTGTGCAATTATGTTAGCACAGCTGAAAACTGTTGTGCTGAATAGAGAAGCTATAAAACTGGCCTTCCTTTGAGCTAGTTGAGTATCTGGAGCATCAGCATTTGTGGGTTCGATTATACTCTCAAAATGGCCAGAAAAAGAGAACTTTCTTCTGAAACTCGACAGTCTATTCTTGTTCTGAGAAATGAAGGCTATTCCATGCAAAAAATTGCCAAGACACTGAAAATTTCCTACAACGGTGTGTACTTCTCCCTTCGGAGAACAGCACAAATGGGCTCCAACCTGAATAGAAAGAGAAGCCGGTGCACAACTAAGCAAGCGGACAAGTACATTAGAGTCTCTAGTTTGAGAAATAGATGCCTCACAGGTCCCCAACTGGCAGCTTCATTAAATGGTACCCGCAAATGGTATTGCTGGCCTTCTAGGCAGAGTGGCAGAGAAAAAGCCATATCTGAGACTGGCCAATAAAAGGAAAAGATTAAGGTGGGCAAAGGAACACAGACATTGGACAGAAGAAGATTGGAAAAAAGTGTTATGGACAGACAAATCTAAGTTTAAGTTGTTTGGATTACACAGGAGAACATTTTGTGAGACGCAGAACAAGTGAACAGATGCTGGAGGAATGCCTGATGCCATCTACCAAGCATGGTGGAGGTAATGTGATGTCTGGGGCTACTTTGGTGCTGTTAAAGTGGGAGACTTGTACAAGTTAAAAGGGATTTTGAATAAGGAAGGCTATCACTCCATTTTGCAACGCCAGGTCATACTGTGTGGAAAGTGCTTGATTGGAGCCAATTTCCTCCTACAGCAGGACAATGACCCAAAGCACATCTCCAAACTATGCAAAAACTATATAGGGAAGAAGCAGTCAGCTGGTATTCTCTCTGTAATGGAGTGGCCAGCGCAGTCACCAGATCTCAACCCTATAGAGCTGTTGTGGGAGCAGCTTGACCGTATGGTACGTAAGAAGTGCCCATCAACGAAAAATAAAACTTGTGGAAGGTGCTTCAGGAAGCGTGGGGTGAAATTTCTTCAGATTACCTCAACAAATTGACAGCTAGAATGCCAAAGCTCTGCAAGGCTGCAATTGCTGCAAATGGAGAATTATTTGATGAAAGCAAAGTTTGAAGGAAAAATTAATATTTCAAATAAAAATCATTATTTTTAACCTCGTCAATGTCTTGACTATATTTTCTATTCATTTAGCAACTCATTTGAGGAATAAAAGTGTGAGTTTTCATGGAAAACATGAAATTGTCTAGGTGACATCAAACTTTTGAATGGTAGCGTAGGTTTGTCCAATTTTCCTTTAGATTTACCAAAACTAAATAATATAAGAAAACTGTATAATGAATGGCTAGCCTTAGAGTTCAATATTGAGTTGGCCCACTCTTTGCAGCTATAACATCTTCAACTCTTCTGGGAAGACTGTCCACAAAGTTTAGGAGTGTGTCTATGGGAATGTTTGACCATTCTTCGAGAAGCGCTTTTGTGAGGTCAGGCACTGATGTTGGACGGGAAGGCCTGGCTCGCAGTTTCCACTCTAATTCATCCCAAAGGTGTTCTATCGGGTTGAGGTCGGGACTCTGTGCAGGCTAGTAAAGTTCCTCCACCCCAAACTCGCTCAATCATGTCCTTATGGACCTTGCTTTGCGCACAGGTGCGCAGTCATTTTGGAACAGGAAGAGACGATCCCCAAACTGTTCCCACAAAGCCGGGAGCATAAAAATTGTCTAAAATGTCTTGGTATGCTGATGCCTTAAAGAGGTTGTGTAAACTCCCCATTTTCACTTCAGCTCATTATAATCTGCCTAAAGAAAGCAATCAATAGGTGCCTTTAAAAAATTTCTTACTTCTATAATCTTCCTGTAATCCTTCCTGTAATATGTGATGACGTCTTTGGCGCATGCCCAGTGTGTTTTTCAATCCACGGCATGCCTGGCTCTCCCTGTATGTCTAAAAACGGCATAGCTAAGTCTCGCGATTAGCTGTGTGCCTTTCTGCTTTCTGCTTCCTTATCTGACAGAGGAGGGGGAGTGAACAAGTGAGAGAACACAAGGGGAGGGGGAGTGAGTGAGGGAGTGAGTGAAAAAAACGGCAGCCTCACAATACAGGATTACACAGAGAGTTTGCAAAGGAATGCAAGGAATGCAGTAAGGGCGGAAATGATGGCCACAGGGGGAGCATAAACCAGGAGATAACATGGCGCAGCCGAGACCAGGAAGAAGGAAAAGGTTTAACTTTGAAATAAAGGTATTTTTAGATGGTTATGATGTAAATATTTTATGTGTAATGTATTTATATTGCATGTCCTTTTAATACATTGTAAAAGTTAGATTTTTATAGCTGAGTTTACTTCCTCTTTAAAAGAATGAAAAGTTAAAGTGTCACCACAGAGTGGCATTGTGGACACTAATATATAAATATGTGCCTCATCCTATATCGATTAGAAAAAAATTGCTTTTGGAGATGGACTTTAGTGGCACACAATACTCTTACAACAATTTTAGGAAGGTTAAAAATAATTTTATTACAATTCCTTTAGAAAACATTTCATAATAACAGACATAAATACAATTTAATAGTACCAAACTAGACAGCCATCCTCAGTGATGAAGATAATTTGCCCAACCATAATGTTATGGTATGCTGATGCCTTAAAAGTTCCCTTCCTTGGAACTAAGGGGCCAAACCCAACCCCTGAAAAACAACCTCACACCATAATCCCCCTCCACCAAATGATTTTGACCAGTACACAAAACAAGGTACATAAAAACACGGATGAGCAAGTTTGGGGTGGAGGAAATTGACTGGCCTGCACATCAATCCTGACTTCAATCCAATAGAACACCTTTGGGGGGTTGAATTGGAGCAGAGACTATGAGCCTGGCCTTACAAATGCACTTCTGGAATAATGGTCAAACATTCCCATAGACCACTCCTAAACCTTGTGGACAGCCTTCCCAGAAGAGTTGAAGCAGTAAAAAGGTGGGCAAAATCAATATTTAACCCTACGGGCTAAGACTGGTTGGTAATATAGTGTACTGTATAAAAATTACATGTGCAAGTCTGCAGTCTCCCCCTTCCCCAACCAAAAGCACAACCAAATGATTCACTTAACCTGAGCACCTAAAAACATGTTTTTGCATGGTGGTGAAGATCTTCTTTTAAATCTGATACTCCAAACATAAGTTCTTACCCTTTCCAATATTTTAGAAGACACCTTTAAAATGATGAATGTTATATAATTTTGCCTGGAAAAAGAAAGTTGTGTCCTTACCACACCTTCATCTCCCCAGAGTGTTTAATCTATAAGAAAACATGTCGAACAGTGAACAAATATATTTTTGATGCGCTCTTCTTAAATCAGATTATTTATCTAGCCGGGTAAGTATTATGTTGGCATTTTTATCTCCTCTATTCTTTAGCCTTCCCGGAGAACACAGCTTTTGCTCAGTCACTGTGTAGATGAAAAGATTGCATCAATTTGAAAAGGAATTCCCTAGACCTTGGACAATTCAGGAGCTAAATTACAGCCATATGTACAGTATATTTGTGACAATGAAGGTTAATTTGCTTGGTGTATACAAGAGCCATGAGCTGCCATAATTCCCCAGTTGGGACTGGTTCACATGCGCAGAATTCCCATGACTTTGCTCTGCCTGTTGCAGGAGAATCTCTTAAACCAAGGCAGTCATGACCTCTTACCTGCCTTAATCCACAGAGCTTATATTCAAGGGAATAAGGTGCAAATAGTAACGTAAAAAAAATCTTACCGTGTGTTTTAATTAACACCGTTTATATTAGCAAAGATCACACTGAATCATTTAGTGTCATAGATGACAAGCTAGTGTCATAGATGACAGCATTTCACAGTGCCCTGACTGCTGAAAACTGCTAGTTATGTTATTAGTGTTCCAGGGGTCTCTTCCAGTGCTATAGGCAGTCTAGTGAGAACAAAGAAGGAATCTTCTTGCACCGCTGCGATGTAAAAATATTTGTTCTATACCAACGTATGCATTATAATGGTGTGTGACGTTTCCCTCTTTTGAAGCTTTGTGTTGAAGCTGAGATACGCCTGCAGCTTCAGCTCCCAGTAACATGTACTACTGCAGTGCTGATTGGAAAGCGCTCATTTAGTACAAGAAAAAACACCAACGTAGGCTGCTGCAATGAAGGTTTGTGGTTCGTATTCTGCTAGGATAACACAGAGGGGGCACATGTATCAATACTGGTGACATTTTTGAATATGCATTTTTCTAAAGACATCAACTTTATTTGAAATTTAGGGGAACAGTTATGAATGTGACATATGGTAAACTACTGAAAAAAACAGGTGCTAATGTGTTGTAATTGAAATGCAACTTCCATTTTAAGTGTTTAGTTAAATAAAACAATAAAAAGAAACGCTTCCAATTAAAGTGTATTTCTAGCAAAATCTTAAAAAAAAAAAATAGAATAAAGAAAAGCTGGAACCCTTATCAGGTTTTAATTGTTGGAAGTAGAACAATGGTGCCAGATACTACATTCCTTAATGCAATAGGTATTTTCAGCCAAGTCTTAAAGAGTAAATTTACCCTTTTAAAAAAAAAAATAATAATAAATGCAAATATTTTTGTAGGTAAAAAAAAATATGCATTATATATTTTTCTGTTGCGGAACTACACATCCCATGAGTAAAACTCTGACATTCACAGACATGACTAGGCATGATGGGAATTGTAGTTCCTGAACAACTGGAGGGCCATAGTTTGAAGACCACTGCTGTAAAGCATTGCACCCACGATCAAGGTGTAATGCCTGGATCCTGCAAATTCTCAGTACACTGCCTGTCCGTACCTCTGATATGGGCAGACAGTTACTGAATGGCAGGAAGACTCAATTGACTATGAGAGCGCTCACTAGCACCCTCACAGTTCATTGAGATCTAATAGCCGTCAGCTGCAATGGTTGAGGGTACTTACATAGTTACATAGTTAGTCAGGTTGAAAAAAGACACAAGTCCATCTGGTTCAACCAAAAAAAAAACAGTATTGAAAACCCAACCATACAGTCCCATATACACAATTCTTTACCCGCAGTTGATCCAGAGGAAGGCGAAAAAACCCAGCAAAGCATGATCCAATTTCCTACGGCAGGGGAAAAAAATGTCCTTCCTGATCTCCCCGAGAGGCAATCGGATATTCCCTGGATCAACTTTACGTAAAAAAAAAAAAAATGTAGTACCAAGTAATATTATGTACTCCCAGGAAAGAATCCAGACCTTTTTTAAAGCAATCTAGTGAGCTAGCCAGATCCACCTCTGGAGGGAGTCTATTTCACATTTTCACAGCTCTTACAGTGAAGAGACCTTTCTGTATTTGGAAACAAAATCTGTTTTCCTCTAGACGTATAGAGTGCCCCCAAGTCCTGTGTTGACCTTAAAGTCAACAACTCAACGCCAAGTTCACTATATGGACCCCTTATGTATTTATACATGTTGATCATATTCCCCCTTAATCTCCTCTTCCCAAGAGAGGATAAATTCAGTTCCTCTAATCTTTCCTCATAGCTGAGCTCCTCCATGCCTATTATCAGTTGGTTTGCCCTTCTCTGCACTTTCTCCAGTCCCCAAAATCCTTTTTAAGAACTGGTGCCCAAAACTGAACTGCATATTCCAGATGAGGTCTTACTAATGATCTGTACAGGGGCAAAATGATATCTCTCTCTCTGGAATCCATACCTCTGTTAACCTCCCTGGCGGTATGATTATGTCAGGAATTACATACCAAAAGCGGTACAATTGTTTTCATGGAAATTTGGCGTTATGTATTATAGGCCTACAATTCTTAGTAATTACTGACCTAAACCTGACCAAAACAAGAGTCTAGTAGACATCCCAGATGTGATAAATTTGAAACACAAACGCTTGAATTATAATCAAATCAATAATATTATTTTATTATTTAATATATAATATATATAATAAAATTATATTATTGATTCGATTATAATTCATGCATTATATATTATATATAGATATATGTGTGTGTGTGTGTGTGTGTATATATATATATATATATAATATATAACGCAGGAATTATAATTGAATCAATAATATAATTTTATTTATATATATATATATATATATATATATGTGTATATGTGTGTGTGTGTGTGTGCATATATATATATATATATATATATATATATATATATATATATATATATATATATATACATATATATATATATATATATATATATATATATATATACATATATATATATTATAAAATGTGTTTTGTGTAAGGTTTTTTTTTTTTAATTTCCCTCCCTAGTTCCGCTCCCATGCAGCATTGCTGCTGCAGGGAACGGAACTAGGAAGTGATCACACCGACGGAGGATGGAGGAGCGGCGGGACTCTCGGCTGGCGATCTCAGCAATGAGAGATCATCGCTGGATCGACAGGAGAAGGTAAGAGAACACCGCTGCGCTCTCTGCACATCCACCCCGAGCGTGACTCGGGGTTACCGCTCCTGTAATGAAAAATCCACCCCGAGTCACGCTCGGGATTACCGCCAAGGTGGTTAATACAAGAAAGGACTTTGCTTGCTTTGGAAACAGCAACTTGGCATTGCATGCTATTATTAAGCTTAGGATCTACCAGAACACCCAGATCTTTCCCTGCTATGAATTCCCCCAGTTTTACTCTGCCTAGTATGTATGATGCATGCATATTCTTATCCCCCAAGTGCATAACTTTACATTTATTAACATTAAACCTCGTTTGCCACATAGTTGCCCAATGAAACAGTGCATTGAGGTCAGCTTGTAAGTTGGAGACATCCTGTAAGGATTTTATTCCACTGCAAAGCTTGGTGTGATCTGCAAAGACTGAAATTGTACTTTTAATCCCAGACCCTATATCATTTATAAAGATAGACTTGTAGTCTATTCATTCACAGAAAACAAAATGATGGGGCTGTTTGGGCAGAGTCCGGCACGGGCGTGCTGCTTTCAAATTGTAACAGCGGGTGTGGGGAGGAGAACCCACGCTCGCTGTCACAGAGAAGGCAATGCTGGTGGCAGGAGGTGGGTGGATAGGACCATGTTACATGTTACACCCTAAATATGGGTGTAACATGTAACATGTTCTTAAAGGTGAACTTATCCTTTTAAGTGATACTTAATTAATTTGTACATGCTTTAATAAATGGGTAGTAAAGGGTAGCATGAACATCATGATCCACATAAAACACCATTCAAAAGGATTCTAAATACAATTTTAAACACTTAAGCCCCGGAGTATTTTCATGCTCAAAGACCAGGGCCTATTTTGCGATTCGACACTGTGTGACTTTAGCAGACAATTGTGCAGTCGTGCGGCGCTGTACCTAAATTAAATTGACGTCCATTTTTTCCCACAAATAGAGCTTTCTGTGGTGGTATTTGATCACCTGTGTGATTTTTACTTTTTGCGCTATAAACAAAAAAAGAGCGACAATTTAAAAAAAATAACAATATTTTTCACATTTTTTTATATGAAATTCCCCCCCAAAAAATGTAAAAATTTAAATTTAAACTTATGCTACATATGTTTGGTAACAAAATCGCAATAAGCGTATTTTGATTGGTTTGTGCAAAAGTTATTGCGTCTACTAACTACGGGAAATGTTTATGTCATTTTATTGTTTTTTTTTTACTAGTAATGGCGGCGATCTGCGATTTTATTTTGTGCGGGACTGCGACATTGCGGCGGACAGATCGGACCCTTGACTGACATTTTTGAAACTTTTTTTTGGGGGTACCAGTGACATTAGTACAGTAATCAGTGCTATAAATATGCACTGTTACTGTAAAAATGACACTGACAGGGAAGGGGTTAAATTTATTGGTGATCAGTGGGTTAAATGTATCCCTAGGGGCATGATTCTAACTGTGGGGGGGGGGGGGCGTGGCTTGTGATGAAACCGCAGAGACATACTATCCTACATAGCAGGATCATATGATCTCTGCAGTTACATCAGGGAGAATGACAGGCGGCTTTGTTTACATTAGCCACCTGCCTTTCTCCATCTTTAGCGGGAGATCACGAGTGACCGGCAGACATCGGAGCCACCGGTCACTCGCACGGGGATGTTAGTGAATGAGCGGGGGAGGGAGCACGCCTCCGGCGGCGTGCACTTGCCCCCTAGAGGCTCGTAGGCCCTACGTCGGTTTGTCTGTACGGAGCTGACTGCCGCAGTAAAGAGTCGTGCGGCGGTCGGCAATCGGTTAAAGGATAAGTTTACCTTTACATAAATAAATGTACATATTTTTGCAGAAAAAAACATGCATTTATTATTCTTTTCTGCAGGAGCCTGGAAAGCATTGTACCCATGATTTATAGATCACAGGTGCAACGTGGGTACATGCAGACATGTCCTCTTATTTTCAGCCTGTACCCCTGTAAGGGCTTTCTGTTTGGAAGCCGGAAGACATGTCTGTCGACTGCGAAGGCGCTCATCAGCGTCCATCTGCTGTAGTAGAATATGGTACTTGTAGTTTAATCATTCACAGAAATATATGAATGAATAATGTGGCTGTGTGAGCAGAGCCATGCACAGCCACCCTGTTTTCAAAAAGAGACAGCAGGTGCAGAAAGAAGAACCCTCGCCCACTGTCACTGGGAGGGGGCAGAGAGGGCAGGAGATGAAACTTGTTAACTGTTCCACCCTAAATATGATAGGGACATGCAACATGTTCCAATGGTCAACGTATCCTTTAGGATGTTATGTAACCCAATCATGTGATCATTTCCAAGTTTCTATGTAACGCAATGAACAGTATGAGGACAGGGCTCACTCCTTTTGCCTGTGGCTGCACAGTGCTCATTGACGTTCTGAAAGTAACGTGCCAATTTGTAAAAAAAAAAAAAAAAAAGGAAATTCTTTAAATATAAATACTACAACACATAATGTAAAGCATGCCTAGTTTAACTATGGTTCATTCACATGAAAGATACATTTATTATTAATTTCTCTGCCACCCCACATGACACACCTGCAGTTTGTTGGGGTGGCTCCAGAACTGTAATTGAAAGTGGCTTTTCCTTCTTGTCAGCCACCCCAGGTGACTCTCCTGAATGTGCGCTTTGGAAGGAAACAGAAATGTATATTCAGAAGTGTCATGTGGGGAAGCTGACAAGAAGAAGCGGCTGTCAATCAAAGTTCTGGTGCCACCCTGCAAGATTGCAGGAGTGTTACGTGGGGCAGCTGACAAGAAGGAGAAGTTGTTATCAATCAGTGTTCTGGTGCAAGACTGTACGAGTGTCACGTGGGGTGGCTGATAACAAGGTGAAGTTGTTATCAATCGGATTTCTGGTTCAAGACTGTACGAGTGTCACGTGGGGCGGCTGATAAGAAGGTTAAGTTGTTGTTAATCAGATTTCTAGTGCAAGACTGTACGAGTATCACGTTGGGCGGCTGACAAGAAGGTGAAGTTGTTATCAATCAGTGTTCTGGTGCAAGACTGTACGAGTGTCCTGTGGGGCGGATGACAAGAAGGAGAAGTTGTTATCAATCAGTATTTAGGTGCAAGACTGTACGAGTGTCACGTGGGGTGGCTGATAACAAGGAGAAGTTGTTCTCAATCAGTATTCAGGTGCAAGACTGTACGAGTGTCACATTGGGCGGCTGACAAGAAGGTGAAGTTGTTATCAATCAGTGTTCCAATGCAGGACTGTACAAGTATCATGTTGGCCGGCAGACAAGAAGGTGAAGTTGTTATCAATTAGTGTTCCAATGCAGGACTGTACGAGTGTCATGTTGGGCGGCAGACCAGAAGGTGAAGTTGTTATCAATCAGATTTCTGGTGCAAGACTGTACAAGTGTCACGGATGGCTGACAAGAAGGTGAAGTTGTTATCAATCAGTGTTCTGGTGCAAGATTGTACAAGTGTCACGGGCGGCAGACCAGAAAGTGAAGTTGTTATCAACCAGTATTCAGGTGCAAGACTGTACGAGTGTCACGTGGGGTGGCTGACAAGAAGGAGAAGCTGTTATCAATCAGTATTCAGGTGCAAGACTGTACGATTGTCACGTTGGGCGGCTGACAAGAAGGTGAAGTTGTTGTTAATCATATTTCTAGTGCAAGACTGTACGAATATCCCGTTGGGCGGCTGACAAGAAGGTGAAGTTGTTATCAATCAGTGTTCCAATGCAGGACTGTACGAGTATCATGTTGGGCGGCAGACAAGAAAGTGAAGTTGTTATCAATCAGTGTTCCAATGCAGAACTGTACGAGTGTCATGTTGGGCAGCAGACCAGAAGGTGAAGTTGTTATCAATCAGATTTCTGGTGCAAAACTGTACAAGTGTCACGGGTGGCTGACAAGAAGGTGAAGTTGTTATGAATCAGTATTCAGGTGCAAGACTGTACGATTGTCACGTTGGGCGGCTGACAAGAAGGTGAGGTTGTTATCAATCAGTGTTCCAATGCAGGACTGTACGAGTATCATGTTGGGCGGCAGACAAGAAGGTGAAGTTGTTATCAATCAGTGTCCTGGTGCAAGACTGTACAAGTGTCACGTGGGTCGGCTGACAAGAAGATGAAGTTGTTATCAATCAAATTTCTGATGCAAGACTGTATGGGTTTTACATATGGCAGCTGACCAGAAGGAGAAGCCACTGTCAATCACAGTTCAGCAGCTGCACCTCAAAACTGCACGAGTGTCAGGTAAGGCAGCTGAGAAGATAAAAAAAATATCTTTCAGGTGAAAGAGCTACAGGTAACTTAAAAACACTTTGCATAATGTATATAGTGTTTTTTTTTTTTTAATAACAATGTTATTTCAAGAGGGAATAAACTTCCATCTTTAAGTTTTTACCCATAGGTAAGCCTATAATAAGGCTTACCTATAGGTAGTGGAAATATTTCCTAAATGTGTACCGTTTAGGAGATATTTACTGTACATGCACCACACCTCGTGCTCAATCCTCTCCCCTTCAGCATTCACTCACTAACAGGTGATGAATCGGGGCTTTGGATAAAATAACACAACTCTTTCCTCCAATTCCAGCCACCAGGATCACTTTAAATATTAGTACTAGTACACAGACCATCTCATCGGAATATTCTTCTGCCTGAGATCTTCAAGGGGCTCCCTCATTATTTAGATGTGTTCACCTCCTCCAATGATCATCAGCCTGTTCAAAGTCCCGATTTATTGGATTTGCCAATTCAGTAATCTACAGTCCATTGTAGTGTCATTATCCAAAGACATTTTGTTATTGTGCTGTGGCAGTCTATGGCCTTAGTATGCATCAGGCAACACATAAACTACAGGCAGCATTTTCCACATCGGCCTCATTCATGGAACCGGCTCTTCTAACCATAACCTGGACAATGCAAATCCTCCGCCTACTCCAGTGATGCCTACTAGTAATGTCCAGTTCATGAACAAATCATTCTTTTGAATCGATTCTTTTCAGTGAACTGCATCACTCGATTCATCTGACTGAACAGATTTATTTGAAACAGTTCACTATTGACTCAATAGGAGTCCAGGTCTGGTAATATGAGAGAGCTCCGCCCCTCCCTGCAACCAATCAGCTGGCTCACAGCACACTGACAATCAAGAATTGGATAGCAACTTAAGTAAGGTAAGCTGAGCTGAAACACTGATGTCTCTGTGCCTATCACAGAGCCCCCCACAGTGAGCAAGCACAAATAGGCATACATTTAACCCCATTGATCACCCCCAGTGTTAACCCCAGTGTCATTTATACAGTAACAGTGCATATTATTTAGCACTGATTACTGTATTAATGTCATTGGTCTCCAGAAAGTGTCAAAAATGTCAGTTAGGGGTCCGATCTGTTCACCGCAGTGTCGCAGTCCCGCTAAAAAGTCGCTGATCACCGCCATTAATAATAAAAACAAAAACAAGTCCAAAAATCTATCCTGTAGTTTGTAAACGCTATAACTTTCATGCAAACCAATTAAAATATGCTTTTTGGGATTTTTTTTACCAAAAAATATGTAGCAGAATACAAATTGGCCTAAACTGATAAAAAAATGTATTTTTTTAAAACATTTTTATTGGGAATGTTTTATAGCAGAAAGTAAAAAATATTGTGTTTTTTTTTTTTTCAAAATTGTCACACTTTTTTTGTTTACAGCACAAAATCTAAAACAATTTTAAACAATTTCATGCTCCCAAATTTGTGGGAACAGTTTGGGGATCGCCCCTTCAAGTTCCAACATGACTGCGCACCAGCACACAAAGCAAGGTCCATAAAGACCCGGATGGGCGATTTTGGGGTGGAGGAACTTGACTGGCCTGCACAAAGTCCTGACCTCAACCCAATAGAACACCTTTTGGCATGAATTAGAGTGAAGATTGCGAGTCAGACTTTCTCTCCAACATCAGTGCCTGACCTCACAAATGTGCTTCTGGAAGAATGGTCAAACATTCCCATAGACACACTGCTAAACCTTGTGGACAGCCTTCCCAGAAGAGTTGAAGCTGTTATAGCTGCAAAGGGTGGGCCGACTCAATATTGAACCCTATGGACTACAGCTGGATACACACTATCCAACTTTTTTGGTTAGATTTCCTTCAGATTTACCTTTTCTATGTGTGAGGGCCTGCCAGATTGCATACAAATTGAAAGTGTTTAGGTTTGACCATATTATATGGTTTTGGTAAATCTAATGCCCCATACACACGTGCAGATTATCTGCAGACTTTTGTCTGCAGACTTACCTTTTCTATGTAATGCAAGGGCCTGCCGGATTGCATACAAATTGAAAGTGTTTAGGTTTGACCTCATATTATATGGTTTTGGTAAGTCTGCAGACAAAAGTCT
The DNA here is from genome assembly GCF_965119305.1 of Pelophylax lessonae. Classification (NCBI taxonomy): domain Eukaryota; kingdom Metazoa; phylum Chordata; class Amphibia; order Anura; family Ranidae; genus Pelophylax; species Pelophylax lessonae. The sequence continues at coordinate 148,963,508 of NC_138768.1, forward strand.
GCAGATAATCTGCGTGTGTGTATGGGGCATAAAGGAAAAAGTCTTCTGAAAATCTTATAGTGTGTATGGCCCATAAGACTGGAATGCCATTAAAGTTCATGTGCCTGTAAAGGCAGGCATCCCAATACTTTTGACAATATAGTGTATATCTCCACCAAAAATTCAGCATCAGCATTTTTAGCTTTCAATGTATGCAACGCTTGCACTTCTGCCATTTGCGTCTGCCACTGGCAATAGGTGAGGCATCACATCACTCAGGAAATTTCACAGGAAAGTGATTATTAAACATGTATGATATGCACACTATATATGACAAGATGAATCAGACGAAGAAATACATGAATTCTTGAGTAAAGGAATCTGTCCTGACAAATGAAGAAAAGTGTGAAGGAGTTCTTCATACATAATATGTCAAAAATAATTAAACTTGCAGCTTGACTACATTTTGAACAACTGTACATTATTTTACTACATTAGCTAATTCTGTTTTCAAGAGTTATAGCTGGCTACACATTTTATAATCTAATTGCACCATCTTCTTTTGAGTTAGTAAAAGATGGGTAGCGGAAGGTCCTATATAACTTCATATAAACTGGCAAATCTGGCAGAGAACTCTTGCCAATACTTATTTAACCACTTAAGCCCCGGAAGATTTTACCCCCATTCCGACCAGGGGGTTTTTTGCGATTCGGCACTGCGTGAATTTAACGGACAATTGCGCAGTCGTGCGATGCTGTACCTAAACTAATTTGACGTCCTTTTTTTCCCACAAACAGAGCTTTCTTTTGGTGGTATTTGATCACCTGTACGATTTTTACTTTTTGCGCTATAAACAAAAAAAGAGCATCAATTTTGCAAAGATAACAATATTTTTCACATTTTTTTTATATGAAATTCCCCCCAAAAAAATGTAAAAATCAAATTTTTTTAACATTTTTGGCCAATTTGTTTTCTGCTACATATGTTTGGTAAAAAAAAATAGCAAAAAGTGTATTTTGATTGGTTTGCGCAAAAGTTATTGCGTTTACTAAGGGAAAGATTTCTGTCATTTTTGGTGTTTTCTTTTTAACGCGTAATGGCGGCGATCTGCGTTTTTTTTTTTTGCGGTACTGCGACATTGCGACGGACAGATCGGACCCGTGACTGACATTTATGACACTTTTGGGGTTACCAGTGACATTACTGCAGTAATCAGTGCTATATATATGCACTGTTACTGCAAAATTACACTGGCAGGGAAGGGGTTAACTTTATTGGGAAAGGAGGAGTTAAGTGTGTCCCTAGGGGCGTGCTTCTTACTGTGATTGGACATGGCTACTGGTGTAGGAACAGTGATTAACGGTCCTACATAGTAGAACCGTATGATCACCATTCCTACACAGGGGAGAATGACAGGCGGTTTGTTTACATCAGCCGCCTGCCTTTCTCCCTTCATGGCGGACGATCGCGAGAGACCGGCGGACATCGGGTCCGCTGGTCACACGCACGGACTTCCCAGGGAACGAGCCGGGGCTATTGGCTCACAAGGAAGTGACAGGCTAGTGACGTACCGGTACGTCACTTTGCCTGGCCGGGGTTGACCGCCGCAGTATATGTACTTGCAGCAGTCGGCAACCGGTTAAGTTCTGGACAGGGTGGGGAAACTGATAGAGCCCCTGTGAAGTTTTTGAAGCAGTATGTGACCCCCACTGCTGAGACATGAAGTGATAGGAATCCATCTAGTGGGGACTGCAATAACATACCATACATCTTGACTGCTGAGGCGTATAGGCCCAGAAACAAAGTTAACATAGTACAAACCTCTCCTTGCCCCCTCCCCATATAAAAAACAAAAAAAACCAAAAAAAAAAAACACACTTAACATGATTAAGTTGGAAAGGGCAAGGCCACAGCTTTATTTAGTTTCCAATACCAAACCATTACACGTTTAGACCAATGCCAGTCACAGTTGTACTGTGAGCACTCTTAATCATTAACAACTTAAATCCAAAAAGGGGAAGGGGGGAGGGTCTGTTCTTACCATCAGTGCATGACAGACAGCCTACCCCCAATTTACAAACATGGGCATAACCTATTAATGGAACTTTAACTGCTGGCAAGGTCAAAAACCACCACTAAAGCTGTGACATACTGACCGAAAAAACAGGGCGGGGGGGCAGCTCTACACCGCGTTTCTTCTTCAAAGACCCAGAATTCCCTGGGGATGGTCCTCTTAACGGAGCTCAGGCCCAGCCCCTATCCAAACTCCATCCAATCCTTTCTCCCCATGCAGCCTCCTGCTTAATCCTAGCTCCTGGCCATGTCCCCATCAGTCAAGGCTCTCTTTCCCTAAAGGGATCAAGAGGCCTTCGTTTTCCATAAACGTTTTGGAGCTGCATTGGACCATTTTCCAAAGTGCTTGGGTGGCTCCAAAACATTGGTATCTTTCTTGTAAGTGAAAAAGTGTTATCTGTAATTATCACATTCATATGTCACCTTGTATAAAATGGTCTCTTATTCCCCACATACCCCACAATATGTCCTACTTTAATGGCCTTCAATAGCAACTGTAAAAAATGACAACTATTGACCATTCCTAGCCCTTTGACACCTCTAAAAGGCAACCCCAACTAAGATCAGAGGACACTATGGCCCCACCATCTGTAGCAGACTTCCTAACAAATGGGACACTGGGAGACAGATAGGAGCTAATACTACCACCCTGGACTTCTCCTAAACGACAATGCACATATCCGTAACTCACACATATTCTGAGAACTTATACTCTTAAAGAGCACTTTGTGCGCCACCAAACTACAGTTGAAAAAAAAATGTGTGCTAAATGAGATCCATGCAGTCATATCATTTCTTGGATTTATAAATCACTCTCAATACCTTGTCTGTAAAATACCATCTCCATATAAAGCTGCCTACAAACAGTGACATGGTGGAGGGTTATTTACCCAGTGCTATTTATAAACCATGCTGGATAAAGCACCATGGGGCAGCTGTTGTGATTAGTAATGTCGATGAACTGAGCTGTCTGTTGACAGTTTCATTCACAGCCACTGTGTACAGAGCCAATTTGAGCAGCTCTGCACCTTAGGATTACTCTGATTGGCCATAGAGTGTCCAGTTCCAACGATCACATAATATAAACAGAGTATGTTTACATTTGTGAGCCCTCCCCTTCCTCCTACAATGGAAAAAGGGAACTAATGATTAATTTATTCGTTCCTGAATCACTGTGCAAAAAAAAAGGAAGCAGCAGCTGCAAAAAGGTTTAACCCTTTCATCCCCCCTCCTTCCCTAAATGACTGATCTCGTGTCTCTGTATGTGATCTGTATATTAACTCTTTAACTCTCTTATCCTGTATGTGATGTGTACAATAACTGCTTCATCTCCTCCTCTGTGTATAACCTGTATGTGTTGTAGCTAGTTCACCATTACCAAGCTACTGTCAATATCAGCAGGTTTCCCTATTTTCAAAAAATCTTGGCAAAAAAATTAATTAGATCACTTTGGGGTGTCTACTTTTCAAAAGGGGGCATTGTGGGAGTGCACATACTGTACTTTTGTTTTCAAAAATGTTAGTCTATAATATATATATATATATATATGTGTGTGTGTGTATATATATATATATATATATATATATATATATGTATATCAAATTCATTTGAGTACAGTGTTGCATGGCCTTGCCTTGTCAGTTAAACTATCATAGCATCAGAAAGTGAACATAGGCTGGCAATAAAGGGATAATACAGACTGTAGTGAAGGTGGTAAAGGTAAACATGCCAGCAATCCAGATTTTGGCAACAGGAGATCTAATAATATTTAGATCAAATTAGGCGTGAGGCCAATTTTACCCCTATAATAATGGTGTGGATATCTAACAAGTCTGCTACAATATAACTAATAACCTTTTTTTTTTTCCCTTTGCAATATGCCTTGATTGTCAAACACCATATTTAGATGATTTTAACACATCGCCAGATTGTTTTATTACACCAATCAATTTCTGAAAAATAAACTCATAAATAAGCATAAAGAAAACAAAAAAAAAACAAAAAAAAAAAAAAAAAAATATATATATATATATATATATATATATATATATATATATGATAACACGGAGTGTAGAATAATTGTAATACCAACTTGGTTACAAAACACACACTCACCCCGCGCTAGACTCAAAACTCAAGATAGTATAGGAGATATGTAAATGTGACCCCAAAGGTCTCAGCAGCTGTTTTAGTAAAAATGATGTATAAAAGGTGTAATCAAAAAAAACAGAAAACTCGGTCCAATAAACCACACAAACAGCGCTAACAGATGAATGGATAAATATTAGGATCTATATTCTCAACAGGCAAAGGTGTAATAAAACACAAATGTCCGTATAGCAGTCCAAATTGGTTACGGGAAAGGGTGTGAAGGAACTTGGATACACCACAATTCGACCAAACACCGGTGCTCCCCCCCTCTCCTCAGGAACTCACCAGATGATTGGTAAAACAGGGCCTCCTCATAAGTGAATTCAAATCACCAACAGGACCTCTTCACCTTCCACCAACTTGGATCTCCTCTCATATCCTATTAGCCTTCATATGTCACTCCATTCATGATGGCATGTAAATGAAGAATGAGGGACATATAGTGTAATACCGCAAGGTTTATTGATTAAAAACACACCAATATGGCCCCACTCCCCTCCAGATGTCTACTTACAATTTCATATCTGAATGAAGGCATTCAAAATTTGCATATATAGACGCATAATGACTATTTCTTAGTTTAGCCAGGCGTCAATCTGTTCACAAGGCGACCGCGCACACATGCCCTGACGTTTCGTCACCAAGACTTCTTCCGAGAGCCCTATATGTCCCTCATTCTTCATTTACATGCCATCATGAATGGAGTGACATATGAAGGCTAATAGGATATGAGAGGAGATCCAAGTTGGTGGAAGGTGAAGAGGTCCTGTTGGTGATTTGAATTCACTTATGAGGAGGCCCTGTTTTACCAATCATCTGGTGAGTTCCTGAGGAGAGGGGGGGAGCACCGGTGTTTGGTCGAATTGTGGTGTATCCAAGTTCCTTCACACCCTTTCCCGTAACCAATTTGGACTGCTATACGGACATTTGTGTTTTATTACACCTTTGCCTGTTGAGAATATAGATCCTAATATTTATCCATTCATCTGTTAGCGCTGTTTGTGTGGTTTATTGGACCGAGTTTTTTGGTTTTTTTGATTACACCTTATATATATATATATATATATATATATATATATATATATATATATATATATATTTTTTTTTTTAGGCAACAGTGTGTTTATTTTACATGACGTATTAAAAATGTACCATTAGGAAAAAGAATGTATAAACCAATCTGGTCGGTGGCTTTTTATATAGGTCCCTGAACCTCTGTCCTTTGACATCCCCAGTTTCCGGCATGGAGTACATAATTTCCTCATGATTCATCAATTAGCATGATGTTATGAGTCTCAGAAAGGTTAATATATACTGTATATCTCAGCTGAATAGAAAGAGGGATATCTTTAGCACCAACATGCTTTGGCAAGACACTCTTTCCACAAGTGCAGACATATTGCATCATTTCAGACAGAAACATAAATACGCACAAAAGCTATAGTTTTTCATACACCCCAAGAGGCATAGTGTAATTAACCCATAGAATTCATCTTCCAATGTTTCTGAGTTTAGAAAATGGAAAATGTTTCTGAGGTTGGAAAATGAGCAAACCTTGCAGACCTTTACCCTTTTCTTACACTTTCCATCATATCACTCCTTCCCGCTGTTGTAGTAAATACCTTTTTATAATTAGGCCGCCCTCACCCGTTTAGATCTCTCACATTGTGAGAATAACGTAACCCAGCAGGCAGGAGCCTCCTGGAATGCTCACGTCCCGCATCCCATGAGCCATGCACTGAGTTGCAACATCTGGGGGGTGACTGCAAGGACCAGGAAGAGAAATCTGTCTCCTGATGATGAGAAGATGGCACCCCCGGAAATGGTCTTCAGCAGCAGAGTGGTGGATTACAGCAGGACATCATTGGATTTAATCTGTGGGACCATGTTTATTGATGGAAATTAAGCAGCAAAGAAGAGAAAGGGGAAAAAAGTATGAGGTGTGAGGCTCCTCTTTACCCAATTCTATTTGCACTATTGCTATTTTTCTTGAAATAGAAAATGCAGTGGGCTCCAAATTAAAGAGGAACTTCAGTCCCCTTACTGCTGGCCTGCCTCCCCCTTTAGTGGCGAAGCTATCTTTGATGGTCCTGGACATGAACAGATGCCAACGCACTATGCCTATCCTTTAGGTCCTGGCAGATCTATGCATGTGTGGATGCACAAGCATGGTGCAATTAGAAAGGTACAAAAAATGATGTCCAATCTGCAGATGCAGCACACGAAGATTGAACTAAATAAGTAAATAAAAAAAAATGTAAATATCCGATTATGGGCTGAAGGAGGGGGGCTGGATCCAGATACAATCAATTATTTTTTGGGGTGAACTTCTGCTTTAAATGGATGCCATTAATTTAGAGTTACAGTCCCCAAATCATTTTTTTTTTAAACTCCGCTGTAATTTGATCAACTTTTATATGCCACATTTAGCTAGTGTCTATAGTATATTCCTTTTTTTTTTTTCAGTTTAAATAAAGAACAACTACCTTGATCTCGGAAGCTGGCTGGGTCCATGTCCATTGTGGGCATCTGAAGCCCTCTAGTATCTATTTTCGGGATAAGGTGCAGCTGGCTACCCAGAATGCACCTCCCGTTCTCGCGCCTGCGCAGTAATGTCACCGCACGGCGCTCCTTCCTCCTGACATGTTTGCATAGCTACATGTCAATCATGCCATCCCGGTCCTCCCGTGCGCATAATTTCCGGTCGGGAAATAACACGAGATTTCATCACTAGGCGATTCGAAAGGACTCCTGGGATACATGACGCCGCTATCCAAGGAGCACTTGCAAATCGCCTAGTGACCTAATCGCCTAGGAGGTGGCACCAGGAAAAGCAGACGACAAAAGAAGAAAAAAGGTATTTTATTGCAAAAAAAATAATTTAAAATAGCCATTTGGAAAAGCGCTTGCAATGCTTAAACACACATTAAAAGAAAATAAAAGGGGGTGGAACTCCGCTTTAAAATAAACTTTTCATTCGCCAAGCATGTACATATAGAAATAAGTTCATAATTCACCCCATTCCCCTTTCTCAAAAACCCTCTTTTTTTCATAAAACTTGCAGCTTATACAAACTAAACCATAGCTCTAACCAATTTTCAGTTTTACACTTTTTTGTTAAATAGCATCAGCTGAGTTCATCACTAGCCATTCCCCTTAGCCTGTCCCACAAAGAGAAGTGACATGACTGTCACATTGAAGGACAGAAGTGTCTTTGGCATGCAGGTTTTGATTGACAGCCTGGCTTTACCTTCTCTAAGCTGTTAAAGAGACAAGATGTCAGCACCTAATGAGAGAATACCTAAAGTCTTTGGGACCAAACTGGATTACAGTAAATGGCTAAATAGCACACAATTGGAAGGCATTTCTCTAAATACTTGTTAATGAAGGAATTATTTTAACCACTTCTGGACCGGAGAGATTTTCCCCCTTAATGACCAGGTCAAGTTTTACGATATGGCACTGCGTTACTTTAACACACAATTGGTGTTCCTGCGATGCTGTACCCAAGTATAATTGATGTCCCTTTTTTCCCACAAATAGAGCTTTTTTTGGTGGTATTTGATCACCTGTGTGATTTTTATTTATTGCACTATAAACAAAAAAAGAGCAACAATTCTGAAAATATATATATATATATATATATATATATATATATATATATATATATTTTCCACTTTCTGCTATATAACATTCACAATAAAAAAATGTAAAAATCTAATTTTTTCATCATTTTTGGCCAATTCTGCTACATATTTTTGGTTAAAGAAAAAAAAAATCCCAATAAGCTTATTTTGATTGGTTTTCACAAAAGTATTGCATATACAAACTGGGGGAAAGATTTATGTCATTTTTATTTATTTTTTTCTTTTACTAGTAATGGCGACGATCAGCGATTTTTAGTGAGACTGCAACATTGCTGCATACAGATCGGACTGCTAACTGACATTTTTGGGGGGACCAGTGACATTACTACAGTAATCAGTGCTAAAAATATGCACTGTTTCTGAAATAATGACACTGGCAGGGAAGGGGTTAACCCAGGGGCGATCAAAGGGTTAAATGTATGCCTAGGGGGTGTTTTCTAACTGTGGGGGGGGGGCTTGTGGAATCAACACAGAGACCTGTGATCCTAAATAGGAGGAACACAGGCGCTCTGTATTGATTCCCGAGACAACAACGGTCTGCTGTTTTTTCAACAGCAGACTGCTGATCTCTCTCCACAGGGAGTGATTGCGAGTGCTCGGCCACCGGCTCCATGAATCAGCTTCCCCACTGGCAAATGTGGGCATGTGCCCACTACCCCCCCAGGATCGCTCCTGCGGATTGCCGTACAGGTACAGAGATTTGCACAGCCGAGCCAGCCTGCCGCAGTATATATGTGGCGAGCGTTAGGCAAGTGGTTAAATAGAAATACACTGCATCTGAGAACCAAAAAATATTACAGTGGGCGGCACTGTGGTATAGTGGTTAGCACTTTCACCTAGCAGCAAGAGGGTTGCTGGTTCGAATCCCAACCACTACCTGCCTGGAGTTTGCATGTTCTCCCTCTGCCTGCATGGGTTTCCTCCAGGTACTCCAGTCTCCTCCCACACTCCAAAGACATGCTGGTAGGTTAATTGTATCCTGTATAAAAACAATTGGCCCTACTGTGTATGTATGTGAGATAGGGATAGGGATTAGATTCTAAGCTTCTTGAGGGCAGGGACTGATGTGAATGTACAATGTATATGTAAAGCGCTGCTTAAATTGACAGCGCTATATAAGTACCTGAAAAAATAAAATAAAATACAGTGTGTAATGTATGTATAATATTCAAAGGAATCTCACACAACAATCCATGTCTCCATAGTTTATTTTACTGAGAAATCACTTTGAAAACTCCCCGGCCCCTAGCATTTCTTGCTGTAGCCATCTTGAGTAAGGGCAGATGATTCATGTAGCATTTACTTACAGCCCTTAGCTCAGGCATGCATGCAATAGGGTGTGCCTATCTAAGAAAAACCCTCCTCTATTCCTGAAGACTCCTGGGATGTATGACATCATTTTGGCCTAAGCCTGGAAACCAGGAAGTAACTAATGGCACTTTTCCACTGCAAGTACCGGCTCGGCTCCACTCGGCACTGCTTGGCCCAGCTCGGCTCAGTTTGCTTTTCCACTGTTGTAGTACTTAGTAGTAAATGTGTGGGATTACAACGATTCTCTGACCAATCAGTGGCTAGTAGTGACAAACAATCAATGCTGCATTCAAAGGATTGTGGGATATGGTATCAATACGGCCTGCTTGGAACCCCAACCGAGGTGGTACTGTTTAAGCGAGCCGTACCGACGCCGTACCATGTAGTGGAAAAGTGCCGCTGTACCAAACTGTTCTAACCCGTACCATGCGGTACCATGCAGTGGAAAAGCGCCAAACGGAGCCAAACCGATCCGTACTATGCAGTGGAAAAGCGCCTTAAATGTAAAAGAAAAAAAAAAGTTTAAATTAAGTAAATATACTTTCCTATCTATTTACTAATGCTAGCAACATGATGATTAAAAATAGTCAATGTTGATTGGCTGGAGGCTGGGTCCACACTATGAGCAGACGCGGCTTACAGCAGGGGTCCGGTGCATCCCTGTTCTCTGTTTCAGGCTCAATTGTTTTCCTGAATTGGGACCTGAAACGGAGCCAAAGACACACAGGACCCTTGTGCAATGTGCTCCGTGGCCGCCCCAGAGATGTGTGAACCCGCTCCATTGAGAGCCGGTCACAGTCTTCTGTCATGCGAATTGGATGCGGGGAAACCCTCATCCAATATACATCAGTGTGAACGCAGCCTATAAGACCTGTATACAAAGCCTGGGAAAAGGGACAGAGTGACTGGGTCTCGCAGAGGGGCTGACCCTCCAAAAGAGGGATGATTGGAAACTATAGTTTGTCCACCCTGGTTTGGTCTGCGAACATTGCAAGTATTCTCTATTTTGTTGTAAATGGATATTTTTAGTTTTGTTCCCTTCGTGGAGAGTCTACAAACAAAAAAATACTTCCCTGTAGACTACAGGTAAGGAGTAAATCAGCCAAAATGTGTGTCATTGGGCTTCCTGTGATTCTCCCCTAGTGAAGGTAGTAGAAAATAAACAGTCCTTTACCCCTTTACATCAAATAATGAAGGACATGGCCTCCTTACAGGAAGATTTGCTAACAAGACTGGAAACCTTTCTTGGCAATAACTATCACATTTAGCTGCCAGAAGCCCTTGTTATTCCCTCTAGGAGGTCCGAAAAAGCCTGATTATCATAAGTGATGCTCACAATTGGGAACATTGGTTGCTAATTTCTTGGCTTTTATGGCCACACTAATGTCTGCTGCAGGTAGCTAACAAACATCTTCTCCCAGCAGGTAGCAACTACTTAAATTACCTTCCAGTAACAGACAGGAATATCCCACTTACTTTGTACACACGATTATTGATTTACTGTAGGAGAACAAATTAAATGGTCACCAAGTTCCTTAAATAAAGTGAAGCTGTGTTAACTTTAATCACCCTGTCCATATTTTTTTAAATTTCTCTTGCATATCATTGGTTATTCAATGTGAACACAGCTTATTTACTAAGCTCAGTGATCCTTCATTTTGCTATGTGAGCTGTTTCTATTAGGTTGTGCTTTAGCAAATCAACTCCAATAAGCAGTAAAAATTCACTTAAACAAGAACTATGGTCAAAATGAGAAAATCAATATGTAATGTAACTCTGTGAACTGTTAACTATGTCACTCATTGTTTTGCAAATTACAGTAAGGATGTTCAGCTATCTATCGTTTTCCCCTGCAGCTGAAAGCTCCCATGCCCATCTTTTTCAGGAGACAATGCTGCTTCCTCTGATTCCAAATGCCTCTGTTGTCCCTTTTTGTATTATGCCGTTCTGAAGACACAGTGTGGCATCATTATATCATTGGAGTAGGTGCTCTTACATTCCCCAAAAAATAGTGGCATGACCCCACCCACTTCCCCATGCGATCAGGCTGCACATGCCCTGGCTTTACCCTGCCCATTCCCGCCTATGTCCCACCTATGCCCCGCTCACTGCTCTATGCCAAAACAGCCTATTCCTTGCCTACTAGCATTTTCAGTTTAACAGCCGTTGGGATGCATGAACATTAATGGCATTTTAGTCCATATGGTTTAATATTGAGTTGGCCCACCCTTTGCAGTTATAACAGCTTCAACTCTTCTGGGAAGGCTGTCCACAAGGTTTAGGAGTGTGTCTATGGGTATGTTTGACCATTCTTTCAGAAGCGCATTTGTGAGATCAGGTTGGACGAGAAGGTCTGGCTTGAAATCTCTGCTCTAATTCACATCAAAGGTGTTCTATCGGGTTGAGGTCAGGACTCTGTGCAGGCCAATCCAGTTTCTCTACCCCAAACATGCTCATCCATGTCTTTATGGACCTTGCTTTGTGCACTGGTGCACAGTCATGTTGGAACAGGAAGGGGCTATCCCCAAACTGTTCTCACAAAGTTGGAAGCATGAAATTGTCCAAAATGTCTTGGTATGCTGACACCTTAAGAACTCCCTTCACTGGAACCTAAGGGGCCCAGCCCAACCCCTGGAAAAACGACCTCACACTATAATCCCCCCTCCACCAAATGATTTGGACCATTGCACAAAGCAAGGTTCATAAGGACGTGGGTGAGTGAGTTTGGGGTGGAGGAACTTGACTGGCCTGCACAGACTCCTGATCTTAACCCAATAGAACACCTTTGGGATGAATTAGAGGCCCGTAATTGTAGGTTAACTCTAAACTGATGACCTGTAGAAGGTTTTGTAAGTGTTTCCTATAGACAATTTTGGGTACCATAGTTTGCTGTGGTTTCACAAGCCTAAGGCCTGACTTGTTTACTTAACATAACATTCTTTTTCCAAAAAACTGGTAATATATTGTGTTTCTTTGTAGTAATATTATCATCATAAATACAGCTTAGTGGATCAAACTATGGAAAACATAAGGACCATGAGATCTAAACATCAGCAATGCATAACCGCCGCATATCGGTCTACAAAATGATAGAACGTTTAACTTGTGTTTTATGCTTACTAAAGCTCTTCCCATTGTAAAACACCATTACGGTCGTATATGGGGGACACTACTCCCCACAACTAAGAGCATAAGTAACTTAGGCAGGAAAGGGGAAAGGAGGTTGAGAAGACACCGTGACAGAACTGGCAAGGAAAGAGAGGAAAGGCGAGAAAAGGAGAAAGAGAGAAGATGGATCCTTCCAGGGATCTTCCGCCAACCATCCATATGGAGTCAGCTCCGTACATCTGGATCGTGTAAATAGGCAAGCCAGGGGACCCTATTTTTTCGAAGAGGTATTGTTTAACTCGCAAGACACTCTTTGATGACTCTGATGACTTTTTCATTCAACATGATCCACGTAAGTTTAAGTTTCATTGAAGCTATATCTATAACAGGGCTTTTCCATGCGGTTATATTATTAGCATTAAAAACATAAAAACTGCAAAAAACCTTCCAAAAGCAGCTCTGGCAGAGATAGGGTCCTGTCTGATAGAAAATTAGGGATAATGTATCTAACAGAGCCCTGGAAAGCAGTTTTAAATTCTTCTAATATCCAAATCTAAGAAAAAAACTGTTTTTCTTAATATGCACTTTAAACATCCCATCAGGTTTAGGGGAGAAAACCGAATTTTTGCTTGCATGTGCCTGGATTTATGAAGTGAAAACAGTGTTTCCGTGTTTCCATGTTTCAGTTGAATATTTACTTTGCACATTTCCCACATTTTTTGGTAATAAATTGATTGCTTTGCTTCTCAACATTTCTGTTTCTTTCCTGCTTCCTCAATCCCCTCACTATATATATATATATATATATATATATATATATATATATTATAAAATTTAACATTTTGGGGTATTATAATGTTTCCAACAAAATACTGTATTTTTCAAGTTACAAAGCATATGGTTTTACTATCCAGACAGTCAATACAATTGCTGAAACCTACATTCTGAATTCCTTACTAATGACATTACAAGACTTTCCTAAGACACATTTTTTATCTTCTCCACTCTGCAACAGTATATAAAGGAATACATGTTTTGTAGAGAATATACTGTATTTTGTACCTTACCCTTGGATAAATCTATTAAAGGTTATGAACAGCTTTAAAATACAACATTAATAACATATTTGACACTAAATAGAGCCATAAACAAGCTCAGCTATATATTTTCTGAGAAAGTCTAGAAATATGAAATACCAGCTAAACCAGAACTTAGAAATAAAAAAGTGTAAAAGGCAAGGCCCCTCTGGAACTCACTTACCTAGTTTAACATGCATCTGTTCTAAGCTCTGGTGATGCTTCGTCACCCTGACCTGGGATTACAGTATTCTTGGACAGCAAGGTGCTCATAGTTCTGTATTTGGGAAACAAGCTGTCCAGGAGGATGAACGTCTACCACTGTTGCCGAAGAGGAAGAATGACCCATAATGTAACCAGAGCTGCCAGAAGACTGTATGTATAAGCTTACCATACCATGTTCTACACTGTGAAGATTGTGGAGGCAGAGGTAGAACACCATATGTGAATAAAAGACTTGGAAACTCCAACTGGTTGGAGAATAATGACCACCTTATTAGTGTATAATATTATATTTTTTGCCCCTGCAGTTGTAAAAGATAGTCCAAAATGCTAGTATATAAGGACACCAACTGCAATTCCCATGACCATAAGATGTAACACTGCCAAAGGCACGAAGAAGGGGGTTCCCAAATCCTTTAAAATATGCTGGCTATATTTTATGATGTACATCAATATAGTAATCATTGTTTTCCAACCAACTGGAGTTTCCAAGACTTTCTTTTTGAATACGTTGCTCCTCACTTTTCTCTGCAATCCTCACACACTTGAATGGACGATCTCCAAGGACCCTTCATGTAGAGAACAAGAATGTTCTCCCTAAATAAGCAAATACAAATTTTTGAGTGAAGACCCACTTTAATGCTCCAATTAAAGTGGTAGTATACTCCGCTATATGACTTTTACCTACAGGTAAGCCTATAATAAGGCTTACCTGTAGGTACAATTAATATCTTCTAAACCTGCATGGTTTAGGAGATATTAAACCTGCATGCAGCCGCTGACGACTGCGGCGCATGCACTCTGAAGGACCGGCGGACCTTCAGAGCTCCTTGCTGGATCTTGCCGGAAAGTGAAACTCCCGCGCGGGAGTGACGTCATCGCTCACAGCGCCGGAGCCGCGGAACAAGGAAGAGACTCTGAGGGAGCATGTCAGCTCCCTCAGTGTTGTCCAGATGACCGTGCCGGGGCTTCGTTATAAGGTAAGTATTTCATAATAAGCTATTATGCGATGCATACTAGCTCATCATGCTTTTGTCTTACAGGGTTTTTTTTTTTTTTTGTTTTATGAGTATACAACCGCTTTAAGGTCCACTTTAATACTGTAAGATATGGAAAGCACATAATGATTTCTAATAGCAAAGTGAGTAAAAAGGAATAGGAATTTAAAATAAAAAATGTGCATAATGTTCTCTATTTGGTGAACTTTGTAGGAAGAGTTGCAAAACCCCAACAAATAATTTACTAAAATCAATTTGTAAATCACATCTTAAAAGATTGACTTTATTCAATAACTTGATGCGTAAAACTATATTTTTTAGAATAAACTGACTAAAAATTAGATTTCATGCCTGACAACATACTAGCGTACTACAATTCAATAAGTCACTTGATGCATTATTTTACAAGCAAGTTAAAGCCCAACCCCAGCCAAAGGGGTTTTTTTTTTTTTTTTTTTGGGCGTTTTGAACACAGTAGGGAAAGGTTGGAAGCTACAAGCTTTTAATTGCTGTCTGTGTTCCTAGCATCTTCCTTCCTCTCTTTTTATGGGTGCCAGACAGAACCTGAACTGAAATTAACCTTTCCAACAAGAACATTTAAAAGAATAAAAAATGTTTAGTTTTTGATTGTTGTCTGTTTTATGATTGGGGAGATATCCCCTTAGTTCATGTGCTGATTGTGAGATGAGACAGGAAGTAAGAGGGAATCTCCCCAGTGGGGTTACATCCACCATTTATATTACGACGGATGTCCTTACTTATTGCTACTAAATGGCTAGGGCTAAAAAAAATGGCTAGGGCTATTCCTTCCATATAAAATATATATATACAGTTCTTACTGCTTAACATACCACAGTGTATTTGTGTAATCTAGCCACCTGCTTGTGAGAGTCAGCTTAGAATGCTCATCTTATTATCCATTTGGGTCTTGCACTTTGAGCAGATGAATAAGCCTGTCTTAGTACACATCATAAATTGACAACTGAATGTCACTACTCCAATCATGAACAATTCAATTAGCTCAAAACTTTGTTATGGAGAGAGACACATTAAAACTGTAGATGCGTTTTTCACTACAAAGAGTTTTTAGTGAAAGCTGTGACTTGGCATTCAGGCTAAGGATTCGGAAGCTTCAGAACATGTTCCTAGCGCCTTATACTGGCCATACACTGATAGAATTTCTTTAAAATGTTTTTATTTTAGGAAGGTTCGGTTAATCTTCAAAATCATTTGTGGGGTCAAATCAACATTCATTTTCAGCCATAGTGACAAGAAAATTCAAAGGAGCAGAATGGAAATTCTTTCTCAAACCAACAAATTTCCAATGGTGTTTGGGAAATTCCATTCCTTTCAAAACTGAATTTTATAGCAAACAAAATATTGAAGTACTTTCAAATGGATTCCTCAAGGGAGTGAATGTACTAAAAATGTTCGTACAAAATCTCTCTGTGTCTTAATTTTGGATTTGGACTGAATCTTCAAATGGAACTGAGACTTGAACTGAGTCATTACTGGAATATTGAGTTAATTTTTCAATGACCAGCCATTAACCAACCATTAACTTATCAATGGGGGAAGCACAGGGACAAATGACCAACACTGACTCTCATCACTATATTTAACTAAACATTTGAAAATTAAAAATGAGGTTATGTTTAAGAAATGAACCCACATATTTAAGGTGAAGCAGATGATATTTTTTTGCTAATCTTGAACGGAGTTTGGAGATGCCGGCTCTCTATCAGTCTTCTAAAGTTAAGGACAACCTTAACAATTATAGAGAAGGCTCAGCAGGCAAACAGGGGAGGGTTACAAAAGTCAAAATCTACACATTAACAATAAAGGGTATGTAAAACCAAAACTTGTTTTAGTGGTGGTTTGAATGTGGAACGGTAAGAAGTCTGTGTTGTTTTTTATTGTTGTCTTTGGCCCCACTGGAGACATTCATCCTCTGTATTAGTCCTGGTGACCATTGTTTATGGTACAAATAGTGATGGAAAATTCAAAATGTTTTGAGTTATCACAGGAACAGGAGATGACAGGGACTGTTCTTAAGGGTAAACCTGTTCTTATGACAACTTCCTAAGAGAATAAATCTCCTTTTGATTTCTGTTGGGTCTTTGGGACAGAAAATTAATGTAAATATAGAATGGAAAAAAATTGATATGGATTTAACTGTCACCTATTTAATTCAAAATTAAAAAGAAAGTGCTGGCTTTACATACACTTACACCAATACATTTTCTAATGAGATTAAAAGTACAATAACTTGACAAAAAAAAGCTTGATTCAGTAAGCTATAAAAAATGCAATATTTACCATAGCAATCTTTATTGTTTGCCATGTTACTGGTATTACAAAGGTAATTAAAGCAAATAGTTGTACCCTGAATGAATTGATAGTGATGTGAGATACTCAGTGGGGTATTGCAAAGAGCAATAATGATGGAAAGTGTTATAACCCACAGAAACCAGCAAGAAAGTTACATTTTCCATTGACAGTTAACAAAGATCTGATTGGTCAGTGCTATGTTTTACTTATCATCACTGTTCTGTGCACCCTACACTCAGCGATGATGGGTCATCTGCACCACCCATGACCTAAATAACCCGTAAAAAGCATGGCATGCAGATCAAAGCATGGAAAAGCACAGGTCAACCTTAAGAATACGCACAAAAAATTATGAATGACCAGATCTCCTTGGCCAAATGATCATGGTCTGTTCTTAATACTATACTCTATAGTTTTGCACAGATAACTTTGTCCCTTTTAAACCCGGAGCACAACTCGAAAAACATATCTACAATATCAATAAATGCTAAATAGCTCTTTTAAAATTAGATACTGAGCAGAGCATTCAGCGTCTTCTTTAAAGACACGTACCATTTAGACTCATTTAAATGTAAGGCTACAGTGGGCACCAACCACTCTAAAAAAAATCCATTAGTTTTCACTCATCGGGAAAACAGAAAATCATGCACACTTGTTCCCTAATGTAAATGTTAAAGCGCACTAAACCTGGAAGGCTTTGTAATTTGGCAAATAACACATTTTAAGGAAGGACGACATTCAATTTTACAGCTCGTTGGCCAGACTGTTGGCATTCCAATGTACTTAAGAATCAGATATCATAATCTGAAACTTTGTAGTCATCAACTTTTGGTTAGAAAAACTAGGAGCTTATTAGAGAAAGAGGTCATTCTCATGGCTCAAAAGCCATTTTTTTTTCCACAAATCGGGTTTTGTTAAACACGTTTTTATAAGGAACTATATTAAACTGATTGATTATCCTTAGAGAGAGAAGGGCAAAAAAAAGGACATGTTACCATTTTTGTAACTGTTGCATCAGAGGCCAGTCTATTATCTTTAGCGATCAATGTAATACTAGAAAAAAATAGATGAAAAAGTCATTTTTTTCTTCAAATGAATATTTAATTGAGGAAGGGGTTTCATAGCAAGTGAATTAGATGAGCCATCTATAGTTCATTTTTGACAGAAAAGGGAATTGAAGCTACCCAGGCAAGTCAATCTGTAAAACAAATGAATTTGTCTAAACCTTAATGGGGTACATTTTGCTTAAAGGATTAAGACACGAGTGTTAGCCATTGTGACAGATTGCATAACATCACGCACCTCCTGCAACTGTATGAAGAGCTATTGAATTTTTAGTATGGCCCATACCGATGAAATATTTATTGGCTGATACAAAATTCAGTTTGATGACTGATCCATTGGTTTCATTTTAAAAGTAAAAATGATTCGTGGGTAGGGCCTATAATAGAAGGATTCCTATCATACCACTAGAAAAAAATATATATCAGAGGTAGGAAAGCCACATTATATTATCTCTTGTGATGCTGGTAGCTAAGTAGCATCAAACAAGCCGGAAACATAATAATAAACCCAAACAGTTACAAAAACAAACCTCAAGCCCACATCGCATAAAAAAAACTGTTTGTATGTTAATGAAGCTCATTTTTCCTCTTCCAATCTACCAAGTCGCCTTTGTGTTTATTCTGTGTAGCATCATTAAAATAACATCTGTCTAAATATGCTGTGGTCCAACTAGCATCTGCCTGAGCATCATATAGAAGGAATATATATTAAAGATGGGCACCTTAAAGACCACAACATACAGGGGTATACAATGTACGGTTAACAGCAAACACACACACACATCATAGGTTGAACTGGATGGACTGATGTCTTTTTTCAACCTCACTAACTATGTAACTATGTAAAAAGAAATACAATAAAAACAAGGACTGTTTTAAGGACAGCTGCAAGGATGTGCTGCATCATTCTCCTTAAATTCTTTTTTTTTTCCTAGAATCTGAAAAGAACCAGTGCATCGCTTCCTAATCAGTACTCAAGGGATCACTGAGGTCAAAAGTCTGCATGATGGTTTTATTAAGGCATTTAAGTCCTGAAGACACCAGCTGGGACTGTCTGGATGTCTGTGCACAGGTTAAATAACCACCGGAGAAGGAGAAAATCTAAGCTAAACAAATCTGGGAACCCTAATTAGACTTTTTTTTTTTTAATGACTGGACAATAACCACAAGTGAGTCTGCAGTAAGATCTGTGCTTCTTCTAAGAACTGCCCTCATCATCCAAAACTGGATGATGGAAAGAGAGGCAGAGGGTGACTACTTCCAAAGCTAAGGGTGGGTGTAGGAATCATATTCATTTCATCTCAGGACCTAAGTGCAGGGGCAATCAATACCTGCAAATGCACCGGAAAATATGTCTCTTAAGAGAAAAATCATTTGCTGAGTCCAAGTGCTTATTAAAGCTGTTCCGGATACCTTTTGACTTTTTGTTCCAATCTATAATCTAATGACAGCAATGTTGGCTTTACTGATTGCACACTTGTTTCCTTACTAGATAAATCTATATGCTGCACACTAGCCAAATAAACAAAATGCATCTCGCTCTAGCTATATGATCCCTCTCGGTTAATAGTGTCTTTTTTTTTTTCTTCCTGTAGATTGATACAGATGTTCTAAATCAGAACTGTTCATGGGAGCAGAGGTTGACACGGAGGAAATATGGAACCGTCTTTATACTGAGGGAGAAAGGGATTTATTTTATGGATGCGGTCACTCCCATTGTGATATTTATATTAATTTGGGAGATCAGATCAGTGCCTGTTCACACAATTTAAAGCCCCAAAGGCTTCATTATCTTTCAGGCAAAGAAAACGAACTACACAGTCTAGTAAGCACTAATCTCATCCATTCCTTTCATCCATAGACCTACTCCTACAAGCCATGATGAATTGCCTGCATTTAACAAGACCTTTCCCCCAAACAAGAGAAGTTAGGGAGCTGTTCGATTCACAGAACAGATGCCAGCCACAAGAGTAGATAGATCTTCAGCAGAGGTGCAGAGCTCAGGAGCAGGCAGAGATGCAGAGATACGCAGCAGGGAAGGGAACAGAGCCCCACATCAGCCGCAGGTCAGGGATGCATCTAATATATAGGCAACTAGGCATTTGATTAAGGCACCACTGTTCAGCTGGGGCATACAACTGTTATTAGGTGAGTTGTGCAATTTTATTTTATTTTTTGCGGTCCTTTACCTTTACTAACCATTTCTGCAAAAAATGTAAAAAGGAGAAGATCTGCATGGTGAGGAATGTGTGGGTTGCTAATTAGAATGCATTTTATCACAATGCCCAGGGCAGCTTAAAATCAAAATATGGCATAAAGTTCAAAGGAAAAATGGAGTAAGTGCAAAGTGGGGAGAAGATCTCAGAGTTAGGCTAGAGTAAAGAAGCCCACTAGCAGGGGTGAAGCCAAGTGCAGGCTGCATTTAAAAGAACAGGCAGAATTCAAGTTGCATAACCCAGGCACTGCCTGGGTTGCAAAGACTATGTATTGCCTGGTGTGCATAGACAAGGTACAGGCTAGGGTATATACAATAAGTCAGGTACAGGCTAGGGTATATACAATAAGTCAGGTACAGACTGAGGTGCATAGCCAAGGTGCAGGCTAGAGTATATACAATTAGTCAGGTACAGACTGAGGTGCATAGCCAAGGTACAGGCTAGGGTATATACAGTAAGTCAGGTACAGACTGAGGTGCATAGCCAAGGTGCAGGCTAGAGTATATACAATTAGTCAGGTACAGACTGAGGTGCATAGCCAAGGTACAGGCTAGGGTATATACAGTAAGTCAGGTACAGACTGAGGTGCATAGCCAAGGTACAGGCTAGGGTATATACAGTAAGTCAGGTACAGACTGAGGTGCATAGCCAAGGTGCAGGCTAGAGTATATACAATAAGTCAGGTACAGACTGAGGTGCATAGCCAAGGTACAGGCTAGGGTATATACAGTAAGTCAGGTACAGACTGAGGTACATAGCCAAGGTGCAGACTAGGGTATATACAATAAGTCAGGTACAGACTGAGGTGCATAGCCAAGGTACAGGCTAGGGTATATACAGTGAGTCAGGTACAGACTGAGGTGCATGGCCAAGGTGCAGACTAGGGTATATACAATAGGTCAGGTACAGACTGAGGTGCATAGCCAAGGTACAGGCTAGGGTATATACAGTAAGTCAGGTACAGACTGAGGTACATGGCCAAGGTACAGGCTAGGGTATATACAGTAAGTCAGGTACAGACTGAGGTGCATGGCCAAGGTGCAGACTAGGGTATATACAATAGGTCAGGTACAGACTGAGGTGCATAGCCAAGGTACAGGCTAGGGTATATACAGTAAGTCAGGTACAGACTGAGGTGCATAGCCAAGGTACAGGCTAGGGTATATACAGTGAGTCAGGTACAGACTGAGGTGCATGTCCAAGGTGCAGACTAGGGTATATACAATAGGTCAGGTACAGACTGAGGTGCATAGCCAAGGTGCAGGCTAGAGTATATACAATAAGTCAGGTACAGACTGAGGTGCATAGCCAAGGTGCAGACTAGGGTATATACAATAGGTCAGGTACAGACTGAGGTGCATAGCCAAGGTACAGGCTAGGGTATATACAGTAAGTCAGGTACAGACTTAGGTGCATAGCCAAGGTGCAGGCTAGGGTGCATAACTCAGATACAGTGCAGGGTGCACAGCCCAGGTGCAGGGGAAGGTGCATAACCCAGGTACAGGCTGGAGTTTATAGCCCAGATACAAAGTGATTGCATATGTCATGTATAGACTTTGAAAAAGACTAAGTAAAGCCTAGGATGCATAGCTGAGGTACAGGCTGTGGTGTTTAGAAGAGGTACGTAGCAGAATGCATAGCTCAGGTACATAGTGTGGTGTATATACAAAGAACATTCTGAGTATATAATCCAATACATGCTGGGGGCATAGACCAGGTGCAGGATAGGATACACAAACTAGGTGCAGTCTGGGATGTATGGGCCAGGTACATGTTTAGATGTATAATGCAGAAACAGGCTAAAGGGCATTTTCTAGGTACAAGCTGGCACAAATTAAGTGCAGACGGGATGTATAACCCAAGCACAGGCTAGAGTGCATAGTTCAGGTACAGGCTAAAATGTATAATCTAAATACAGACTAGGGGGCATAGTCCAGGTACAAGCTAGGATGCATATTACAGGTCCAGGCTAAGATGTATAACCTGGATACAGAATAGGGTAAATATTCAAGGGACAGGCTGGGATATATAACTCAGGTACATGCTGGGGGGGAGGACTAGGTACATACTGAGATGTACAACCCAGGTACAAGCTAGGGTCATAGACTATGTGCAGACTGGAATGTTAAACCCAGGTACAGACTGGGAGCATAGACTAGGTACAGACTAGGATGTACGACCCAGGTAAAGACTGAGGGCATAGACTAGGTACAGACTAGGATGTACAACCCAGGTAAAGACTGGGGGCATAGACTAGGTGCAGACTAGGATGTACAGACTGGGGGGTATAGACTAGATACAGACTGGGAGGTACAACCCAGGTACAAACTGTATGGCATAGGCTAGGTACAGACTGATATGTACAAATCAGGACAGGCTGGGGGCATACCCTAGGTACAGACTGGGATATACTGCCCAGGACAGGTTGGGAGCATAGACTAGGTACAGACTGGGATGTACAACCCAGGACAGGCTAGTGGCACAGACTAGGTACAGACTGTGATGTACAACCCAGGATAGGTAGGGGGCATAGACTAGGTACAGACTGGGATGTACAACCCAAGACAGGCTGGTGGCACAGACTAGGTACAGACTAGGATTTACAACCAAGGACAGGCAGGGAGGCATGGACTAGGAACAGACTAGGATGTACAACCCAAGACAGGCAGGGGGGCACAGACTAGGATGTACAACCCAGGACAGGCAGGGGGGCATAGACCAGGTACAGACTAGGATGTACAACCCAGGAAAGGCAGGGGGGCACAGCCTAGGTACAGACTAGGATGTACAACCTAGGACAGGCAGGGGGCACAGACTAGGTACAGACTAGGATGCACAACCCAGGACAGGCAGGGGGGCACAGGCTAGGAAAAGACTAGGATGTACAACCCAGGACAGGCAGGGGGGCACAGACTAGGTACAGACTAGGATGTACAACCCAGGACAAGCAGGGGGGTACAGACTAAGATATACAACCCAGGACAGGCAGGGGGGCATAGACTAGGATGTACAACCCAGGACAGGCAGGGGGGTACACACTAGGATATACAACCCAGGACAGGCAGGGGGGCATAGACTAGGATGTACAACCCAGGACAGGCAAGGGGGCACAGACTAGGAACAGACTAGGATGTACAACCCAGGACAGGCAAGGGGGCACAGACTAGGAACAGACTAGGATGTACAACCCAGGACAGGCAAGGGGGCACAGACTAGGTACAGACTAGGATGTACAGCCCAGTATAGGCGGGGGGGGGGGGGGTACAGACTAGGTACTGAGTTCAGCACAGAAGTTCTATGCACAGGGTCAGGCTTAGATACTGAAAGCCCAGCTGAAGATAATGTGTAAAACAAATCCCTCTTCTACTCATACACGTACTATTATGAGGGAAAAAAACGCCAACATTTAACTCTTTATAACCTAGCTGCACCAATTTCAACCACTGCAAAAATCTATTTAAACTTTAAATGATGAAATATTACCTATGCAACTTTTAAAAACAGACGTGTATCTATAAAGCCTCAGTAAAGCATAAAGTTGCGGTCATAGTTGGTAGGGGGGCAATACAGAAGGGGTCCTCTGACTCCCCAGCCTAATTTCCAAGGCTTTGCTGCATCTCCCATCACCGCATTCTACACCGGGAGAGGAGAGGAGAGGGATGGGGAGGAGAGGGATGGAGAGGAGAGGGATGGAGAGGAGAGGGATAGGGAGCAGTGCCCTGCGGATAACCGCTGATAGGGATTACAATTAAGCCCGTTCCCTATCATCTCATTAGGACCATAGGAAAGCAGACGATGTGTGCAGATGGCAGGAGTGCTAATCCACCCGGAGCTCCGGCTTCTCCCCCGTGTTCAGAGCCGATCACGTCATCCATCGCCCGGTATCCCCGGTGCACAACTCCGGAGCTGTCACTCCATCTAGGTAAGTTGCAATGAAAAGTGCCGGACACATCATCACCATCATCACTTACCTTTTACTAGCAGAGGGAGCCAAAAGCTGAGGCTGATCAGGAGGTGTGTGACCTCCTTAAGGATCATGGTTGTGGGTCACTAAATCAAAGGAAAAGCTGGTGCAAATGATGTCCCCAAGAAAGACAGACTCCAGTCCCGGGAAGATGTCCCCAATGGTCCTTAGTATCCCTAGGCAGCAGCGATCTGCATGCAGTATCCGGGATGGAGGCAGCCGGCAGATGGGTCCTGGTAGGAGAGGCGGCTGGGGAAAGGATGACAGCTGTCACCGGCCGGCCGGAGAGTATATTCTGTGTATACAAACACGGGGCTCCTCCGCTGCCTTCCTTCTGCTCCTCACACAACGAGCTCCTTCTGCTGGAGGAAAGAATGAAAAGGAAGAGGAGAGAGATCGCATATAGACACTGAGAATGGGGAGAAGAAGAAGAAGGGAATGGATCGCACCGCCCAGACACCTGCTCCTCCTGCTGACTTACTTCATCCTTCTCACTTGGGCTTTGCTACACAGCTCTGCTCTTAAAGGCTCTGGAACTCCAATGATTGTGTTAGTATAGGAAGACTGCTGTGCACTGTGCAGGCATGCACTCAGCATCATTCATGGGATAGAAAAGGAGACAAAGAATAAGCACAGGCTCCTAGGAATAGACACAGGCTACATCCTGATCCTCCTATATAGATCTGTCCTTACCATGCTGGCTCTACTTCTACAGACCTCACTTACAAAAAGATATGGATGACATAGAACAAGTCCAGAGACATGTAACAAAAATGCTGAGGGATAAATCAGGAAAGACTTCAGGAACTTAAAGCAGTTGTAAATGCTATTTCTATTTTTTATTTTAACCCCTTCCAGAAGATTATCCCCCTTAATGACCAGGTCATTTTTTACCATTCGACATTGCGTTACTTTAATGGATAATTGCGCGGTCATGAGAAACTGTACCCAAATCAAATTGATGTCCCTTTTTCTCACAAATAGAGCTTTCTTTTGATGGTATTTGATCACCTCCACAATTTTTATTTTTTGCGCTATAAACAAAAAAATAGTGGCACTTCTGAAAAAAAAACAATATATTTTTCACTTTCTGCTATATAACATTCCCAATAATAATAAAAAAAATAAAAATCAAAAATTTTCATCATTTCAGGCCAATTTGTATTCTGCTACATATTTTGGTAAAAAAAAATTCCAATATATGTATTTTGATTGGTTTGTGCAAAAGGTTATTGCATCTACAAACTAAGGGAAAGATTTATGTCATTTTTATTTAATTATTTTTTTTTTTTACTAGTAATGGCGGTGATCAGCAATTTTTAGCAGGACTGCGACACTGCAGCGGACAGATCAGACACCTCACTGACATTTTTGATACTTTTGGGGGGACCAGTGACATTACTACAGTAATCAGTGCTAAAAATATGCACTGTTACTGTAACAATGACACTGGCAGGGAAGGGGTTAACCCAGGGGTGATCAAAGGATTAAATGTGAGCCTAGGGGGTGTTTTCTAACTGTGGGGGTGGGCTTATGGAATCAACACAGAGACCTGTGTTCCTAAATAGGAGAAACACAGGAGCTCTGTGTTGATTGCTGGGAGAACAATGGTCTGCTGTGCTTATAACAGCAGACCTCTGTTCTCTCTCCACGGGGAGCAATCACGGGTGCCGGGGGGCAGTCGCGGCGGCAGGCCCCATGGATCAGCTTCCACACTGGCGAATGGGCATACGTGCAAACCTAAGCACAAATTACTGGCTAGAGAAATGCTTCTCAACCCTATACAGTATAAAGGGGTCATAGAGAAAGCATATACACCCTAGAAATAATGAGAGGAGTCAGTTAGAGAAGGTATAAACCAAAGGGGCACAAATCATGTTGGCTGGTCTCCGTATTCAGATTGGTTCCAGTGTTCCCAGATTGTATTAAATTGAGCAATGGGGTCATGTACAGTAGTGATTAGGTATTCTATTCTCCTGATTTCAGCTATAAGTTTTAATAATCGTGGTTGAGGCGGTGGGTTGGTTGACAGCCATTCAGTGTTCCTTTTTACATCAGGGTCCGCAGCAATGCCCTTTACATCAGAGTACCCCTTTACATTAGAGTCGGCAGAATTCTACCTTGCACTGTAAGGGGGAATCCTGCAGATTCTGATGTAAAGGGGAACTCTGAGGACACTGATTTAAGGGGGGACGCCGGGAACTCTGATGTGGGGGGGGATGGACTCTGGTGACCACAGACCACTTTTAGCAGAGTAAACACACTAAAGTAAGAGGGAGGGATTACTGATATAAGCAGGAATCTACAGTGGGGATCGAAAGTTTGGGCACCCCAGGTAAAAATTTGTATTAATGTGCATAAAGAAGCCAAGAAAAGATGGAAAAATTTCCAAAAGGCATCAAATTACAGATTAAACATTATTATAATATGTCAACAAAAGTTAGATTTTATTTCCATCATTTACACTTTCAAAATAACAGAAAACAAAAAAATGGCATCTGCAAAAGTTTGGGCACCTTGCAGAGTTAATATCTTGTACTGCCCCCTTTGGCAAGTATCACAGCTTGTAAACGCTTTTTGTAGCCAGCCAAGAGTCTTTCAATTCTTGTTTGAGGTATCTTTGCCCATTCTTCCTTACAAAAGTCTTCCAGTTCTTTGAGATTTCTGGGCTGTCTATCATGCACTGCTCTTTTAAGGTCTATCCATAGATTTTCACTTATGTTGAGGTCAGGAGATTGTGAAGGCCATGGCAAAACCTTCAGTTTACGCCTCTTGATGTAATCCCCCGTGGTTTTTGAGGTGTGTTTAGGATCATTATCCATTTGTAGAAGCCATCCTCTATTTAACTTCAGCTTTTTCACAGATGGCATCAAGTTACCATCCAAAATTTGCTGAAATTTTATTGAATCAATTTTTCCTTCTACTCGTGAGATGTTCCCGGTGCCACTGGCTGCAATACAACCCCAAAGCATGATTGATCCACCCCCATGCTTAACAGTTGGACAGAGGTTTTTTTTATTAAATTCTGCGCCCCTTCTTCTCCAAACGTACCTTTGCTCATTCCGGCCAAAAAGTTCAATTTTAACCTCATCGGTCCACAGAACTTGTTTCCAAAATGCATCAGGCTTGTCTATATGTTCATTTGCAACGTTCAAACGCTGATTTTTGTGGTGCGGACGTAGAAGAGGTTTTCTTCTGATGACTCGTCCATGAAGACCATATTTGTACATGGAAGAGTATCTCTTTATAGTGGAATAGTGTACCACAACTCCAGTGTCTGCCAGATCTTTCTGGAGGGATCTTGCAGTCAAACGTGGGTTTTGAATTGTTTTTCTCACAATCCTGAGAGCTGTTCTGTCTGATATTTTTCTTGGTCTTCCAGATCTTGCTTTAACTTCCACTGTTCCTGATGACTGCCATTTCTTAATTGCATTCCGAACAGAGGATATTGAAATCTGAAAACGCTTTGCTATCTTCATATAGCCTTCTCCAGCTTTGTGAGTGTCAACTATTTTCAGTTTTCTAGGGGTGTCTGTACAGAGGGATATGTTCTGGGGAGGTGGGGGGTTGGTGGTCTGCAATAAGGAGGGGTGTCTGTGTTGAGGGGTTTGTATTGGGCGATAGTGGTGTCTGCATTGAGGGGTCTGAACTGAGGAGGGATGTCTGTACAGAGGAATTTGTACTGGAGAAGGGGGGGTTTGGTGTCTGTACTGGGGAGTCTGCACTGATGGGCTTATACTGTGGGAGTGATGGTGTCTGTCCTGGAGGGTTGTCTGTACTGAGGGGTCTGAGGGGTAGTTTGTTTCTGTACTGAGGGGGTCTGTACTAGGGAGGGGGGGGCGTGGCTAGGTCATGGCGGTGTGAGGACGTTTGACTCTGGTGCTCCCGCTCCCTGGCCCCCCTGATCGGCTAAATTGATCGTTACCTGGCTGTTTTCTAGCTGACATGAGCTCCTATAAGCGGCGGAAGAACAAATCCACCTCCAAGGCTACTCCGGCGGCCCCGATCCGTTCATTCTTCCCGGATTCTGCTACCCCGGTGCTGCGGAAGCTGGTGGCAGGCCCACGTGGCAGTATCAGTCCGACGGCGGTGTCCCGGACGGCACAGGCGGCATCCCCTCCGGCTCCCCTGCCTGCTATGGCTTCCCTGAGCCCCTTGCAGCTGTCCCAATCATCCTCGGCTGGAGAACCCAATGAAGAAAGGGACATCTGGGCTCTGCTGCGCTCCCTCCCCACTAAGATGGACATGGAGGCTCTGGTAGCGCAAGTCACGGAGCAGCATAAGAGGGACTTCCAAGTGCTGACCGCAGAAGTGTCTCATGTTCGTGAGCGAGTGGCGACCGGGGAATCGGCGATCGGAGACCTCAAGGCTAGGGTAGAGTGTCTGGAACGAACACAAGCTGTCCACGCGGATGTCCTTGCTGAACACCAGCTCGCCTTGGAGGACGTGGAGAACCGGAGCCGCCGTAACAACTTGCGGCTCCGGGGCCTGCCCGAGGCCACCGGACCGGAAGACTTGATGGAGACGGTTCGGGCCATCCTGGCGCAGATCTTGCCTTCGGACCCCCCTGTCGCAGTGGAGTTCGACCGGATACATAGGGCCTTGGGCCCCAAACCGACGGACACTACAAGACCTCGGGACGTCATCTGCCGCGTGCATCGGTATCCGGTGAAGGAACAGGTGCTGCGGGCTGCGTGGACGAAGGGCCCGATTGACTTCGATGGGGCACAGATCCAGGTTTTCCCCGATGTGTCCAGAGGCACTCTGATCCGCAGAGCGATGCTGAAACCCCTGCTGGAGCGTCTCAGGAGACAGGATGCCACTTACAGATGGGGTTTTCCCCTCCAGCTCATCGTCCGCAGGAATGGCGCCACTTTCGTCCTCCGCAGACATGCTGACCTCCCAGCCCTGTTCCGGTTTGCAGCCATCGCTCCTCTGGAGGTCCCGGACTGGTTAGCCAGGCTTCCTGACAGGGACGCTCGCTCTCCCGGAGGTGGGCCATCGAGACCCCGGTCCGAGGGACGCCGTCGGCAGCGCAGTGCACCCGTGGCGCGCTCTACTAGCCCCTCGTTGGCTTCCCCGGAATTTTGATTCAGCATTGCCGAGGTCCGTGAGTAATGACTTAGCCCCTTGCCCTCCGCCCCTGCCTGTCCCGGGTCACATCCCTGGGCTTCACCTGCCCTTCCCTGATGGCTGACTGTCCTGCCTTGTGGTGACTGTCCCCCAAGCTAGATTTGAACTGCACTAGTCCCGAGGGCCGTGCCGGGCCTCCAGCTGTCCCCGAATGTCCCCAGGTGCCTCTGACTGCTGCCCATGCCGAACTTCCAGGGCTCAGGTCATCTGCCTCCCCCCGTGTCCCCCTTTCTTGGATCTTGACTCCCCTAGATCGGCTCCGTGTCTCCTGCTCCCCCTAATGCTGACATGCGGGGGCTCTGGAGCGGCTCAAGGCGGTGCGGTGCCTTGCTCCCGCTTCCGGGGCCTAGGTGTCTGACAGGCCTGCTGACTCCCTGCAAGTTTAGATCTCAGAGTAGTGTCATTGAACTGTTGCCTCTCATATTGCTTGCTGACTGTATGCACTATTTAATGCTTTCCAGATGTATGCACGCCTCCTCTTCTGTGGTTACTGGGGGGGCGCCTGGGTCTGGTCGTACTTGCTTGGGTTGCGTGCCGGATCTGGGTGCTACCCCGCGCTGCAGGAGAGGGGATGCAGGGCGCTGCTGGTGGCCCTCGGAATTCACTTTTGCTTCACCCCCCCCTCCCTTATCCCCCCTCCCCCCCTCCTTTGTCCCCCTCCCCCCCCCTTATTCTCCCTCCCTTACCCCCCCTCCCCCTCTATCTCCCCCTCCCCTCCCTCCCCCCTTCCCCCCCTCCCTACCCTCCCTTTTCCCCTTCCCCCCCTCCCTACCCTCCCTTTTCCCCTTCCCCCCTTCCTCCCCCCTCCCTTCCCCCTCCCTTCCCCCCTCCCCCCTCCCTTCCCCCCTCCCGTTTTTCCCTTCCCCCCTCCCCTCCATTCCCCCTTCCTCCCCTCCCCTCTTCTTCTTCCTCCCTTCCCCTTCCCCCCCCCCTTTTCTACTAACCCCTCCCCTCCCTTCCCCTTCCCCCCCTTCTCCCCCCGGGGGTTGGTGTGTTATATGTGTGGGGTGGCGTGGTATGTCCCCCTCTGGTCCGATGCCACTGATCTTGAGGGGGACGTCTGGATGGGGAGCGGGTGCAGTCTCTGGCATCTCTGTCTTGGGTGCCATTGAATTGTTCATTTGGTTCTTCTCGGGCGGGGGGTGGGGGGAGGTTTTCCTCTCCGGTTCAGGGGCTCAAACTGTTGCACTATGTTATTGGTATTTTTTTTTTTTTTTTTGTTTGAGTTGTTGGTGTTTTTCAGCTGGTTATAATACTGTGTTGCTATGATCTTTATTGGCCGGTTGGGGAGCCGGGGAGCGGTCACCTACCTCTCCCAGTTGGTGGCTCTCCTCGTTCCCCACGTAGGGTGATCCTTTGGTGCCTGTCCATTTTGCCCTGCCTGCGGGGTTGGTGGATCGGGCCCTAGGGTCCTTTGAGATTGAACTCTCTCTGGTGCTTCGGCACCTTAGTACTTTGTAAGTAGGCGCGTACTTTGCGCCTTTTCCTTCTCTCCCTCTTTTTCCCTCCACCTTTTCACTTACCTCTGCATCTCCGCTGTTCCCCTTCCTTTTCTTTCCCCCCTCTCCTTCCCTCTCCCTCCTCCGCTCCTTTTGGTTTTTTGTTTTCACCCGGTGGGCTGGACCCGCCGGTTGGGGGGGTTATGGCCGACCCTCGTCCGGACCCGGTCCGTTTGGTCTCCTTGAATGTGAAGGGGCTCAATACCCCTGAGAAGCGCTCCATTGTGCTGTCGGAACTCCATCGTCTCCGTGCTCATGTTGGATTTTTGCAAGAAACGCATTTCAAACTGTACTAGGGAGGGTTACCTATACTGAGAGTCTGTGCTGGGAGTGGTCGGTTTGTACGGAAGGGTCTGTGTAGGGCTATTATACATGACAGCATCCCACTGTAAAGGTGCCGCCTGGTGCAGGCACCACCGAGTCCTTAACAACCTTATTGTGATATCACAGGCCCCAGTCACCTACAATACATGGCAAGGAATTCCTGGCCAGGTAAGCAAAGGGGTGGTATCCTAGTGATTTCATTGATTATATATAGTCAGGGCCATCTTACCGAATGGGCAACCTGCCGAGAGACCCAGCCCCAGCCAAGCATTAGTCTTGATTCCCGTGTGCATCCCGCCACCAAACTTAGCAGGTATCAAGCACCTGTTGGCCCTGCACTGCTGTCAGGCCCCTTGGACCGTGGAGGGGAAGCCCACAGCTGCAGGAATGCCTGTCCGCTTCCACAGGAACAGGCACACACAGGACAGTCAAGTTTGACTCTCATCCGTGTGTGTGTTCACCAGACCCACCTGCCAAACTTAGAAGCTGTCATTAGTCTGGTACTGCTGTACCAATAAATAATTTCCTTATCGATAATTTGCATTTTTATTCTCGTGGGTGATTGTGCAGGCGAGGCCTCAGTGCACTGCATCTCCCGGGGCCCTTTCATGCTTTTAAGATGGCACTGTATATAGTCATGTCCATATAGGGTCAACAATGTCAACAGGAGACCCCACACCCTTGTATATCAGAGATGTCATCCTCTGACTTTCCATTCAGCAGGTGACAAGTGAACAGGTGGGATATGTCTCATTCATAGCGCTTATATTTTTTTTTGGAGGTTCCTCAGCCACTGGGCATCACTTGGCGATGTAATTCATTGTGAACTTACTGTACATCGAAGGACTTTTTTTGGATTTTTATTTTTTAATAAAGGACTTGTTAAATGTTTGGGTGTCTTTATTGCTAGACTATAACTTTTCTTTTGTGAATTAGAAGAGGTACTATTCACCCCATACTCCTTCACATAGAGTGGAGCTGGTATCTGACTGCCCCCTTATTGTTCAAGGGTGCTTCCAGATTCTGGTAAACACCCAGCTGAAGAACCCTGCAACCAGTGGGCCAAGGTTGTGGGGAAGAGGCCCTTGTCCTCATCAACATGGGGACAAGGTGCTTTTATGTTGTCTTGTTTTTGTCTTGTCTTGCATATTTTTTTCTTGTTTTGTTTTGTTTTTTTTTTGTGTGAGGTACCCCCTTAACCACTTGCTGACTGCCTACCGCAGATATACTGCAGCAGGCTGGCTTGGCTGCGCAAACCGACGTATGGGTACATTGGTTCGTGGGAGCGCTCCTGGGGGTGTGCGCCCGCCCCCATTAGGAAGCAGGGAAGCCGATCCATGAGATTGGCGGCCGTGATTGTCGCAGGGCACCCGTTATCACTCCAAGTTGAGAGATCGACAGTCTGCTGTTGTAAATACAGCAGACCGTTGTTCTCTCTGGAATGAACACAGCGAGCCTGTGATCCTCCCATATAGGATCACAGGTCTCTGTGTTGATTCCAGAAGTCCCTCCCCCATACAGTTAGAAAAAACTCCCCTAGGCTCACGTTTAACCCTTTGATAGCCTCTGGGTTAACCCTGTCCCTGCCAGTGTCATTATTACATATATAGTTACATAGTAGTTGAGGTTGAATAAAGACTATAGTCCATTAAGTTCAACCTGTGTAGGTGTGAGTGGCCGTAATCATTTCTCATACCCCTTAATGTTCTGATCCTTGAGATGTATGTCCAAGAGTCTTTTGAATGTAGCCATACTTCCCGCAGAAACCACCACTTGTGGTAGAGAATTCCACAATCTTGTAGCCCTAACAGTAAAGAACCCCCTGCGTTGCCTGAGGTTAAAATGCTTCTCCTCTAATCGCATTGTATGCCCTCGAGTCCTCATGCAATCCTTGCGACTGAATCGTTTTTTTTCTATGCTGAGATCACCGCTGAGGTATTTGTAGATTGATACCATGTCCCCTCTCAGGCGTCTCTTCTCCAGGGAGAATAAATCAAGTGATTGTGAACACTCTTCATAATTAAGGTCCTCCAATCCCCTAATTAGTTTAGTTGCCCTTCTCTGGACTCTCTCCAGCTCTAACACATCCCTCCTGAGGACTGGCGACCAGAACTGGACAGAATACTCCAGATGCGGTCGGACCAGAGTTTTATAAATTGGTAGGATTATAGTTTTATCTCTGAAATACATCCCCTTCCTTATGCATGCTAATATTCTGCCGGCTTTGGCAGCTACAGCTTGACATTGCATGCTATTGCCTAGTCTATCCTCTACCAAGACTCCCAGATCTTTCTCCATTTTTGATTCCCCCAAAGGTTCCCCCCCTAAAGTGTATTGTGCTTTTATGTTTTTAGTCCCCAAGTGCAAAACCTTACACTTCTCCACATTAAACCTCATTTGCCATTTATATTGTTCAGGTCGTTATGTAAGATATCTTCTTCATGTTGTGAAGTTATTGCCCTGCCCAATTCTGTGTCATCTGCAAAAACTGAGATCGAGCTAATGATCCCGTCCTCAATGCTGTTTATGAATAAATTGAAAAAGGTTGTATACAATTAATTAATACAAATTGGCCTAAAATGATGAAAAAATTAGATTTTTACATTTTGTTTTATTAGGAATGTTATATAGCAGAATGTGAAAAATATTATTTATTTATTTATTTCTTTTTTTTCAGGGAATTGTTGCTCTTTTTTTGTTTATAGGGCAAAAAATAAAAATCACACAGGTGATCAAAAACCACCAAAAGAAAGCTCTATTTGCGGGAAAAAAAAGGACACCAATTGTATTTGGGTACAGCGTTGCACGACCGTGCAATTATCCATTAAAGTAACACAGTGCCGAATCGCAAAAATTGCCTGGTCATCAAGGTGCAAAACCTTCTCAAAATCAAAGGGTCTTGTATGCATTTTTAGGTAGGGCTCTATGCATTTTTTTTTTATTTTTATGGATTTGCTACCACAAAAATAAAACAGTTTACATTTGCTGGCAAATGACATTCATTGCCAGCTTCTTTAAAAGAAAACAAAAAGCACACAGACTCCTCCAAAGGTCCCCCAAAATACATTGCAACATAGCAGACCCTTGGGGTGGGGGGTCTGTGTCAAAAACAGCTGTCAAAGTAATTTTTCAGCTATTTTAAAACTTTTTCCCAAAATATAAATGCTAGTGGTAAAAACATCACTGCACCCAGCTGCATGGAAGTTTTAACAATTTTGTTTGCACTGTTGCATGTACCCAGGGCAGTGCCCACCCCCATGCTGTTTTTTGACACCCTAGTTGCCTATTTGCACAGACAATTTGCATTTTTAATTTAACTGATTTCGATCAGATTCTGCTTCAGCATTCAAACTTCTTTCTAAGTTCACTGAACCTCTGCAGAAGCAAAAGAAAAAAGGGGGAAGAGATCTGACGCATAAAAAATCTTGATGTATGTCTGGTTGCCTCCATCCCTAAATTTGTATTGTAAAAGGAGAGGAAATGCAGGACTTTAAATGAGTGCAGCCAGGCATGTATGTTTCCAAATGAGAATATCATGCAAAAACCCCCCACAAAGAGGGGGACCCATAAAAAGCTGACATAATATCCAATGTACAATTTATAATATACCATATTTATTAATCACATATACAATTATTGCAAATAAGGATAAATACACTTATTACATATACAATAAAAATCTGTAAAAAATAGTGGATTACATATGACACCAATTCTCTATAGGTACATGGTCTTGGAAACATAAAACAATTGAATATATAACTGAGTAAATGTAGGCTCGACGCGTTTCGTGGACCTCCGTCCATTCATCAGGAGCTTAGGGATAAATAGGATATCTAAAAATAATAATAAATCTCGATTATACCAAAATATTATTATTATAGGAAAAAAAGGGGGGGGGGAGAAGCAAACCCAAGGCAGTTCGGCTTATAGGGGTTGATTTACTAAAGGCAAATAGACAATGCAATTTGCAAACTGCAGTTGCCCTCTGCCATTGCAGTTGCTCCAGAGCTTAGTAAATGAGTGCAATGGCAGAGGGGAACTTTGCAAGCTGCAGTTGCCCTCTGCCATTGCAGTTGCTCCAGAGCTTAGTAAATGAGGTGAAGCTTCAATTTGCAAAGAATACCCAATTACGTGCAAGGAAAAAGAAAAACAAAGGCATTTTTGCTTGCACATGATTGGATGATGGAAGTCAGCAGAGCTTCTTCTCATTTACTAAGCTCTGGAGCAACTACACTTGCAGAGTACAACTGCACTTTGCAAAGTGCATAGTCTATTTGCCTTTAGTAAATCAACCCCATTGTGTTCTGTGTTGAGTGAGAACATGTATCACACAGATTATTCTCCTTCAGCTGCATCTCCCCGTGGGACCTACTACAACTTTTAATTTACCAGTGAGTGTGATCATTGGAGGAGAGGAGGCTGATCCAGTGGACATTACACTGGTATCGTTATAGCGGTATAAAGTTCTAAGAGGGAAGCTCAGTACCAGTGTTCCATCTTTTTCCTATATTTTATGACATATACAAGTTTTGATTTGATGCACAGTAGAAATCACTGCGGGATTTTGCATCTACTTCTGCAAAACATGCTTGTGGATTCCCCCATATTGTGTATGCAATAAAGAACGGTGCTGGCTTATCTCTGTTTTATTTGACAATGGTTTCTCACTAGATAAACTACCATGGTGACAATATAAATGTCCCTGCTCCACATGGAGCTTGTCAGCTGATTGTTCTGAAACTGTCAGCGTTATTTGACAAGCTCATGTGTACGGCCCGCCATAGTTTTAATTGGCATCCTTTTCTGGTAGGCACCCCTATAAACGGTGCAAAGTGGCTTCACCCAAATGGTGTTACATTGTATCCTCCACTGATTATTGGTTGTCACTTTGGTAGTGCTATGCATAGGAAATCAAACATTTACATTGATCCCTGCCCTAAAGGAGCTGACAGTCTATCATCCCTAACACACTCATAAACACACAGCAAGGATGGACACAGATGAGAAGATTTTTCACCTGGTGCGATAAGGATATGATGACAGAAATTCAATTGATAAAACTGTTAAAGCTGTGTACCAATAAATAACCTCTAATGAGGCATGTTCCTTCTGTGACTGGTTGCTGTGTTACATAAAGGATACTTAAAGGATAAGTCCGCCTTTTGAACAAAAATAATAAATACACATCTTTTGCAGGTAAAAAAAAAAAAAAAGTGCATTTATTATTTTTTTTCTAATTAGCATGCAGAGCATTGTAAACATGAGCAGCAGGGCTTATCGTCGCCCTTGCAGTTCATTGAGAACTATGAGCCATCAGCAGGGCCAGGACTAGGGGTGGGCAGGAGGGACGGCTGCCCTGGGCACTGTAATATCATGTGAGGTTTGTGGGATGGGGGGGGGGGGGGGGGTTGTGTTGGGAGGGGTAATTAGGGGGTGGCAGGAAGTTCTACAAATTGTTCTAGGAGGGAAATGTTGGGGAAGTGTGCTAGGAGTTATGATTTGGGGGGATTTGTATTAAAGGGAGGATGGGCCGCACGCCGCTTCCTGTGGCCCCGCTGTTCCCGATGGTGGGGCGGTGGGTTGGTGCCCGGGTGTTCACTTCTCCCCTGCCTTGGCGCAGTGTGTTCCCTTTATGGGGCACTGGGTGGGGGGGGGGTGGCCCTGGGCCTGCCTTGGGCCGCCTCGGTGCGGGGCATGGTGGGTAGCGGGTGGCGGATGTGGGCAATGTTTTTATTGTGTGTTCCCCGAGGGGCTGCGTCCCCAAATCCCTTACCCATGCTGTAATGTTGCACTTTTTGACAGTCTATTGCCTGTTGCTTTCTGTTATGTTATTGACTTGCACTCAAAACCTAATAAAAACCTATTAACTAAAGGGAGGATGGGGAAAGGGGATTTGTGCTAGGATGGGAGATTTGGGGGTTTGTGCTAGAAAAAGAAATATGGTGTGAAGAGGGGGGGGGGGGGGGGCAGACGGTATTTGTGCTAGGAGGGACATTTTTTTTTTGGGGGGGGGGGAATTTGTGCTAGTAGGGATGATTGGGGGGTATTTGTGTTAGGCGCATGCAGATTAGCGCTACATTTTTTTTTGGGGGGGGGGGAGATTCTTTGCTGACACATAATGCTCATATACCTTGGGGGGGTGCAATTTGGCATATATGCCCTGGGCTCTAGATGACCTTTTCCCGGCACTGGCCATCAGCCACATTGGCTGGTGGTACTTATAGGCATTTATTCGCAGGAAACTGAATGAATGCCACGGCTGTGTGGGCAGAGCACCTCATGCTGTTTTCAAATTGTGACAGAGCGATGAGAAGGGGGTATCAGAGGGGGAAGGCTGCAGATGTTGGAACATGTTGCATGTTCCCAGGGCCGGGACAAGGGGTGGGCAGGAGGGACGGTTGCCCTGGGCGCGATGGTTTATTGCAGGGATGGGGGGGGCACCCTGACACTAAACCTAAGGGAAGGGGGGGGGGGGCGCGCAGTTTGGCATCCTTGCCCTGGGGGCTGGATGACCTTGTCCCGGCACTGCATGTTCCACCCTAAAAATGTTTTTTTTTTTACATTTTAAATCAATGAAAAGCATTCAACCAGCACAGAAGATAGTCTAATATCATTCTTTATTATGCCCAATGTACACAGAACAAATGTATATGCACTTTCACTGAGTTAATTGTTATGCAGATTTTATATAAATGCACTCCTTTGTTTCATTCAGCCCTGACAGTACAATAAGCACTAAACTTCTATGGCTGACAATTCCAGTTCTCATACAGCACATACAGTGAAGGTTATGTGGGTTCCTCACGCTGCACTTCA
This sequence comes from Pelophylax lessonae, assembly GCF_965119305.1. NCBI lineage: Eukaryota > Metazoa > Chordata > Amphibia > Anura > Ranidae > Pelophylax > Pelophylax lessonae. The sequence continues at coordinate 149,001,423 of NC_138768.1, forward strand.
TTTCATGATTACCACTAAAGATAATGTTGTTACATAGAGAATTGAGGTGTTGTTACAGCAGAACCTAACTATATCTGAGCAACATATATTGAAAAAGCTGTTTTATTCTTTTGTAAAATTTACAGCAAGCTCACCCATCCATCCATTTCTCCTGGCTTTTTTGTTGTTGAGAAATCACTTTGAAAAACACCCGCTAACACTTCTAGCTGTGCCCATTTTGAGTAAGGGCACCTGATTAATGTAGAATTTACTTCCTGAAATCCATCTGCCCTTAGCTCAGGCATGCAGACAGAAGGGTGTGCTTAGCTGAGAAAGCCCCTCCTCCTCCCCTTCTCCCCTCTTTGGGATGTAAAAAGAAAACCCATGAAGAGTCATGGAATGCATGACATCATTTTTCATAGGCCAGAAACTAGGCAGCAACTGATGAAATAAAACGTTTTAAACAAATAAATACAATGTACTTTTCTATCTGCAGCATAGGAATTAAAAAAAGTCTTTAACCCCTTCCCACCTGCGCTATAGCCGAAAGATGGCTACAGCACAACTATCCAGTTCTGGGAGGATGGCCTCCTACATGCGTGCCTCCCGTGCTCCCCCTGGGGTGCGCATCAGGCACAATTTGTGACCACTGTGGCCTTTGGATACAGCTGATTACAGATTGTTGTAAAGGGCCAATCGCAACAGCTCTTTACCATGTGATCAGCTGTATCCAATCACAACTGGTCACATGTAAACAGACTTGCTGGTTATTACCATTCCTTTCCTTACACTCTGTCTCTGTGTGAGGAAAGGAGAGCCGATAACTGCCAAGTCTGAGAGTGCAAAGTGAGTATGTTGTTTACACTGATAATCAGTGCACAGATCATTAGTGCCCTGATTAGCAGTGCAGCCCCATCAGTGCCAATCAGTGCCCATCAGTGCAGCTTATCAGTGCAGCTTATCAGTAGGGATGATCGAACGATTCGGGTCGACCATCGGTTCGACCCGAACATTGACTGTTCGAGGTTCGGCCGAATTCCGAACTTTTTGCTGAAAAAGTTGGGAATTCGGCAACCAGAACCGACCAAAATGCAATGGGACAGGAAATGGGCTTTAAAAGCCCGTGATTGGACCAGAACCATCAGTAAAAGCCAATTGAGGGGGCAGGAGAATGCTAGGAATGTGATTGGAGTGACTAGGGGGTCCAGAGACCAATCATTAGTGAATACGCCCCCCAGTATATAAGATAGCCCCCGCCAAATTCCTAGCATTGTAATACAGGGACGTGAAAGAGAGTGGAAGCAGTTCTGTTACTTCTGCTTCAAAATGTCATTTAGCAATTATTAGTGTGAGGAAAGGGATATCTAGTGTAGTTAGGGTACTATATTCCACTATAGTTAGATTAAATAATCTAGTTTCTGTAGGGAAAGTGTTAAGTGTAAGGGGACCGTAGTGTAGTGTAGGGTTAACTGACTCTGACTGCTATGGCAGGGTGACAAAACCCTTCCATGTCAGGGTGACCGTTATAGAGAAAAGATTGTTTCTCTTAGGACACTTATAGAACAGGGATATGGCTTCGCCCCTGTCACCCTGCTTTTTGCTGCAGGCGTTTATAGGGCTTTTTTAAAGACATGTTTGGAGTCAGGCATGACATCTGAACTTCTGTGTAGGGGTATATATACACACACACATGTATGTATATATACACATACACATATATAGGTGTGAAAGTAGCAGAAACCTATGCTTGCGCTAATGAAATAATTAACACCCATATGGCTTCTCTGCTATAACACCTATATGTGTGTATGTGTATAAATACATATAAGTGTGTGTGTATATATACCCCTATACAGAAGCTCAGATGTTTTGCCTGCCTCCAAAGACCCCAAAAAAATGCCCAAAAAAATGCCTGCTGCAAAACACACCTGGGCATTTTTGTAGCTGGCGATTTTTTGGGCATTTTTTGGGGGGCGTCTTTGGAGGCAGGCATAACATCTGTACATCTGTGTAGGGGTATATATACACACACACATGTATGTATATATACACATACACATACACATATATAGGTGTGAAAATAGCAGAAACCTATGCTTGCACTAATGAAATAATTAACACCCATATGGCTTCTCTGCTATAACACCTATATGTGTGTATGTGTATAAATACATATAAGCGTGTGTGTATATATACCCCTATACAGAAGTTCAGATGTTTTGCCTGCCTCCAAAGACCCCAAAAATATGCCCAAAAAAAACGCCTTTTTTTTTTTTAACCAAAATTTTTTTACCAAAGAATATGTAGCAGAAAACAAATTGGCTTAAAATGTTAATAAAATTAGATTTTACATTTTTTGGGGGGGAATGCAGAATGTGAAAAATATTGTTTTTTTTTTTTTTTTTTTTCAGAATTGTCGCTCCTTTTTTGTTTATAGCGCAAAAAATAAAAATTGCAGAGGTGATCAAATACCACCAAAAGAAAGCTCTATTTGTGGGAAAAAAGGACATCAATTGTATTTGGGTACAGTGTGGTACGACCGCGCAATTGTCCATTAAATTAACGCAGTGCCGAATTGCAAAAATGTCCTGGTCATTAAGGGGGCAAATCCTTCCAGTCCAGAAGTGGTTAAATACCACCAAAAAAAAGCTCTGCCTGTCTCAAAACAATGACAATAAATTTAATTTGGGTACAGTGTAGAATGACTGCGCAATTGTCCTTCAAAATGTGACAGTGCTGAAAGCTGAAAATTGGCCTGGGCAGGAAGGGGGTGAAAGTGCCCAGTACTGGAGAGGTTAAGTATATCCCATTTTTTATTCTTTTATTTATATTTCTCTACAAAGATTGGTCATATAAATGTACCATGAGCTAGAGATATCATATGAAGTGGGGATTCTCTGAGACCAGAAAACTTTTTCAGGGGTTACTCCAAGGTAAAAACAATGACAAAGGCTAACTTGATGTCTTATTTAAGTGCCTCACAAAAAAAAAAAATCCTTCCATTCTCAGCCTTTAATCGTCTCTTCCCATGTGACTTCAGTGTCACAGGTGCCCTTGGATAGATACTGCTTTGACATCACCCAGTCACTTGTGAATTGTCCTTGTCCCTGTCGTATTCTTTAGTAACTCTTTTAGCATGACTGCTCTTTTTACCGTGTTTCTTCGAATGTTACATGAAAGTTCAAAGACTTTCCTATTCATGGAATTAAATCCCTTGTTAATGCATATTGGATGCTTAATCCTACTAGCGCCAGAAGCACCAATATCTGAATCCTGCAACCTTTAATGCCCATCTGACTCTGAACGGATTATCTAGCCTCTTTTAATTTGATTTGTTTTAGTTGTGTGTTATTGCGTTTTGCTGGGATCTCATACTATAAAGGTTTATACATTCATATCATTGTTTAATTTGGATGTCTTGGGATAACTGTAAGGAAATTAACTGAAATGGCTTTCTCCCACAACAACTAGCACACAAACATTGCTAAAAACTGGATGAGATTTCGGAATAGGCATTTAGCTTTTCGTACAAAGGATAGTAAATATAATCTGTGCCTAATAAATTTTATAATCTTATTTCATGGAACGTATATCACAGATGGAAAGAGAAGCTGGCTTGATTTGAATTTCAGCAGTCATATACTTTGTTTCAGAATGATTTCTTGGAAAATCCCCAGCAATGCAAAGTATTGAGAGATCCCCACTAAAGAGGTTCCTAAATCCATAGATAATTTAACCTGGAGATAGCATCAGGAATTTCTGAACTTGATGTCTTATTATTATTCCTCTCTGGGTCCACTTGGAAAAAAAAATGTAGCAAGGCATGATTCAGAATGAATTCTAACATTTGTCAAAGTCATTTCGTCTTCAGAATTGCAAATCTAATACTAAAATGTGCTGTGGACTTGACTTGAAATGACAGAGAAATCACACTTACCTTTGACATTTCTGCTAAGGTTGCCCAGTAAATTAGCAGTTGGAAATCAAATGTTTGTGGGCCTTCTGTTTAAAGAGCTGTTCCACCCAAAAGTAATATTTTAGTTACAGGCAGAGCTTGATGGGACTGAGTCAGCCTTGACTTCGTATGCGTCTTCGATACTCCAATAGTATAATCTGTCTGCCATAAGTCATGCCATGGGTGGGTAGAAGGAGTGCTGTGTGGCGGCAGTAAACACCCAGAGGCCAGTCTGTAGGTGGGGTGAAGAGTGGTGCAGCGGAAATATTTCCGACATTCATGTGCAATGGAAATCTTGTAATGAAATAGTACAACAACAGTTCACAACAAAACAAACCCAGTGGAAAGGCTGCCCAACCCGGGGGACCTCAGTTTCCAGTAATGTGAAGAGAGCGGGTATCAGCCAGACTGACAGCATGTGTAAAGAGAACAGAGTGTATTGTGGCTGTCACGTGCCCAAACAGGAAGATGTCCAAGGGAGTTGTGCTCTCCTCATCAGGAACCTTTCCCTACCACTAGTACTGTACCAAACAGGCGGGGTACCTGTGCCTACTACTGACCCAAGATGGCCACTAAAGTCTCTTGGGGTGGCGGCATTCAATAGGATATAATCCCAAGTGACCCAGGAAACCATAGATGAATGTGTGTGGGTAGAAGAAGTGCTGTGGGTGGGTAGAAGAAGTGCTGTGCAGGGGCAGTAAACACTCAGAGTCCAGTCTGTAGGTGGGGTGCAGAGTGATGCGGCAGAAATATTTCACACAGTCATGTACAATGGAAAACTTGTATTGAAATAGTACAGCAACAGTTCACAACAAAACAAACCCAGTGGGATGGCTGCCCAACCAGGTGCGGTCAGTTTCCTGTAATTTGAAGAGAGCGGGTATCAGGCAAACTGATATCATGTGTAAAGAGAACAGAGAGTGGTGTGGTCGTCACGTGCCCAAGCAGGAAGATGTCCAAGGGAGTTGTGACCCTACGCTTCCTCTCCTGGTCAGGAACTTTTCCCTACTACTAGTACTGTCCCAAACAGGTGGGGTTACCTGTTCCTACTACTTACCCAAGATGGGCACTAAAGTATCATGGGGTGGCGGCATCCAATAGGATATAGTCCCAAGTGACCCTGGAAACCATAGATGAACCCTGTTTCTCTTGAATTCTTGAATCCTCTCCAACAAAGGTGCCACTGCACAAGAGCTTCACTTGCAGTTGAGAAAGTAGACTGCACCTGCCTACAAGTTGCAAAAACAGAACTGTATTAAAATTAAAGTTAAGTAATGCACACCAAGCCCAGGTGAGAAGGCAACCCGACCAGGCGCACTCACAGAATGAACAGAGATGAGTAAAAGCAGTTGGTATAAGGTGTGCAGACAGTGTCTGTCTCGAGGAGCGGAATGGGGCATGGCCAGTCCGTACCCACGTGGGGAGACTTCCAGGAAGGATAGGGTGTCCCTGCACCTTCCCTACTTATTTGGAACCTCTCCTTGATGCTAAGCATTGTTCTTGACAGGTGGGTGACCTATCCCTACTCTAGCCACATGTGAAATGCATGCCAAACTCAAGAGCCAGGGTCTGAAACAGATCAAGATGGCTGTCAAACTCACATGGGATAGGATGCTACCATCCAATCAGATGCTGCCTTTCCAAGACTGAGGAGATCATAGAGGAGCTAGGCTTCTCTTGACTTCCTCCTCCACCTGCATTGCCGCTGCGGATGAGTGCCACCTTTGTGTGCTCCTATTCCTAATGTTGCATTCTCCACAACATAAAAAAGAAATTGAACTTGCTCATAATAGCCAAATCAGGAACTCAAGCATAGAGATCTCATGCATAGAGTCCACATGGGGTATAAAAGGTGCGTACACACTCCAGCATATAACAGAAACTATAATAGTGAAGTGGAACGACCCTTTAAAACAGGGATCCTCAAACTACGGCCCTCCAGCTGTTGCAGAACTACACATCCCATGAGGCATTGTAAAACTCTGACATTCACAGACATAACTAGGCATGATGGGAATTGTACTTCCTGAACAACTGGAGGGCCATAGTTTGAAGACCTCTGCTTTAAAATGTCAATACTATAGCATCAAGGTGACTTTCTTATGAGCTAGTGTACACTAGCTTCAAGGACTGCTGCTCCTATGAAAAGTGATCTGCACATAGCTTTTTAGAGGCATTTGACAGTCGATGAGAAAGCAACTGTCTTCACTGCGCGTGATTGCAGCATGGCCCCATTCGCTTGACTGGGTCGTGGTTGATGGGCGGTTGTGCCCGCTGCTCACTACAGGGGGTATAATTCCTGGCAAGATTGTGAAGCAAAGCATCATGGCTGAGGCATGTGTACTTGCCTGGCTGTTGCCTTTGCAGCTAAAGGGGAAGCAAATGGAGAGGGCAACCACTAGTGAATGAGGCCTTATTTGGTTCCTTTTTATCTGGTAATTTTTTCACTGAAAGTATTGTGTTATTTTGTTCAATAAGTGCAAAAAAAACCCTAAAAATAAATATCTTTTGTTTGTTCAACAAATCTTGTCAGCTTATAACACCCTGTGCTTTCTGCCTGTGCTGCACTCCTTTCAGTTTATTCTCAGCTATCTCAGTGGACTACAGAAAACCTTCCTATGTGTAATAGAGAAGAGGATAGTGGGAGGAGTTTGGCAATCCAATCCTAGGGTAAAAACTCTGCTTCCCAGTGGCGTAGCGTGGGTTGTCAGCGCCCGGGCCAAGGTAAGTAATTTGCGCCCTCTACACAAATCTACTAGACCACTACACAGACCACTACACCGACCTTGCTGACCACTACACAGACCTACCTTATTCCTACACTGACCTACCTGATTACTATACTGACACCTACATAGACCTACCTGACCACTACACAAACCTACCTGACCACTACACCGATACCTACACTGACATATCTTATTCCTACACTGACCTACATTATTTCTGCACTAACCAACCTGATCACTACACTGACCTACCTAATTTCTATACTGACACCTACACTGACCTACCTGACCCCTACACAAACCTACCTGACCACTACACAAACCTACCTGGCAATTACACTGACCACTACACAGACCTACCTGTTTCCTGCACTAACCTACCTGATCACTATACTGACACCTACAAATACCCTCTCTTACCACTACAGAGACCTACCTGATTCCTACACTAACCTACCTGGTTATTATACTGACACCTACACTGACCTACCTCATCACTACACAGACCTACCTGACCACTACACCGACCAACCTGATCACTACACTTACCTACCTGATCACTATACTGACACCTACCTGACCACTACACAGACCTAACTGACCACTACACTGACCTTCCTGATTCCTGCACTAACCGACCTGATCACTACACTGACCTACCTTATTACTACACTGACCCCTACACAGACATTCCTGATTACTACACTGACCTACCTGACACCTTCACTGACACCTACACCCCCCTACACTGACCCCTTCATTGACACCTACACTGACCACCCCTTCATTGACACCTACAATGACCCCCCCTGTGGGCTGCGGGCATGGTACAGGAGAATGCAGAGTTGTGGGCATGGTAATGGTACAAGAGAATGCAGGGCTGTTGGTATGGTAATGGTACAGGAGAATGCAGGGCTGTGGGCATGGTACAGGAGAATGCAAAGCTGTGGGCATGGTACAGGAGAATGCAGGGCTGTGGGCATGGTAAAAGTACAGGAGAATGCAGGGCTGTGGGCATGGTAATGGTACAGGAGAATGCAGGGCTGCGGGCATGGTAATGGTACAGGAGAATGTAGGGCTGTGGGCATGGTACAGGAGAATGCAAAGCTGTGGGCATGGTACAGGAGAATGCAGGGCTGTGGGCATGGTGATGGTACAGGAGAATGCAGGGCTGTGGGCATGGTAATGGTACAGGAGAATGCAGGGCTGCGGGCATGGTAATGGTACAGGAGAATGTAGGGCTGTGGGCATGGAAATGGTACAAGAGAATGCAGGGCTGTGGGCATGGTACAGGAGAATGCAGGGCTGTGGGCATGGTAATGGTACAAGAGAATGCGGGGCTGCAGGCATACTACAGGAGATGCAGTGCTGCGGGCATGGTACAGGTGTACTGGGCGGCGCCTTTTTTTAAATTGAATGCGCCTCAGGAGCACGTCGGTCCCGCCGGGGACATTTTTTTTTCTAATGACTCATACTGTTTAAATGACACTGGCATGGCTGCGGCATGCGCCCCCCCCCCCCCCCCAGATTTTGCACCCGGTGCAGCTGGCCCCCCCAGCACCCCCCACGATACGCCACTGCTGCTTCCCATATACTGTATGCAGTATAATGAATGAGCATTGTCACCCTAGGACAGAAAGTGTGTGTTATGGCAGGATCACCAGGAAGAAATAAAGGAAAAAAGCCTGGAAGAAGAACACTAATGCAGCCACTACATCTAGGGGATTAGTTAGCAGTAATTAATTCCTTTGTTTTCTTTGGTTTGGAAATGCTTTATATTAGGGTGTCTTGATGTTATTACTCTATGTCAGAACATTGCTGAAAATGTTTCAATTTGACTTTGCTGACATTAACCACTTAAGGACCGAGCCCATTTTTGACACATGATGTTTACAAGTTAAAATCAGTATTTTTTGCTAGAAAACTACTTAGAACCCCCAAACATTATATATATTTTTAGCAGAAGAAAATGGCGGTTATTGCAATATTTTTTTGTCACGCGGTATTTTCGCAGCTGTCTTTTAAACACCATTTTTTTGGAAAAATTACATTTCACTGCATTTAAAAAAAACTAAACAGTAAAGTTAGCCCATGTTTTTCTATATTGTGAAAGATGATGTCACGCCGAGTAAATAGATACCCAACATGTTACGGTTTAAAATTGCACACACCCCCGGAATGGCAACAAACTACGGTCAATATAAAAATCTCCATAGGCGACGCTTTAAAATTTTTTTAACGGTTACCAGTTTAGAGTTAGGCTACATGTACACGGGATGTTTTAAAAAGTCCTTTGAACTCTGGAATTTTACAGCTATGTAAAGGACGTTTAAAACGTCCGTTGTGTCGTGTTTGCAGCCGCGTTTAGCGGGCATTTAGCGGGCGTTTACTCTCAGATCCGTTTTTAGAGGTCAAAAAAATCATTCCCCTTTAAAATGGAAAAATGCAAGCGCTAAACGCGGGTGATCGCGTTCCGTCGCATTTTGCATTTGAAACGCCAGTAAACACACGTTCTGAACATCCTGAATGCAAATAATTGCTTTCCAAAAAACGACACTGAACTCAACTGCCTCTAAATGACTGTAAACGACTCAGTGTACATGGACAGATAAGATAACATAGAGGTGGGTTCAGGGGCTTCTGAAAAAAACGCCCAACTGCTCCTAAACAGCCATTTACAAGTAGCAGTGTACATGAGGCCTTAGAGTAGCTCTTTTTTTTAATTATTGCTCTCGCTCTGGCAATTACGGCGATACCTCACATGTGTGGTTTGAACAGCAAATTCATTTGCGGGTGCAACTTCCGTATACATTTTCTTTCGTACGCGACCTCACAAGCTATTTATTTTATTTATTTTTTAATTTTTAGCACAGATTTAAAAAAAATAAATAAATCTGATAAATTTTATTGCTGTCACAAGTGTGACAGCAATAGGGAGTGACAGGTACTCTTTATGGAGGGATCGGGGGTCTAAAAGACTCTAGACCCCTCCACTGCACTTCAATGTATTCAAAATGATGAAAACTGCATTTTTGAATACAGTCACTTTTTAAATTCGGCGCCTTTAGCAGCCCGAGTAACCTGGACGTGACGTCATATATGCCGCCTCTGGGTTACGTCATCGGAGACCCGATCAAAGCCGCATCCGGCTTTGATCAGGACTTCAACCAGCCTACAGACATGCCGGCTGGTTGCTCGGGTCTCTTCCATAGAAGTGGCAGTATGGTTAAAGCAGTGGACTGCTTCCACAAATAACCTGGTGAGGCCAAGTGAGAGTTGTCCGTATCAACTATAAATATTTCAAGTTGGAGTATCCCACTATTCCCTTCTCCCATCTAAGTTTCACAATAAATAAATAAAAAAATCCCCTGGACTGTTTATTGAATAACGAGCAACTGGAAGTAAGGATGGATGAGTGAACTGTCCTTTAGTGACTGTCTGCAGGTTAACAGATGAGACCCAAGAAGCCATCACACAGCAAGCCCTACGGGGACAGTGCTACATCTTTTTGACAAGTGCCAAAAAAAAAAAAAAAATGCTGTTCATCCAGCCAGCTGAAAACTCCTTGTCTCCGAACTGTTGCATTGTTATCAGTATTGTTGCATCCTATATCCATGAGCTATTTAACAACGTCCCCATTACAGAGAAGAGACAGGGGTGTTTTGTAGTCCTAACCTGTCCTAAGGTGACAATGCTATCCAGAATGGTTGTTGCCCTAGGACAGGAGATGAGTTAATCACAGGATTGCCAGATTTAGAAAAAAAAGGTAAAACGAGTGTAAAAAAAAGAAAAAAGAAAAGGAATGTAGCCATGAAATCTAAGGACCAGTAAGATAAAATAATAAAAATAATAAAAAAATACAAAAGCAAATCTGTTAGGGGCTATGTTGGCTGACCACGTTGTAATAATATTAGTTACCTGGCATATGCCCCAAATAAGTGTGCAGCAATTGAAGTCAAAGCTCCTGATCTGCCTACTTTTTTTGGGTGAAGGACAATAGTTGTGAAGCCAGATGATCAGCATGACAGCCAGATATATTTAGAAGTAGCAGTACCCTCTATCAGGGCCATCTTTAATATTGATTGTATCCTGGGCAAACATTTTCTTAGGCCCTCCCAAATCCCCTTATCAACTATTCTCAGGTAGTGCAGACTCAAGGGACAGCTGCTTTAGGCCCCACAACAATGACTGGGCCCGGGGCAGCTGCCCTTTTTGCCCTGCCTTAAAGACAGCCCTGCCCTCTATATATCTCATGGTAAATAGCAAGTCTCTAGTTGACATAGAAAGACTCTTGTGCAGTTGTCAGGCAACAATATGGAGGGGGTGATTTACTAAAGGAATTGAGATTGTACACTTTGTAAAGCAAATGCTTTCTGTGCTTGGTAAACAAATGAGCCTGAGCTCACTGCAGTCAACCAATCCCTTGGACATGATTTGGTACTTAAAGTGGGAGTAACCGCCCTTGTATGATTTTTACCTATAGGTAAGCCTATAATAAGGCTTAGCTATAGGTACAGTAAATATATCCTAAATGTGCACCATTTAGGGGATATTTGATTTAGATGCAGCTGGTGACATCACCAGCGCATACGCTCTGAAGGAATGGCATACCCGTGCTGTTCCTTTAGAGCTGTGCCGTAAACTATGACTCCCATGTGCATACGCGGGAGTGATGTAATCAGCGGCTCAGCCATTCATATTGCCGAAGCCCGTAAACCCAGGAACAAAGACCGGGGGAAGATGGAAGTGCCTTCAGTGGTGACAGTGCACCGCTGGAGGGCTTCATTTTCAGGTAAGTCTATCATACTGTTTTTTTGGAAAAGGTTTTCGGGAAATTTTTTTGTGGTTTACTACCGCTTTAAAGTGAACAGAGATTCATCATAACTTTTTTACATTTTTCTTAGATCAGCCAATCGGTTGCAGAGCTGAAGAATGTAATCTGACAGCGGAGGAGTCTCCACTGTCAGAATGCAATAGCTTAGAGAGGACGATTCCCTCATCCACCTCACGTGGGTGTTCAGGCGCCCTGTGCGAGCTAATCCTGTGGCGCCCCCCGCGCGCATTTTCTTGCACTTTTTTGCACTTTATTTTACTTTTCTTTTTTATGATCACTAATAACTTAGCCCCCCTTACATCAGAGACCCCCCACACAGAGCCCCTTTACATCAGAGACCCCCCACACAGAGCCCCCTTTACATCAGAGACCCCCCACACAAAGCCCCCCTTAATTTAGAGCCTCCCTAGATCAGAGACCCCTTAAATTAAGATCCCCCTACATCAGAGCCCCCCACACACACAGAGCCCCCCTCACATCAGAGACCCCCCACACAAAGCCCCCCCACACACAAAGCCCCCCTCACATCAGAGACCCCACACACAGAGCCCCCTTACATCAGAGACCCCACACACAAAGCCCCCTTGCATCAGAAACCCCCCCACACATCAGAGCCCCCCCACACAGAGCCCCCCCACACAAAGCCCCCCTTACATCAGAGACCCCCTACACACACACAAAGCCCCCCTCACATCAGAGACCCCCCACACAAAGCCCCCCTCACGTCAGAGACCCCACACACAGAGCCCCCTTACATCAGAGACCCCACACACAAAGCCCCCTTGAATCAGAGACCCCCCCACACATCAGAGACCCCCCACACAGAGCCCCCCCACACAAAGCCCCCCTTACATCAGAGACCCCCTACACACACAAAGCCCCCCTCACATCAGAGACCCCCCACACAAAGCCCTCCTACACACACAAAGCCCCCCTCACATCAGAGACCCCCCCACACAAAGCCCCCCTTACATCACAGACCCCCCACACATAGCCCCCTTACATCGGAGCCCCCCCCACACAGAGCCCCCCACATCAAAGAGCCCCCCTTACATCACAGACCCCCACACAAAGCTCCCCTTACATCAGACCCCCCCCCCACGGAGCCCCCCTTACATCACAGACCCCCTCACACAATGCCCCCCTCACACAGAGCCCCCCCCCTTACATTTTTTGAAGGAGAGAGACCTCACTTACCTTACCCTGTCTCTGTCTGCAGCTTTTTTTTTTCTTTAAACTTCCCGCCCACACATCTCCGGGAGTGTGGGCGGGCGGGAGGAGGGGAAGGGGCGGGATGAGGAGGAGCTGACGATCTCTCCTCTGGCGTCAGTGCAGGGAGGGAGGAGAGATCTGTCAGCGTGGAAGGATTGGAGGCTGCTGTTTGAGAGATACACAGCTCGCCTCACTGCATCAGTAGGTGACCGAGGCACAGCCGCACAGCGGGAGGTAAGCGGCGGCCGCGGCCTGTGTTAACCCTGTCCAGGACGCGGTCGCTGCTCCCCTCCCGCTGTGCAGCCTGAATCGCCTGATCCTCTGCGAGCTGTGATGGCCGCACGGCGCCCTTGTTGCCCATGGCGCCCTGTGCGACCGCACAGCTCGCACACCCCAAAGGCCGGCCCTCCTTGTGTGGATGGGGAAATCTGTTTTTTTAAGGCTGATCGAAAAAATACAGATCAATGTATGGCCAGCTTAAGTGAACAGCTCCTGCTCTTTTACTAAAGAACTCTGAGTGCCTAGCAGACTAAGCAGAATGAATACTGTCTGACAGCTGCAGAGGTGGGTGCTCTCACCCACCTCTGCAGTTACTGTACATGCTTTTCTAATGCCGTCATTGTCAGTGAGCACTGTTCTCCCTCAATACACAGTCAGTGTCTTCCTGTGCGATTGATTATTTTGTACTTCAACTTCTGCTTGCATGGATTATTCATTTGTCAGAGTGTGCAGGAGCTGAGCGATCACATAACAGCTTATGTGGAGCAGAGCTGTAGTATTGAAAACAGGTGAAGTGTATTCCTGGAAGTCTGTAAAGCTCATCATACACTATACAATCTCATTGTAAAATCACCTTGAGATCTACCATCAACTATGTAGTGCAAGGGCCTGTCTGATTGAATACATAGTGATTGGATTAATAGGTGGGTCCTCCTATTATAAAGCTCTGGTAAATCTAAAGGAGATTGTACAGAGTTTTTACAATAAGATTATATAGTGTATGGCCAACTTTATACACCTAAAATTAACTAGCTGTGCCATTATTTGTTAACAGCACTCCAAACGTGAAAACAAATGTGCATCTTGTCGAGTGCAAAACGTGTGACAACTGCTCAGTGAAAGATGTACAATGCACAACACACCAGAATGCTCCATGAGCTCCTTTGCCACTTTTGTCACGTGTAGGGAAAGCCCACTAAAATTAATGCACCAAAAAATATATGCTCCCAGTACGTGTGACCTGAAAGTGAAATTAGTGTGTTTACACCCTCCCCCTCCCTGAGCTGGACCTGGATTAAAAGAACAGCTGAATGTCTCCCTCTTATGTACTTGTATTAAACTGGCCATACATTTTGCAATCTGTACAACCTCTGTACAATTTCTTTAAGATTTACCAAAACTATGTAATAAGGGAACCTAACTGTACAATGTATTCAGTTTGTATCAAATCAGGCAGGTCTTTGCACAACATAATTGATGGTAGATCTAAAGGAAATTATACAATCAGATTGTACAGTGTGTGGCCACTTTAAAGGAAAAAGTAGGTGGAAAAAAATGAGGTGATATAGTAATGAGGGAGGTATAGTTCCAAGAAGTAAAACACACTCTATTCTGTGATGCAGTAAAGGCATTGCATGATGGGATATGAAGTGTCCTGAATTTTCACACAATGATCCTGGAAGTCAGGGCTCAGAATGCATTTTTTTTAAATTTTGAATTGAGAGGTGAAGATTGAAAGCTACCATTAGTTAGGTAAATGGGAGATACGTATATTGGGATGGCTTGGGCAGAAAAGACAGGCTTTTATTTATTGTGAAAAATGAAATTCTGCCTGAAAAGCTGAACTTAGCCTTTAAAATGCAGAATTTATCATTTAATAAACAAGTGTTATTTTTTTTTTCTCACAACACCCCCTACTGGTGCCACATTATATTGCCTATGTATCTCATTCTATTGCCTATGTATCTCATTCTATTGCCTATGTACCTGTCATTTCGGAAGTGGTCATTATTTGTATGGGAGCTTACTAAAGATCCAGAATATAACATAACATCTTTTTTTCTCATAGTAGTTTACTAAAATGTTTCTATAGTCTACTAAAGTTTGAAATTAAATGTTTCCTGTTTAAAGCTAAACAGAAAAAAGGTGGTAAAGTATAGACAGAAATTGTAAATACATGTACACAGGCAGTCTGTCCTGTCATCGTCAAATCCAAAAAAATTTCAGAAAGGAAGCACATGCCAGCAGCCTGTCGGAGTCTGTGATAGGCTGAAATTTGCGGCAGCTGAATGCAGTTGCATTCAGTGGTATGGAGCAGTAATCGCATTTAGGGCTATAAGCGTTCAGGGCCATATGCCCAGTACACAAAACGACTTATAACAAAATTTAGCTTTTAAAATTTGTATACATTTTTTTAATAGAATACTGATACACACACACAATATATATATATATATATATATATATATATATATATATATACATATACATATATATACAGTATATATATATATATATATATATATATATATATATATATATATATATATATATATGTATATTTTTTTTTTTTTTTTTTTTTCAGCAGGGACATGGGGGAACACAGTTCTGGCACCTCCAGCACTGAATGTATTTATTGGCAAGGGGTGTAGGGTGTGCTGGTGGGTCTATTGTCACAGATGGCGGGGATCTGTATTTGTGTAAGGGTCTTTTGTTGCTGGTGGGGGATTTCTTGTTGCTGTGGGGTCTTATGTTGCTGGTAGGGATCTACTGTTGAGGGAGAGGTCTATCATTGCTGGCTGCTGGAGGGTCTATTGATGCTGGCTGCTGAGAGAACTGTTGTTGCTGCTTGGGGGGGGGGTTACTATTGCTGGGGTGAATATTTTTTGCTGGGGGTGATATTTTGTTGTGGGTGGTCCATTGTTGCTGTGTAGGGCAGGGGCGGACTGACAACTCATGGGGCCCCAGGACAGGAGGAGATCATGGGGCCCCTTGTGTCCCTGCCCACTCTCAAGCCACACCCATGTAAAATCCCACCTACATACATATAGCCAACATTACAAACATTTGTCACAGAATTCCGCTACTCTATGTTCAAAATAAATGTTTATTAAGTTAAGAAAATGTGACAGAGAAAAGAATTGATATTTAACCCTTTTGTTGCCAGGTCCATACGTTGTATGGACCTGACAGCGAGTGGTTGCACACACAATTCGGTGGCTGTAGCTACCGCGATGATATGTAAAATTGACTCCTGCCTGTCAGGTGAAAGCATTTGGGTTCTGCACCATTTTGGCGTAAATGTGATGCGATTTCAGCCATACAAACTGTATGGCTGAATTTGCATTGAGCAAGCATTGCATGTGATGTGCATAGGAATGTGGTGCGAATCACATGTGATGTCCGCATTAGTTTGATCCCAGGCTAAATCAGGCAGTGAGGATACACAATCACCTCCTCACTGCCTGTCAAATTCCTCTGAAAAGTGACCTGAGCATTAATCACTTTTAAATAGAGTGGAACTGCCTGCTGCAAGTATGAAGACGCCTTTGGGTTCACACTGGTGTTCTGGAGTTTGTCGCAGTGCTGATGTATAGAGATAATGAAAGGTTCTGCTGGAAGACAACAGAGGAAGAAGGGGGAGTGAGAGAGATTTGGGAGAGAGAGAGGGCAGGAGGGGGTAGAGTCCGGTCACAGTGACATTGATAACTCACATGGATGGTCCCAGGAGGCTCACTGGCTCAGCCGGCGGCTTCTGCAGCGGCTGGCTACTCATTCAACACCCAGCATACTGTTAGACAGGTTAATTTGGTTGGTCGCTAGCTGGTTGGTAAGTAGTGACTGGAAATCTCCTTGCTTTTTTGATCTGCGTTTGCCCTTCCAGTACTTCTTAATGTTAAGACCAGTTATAGGTTGAGGAGGTGACCACTTTTTGCAACTTCATTTATATTGGTCAGGCAACGCACTGACACCTTTGCTGCCATTGTGCAATGTGCTTGGTGTTCAGTGTGACCCTGCGCCTTTAAGGAAGGGTGGGCTCCCTCCAGTCATCTGTCCTCCATCTATCTCATCAGAATGCATGTGCTCCCATTGTGGAGACTCTTTAAAGGTAGAATGAGGGACTGCAGATATCAGGGTGCCTTGCTGTGGCCTGCAGCTTACGCATGTATTTGCAAATGTGTGCAACTAAACCCCTGCTTTTAACGCATACTGTTAGACAGGTTAATTCGGTTGGTCGCTGGCTGGTTGGTAAGTAGTGACTGGAAATCTCCTTGCTTTTTTGATCCTCCCAGCGCAGCCCAAGCCCCAGCTTGAGGCAAAGCACCCCCCCCCCAAACTAGGGGGTTCGCCTCAAGGTCCACCGACAGTCCCCTCAGCACTCCATCTTTTACCAGATTCCCAGCCAGCATGACTCATCCATACTAAAGGGCTGCCCAACCACCATGCCAGGCCCACCACCTAGGGATTGGTCAATCTCCCCTGAGTATGCAGAACAACCTTCTAGCTTCCAGAACGTTCTTTGACTTTCCAGAACCTGGGGGGTGGCACCAGGGACTTGTGTACATAAGGCATCCAGCCCTGACCTAAAGTAAACCTGTGACCCAATTAAGACTCACAGGGTACAGCATGAGCCAACATAAATTTCCCTGCACTGCACTAATAGCACACTAGAGGGTGCTACAATAGTAAGAGGCATGGCCAGTTTTTTGAAGTTGTAGTTTGTTTCCCAATTTTTGGGACAATGAAGAAATGAAAGTGTTTGTTACCCTAAAAAACAAAAAACAAATAGAGATCCTGTTCCCTAATAGCAAGTTAAACAGCACAGTGCTTGTGCTATCTAATCTGCCCCTCTGGAAACTGTACAAAAAATGTGGCTGATCCAGCCACCTGTGTCCCTCTCTGTGTGCTGACCACGACAATCATGGCTAATGAGCACTGACTACCGTGGTCTGCATGTGTGCCTTCATCATCCGCAGCTCTCCTCTCTGCTCTACCCCCTCCCCTCTCTTCCTGTCAGCTCAGGAGTCTGTGTCTCTGCCCCCCCCTCCCGCTGCTGATAATAAAGTACAATGTCACTGCCAGCCCCTCTCTTTTAAGCTTCCATCCTACACTGTATATTTGTTTGTAAGAAGCAAGGCCTCTAAATACCTTTTTGTGAAGTGTCTTCAGGCTGGTCAAGTGACTCCTGGGCGCTCTGCTATTTATTACTATCCATGGCTACAGCAGGAGGAGCCTCCTCCTGCTGTAGCCCTGGATAGTAATAGCAGAGCGGCAAGTAGTCACGTGACCAGCCTGAAGACACTTCACAAAAAGGTATTTAGAAGCATTGTTTCTTACAGTTATACAGTGCAGGATGAGAGCTTAAAAGAGAGGGGCTGGCAGCAAGGCATAATTTAGGGTTACAAACCCTTTAAAAACTATTTGTTTTTTTATTTTTTTCACAAACAAACTTTCACCAGTGCAGTAGAACATCATTATACGACTGGTATAGTGGTGATCAGGAATACTGACTGGTGACAGTTTGAAAAAAAAAAAAAATAATAATTTTTTGTCCATTTTGTTTAACTTTTTTTTTCTTTTTAAGATTTTTTTTTTCTTACATGCTCTCATCAGTAGTTCGTTGTCACCATTGTGCTTACTCTGAGGGGGTTGCTTGTTACACTAATGACTACTGTGACAGCAATTATTTGAACTGCTGGCTTTCGTTTATGACTCATTGTTTACTATTGTGGTGCTATGATTGGCCCACAGCTATCACACGGTACAGGGGGCTGTGATTGTCACTGGTGAAAAAATCACAGATCACACATGGTAGTAAACAATTATGTCATGAAGGGATGAGCGGCTCATTACAGAGCACAGCAATTTGCTCTGTCCTGTGGACATAGCAATTGCAGATCGTGCTGATGTGCCCCATTGGGACGTTCTCAGTGCACATGTGCATTGCGACTTATGGGTACATCACAGCGCCTGGGGAGCCACCCATCAGCTGTAAATGTAATGCTGGTGGTTGGCTAAGGGTTAAAGAAGCATTCCAATAATTTTGTATAGTTACAGTGAGATCCTGTGGAAGCTGGAAATCACTGTAGTAGCCACTACTACTACTGTGATCTCCATAGGTTTCTGGGTCCTGTGTCGAGTAGCTGTCCTGCCCAATTGTGAACACAGGACATCATTCACTCAGCATGGGTGCTATTCAGAGAACACTACATTTTCTCAATAAATGCAAAGCATTCCCTGAATGGATGAGGTGGAAAGGTGGGGAGTTACCATCACAATCTCAACCTCATCCAATCAAAGAACATGTATGGGTTAATTGCTTTTTTTGTAAGAGGAGTGAGAGTTGTACCTACTTGATCTTCTACTTCTCTGGCATACGTCCCTCTCCCTTGCTCTGGTGGTGGACTGTCCTTTGGCATCATCATGCCCTATGAAGCTGCGGAGACTAGTCTAGTTGTGGAGAAGAGTAGAGGATCAGATTAGTAAATCTTTGTTGTTCCCCTGGGTAAAAACAAGCAATTAACTCTTGCAGTGCAGGAACAGCAAGGGATAATTTTTTGTTGCCCCTAGTTGGGCTTTAACTACTTGGTGACCAGCAATTTACCAGTACTTTGCTGGACTTCAAGTGGTTATAGCAGGATGATGCCTGCAGCTGAAGGTATCATCCCGCTATTGTTTTTTAGAGCCGATAGTCTGTTCTCTTGAAAATCAACCCTAGCAACTAACTAGCCATTGTATTGCTTTTACAAGCAGCAGGAGGAAATGTCCCCCCTCCACTCAAACCGCTTTCCAAGGCTTTCTCTGGCTCTCCCATCCCATCGGGAGTCCCCATTGCCCTGCCAAGTAAATACATATTCGCCAGCACACCAAGGATCAAAAAATATATAGTGCAATGTTTCGGAGCCACGCAGGACCCCTTCGCCAGGCTTGTACATAGCACAATCCTTTACCTTGCACTCTGCACATAGCACAATCCTTTACCATGCACTCTGTACATAGCAGAATCCTTTACCTTGCACCTTGTACATAGCACAATCCTTTACCTTGCACTCTGTACATAGCATAATACTTTACCTTGCACCCTGTACATAGCACAATACTTTACCTTGCACTCTGCACATAGCACAATCCTTTACCTTGCACTCTGCACATAGCACAATCCTTTACCATGCACCCTGTACATAGCACAATCCTTTACCTTGCACCCTGTACATAGCACAATCCTTTACCTTGCACCCTGTACATAGCACAATCCTTTACCTTGCACTCTGTACATAGCAGAATCCTTTACCTTGCACCTTGTACATAGCATAATCCTTTACCTTGCACCCTGTACATAGCACAATCCTTTACCTTGCACTCTGTACACAGCATAATCTTTTACCTTGCACTCTGTACATAGCACAATCCTTTACCTTGCACCCTGTACATAGCACAATCCTTTACCTTGCACTCTGTACATAGCGCAATCCTTTACCTTGCACTCTGTACATAGCGCAATCCTTTACCTTGCACCCTGTACATAGCATAATCCTTTACCTTGCACTCTGTACATAGCACAATCCTTTACCTTGCACTCTGTACATAGCATAATCCTTTACCTTGCACTCTGTACATAACATAATCCTTTACCTTGCACTCTGTACATAGCACAATCCTTTACCTTGCATTCTGTACATAGCACAATCCTTTACCTTGCACCCTGTACATAGCACAATCCTTTACCTTGCACTCTGTACATAGCATAATCCTTTACCTTGCACTCTGTACATAGCATAATCCTTTACCTTGCACTCTGTACATAGCACAATCCTTTACCTTGCATTCTGTACATAGCACAATCCTTTACCTTGCACCCTGTACATAGCACAATCCTTTACCTTGCACCCTGTACATAGCACAATCCTTTACCTTGCACCCTGTACATAGCATAATCCTTTACCTTGCACCCTGTACATAGCATAATCCTTTACCTTGCACTCTGTACATAGCACAATCCTTTACCTTGCATTCTGTACATAGCACAATCCTTTACCTTGCACCCTGTACATAGCGCAATCCTTTACCTTGCACTCTGTACATAGCAAAATCCTTTAACTTGCACTCTGTACATAGCACATTCCTCTTGAACCCCACACCTTGTATACAACGCACTCCTGAACCCTGCACTCTGGGGGCTCCAAGGGGGCCCTGTTAGATAGGCTGTATGGGGCACCATGATTTCTAACAGAGGCCCTGGATTCTAAACCGTGATGCTAGGGTGTTTTCTGATTTCTTTGGATGTTTTCTCATTTTCGCTGTATCTCAGACATGTACAGTACTCACCAGGACATCACATTCATTAAAAAAAATGATAAAAAGACAAAAAAAAGATAGATTTTTTTTTTTTTCTTCAATCTCATTTTTTTTCATAATTCACATATAAAAAGCTCTTTATTGAGATACATCTATTGCAGGCAAGAATCAGGAGCACCCATAGAAGTGTAGGCATACACAACATTTCCTAATAAAGGAGTAAAGTGACTTTCTCCCTCCCTTGGTCTGTTTAAAGTGAGTCTTTGCTCTCTCAATCAACACTTTTTTATTCTATATGCTGCTATCATAAGGAAAGGAAAGTAGGACATTTTTTATGTGATGCACTTGAATGAGACTCTAAGGTGGCCTTTCTCAAAGTTTATATCTTGGAGGAGCTCATAAAAAAAGTTTCCAACCTCAGGGAACCCCCACTAAAAATCTACAGCTCATGGTACATTTGTATAAGTAGGTTGTAGAGAGCTATAAATACAATCAACATGTACTATTTTTTATCCTTATATTGCTAGCATTAATAAATAGATGGAAAAGTACAATATATTTACTTCATTTAAGATTTTTTTTTCCAGTTACTTCCAGGTTAATGGCCTAGGCAAATGATGCCATTCATCCCAGCACACCCTCCTGCCTGCATGACTTAACTAAGGGCAGGTGGATTCCAGGAAGTAAATGATACATGAATCATCTGCCCCAACTCAAGATGGCCATGGCCAGGGGGTGTTTTTCAAAGTGATTTTTTAACAAAATAAAGCTTAGAGCTATGGATGGTTGGGTGAGTTTGTTTTGAATAATAAAAATGAATTAAATAGTGTTTTTGGCTTATGGTGCTCAGGTATAGTTCAGCTTTTTCATGTTTAGACCAGTGACAGGAAAAAAAAAAATCTATCTTTAGCAATTAATCACAAACTTCCAGCCATCTGGTAGCCTTTACACACAATGCAGTTTTAACAAAGTCACAATCCATATACATAAAATGTAGTTATTAGAAACTTGATCTCAGCAGCAGGGGGCAGTGATGTAACCTTCAGGCCAGATAATGCTGCAGCTTACAGATAACGAAACATACATGCATACATGCAAAACGCTTGATAATGTCATTTGATGGTAATTTCGATACTGTGTTTAGTTCTCTTAAGGACCAGGTCTATTTTTCCCACTTGTTTACAAGATAAAATCAGTATTTTTTGCTAGAAAATTACTTAGAACCCCCCAAACATTTATATATATATATATATATATATATATATATATATATATATATATATATATATATATATTTGGCAGAGACCCTAGAGAATAAAATGGAGATCATTGCAATACTTTATGTCTCACCGAATTTGCGCAGCGTTCTTAAAAACGCAATTTAAAAAAAAATACACTTTTTTTATCTAAAAAAATAAGAAAAGAGTAAAATTTGCCCAATTTTTTTCTAATGCAAAAGAAAATGTTATGCTGAATAAATTGATACCTAACATGTCATGCTTCAAAATTGTGCATGCTCATTGAATGGCGACAAATATTGGTACTCTGTAGACGACACTTTAAAAATTTCTACAGGTTACAAGTTTAAAGTTACAAAGAAGGTCTAGGGCTAGAATTATTGCTCTTGCCCTAACGATCACGGCGATACCTTACATGTGTGGTTTGAACACCATTTACACATGTGGACGCAACTTGCGTATGAGTTTGCTTCTGCGCACAAGCTCAGAGGGACAGGGCGCTTTCATTTTTTTTTTTTTTCTTATTTACTTTACCTTTTATTTTTTATTTTTTCACTGTCCCTTAAAAAAAAAAAAAAATGTGATCACTTTTATTCCTATTACAAGGAATGTAAACATCCCTTGTAATAGATTTAAGCAGGACAGGGCCTCTTTAATGTGAGGTCTGGGGTCAAAAAAACCTCAGATCTCACATCTATAATTAAAAGCAAAAAAAAAAAAACAAATGCATTTTTTTCTGCAAGAAAAAAATTGGGCCTTTTAAGGCTGTTGGGAGGAAGGCGACATACTGTATGATGTCGCTCCGGTCCTCCAAGGCCATAGAGTTGAGTGGGGGCCATCTTGCCCTCACTCGACTTTCTGCCTGGGACCCGAAAGGACCGGATCACTTTCCCCGCTACCGATGGCTCCGATAAGCGGGAAAAGCGATCGGGGTGCCCACCCCCCTCCGCCACCCATAAAAGTGATCGAGCAGCGAATCCGCCGCTGGGACCACTTTTATGTGAAAAAGGATCACCAGCCGTGTAGAAAAATACCAGGATTATGGCAGCTATCTGCTGCCAGAACACTAGTATTTAACCACTTGCCGACCGCCGCAAGTACATATACTGCGGCGGTCAGCCCCGGCCAGGCAAAGTGACGTACCGGTACGTCACTAGCCTGTCACTGGCTTGTGAGCCACTAGTGGCGGGCGCGCGCCCGCCCCGGCTCGTTCCGTAACAAGTCAGTGCGTGTGACCGGCGGACCCGATGTCCGCCAGTCACTCGCGATCGTTCGCCGGGAAGGGAGAAAGGCAGGCGGCTAATGTAAACAAGCCACCTGTCATTCTCCCCTGTGTAAAAATGGAGATCAGACGGTTCTACTATGTAGGACCGTTGATCTCTGTTTTTACACTAGTAGCCATGTCCAATCATAGTTAGAAACACGCCCCTAGGACACACTTAACCACTCCCTCTCCAATACAGTTAACCCCTTCCCTGCCAGTGTCATTTTTACAGTAACAGTGCATATGTATAGCACTGATTACTGCAGTAATGTCACTGGTAACCCCAAAAGTGTCAAAAATGTCAGTCAAGGGACCGATCTGTCCGCCGCAATGTCGCAGTCCCGCAAAAAAATTGCAGATCGCCACCATTACTCGTTAAAAAAAACAACAAAAATTATAAAAATCTTTCCCTTTGTTAGTAAACGCGATATCTTTTGCGCAAACCAATCAAAATACGCTTTTTGCAATTTTTTTTTATCAAACATATGTAGCATAAAACAAATTGGCCGAAAATGTTAAAAAATTTAGATTCTTACATTTTTTATTTGGGAATTTCATATAAAAAAATGTGAAAAATATTGTTATTTTTGCAAAATTTACGCTCTTTTTTTGTTTATAGCGCATGATCAAAAAATCGCACAGGTGATCAAATACCACCAAAAGAAAGCTCTATTTTTGGGAAAAAAAGGACATCAAATTTGTTTAGGTTCAGCGTCGCACGACCGCGCAATTGTCCGTTAAAGTCACTCAGTAAAAAATCGCAAAAAAACCCTGGTCAGGAAGGGGGTAAAATCTTCCGGGCTTAAGTGGTTAACATCAAAGTACCAACGTAAATACACAGTGGGCGGTTGGGAAGTGGTTAAAGGATATCATTTTCTATTACAAGAAATTTTATACGGAGACAGTTGATCAACGGAAGGCAGTGATTTTCCTGCAGCACTTAAACTTTTAAGATAGACTGCTTTTTTTCCTTTTTTGAGTAGTACATTTTTATGGATTTTTTATTGACCGTCTGATAATCCTAAAAATATCCTCCTGTAATTATCAGGCTTTTCAGAGTAGCTTTTGTTTAGTCTGTTTTTAAGTTTTTTTTTTCATTTTGAATTACTGTCAATGCGTCGTATCCTTTCATAACCTCAAAGAGCTCCTCCGGTGTTACAAATTGAGTTGTATCTGGTCTTGCTATATCAGGCATGTTATTATTAAGCAATTTTTGTCTTACTTGAACGGAGCGCAGAGCACTGACAGAACTAGATTGCTGGAAGAGGAATACCGAAAATCTTTTCTCCCACCTTTCCATTACATAGCAGGGATTCTGCAATCAGCCTAGCCGAGCAGCATCACCTGATGTGCACATCCTAAGGCGCAGTGTTAATAGCGGAATGTCATTTACACCGAACAATTACAGGATCACTCTTATAGAAGTCAAAGGAGAACGTTGAATATAGACCACAGGGCTAGCCAGTCCATAATACAGAGATTATAACTGAGAAATGTCATTACTAGTTCTCATATTCACCAATAGAAAAGGAAAAAAAAAAATACTTTTAAAGCGATGCATTTAAGTTACAGCTGTTGTAAAAGTTGCCTTTTTTTAAAAAATAAAGAAACAAAATGGGGTTGATTTACTAAAAGTAAATAGGCTGTTCACTTTGCAAGGGAAGTGGAACTGTGCATTAGAGATGTCCCGAACTGTTCGCCGGCGAGCTTCGCATGTTCGCGTTCGCCTCGGCGGGCGAACATATGCGATGTTCGGTCCGCCTCCTATACATCATCATTGAGCAAACTTTGACCCTGTACCTCACAGTCAGCAGACACATTCCAGCCAATCAGCATACCCTCCCTCCCAGACCCTCCCACCTCCTATAAAAAAGCAAGGGCAGCATCCATCTTAGACTCATTCTGAAGCTGCAGAGTTAGTTAGAGCAGGGAGAGGGCTGCTGTTGCTGCTGAATTGATAGGGAAATCATTAGCTAGGCCAGTGTTCTGTGTCCACTCCTGCTGCAAGGACAGCATCCTGACAGCACCCCAAAAAGCCCTTTTTAGGGCTGGTATTTAAGTCTGCTTTTATTTATTTTTTTTCTATATATTTATCAGGCATTTTTGAAGACAGGCATGACTTTTTTGGGATTAGTGTCGGGGGGGTCTAAAAAGTGTACCTGTGAAGTTTCAGCTCTGTAGCATGTCCAGAACCAGAAAAAAAGATCATATAGGTGTAAAAGGAGGGTTCCCACCATCCCTGCTCTACTGAAAAATGATCTTTTTTTCTGGTTCTGGACATGCTACAGAGCTGAAACTTCACAGGTACACTTTTTAGACCCCCCCCAGACACTAAATCACACAAAAAAAAAAGTTCTTAAAATTGTCATTTTTGATAGAGAGCCAATTATTGAAAAAAAAAAAAAAAAAAAAAACTTAATAAAAAAAAGAAATTCTTTGGACTTAGTGTCTGGGGGGTCTAAAAAGTGTACCTGTGAAGTTTCAGCTCTGTAGCATGTCCAGAACCAGAAAAAAAGATCATATAGTTATAAAAGGAGGGTTCCCACCATCCCTGCTCTACTGAAAAATTATCTTTTTTTCTGGTTCTGGACATGCTACAGAGCTGAAACTTCACAGGTACACTTTTTAGACCCCCCCCCCCCCAGACACTAAATCACACAAAAAAAGTTCTTAAAAATTGTCATTTTTGATAGAGAGCCAATTATTGAAAAAATAAAAAAAAAACTTAAAAAAAAAAAAAAAAATCTTTGGATTTAGTGTCTGGGGGGTCTAAAAAGTGTACCTGTGAAGTTTCAGCTCTGTAGCATGTCCGGAACCAGAAAAAAAATTTGAATTAGGGTTAGGGCTAGGATTAGGGTTAGGGCTAAGGTTAGGGTTATTTTTAGTGCTTAGGGTTAGAGGGTTAGGGTTAGAGGGGTAGGGGTAGGGTTACTAACTCTAACCCTAAGTATCTCACCGTAACCCTAACCCTATCCTCTAACACTAAACCTAACCCTAACCCTCTAACCATAACCCTCTAACCTTAACCCTAACCCTCTAAGCCTAGTCATAAAAATAACCCTAACCCTAAACCTAACCCTAACCCTAACCCTCTAACCTTAAACTTAACCCCCAAACCCTAGCCCTAACCCTAACCCTAGCCCTAACCCTAATTCGTCGGGGAATCGAGTGTGGAGATCCGCCTGCTTGTGTAAACACAAGCGGGCGGATCTCCTAAGTGACAGGCAGGGTTAGATTGCAGGGTTCAGCATAGCTGAACCCTGGATCTGTCCTTGTGTCACACAGTCACCTCCCCCCACAAACGTTAGTAAGCACCAGGCATACATTAACCCCCCCCTTCTCCAATAAAATTAACCCCTTCCCTGCCAGTGTAATTTTTACAGTAACAGTGCATATATATAGCACTGATTAATGTAGTAATGTCACTGGTACCCCCAAAAGTGTCAAAAATGTCAGTCAGGGGTCCGATCTGTCCCCCACAATGTCGTAGTCCCGCAAAAAAAAATCGCAGATCGCCGCCATTACTCGTTAAAAAACAAAACACCAAAAATGACAGAAATCTTTCCCTTAGTTAGTAAACGCAATAACTTTTGCGCAAACCAATCAAAATACGCTTATTGTGATTTTTTTTACCAAACATAGGTAGAAGAAAACAAATTGGCCAAAAATTTAAAAAAAATTTGATTTTTACATTTTTTTTGGGGGAATTTCATATAAAAAAATGTGAAAAATATTGTTATTTTTTCAAAATTTACACTCTTTTTTTGTTTATAGCGCAAAAAGTAAAAATCGCACAGGTGATCAAATACACCCAAAAGAAAGCTCTGTTTGTGGGAAAAAAAGTTTGGGTATGGCATTGCACGACCGCGCAATTGTCAGTTAAAGTTGCACAGTGCCGAATCGCAAAAAGTGGCTCAGACGTAAGACAGCAAAATCCTCTAGTGGTAAAGTGGTTAAACGGGGAGTTTGGTCTGTCAGAGTTTGGTCTGTCAGAGTTTGGTCTGTCACTGTGAAGCGGGCGTAACCCTTACACTACCTGATCGGTACAACATCATACCTGATCGTATACACACACTGGATGATTTAAAGCACGTTATTCCAAACAATTTAGGAATGTTAGGTGATTTATGCCCTTTATGGAATAAAACCCGACTCTGCGTCAACTACGTAATTTTCCATGGGAGTTTTGCCATGGATCCCCCTCCGGCATGCCACAGTCCAGGTGTTCGTCCCCTTGAAACAACTTTTCCATCACTATTGTGGCCAGAAAGAGTCCCTGTGTGTTTTAAAATTCGCCTGCCTATTAAAGTCTATGGCGGTTCGCAATGTTCGCCGGTTCGCGAACATTTGCGGAAGTTCGCGTTCGCCGTTCGCGAACATTAAATTTTAGTTTCGCGACATCACTACTGTGCATGAGAATCTTCACTAGAGCTTAGTAAATGTGCTGATTTTTTACTTTGCAAAGAATAATTGTGTGCTAGGAGAATAAAAACAAAACAAAAAAAAAAAAAGCAATATTTTTGCTTGCACATGATTTGATCACTTGCCTCCTGGGCACTTTCACCCCCTTCCAGACCAGGCCAATTTTTAGCTTTCATCACTGTCACACTTTGAATGACAATTGCACGGTCATGCAACACTGTACCCAAACAACATTTTTTTTTTTTTTTCACACAAATAGAGCTTTCTTTTGGTGGTATTTAATCACTGCTGGGTTTTTTTTTTTGTTTTTTGTTTTTTTTTTTGCTAAATAAATGAATAAATACCGAAATTTAGAAGACAAAAAAAAAAAAACTGTTCATAGTTTGTTATATAATTTTGAAAACAGGTAGTTTTCTCCTTCACTGATGGGCACCGATAGGCAGCACTGATGGGCAATGATAGGCTGCAATGATCAGCACTGATAGGCTGCACTGATCGGCACTGATGAGGCGGCACTGATGAGGTGGCAATGCTAGGCATTGATGGCCACTGATAGGCTGCACTGATGAGCACTGATGAGGCGGCACTGGTGGGCGCTGATGAAGAGGCACCGATGAGGCTGTACTGATAGGCTGCACTGATGGGCACTAATAGGTGGCACTGATGAGCATTTATATGTGGCACTGGTAGGCGGCACTGATGGGCACTGGTAGGCGACACTGGTGGGCACTGGTAGGCTGCACTGATGGGCACTGGTAGGAGGCACTAATAGGTGACATTGATGAGGAGACACTGGTGGGCACTGATTGGCAGTAGTGGTGGGCACTGATTGCCAGCAGTGGTGGGCACTTATTGGCAGCAATGGTGGGCACAGATCTTCAGCAGTGGTGGACACAGATTGGCAGCAATTTTGCAGAAGCCGATTATCGGCTATTTTCTCTGCTCCTCCTCACTCTGACAGTATGAGAAGGAGTAGTGAAGAGAGCCATTAACCGGCTTCTGTTGACATTATTATCAGCTGTGATTAGACACAGCTGATGACATGGTAAAGAACAACTGATTGGCTCTTTACCTCAATCTGTGTTCGGCAGTGTCCGGAGGGCACTGCAAACACAGAGTGCACCGCCCGCGCCCAGTGGTGGGTGCGATCACGGAAGGCAGTCATATGATGGCTACAGCGCATTTGGCAAGTGGTTAATGATGGAAGCCAACAGGGCCAACAGGGCTTCACCTCATTCTATAGGCTCTAGGACATATTTCTTTGCCAAGTGCAACTTCTCTTGCATTCACTTGTAAAACTCCGCTCTTTTGTAATTGTATACATGAACCACTCACCGACCTCCCCACGTAGATTTACTGTGGCAGGGTGGCTCGGCTGCACATAATCACGTAGATCTACGCGATTATGTGCATGCGGGTTCGGCGAAACTTGTGCGCTGTCGAAGCCACGCTCCTGCTGAGATTAGTCACAGCGGGAGGCAGACCGTGGGAGGAGCAGGCGATCTTCGGCAAAACTGACAGGAGAGCCATCTGGTATGTAAACAATGGAAGATGGCTCTCCTGTTAGAGAGGCAGGGAAAGATTGTGTGATTCAGCTAAGCTGAATCACCGATCTCTCTCTGCCTCTGTTAAATCCATCCCCCACAGAGTTAGTAAGCAAATCTAGGGAACACATTTAATCCCTTGATCACCCCCAGTGTTAACCCCTTCCCTGCCAGTGTCATTTATACAGTAACAATACATACTATCTAGCACTGATCACTGTATTAATGTCACTGGTCTCCAAAAAGTGTCACTTAGTGTCAGATTTGTCCGCCGCAATGTTGCAGTCCCTATAAAAAACGCTGATCGCCGCCATTACTAAAAAAAAAAAAAAAATAAATAAAAATAAAAAGTCCATAAATCTATCTCTAAAGCTATAACTTTTACGCAAACCAATTAATATATGCTTTTTGGGATTTTTTTTTACCAAAAATATGTAGCAGAATACAAATTGGCCAAAAATGATAAAAAAAAATAGATTTTTTTAAATTGTTTTATTGGGAATGTTTTATAGCAGAAAGTAGAAAATATTGGTGTTTTTTCAAAATTGACGCTCTATTTTTGTTTTTTAGCACAAAAACAAAAAACCCCAGAGGTGATCAAATGCCACCAAAAGAAAGCTCTATTTGTGGGGAAAAAAAAGGGCATCAATTGTGTTTGGGTACAACTTTACACGTCCACGCAATTGTCAGTTAAAGCAACGCAGTGCTGAATCGCACAAAAATGGCCATTAAGGGGGTAAAACCTTCTAGGGCTGAAGTGGTTAATTTGTATTTCAAAAGAGATCTACAATCAGTATTGGCAATTGGTTGCATTGTTTGGTAGGAAACAACCTTCATTTTAAGCATAGTCAGTTCCAATAAACACCTTGAGTGCTTCCATAATTACCAGTCAGTGTTATTTTAAAAGATGTTACATTTATCAACTTGTCATTTTCTGTTTAATGAGCCTTTGGCTACAAATGACAGACAGAACTAAAATAACTGGATCCATCAAGCTCAGGGAAGATTGAAAAGATCAGGGGTGCGTCTTCGCTTTTCTGTGTCCAAAATCTGTCATATAGGTTTCAGAAGGAAATACTATTCCTGATTCTTACTTTAATAAACATAACTTTGTGTTGGATTTACTTTGTGTTGGATTTTGAGTGTAAGTAAAAGAAAACAGCTAAATACACAGTTGAAGTAAAATTGCATGGACTGTCTCACTAGTCAAAAAAAAAAATGTAATATCCGTTCATGAGATTTTCTATTAAGGCACCATAGCCCATTCCTCACCATTTACTGCGGTCATAGCTAAACAGCTTGGTCAAGGCTGTGATTGGATAGTAAAGAAACAGCAGCTCAGTAATAGGGTCAACTCTGTGCTCTGTTCTTTCTATTCATTAGATTGACAGCAACACACAACACAATAAAGCCTTATTTGTACGGCTAAATATTTGTAGGCTTGTGTCTATAGGTATTAGATTTAAAAGGAACGGCTTTTTCCTGTACAGGTATTGACTACACATCAATAGTAATAGTCATCTCATTTAAACTTATATACACAGCCATGGCACTTATGGCAGATTCAGAGTAATTATGTAATAAAATATAAAAATGGTGATTCCAGTAAAGTTTTTTTTTTTTTTAGTTTGAAAGTGTGCCTACAGGATCCAGTGATGTAAATCTACCACTGCTTACTGGCTTATGTGGGGTTAAAAGAGGTGAGCACAAAGCCAGATAGATGTTTCATTAAAATTACATTAGGGTATGTTGAATAAATAAAAAAAGTAGTTGAAAACTCTTACACATACCCGTTGAAGTGACAAGTCTCAGGTAATACTCAGAAATGAAACACATCCTCCTATAGTTGTACCCGTTTCTCTGCTGCATCTCTTCTCTACAGCCTTTTAAAACACACAGATCAAAGGCTATTTCAGCAGGCAGAAGGTGGGGATCTGATGTCACACACTGCAGAGCACAGAGAGGAGAGCTGAGTATAATCTGAGACCTGAGTGCAGGGAATGGGCACACCCCCTGTCACGTACCTGGAGCCTGACATGGAGAGGAAGGCAATCTCTTATACCTCCAGCCAGGTAACCCTGATAGGGTAAACAGGAGGCACGGAAGCCTGGAGTGGCACGAGTGCCTAGAAGTTCAGATAGTAAAGGCTGCAGATGTGAGATCTGTGCGTACTTGGATGCAGACAGGATCATGAAGCAGGGCATCAGGTACTTGGCAGGCTGGCGGGTGGCAGACATCAGGTACTTGGCAGACTGGCTGGTCACAGGCAGCAGGTGCATAGCAAGCTGGCAGGTCACAGGCAGCAGATGTAAGGATGGCTGGACACACAGCAGGGTCAGGCAAGCCGGGTCAGTAACTAGCAAGCACGTCAAGAACAGAGCAGTAGGCAGCAGAGTAGTCAGGTTCAGGCTGGAGTTGGCAACAGCAAACAGGCAGGCAGAGGGATCAAGCAGAGACTTGGTCAAAGAGCAAGCCAGGGGTCGGTTCAGGCAAAGTACAAGCGTGGTCAGACACTAGGAACAGATAGCAGAATGCTGTAGAACATAAGGCAAGGTCCTAGTGCAGCAGAGGTGTTTATATAGCCCACTTCACGCCACTTTAATGCATGCACACACGTTAGAGAGACATGTGAACAAGAATTCTTTGTCCATGGGTTTGGCTAATAGGTTTACTCCGTCTGTGGATTTGGATAAAAGACGTTCTCCGTCTGCACATACTGTAACTATGTGCCTGGGCTTATTTCTTCTTTCCTGACACCCCCTCTATACAGTCTCACAGGGAAACATGCACAACTGAGGCTGCTGTCAATTACCTTCTTTGTGTTTGAGGGGGAGGAGAGATTCTGTGGTGTTGGGGCAACCTTTCTGAAGTGACTAATGCAGATATCAGAGGGACAGAAATCACACTCGGTGCTTTTGATTGAGGCTAATACACACTATAGAGAGATGTGCTCTATAAATGTTTCCTTTAGGTTTACAACCACTTTAGTTAACTGCTTACCGGCCGCCGCACGACTATTTACTGCGGCAGTCAGCCCCCTACAGGCAAAACGACGTAGGGCTACGTCCCTCGCCCATGAGCCTCGCCGCCGGAGGCACGCTCCCGCCCCCGCTCATTTACTAACATCCCCGCGCGAGTGACCGGTGGCTCCGATGTCCGCCGGTCACTCGCGATCTCCCGCTGGAGAGGGAGAAAGGCAGGCAGCTCATGAAAACACAGCCGCCTGTCATTCTCCCTGGTATAGCAGCAGAGACTATACGATCCTGCTATGTAGGATCCTATGTCTCTGTGGTTACATCACAAGCCACGCCCCCCCACAGTTAGAATCACGCCCCTATGGATACATTTAACCCACTGATCACCAATAAAGTTAACCCCTTCCCTGCCAGTGTCATTTTTACAGTAACAGTGCATATTTATAGCACTGATTACTGTAGTAATGTCACTGGTACCCCCAAAAGTGTCAAAAATGTCAGTCAAGGGTCCGATCTGTCTGCCGAAATGTCGCAGTCCCGCAAAAAAAATCGCAGATCGCCGCCATTACTAGTAAAAAAAAATAAAAAAAATGACATAAATCTTTCCTGTAGTTAGTAGACGCAATAACTTTTGCGCAAACCAATGAAAATACGCTTATTGCGATTTTTTTTTTACCAAACATATGTAGCAGAAAACAAATTGGCCTAAAATGTTAAAACATTTTGATTTTTACATTGTTTTTGGGGAATTTACATAAAAAAAATGTGAAAAAATATTGTTATTTTTTCAAAAGTGTCGCTATTTTCTTGTTTATAGCGCAAAAAGTAAGAATCACACAGGTGATCAAATACAGACAAAATAAAGCTCTGTTTGTGGATAAGAAAGGACGTCAATTTAATTTGGGTACAGTGTCGCACGACTGCGCAATTGTCCGTTAAAATCACGCAGTGCCGAATCACAAAATAGGCCCTGGTCTTTGAGCAGCCAAATCCTCCGGGGCTTAAGTGGTTAAATAGAGGTTTTATATAACTGTCTACACTGAAATGTTAAGATAATTTGATTTTTTTTTTTTTGTTTTGCATGAATGTAAGTATGCCGATCTATAGCTATACTTGATCTTTATCATGTAACTCAGAAATTGGGGCAATTTTAATATTTTACAAATCTGTTGAAAAAGAGTAAAACATTTACAGTTTGCTAATTTGTGAATTCATTTCATTGTAGGTATAGGAAATAAATATGTAAATAATATGCAATTAATATCACATTGATAGTATTGCTATTTTGCTACTTACATCAGTTTTTTGATTTTTATAATAGATTAGTTCATTTACCAGCTGAATACTAATGTGTAGTATGAAAATACCGTAATATAAGTGAAGTGTGCAATACAGTAAGTGTTTGAAGATTTATTAGATAATGGGATTCCTACCCACACAATATGGCCTGCACAGATTCCTCTTGGGAAGAACAAAAGCTAACAGTAGCACTCGAGAGTTGTCGGAATAATTACTCAGTGTTGATAACATGCAAGGAAAGTTATTGCATGAATGCTCCAATGTGGTATGTTTCCATTTCAGTTTAGAGATGCTTCAAGCTTAAATTAAAATGCTAATAGGTTTATTAAATATAGAAATGTTCCTAGTATTAGATGCATGTATTATATAATACAATAAATGGTGTGTTCTTTATACACAGCACCCTGGACATTCATGAAGTTCAGAATCACAGCCTGTTATTCTTTTCAGACAATTCACCTGCTTCGTACTAAACAACACGGAGGACAAATATCTTTAGTTGCTAAGCTGGAAAAACTATCTGTTTCCTGCTGCACTGTTTTTCAAAGTCTCAAAAAAAAAAAATGCTCTACACAGGCGTCATTGGCTCAACAATAACAGCAGCAAGTGTCTTGATCTTCAC
This sequence comes from Pelophylax lessonae, assembly GCF_965119305.1. NCBI lineage: Eukaryota > Metazoa > Chordata > Amphibia > Anura > Ranidae > Pelophylax > Pelophylax lessonae. Next base: position 149,035,791 of record NC_138768.1, read on the forward strand.
TCGTCCTAGTAATAAATGAAAACTTGGATTATGTGATGAGAAGCTAGCCTGGGATTGGGGTTTTGGAGGCTCCTATGGCTGGAGCGAGAAAACCTTTAGACAGATGCATTGTGGAAGATACAAAGACAGAGTCACATATCAGGTTGAGCTAGAGCAGGCTTCAAGATAAGTCAGTGTGAGGAAGCTAGAAGATCAAACTGGGACAGATAGAACATTTGACATGAATACAGGAGGACAGGAGGCAGACTTGGCAATCAACAAGGGATTCAGGAAAGAGTTTACAGAGTCTTTGAGCTGTTTTGTCTGTAAAATGCTTCTTGTACTTAGAACTCCACTGGTATTTAGATGGCCCTTTAACGTCCTATTTGATGAACTCATTCTTTTACCTGGGAGTGAGGTTTCCAAAATTTGGAGGACATAAAAATGCTAAAGAGAAAGACCCTAGACAGAGGTGCATATTAGTGGTATATAATGAATTCCTAGGAGAGGATTTTTTAGAAGATCTGCAAGTATAAACCTCATTTACAATACTCATGGTTTATTTTGATTTACTAAAGAACATGTGTTGTGATGCAGTTGGTCATTTTTGTCAGATCAGAAATAAATTCACTAACAAGAAAATGTATTTTTACCATTTTTTTTTTATTTTTTGCATTGTAGTGTTAAAATAATACCCCCTCCTTCAAAGTTCTACCCCTAGGCACCTCATCTGGGCAAAATAGATCTGTCAAACTCTAAAGCCAAATAGCTAAAATAAAAAAGTTGAATTAGGACAGGGAAAACAGAGTCTTTACTGGACTAAAAGTACAAACAAAAAGGGATCAAGCCTGAGACCTGGAAGTATGAAGACTATTTAAAAATCTAGCAAAAGCAGGACTTTTTGCCTGGGTATCCACCGGACTGCATTCATTCTACATGTTTGTGAACTAAGCTGGAATAGCATCACCTTGCTACCTCCTGAGAAAGGTTTATTGCTGAGCACCTAAGAAGCAATGGGCTGCCTCCAACCTCTTTTTTAAGGCTAGTAAAGGGATTGTCAGACCAAAAGCATGGATGTCTGGGCACTGCCAGTAAGATTATCACAAACAGGCAAAAAAGTCCCATCATATTTACCAGCTAGCTTGTACAGAAAAACAAAAACAAATTGAACCTGCCTAATGTCTGATACACACTATCAGAAAAAAAATGAGGCGTTTAAGAGGAGGTCACTGTACTAACTATGTGATTTTAGTACAGCGAACTGAACTATTGTGTTCTGACAGGGGTACTGTCCAGAACACTCCAGTCAGCAGTCGTAGCCATTGGTTGCTGATTGGTAGATTGGCATATCCGTTCTACAGAAGCTGGACGTTCAGCCAATCTCTGTTGAACAGGCTGCCATACACACGGGCCAAATGCCAGACGTTTTTTGTTGAACTCACCAATAATGGCCAATATTCGGCCTGTGTGTAGCAGGCTTAACAATTCATGGTTAAAAACAGAGGTTTTAGTTGCACACATTTTCCTAAAGGAAAATTGTGTCATTAAAGGTAAAAGGACACATTGGACACCCAGCAAGAGTGCAGTGATGGTAATACTATCCTCTCCACCGGAAACAAAAGCGTTAGACCATATCAAAGGGAACATAGCAAGAAGACTTCCATAGTGTAGTATGTTAGGTTTAATTTAAAACACAAAGAATAAAATACACTTACAGTGTGTGACGGAATCCAGACACCCCGACTGGGTATCTCCGCCAAGAACCTACTTCCTAAGCTCTGGATCCTTGAATCTGGCTATAGTTACCCCAAGAACTCGACATTACAAGTTTTGGAGTCAACCAGAATCAAACTGTTTATTGAAACACAAAGCACAAGGAGATATGTACTCTGGGACAACCCCTCCCCCTTAGAGCCAATCCACACAAACATACACATCCCATAATATGCTTACTCAAGGCAGACAGGAACAATAGAACAATGGAAAGCAGGTATTCAACAATATCAAACCCCTACCCCCACTAGCAAGGGTCTATAAAACACTCCTTGCAATATTCTAGCAATCTGCAATATATCTTCATATATTTCCTGAGGGACACTGTTCAGAAATGTTATTGTCCCAAGTGAAAGAGCCCCTTCACTCTTTCAACACAAACCACACATACAGAAACCCAGGAAAATCTGGGGTAACAGGAAAGGCTGAGTCCAGTGTAATTGTACAGCGAATCTGATTAGTGCAGACCCGACTGGGGTTCTTGGTCACCCTGTGCCCCTAATAGACACAGAGTGACTTACACATACGAGGGGCTGGGGAAGCTGGACAAGTAGTCTCCCAACCTCCCTAAAGCAATCTGAGTTCCACAAGTCCCCCAACCAAAGTGACTCACGTCACACAGTGTTTCAAGTAAACAGAACTCTGTTAAATGGCAGGGACGCCAATTGCGTTCCACCTGCGCTCTAACTGGCAGAAGTGACTTGTCACGTTACCCTGTTAAGATGGGTTACGGGGTAACGTGACACGTCACTTCTGCCAGTTGGAGCACAGGTGGAACTCAGTTGGCGTCCCTACCATTTAACAGAGCTTGGTTTACTTGAAACACTGTAAGTGTATTTTTTTCTTTGCGTTTTAAATTAAACCTAACATACTACACGATGGAAGTCTTCTTGCTTTGTTCCCTTTGATATGGTCTATGGCTTTTTGCTCCGGTGGAGAGGATTGTATTAGGGGCTCTTTTTTAGCATGAGGGTTTCCCTCACCCAACCTACATGTGAGACCTTAACTTGCCTCTGGTGAGTAGGTAATTTATCTATTGGTGGTGGTTAACATCACAAGGTCACGGTACATCCTGTTGAGGATCCAGAGGAGTCTCTGTAAAGTCAAATTGCATGTTTGGAGCACTTTGGTGACAATGGACATTATAAACACTTTTAATATTTCATAATTTTGTATGGCACTTTATGCAGCATTTGTATGACCATATATATTCTTCACACTTTAAATTGTTTACAGTTAATAAGTTACCGTATATATATGTTTGACACTTTATGTAGCATTTGCACTTTATAAGGTAATTTTGTAATGATTATACAGTGCCTTGCGAAAGTATTCGGCCCCCTTGAACTTTGCGACCTTTTGACACATTTCAGGCTTCAAACATAAAGATATAAAACTGTAATTTTTTGTGAATAATCAACAACAAGTGGGACACAATCATGAAGTGGAACGAAATTTATTGGATATTTCAAACTTTGTTAACAAATAAAAAACGGAAAAATTGGGCGTGCAAAATTATTCAGCCCCTTTACTTTCAGTGCAGCAAACTCTCTCCAGAAGTTCAGTGAGGATCTGTGAATGATCCAACGTTGACCTAAATGACTAGTGATGATAAATAGAATCCACCTGTGTGTAATCAAGTCTCTGTATAAATGCACCTGCACTGTGATAGTCTCAGAGGTCCGTTTAAAGTGCAAAGAGCATCATGAAGAACAAGGAACACACCAGGCAGGTCCAAGATACTGTTGTGGAGAAGTTTAAAGCTGGATTTGGGTAGAAAAAGATTTCCCAAGCTTTAAACATCCCAAGGAGCACTGTGCAAGCGATAATATTGAAATGGAAGGAGTATCAGACCACTGCAAAACTACGAAGACCTGGCCATCCCTCTAAACTTTCAGCTCATGCAGCTCAGATCAGAGATGCATGATCAGAGATGCAGCCAAGAGGCCCATGATCACTCTGGATGAACCGCAGAGATCTACAGCTGAGGTGGGAGACTCTGTCCATAGGACAACAATCAGTCGTATACTGCACAAATCTGGCCTTTATGGAACAGTGGCAAGAAGAAAGCCATTTCTTAAAGATAGTCATAAAAAGTGTAATTTAAAGTTTGCCACAAGCCACCTGGGAGACACACCAAACATGTGGAAAAAGGTGCTCTGGTCAGATAAAACCAAAATTAAACTTTTTGGCAACAATGCAAAACGTTATGTTTGGCGTAAAAGCAACACAGCTCATCACCCTGAACACACCATCCCCACTGTCAAACTTGGTGGTGGCAGCATCATGTTTGGGCCTGCTTTTCTTCAGCAGGGACAGGGAAGTTTTTTAAAATTGATGGGAAGATGGATGGAGCCAAATACAGGACCACAGGACCATTCTGGAAGAAAACCTGATGGAGTCTGCAAAAGACCTGAGACTGGGAAGGAAATTTATCTTCCAACAAAACAATGATCCAAAACATAAAGCAAAATCTACAATGGAATGGTTCACAAATAAACATATCCAGGTGTTAGAATGGCCAAGTCAAAGTCCAGACCTGAATCCAATCGAGAATCTGTGGAAAGAACTGAAAACTGCTGTTCACAAACGCTCTCCATCCAACCTCACTGAGCTCGAGTTGTTTTGCAAGGAGGAATGGGCAAAAATTTCAGTCTCTCGATGTGCAAAACTGATAGAGACATACCCCAAGCGACTTACAGCTGTAATCACAGCAAAAGGTGGCGCTACAAAGTATTAACTTAAGGGGGCTGAAAAATTTTGCACGCCCAATTTTTCAGTTTTTTATTTGTTAAAAGAGTTTGAAATATCCAATAAATTTTGTTCCACTTCATGATTGTGTCCCACTTGTTGTTGATTATTCACAAAAAATTACAGTTTTATATCTTTATGTTTGAAGCCTGAAATGTGGCAAAAGGTTGCAAAGTTCAAGGGGGCCGAATACTTTCGCAAGGCACTGTATATCACAATAAAGAGCGCGGTTTGTCAAGAAATTAATAATTTAATTAATTAATAGATTTTTTACACCTATTTATGCGTTTTTAGCCTCATAACCAGCAGCTCCACACTATAATTGTTTGGGTCACACCAATTTGATCCAATAGTCACACATTTTAGGATGCACAGATAGAGGATATATATTATCTAAATACTTATTTTTATTTAATTTTTTAAAGAGCACAATGATGGCTAAAGGTGTCCAATGTGTCCCCACATCCAATGTGTCCTTGTGCCTTTAAGAAGGAGTGGGCTCCCTCCAGGCAAACCTGCACTTAATGTATCCCATGCTATATATATTCTAACTTGGAGACTCTGACCGCAGTATACAGAGGAGCACTGCAGCCTCCACTTACATTTGCAAATGTGTGCAACTAAATCATCTGTTTTTACCATGAATTGTTAGAGAGGGTCTGTTGTTTTTTTGTATTTTTCTGTTTTTTTTTGGCTAGCTTATAAGTGTGCTGGAAAATTTTTGTATGTTTGTGATGGGCATTGCCCTTCCATATGTACCTTACTGAAAAGGCTAATTATAAATTGGGGTGGTTGCCAGTAAGATAATGTTCCAATGCAATTTTTTTAAATATTGTTTGGGGTAAGCAGCACTTTGAAAAGGCAATAAAAGAGCAGCATTCAAAATGCACTGTTCCTTCAAATAACATGCATTGGTGATGCCCTCAACCTGCTTGTGAAGCTGCTCACCTGTACAAGGTACTAACATGAAAGTGATATTTACAAAGAAAAAATGTAATAAAAAAAATCTGCAGTTATAATAACACACTAGTCTTCTCCCTTTTTCACTTTAGAAAACACTTATAATAACAAGCAAAATTTGGGGGTGTCATTAACTTTATATTGACACCTGCAGCAGTTCGCAGAGAGCAATGTGAACTGCCTGCAATTTAGATGCGATGTTGGAATCTGCACAGTAATCGCTGTGGTTCCTGCATCGCACCAGTGTGAACCAAGCCTAAACCTCCTAAATGCCAATCCCTGCAGCTAATGACATGGTTAACTTTGAACTCCACCTTATTTCCTTAACTCTTCTTAGGACAGGTTCACGCTTGTGCGATGTGGGAAACGCAGCAAATCCTGTGTGTTTCCCGCATTGCATTGCAATCACACAGCGTCCATGCGATCTGTGGCAGTGTCAATGTTATCTTAAGAACACCTTGAAACAGATTGCAAAACACAGTGCAATTTGCAGAATCGCATTGCATTGCTATGAACACCCATGTGATTCAATTCAGGTGCAAGGAAAAAAGAGGGTCCTGCACCATTTTGGTGCAAATGCGATGTGATTTCAGCCATACAAATTGCATGGCTGAAATCGCACCACACAGACATCGCATATGATGTGCACAGGAATGCAGTGCAAATCACATGTGATGTCTACAATTGCACAAGTGTGAACCTAGTACATATTACCCTAAAGGAGAAGTACAGCTAAATCTTGTTTGGCTGTACTTCTCCTGTGGTATAGAGGAGTGTAGTTTGTTCTGCACTCCTGTGATTCGTTTTCAGCCGACAGCAGGCTATGGCCCGCTGTCAGCTCACATCAGAGAGCTGGTCCAGGGTGGGGAAAGATCCTGACTTTAAAGTCCGGATCCACCTTGAAGCCTTGACCAGCACCTAGCTTAGCCTCTCAGCGAACCACTTAGAGCCTGGGCCAGCCACTATCTGCCCCTCTACAGCCCAGCGCTCCAGTGAGCTTGGAGGGGCAAAGCAGAGAGTAATTTACTGACAGTCACCAGCTCTCTGATTAGAGCAGCGGGGGGAACTAAGCGAACGCATAATCTCAGTAAAAAACAAACTAAAGTGAATTTTATGGCAATCAAACTACCCACATTTTGGTAAAATAGAAAAGACAAGGTTGTACCGAGTAAATAGATATAGTACCCATCATGTCAAACCTTAAATTTGCGTGCGCCCGTTAAATGGCGACAAACTTCACTACCCTATTTCTCTATAGGCGACTCCTACTGCACTTGTAGAGTCTTGTAGAGTTTAATTGCCTTTAGTAAGTAAACCCCACTTTCCCACAGCATTCTAGCTATATTATAAACAGTAAAACCTTGGTTTATGAGTAAAGCAGTTTAGGAGTGTTTTGAAAGAGAAGGCAATTTTTTTTTTCAAGATGTTGCCTTGATTTGCGAGCGCTGTCATGATATACAAGCAATATACGAGCGAAAAAAAAGAATTACACTCACAATGTTAAGAAGTCTGCTGCGATTCCAAAACCGCTGGTGTATATGTACTATACAGTAAAGCCGCTGGTGTATATGTACTGTACTGTACTGTAACGCTACTGGTGTATATGTACTGTACAGTTAAGCCGCTGGTGTATATGTACTGTACTGTAAAGCTACTGGTGTATATGTACTGTACAGTAAAGTCGCTGGTTTCCATGTACTGTACTGTACAGTAAAGCTACTGGTGTATATGTACTGTACAGTAAAGCCGCTGGTTTCTATGTACTGTACTGTACAGTAAAGCCACTGGTGTATATGTACTGTACTGTAAAGCTACTGGTGTATATGTACTGTACAGTAAAGCCGCTGGTTTCCATGTACTGTACTGTACAGTAAAGCTACTGGTGTATATGTACTGTACAGTAAAGCCGCTGGTTTCCATGTACTGTACTGTACAGTAAAGCTACTGGTGTATATGTACTGTACAGTAAAGCCGCTGGTTTCTATGTACTGTACTGTACAGTAAAGCCACTGGTTTCTATGTACTGTACACTAAAGCCGCTGGTGTATATGTACTGTACTGTACTGTAAAGCTACTGATGTATATGTACTGTACTGTACTGTAAAGCTACTGATGTATATGTACTGTACTGTACTGTAACGCTACTGGTGTATATGTACTGTACAGTAAAGCCGCTGGTTTCTTTGTACTGTACTGTACAGTAAAATTAAAGCTGCTGGTGTATATGTACTGTACAGTAAAGCCGCTTATGTATATGTACTGTACTGTAAAGCCGCTGGTTTATTTGTACTGTACTGTAATGTAAAGCTACTGGTGTATATGTACTGTACAGTAAAGCCGCTGGTTTCTTTGTACTGTACTGTACTGAACAGTAAAATTAAAGATGCTGGTGTATATGTACTGTACAGTAAAGCCGCTTATGTATATGTACTGTACTGTAAAGCCGCTGCTTTCTTTGTACTGTACTGTAATGTAAAGCTGCTGGTGTATATGTACTGTACAGTAAAGCCGCTGGTTTCTTTGTACTGTACTGTACTGAACAGTAAAATTAAAGCTGCTGGTGTATATGTACTGTACAGTAAAGCCGCTTATGTATATGTACTGTACTGTACAGTGAAGCCGCTGGTGTATATGTACAGTACAGTGAAGCCGCTGGTGTATATGTACTGTACAGTAAAGCCGCTTATGTATATGTACTATACTGTAAAGCCGCTGGTTTCTTTGTACTGTACTGTACTGTACAGTGAAGCCGCTGGTGTATGTGAACTGTACAGTGAAGCCGCTGGTGTATATGTACTGTACAGTAAAGCCGCTGGTGTATATGTACTGTACAGGAAAGCCGCTGGTTATATGTACTGCACTGTACAGTGAAGCCACTGGTGTATATGTACTGTACTGTAAACCCGCTGGTGTATACTAAGCTGTTCTAGTCCGGGAGCGCTGGTGGCTCCCAGCACTTCCTGCAGAACTCGGAGACACTTGGAGACTCTCCCAGCTGGGTGGGCGGACATAACACACGTTCAGAGCACCTGGAAGTGACGTCAACAGTTCCCAAGTGTCTCAGAGTTCTCCAGGAAGTGCTGGGAGCCACCAGTGCCTCTGGACCTGTGGCCATATACAATACTGTCGGTCAGTGTTTGCAGCGCTGCTAAAATTAACTATATTCAATAATTAAGTATAAAATATTCCGTGCCAATCAAGTGCAATAAAAAACATATATAAAAAATTGGTAATGTGCAAAACATATGCTGTGCAAAAACTCTGCAATGGGAGCAGCTGACCACCGCGCCGTGTACCTAGTACAGGCTTTTAATACTAATAGGTTTGTGAGTATTCCCATTGTATTTTACCTCAATAAATGAAATTTTAAAACGATCTTCACTATGATAAGCTTTTGTTTTCATGAGGATACCTGGGATTACTGAATACCGGTAAAGGATCGCTTCCGACATCTACACAACAGCCCCTAAGGATTACAAGGAATTTATTGTCAGCATTCCCTGCTTTTGCCAAACCACATTGTGGTAAGTAGATATACAAAGGGGGGAACCCCACAAGCAGCACGGAACAAGCACCAAGCACTTTTTTTCCCATGGAAGGACTGTTGTATGGACATTCATGATGCACTCAGTTTGCACTTTATAATATGATCTAATCATTGCTTTTTCAGCACAGTTTTTGCACAGCATATGTTTTGCACATTACCAATTTTTTATATATGTTTTTTATTGCACTTGATTTGCACGGAATATTTTATACTTAATTATTGAATATAGTTAATTTTAGCAGCGCTGCAAACACTGACCGACACTTCTAAAAAAAGCACTAGTACTTTTTTCTTGCAGCAGGCAGCTAACACAATTGAACACACCATATTTATTGTATTTAATTTATTAATTCACATACCACAAGCGCGAGGTCTCACAGTCCTACATATACAGTACTGTATACTGTACACCAGCAGCTTTACTGTACAGTACTGAATATATACATTAGTGACTTTAGAATCACACCAGACTCTTTAAGTGTACTGTAATTCTTTTTTATATACGAAAGGAACTGTGGATTGGGAGCCTAGTCATAATAGTATATTGAAGGGGCCGCAATGTGCAGGCTAATTTGTTTTATTTTTATAGAACAATACCCTTTATACTGTACAGTACTGTATTTTGAAGTGGGGGCTAATTTGTTTTATTTTTACAGTACACTTTATACTGTATTTTGTATTGCTGTAAAAAATGTTATATGAATAAATGGTTGTGGAATGAATCATCTGAATTTCCATTATTTCTTACGAGGAGATTTGCTTTGATATACAAGTGCTTTGGATTACATGCATGTTTCCGGAATGAATTATGCTCACAAACCAAGGTATTACTATACATGTATTACTAGCAGTTCTAAGATCTACCATATTAGCATTGCTAATGAAATCTGGCCTTAAGATTCATAGCCTTTGTCGGTGGTTAACACAGTATGGATGAAAGTTCATGCTCCAGTCAGTCTTCAGTTCTACCAAGGCCTTCTACTACACAAACAACAAACTTTTCCTTTTTGTATCTAGTTGTGGCCCACATTGACAAGTATAGGAAACCTCGTCTTGACATTTTGAAATGCTGTCATCATTCAGCGAATCTAGCTCCTGGTCCTTGAAGGGCACTAGAAGTTTACAGCTGTGTTTGAATTGCTACAGGAACAGACCTGTCATTTTGCTTCCTTGTTGCTGCTGAGAGAGGGAAAAATGTCATCTCTAGTTAGTAAATGCAGGGAAACCCACAGGAGACAGCCATAAAGATATTGCTGGGACAAGAGAATTCAAGTCATTGCTTCTAAGAAGACAAAAGCAAAGAAAGTGCTTTCATTCTAATTAAATTAAATATTGAATTGAATTAAATAAATATTTTCTTTTTTACGCAAATTCAATTTTACGCAACATGGAACAAGAACATATAATTATAACAATTTTAACATAGATTGATGGTCATTAATTCACTTATACTTTGACACATGCGCCTTAATTTTGGACATAAATGCCACTTGCAATACCACTGGGCATGATTTTTTATAGTATGATAATATATATGAATACATTCTATGAATAATTAAAATATTTTGAGTTGTTCAATGTGCAGTAATATACAGTAGGTTCCTATTTTTAGGTATATGATGTTTGATGCATGCACTTAAAGCAAACGAGAGTCCTCTGCCTGGATCATGGAACTGGTATTTTTGGTGAGGAAGAAAATTCCCACACAGGAGAAGTGAGCTTTTTAACAAAGGGTTAAGTTTTAGCATTTAGATTACGGAGGTGGTTAGTGTTAGGGTTATGAAGAGGGTTAAAGTTAGGATAGTCACACAATATAGCAGGCTGAATGAGAATAATATAATAGATCTGTGGTGCTACCCCCATAGGAACCACTGATATTCTCCCGGATCTTCCCTTTGTTTCAGCCCCACAGCCAGGCACACAGTATTTCCCACAGTCAGGTGCAACATTTTTCACGTGTTACTCCAATGACTGGTCAAGGGGTTGTGGTGTTTTTTTTTTTTGTTTTTTTAGTTTAGGTACTTGGATAGGAGAAGGAGGTATATTGGGATGCTCCCCATTAAACTATTTACACTTGAGGACAACTTCCTCAGAAGAACTGTGTAGCAGACTGTAGAGAAAGTCCCTTTCTTAGTAGGAGTTGAATGGACCCTGCTCTTCAAGGCACCAGCTGGTTTCCCCTTTTGCCTACACCCAGCAGCTGATTTCCAGCACCCAGAGGGGGATTCGGCAACACCAGTCTATAGGATCCTAAAGGGGGTCTGTACTAACAAAGTCCTTGTTGCAGGTTACCTTCCTCCGTGATATCAGACAGGATCCATGGACATCCACCTTCAGTCAGCTCTAAGGAGAGCCCTGGGTTTCAGCATTCACTGTTCAGGCCCTTAGGTTGCCCATCTGAGGCTGCATGGCAATGTGTGCTGAGGTGAGGTGACAGGCCCCCTTCCCAACTGGACCTCTCCTCTCTAGAGAAAGACCCAGATCCCATGTGCTCACCAAATATAAATACCAGCATCCAGCAAGCTCAGGGGCACCACTCCCTGTAATTGGCTGGGAAGGCATTCATATTTATGCTGCTGATCTGCAAGGGTCACTTCTGTTCATCCTGAGCCTTCCAAAGGTGCCGGGATACAGAGGAGCCAATTACAGAGTCATATGTAAAATAGGTTTTAAAAGTGCTCTAATACGTGAACAAATGAACAATGACATAATATCCAATGTGACAAAATATAAGTCCAAAAAATGCAACGAATTATGGTGAAAAAATCTCTTTCATATGTAAAGGGGTGATCAAAATGCCCAAAGTGATAAGTGAAGAAAATTCAGCTGCTGGATTAGTACTGGTATGTGTAAAATGAGCTGATTAGCCTCTTACCAAATGACAATCCACAAGTGTGATATTAAAACAAAGGTGCAAATAGTGATGACACCCAGTATCAGCTCCAATCCCAGAAGCCGACTCTTCAGTAGAAACACGTCGGGGGGAGCCAGCCGCGCTGCTACTCGTCTCGGATCGCACTGCAGGCGACCGTGATTTCTATTTGAGCACTTGCTGTCTGACAACGGATGCTTGTAAGTGTTTACCTTTATACATTTAATAAATACTGTGGGTAATGCACTATTAGTCCCTTCCTTCATTCTATGGTGGTTTTGCCGTTGGTACTCCTATCCCTGGAAGTTCCGGACCCATATAATCAGGAAGCTCTGTTGATCCATTCATCCCACTGTAGATTCCATCATCCTTGGCTGATCTATTACTGGATTTCTTGGTACCACAGCATATGCTCCATTCTCCCTGATTTGTGGTAAGAGTCCATTCACATCCCTGGATGTCATCACTATTTGCACCTTTGTTTTAATATCGCACTTGTGGATTGTCATTTGGTAAGAGGCTAATCAGCTCATTTTACACATACCAGTGCTAATCCAGCAGCTGAATTTTCTTCACATCACTTTGGGCATTTGGATCACCCCTTTACAGATGAAAGAGATTTTTTCACCATAATTTGTTGCATTATTTGGACTTTATTTTGTCATATTATGGATATTATGTCATTGTTCATTTGTTCACGTATTAGCGCACTTTTATAACCTATTTTACATATGTTATATTCTTTTTCAAATTTAATACCTATCACAGTGCTGCTTTTACACATATTTACATTGGTTTGCGCACCTTTTTTCATTTCCACAATTACAGAGTCACACAGGATACATTTCCTAAGCAATTGTAACATTCCTGTTAAGCAGAAAAGTTGCTATGTTTTACCTAGCAATCTCCTGTTAAGTAGGAGACCACACTATATAAGCTAATTACATTCTAGCACCTATCTAGGAGGGTGCTACAGATGCATGCTAAACAGAGTGAACAGAGGAATCTCTCCTGCTGGCTATTGTATTTATACATCCAGCACCAGTGACTGTTTGAATCCTCAGATAATGATTGCATCTCATTGGATTCAGTCACTATTTGGCCAATATTTTTCTCCAGGGTCCATTCAATTTAATATCAAAGTTTGTCAAACCAGATGGTGCCAACAGCGCACCCGTGGCTTGAATTTTTGCTAGTTCAGTAGGAAATGCCCAAAATTTGAACCATGTATGGCAAGCTTTAGAGTTACAGGGGGATTTATCATTAGAGTAGGCTTTTGCTTTATGTGTCAAAAAACTTTGTACTGAAAATTATCAATACGTCTTCATGGTGCTGAAAGCTAATAATGTAGTTTAGCGCCTTTGACCATTTCAGCTCCAGAAGATTTCCCTCTCTTCATGACTAGGCCATTTTTTTGTGCTATTTGGCACTGTGCTACTTTAACTTACTTTACTTTATTTATTTTTTTTTCACACAAAAAGGAAAATTGATATCAAATACTTACCGTAATTTTCCTTTCCTGATGGACTCCATGGCAGCATACATATTGGGTTTAGTCCCGCCTCCAAAACTACCCTATAGGACATCCACTCCCATAAATCTTTGCACGTGTTCAGAACACGTGTTCTGTAACTATCCTCCTTAGAAACTGGGAGGGAACTCCTGCTGCCATGGAGTCCATCAGGGAAGGAAAATTACGGTAAGTATTTGATATCAATTTTCCATTTTCCTGACAGACTCCATGGCAGCATACTTATCGGGAAATAACTCGCCGTACACAAACAGGGTCAGCAGTCAACTGACAGGACTTGTAAACCAAAATTAACAGAAGAAAGAGCCGCCGGCTCAACACAATAATGAGACAAAAAGGTATTTATGGAACACCAGGATGCTGCTCTACAAATCCCTTCTAAAAACCATAAGGCGCATGCGTCACACCGCCACTGCGCATGCGCGAAAACCAAGCCTCGTTCCCGAGACACTTGCGTATGTGTAGTAGCCAGAAACCGGCGGCCGGTCAGGAAGTGAGCGCTGACCGGCCCCCGAAGCACTAGCCACCAGGGATAAGCAGAAAAAAAGGTAAGAGACTAATACAGCTGCATAAAAGAAACAACATAAGCTGCCATGGAGTGAGAAACAACAGAAGGAGTACTCACTGACCACCAACGAAACGCTGGCCACCAGGGATGGATGGACATACACCGGACTACATATTGGGGGGGCAGGCCACCCTCAGCAGCTGGGTTCTTGGCCAAGGCTGCACGTAGGAATTTTTCACCCCACTCCATACCCCGCAACAGCTGGGGCTTATTGGAGAAAGCATTTAATACCAGATAGGCAGAGTCATCCATCTCCTGGGATCCATCAGGTAGGATACAAGTAATACGTTAGGAGGACAAAAAGGGAACACATGTGCTGAACAGGTGCAAAGATTTATGGGAGTGGATGTCCTATAGCAGTGATGGCAAACCTTGGCACCCCAGATGTTTTGGAACTGCATTTGCCATGATGCTCATGCACTCTGCAGTGTAGTTGAGCATCATGGGAAATATAGTTCCAAAACATCTGGGGTGCCAAGGTTCGCCATCACTGTCCTATAGGGTAGCTTTGGAGGTGGGACTAAACCCGATACGTATGCTGCCATGGAGTCTGTCAGGAAATAGAGCTTTTTTTTGCTTGTGTTCTATCACCACTGGGTTTTTTTTTTTTTTTTATATATAAAAAAAAAAAAAAAAACAAACAAAAAAAAAAGTTTGAAAAAAATACTTTTTACTTTCTGTTATCAAACATATCCAAAAAGAAAAAATAATTTCTTCATAAATTTTGGCACAATAAATGTATTCTGCTGATAAAAAAATCCCAATAGGTGTATATTGGTGTTGTGGAAATTGCATATTTAACAGTGGCTCACTAAATGATACCTTTCTTTTGTAAAGATTTGGAAAGGAAGTTTGGCCAAGCCTAACCCCCCCCCCCCCTTCAAAGTCACTGTACAATGGATAAACAGCCCTTTTGTCCTCAGAACAAATGGTGTTGGTTTGGGGGGGGGGGGATGGTATATTCCTTAATCACAAGTCTAAATGACTGCTCAAAGCTGAAAGAAGTCAGTCTCAAACGAAACATCCATGAAGCGAGGACTGACTTCTCTGTGCCATGTGCGAAAGCAAACGGGACTCCATGGCTGCAAACTTCTTTTAGCTAAGTATATTTGCTTTATCTTTATCTGTATCTGCTAGTCTTGTATTATGCTCCTAAATATTGTAATAGTTTTGTATGTACAGATTGTTTTTGCATAGTAAAAGCACATTTATACACCACAAAGGTCTACGTTTCCTTGGTTGTACCGCAAAGCAACCTTGCTAGAAACGCACGCAAAACATTTGGGGGCTTTGTCCGCGATTTGCGCTATAAATTCAACTGAAACAGACCTGTTTTCTGTGGTGTGTCGTGTAGCTTGTGCTAGGTAAAAAAATGCTGCGTAAGCTGTTTAGGAAAAGCAAGGCTGCAGAGGTTTCTGGTGTCCAGAAGGAAATGTGCAGTTTACCTATCTGGGCCAGAGACAATGAGTGGGAGTCTCTTGCTAAAGAATTTGCAAAGTATGCTTCTCCTTTGAATAAAACTTGGGGTGATAAAATCTCAGATCATTTTGTAGATTTTAGCCTTAAGGGGTTGGATTTAAGTAAAGCAGAGAAGAGGACAGTTTCCACAGTGGGCTGGTATTTTCTTCATGCTCTCTATACAGAATCACAGAGAAGGGAGAAGACAGAAGCAGAAGTTAAGTTATTGAAAGGCCAGCTAGCAGTTGCTTCAGAGTGTGTGCGTTCAACTGCTAGTAGGGCTGATGATTTGCAAGAGCGGTGTGCAGCCCTCATGACCAAATCAATTAATGCCTTAAGGAAAAGAAAGGGACGTAAACCTGTTAGTAAAGCCAGGGTACGTGCCATTGTCCCATCCCAAAACTGGGATTGTGAGGATGTCTCCTCCAATGATAGTGAGGATGAGGAGATAGAATTTGATGTTTCTGATGATGATCATCCAATGGGAAAGAAAAAGTGTGCCAGACCTCTCATTACTAAGCATAGGAAAAGGCAACATGATAGAGAGGATATGGCAGATGGGGAGGTGCATTATCGCAACCCCAGAGATGTTGAATTTGAAGAAGTCAGGGAGTTTACACAAACTGAACTCCATGAGCTGGCAAAACAATACAAACAAAGGTCCGGGGAACCCCTATTGAGTTGGCTCTTACGTTTGTGGGATGAAGGGGCGGACAGTGTTGTTTTGTCAGGCAAGGAAGCAGTGGCTTTGGGAGTGTTAACCCATGATCCACAATTGCGTCAGGCCATGCGACAAGCCCGAGAGTTTAGTGTGAATTTTTCACTCTTAGACCTCGTGAGAGATGGTATAGTCCGAGTATACGCTAATCCTAGTGACCTGGAAAATACCTACTCATGGAGAACATTAGGAGAAGGTATTTCCAGGTTACGTGAGATGGGTTGTATAACCGGATTAAATACATTTCTAGAATGGATGGGTCCAGATATGGAACCCTTCACGTCTGCTCTGCGCTCTAAGCTAATGAAGTCTGCACCATTTAATCTCAGGGCTCTTTTATTGTCTTTGCTGGGAGGCCTGGGTTTAAACAGCAAAATTCATGAAGCAACAACCCTTTTAAGCCAGTTGGGGGAGCTAGAGGAGACTAAAACAAAACCTGTCAGGGCAGTAGATAAGGTCAGACAGGCAGAGAACAGGCTGAAAAGGACTTTTAAAGAGAAGAAAGAGAATGTGGGAGAGAAGACAGGAGGTGAAGAGAAAACCAGGCTAGTTATCTCTAGGAAACAAATGTGGGTGGACCTATTAAAGGCAGGAGTACCTAAAAGTGAGATAGATGGCATCTCTACTGCAGAAATTTTGAAGCGGTGGAAACATTTAGTGGGGAAAACTGTCAGGGTTAGAAACACTACTCCTAGTGAAGATAACATCAGCCTAGATTTAGAGACAACAGAACAGACCCCTCCTGTTAGTCCCAAACCCATTCCCAAAACTGAACATGAACCCAAATCCCTTTATCCTGGGGAGGAGTCAGAGAGAATTAGAAAAGGGGATTGGGAGGTCCCTTATCCTTTATGAAGGGAAGGTGGGTCTCCTGTAATAGCAATAAGAACAGTGACAGCAGGAGACCGACGCCCATATGCACCTGTCACTGTATGGTGGGGGAAGTCGTCTCCTCCTACACATGTCATGGCTTTAGTGGATACTGGAGCTGAAGTTACACTTTTGCAAGGAGATCCTTCCCATCACAAAGGAGAATTGATTTATGTAGAAGGTTTGGGAGGGCAAACCACACCAGCAGTTAGGACACGGGTGAAATTGGCTATTGGCAAGGGACCAGGATTTTGGACAAATGTTTTGGTATCAGAGTTACCTGAAAATATTCTTGGGATGGATGTACTTCAAGGTCAGTCTATTCAGACTGAACAAGGTACATTCACATTCGGGTATCCTGATAAAACGTATCTGGTCAGGGCGGTGAAGGCTGTGGTCAGAGGTCATGCAAAATGGACCCCTGTCTTTATTCCTCCACCAGAGAAGCCAGTCTGTCTCAAGCAATACAGACTTCCTGGAGGCCACAAAGAAATTGGGGAGACTATTCATGAACTGTTAAAAGTAGGGATCCTTAGACCTGCTGTAAGTCCATTCTCATCTCCGGTGTTCCCAGTAAAGAAACCTGATGGGACATATAGAATGACTGTGGATTACAGAGGTCTAAACAAAGTGGCACCTCCATTAAAGTCAGCTGTACCGGATATGATCTCAATCATTGAGAAAATTGCTAAAGAGGCAGGAGAATATCATGCTGTGATAGACCTGGCTAATGCTTTCTTTTCGATTCCAATAGACCCAGAGTGTCAGAACCAGTTTTCCTTTGTGTGGAATGGCCGCCAGTACACTTTCACTGTCCTTCCTCAAGGATACCTTCATTCTCCAACGATTTGTCATGGACTGATTGCCCGAGATTTAAGCACCCTAAATCTGAAAGTCGCTGTGTTTCACTACATTGATGACATCATGATCTCTGGAACAAAGGAAGATGTAACTGAAGCACTGCACCTGCTGATACAGCACATGGAGAACAGAGGGTGGGCTATCAACAGAGACAAAGTCCAAGGACCTGCCACAGAGGTGAAATTCCTGGGAATGATGTGGACTGGGCCACAGAGGAAAATTCCAGAGACAGTTGTGCAAACTATCCAGGCATTGTTGCCACCTACTACCAAAAAGGAGGCACAGAAGTTCATTGGAGTTGTGGGATTCTGGAGATCATTCATCCCACATCTTGGACTGATTCTGAGGCCTATATACAATGTCACGAGAAAAAAGACTGAGTTCACATGGGGTTCAGAGCAGCGGACCGCATTCAGGGCTGCTAAAGAAGCCATTTTGCAGCATCAAGGATTGGGACCTGTGAGACAAGGAGTACCATTTCAGCTGGATGTAGTTGAGCAGGATGGTACAATATCTTGGAGTCTGTGGCAGCCAAATGAAAAGAAGGGACTGAGAGCAATACCCATTGGATTTTGGTCCAAACAACTGACAGGGGCACAGAAGAGATATACGCCCCTAGAGAAGTACCTGTTTGGGGCCTACACACCACTTCAACACGTAGAGACCATTACAGGAAAGGACACAGTCACCATCCATACTGCACTGCCAATAGCAGGATGGGTGAGAGATGATGGACTGACCACTAGGGCAGCGGTAGCCCAGAACCAAACACTAATGAAATGGAAATGGTACCTTCAAGAAAGAGGGGGTATTGCAGCTGGGGATGTCAGAGACATTTCAAAACAGTGGGCTGGGCTTGTCACTTTTACCAGCACCCATACAGAAGAAGAAATTCCTGTGCTGCAGTCATCCCCCATTCACGAGGCTCCACCCTTTGAGTCTCTGTCAGATAAGATGAAGGAGTCAGCATGGTTCACTGATGGTTCAGCCATAGTCACCTCGTCTGGGCGTAAATGGATAGCAGCAGCCTACAACCCGAGTACAGACACAGTCCTGCAGGAGACCGGAATTGGAGGGTCCAGTCAGTATGCAGAGTTGAAAGCTGTAGTGATGACTCTTCAGGAGGATCTTTCTTCCCATGTCACTATCTACACTGACAGCTGGGCGGTCTTTAAAGGGCTGACAACTTGGATGCCCACGTGGAAGTCCAATAAATGGTTGATTCATGGAAAGGTGGTGTGGGGAGGCAAGGAAGTCTGGGACTTCATCTGGAAGGAAGCTCACTCCCACACCATAAAAGTGGGGCATGTTGATGCACATGTGCCCCTGGTCCCAGACTTTGAGAACTATAACAGAGTGGCAGACGAAATTGCCAAGGTGAATGCAGTTGTGCCAATTGATCCTGTCTTGATGAACTTGGCCAACTGGGCCCACAAGCAATCTGGACATTTGGGGCAGAAAGCCACATATGAATGGGCACAGCAAAGAGGATTGCCCATATCAATGGACATGATAAGGACTGTAATAGGGAACTGTACAGTGTGAGGAGAAGTGCGACAATGGCCATTGCAAAAGTACTCCACCGGGTCGATTAAGAGGGGAGAGAGGCCTGCAGAGATTTGGCAGATTGACTTCATCGGTCCCGTGCCCCGGGGAAACAATGGACTGAGGTATTGTTGCACTACAGTGGACACCTATTCAGGACTTTTGTTTGTTCATCCTTGCAAACGTGCAGATCAAGCCGCAACACTCCAACTGCTACAGAAAATTGTTGTTGCGTATGGCTGTCCCAAACAAGTCCAAAGTGATAACGGCTCACACTTCACCGGATCTACAGTACAGCAATGGGCCAAAGATTCCGGAGTGTACTGGTTGTGCCACATCCCATACCATCCACAGGCAGCTGGTTTGATTGAAAGATACAATGGGCTATTGAAGGACCAGATACGCAAACTTACACCCACACGTACACTAAGGGGGTGGGATCGGGTCCTCACACAGGCAGTCATGTTGTTAAATTCTAGGCCACTAGCCAAAAGCACACCATATGAAAGGATGGTTGGGGCTGGGGTGCAGATTCCACAGCTAGAGTGCAGAGTTCAGTATTTACACAAGGTTCCTGAAAGAACAGGGTTTAACAGGTACCAAGTTACTGCTTCCCATGACATAGAAACCAAGAGTGACATATCTGAAGCTGAAGCCTATTTAGGAATGAGAGGGAATCTGGCAGGAAGGTTTGAAGTTATATTTGCATTGGCAGATGAGCTTCAGGACAGTGGCTGGGACTCTGATTGGTTAGTGGATACTTCCCAGCAAGAGTGGAAACTGAGGCTCTATAATATCAAACCTTCCAAAATAAACAGCAGTGATCTTCTGGGAAATATCAGTATATTTCCTCTCCTCCCTATTGATGTTCTTTGGGAGGGTCAGAAGTGGATACAGGCAGGTGGAAAAGTGTTGGTCAGAGATCCAGGCAAAAAGTCAGTTAGAGGAGAGATTGTAGCTGAAGGGCCGGGATCTACTGTATATGTATAATTAGAAGGAACAGATAATCCGCTTTGTTTTCCACTCCACAGGCTGTCTCCGATTTGATCCATAGGAAGACCAGAGAAAGTGATTACATGATGGACAGAATGATGGAAGACCGCAAGAGCTATGGAGAGCAAGGCCTTTTGATGTATTACAAGCCTGGACTTGTTTTCTAAAGAACGTTAGATTGGACTTTTCTAATGAACTTTTAGCCAAAGACTGAAATACCTTCATAGTTATAGGAGGGGGTTGTATTTTAGTTAGTTCCCCCATTGTGTTTTATTTAAGATAAACCAGGGGGTGGGAGAATTATTAGATGTCTTTATGTAAAGTTGGAGGCATTATGTCATTTGTGAGCCAAGGGGTGGAGTGTTGTGGAAATTGCATATTTAACAGTGGCTCACTAAAGAATGGAAGGAAGTTTGGCCAAGCCTAACCCCCCCTTCAAAGTCACTGTCCAAACAATGGATAAAAAGCCCTTTTGTCCTCAGGAGAAATGGTGTTGGTTTGGGGGGATGGTTTATTCCTTAATCACAAGTCTAAATGACTGCTCAAAGCTGCAAGAAGTCAGTCTCAAACGAAACATCCATGAAGCGAGGACTGACTTCTCTGTGCCATGTGCTTGAAAAGCAAACGGGACTCCATGGCTGCAATCTTCTTTTTAGTTAAGTATATTTGCTTTATCTTTATCTGTATCTGCTAGTCTTGTATTATGCTCCTAAATATTGTAATAGTTTTGTATGTACAGATTGTTTTTGCATAGTAAAAGCACATTTACGTATACACCACAAAGGTCTAAGTTTCCTTGGTTGTACCGCAAAGTAACCTTGCTAGAAACGCACGCAAAACAATTGGTTTGTGTGAAAGTTCTTGTGCCTACAAACTATGATATATATATACTGTAATTTTTTTTACATATTTATATACTACCAATGGCCACGAGCAATGACTTATAATGGGATGCGGCGGGCAATGAGATATTTGCAGGGATGAGAAACACAGAGATTGTTCCCTGTGTACAGAGCTCTGTATTGAATGCCAACACAGAGCTCTTGGCTGTGAATGCACACAGCCAATCAGCATGTCCCAGCCGTGCCCTAAATCCAGAAGTAGGCAGGGATGTACGGGTAGGTCGCTTTGTTTACACCGCCCACTCATCTGCAGTACAATGCAGATAGGCGCTAAGTAGTTAAGAAAGAACTATTATAGGCTTTATTTACATCCAGACAGTAAATTCTGGATTAGATTCTACTGTGAAAAAAAAAAAAAAAGCATAGTTCATAGAATCTGCAGGCCTAGAGCTCCATCTGTTTACTGCTAGTGGTTATATGCAATATCCATATGTAATTTTTCATATGCTGAATTCTGAAGATAAAATATTAGCTTTGCATTTGCGCACAAGTGGTCCTTTTTTGTATTAATTTGTTGTTTTTTTGAGTAAGGAATGGCAAACCACAAATTAATATATAGTACAAGGTGCAATTGTCTACCAAAAACACTTAGCAATCATTTTTAAAGGTTGGGTGAGCAGTGAATCGGAGGCAGCTGCCATGCTCTCTGGATTTGGCAGACTTTTAATGTGAGACCAGTCCAATGGCTTCTTGCAAAAACTAATTTGGTTATTGGTGCAATTTCCAAATATTTACAAAGGTGTTGTATAGTGCTCCAAAAACAAGAAAAAAAACCCCTTCAAAATAAAATCTAGCCATGTTCCGGCATTAACTTTGCAGGAACACAGTTCCAACTAGCAGATGGGACAAGCCTAGGGGTTACCTATCATATTTCTCATATTTCCAAACTGTAGCTCCAGCAGACTCAACCTGCCTGCACACCAAGCTACAGAGAACTGTCTGTGAGCATGCTCAAGTCTTTTAAAGGAATTCACCTGGCTGCTTATTTACAGCCAGACACAGTTGCGTTCCTAGAGTGGATCAAAGGCTCCAGAATGTATATAAATGAAACCAGTGTGATGTATAAACCCCAGACAGGACTTCCCTAGGCTCTTTGCAAGATATTTATCTACAGATGTCTAATGCTAATTGAAATCAAACAAGCTGCTATGTATTACCTCCATCTGCATATTATTATCATAGTATCATGTTTTTATTCAATGCTGTTTTGAATAATACAATTTTTCACATCTCAATTTTCTACGCTCTCGTAAGATGACCATTCGCTCTGATATTTTTTCATCAGACTCAATCATTTGCAGTGTTTTTAAGGCCAGTTGTATTTATTATGTATGTAAATGTATTAAGCCATAATAAATTTACTCGTAATAAAAAAAGCTGTATGAAATGTATGAAGAGTCTTGTCTATTCATACCAGACTCTTTTTTAGTATCATCTGTTATTCGTGTATACCTAGCACTATTGTGGGGTTGATTTACTAAAGCTGGAGAGTGAAAAACCTGGTGCAAGTTTGCACAGAAACTAATCAGCTTCTATTTTTTTTCCAAAGCCTAATTGTAAAAGCTGAAGTTAGAAGCTGATTGGCTACCACACACAGCTGCACCAGATTGTGCACTCCCCAGTTTTTGTAAATCGACCCATAATGTCAGATGTTTCACCTACCCGGTTCTGTTGAAAGTCAGGAAGTTGAGTAAATATGATCACATGGCAATTTTCAGAAGAAATTCTACTTGGAAGAATGGGTAGCTAGAAGCCAGCTAGAAAGAACTGCTAAGGATGAGACATTTTTCACAGCTGATCGAGAGATAATGGGGCCCTGTGTATAAATGGAATCTGTTTGACATTAAAATTCTGTACTGGCTGGCGGGGAATCCAATTAGAATGATGTGGGATTCAAAATGCACACAATCATTTGGGGGTGGGCAAAACCTAGGTGCATTTCTAAGTGTTTTATTACAGTGTTGACAACCCATTGAGCCTTTCCAAACTATTAGCATAGCCATACACCAAATTACACCTTCATTTATTGGTAGTATAACAAAGATGCACCAACCTGAGAAAATACTCTATTGGGTGCAAAGGGATGAGAGGTTGTACAAAACATGGGTATTAGCTGTCAGCAGCCTTTGTCTTCTTACATTTACCTTCCCAAGTACAAAATTTTTTTTTTTTAGTATGTAGTCCTTCACATCAGTGATAGAGCAGAATCCTTTCAGGCCAGATGTGGGATACTACTGTGTATACAGGTAGGGTGGGAACCAAAGGCCCTACTTCACATTGAACCCCTGTACACTCAACACAGTACATTACATCTCAAACCCACCACAGAACACCCATAAATCTCTGTAATGGATCAACCGGCACCCTGACTGGGTACCTCCGTTGACGGATGCTCCTAGTGCTTCCCGAGGGCTCCAAGCACTCCACCAGACACCATAACCAACTCAGACCCCACGAACCGCCGCAGCTTGGTTGGGGTCTCGCCGCCTCCTACCCACCCTGGACCTACGACAAGGCTCCAGGTTCCAGTGGGTGAACCTCTTTTTCCCCAGAGAGTGAAGCAGGAACAAGCTCTTACAAAAGCTTAGTGATTATCCAAGGGAGTATGAAGAGCATAGCAATCCCTTGTAGCATATTTCCCCCTAAACATGAGTCAAGACTTCATGAAGGGGTAAAAACAGACTGTTTATTGAACAGACACGCACTCAGTTTATACACACATGAGCACATCCCCCTCCTCATCAAATTATTACACAAAGGTCAGGGGCTGAATGATTACATTATCATATGCAGATGAAATTGTATACAGAAACAGAATTAACCTAAACAATTAGCTGGCCATCTGGACAGAACAATGTGAGGTCATTAACATTTTACAATGAGACAGGCACAATACACATTCCATCTCAAAACACAAAAAATAGGGGGAGCCTGTCTGACATTGAAGTACTATACACATTAGCATCACTTGTAAATACAGACCCCATTTAAAGCAATCCAAACCATCAGTCTTTCAATCCCAGTGACGGTTAATACCGTCACAATCTCCATCCAGCCTTTGTTTTCCTCTTGGCTTCTCATGGACATGAAGCTTCAAATACTTCCTCTACATCACTTTCTTACTCCATTGTGCACCTGTTGTCAATCTACAGAAGCTGGGAAAGTAAACCCTTAAATATGTCATGGCTGCGGATTAGGGCCTCATCAGAGAATGGCTCAGTTTTCCCCTCCAAATCCTGCACCTGTATCAAATTTCCTGGGACTTCTAATATCTTTATTGCTGTATGGTCAATACCTAATACTGGCACACACAATTAACACTTCTCATGGCCCATCAAAACCCTTTCTTAAATAACTTCCCTGATTGCCTGATCTGGCATTCATCTCCCATGCCTATTTATTGGATAGTGATGGGCCAATCGTAAGTAATAGTAAGTATTTTCCTAGGCTGTGGGTGTTGTGTTTATTCTGTCATTTGTGATGCGTTTATTTTTTCATCTGAAATTTCTTTTTTATGCCGTATTAATACATTTTTGACAGAACAGACAGGAAGAAGATTAGCTGAATCAACTGAACAGCATATTGCAGAGATCATCTCTTAATGGAAGCTTTTGTCTGTGACAATAGTGGGAATGCTAACCTCGGCTTAGCTTTCTGCATTAGTGGGTGAGAACATGAATACTGAACACGGAATCTGCTAAGGTACTATTGTTAAGCAATAACTGCGCAGTATCTTTTTACATCAGTACCAAAAAGTGTCATCTATTATGTGAAAAAAAATATTTTTCTTTCATCCATGCAGTTTCAATTAGCCATATAAATGTATTTATACTTATATTAGGCTGGATGTAGGGTTGATATTTGGGCTGTCAGCGGGTGGAAAAAATAAAGAAGAGAATATCCTCACTTGTCACTCTATGGAGTAGAAAAGGCACTGCTATTACTTTCATTTAAATATGCGAAAAAGCAAAAACAGCACTTTATGGGGGATTCTTTAGGGAGTAGGAGACGTGGACTATTTTCTAGTTTTCTCCCCACAGAACACATCTTTTCTTTGTTGTAATAGATGTATATTAGGAGCTGCGCCAGACATATATTAAACAATCTATCACAGTAATACAGTCCATGAACAATCTAATGGAGTAGAACTGCAGGTAGAAAGAAAGGACCCGATCCAATCAGCCAATCACCAGTGAATAGTGAGAGAGATGAGTTACACCCTGTGCTGACACCCATAGCCTCTTACCGGAACTTTTGACCCTCCTGTCACAGAGTGGTCAAACAGGCATAAGAGCAAACAGCGCTCGGCGTAAATGATGGTTCCTAGTCACATTCCTCACATTCCTTAGCAGGGAGAGAGAACTTCACAATTCATAGATGTACAATGCCTTCACAGGACCCCACAGAAATGTCTTTCACATGCAGGCTCAGAAAAAAAGACAGAGGGGCAACCAATTGTGAAGTACATCGAGGCACATAAATTTATTAAAAAGTAATGCACTTACATAGTAGACATCATATAACAGCATCAATTGATAAAACCGCGGTATGAAGCGTGCTCAGCTCCGATACGTCTGCCTTACGCATATCATCAAACATCTATGACATCTTCAGAGGCGTGGTATAGCGGTGTGAGCACGCACTTAAATGAGCTGGCGCCCGGAAAAGTTTGAAAGAAAGAAAAACTTTCTTGTAATAGCACCACCCCAGCTATAATTCCAGCAATAATTTCATGTGAGAAGGGTAGGAAACACGGGCGTGGTGTACGGCGCTGAAGATGGCCGCTTAAGCCAGAAGCTCTGCTTGGCCACCCGGGACTACAGCCTCCAACGGATGGAATTACTGGCATACTCGCCTCTGCCGGACACCAGGAGACCCCGCGAATGCCCGGGGGAAAAAGGGAAGCTCCGCAGCTCTCCAGGCTGGAGGGGTTTTTCATCTCCAGTGCCGCCGGTCTTCGGCAAGATGGCGCCGGCCACCTGCAGCAAGCTCCTCGTGGTGACTCAGGGAGACAGACGGGCCGCGATCCTCCGCTCAGGCAAGTAGCTAACCCGGATAGCGGGAATTCTTCTGGTTTCTCAACCCCTCCATCACCTTCCACTAGAAGCCCAGCAAAGCATAAGCCCCGCGGGAGTCACCCCCTAATCTCCTTCATTGCAACCCTATGGAGCAGTCAGCGTTCCCTCCGCCTCCCCAGAATCCCCTATCACACTCCTCAGACCCATTTTCATCCTTCCCAGCAGGGGACCAGCCTATCTCGGCCATCCTGTTGAAGGACATTCAGCACTCCTTGCGGACCTCCATACATACAGATATGATGCAATACATGACTCAGATGAAAAGGGATGTGCAGCATTTGGGAGAGAGAGTGGACACTGTGGAATCTTCTATGGAAAAGTGTTCGCTCTCCTTTAACACTCTCATTGATGCCCATAATGGCCACTCAGAAGACATTGCCTGGCTCAAGGACAAGATGGTGGACCTAGAGGATAGGTCAAGGAGGAACAACTTGAAGCTCAGAGGAGTACCTGAGTCAGTGCAGCCTCAGCATCTGGAAACAATGGCTAAGGATCTCTTCTCTGCTATAGTGCCTTCTCTCTCTGAATATGAGTTAGCGATTGATAGGATCCACAGAATTCCAAAACCTAACTTCATAGCCCAGGATCTACCTCATGACGTCCTCCTCAGGGTCCATTTCTTTCAATCTAAAGATAGAATACTACTAGCGTCTCACCAACTCCACACCTTACCAGGCGAATACCCGCAGAATCAGATTCTTCCTGATCTATCCAGGCACACCCCACAAAAGCGCAGGAATCTGGCCACCATCACAAAGGCCCTGAGGAATCACTGCATCCCGCACAAGTGGAAGCACCCTGCCTTCTTAACTATCACACACAATGGATCCACAGCCACCATATCCACTATGGAGGAGGGTCTGTCGTTGCTGCAACGCTGGGGGATCATCATGGAACAATCGCCTCCTACACCAGCTCCCATAGCTCCGCAACCTCTGTCTGGGGACTGGAAGATAGTATTGAGGAAAAGATCCAACCCCAAGAAAAATTTCAATGGAGGTGAGCGCCAGTCTCAGTCCTTTCCACCATAGTCCCTGGCCTAAGAAGCAAACCTGTCCCTATGGCCCCTCGTTCCCTGTTGCAGGTTTTACCTGCCTTTAGACTTGTTTTTACCCTTTGTCTAGCGCTTAGCTCATGTTACGGATTGCTCTCCTTCTCCCAAAGACAAACACTTGTTCCTCACCTGGCACTTCTTTCCCCCTTGTTGACTATTGGCTTCCACTCTACTGAAAACTTCTTTTTACATAATAATAACGTCCAGCAGGCCAGGCCCTCTCTGCTTTACCCGCCATGCCTATTAAATTTCTATCCCTGAATGTCAACGGAATGAACCACCCTGCTAAGCAATTTTCCCTGTGGACCGAGATCTGCAACAGCCGAGCTGACATTGTCTCTATCCAAGAGACTTTAAGGAAACCCAGCAGCCTAAATGTTCCCAAAAGAACTTTCCTAATATATTCTTCTCCAATGCCCAGGAGAAGAAAAGAGGTGTCATGATTGCGATCAAGGATACCATTGCCTTCACATTCAAGGACCTGACTCGAGACCCAGACGGCCGATTTTTGATTCTCCAGGGAGACTTTAATGGACTGCCCCTGACATTGGTAGTGGTCTACGCCCCGAACTGCCATCAGAAACGCTTTCTCTACAGACTAATCCAGAAGATATCCTCCTCCTTATATGGAAATCAGGTACTGTGTGGGGACTTTAATGCTGTTGTCGACCCTGGGCTTGACTCTTTGGCGCCCGCCGGGGGCCAGAAAATTTCTTTGAACTCTCTGTTACATAAAGAACAGATCTACGATGTCTGGAGGTGTCAACATGGCTCGAAAATAGACTACTCTCACTACTCCTCCAGACATCACTCCTACTCACGAATAGACATGTTTTTGACTGATCTCCCCTTGTTGGGCAAGGTCTCCTCCTCGGCCATCAGAAACATAACGTGGTCTGACCATGCTGCTGTGGAGATGGTCGTGGAGGAGGGCGGGCCAAAGCAACGGACTTCTATTTGGCGTTGCGATGTCAAGATACTCCAGGATCCTCTCTCTAGCAAGCTGATCAAAGAGCATTTACTTGAGTTCTTCAAGTTTAATGCCTATTCAGTGTCTGACCCTTGGTCATTATGGGGGGCACACAAAGCATTCATACGGGGTATATGCATCCAACAGAGTGCCAGGGCAAGAAAGGCTTATAACCAGAAGCTCACGGGTCTTCTTTCGGAGATCCGCGACCTCGACCTCGAGACCTCCCACAAAATCACTCCCACACAACCCATTGCCACTACATTGGCCCAGAAGAGGAACTCCCTGAAATCACACCTTGTGGTTCGCTATGATCGCCACCTTAAATTGCTTAAACTCCGCTATTATGCCCACGCCAATAGACAGGCAAGGTCCTTGCTGCTAGAATCAAACACAAGCGTGCTAATGGTCGCATTTCCCATTTAACCCACCACAGTACAGGGGCCAAACTTACCCACCCCCGAGACATTGCGAACAAATTTGCAGCCTTTTATAGCTCCCGCTACAACTTAGCCCAGGATCCCTCTACCATACAACCCAGTTCGGAGGTTATTCAACGCTTTTTAGATAAATGACACCTTCCCACTCTCAACAAAGACCACCTCCAGTCACTATCTTCCCCATTCACGATTTCTGAAATAACAAAGGCCATCCATGCTCTTCCTACTGGTAAATCTCCAGGCCCGGATGGTCTTTCCAATGAGTACTATAAAATCCACAGGGCCATTCTGAGACCCACTTTAGCTGAGGTGTTCAACAAAGCCACTTAAACTGCTGCATTCCCTCGTGAAATGGTAGGTGCCTATGTCACAACAATCCCTAAACCAGGTAAAGACCCAAGTCTCCCGGGGAATTATAGACCAATCTCTCTCTTAAATAGTGATGTCAAAATTTACGCCAAAGTACTGGCAGCCCGTTTACAACATATTCTCTCTCACCTGATTAAAAGCGATCAAATGTGCTTCATGCCCGGACGGCAGACATCAGATGCTACCAGACGTATCATTAATCTAGTCCACTTCGCTGAGAGAACTCGAACGCCTTCTCTGCTCCTAACGTTGGATGCGGAGAAGGCGTTCGACAGAGTCAATTGGCTGTTTATGCGTATGACGTTGGAGAAGTTTGGCTTCTCTGGTGGCATACTCTCATCATTGTTGGCCCTTTACTCCTGCCCCACTGCTCAGGTCCTCACACCTGGCACGGTTTTGACGCCTTTCACTATTACTAATGGTACCTGGAGGCCATTAGATCTGATGATGCGGTGGAGGGCTTCCAACTGGGTGAGTTCTCCCACAAAGTAAACCTTTTTGCTGATGACATTGTTGTCATTCTCACAAACCCCGCACATTCACTCCCGGCTGTCCATCGTATACTTCTCGAGTTTGGGGCGGTCTCATACCACAAAGTCGATACTTCTAAATCATTAGCTCTAATCTAGCAGTTAGTCCAAACCTAGTCGAAGCCTTGAAAACCACATGCCCGTACCCTTGGTCCGATCACCAGATCCCTTATTTAGGTGTGAACCTCACTCCCCGCCTATCAACCCTTCTGTCTGCAAATATAGACCCTCTGCTGAAAAAGATTAATAAGGAAATGGCCGATATGGCCAAAGTGGAACTATCTTGGGGCGGTAGAATGGCTGCTTACAAGATGTCCATTCTACCACAGGTACTGTATCTATTCAGAGCGCTCCCCATCCCCTTGCCAAAAAAATTTCTGGATGCTCTCCCGCGTGGCCTGCGTGACTTCATCTGGTGTGGTAAGAGGGCGAGAGTAGCTGCCTCCACTTTGACACTACCCAAAAGTTTGGGGGGAGCCAAACTTCCCGATCTCTGTCTATACTATTTGGCCACTAGACTGGACCAACTGAAGGCCTGGTTCTCCAGTGTTGATGCGCATCTCTGGTCTTCCATAGAACGTCACCTCTCACCGACTAAAGACCTGTGTCTGCTGCTTCTGGGCGATCTCTGGCTCCCTTGGAAACTCCCCATGCTTCCCCCTACGATACAAGCCTCACTTATGGCGTGGCGGATGCTGGGTACCACACAGGGGGAGCAGACCAAGGGTCCCCCCCACCAGATTTTCTCGATGCCTCTAAGACTCCTTGAGTCACACATACCCTATTTAACGACATCTCAAATGGCCCTCTCTGGTCTATCCGAACAGTTCTACATGGCGGGTTCCCTACGATCCCCGAAGATGTTGATGCAACAATTTGACATACCACCCTCGCTCTCCTTCCCCATCCTTCGCATCCATAGTTTCCTTACAAAAAACCCTCTACAAATTACCCACATACCCCTTAAAGCCTGAAACTTCTACCACTCAGAGAAGAAGGTGGCCAAAGGTATCTCCCTGTTCTATGACTCTCTACTGAACAGACCAGACCCCCCCAAATCGGTACCCATGGTGAGATGGGAACAAGATCTTGCTTCTACGTTTACCCCGGAACAATGGTCGAAAGCTTCTATCAATATTCCCACTGTACTTCCCACTGGGAGATGATGTTGAAGATCACTAACAGGTGGTACTATACCCCATACAGGCTAGCTAAAGTTTTCCCATCTCAATCAGACCTCTGTTGGAAGGAT
Organism: Pelophylax lessonae; assembly: GCF_965119305.1. Taxonomy (NCBI): domain Eukaryota; kingdom Metazoa; phylum Chordata; class Amphibia; order Anura; family Ranidae; genus Pelophylax; species Pelophylax lessonae. The sequence continues at coordinate 149,066,812 of NC_138768.1, forward strand.
TGGGGCCACACTGGAACACTTGCTCACATCTTACGGGACTGCCCTTCTCTACCCATTTTTTGGAACAGGGTCTACCGCTGTATAGCAGAATGTACTGGTATCCTACACCTACCTAAGAAAGAACTGGCGTTGTTGAATCTTGGTATAGATATGTACCCAACTCCCTATAGACAGATGGTTCTACATATCCTCCTGGCCTCAAGAATGCTGATTCTCCGCAGATGGAGAACCCTAGATATCCCTAGCTTCTCTGAGGTGGTCGACATTGTTAATGCTAACTACCACTTAGAAAAATCTTTGGCGTACAATTTCCTCTCCTTCCACAAGTTCAGTAGAGCTTGGCAACATTGGAAAATACTCCCACTAATACTGACATATACAGCAACACCTGTATCCTAGCCTGTTATTCCTCATGTAGTGGATGGCTCTACTCTCCCGACGACTTATGTTCCCATTTGGGGTCCTGTATCCTAGCCTCTTATTCCTCATGTAGTGGATGGCTCTACTCTCCCGACGACTTATGTTCCCATTTGGGGTGTTGGGGGAGTAGCTGCTGCTCCACACTTGTGCTAAACTTGAATCTAGACATGTACAACTATTGTATCTCAGTGCCAATAGTGCCCAACTACCTCGATTGTGCCTATGATAACTCCATACCTGTTGTTCTTTGTTTATGGTTACATTTAATGTTCCTTCTACTCCCTATCCCCTCCAAGCATTTACCTTAGTGCTGGAAGGTCTCCAATTCGCCCCTTGTTTGTATTATCCCCTTTGTTGATTTTTCAGTGATCATTGCAATGGTTGTACGTATGTTTGTTTAAATCTCAATAAAAAATATTATTAAATAAAAAAAAGAAGGGTAGGAAAAATTGACATCTTGTGTATATTTAAGCTACTTTGTAGAGATAATCTTAAATTGTATTGATTTTTTGCTTTTTTACAATATCTACTAATATTAAAAAAATGTTTATCAAAAAAAGAGAAAACCATCATCTACCATCTATACTTTATTGGTGTCATTAGTACAAATGCTTGGAACATTAAACAGTGTTGTTTAAAATTATATACATTAAACCATTCTTTTTGTTTGTGTTTTGTTATAATTTTTTGTAATTATTAACGTAAATGTTACATGCTCATTAGGAAGATATTGATACATTTCTACAACCAAGCATTATTATGGTAAAAAGCCAAAATAAAAACTACAACAGCATATAGCCAGCAGAACATTGCACACTTGCTACAGTCAAAACGGGGTTCTTTTGAAAGGGAAATCTCATCTGATAACATATTACTAGGAGGAGCTCTTCTGTCATAGGGCATATTTCAAAATGAACTTATTACATATTTGTTGAAAAAATCTTAACGCGTAAGATCAATATTCTATGTGATGAACCTACTAGATTTGATTAGGTAAGGTCTACACTCAAAGACTCACATAAGCTTTAAGACTGGGTTCACACCTAATACAGATGCGGCTCACAGCAGGGGTTCGATGCGTCCCTGTTCTCTGTTTCAGGGACAAATCCGGCCCAAATATTTGCCTGAATTCAGACCTGAAACTGAGCCAAAGATGTACAGGACCCTTGTGCAATATGCTCCGCAGCTGCAACGAAGATGAGTGAACTGGCTCCATTCTCCAGTCATGTAAATTGGAAACCCATGTCCAGTTCACACCAGTGTGAACCCAGCCTAAATCAACTGTGTCACTCAAAAAGCACTGTACCTGTAAAGAGGCAAAAGAATACCCGTGGCTCCTGCTACCTCAACCCATACCACTTTAATACTGAGCAATCCCAAAATGTAATGAATTCCAAAAACGACCCCGGGAGAGTTTATTTTCTTAGCCCCTTGCAGGGTTGAGTAGGTTCTGCTGTTGAACTTCACTCATTACTGGATAACAGTAGCAACTTAGAGATTAGCAAGAGGAGCCACTGAGTGCTGCGGGGGATCCAGGAAATTACCAGAATTCAGTTTGGCAGCAGGAAAATTATTCTTTTTTTTCTTTACATGTATAGATCTTTACAAAAAAATATTTGTCAGTAACAGAGTTGTTTTTTTCATGATAATGCAATTTCACAAGTTGTTTTTATTGTTTTTATATCTGCAACTTTCATGAACATAAAACATGGCAAAACCTGCCATGAAGGTCCTTTTTCAAGCACTTTTTATTATGGGGGTGACAACTGTCTCCCATTTGTGTTTTTGCATTGTCACCCCGACACATGCACCATGAAAACTACAAGCAGCTCAGCCAGCATACATTCCACAGAAGGGGCGTAACTACAGGGGTTGCAATTGCAACTGGGCCCCATGCTCCAGGGGGCCTGTGCGGCTCTCCTGTACACCTGTAGCTGCAGGAGGAAAAGGGAGAAGATTGGTTCCTCTGTATGCTGCCCCCGCCACTCCTCCTAGCCATTTCACTTGTGTCCTGCTGGCTCTTGGCCCCTGTGTGCTCCCCTGGTCCCCCCCACTGTGCTGACCCCCCTCCCCACTGTGCTCCCTTCCCTATCCTGCCAGCTGCTGCAGGGGATGTGTAACAATAGAGAACCAGGATGGGTCGGTAAATATGTAATTTATCAGCTCCTTCCTTTTCTGAATGGACAGAGTCATAGTCAGTAACATTGTAAAAAAAAAAATAATAATAATAACAAATAATACAATTAAAGTACCAAAAAATAAAAACGACTGACACCAGTGGGTGGATTTCCAGGATCGCAAACTTGCGACCCGGCCCTGGCATTCCACCACCGTGTGGAGGCCCCAAGATGGCAGGAAGAGGGCCGGAAGGAAGGGGGCCCACTGCAGAACTCGTGAAAGGGTCCCGTTGTGGGACCGTAATAAAGGGCCCCAGGATCAGTGGGAAGAGCCCAGGCTTGAAGGGAAGGCCTTGGCCAGGGGACCGGGGGGGCCCTTCATGGTTTCTTGCACCGGGGCCCTGAAATTTCTAGTTACGCCTCTGTTGCACAGTCATAGTCAACCATTGCAACAATTGCAAGACAATGATATGCAGTCTATACTTGAGCAAGAGCATGTAGATAGGAAGTAACCAAAAGAAACCGGAAGAGATCAGTTGCACTGAGATGCAAAAAACAAAAAAAGTATTTATTGGAAGAAAAGTATGACAATTGTTAATTATGTACTTGTTTTTAGCAGACCTAAAGGTCCTCAATTTTAGGTTTAGATAGTTTGATTGCAATTAAGCCTGGGTCACACTATTGTAAACACAGACATCACATGTGATTCGCATATCATTGCTATGCAGATCAGATGCAATGTCTGTGCAATGCAAATTCAGCCACACAGTTGTATGGCTGAACTCGCATTGGATTTGAAAGAAAAAGGTGCAGGAACCTTTTTTTTCCCGCACTGGAATTGGATTGCATGGATGTTCACACCCATGCAATCCGATTCCTGTCCAAATTCACAGTTCGCATTGCGATCTGCAAAACGATCTGGGGGTGTCATTAACTTTGTATTGACACCCGCAGCTGTTCACAGAGGGGGGGGGGGGAATCGATGTGGGAAAACACACTAGAATTGCGCTGGTTCCCGCATCGCAGTAGTGTGAACCCAGGCTAATAGGGGTATTCAAATCCTCAACATAGCTAAAATTTGATTGAAAGATATGGTCGAGCAATTAATTAATTTTTAATATTGACCTTCACTTAAAGTAGTTCTTTCCTAAGAGAAACATAGGGGTTGATTTACTAAAGAGAAAAAGACTTGAGTTGAGTTGCGCTCTGCAAGTGCAGTTGCTCCAGACAGTAAATGAGCAGAAATTCTGTTGACTTCCATCATCCAATCACGTGCAAGTAAAAATGCTGTTTTTTTATTTATTTATTTTTTTTCCTTGTATGTAATTGGGTATTCTTTGCTAAGTGAAGCTTTACCTCATTTACTAACCTCTGAAGCAACTACACTTGCAAAGTGCACAGTCTATTTGCCTTTAGTAAATCAACCCCAAGGAATCTTCAATTGCAGACCTCACATTCTGCAAATGCTGCTTTTCTTACTGTCATTCTCACTCATTTGGTGTTAGTGTATTCAGGAATCTGGAAAAAGCACATAAAGGGGTATTTTGTCCCCCGACAAAAGGTGCAAAAAAAGCCCAAAATCATGCTATCTAAAAGGCCGCCAAAGTCAGCTCCAAAAAAGTGTATAGGAGTTACTTTGACCTACTTTTGGACTGAAGGGCAGCCCGTTCAAGTGAATGGTGTTGCCCCAAAAATGCACAAAAAGACATCCGAAAAATGTGCCATTGGAGCATTGCTCAGATGTTATTTGTAAAGTTATCTGTGGATTATGCTGAATCAGCAGGTGGCTATTAGTGATGTCGCGAGCCTAAAATTTGCCGTTCGCGAATGGTGAACGCGAACCTCTGCGAATGTTCGCGAACCGGCGAACCGCGAACCGCCATAGACTTCAATAGGCAGGCAAATTTTAAAACCCACAGGGACTCTTTCTGGCCACAATAGTGATGGAAAAGTTGTTTCAAGGGGACGAACACCTGGACTGTGGCATGCCGGAGGGGGATACATGGCAAAACTCCCACGGAAAATTATGTAGTTGACGCAGAGTCGGGTTTTAATCCATAAAGGGCATAAATCACCTAACATTCCTAAATTGTTTGGAATAACGTGCTTTAAAACATCCAGTGTGTGTATACGATCAGGTATGATGTTGTATCAATCAGGTAGTGTAAGGGCTAAGCCCGCTTCACAGTGACAGACCAAATATATATTTTTTTAATTTGCATGGTGCTGTGCCACCGTATATATGAGTGGTGGGCACTGCAGTGGGCACAGTACACTCTGTTTTTTTTTTCACTACAATTTTTTTCATCTAAGACTGATTGCTACAATTTTCTTTGGACTTTTTTTCACAGTCTTCACCCTCACACTGCTATTCAGTGTATATACCGTATCTAATTTGTAGATATATTTCACATTTATCACTACTAAGATTTTTTTGCTACTGAAGAGTATTAGTGGTTCACCCTTCATAGGGCACTTAAAATATTTTTTTATTTTCCTCCATTTTAGCACTTTATTTCTTTAAGATGATCACATTCGTCACTTTTTATTGATTCACTTTATTTGATTGAAGAGTTGGATGGGTTCACTCTTCATAGGGCACTTCACTTTATAATATTGTTTTCTTCTTTCTTCTGCTGAATGTTGGATCAGTACCCTTTATTATTGATTCTTTCACAGCATTCACTTTGCACAGGATACTTATTCAAGTGCTATTGATTCAGCATATTGAGGATCTCACTTTTTTATCGTTTTTATGCACTTTCACTTTGGCACTCAAGCACCTTTGTCATTTTTATCTGAAGGTTGATGTATTGATTTTATACTATTGATTTTGAATTATTGATTAATTTTAAAGATCTACTTTTAGATATCTATGGTTCACCGGTTTTAGAATATCTGCGCTGATTTTTACTCTTTATTTTATCTTGTTGTATGTGGGGACACTACAAAATTAGCTGCAGATTTCTGGTGCTCCATTGTTCTATATTGGTACCTCCTCTTTTTTCCGTTCCCTTCTCTTCATATACACTCTGTGGACCTGACAGTCACTGGCAGGCCAGGCAACTGCAATTATAAAAAAATATATATATTTTTAATTTGCAAGCTGCTGTGCCACCGTATATATGAGTGGTGGGCACTGCAGTGGGCACAGTACACTCTGTGGACCTGACAGTCACTGGCAGGCCAGGCAACTGCAATTATAAAAAATTTTTTTTTTTTTTCAATTTGCAACAAGCTGCTGTGCCACCGTATATATATCAGTGGTGGGCACTGCAGTGGGCACAGTACACTCTGTGGACCTGACACTCACTGCAATTATGACAGAGGAAAAAAAAAATATTTTTTAAACTGCAAGGTACTGTGCCAACTGAAATGAGTGTGGTGTGCACACAGTACAGTCTGTGGTGGGTCTGTGGCCTCTCACACACGGCGGGCAGGCAACTGCACACAATATATATATATATATATATATATATATATATATATATATATATATATTAATTACTCAAATACCAGCCCTCAATGGACAATCGGGGCGTGGCCTGGCGCAGCATGAGGTGAGATGTGAGTAGCTGGAGCTCCGTCACCCACACATCCTAACCTTGATAATCCTGTACCCTCTCGGCTCGATCTGACCCGCCACCTACCCCTACACACTCCGGACACCCCACGGGTCATGTCGCCGCCGAAGAAGCCCTCGGATGCAGCGGCCAAGCTAGAGAAGTTTCGCCGACAGGCTGGGGAGGCCCCGATCCAAGATGGCGCCGGGCCATCCACGGCCGCGGGATCGAAGGGCGGCGCTGACACAGCGACGGTGCTGGAGGCAATCTCTGTATGCCAGGCATCCTTAACCTCTAAGATCGACGAGGTAAAGGTAGACATTTCTTTAATCCGGCAAGATATGAGGCAGTTGCGGGAGAGGGTCACGGAGGCGGAACACAGGATAGGGGGAATGGAAGACTCCCTCCCCCCGCTGCAGCACACCACCGCTCGCTTGCAGGACCAGGTGTCTCAAATCCTCGCCAAACAGGATGATATGGAGAACCGCCTGAGACGGTGTAACCTCCGCTTCATTGGGCTCCCTGAGGGATCGGAGGGTAGAGACCCCAACACATACCTGGAGGATCTCCTTATTCAAACATATGGCCGGGACTCATTCTCCCCCACATTCGTGGTGGAGCGGGCACACCGCCTGTCAGGCCGACCTCCACCCCAGGGAGCTCCCCCCCGCACGTTTATCGCCAAATTCCTCAATTACCGAGACCGAGACACTATACTTCGCCTGGCTAGGGAGAAGGGGAACATCCCAATGGGAAACAGCAGGGTGGCAATATTCCCGGACTACTCGGCTGAAGTACAGAGGAAGAGAAAGAACTTTATGGAGGCCAAACGCAGACTTAGGATTAAACATCTCAAATACGCAATGCTCTACCCAGCCAGACTCCGTGTTGAAGGAGAGGACCGGGTTCACTTCTTTGACGATCCGGAAGCGGCCATAGCGTGGCTGGAGCACCTTGAAACCCGCGGCTGAATTGGGAAACCTTCTGACACTGGCATCTTGCTCCCTCAGGTTCTTCTCCCCCCTTATACATTCAACTGTACGCTTCCCCTTGTTTTTCTCCCTTCCCCCCCCTTTTTCTTTTTTCCATTTTTTTTTTCTCAACATTCTACTCCAATTGCTGCGCCTCTGGCTCTGGTCCGTGCCTCGGCTGTCTCTCCCTCTCCAAATCACCAGCTGCTGAACTCTGTGCCTTGGCCGTGACCAGACGGACACTGTATACATGCACTAGCCACCTGACACCGAACAGTACTGCTTCACCTCCCCTGGCTGAGAGGGTCCATTTCTAGGAGACGGGGCTAGCGAGCCCTGCTACGTTCCAACACGCCTCAAGCCCCGGGAGAGAATTGTGACATGCTGACCAGCGTTATTTCGCCCCTGACACCTGCTGGGGCCAGGTGTATGGCCCCCGTCTGGCCAAAACTCCCAATTTTTGCTTGCATGGTTTGGCTGACCCCCCTGTCTTTCCCTTCCCGCACCCTGCAATTGGTTCTCTGGACTGTCGCATATCTGGAGTTAACGCGGGGGACAGCCTTCCATACCGTGCACGAGATCTCCCTTTCCCCCCTTTGTTTTTGGCTGGCTATGGCGGGGGCCTTGTTGTTGTTGTTTTTGGGTTTTTTGGGACTACAGGCCCGCACAAGTTGGGGTGGGTGCAGGGCGGGGTGGGGGGTTGGGGGTTTTTCTTTTTTTTTGTTATGTTATACTGCAAATGTTTATTGGACCGTGCATAGATGTTTTCTGATACCATTGCTTTTCATTTACTGTATCCCCGGTGTCGGCCCGGGGGCTGTGTGGAGCGACTCGCCTTGTGGCCTGGTTCGCTGCTGCGCACGCGCCCGCAGCCGACGGGGGACATGGCATTTCCCGAGATCCCTGGGTGCACCTGATATCCTGCTACAACAGTCCCATGATGGCTAATATTAAACTAATGACGTGGAACGTCAGAGGCCTGCGAGATAAGGTGAAGCGCTCCGCGGCCTTTGCCATCTTGAAAAAACATAAGCCTGATGTACTGATTCTTGTGGAGACGCATTTGGAGGGGCGCATGCACCTATCCCTTAAGCGTCCCTGGATAGGGTGGGTGTATCATTCTGCCCACACCTCCCACTCCCGGGGGGTGGCGGTGCTGGTATCCAAACATGTCCACTTCCAGCTCCAGGGATCTCGGGTTGACTCTCAGGGACGATTTATTTTTATGTCTGTGCTGATATTTGGTGAACCGTGGCTGCTACTGGCTTATTATGTACCTCCGCCATTCGCAATGGCTGTGATCACGGAGGGATTGACTTTTATGGCTCAAAACCCGGGAATTCCTGCGGTTTGGCTCGGGGACTTTAATACTGTGATGGACCCGAGCGTTGATAGGATGCAGGCGACTCCACACGCGAGCGGGACCCCCACCTCCACCCGGTTCGCACGCTTGATGGACAGTGTGGGCCTGGTGGACACGTGGAGGGTCAGGTACCCAACCAGACGGGAATATTCTTGCTTCTCCACAACCCACCATTCGATGTCCCGTATTGATTTGATTCTACTCTCTAAAACTTTACTTCCCAGACTGTTGACAGTAGGGTTCCTCCCCAGGTCCTTGTCAGACCACTGCCCCTATTGGGTGTCGATCGGGCTGCCACACGACAGGTCTCCACCGGCCTGGCGTCTGCGCCCGCTTTGGCTGTCACTGTTGCCGGCGGAGGCCTCGCTCGACACCCAGTGGGAACGATACTTTAGTGACAATGTGGGTACGGCGTCTCCCTTGGCGATATGGGAGGCCTTTAAGCTTCACGCCCGCGCTACCCTGATATCCCACATTAAGGCCTTCAAGGCTGGTTCGGCGGCGGCGCACGACAGTGCGATAGCCGACCTTCGGGGGGCGGAGGCTGCCTTCGTGGCCACTCCCTCCAGCGATGGGGCCTCCCGCCTTAGGGAACTGACGAGAGCAGTTGCTCAAATTGAGCTCGAACAGGCTAATAACAGGATGTTCTTCCAACGCCAGAAGATCTTTGAGCATGGTGAGAGGGCCGGGAAACTACTGGCTTATCTGGTTCACTGTGAAGACAGGCCCCCAGTAGTCATTTCACTTCAGACCGAATCGGGTGACTTGGTGACTGACCCCGTGGTTGTTGCTGACAGGTTCCGATCATTCTTTGCAGATCTGTACACGTCTCGGGCCCCTGATGACCTCACGGAAATGCATTTGCTACTGGATGAGGTTGAGTTCCCTAGGCTTACTGATGACCAGGTGTCTGAGTTGGAGGCTCCGATATCGGCAGGTGAGATTGCTGAGGCCGTGTCCAGGTTCCCCAGGTCTAAGTCCCCAGGGACGGACGGACTCCCCATTGAGTTTTATGCCCATTTCTCCGAACTTCTTCTGCCGCAGCTACTGAGGTTGTTTACTGCCATCTTTGAGGAAGATAGGTTACCCGCGTCCATGAAGGAGGCATTGATCGTGCTGATTCCTAAGCCGGGTAAGGACCCCCGATTCCCGGAGTCGTACCGCCCGATCTCCCTCCTTCAGGTGGACGTTAAAGTGCTTGCAAAAATTCTTTCCATCCGCTTAAATCGGGTCATCTTGTCACTGATACATGGTGATCAGACAGGCTTCATGCCCGGAAAAAACACATCCTTTAATCTTCGTAGGTTGCATATGAACTTACAGGCTCGGCATGAGAACTCAGGTAGCAGGGTTGTTGTGACACTGGACACGGCCAAAGCCTTCGATTCTGTGGAGTGGAGCTTTCTCTGGGCATGCCTTGAGAGGTTCGGGTTTGGCCCGCGGTTCATTAAGTGGATCCGCTTGATGTATAGTGCTCCGGTCGCCAAGGTTCTTGCGAATGGCAGGACCTCAGAATCGTTCCCGCTTACAAGGGGGACGAGACAGGGCTGCCCACTCTCTCCTTTACTGTACGCCTTGGCGGCCGAACCACTAGCCATTGCTATCCGTAATCACCCCGGTATAGAAGGACTGCGTATGGGATCCCTGACCGAAAAGCTTAGCATGTATGCGGACGACACGTTGCTGTACTTGGCGGACTCGGACGCCTCTCTTACCACGGCCTTGCAATTGAACGATATGGCAGATACTCCGGTCTGCAGATGAACTGGGACAAGTCCCAGATCCTGCCTGTAGATCATCCTGCCCCACCCCGGTCCCCCTCACCCTTACCCCTACAGCGAGTATCGAAGATCAAATATCTGGGAGTCATAGTCACGACTGACCCCCGCGATTACATCCGGGATAACGTCCAACCCCTTTATGACCTGATCAAAGCCAAAACCCAAATATGGGCAAGGCTCCCCCTAGGTGTAATGGGGAGGGTGAATCTTGTAAAAATGGTCCTGCTCCCGAAAATACTCTATATTCTCTGGCATTCCCCGATATACCTGCCGTTAAAATATTTCAAACAAATGGAATCCCTTCTTAAAGCTTTTGTGTGGGGCCAGAGCAGACACAAGCTTGCCTGGCGCAAACTTAAAAATCCCTCAAATCTGGGTGGCGTGGCCCTGCCGGATTTCAACCTCTACTACCTAGCCGCCCAATTGTCCCACCTGTTTCACATAGACAAAACCGACAGGACACGTTTTCTGCAGCTCCTGTGCCCCAGGTGGTCCCAAATGACTGACGAACCACTGACTGTTATTCTTCGGGGGGTGAGGGGCTCCGAGATTGCAGGTGAGACGGACTCCTTGCTGTATCATTATGGCAGGGTCTGGGAGGTGGTTATGACTAAGATGCAGTACCCAGCCCTACACACTCATACCCCCCTCTGGCACAATGCGACTCTGGCGGAGTTCGTGTCTGTGCCGGACCCTGAGCTCTGGTGTAGTAAAGGGATTCACTCCCTCTCACACTTGCTGCATGAGACGACCCTACGCACATTCGCTGACCTGAGCTCCACCTTTGACCTCCCAGCCTCCATGCTTTTCCGATACTGCCAGCTTAGACATGCGTTTAGGGCCCAATTCCCGACCCCTCCCCACCCTCTGGAGACCCCCTCTATGTTAGAATTCCTTAAGAGTACCGACCCCCAACACTTGATTTCCATCTTGTACGCAGAACTCCACACTCCTAGTTCCACGGCGCTCGCCTATGCAGCTAAAACCCCCTGGGAGGCAGATATAGGGACTATAGAAGATGATGAATGGGATGATGCTCTGGGGTCGTGCAAAACTGTGTCTCCCAGACTGTCGGATCGACTCACCCAACTTTTCATTCTCCACCGGGCATATCTAACCCCCATCGGCCTCCAGAGCTACAGGCCTGAAGTGTCACCCAGTTGCCCAATGTGCCGGTTGGCTGCGGGCACCTTTTTCCACCTCCTCTGGAATTGTCCTCAGCTCCAGGGGTACTGGAAACAAATCGTTACTTTCCTTCACGACAAGATGGGCTCCCCGGTACAGCTGGTCCCCAAACAGTGCCTGCTGGGTATATACCCAGATGAGGATATGGACAAAAGCAAACTTATTTTTCTCCAGACCACATTGTTCATAGCTCGAAAGCTGATCGCCCGAAGGTGGATGCGGGATTCCCCGCCCACTTTCGGTGCCTGGAAGGCTGAAGTCAATGTGGTCCTACCGTACCATAAACTCATGTATAAGAACAGGGGAAACCCAGCCAAATTCACTAAGATATGGGATAGGTGGGTCCAGAGCCCGGACACGGGGAGCTGAGACGCCTCCTGCCCATGACTGTGACCCCCGCAAGTAGCAGATTCTACTTTATGTGTGCTCTGTGCAAGTAATGTTAACCACTGTGCCCAACTGAAGTGCCTTGCTTAAACTGTACCTACATGCATGGTCCTTGATGACATCTGTTGAATTTCTATGTTTATTGTTGTAAAACTTGTTTTAATTTTTTTTTTTTTTCCAATAAACTCACTGCTTTGTAAAAAAAAAAATACCAGCCCTCAAAAGGGCTTTTTGGGGACAGTAGATATGTGGGTCTGTGGCCTCTCACACACGGCGGGCAGGCAACTGCACACAATATATATATATATATATATATATATATATCTAAAAAAAAAATACTCAAATACCAGCCCTCAAAAGGGCTTTTTGGGGACAATATATATATATATATAAAAAATACTCAAATATCAGCCCTAAAAAGGGCTTTTTGGGGACAATAGATTATATATATATATATATATATATATATATATATATATATATATATAATTACTCAAATACCAGCCCTAAAAAGGGCTTTTTGGGGTGCTGTCAGGATGCTGTCCTTACACAGCAGGAGTGGACCGAGAACACTGACTAACAAGACAGAGAACACTGACTAACAACTGTCCCTAGCTTTTAACAGCAGCAGCACTCTCCCTGCGCTCACTAACACACTGCTTCAGAATGAATCTAAGATGGATGCTGCCCTTGCTTTTTTATAGGAGGTGGGAGGGTGTGGGAGGGAGGGTATGCTGATTGGCTGGAATGTGTCTGCTGACTGTGAGGTTCAGGGTCAAAGTTTGCCTCAATGATGAAGTATAGGGGGCGGACCGAACATCGCATATGTTCGCCCGCAGCGGCGGACGCGAACAAGCGATGTTCGCCGGGAACTGTCCGCCGCCGAACAGTTCGGGACATCTCTAGTGGCTATACTGTCTCTTCAGATCAAGATCTATGGAGGTATGTCAATGTATGAAGTAATATTTGAAACACTTGTAGCATGGGATGTTGTAACATGCAACCTTTATTTCATTTTTTTAAAAAAAGTATGTTTTGTAGTGTTGGTGTTTTCCAAAAACTGCTAAACAGGTGATAATTCCTATTTTGTCAGCCGACAATCTTTAGCAACTAGTGTCATTTATATCTTTTATTTTCAATATACAATTTACCAGTGTTTTAGAAATTAGCACCTTTTGAAATGAAGTAAAAAAGCGAAATAAACAGTAAGAAATCTGGCAGTGTTGCATTTTCTTATGTGTCAGAAACAAATCCTTGTTTAAAACAATTGATACTGTTTGTCTAAAACAGTGTTTCTCAACTGGGGTTCTGTGAGAGATCCCCAGGCGTTTCACTGCAATTCCACATGGCGGTGGATGAAAACCAACTAAAACTTTTTGAAAGTGATGTTTACAATGCGTGCTGACATTCAGCACCGTTAGCTCACATTGATACCCGATGGTTCTTCTGTAGTTCCGGCCCTCGTAAAGTTCAGGGGCAGAGCTGGAAGTAGAGCAAAGTGCAGGAGCTGAAGGAGGTGGTGAGGTGATGCGTGAGGAGCACGTGGTTGGATCGGAAGGTGAGCTGTACTCCACTCCTAATCCAGCAACCCCCCCACCCACACACTGTACTGTGCATCACCGCAGCAGATGGCTGGTGGCTGGATCAGGAGGTGAGAGCTTCAGGGGGCAGACAGCCGCTGGCTGAATTGGGAGGTGATAGCTGCCAGAGCACATGGCTGATGGCCAGATTTTGGAGGAGATCCTTATGGCAGTGAAGCAGACAGGGAGGGAACGGGGATGGGGTAGATGGCTGGCTCTGGAGGGGAGATTCTCTTTTGGTAGTGCAGCACATGTCTGGACCTTGAGAGGAATTTTTTTATAGCTACTGTAATAGGTAGTGCAAGGGGGAAGGGATGGGGGGGGGGGGGTTTGAGAGCTGCTGGAGCACATAGATGGATGGATGGATCAAGAGGGGAATTGCTGTGTGATAATGCAGAATACTGGGAAGGGGGGGACAGGATCAGAGAGCCAAAGCACATGGCTGTATCAGGAATAGAGTTGGGCCAAACACCCCCCTGTTCGGTTCTCACTAGAACTCCCGAACATGTAAAAAGTTTGGACCCTAGCAGCAAACTTTATTAAAGTCTATGGGACCTGAACTTGAAAAGTCAAAAGTCCCCATTTTGAAGGCTTATATGCAAGTTATTTCCAATAAAAATGGTATGGGGGCCCAGGTACTGCCCTAGGGGACACGTGTCAATGTAAACTTTTTTTTTTTTTTTTTTTTTTTTTTTACAAAATAACTTTTACAATAGCAGTGATTTTAATGATGCTTAAAGTGAAACAATAAAAATGAAAAATTATTTTAAAGAAAAAAGTGTGCCGGGGGGGGGTCCCCTTAATCTACCTGTAAAGTGGCACATCTGTACCATGTATAGAACCTGCTGCAGCAAAACTAACATATATAAAGAAAGAAAAAAAAAATTACATATAAATTGCCGGCAATACAAAAATGTTAAAACAAACAGTGTGGGGGTCCTCCCCAAAATCTGTACCAGACCCTTATCCGAGCATGCAGCATGGCAGGTCAGTAAAGGGAGGCAAGTGAGCACCCCCCCCTTTCTTTTTCTTTCTGGCCATATGCCCTCAACATGGGGAGGGGGGGGTGTTGATGAAGACAAGTACCTCTTCCTGACAATATACAAGAGAGAAGAGCCGGTAATCAAAGTCCTTGATGCAAAAATGTATTGTCTACATTTGAGCATTAAAAAGCAAACTGCTGACGTGTTTTGGTGTGAGCCTTAGCCCCCGTTCACACTGGGGCGACCTGTGAGGCGACCTGGTCGCCTCACAGGTCGCCGCAGGTCGCCTCCCATAGGGAAGCTGCGGACCCATTCTGATAGGAGTGACACAAGTCGCTCCGACTCAGAAAAAGGGTCCGGAGCTTCTTTGGGGCGACCAGGAGGCGACCGCCATAGACTTCAATGTTATGAAGTCCGTGGCGGCCGCTCCGAGGTAGCGTCGCCCCAGTGTGAACGGGGGCTAAGTCATAGCAAGTTTACAATGAAATAATAAAAACATTTATAGAGAAACAGATACAAAACTCCACCCTCTTCTGAGGCATAAAGAGGGCTAATTACCTTATTATCTCTCAGGAGTATATCCTATGTATGAGAGTGATCCCAGGAGGGAGGGGAGAAGGGAAAACACTGGGTGCTAAAGGAGTAATGTTAATTGATAGTGCAATCAGCATGGTTGCTTGACAAAAAAAATACAAAAGTGTTTGATAAAGCATTAAATACATACAAATATATTAGGGTAAACAATACAGCATAAATTAGTACATGTCTGGGAAAAATGTCTGTGCAGAGATATTTGAGAACAGTGAAAAAATATATCAAATGAAAAAAATACATAATTAAAAATAGAATAGTTTATATAGTTGTGTTGCACTATGTCCTTTAATCATTTGAGGAAAAGGTCCATATCTCACCTAAAGTTAAGGCCTGTTGGAATCCTAGTCCGCAAGGAAAAAATCCACCAGACTTTATGTTCCAGTAATTTACGGTGCAAGTCCCCACCACATATGGATTGTTTCAGTCTCTGGACTGCACAGAAAGAAAATTCATATTTCCACTATGTGTCATTTTAATATGTTTAGTTACCTTTGACAAATTATTTTCATTAGTGTATGTATGCTGCCCTGTTGTAATGCTCACTAATCCTAGTATGTAGAGGTCTAGTGGTGCAGGACACATATTGTAACTTACAGCTGCTGCATTCAATTACATAAACCACATTCCTGGTACTGCAATTAATGAATCTTAATGATGTTTCAAATCTGGTCGTGTTCCTTAGAAAACGTCATAACAAAGGTGACTGAAAATTGACTTCTATTTCTATTTATTGGTTTCTGTTTTTTCTGTTTCAGGAAAGTTTCCCTCTTACCGACAACCCTGGGCTGTGGTTGTGGGAGTCTGCAGGCAAGGGGCTTATCAGAATCTGGAAGGCCCCCATTAACAAGGGGACCCCCAAATACCACCCCGTCCATGGGAATGAGAATGGGGTACATAGTACCAAAACAAGTCTCTAGTAGACATCCCAGATGTGATAAATTTGAAACACAAACAAGTGAATTATAATCGAATCAATAATATTATTTTATTATTTAATATATAATATATATAATAAAATTATATTATTGATTAGATTATAATTCATGCATTATATATTATATATATATGTGTGTATATATATATATATATGTGTGTATATAGATATATATATATATATATGTGTGTGTGTGTATATATATATATATATATATATATATATATATATAAAACGCATGAATTATAATTGAATCAATAATATCATTTTATATATATATATATATATATATATATGTGTGTATATATATATATATATATATACATATATATATATATATATATATATATATATATATATATATATATATATATATACATATATATATATATATATATATATATGCATATATATATATATATATATATATATATATATATATATATATATATATATGCATATATATAATATAAAATGTATTATGTGTTTTGTGCAACGTTTTTTTTTTTTTTTTTTTTGAATTTCCCTCTCTAGTTCCGCTCCCATGCAGAGAACGGAACTAGGAAGTCCTCCTACCGACAGACGAGTGGCGGAGATCTCGGCTGGCGGTCACAGCAATGAGAGCTCATCGCTGGATCGCCAGGATAAGGTAAGAGACGCTCCGTTGCGCTGTCTGCATAGCTCTGTCATTCACCCCGAGCGTGACTCGGGGATACCGCTAATAGCAGAAAATTCCTACCCCGAGTCACGCTCGGGGATACCGCTAGCGAGGTTAAGGGTGAATTATTGGCTTGATAATATTTTTATTGCATCATTATCTTTATTGCAGACAATATATTGTTAAATGCTATGTCTGTGTCAAGCTTGGCTCCAGTAAATCTTCCTCCTGGCCTGCAGCACATGAGCCCTCTGCTGAAGTGGAAGGGAGAGTCGACAGGGATGGCCTTGCTTCTGATTGTTCCGTCAGGAACCGCAGGCTCTCGAAATACCAGAGCCTTGGTACATATATTTCCTCTGTAGCAGCTCCTGACTTTTCCGAATTCCTGATTTTGTTAAGCTCCCTTTTAAAGGTGCTGCGCAGGTTTTGGATTTTGTTCCTGACATAATTTATGTCAGCATTTGGGCAAAATGGCTTACATAAATCAGCCAATTTTTGATAAGCCTCATTTTTAAGTTGCTTATTTGAGTAATCCCTACTCTTCACCTTCCACAAACAAGGCAAATGTCTGTATTACTCAATGAATTGAGGTAAAAAATCAGGTGACGTGAATTTGTCAACCATTATTTATGCCTGCAAGACACAACACAACACAACAAAAAACATAGTCAAAGATCATGTATTTTGTCACATAATAAAGATAGGCCCAATATAAGCTGTTTAGGGCCCAAAACACCCGTGCTTGAATCAAAAGTCATACCTTTGTTTGTTCAGATGAATCGTGGTTCGCCGATCGATCGTGCTCCTGAAAAAGATCTGTCCGATGGCGAATCGGCGAGTGAACGATCTGGCGTCCTTTAAATACAGCGCATGCGTCAACTCCTCCTCCAGTGGCGCGCTGATGCGGGGGTGTGTACATGCCGAATATTAAGCTGCATGCGACACACACACGTGAGTCGGCGGAAGATTCGTGGAGGAGATGGCAGAATCAGGGAGTTGCAGTGAAGGCCGCAGTGGTTGGGCTCATAAAAAAACAAAAGCCACACCTATGAGCAAGGGTGAGATGGTTGAGATGTTGGCCATACTTGAGAAAAACGACTATGATGGCAAGCTGGAGAATTATGAAAGGCCCAACTCCAGAAAAGACCGAATTCTTGAGAAGGTCATTTCATCTTTAAAGAAGAATTATGGTGTGGATCGATCCAAGGACCAAATCAGAAAAAGATGGTCAGATCTGAAACATCGGGAACAAGAACAGCTAGGTCACATCCATCATATCCTGAAAAGAAGTAAGCAATTGTTGTGTTTAAAGCGGAGTTACACCCGAAATTTATACTTACCTCCATCTTCTCGCTCCCGGTCACCTGAAAAACAAATGGATAATCGCAATTTTTTTTTTTTTTCACTTACCTTTTAGAGAAAATATACTCACCTTACTTCCTTCTTCCTCCCCTCGGCGGCCACGGCGATTCGTCACTTCCTGGCTTTTGCAATGATTCCTGGGAGCTGAACGTCATCGCTCCCAGGAATCATTGCGCCTGCACCGGCCCCGACGTCAGTTCCGGGGCGCGCGCGTCATTCCCTTCTAAACAGCTTCTGGGCATGCCCAGAAGCTGTGGAGGGATGACGCGCGCGACCCGGAAGTGACGTCGGGGCCGGTGCAGTGCATCGTGGGACCGAAGAAGGAGGAAGAGGACCGAAGAGGACGCGGAAGAGGATCGCGCTGGCTTCAAGCTGCCCACACCTGAGATGGCAGCGCTGGAGAAGACAATTTCAAGGTAAGTATTTCTCCTGAAAGGTAAGTGCAACCCGGGACAGATCAGAGGCTAGCCATTGTGGAATGTGCTAGCCCTGACTGTCCCGGGGGTATTTTTGTAAAAAAATGTATAACTAGGGTGGAACTCCGCTTTAAGCAATGTGTATTGGGTATATTTGGTGTATGTTGTATAGAAATGTATAGATACTAATGTATATGAAAACTTTACTTTTTTTTTTTCAGGTATGTATTTTCTTGATATTTTAATGATTTATTTGTATATTAAATTCAAAGACAGGAATCCACACTAAACTATATATGCATATTATTGCAAAGAATTTTCTTTACAAACTCATATTTGTTCTATATTGTTTTTTTCTCCTTTAAATAGGGAAAACACGAAAAATGAAATTGAAAGAAAGACAACATATGAGGGGAAGGGAATCTACAATGCCTGCTCCATCCACATTGGATAAAGAAAATGAAGACATGGTCCCTGATGCAATGACACATTCCCAAAAAGGTAATTGTTTCCTATGCTGAGTAAATCATGAATGTCCCTACTTTTTAGGAGGTAACCATGTACATGTCAGAATATTTTCTGTGAAAATAGCTGTCAAGCAGTGCACCATGTCATAGCAAATTTCCCTCCTGTGAATTTTCTGACATGCCACATTTTTATTATGTAGAAAATGATCAAAGAAAACACACTGTGACCACTATGGAGGAAAGCAATGTGGCTGTTACGACACCCCAAAGTATGAAAGGGGTTACAGTCGTCTAGGATAATCCACTCCCGAACACCCGGACAGCTATCGACCACTCCAATCCGCCATACATGAAGCACATCAATAATTCCCCCCCAAGTACGAGACAAGGCTCTGTAGTGAGGTTCGATCAAGAGTAACTTTCTTCTCTTTTATTGCAAGAAACACAACACTTATATATACTTTGAGAATACCACATGAACAATGACTGTGTAATTACAGCCAGGTGAGCTCATTAACATACTTATCAATAGTCTCAGACCCTATTAACATACTGTCCTATTTTAGACAAAAGCACTTAGTTAATCAGTAGACATTCTTTAGGAGGGGGCTGCTGGAAACAACCCCCCCCCCCCCCTCTCTCTGCAGCTAATACACATTGAATTTGCAGATATGGTGTCTCTCAACCTCTTTAAAGGAATTTGGAGCGTAGCGGCTAAAACATAGGGGAACAAAGGGGGGCTGTACGGGCCGTGGAACAGCCGAACAAACAGACGAAAGGAGGCAGCAACAATATAATACAAAGTCAGATGGTTCTGTCACAGTGGCAAGTAGTCCAGAATGCAGCATGGTGGAGTCCAGTGTGCAGCAAATCAGCTTACCACCACAGCAACATCAAGGTTGGTAGCCACATAATGTTTACAAATGGGAGATGAAAAATATGTGATTTTGGGATGATTCTTTAAGCTTCTATTGTTGTATTTCAGACAAAATGGACATTCCAGATGTCCCTGAGGTTCCCTCATTTGAGCCATGGGATCTGTCACTTCCAGCCGGATCAGATCTTGAAATATTTGCTTCAAGATCCCCTGCCATAAATCAGAGTGAGTCTCCAAAAAAGAAGCAAACAGAACCAAGTGTTGGGGAGCCTGTTTTGTGCCCAAGTAAGTATTATTTTAATGTTGTTTCTAGTGTATTTCTATTTTGGTGTATTTGATTTAATGCTTCAAAGGAACTACCTGTTTGCTACATTAGCAAGGTGTGAAACCATACAGTGCTAATGTACATAGTATAAAGTGCATTACCATGGGGGAGGAAGGGGTGTAGTGAGCTGTTTGTGTCAACAGGTGGAATCGTTTATGAGCCACAGACACCAGTGCAAAGAGAACATAATGTTTGCATTGTGTACTTTCATAGAAGTATAGGTGTCGTAAGGGCAAGCAGGTTACACACAACAATGCACAGGGTAGGTACTAAATTTTAGTTAGTTTATGACGAACTTGACCCCAAATGTTTAGATATTATGACCTCATCTAGTTGCTTGGCATGTACTTAATATATATTATTTTTTATTAACAGGTCATGTTATTCCTAGTTGTACAATTGCCAGGATGACTGTTGATGCTTTGCAGTGTTGCTCAGAACTTGAAAAAATTAAGGAGGCTACTACAGCATTACAATGCAAAATGCGTGATTCTTTTTTTTTTTTGGGTTTTAATTGGGATATTTTTGGTTTTCCCAATGTTCTTAAAAAATGTTATGGCCTATTTTTTGGCCAATAACTGATCATGTGCAAAAGGTGTCCCAACGTTTTTACAATTTTTATACTGTTTTATACAGGGCTCCTATGCATATGATTAAGTTTTATAAGTAATAAATAAGAAGACTAGCAAGCAATCTAGATGTTCTCACCAAAGAGAGTCTGGTGTTTAAGCACTTTACAACACTCTAACCATAACCCTAACCCTAACCCTGTGAATGTGTGTTATTAAACAATTTTTACACTCAACAATGTGTGTTATAATATTTCTTTGGCTTGCCGTGGGGGGGGGGGGGGGGGGCAGGTCTAAAGCTGTGTAAGGAGGCACAAAATGTATGATGGCTATCCTGTTCATATAGTTTAATGTTA
This sequence comes from Pelophylax lessonae, assembly GCF_965119305.1. Classification (NCBI taxonomy): domain Eukaryota; kingdom Metazoa; phylum Chordata; class Amphibia; order Anura; family Ranidae; genus Pelophylax; species Pelophylax lessonae. Next base: position 149,087,720 of record NC_138768.1, read on the forward strand.
ATTAAAGCATTTTAGTTTGTGTGTATAATTATCAGCCTGCCAGAATGATTGTTCCTTCTGGACCAGTGGCCATCTAACAAGTGATATTCACTAGTACACTGAGTGCACAATGATATCTGTGGACTGAGTGGCAATCAGTCTACACATATACAGGTTCTATTTAAAGGACTAGCACTCCTAGGGTTCTATATGTCATTAAGATAGGTACTAGCACTCAGTGTACGGAGATCAGTGTAATATATAGTGTATCGCAGCTTCGTTTGTCCATTTCACTTTACATTACCTATATATAACACTTATATCTCTACACTGACAAGTTTCACATAACACTGACATCTCCTTACATTGGTGGGCAGTGAGAATGATGTCATAAATTAACACAACATAACAGGTGGAGGTAAGTTATTATTACACTAATGTATTAATAAAAAATAAAAGTATGGGGACCTTCTGGCCAATGACCACCAATTTAAGGTGACATTGGGTGGACCTTGGGTGTGACCTACTTTACAATGTGAGAGGGCTTTTCTAATTTAACTGGGGTGCTGAAGACCCTGGTATTTTGGCCACCTAGCAATGCCCCAGAGCTTTGAAGTTTCATATTTTGCTTCTTACATTGTATATAAATTATATTAATCAATATACTTGACATATGGACCCCAATGCACACGTTTCTTACAAAATGTATATTATCCTTAGTGAAACACGTGGTGCTTAAAAATAATTACGATATAGTGACCTTGTGAATCAGTTAAGGTGTAATCTCACTATTGGAGCAACTGGTAAACCAAACACACATGGCCAAAATATAATTTGAACAGCTGGGGAGAGACAACAGTAGATAAACACACTGATGAATGTATTAACCCTTCAAAAGTCACACATATAAAACACATGATGAACAAAAAACATGTTGATTTTGGTATGTACCCAAAATATTAAAATACACACTCCTGAATAAATGCAAGATTTTTTAATTGCACAAATAATAATAATATATTGATACAAATTAGACTGTATCGGGCAGGAATTGCTGCCAAGAAACGGCCCCTCTCCCCACAAAATTTTTGACATATTGTTGTCTAACATCACGGGCACTTCTGGATGGCAAGCCAGAACGGGCTACTTCCATAGGTGTCATAGGATCAACAGGCCCACGTGGTTCAGCCTCTACACTTGGCCCTGGCATGGCAGGGTCACTCTCAATTGGCTGAAAACTTACATATGTCTCTGCATGCCTGCGCAAAAAATTATGCAAGATGCAGCAACAGAGGATCACATTATTAATTTTGTATAATGCCAGATGGATGGAGCTCAAGAAAAGTCAAAACCTATTTGACATTATCCCGAAGGCATTCTCCACCACTCTTCTAGCATGGGATAGGCAGTAATTGAAAATCCTTTGCTCGGGGGTGAGGTTTCTCAGAGGGAATGACTTCAAAAGATGCTCCCCAAGCGCAAAGGCATCATCAGCCACGAAAACAAAATTGAGACCCTCAATTGTTTGCCCCCTGGATGGCAAGTTGAGAGTGCCATTTTGTAGCCGCCGAGCAAACTCGGTTTGGTCAATGACTCCCCCATCAGAATTGCGGCCATTCTTTCCAAAAATTCATAATTAGCATTGACAATTGCTAGCATGACAATGCTAAAAAAACCCTTTGTAATTGAAATAATAGGATCCAGAATTAGGTGGTGGGACAATGCGGACGTGCTTGCCATCAATAGCACCCCCACAATTGGGAAAATTCCACTGCTCCTGGAATTGGCCAGCAACTTCCTGCCACTGCTCTGCGTTGGACGGAAACCGTTGGGAAATAAATTTAAATAAAATTAGTGCTTGAGCACATCACATTATTACACAAACATTTGGCATAAAAATGCTTATGCAACTTTAAGATAAGAACAACTTGAAGGGAATCTTTAGCATTTTGGGGTATGACTACATTTCATTTTCACCTCCTAATGTCATAATATTGTAATTCACCAGCTACAGCTTTTGTATATGCTGACTTTTACATTTAACATGGGTGGGTGGGTGGCTAAAACTATGGTTTTAAACATCATTAAGGGCTTGTGCCCACTGAACGTTTTTACATCAGAAATTAAACATACACAATCATAGGTTTTAATGGATGGACTGATGTCTTTAATAAACCTCATAAACTATGTAAAAAAACATTTCTAAAGGAATAATTGGTTCTGGGAAAGTCCGAAAATGACACAGATACAATATACTGTTAACAGGCTATGCGTTTAGGGACACATAGGAGAGAATGCTGGGGTGGTTACTGGGTCATTTTAAAAATAGTTAAGAAAATATATATAGCTTTACTACTATATGCATGAGGCCAGAGGGTAGTTACAAAATAATGACATCTGTAGTTTGATGTACATCCAAAATGATCTAAATTAGGATGACATGACAAATACATGGAATGTAATATAAAAATATGAAACATACCTTGATATAGTCCTTCTGCAAGACTTTAATGATAGCAGAGCAGGTCTCTGGGATGATGACTCCAAGAGCTTGGGGGGAGATGCCTGTGGTGAACTTGAGATCCTGCAGGCTTCTCCCTGTTGCAAGATATCTCAATGTTGCAATTAGCCTTTGCTCAGGAGTAATTGCAACCCGCATACATGCATCCTGCTTCAGAATATAGGAGGACACCAAGGCAAGAAGACGGCGAAAAATTGGATCCGTCATCCTCAAATAATTCCTGAAGTCATCAGGATTATTCTCCTGTAGCTCCCGCAGCAAGGACATGTGGGAAAATTGCTCACGGTTGAGCAACCAATTTTTGGTCCAGGAGGTCCTCTTTTTCTTCTTCTTGCAAAGAACTGTAAGATTCTGGTACCTTTGGTACCCTTATTGCCCATTTTCCTTTTCATATTGCGTCCCACCTTTTTAGTTAGGTGGAACGCATATACCTTTAAGCCGTATGACATCATCACTGAGCGCCGCTCTGAGCGACTATTTCAATCGCTGGCTTTCTCTCTCAGGTTGTTCGTTCAAACCGCATGCTTACAAGCCTTGTCTTATGCTGCCGGAGCCTCCAGCTATTCTCTTTACCTGGAACAGACCGGAACCTCGATACTGATCCCGTATCTCTCTACCGGATCACTCCCTCACTACCGGACCCCTCTACTTACTAACCTTACTAGTGATAAGTACCCCACAGGGGATTCCTCCATAACTAACTTACACTATCTACTTCTGCACATTAAGGACTGCTACTATCTATGCATTACTAATTCTATCATCTGCACTGTTACATAGATTGCTAGCTCTTGAGTCTACTACCATCTATCCTTGCACTGGGTTAGTCTCTCCTGTATATCATCTGCTGTCCTTACCACCTATTACCATACATGATTACTAACCTATCTGCATCCTACCTATTACCGTCTACTACTCTCCTGAACATTACTATCAAGTGCTTATCATTGCTATCACTGCTCACACCTGTCCCTTCAGCACATCACCTCTATACTGTCATATACATCCTATCACTCCAGGAACATCTTATTGAGTGTGTGTATATCTGTATGCTGAAGCAGGCGGGTCCACAGTGATGAGTCTGGAGAGTTGGATCTGGTAATTCAACACATCTCTACATGACTACTGAGTGGAGATTCTGCAGCTGCAAATCCAGCTTACTATAAAAACGCAGGAGCGTTACAGATTGAACGAACCTAAAAAATGGATTCAGCAAGTGATACAATTAACACAAAAAGTAAATACATTAATACTTGCTCTTACTGAAGTAAAAGATGAAAATCAGACTCTGAGACAGCAGATAACCCGTCTTTCACAGCTTACTGCTGCTCAGCCCCCTGAACCTAAAATAAACCCTCCTCTAGTGTGTACAGGTGATCGGAAAAAATTTTGTGAATTCAAAAACGCATGTCAAATGCTTTTTTTGCTAAAACCTCGTACTTACCCTACTGATCAAATTAAAGTCTGTACCACTATCTCATATTTAACGGGTGATCCACGGGCCTGGGCAGACTCTCTCTTTGAGAAAGATGATCCTCTTCTCAACTCCTATACCTTATTTCTAGCGGAACCCGCTAGCTTATATGAAGACCCCAATAGGCAGAGTACTGCTGATATCCAATTGAGGGCTTTAAAACAAGGAAGGAGACCTGTTGAAGACTTTGTAGCAGAGTTCAAAAGATGGACCCTTGATTCAGGGTGGAATGATACATCTCTGCGAACTCAGTTCAGGCTCGGGTTGTCAGAAGCCGTTAAAGACGAGCTCGCCCGAGCGGATTTACCTGGCACTTTAGATGCCTTAATGCAACTTAGTATCAACATTGACAGGCGACTGCGAGAAAGAAAGGCTGAGAAAATGGGAATGCCATTGTCCAGTCCTTCTCGGATTTCGGCCGTTGACCCTACTCCTATGGAGGTAGGAAACATACGCCCACCTTTATCGACCACTGAACGAGCCAGGAGAAGATCCAGAAATCTCTGCATGTACTGCGCATCCCCAGATCATTTGATAAGCGTCTGTCCCCTTGTCCGCAAAAAAGAGGGTGAGTGTTCACATGTCTTACTAGGGGGATTAACCACTTCCTTTTCTAATCCCTACCTCTTTGTTCATTTGACATTGCAGTGGGACCAGACTAGGATCACCACCAAGGCTATGATCGACACAGGATCTTGTGGGAACTATATCGATACACGTTTTGTTACTTTAAATAAAATACCTATTATTTCAAAACCTAAACCTGTCTCTGTTAGTTTCATTAACGGTATTCTGTTATCTTCTGGTCCAATCACCAATCAGACACAAGCACTCCTTGTCACTGCTAACGAGTCTCATATGGAGACCACCACTTTTGATGTACTACCTTCACCACATTTTCCCATTATTTTGGGACTTCCCTGGTTACACATACATCAACCAACCATAGATTGGAAAACACGGACTCTAACCTTCCCTTCTCACTATTGCGAGATCACGTGTAACCTCCCATCTTATGGAAAGATCCTGTCTGTGGTGTCAGATGAGATTACACCACTATGCTATCAGGATCTGTCCGAAGTCTTCCTTGAGAAAAATGCTCAAGTGTTGCCTCCCCATAGGGACTATGATTGTTCTATCGATCTACTCCCTAATAGCAAATTGCCTTTCGGCCATGTTTATCCTCTTTCACAGGATGAAATTTCTCATCTCAAGGAATACTTGGATGAGAATTTGGCGAAAGGGTTCATCAGACCTTCTACTTCTTCCACAGCTGCAGGACTTTTCTTTGTCCGCAATAAGGATTCAAGTCTTAGGCCTATTATTGACTATAGGCAACTAAATACCATTACGATAAAGGATCGTTATCCTTTACCGCTCATTCCTGAACTCATTGAACAAGTGCGTGGGGCTACTTACTTTTCTAAATTGGACCTAAAAGGGGCATACAACCTAATCCGAATCCGTGACGGAGATGAGTGGAAGACAGCATTCAGAACCAGATACGGATTATTCGAATATCTTGTGATGCCTTTCGGGTTGTGTAATGCTCCCGCAGCTTTTCAAAGATTCATAAATGACATCTTCAGAGACTTACTTGATGTCTGTGTTGTGGTATATCTGGACGATATACTTATCTATTCTCGATCTTTGTCTGAACATATAAAACATGTAAGACTTGTGTTATCCAGATTACTCGCACACAACCTATACGTGAAATTAAAAAAATGCCTATTTCATAAAGAAGAAATACTATTCCTAGGATACATCATATCTAAAACCGGAATCAAGATGGATATGAGCAAGATATCGTGTATTCTGGATTGGCCTATACCAACAACTCGTAAGGCATTACAGCGATTCCTCGGATTTTCAAACTTCTATAGGAAGTTCATCAAGAACTTCTCTGCTATTGTGAGACGTCTCACACAACTTACAAGTATAAAGAAACCATTCAAATGGTCAGAAGAAGCAAATGGAGCTTTCCGCTTGTTAAAATCAAGCTTTACTTCTGCTCCCATACTACGCCATCCAGACCCATCCCTCCAATATATTCTGGAGGTAGATGCATCAAACATGGCAGTAGGAGCAGTTCTCTCCCAACGACCAACAAATACTTCACCACTCCACCCAGTTGCTTTTTTCTCTAAATCATTAAGCAGCCCAGAGGTGAATTACCCAGTGGGTGAAAAAGAGTTGCTTGCCATAAAACTGGCACTAGAGAATTGGCGACATTTACTTGAAGGTACACGATTACCAATACTCATATATACAGATCATAAAAATCTTCAATACCTTCAGACTAACAAAACTCTTTCCCACCGGCAGGTACGATGGTCATTATTCTTCCTAAGATTCAACTTCCTAGTGACCTACACACCTGCAGACAAAAACAAAAAAGCGGATGCGCTATCACGATTAACCGAAGATAACTGCGCTGAAGTTCCTTCTATTCCTATAATACCCTATGAACGTTTAATTGGTGTTGTTCATTCCCTGAAGGAAGAGATTTTGCACAGTATAGGATTGGATTCACCTCCACCACAACTAACTACTGATGCAGAAGGCTTCCTCTACTACAACGACAAACTCTACATACCCCCTACTATGCGCACCAAGATCTTGGAATTATCACATGACGTACCTATGGCAGGACATATGGGTATGACTAAGACCCTTAATTTGCTTACCAGGCAGTTTTGGTGGCCTGATATGAAGACGTCTGTACAAAAATTTGTTTCTTCATGTGACATCTGTGCAAGGTCCAAAATTGACACTACAAAACCATCTGGTCTACTCTGCAGTCTACCAATACCCCAGGCTCCATGGGAAGTTGTGTCCTTAGACTTTATAGTAGAACTACCACCTTCCAAAGGATTTAATACCATTCTAGTGTCAGTGGACCATCTGACAAAGATGGCACATTTCATTTCTATTCGCAGACTACCTTCATCTAAGCAAACAGCGGAATTACTAATGAAACATGTGTTCAAGTTACATGGAATTCCAAAGACTCTTTTATCCGACCGTGGTTCACAGTTCATCTCCAAGTTTTGGCAAGCTCAATGTCACATACTACGGATTGAGCGAAAGCTCACTTCTCCTTACCACCCTCAGACCAACGGACAGACTGAAAGAGTCAACCAGTGCATTGAACAATATCTACGTTGCTACACCTCATACCTACAGGATGATTGGGTGGACCTCCTCCCTCTGGCGGAATTTGATTATAACAACGCAACCCACAGTACTACTAAGCAAAGTCCGTTCTACTTAAAGTATGGGTTTAATCCCACACTTCATCCACCACGCATCCTACCATCAAGTAACCCAGTAGCCTCGGATTATCTTACCCAAATAAAAGACTCTCTGGGTTTACTTAATACCACCATCTCACACGCTCACAGTCAACAAAAAAGGTACTACGACCTTCTCCTCAATATGCTATTGGGGACCTCGTTTGGCTATCGACAAAAAATTTAAGGTTAAAGATCCCTAGCAAAAAGCTTGGACCTTTATTTCTGGGACCCTTCCCAATTAAGAAACTCATTGGAAAAGCTGCAGTACAACTCACTTTACCGGCAGATCTCAGAATACATCCCATCTTTCATATGTCGCTACTGAAACCACATGTTCCTAACCAAGGAATAAGGCCTACCATCCTACCTCCACCTCCAATACAAGTTGAAGGCGGAGAAGAATTTGAGATTAGGGAGATTTTGGATTCTCGTATCCACAGAGGAAGACTCCAATATCTCATAAGATGGAAGAACTATGGACCCCAAGACGACACCTGGTTGGATACTTCTGATGTTCACGCACCTAGGCTTATACGAAGGTTTCACTCTAAATACCCGGAGAAACCAGTGCTATAGGCCTTCCGGAGCCGGCCTTAAGGGGGGGGGACTGTAAGATTCTGGTACCTTTGGTACCCTTATTGCCCATTTTCCTTTTCATATTGCGTCCCACCTTTTTAGTTAGGTGGAACGCATATACCTTTAAGCCGTATGACATCATCGCTGAGCGCCGCTCTGAGCGGCTATTTCAATCGCCGGCTTTCTCTCTCAGGTTGTTCGTTCAAACCGCATGCTTACAAGCCTTGTCTTATGCTGCCGGAGCCTCCAGCTATTCTCTTTACCTGGAACAGACCGGAACCTCGATACTGATCCCGTATCTCGCTACCGGATCACTCCCTCACTACCGGACCCCTCTACTTACTAACCTTACTAGTGATAAGTACCCCACAGGGGATTCCTCCATAACTAACTTACACTATCTACTTCTGCACATTAAGGACTGTTACTATCTATGCATTACTAATTCTATCATCTGCACTGTTACATAGATTGCTAGCTCTTGAGTCTACTACCATCTATCCTTGCACTGGGTTAGTCTCTCCTGTATATCATCTGCTGTCCTTACCACCTATTACCATACATGATTACTAACCTATCTGCATCCTACCTATTACCGTCTACTACTCTCCTGAACATTACTATCAAGTGCTTATCATTGCTATCACTGCTCACACCTGTCCCTTCAGCACATCCCCTCTATACTGTCATATACATCCTATCACTCCAGGAACATCTTATTGAGTGTGTGTATATCTGTGTGCTGAAGCAGGCGGGTCCACAGTGATGAGTCTGGAGAGTTGGATCTGGTAATTCAACACATCTCTACATGACTACTGAGTGGAGATTCTGCAGCTGCAAATCCAGCTTACTATAAAAACGCAGGAGCGTTACAAGAACTCAGCTTAGAGCAAATACTCCCAGCCCAACAACAGCAAGAGTAGAATCCTTGGTCATCATAATTGCTTCTCGAACGATGTCTCGGAAACTAGCGAAATGTCGTTAACCAAACAAATGCTACCAAAATCAGCGCGAGATGCCCAGAAGGGTCACGGCCAAAAACTCACATCCTCTTTTGTAGTGTCGGACGTAGTGACTGTCACGTAGTGACAGTCTAGAGCACATTCCAACCAACAGACACGCACTCTGGACAAAAGACAGACGACCGGTCGGCAGAAATTTGTTGCGTGTGTACGAGGCTTAAGTTTAGCACTGAAAACAGGATTTGTGCATTTGCATTGCAGAAAGATTTTTGCTATATAATGCAAAGTTGCTGATATTAGTGATAGTGTGGTTGATTTACAGAAGTATACCTTTATGTTTTTTATTAGTTGTTTTAAAAACCAAATGGCTCAAGATCTAATGTGGTGTTTAGTGAGGAAGAGGAGTGAGGTACAAGAGGAGGATAGTACACCTTCATCTTCCACTACAGAAAATTCTGATAAGGCCAGTGAAGAAGAATAACAACATTCTGAGTCCTTTGCATGCACCAGCACAGTACTTGACCCCCAAAAAGTCCTAATTTACAGTGAAAGTTATCTAACTATGGGTTTTTCATGGACAGGTGATCCACATTGTCCCATTCCATTGTGCTTTATCTGTGGCAAACAAATTACAAATACAGCAATGGCTCCAGCAACACTGAAAAGACACTTTACTACAAACCACAGCCATTTGGTATTGAAAGGTACCGATTATTTCAAATGGCTATTGGAATCTCAAAGCAAGCAAAGTACAGCTTTTTTTTAAAAAAGCCTCCATTAGTAAAAGGCACAGGGAGCAAGCTATTTGGTGGCAGAAATTATTGCCCAGAAAAGAAAAAAAAATCACACAGCTGGTGAAAATATAATATTGTAATATTGCCAGGTTTTAATATTATTGTAAATCACATGGTAGGAGCAGTTGCAGTAAATTAAATGAAAAAGGTTCCACTTTCAGACAGTACAAAAGGTTGGCATTTTGATGGCATCTCACATGATGTGGAAGAGGTCTAGTGTGGTAGCCTAAAAAAAAAAAAAACAGCTTCGCTATCCAGGTTGATGAGCCAATCAATATGACCAACGCATGCCATTTTGTAGCATTTGTACGATTTAGAAATAGTGATGAAATTCAAGAAAACAGCTGCCTGAAACAACCAAGGGTCAAGATATATTTAATGTTTTGTCTGCCTATCTGTAATCACAAGACCTGTCTTGGAATGGAATCTGGACTGATTGTGCCCCATCAATGTTTGGCTCTATGAAAGGCCTTTCCTCAATGGTAAAAAAAAGAAAACCCTGATTTTGTCACAACAAACTGCTTTATTCATAGTGAAGTGCTCAGTCGGTGACATCACATAGGGGCGAATGCCACCAGGTGACGTTGCCAGGTGTCTCTACCCCTTACCTATTTAAGAACTGTCAGACGGCGGAGCAGGCAGACGATGATAGCCCTCGTCATGGGTATAGCTTTTTTATTTTTTGGGGTCCGACTGGTGTCATGATTGGAGATCGATCTACATGGGGGGACATTGTTTTTAATTTTTAATAAAGGACATGTCAAAAACATTGTGTGTGTTTTTATTTCTTTTTGACACTTTTTTGTTTTATTGAATGAGTACGCAATGTACCCCATACTCATTCACATGGGGGGGGGGCAGGATCTGGGGGCCCCCTTGTTAAAGGGGGCTTCCAGATTCCAATAAGCCCCAAAGCAAACCCCCCCATGTTAGGGGCATGTGGCCTGCTATGGTTCAGGAGGGGGGCACTCACTCCTTTCCCCCCCCCCCCTTAACTGGCCTGTAAGGCTGCATGCTCGGAGAAGGGACTGGTATGGATTGGGGGGGGGGGGCACGCCATTTTATTTTTCACATTTTTGTATTGCCAGCAATGTTTTTTTTTCAAGAAAGCTTGCAGCTGGGAAAATTCATTTCAATGTATTTTTTTTCTTTATATATGTCAGAGAACTTGAGTTTAAAAGACCAGGAAGAGGTTTGTCATCGGCAGGCTATTCATACCTTCAGAATGAAGTTTGATGATGTATCCTTGGACAAATTCTGGATTTCAGTCAAATAAGAAGAGTATCCTGCCATTTACAAAAAGGCAATAAATGTTTTGCTGCCGTTTTCTACTTCCTTAATGTGTGAGCAAGCTTATTCCTGTTTAACTAGCATCAAGAACAAGGAACAAAATCATTTATTTTCAGTTAAAGATGAAATTTGATTTTCGCTTATATCAAGTTTAACCCAGAACTTATGTGCAGAAAAAAAGCAAGCCCAAGTTTCACATTAAGGAGGTAAGTTTTATTTTATTATTTGTTCAATATTTTGATACTGTTTCTTAACCGGTTAACGACCACCCGCCGCAATTATACTGCGGCAGGCAGCCGCTCCCAAGCGAATCAACGTACATGCACTGCGCTTGCTCTCGGGAGGCTAGCAGGGAAGCCAATGCAGCTGGCAGGCGGGTCCGATTACCGTCTGACACCCGTGATCGTTCCCCGCTGAGAGAGAAGAACGGTCAGCTGTTGTAAACACAGCTGATCGTTCTTCTCCCTGAAATGATCACAGAGCTCATGTGATCCTTCTATATAGGATCACATGTCTCTATGGTCCTTTCATAAGCCACCCCCCCCCCCCCCTAGTTAAAATCACTCCCCTAGGCTTACATTTACAGTGCCTTGCGAAAGTATTCGGCCCCCTTGAACTTTTCGAACTTTTGCCACATTTCAGGCTTCAAACATAAAGATATAAAACTGTAATTTTTTGTGAAGAATCAAAAACAAGTGGGACAGAATCATGAAGTGGAAAGAAATTTATTGGATATTTCAAACTTTAACAAATAAAAACTGAAAAATTGGGCGTGCAAAATTATTCAGCCCCCTTAAGTTAATACTTTGTAGCGCCACCTTTTGTTGCGATTACAGCTGTAAGTCGCTTGGGGTATGTCTCTATTAGTTTTGCACATCGAGAGACTGAAATGTGTGCCCATTCCTCCTTGCAAAACAGCTCGAGCTCAGTGAGGTTGGATGGAGAGCGTTTGTGAACAGCAGTTTTCAGTTCTTTCCACAGATTCTCGATTGGATTTAGGTCTGGACTTTGACTTGGCCATTCTAACACCTGGATATGTTTATTTGTGAACCATTCCATTGTGGATTTTGCTTTATGTTTTGGATCATTGTCTTGTTGGAAGACAAATCTCCGTCCCAGTCTCAGGTCTTTTGCAGACTCCATCAGGTTTTCTTCCAGAATGGTCCTGTATTTGGCTCCATCCATCTTCCCATCAATTTTAACCATCTTCCCTGTCCCTGCTGAAGAAAAGCAGGCCCAAACCATGATGCTGCCACCACCATGTTTGACAGTGGGGATGGTGTGTTCAGGGTGATGAGCTGTGTTGCTTTTACGCCAAACATAATGTTTTGCATTGTTTCCAAAAAGTTTGATTTTGGTTTCATCTGACCAGAGCACCTTCTTCCACATGTTTGGTGTGTCTCCCAGGTGGCTTGTGGCAAACTTTAAACGACACTTTTTATGGATATCTTTAAGAAATGGCTTTCTTCTTGCCACTCTTCCATAAAGGCCAGATTTGTGCAGTATACGACTGATTGTTGTCCTATGGACAGAGTCTCCCACCTCAGCTGTAGATCTCTGCAGTTCATCCAGAGTGATCATGGGCCTCTTGGCTGCATCTCTGATCAGTCTTCTCCTTGTATGAGCTGAAAGTTTAGAGGGACGGCCAGGTCTTCGTAGATTTGCAGTGGTCTGATACTCCTTCCATTTCAATATTATCGCTTGCACAGTGCTCCTTTGGATTTTTAAAGCTTGGGAAATCTTTTGTATCCAAATCCAGCTTTAAACTTCTCCACAACAGTATCTCGGACCTGCCTGGTGTGTTCCTTGTTCTTCATGATGCTCTCTGCGCTTCAAACGGACCTCTGAGACTATCCTAGTGCAGGTGCATTTATACGGAGACTTGATTACACACAGGTGGATTCTATTTATCATCATTAGTCATTTAGGTCAACATTAGATCATTCAGAGATCCTCACTGAACTTCTGGAGAGAGTTTGCTGCACTGAAAGTAAAGGGGCTGAATAATTTTGCATGCCCAATTTTTTCGTTCTTTATTTGTTAACAACGTTTGAAATATCCAATTAATTTTGTTCCGCTTCATGATTGTGTCCCACTTGTTGTTGATTCTTCACAAAAAATTACAGTTTTATATCTTTATGTTTGAAGCCTGAAATGTGGCAAAAGGTTGCAAAGTTCAAGGGGGCTGAATACTTTCGCAAGGCACTGTAACCCCTTGATCACCCATAATGTTAACCCCTTCCCTGCCAGTGGCATTATTACAGTAACGGTGCATATTTTTAGCACTGATTACTGTAGTAATGTCACTGGTCCCCCCAAAAGTGTCAAAAATGTCAGTCAGGGGTCCCCAATGTCGCAGTCCCGCAAAAAATCGCAGATTGCTGCCATTACTAGTAAAAAAAAAAAAAATGACATAAATCTTTCCCGTAGTTAGTAAACGCGATAACTTTTGCGATAACTTTTTTTGCTTATTGTGATTTTTTTTACCAAAAATATGTAGCAGAAACAAATTGGCCTAAAATGTTAAAAAATTTATATTTTTACATTTTTTTTTTTAGAATGTCATATAGCAGAATGTGAAAAATATCGTTTTTTTTTTTTTTTTTTCAAAAATGTCGTTTTTTTTTTGTTTATAGCACAAAAAATAAAAATCGCACAGGTGATCAAATACCAACAAAAGAAAGCTCTATTTGTGGGATAAAAAGGACATCAATTTGTTTTGGGTACAGCGACGCACGACCACACAATTGTCCGTTAAAATAATGCGGTGCCGAATTGCAAAATAGGGCCTGGTCAGGAAGGGGGCAAATTCTTCCGGTCTTAAAGTAGTTAATTGCTGTAATAATTTGGGATGGGGGATCGAGAGGGTCTGGAAAAATTCAAAGAGAGAATGAATGATAACAACAAAAATATTGTCCTTACATGGAACACCAGTTCTGATCAAGTAGTGTTTTTGGACCTAGTCATTTCACAAGACAAGGGTCGGTTTAAGACTTGTAATTACTTCAAGCCCACTGACCGCAATTCGTACATACCTCTAGACAGTTGTCACCATCAGATGTGGCTATGTAACATCCCAAAGAGTCAGTATGTGCGTTTGAAGTGTAATTGCACGTCAGACACTGACTTCTTGGATCCGTCCAAAAAGCTTACGGAAAGATTCCTACAAAAAGGTTATGACGCAGGAACCTTAAATAAAGATCTACAGATAGTAAAGAATCTGGATAGGAAGTCCCTGATAACAAATAAGATCAAGGTAGAAGAGACAGGTCCCAATAATTATAGAATAGTGATGGATTGAAAAAATTATTGAGAAGCATTGGTACATATTGAAACAAGATAAAATTCTAGGTCCGAATCTTCCAGAAAAAACGCTATTTGTTTATAGGAAAGCCCCTACCCTTAGGGATAGGTTGGCTCCTGGAGTTATTGATCCTCCTATCCAGAGAGAAAATAAACTATTTTCTTTTCTCACAGGTTTCTATGCCTGTAGGAAATGTATATCTTGTAGGACTTCTAAAGTAAACAATAAAAGACGTAAGGAATTTTCTTCCAGTGCTACGGGTCAAGTATACAAAATTGCTGACCTTATTACTTGCTCAACTACTGGAGTAGTTTATATGCTTGAGTGCAGCTGCGGGTTGCAGTATATCGGACGTACATCAAGAGCATTGCACGTCCGTGTGGCCGAGCATATGAATAACATCAAGAAGGGTTTCAGATTTTAGTCTGTCTCTAGGCATTTCAGACAGTGCCACAATAGGGACCCACGAGACTTGAAGTTTTGGGGGTTGGAAAAAGTAAAAAAGCATTGGAGAGGTGGAAATTTTGTTAGACAACTGAGTCGACATGAATCCTATTGGATTTATGAGACGAAAGTCTCAGCGCCAAGAGGGTTAAACGTCGATTTTGACTTGAATTGCTTTATATCCAACCGCTGATATGGGAGTATTTTATTAATATTAAGGTCTTTTATACTGTTGTTGATAATGATGTGATATTGAGGACTGTAATACTATTGATGATACTGATGTGATTGGTTTTATTATTTTGTGAGTTTTGTAATTCGTGAGACAGTGGGTGTGCACTTACTGCTCCATCTTAAACAAATAATTTTTATAGAAGAAATTTTATAGAAATTTTATTTAAGGAGTTTTAATAATAGTGTTATAATAATATTTATTGTCCCCTATCGTATTTATTTCCTGGTTTTTAATACATGGGTGTTTAGCACAATAATATTATTGTTTAATTTTACTTTTAAAATATAGTTAATAATGGTGGATAGTCATGCGTTTTGTCCCTTATTGTGTTTCAAAATAAGAGGGATAACAATGCAGCCTATCATTTTTTTAGCCTTTGTTCTATATTTCTAAATTTACTTTTAAAATATAGTTAATAATGGTGGATAGTCATGCGTTTTTGTTCCCAATTGTGTTTCAAGATAAGAGGGATAACATTGCAGCCTATCAGTTTTTAACCTTTGTTCTATATTTATTTTAAAATGTACTTTTAAAATATAGTTCATAATGGTGGATAGTCATGCGTTTTTGTCCCCAATTGTGTTTCAAGATAAGAGGGATAACATTGCAGCCTATAATTTTTTTAGCCTTTGTTCTATATTTATTTATCCCATTGTCCATTCTTTATACTCTTTATATCCATTAATTATGGCAGTTTATTTGAGGATGGGTAATGTTGTCATAGTAAGGCTGCTACGTTCCGGCTGTGTCAACAGGGGGTTAACTAGGGCAGTGCTGGTATGTTCGTTCCCGGCTTCAGATGGGTGTGTTAGTGTGACAATGAAAAAACACACACTGGGGCGGGACGGAAGAAGTGAATACCTGGCTGCCTTGTAATCTTATGGACGAGTTGCAGCTCATTGGCTCTATATGGCGGGGATGACAGGCTCCTACACAAGCCGATGAGGAAGTCCCTTCCCTTATGGGACGTCACGCGTGCGGAAGGGAGGAGCCGTGAAATCACCCGCTGTCTCACAGAGTCGCTCGAGGAAGTGTATGACTGTTCAGCAAGAGAGGATGTGATGTGCCTGCTGTATGCTGTTATTAAGTAAGAGGCTTTCTTATGTTTTAATTAATAAATGTGTTAGACATACTTCACTATGTGCGAACCCTTGCCTTTCTTTGAGTCACACCACTAAGAGAGCAAGCTTTTGGATTGTCTAATCGGTATCCCCTGGAGGTATTTGGAGCAACTGGGATCATCCCATCCATTCTGCCAAAGGTGTTATCGTCCGTGTTCAGTTGCAAGTGGAATCTGTCCTGGTGATTTGACCCTTTGTGGTCAGTGCTTTGAGGTGAGAGGCCATTCTATCTGGTGGTGGATTTGTAGTTTCAAGACCACAGCATTGGCTCTGAGTGCATCTTTATCCACACGGGGCCCTTCCTCCTTTGCATGGACTATATTTCCTATTCAATTGATTCATTTTAGTTTTTAGCGCTGCACTAATTTCCTATAATTGCTGTAATATGTTACGTGAGCTGTAGATCTGAATTTTTTTGGGGGTTCCCCAAGATCTCAAACTGTTTGCCAAGGGTTCCCCAAAGGCAAATATTTTAAAAACACTGGTCTAAAAGGTAAGGAGTGGATGAATGCTGAGTGCCATGCACGGGGCTGTCAACAGAATTGATGGGGCAACCTACAACTAGATCTCACAGCAGGGCTGCAGCAGGGGGGCCTAGGGGGCAGAAAGGGGGTCATTTTGTATGGGGTTTAGGCTGATTACCTTATGTAAAAAAACGAAAGATAGGCCTTAGTTTTTAAAAAGTATTCCCAATATTGCACTCAGCAATACGGTGTTGTCACCATAGCCTAACTAGCATACAGAAAACATGGTCCCTGTATCAAGGACAGGGAAGGAAATAGGCTATTTGTATCAAGCAATTTGGGTACAAAATGTATGTAACATTACAAAATTACTTAAATTGTGTACCCTGATTGCTTTATTTATTTTTTTGTCATAAGAATAGCCTCTTTCCTACCCTGTCCTTGATAAAGGGATAACCTTAGGCTGCAGCCCCCAACATTTATAGTAAAGTTCCCTGGATCCCATTAGTTCAGTAGGAGGGTTTGAAAAGGAGAAGGGGTTTTTGTTTTTTTCTTCTTTAGGGAACAGACAGAGTGACAGTCAGTCCTGACTACTGCATGCTGTATGTTACATAATCCTGACCCCTGCACTCTCTCTGTGCATTACAAACACCTTACCCCTGCATTCTGTGTATTACAAATCCCTGCACCCAGCAGACTGTACATTATGCACTCCTGACATGTGTGTTTTGTTTTATGCACTCCTGACCCCTGCACTTTGTGTTACACACAGTTCTGACCCCTGCACTCTGTGTTACGCACACTTCTGACCCCTGCATTCTGTGTTACACACACGTCTGACCCTGCACTCTGTGTTACACACACTTCTGACCCTGCACTCTGTGTTACACAAACTTCTGACCCCTGCACTCTGTGTTACACACACATCTGACCCCTGCACTCTGTGTTAAACACGTCTGACCCCTGCACTCTGTGTTACACACACGTCTGACCCCTGCACTCTGTGTTACACATACGTCTGACCCCTGCACTCTGTGTTACATAAACTTCTGACCCATGCACTCTGTGTTACACCCACTTCTGACCCCTGCACTCTGTTACACACACTTCTGACCCCTGCACTCTGTGTTACACACAGTTCTGACCCCTGCACTCTGTGTTACACACAGTTCTGACCCCTGCATTCTGTGTTACACACACGTCTGACCCTGCACTCTGTGTTACACACACTTCTGACCCTGCACTCTGTGTTACACACACTTCTGACCCCTGCACTCTGTGTTACACACACGTCTGACCCATGCACTCTGTGTTACACAAACTTCTGACCCATGCACTCTGTGTTACACACACTTCTGATCCCTGCACTCTGTGTTACACACACGTCTGACCCCTGCACTCTGTGTTACACACACGTCTGACCCCTGCACTCTGTGTTACACACACGTCTGACCCCTGCACTCTGTGTTACACACACGTCTGACCCCTGCACTTTGTGTTACACAAACTTCTGACCCATGCACTCTGTTTTACACCCACTTCTGACCCCTGCACTCTGTGTTACACACAGTTCTGACCCCTGCACTCTGTGTTACACACAGTTCTGACCCCTGCATTCTGTGTTACACACATGTCTGACCCTGCACTCTGTGTTACACACACTTCTGACTCCTGCACTCTGTGTTACACAAACGTCTGACCCCTGCACTCTGTGTTACACAAACTTCTGACCCATGCACTCTGTGTTACACACACTTCTGACCCCTGCACTCTGTGTTACACACACTTCTGACCCCTGCACTCTGTATTACACACACTTCTGACCCCTGCACTCTGTGTTACACACACATCTGACCCATGCACTCTGTGTTACACAAACTTCTGACCCCTGCACTCTGTTACACACACTTCTGACCCTGCACTCTGTGTTACACACACTTCTGACCCTGCACTTTGTGTTACACACACTTCTGACCCCTGCACTCTGTGTTACACACACTTCTGACCCCTGCACTCTGTTTTACACACACTTCTGACCCCTGCACTCTGTGTTACACACACTTCTGACCCCTGCACTCTGTGTTACACACACTTCTGACCCCTGCACTCTGTGTTACACACACTTCTGACCCCTGCACTCTCTGTTACACACACTTCTGACCCCTGCACTCTGTGTTACACACACTTCTGAACCTGAACTTTCTGTTACACATACTTCTGACCCCTGCACTCTGTGTTACACACACTTCTGACCCTGAACTTTGTGTTACACATACTTCTGACCCCTGCACTCTGTGTTACACACACTTCTGACCCTGCACTTTGTGTTACACACACTTCTGACCCCTGCACTCTGTGTTACACACACTTCTGACCCTGCACTTTGTGTTACACACACTTCTGACCCCTGCACTCTGTGTTACACACACTTCTGACCCCTGCACTCTGTGTTACACACACTTCTGAACCTGAACTTTGTGTTACACATACTTCTGACCCCTGCACTCTGTGTTACACACACTTCTGACCCTGCACTTTGTGTTACACACACTTCTGACCCCTGCACTCTGTGTTACACACACTTCTGACCCCTGCACTCTGTGTTACACACACTTCTGACCCCTGCATTCTGTGTTACACACCCTTCTGACCCCTGCCTAGGGGGCAACTTAGCAGGGGGCGCCGGCGGAGCCTGACCCTTCAGTCACTGAAGGGGTTTTAACCAGTGGCGGCCGGCTCGTGCATTAGGGGGGCAGGGGCGTTGCCTCAATATCCATGCCTTTTGCCCCCTAATCTACATGCAGAGCGCTGAATGCATGGATTCCAGTGTTTTTTTTTTTTTTAAGCACGTGATTAGAGCCAGAGGCTCTAATAGGTTTCAAAAAAGGGTAGGCTTGGGGCGCACCCAGTTGTGTGACAATAGCGAATTAATATTTGCTATTGCGACACTGATTCTCCTCCCAGCCAATCAGGAAGACCTGTTTCTCAATTGGCCAAAGGAGAAGGCATCCTATTGGCGGAGGAGGAGGGAGGAGACAGCCGCCGAGAGGAGACATGGAGGAGACTGAGGGGGAAGCCATCGCCGTCCAGAGGAACAAGGTAAGTGAACTGGCGCCTGGGGGGTATATGGTGTGGACTGGACTCTGGAGTGACGGGGGTCCGTGGCCAGGTCTGTCTGCCGCCCCCCCGACCAATGGAGCACCAGCCGCCACTGGTTTTAACCCCTTCAGCAACTTGGGATGGGGGTGGGAGAGCATATGGGGGGGGTTGCAATTTTTATTTTGCCTGTGGCGGTAAAAATCCTTGCACCAGCCCTGAGTACAGATATCCACCAACAGCCCCAATTTAACTTGTCCAGTACAGATCTCCCCCCCCCCCCCACCTGTTCTCAAATCTCCCCTCCCAGCTTAACCCATATGTAAAGACCCTCTCTCCCAGCCTAAACTTTCAGAAAGAAGTGCCAATGATTGTGTGCTAACGTAAAGGCAGACAATCAGTATGGGTAAAACACATTGCACATTACAACCCCTTACACCTGTCAGCTGTATTGAGCACCCTTACTTGTGGCAGGACATATGTACAGCACGCTCACTAATTGGTTGCCTCAGTCCGAACAGCCATTTAGCAAGAGCGCATTGTCAGGACATGAGCCATGACTATTTGCATCCAGCAGGTAGTGAGTGAGTGTCCATAATATTTCATAATGTTCATTAAATGCTATGTGAATGAAGGCGCACACACAAGAGCCACAGAAGAGGCACATCATTATCCTAGTTCCTAGTCTTTGTGGAAGAGGTTGTAATGGTTTTATTTTAAAATGTATTTCAAATTTAAAATCAGCAAGTTATTCAAAAGTGCAGAGCTATTGCTGGGCTTTTTTTATTTTTTATTCTTTTTTTATTGTAAACCACAGTATGTCATACTGTTGAACGAGAATGAAAGGAAAAGGGGAACAGTAATAAGCCCCCTTTTCCTCATGGGAGAGTGGCTGGGGAAATAGGTAGAATAGTTCATAAGGTAATTTTCCCTCCTTTTCTCCTCAGGTAAAGAGGGAGGGACTCCTAAGGTATCCTGAGGGAATAGGAATAGTGGGCGTGGTGTTGCAGGGGTCAGAGCACCTATAGGAATAGGTATAGGATAGAAGTTTCTAGAGCCCTCTGAGCCCCTATATAAGGTAGAGCTCTCCTCAGAGGGGCTCATTCGCCTCAGAAGATTTAGCAGTGTGGATTCAGGAGCTGCCAATTTTGGAGTATAGGAGACTTCTGAGGCGAGAGGATGAGCCTATTGAGACAAATTATAGAAAGAGCAGGGGAGGACGGTGGTGAAGAATGGTTACGAATGTGCTTAAGCTTACCAAGGAATGCGAGGCAAGCAGCCGGTGGGAATTCTGCTGCGGACGTGCGGGCTGAGGTGATTCCAGCTTTGAATGCCCCGCCGACGGAAGAAGATACGGCTGAGATGGAAGAAGGTCCGGGTCAAGTGAGAGGAAGCACCGTCATTTCGGAGGGACGGACGAAGAGGAAGAGAACGCCTGCCAGGCGGCACTCACAGTCACCAGCGAGACCTCCCGCGAGAAGGCCCGGGACCGGGACACAGCGCAGGCACGGTGACCGGGAGTCAGCGTCATCAAGCGGCGCCGGGAGCGGAAGAAATGAGGAAGGCTCCGGTCGTGGAAGACAAGCTCCGGTGCCGGAAGAGTCTCCGCGGCAAGAGATGCAGGGCGGGAGCGGAAGGAGAGCTGAAGAGCCGGCGGTGGAAGGTCAAGCAATCCCAGTGGTCGGGGAGGAGCTGGAGGAGAGACTACAAACACTGCAGGATAATGAGAATGGTGAGTGGACAACGCTGCCAATTCTCTCCAATATATCTGAAATGTTATTTAAATTGTCTAGAGATGTTAGGGAGCTGCAGCAAAACAATAGATTGGTTCAGAGTAGACAGGTTGCAGAGCCAGCTTTGTCAGCAGCAGAAGTATGGGCGCCACCTTGTGGGGGCTTAGCAAAAGACAGGAGTATGCAGGAGAGTATGGTGGATTTAGCTGAATTAGATGGTAGACAGGTGGCAAGGTCACAAAATATTCCTGAAATATGTCTTAAGGAAGCTATACCTTGTGAGGTGTCACCGCTGGGCTTCCATCTATCACCGGGAATAAAAGAAAAAATTTGGAGAGGTGAGTTTATGGATATACTATCTCTTCTGCCATCAGCTAGAGAATTTATTAATAAGAGTGACAAAAAAGATGATAAGTCAGAAGAGGATAGGAAAAGGCCTGTTGCTAAGAATTTTAACAATTGGCTGCAATCCTTTTTTATTTTTGCTGCAGTTCTTTGTGAGAAGTCACCTGAAAAGAGTGTTGGACTTTTCCAACACTTGGATATTATTTTGGAAGCGTACAAGAGCTTCAGTGGTTTTGGATGGTATAGTTACGATGAGGCTTTTAGACAGAAACTGTCAGTGCACAGGAATTTAAGATGGGGGATTAAGGACGTAGGATTGTGGCTTAACCTTTTTCTACCCCAGAAATCAGGTTATGTCAAGCAGCCTGGGCCCTCCTCGCAGCAGTCCACCACTACCTATAGAAAAGGGATCTGTTTTAACTATAATGATGGACAGTGTAAATGGCCCCATACATGCCGATATAGGCATGAATGTGCATTTTGCGGGGGAAGTCACCCGGTGTCAAAATGTTTTAAGAAACTGTCCGCCAACAACCAACAGAACCTTCAAAAAGGCAACCTCCCCAGTGAACTTACAAAAAATGTTGCCCTACCTGTTAGTTTTCCCAGACAAGGTGAGGGCTCAACTACTGTTTGAGGGCTTTGATGAGGGCTTCTTGTTGCCCTCCTTTTTAGGTTTAGGTTGTAGGCAGTTTAATAATTTAAAATCAGTTGATCAGTTCCCTAGTGTGGTCCAGGAAAAATTAGATAGAGAAATTTTGGAAGGAAGGATGGAAGGTCCTTTTACTTCACCTCCTTTTAAAAATTTTAGAGTTTCCCCATTAGGTATTGTCCCAAAGAAGGAGAAAGGTTCTTTCAGATTAATTCACCACCTTTCTTTTCCCAAAGGGGAATCCTTAAATGACCAGATAGACCCAAACTTAATATCAGTATCATATGCTTCATTTGAGGATGCTCTTGAAAAGCTTAGGGCTTTAGGTGCAGGGACTTTAATGGCTAAAGCGGACATAAAATCCGCTTTCCGTCTACTTCCCATTAACCCGGTTTGTTTTAACTCTTTGGGAATTTTCTTTAAGGACAAATTCTACTTCGACAAATGTCTCCCAATGGGGTGTTCAGTCTCATGTAAATATTTTGAAGATTTTGCTTGTTTTTTGGAATGGGTAGTGATGAAAGTTGCAGGTTCTAACTTTATGATTCACTACTTAGATGACTTCTTGTTCATGGGTAAAGCAGAATCGTTAGAATGTCTTCAATTATTAAATACGTTTTTCAATATTTGTAGTAATTTTGGAGTCCCATTGGCGGTGGAAAAGACGGTGTATCCCACCACATGTCTGGAGTTCCTAGGAATTACAATAGACACGGCGGCGCTGGAGTTCAGATTGCCGGAAGAAAAAATTCAAAGGATTAAAGGTATGTTAATTAATCTGGTTAGGAGAAAGAAAGTGTGTTTGAAAGAGATTCAATCTCTTTTGGGCCTACTGGCTTTCGCCTCAAGAATCATGCCGGTAGGAAAGGCATTCTCCAGGAGGATGTACTTGGCAATCTCTGGGCTAAAATCCCCTTTTTCTCATATTAGGGTGACCAGCGATATTAGGGAAGACATGTTAGTTTGGCTTCAGTTTTTAGAACATTTCAATGGGAGGAGTTTATGGCAGAAGGAATTCATTATTGATGAAGAATTTTTATTATTTACTGACTCTGCTGGTTCGGTAGGCTTTGCAGCGATCTGGCGAAACCATTGGTGCGCAGATCGCTGGAGCCAAAGCTGGAGAAGAAAAGGTCTATTGAAAAATATAGTTCTTCTGGAGCTTTTTCCCATAATAGTCGCTCTGGAAGTATGGGGAAAAGAATTTAGTAATAGAAGGATATTGCTTAGTACGGATAACAAAGGAGTAATGTACGCTATCAATTGTTTAACATCCAAGTCTCCACCAGTCATTGCTCTTTTGAGATATATGATTTATTTATGTTTGAAATATAATATATGGCTTAAGGCTCGACATGTGCCTGGTAAGAGCAATGACATGGCAGATGCGCTATCTCGCCAACAGATGAGCAGATTTTTCCAACTATTACCAGAGGCAGATCCGGTGGGTACCGAATTCCCAAGGAAGTTATGGGAGTTGATATAAGTCTGGTTACAGAGAATATCAAACACTCCATAGCCCCTTCGACCATGGCAGGTTACCAGTCAGCTTGGCTGATGTGGATTTCTTTTCTGAAGGATCTAAAAGAAGATGAAAATAATTTTTCGGAAGGACTTGTAATGTTGTTTTTAAATAGTTTATTCAAGAAAAATTACTCCTGGGCACACGTGAATAAAATCTTGGCCGGAGTTTCGTTTTTTCAAAAAATGAGAAATTTACCATCTTGTGTGTCGTTTTTTACAGTTAAGCAGGCGCTTAAAGGATATAGGAGGAGGAGTTATAGCAGTGATAAGCGCAGTCCAATTACACCAAAAATTCTTTTGGACCTATATATGGCCACAGGTGAGGTTTGTTTTTCTGTTTTCGAAGCTGCCCTGTTCAAAGCAGCCTTTTCTCTAGCATTTTTTGGAGCTTTGAGGATTTCAGAGTTATTAAATATTGTTAAAAAGGAGGTAAGTCTGGAGGGTAACTTAGTGAGGATTAAGATAAGAAGGTCAAAAACAGACCAGGTAGGTAAAGGATGTGTTATTTCTTTACATGCTCTCAGTGGTTCTCTCATATGCCCAGTTAAGTCATTGCAGCAGTATCTTGAGTTAAGACCAAGTTTTGGTGAAAAGGCTCTTTTTATTCATGCATCAGGTACAATCTTATCTAAATATCAATTTAATAGCGTTTTCAAGAAATGTGTGGTCAAGTTAAATTTACCAGGAATGCATTTGACATCACACTCTTTTCGGATAGGGGCAGCCACTGAGGCATCTAGATTAGGATTGGAAGATTCAATAATAAAAAAGGTTGGAAGGTGGAAGTCAGATTGCTATCAATCATACATCCGACCTAATTCATTTGTTTGATTCTTTTCAGATGGAAAAAGGATCATTTGGATTGTCGGGCACTCGTATATCTTTTGGGCGTTCAAGAGGGCAAGACAGAGGGTTTACTCTGAAAATTTGGGACTGGATCCAGAGAAATTCAAAGTATACTGGTATGGTAGGAGGGGCATGGTTTGGGCTGATCTACTATTTGAGTTAAACAGGTTACAATCATTGTTTCCTTCTCCGGATGCACTTATCGTGCATTTAGGAGGAAACGATATTGGTCAAGAAAAAACTTTGGAATTGATCTTCAGAATCAGGGATGATCTTTTTAGTTTTGGGTTGTCGTCGCCAAATACTGTTATTATCTTTTCTGAAATCGTTCAAAGGCTGAGGTGGTTATTTTCACCTTATTTGAAGAGTTTGGAAAAGATAAGAAGAAGGATTAACAGGTCATTGGCTAAACTTTTGCCTAGGATAGGTGTTATGTCTTTCAGACATAGGGAATTGGAAGGGGGTACGGAAGGATTGTACAGGGATGATGGGGTACATCTTTCCGAGATAGGATTGGATGTTTTTAACGCAGACCTGTCGGATTGTGTTGATATGGCCGCGGTGCGGGGTCGTTGGTGACAGAAGGGGTTAGTTTTCCCCCTTCTGTCTTTTGGAAGTTGATGCTTGAAATGTGATGTTATTTATCCGGCCTGAGCTGTGGTGGCTAGGCTGTTGAGTGTGTTTAAATTTTTAATTATATATTTATTTATTGAAGTTATTTTAAAATAAATAATAAACGGCCGCGGCCTATATATTTTCCAAATAATACAGGTGTCTGCTTCTTATTTTATTTACTAAAGTAAAAATGGTTAGTTGTTATTGAATCCTGCCTACTGTCCCATGAAAGGAAAAGGGGAACAGTAATAAGCCCCCTTTTCCTCATGGGAGAGTGGCTGGGGAAATAGGTAGAATAGTTCATAAGGTAATTTTCCCTCCTTTTCTCCTCAGGTAAAGAGGGAGGGACTCCTAAGGTATCCTGAGGGAATAGGAATAGTGGGCGTGGTGTTGCAGGGGTCAGAGCACCTATAGGAATAGGTATAGGATAGAAGTTTCTAGAGCCCTCTGAGCCCCTATATAAGGTAGAGCTCTCCTCAGAGGGGCTCATTCGCCTCAGAAGATTTAGCAGTGTGGATTCCCCATCCCCCCCCCCCTTTTTTGTCGCGGCTGTTTATAAAAAAAAAAAAAAAATATATATATATATATATAAATATATAATAGGCAATTGGTTTCGTTTTGCTATAGCAAAAGGGCAATTTTATATGTTTATGTGTGGAAGTTGATGCTTGAAATGTGATGTTATTTATCCGGCCTGAGCTGTGGTGGCTAGGCTGTTGAGTGTGTTTAAATTTTTAATTATATATTTATTTATTGAAGTTATTTTAAAATAAATAATAAACGGCCGCGGCCTATATATTTTCCAAATAATACAGGTGTCTGCTTCTTATTTTATTTACTAAAGTAAAAATGGTTAGTTGTTATTGAATCCTGCCTACTGTCCCATACCTTTTATTAAATGTTTGTAAAATAAAGATTGGATACAAGCAATGAAAAAATGACATAAAACATCAGTTTACATGCTTGTAAATTTTCAAACACAGTTTTAAGATAGAATTGACCTAAATCCCTTTTTGGAATACCAGACTTTTAATATTTTTATCGTACCTACGGTACTCTTTTGTGAAGCAATGGACACAAAAGCAGCAAGTGTTATCCACACTAATAGAATTAGTATATAGGAAATGGCTAGAGATATTCAGTACCACAGGTTACGTTTTTAAATAAATCTTTTGCTTTGATTTGCACATTTAAGTGCTAAAGCAAACCCACACACATTTCAATGGGCAAATAAATATAGACAGATCCAACTAAATTATTTACTGTCAATTTTGCATTCTAACTATATACTTAGAAGAGGGCTCCAATTACTGTTACAGAAAACCGTAACTATTTTACCTATAATTTTCTTAGCACTTAAAGACTAAATTTACATGTTCTATCAGCCAACTCAGAATATAAATACCAGAATTACTTTAGTGACATAAGTAGTGGCTGTTTTCAAAGATCAATGACACATGGGGAATTGAGTGGATTCTCAAAGATAAATATGAATAAGTTCATGCGGGCATCATCCCATGGAAGAAAATTTGCTTACAAAAAAAAGTTATATAAAATAGGTTATAGGGGACTCAAATATGCACCTATCACGTACCTGGTGGAGATTGAGCTGTAGGTCGGGCTTCTCTTGCACCTCCTGTCCAACACCCCTGGTAGAGATGACAGGTGGTGTGGGACACAGAGTGGCATGAGGGCCGGTATAGCAGGTGGTGCCTTGACAGGAGACTGATGGCCCTGGATCACCAGATGAGCACCTGGAACTGGAACTCCGTGATGTTGGATGAGAAGGCAGGAGCAAAGCCGGAACACAAGCCAAGGAGTCGTCAACAGCCGGGCAGCGCGGGTACAGGATCGTGAGAAGAAAGCAGTTTCAGGATACAAGCCGAAGACGGTACACAATGTGGCAGCGAGGTACAAAGGCATAAGACAGGAGCAAGGTCAATCACAGGCCGGGGCCAATGGTAGGCAGGCAGGAATCCAAAGGAGAGTCAAGGGCAAGCTGGATCAGCACAGGTAAACAGGAACAAGCTGAAAGACCACTCAGCAATGTGCTCCTGTAACTGCTCAGCTTAAATAGGCCATTTGGCGCCAATACGTGCGCGTGTGCACAAATGCGTGCATGCGCACACGCACATTTCTCCCTGTGCACACAGTAATGTGCCTGGGCATGTGCGCCAACACCTGTTTGGGTCTAGCTGAATGTCTCTTACAGCACCTCATGGAACCATTGGACAAATGTAAGATAACATGAAAATATAATAAATACATATTTTTATTACAATCCCTTAAAAATATTTGCATTAAAAACAGAAGGACTAATTTGTTTGTGGAAAAAAAAAAAAAAACATAACATGTATAATGAAAAAAAATCAAAAGCATCCCCTATGATCACAGTCATGAGTATTCTACGTGTTTCATGGGTGTTTCGCTTCCTCAGGACGTGGGATGTATTCTCATATAAGTACTTGCAGTAACCTCAATGTCGGTCCATCGAAAACACACACCTCCAAACCAGGGCCAATAGGAGGATAATGACAATCCTCCCCACTGGCCTGTAGGGAGGTCTAAAGAGCAGATCAAAGTTATATGGTGTACATCCCCAGAAATAGCTAGTTACAAGAAAGAGCGCCCCAGGTATCAATGTGTGTAAATATAAAAATGTCTCCCCAATTTGCATATGGCACCAAATAATGAAGAAATATTGTGTCCCAGACATGCCTACACTACACTTGTTTAGCCACGGGTGCTGTAGGAAGAGTGGTATAAAGTTCTGGGATGCTCTGTGTAGGTGCAATACACTGCAGATTAAGTATTTTTATTTTAACAAGATTTTAAGCAAAGTAGTTTATTGTGATATACTGTATTTTGCATGCATGGAAAAAGGGTGATAATGCCTGCCATTAATGTGTTTACATTTTTACTTATTTTGCAAAATACTTATTATTGTTTTCGCCCCAGGAGCCTTAGTTGCCTTTGAAGTATATAATTACACTAGAATAATTAAAACATCTGCCATTAGGTATCTAAGAGGAAAAATCTGGTGTATAATCTTAGTTGAAAAGAATTTGCTGAATGTTTTCATATGACACTTTGCTACTAAAAAGTTCAGTTAAACAAACATATTTTTAATGGTATCAGCATTTGCATTGCTCTATTAGCTTGAACTGCCTGTTCACAAATTTTTTCTAACTGATGGTGTTAAGCCACAAACTTACAATAAAACTAGTAATGTGTACCTTCCATCTGTGCTTTAGAAACTCAACATATGAGCAAGCAACAGGGCTTAAAGTAAATCACTCAGCACTTTTTATTTTGTAAATGCTCAACATAATATAAAGAGGATTTCTCTATTTAACCACTTTAAGACTGGAAGGATTTGCCCCCTTCCTGACCAGGCCCTATTTTGCGATTTGGCATTGCATTATTTTAATGGACAACTGCGCGGTCGTGCGATGCTGTACCCAAAGGATATGTACGTCCATTTTTCCCCCGCAAATAGAGCTTTCTTTTGGTGGTATTTGATCACCTGTGCGATTTTTATTTTTTTCACTATAAACAAAAAAAGAATGACAATTTTGCT
Organism: Pelophylax lessonae; assembly: GCF_965119305.1. Classification (NCBI taxonomy): domain Eukaryota; kingdom Metazoa; phylum Chordata; class Amphibia; order Anura; family Ranidae; genus Pelophylax; species Pelophylax lessonae. The sequence goes on from NC_138768.1 coordinate 149,116,574, forward strand.
GTATGACATTTAAAAAAAAAAAAAAGTTAAAAATCAAAATCTTTTAACATTTTAGGCCAATTTGTTTTCTGCTACATATTTTTGGTAAAAAAAAAATCACAATAAGCGTATGTTGATTGATTTGCGCAAAAGTTTTCACGTCTACTAACTACGGGAAAAATGTATGTCATTTTTATTGTTTTGTTTTTTTTTTTACTAGTAATGGCAGCAATTTGCGATTTTTCTGGGGGTACCAGTGACTATCAGTGCTAAAAATACGCGCTGTTACTGTAATAATGCCATTGGCAGGGAAGGGGTTAACCCTGTAGATGATCAAGGGGTTAAATGTGAGCCTAGGGGAGTGATTCTAACTGTGGGGAGACGTGGCTTCTGAGATGACCATAGAGACATGTGATCCTATATAGCAGGATCACATGAGCTCTGTGATCATTCCAGGGAGAAGGACGGTTGGCTGTGTTTACAACAGCTGACCGTTCTTCTCTCTCAGCGGGGTACAATCGCAGGTGTCAGGCGGCAATCGTAGCCACCTGACACACGCATCGGCTTCCCTGCTGATGAGCGGGGGCAGGAGCGCACCGTCAGCGGAGTAAATCTGCGGCGGGCAGTCTTCAAATGGTTAATGCAAAAATTCTGAAATCTATAAATGTTAATTAGTGCATGCATATTTGCCAAATGATGTGTATGGGTGTTGATTTACTAAAGCCAGAGAGTGGAAAATTGGGTGCAGCTCTACATGGTAGCCAGCTTCTAACTTCAGCATGTTCAATTAAAGGGATTGTAAAGGCAGAAGTTTTTTTTTTTTTTTATCTTAATGCATTCTATGCATTAAGATAAAAAAAAAACCTTCTGTGTGCAGCAGCCCCCTTTAGCCCCCCTCTAATACTTACTTGAGCCCCAGCTATATCCAGCAATGTTGCAGGAGTTTTTCAGCTGCCCAGGACTCCCCTCCTCATGGGCTGAGAAAGCAGCATGCCGCGATTGGCCCCCGCTGCTGTCAACAAAAATCAGTCAGCCAATCAGGAGAGAGAGGGGGCAGGGCGAGGTGGGGCTGGGTCTCTGCTTCCGTGTCTGAATAGACACAGGGAGCTGTGACTCAGCTCCAGTTCCCCCACAGTAAGCTGCTTGCTGTGGGGGCACTCAACAGGAGGGAAGGCCCAGGAACACAGAAGAGGGATCCAAGAAGAGGAGGCTCTGGGCCACTCTGTGCAAAACCAAATGCATAGTGCAGGTAAGCATAACATGTTTTGTTATTTTTTTTTAAAAAAAGACACTTTAAAATCACTTTAAACTTTGACAAAAAAAAATTGGAAGCTGATTGGTTTCTGTGCAGAGCTGCACCAGATTCTGCACTCTCTAGTTTTAGTACATCAATCCCATTGGGTCTTTCTAAATAGAAATGATGGGTGAATCCACCCGGGTTCTGTTCGCCAAGGTTTTTGTGGCGAATCATATTGAAGGCTATAGGGGGTAAATTCTACTGTTCAAATAGATATAATAATACTGTTAATTCTGGATATTTATTGGGCTAATAGTCCAATTTATTGTCAAAAACAGGCATGGGGAGCTGGATACTGCCATGGGGGACACTTAACAAAACTAAAACATTTAAAAAAAATACAATATATGTAAATAATACATGCAAGTGGGGCCTTCTATCTATAGACACTGTTTGTAAAAATGGTTCCCACGCTTCAAAAATATTTTTATTCTGCAGCCTCCGGCCACTTCATGTGCTATATGTAAATCCGTTTTTTTATGAATAAGGAAACAGAAGGAGAATTGGGGTAAATGCACTATAAATAATAATCTTTTTTTCAGAACCAGTAAAAGAATGGTGTGAAGCTACTTACCCGGGAACACCGGTAACATCCACTATGCCAAAGAGTGACCACTGCCGGGTTGAAGGTAAGTAGTTAAATAGGTGCGAAAAGACATATCACACCACTGTAGTCCAAAGTTGTTAGATCTTACGGCAGGCCCAAAATGCTAAAAATAATTATGTGTCTTGGTGACACTTTTAAAAAGAGGATGAAGAACTGAAGCCCATAATGTAGGAGCAATCTGGAAAAATACAGGAATAGTAAAAAAAAAAAATGGTAGCCTTATTTCTCGGTATGTTGTGGCTTTAACAGTTCTCCAGGTTAACTGCAATGACATTAAAAGGAGACTGGTGGAAAGGTTCTAAAGTTCAAGTTCAAAGGTCTATTTGCTAAGGCTAGTTCCTGAATGGAAATAATCCAAATGACTTCTAGAACAAACATAGACACTGGAAATAGTTTGTAGTTGAGTTGGACCATTCCTTTTGGGATATTTTTTTTAAAATATAAAGACAATATAGGATCTCATAGGATCCTAATCTCAAAAAAGCAAAAGGGTCATTAATCAAAAATGTTTATTTTTCCTGGGCACAAGCGAAGGAAAGCAGTTGCTTAGTGGAGGTGTTAATTAAGTGTCCATTCACATTGATCCGACTTGTCAGGCGACTTGTCAGCCTGACAAGTCGCGGTCCTACTGCTCCCATTGTGTAGTACAGGAGCCGTTCTAATAGGAGCGACACAAGTCGCTCCGACTTAGAAAAAGGGTCCTGTACTACTTCGGGGCGACCTGGAGGCGACTTGCATTGACTTCCATTATGTGAAGTCCGTGCAAGTTGCGCCAAAGTCGCGCTGCACGTGACATTACAGGTCGCCCCCTAAGTCGGAGCGACCTAATGTGAACTGGGACTCAAGGTTGAAAGTACCAAATACTGTACCTTTGTCATGCCACTGTTTGCGAAAAGGAAGTCCCATCGAAGGTCAGGGTTTCACAAAAATGGAAGAAAAAATGAAATCTAACTGTTTAAGAGACGACTTCCAAATACTTTATGGCAGGCAAGCCAAGTGTTTTAATTCAATCACATCTCCAGAAGTAAGAAATCCTTATAGAAATGTAAAATGGAGTGCATATACGAGATAACAGAGAAACCATGAATCCAGTTTCTTACACATCAAGTTAGGGAAGCTAACTAGCTAACTATCTAAAAACTCAAGGTCAGGAATATTAAGTCTTCTCATTGGTAGGGTACTGCAGCAAGGTACAAAATGCTATAGTGGCTCTTTTACTGTGTCAGGCTCTAGACCCTTTAAAGGATACAGCAAGGGTTTATACACCAGAGGGCTGATAAAGAGGAAGTGGAGAGACTGAGCGCAGTGTTTGGGGAAGTCTGCTGATGAGTGCAACTATGGAAGTTTTAGAGATACAGGCCAGAAGTTCTATGAGCTGTGCCTTGCAGAACCTCTGTGAGTTGGGCTTTACAATTTTGGAAGCTTTGTGGCTATAGTAAGAAAATGATTGTTAAAGGGGGCTTCCAGATTCAGTTAAGCTCCCTGCCCATAGACCCCCTCAGCCACTGTGTCAGAGTTGTGGGGAACAGACCCTTGTCCTCATCAACATGGGCACAAGGTGCTTTGTCAGACAGGGCACCCTCCCCATGTAGGGGACATGTGGCCTAGTGTAGTTGGGGGGTTAGGGGCACACGCTTGTTACCCCCTTTCCTGACCTGCCAGGCTGCATGCTTGAATAAGGGTCTGGTGTATAGATTTTTGGAGGGAAGCTCATGCCTTTTTTTTTTTGCATGGAATTCCCACTTATAATTCACACCAGACCCTAAGGGCCTGGTATGGGTTATGGGGAAACGTCCACACCATTTGTTTTCATGTGGGGGTCCATTATTAACAGCTATAGCAGACCCTCATCTAGGATAAGTAGAATCCCCAGCAGCTTTGTTTACAAGCAGAATAAAGAGCTGAGAGCTGTCTTTGTAAGGCTGCATTTTGAATTGCATCCTTCTCAATGCAGCCAGCTCACACATGTGCGCGGTGGCCATGATGGGGTTTTAAAAAGAGTCCTGTGCATTTTTCAGTCCAGTTCAGGTGTGGTTTCAGGTAATAATTTGCACGTGAACCAGTGACCAGAACCGTACCAGACTCCCGCACTGAAAACACGGCCGCATATATGTGAACCCAGCCTTAATGTCAGTGTTACTATAGTATATTGTATACATTGCACACATGCGCCAGTTCATTAGCAGAATTAGGGCATCCCCCAGGGATGTTATTTAATGCATTTTTTTTTGCATCTTCAGTTTTTCATTTTATAATCTCTGCTCCCCGCCAAATAGAAATAAAAACTGTATTAAACCCCAAACCAAAAAGTATTATATTGCAGTGGTCGCAGTAGTTTTCCTTTTTTAGGCTGTTTTTCCCTTTTTTTCCCCTAGTAATCTGGCCAGTAACACACCTCCTGTATAAGAGTGCTCCCACTATACATTAGATGAATGAGCACAGGGAAGAGTCAACTGTAGACAGCAGCATTGTCCGTCTGGGGGAAAGGGGATTGTTAGATTACTTCCAGCTAACACTTTATACTTAGTTACAGCAAACAGTTTTTTTTCCTTTTAGGATAAAGATTTTAGCTAAATAAAATAAGCTGTTTATCTAAGGCACCGCTGCCAGTGTTATCCCTGTAATGGCAGCAGAGCTTGTTCTGTTGAATAGAGATGGGCCAAACACCCCCCTGGCTCGGTTCGCACTAGGACTATGCAAGTTATTGGCTATAAAAAGAGTATGGGGGCCTGGGTACTGCACTGGGGGTAATGTATCAATGAAATTTTTTTTTTTTTTTTAAAGGAGCAGGGATTTTAATGATGCTTAAAGTAAAACAATAAAAATTCCTTTAAATATAGTGCCTAGGGGATGCCTTAGTCTGCCTTTAAATTAGCGCATCTGTACAGTGTATAGAACCTGCTGCAGCAAAACTGACATTTATAAAGAAAAAAATTAAATTTAACTTGACAGCTGAAAAAAAAATAAACATGGATTTTGAGGGGAACCCCCATGCCATATTTTTAAAATTCTGGGCCTGGTATAGATTGTTGGGGACCCCCACGCTGTTTTTTAAACACTTTTCTATCGCTGCCAATGTTTGTTTGTTTTTTTCATTCAGCTGTCAGTGGGGAACCTGTTATCAGCTGAATGACTCATCCGTTGTTAATGAGACCGCGGCTGGCTTTCTGGTCTGCTCCTTAACAACCAGCAATTTACTGTGCCCTGATTGGGCAAAGCTTTGTCCAATCAGGGCTTAGATTGCACTGTGCAGCTCACAGTGCATTGTTGGTTGCTCGGCGTGTGAATATCTCGCCGAGCGACCTGCAAATTTTGGTTGTTCACCACATGGGCGAACAGGCGATGTTCAGGCCGAACTTTTGCTTGGCTCGAACCGCTCGCCCATCTCTATTGAAGCACAACAAACTTACTAGCTGGATCACCAGATGAAAATAGAAAAAAGCCTAAAAGGGGAAACTAATGTTACCATCACATCTAAGAATTGATAAACTGCAATAATAAATGTTTGCTTTTAAATTTATTACTACTTTAAATTTTTTATTTTGATTTTTAATGTTCATCAGTACAGTGTCCCATGACATTTGATTGACATTCCCTTGCCTATTAGCCTAAAAAATGACCATTACTGTTTTTTTATTATTCGACTCACATTGACTTCAATAAGGTTTGGATTCGGCACCTGTACTTTAGTGTTTTCGCCTCACCCTGCTTGCACCAAATGCAGGTATGTTAGGCTCATTACTGCCACTAAGGTGGTTTGTTATGGCAACTCTTTATCCAGAGCTCTTATTTGGCATGTACTATGCATGGACATTTATGGTTCTATATGTCTGGATATACTATGATCGTTTTTTTTGGTGTTATGTATCATACACTGCTGCTGTAGGTTATTGTTGAGTGTTTAGGGGTGGGGTATTATGATGATGAACTGTGTATTTCCATAGATACTGCCCATTGATGCTGTACTGGTTGCCTTGAGAAAGGTAGACTGTGTCCTCTTCATGAAATGAGGATTTAAATACTACTCCAAGTGCCCATAAGATGTATAGGAAATTTGTCTATCATTGTAGTTTGTTATATCTGCTGTAGAATGGAATGCCTAAAAGATGGAAAAAGTGTGAGACAGACCAGCTTGCCAATATTTTTAGCAGATTCAGCACACCTCTGCTGATAACTCATAATTCATACTCTTTAGATTTTATTAAATAAAATAATGTGTGTTGACAATTTGTTGAAGCTGAATTTTAGGTTTATTGGCCCCTCCCTCGGTATGCAATAATTTATTAATTTATTATTCTAAAACTGTTGTATACTGCACTATAGAAAAATACCTTTACACTTTTAGAACGCGCAGTCAGAATAAATATATACAATATAAGAAACTGCCTGTGGTGTGTAGAATGAAGGTTGACTCACATTTCTATTAAAACCAGACATGACACCCTTACCAGTAACCCTGAAGAGGTACTCAAAGATTTGTGCTTCCATCTATCCAGCCTTTATGTCTGAACTGGAAAATTTTCACAGGAAAAGGCAGAAGAATTCTTTGAAAAATGTGACCTTTTCCATATACAACTTTGAGACTTCAGGCAATAAAGGAGGACATTACTCACTTAAACAAAATCAATCTTTATTCTCAGACATGCTGACTGCATGCATCATCATAATACCCACGTCTCATGCTTGCCCAAACTTTGGACTTATAATGCTTTTAAATTTGCACATTAAAATACTAGCAAAGATTTTAGTGACCTGGCTTAACCAGTTCCTGGGTCGGGCAATCCACAGGGATCAAGTGAGCTTTGTCCCTAATTGTCAAGTAGGCGATAATGTTCGCCACACACAATTTATTAACTTTGCTCCTTTCTATATACAAAACGATGTTCTTATCACTTGATGAGTAGAAGGTGTTTTACACTCTCTCATGCCAATGCATTACTTCTTCTGAGACTAAGGATTATACTCATGTCCTAAAGCGAATATCCACTATGGCAGTTTTCTTTCAGACTCCTTTAAGATACAGCTGGGAAGTAGACGAGGCTGCCTTATTTCTTCTGTACTCTTTATCCTTGAATTGGAACACCTTGTGATAGCTAAAAAATTGAACCCAGACATAAGAGGAGTTGAAGTTGGGGGTATCTATCACAAAATGTTGCTATTTGTGGATGACATTTTGCTACATCTTTTCTCACCACATATATCTGTATCTAGCTTATTCCCTTGTCTTTCTGCATGGTACCGTAGCAAGAACAGCTATTTTAGCTATAACTAAGACTAAATGAATTAATTAAATAAAAGAGATCTGACAAAATTGAACCTGTGGGTATGATAGGCCGCGGCCATTTTATTAAAACAATGAGTAATTTACAATTATATATATATTTAACCATCTAAATATACATAAAGACCTGTAGTTTAGCCGTGCAGCTCAAACTTCTACCAATTATAAAACACCCCTTACCAACACTTGGAAAGGAAAATAAAAAACCAAACACAAAATTGAAGACCGCGACAAAATCAGGGCGGGAGGGTGGGAATGTGAACTTTACTCTTGTGCTCCGCTGACCGGCCTGTAGCGGTTCTTTTATTACCCTTTTATAGACAGTGACTCGTGCCAACTTGTCAGTTGTTTGAAGAATTGACCAATTATAGGTAAGTCAATTTTTTTGTTTTTTAATTTACAGGTATCAGCAGCTATGTAGCAACGGCCCCATATATGGAGGGCGGGTACATTTCATGACCCTCCCTCCATTTTCATTCTCAGACCTTCATGTCAAAGGCCTTAAATGTTTAATCGGACATCCAGATCCTCACTACCATTTAGACCAATTACCAGTTCATATAGACCTCTAAACTTTTCTACATAGAAGTGAATATTAACTTACCTCAACATTGCATTGCATTTGATTGCATTTCCTTCCCTTACAGGAACATTTGCTACTTACACAGTAAATGCGAATGTTGTCCATATCATTTCTCATCAATGTTAGAAGCCGAGGCTAAATATGAGGGGGGAATATTTATTTTGTGTTTATTTAGTGCTATGCTTGAACAATCTATCTTCTCTGATGAGGTCATCCAAACCATAAAAACAACTAAAAGCTCATAAGTGTCTCCGGGCCATGATGGCTTCACCACCAATTACTACAGGAAATTTATTCAGCAGCTTGCTTTGCTCCTAACAAATACATTCAATAGCATTCTAGAGGGCCATAAATTCTGACAGAAACTTTCTATTCCATAATCTCTATGATACTGAAACCCCACACAGACTCTACTCCCTGGTCCAATTAGGCAACAGATCTCACCGTTAAACCAAGATATCATAATTCTAGCTAAATCCCTTGCCACTAGACATAATCTAATGATGGATATCTTGATACAGAAATCACATCGGATTTATTCTGGCACATCAAGAAAGCGATAACTTTGAGCATATACTGCATCTTACTCATATTGTGACATGGCAGAAAAGCATTAATTACAGAATTCTGAAACAACTTATCTTTTCTTTTACCAAAATGGGGTCTGGACCCTAACCCCTGCCCCTGCATTTACTCCATCCACGACTCCCCACAGACATACGTCAAATACTCTGAGTTTAAAATTAAATACTCTTAAATACTCTTTTCAGGAGAGGTGTGTGACAAGGTTATTTACTTTCTCCACTGTTTTCTGCTCTCACTATAGATACTTTATCAATATAAACCTATTATGACTTATAACTCAATCACTCATACCTCTCGCAAAACTGAGCCTCTTTGCAGATGATGACATCATCATATATGTTACCAATATCCCTGCTGAATTTTATGTCCACCCTATCTCCGTTTTCCAAAATCTGTGGCTTGCATGTGAAAAAGAAAAAATCCAAGGCATTGAATATCTCTCTGTCCCTATCAATTGATCACCTAAAACAGATCTACAGCTTTCAAAGGCCCTTACTCCCCTACCTCAGGATCCAATGAACTAATACCTACAATGGCCTATATGAAGTTAACAACTAATGTCCTATTTTCGACTGCAACGCCTGACATATATGCTCTGGTCAGTGTGATGTCTGATCACACCGTTTGCCTGGCACTATACCAAATCCTGTCTTAACAGGGAGACCCTCAGCAAAAATCTCAACTATAGTCTACTGAACCCGACTAAAAACTACTACACAACTCAATTAGCCTAAATCCCAAATTTCCATGGCACACAAGAGACCACTCTGGATGGCAATCAAGGCTATAGAATGTGATTGTGTGCATGTTCACAAACTGTTTTGGCTCAATTCCCTTTGATAGACACTCCCTATCCAGCCCTATTACTAAACGTACTATGCAAGTCTGAGATGCAGGTAATTATTAGGTAAACCTTCAATCTCCTTGTGGCTTCAAGCTCCTTATGGCTATCACTAGAGTTCAGCGGACACCTGGATGTCTGTGTTCGGCGGGCCGAACTTGAAAAAAAAGTCCGGGTCCGTGTCCCGGACTTTTTCCAAACTTTACCCGGACACCGAACCCCATTGAAGTCAATGGGGACCCGAACTTTCAGGCACTAAAATGGCTCTAAAACACCAATGGAAAGGGCTAGAGTGCTGCAAATGGCAGTAAAACGTAGTTAAGAGCATGACAAGTGCTCTGCAAACAAATGAGGATAGGGAAATAACTTAAAACAACAAAAAAAAAAGAAAAAGAAAACAATTTTCTTATCTGTGAAGGACGAGGCCCATATGGAGTAGGAGGGAGGTTGAGGTGGCGGTGGTGGCGGTGTAGGTGGAAGCGGCGGTGGAGGGGGACGAGGTAGCCAACACTGCTTTTTTTCAGTCATTTTAAATTAGGGTACACCCCAAAAGAGTGAGAAAGATCAAAAATATAACAATGGCTGGGTAAGGTCGGTATCCATCTCTATTCTGCACAAGGTACAGAAAAGTCCTGTGGGATCCATGCCTGGTTCATTTTAATGAACGTGAGCTTGTCCACATTGTCTCTGGACAGGCGGCTGCGCTTGTCTGTGATAATGCCCCCAGCCGTGCTAAATACATGTTCAGATAATACACTGGCTGCAGGGCACTCCAGCACCTCCAAGGCGTAAATGGCAAGCTCAGGCCATGTGCCCAATTTGGAGACCCAGAAGTTGAAGGGGGCAGACCCGTCATTCACTATATGTAGGCGTGTGCACACATACTGCTCCACCATGTTGGTGAAATGCTGCCTCCTGCTAAGACGTTCCATATGAGCTGCTGGTGCTGCACCTGCATGACCTTCATTCCATGTGGGGTCGAGGACCTCATCGTCCTCCACATCATCTTCCACGCAGTCTTCACCCCTGCCCTCCTTGTCGGTCTCCACAATTCTGAGTGCCGCAGCAGTTGGCACCTGCGTTTCGTCATCATCGGAGACGGGCTGCGATGGTCCTTCCATGTACTCATCTTGAGAAATAAGTGGTTGGGCATCGCTGCACTCAATCTCTTCCACTTCTGGGGCAGGGCTAGGTGGATGGCCCTGGGAAACCCTGCTGACAGAGTCATCAAAAAGAAGAAGAGACTGCTGCATGACTTGGGGCTCAGACTGCTTGCCTGATTTGCAAGGGGGTGAGGTGAAAGACGGTTGGACATCGGCTGCAGGTGCCAACTCTGACCTTTCTGCAGTAGACTGGGTGGGAGACAATGTGAAGGAACTGGAGGCACTGTCAGCAGCAAATCAATCTACTATCGCCTCTACTTGTTCTGGCCTCAACACTTGTAGAGGCGCATGATGCCCTACCAAATACTGCTGCAGGTTCTGTGGCCTACTCACACTTGAGGAAGGTGTTTCACTTGTGCGTGTAGCTGGCACAGATCGACCACGTCCTCTCCTTGCAACAGGAGCTCTACCAGCAGCACCACGACCCAGGCCATGGCCCCTATTTGACGGTCTCCTCATATTTCTGTAATTTATGATCTTGCCCTAGAAAGGTGTTTATTGAATAGCGGAACAAAACAACAACAGTATCGCACGGGTGTATCTCACAGTCAAATATGCAAACTATGCCGCAATTTTTTTTTTTTTACCCCAAAAGGGTGTTTATTAAATAGCGGAATAGAAAAACAGTATACAAATACAAAGGGTGTATCTCACAGTCAGATATGCAAAGTATGCCGCAATTTAATTTTTTTCACCCCAAAAGGGTGTATATTGAATAGCGGAATAGAAAAAAGGATATAAAACGGTGTATCCCACACGTACAAACACAGACTAGGCCTCGATTACAATTTTTTGTACCCTAAAGGGAGGATGAGGAAGAGGAGTAGGAGGAGTTTGGAACAGGAGGCAAACTGAAGCGCCCTGCAATCCTCGGCGGTGGAAGGAGATGCGCCAAACAAATTTAAAAGGTGTATCTCACACGTACCGATACAGACTATGCCGTAATTTTATTTTTTACACTCCAAAAGGGTGTATATTGAATAGCGGAATAGAAAAAAATGTATAAAACGGTGTATCTCACACGTACAAACACAGACTAGGCCCCGATTACAATTTTTTGTACCCCAAAGGCAGGATGAGGATGAGGAGTAGGAGGAGTTCGGAACAGGAGGCAAACTGAAGCACCCTGCAATCCTCGACGGTGGAAGATGCGCCCCAAAAATTTGGAAGGTGTATCTCACACGTACCGATACAGACTATGCCGCAATTTAATTATTTTTACCCCAAAGGGTGTAGATTGAATAGCGGAATAGAAAATATGATATCAAAAGGTGTATCTATCTCACACGTACAGACCCAGACTTGGCCCCGATTACAATTTTTTGTACCCTAAAGGCAGGATGAGGAGTAAGAGGAGGTCGGAACAGGAGGCAAACTGAAGCACCCTACAATCCTCGGCGGTGGAAGATGCGCCTCACAAATTTGGAAGGTGTATCTCACACGTACCGATGCAGACTATGCCACAATTTAATTCTTTTTACCCCAAAGGGTGTAGATTGAATAGCGGAATAGAAAATATGATATCAAAAGGTGTATCTATCTCACACGTACAGACCCAGACTAGGCCACAATTAAAATTTTTTTGTACCCTAAAGGCAGGATGAGGAGTAGGAGGAGTTCAGAACAGGAGGCAAACTGAAGCACCCTGCAATCCTCTGCGGTGGAAGATGCGCCCCAAAAATTGGAAGGTGTATCTCACACGTACCGATACAGACTATGCCGCAATTTAATTCTTTTTACCCCAAAGGGTGTAGATTGAATAGCGGAATAGAAAATATGATATAAAATTGGTGATTTTTCAATAGCACATGTGAACACAGCAGTGTCTTATGTTTTATGTCACGGTCAGCTCTGCAGCAGGCTATGAAGGGAAAAAAAAATTCCCCTTTAAGTTTGTAATTTTTAAATAGCAGATTAGCACAGACTATACCACAATTTAATTTTTTTTAACCCAAAAGGGTGTATATTGAATAGTGGAATAGAAAAAAGTGTATAAAATTGAAAATCACTCAATCGCACATGTGAACACAGCAGTGTCTTATGTCACGGTCAGCTCAGCTCAGCAGCAAGCAGGCTATGAAGGGGGAACAAAAAAATTACCCTTTAACTTGATTTTTTAATAGCAGATTAGAACAGCAATCTGTAGTGAAATATAGCTGAACGCTGCACACAACAGACTGATAAAAATAGATTTTTTTCTCCCTCCTCCTCAGTGGGCTCAAGTGAGGGCAAAAAGATCATTCACTGCACCACCCCCCACACAGCAAAATCGATGTAGACTGTCCCTGCCTAATCTCTCCAGCCTGTCCCTAAAATGCTCAAATAACTGTCCCTGCCTACACTCCGACCTGTCCCTGCATTCTTTTCGGGCACAATTTTTCACTGTCTGTCCCTAATCAGCAGCCAGCACGTATGATGTGTGCTCTCTCCCTAAACTACAGCAGAATGACGCGCCGCGCTGTGGCTCTTGAACTTATAAAGACATGGGTCACATGCTTCAGATGGCCAATCACAGCTACCAATACATTAGTAGGCATGGCTGGGATGGCTTAAGGCACACCAGTTAAAAAAAGCCCGCCATTAAAAGCGCGCCATTACATAAAAAACAGGAAATAAAATTACCGAACACGGATTTTAAACCCGAACATACAGTAAAGTTTCGGGTAACAAAAATCCAATTATTCGGTATATAATAATAATAATAATACAGTCTGTGTTCGCTCAACACTAGCTATCACTCAAAACCCAGCTTTACCCCAAGACTTCACATCCCCTTGGCCTTCAAGGAACGGACAACTAGGGGGCCAATCTAAGTTTGACACCTAATCACTAAGGAAGGCGTTAAGCCCTTCCCGACTCTGCAGAAAGAACCCCCAAACGGTGAGATATTCTACTATCTGTAAGCCAAAAATCTCTTACAGGTGAACGTACGATTGTAACGTTCATGCGTTTTTGTTAGTGGATGGATTTACAGCTGCAGAATTATTACACTCAGTAGCCTTGTAGAGAATCTGTTGAACAAACATATCCAACTCTCAGGACTTCATCACCGTGTACAGCATGTTATATACGATATATATATTAATAGATGTTTAATGGAGGGATAGAATATATGAGGATGTATAGATGAGAGACAGGCTATTGTAGGGTGAGCACTAGAAGTAGTATTAGGAGAGTTGCAGATGATGGTGAAGCAGATAGGTTCTGATGTCAAGTATAGTGCAGATGGTAAGAGGACACAGATGGAGTATACTTAGACAGAGTAACCTAGTGCAAGGATAGTTGAAGGTAGTCCCAAGAGCTAACAGTCTATGCAGATGATAGTGAATAGATAGTTACAGATAGTCTTGGTAATTGCAGTAGATGACAGTAGGAGATTGGTTAGTAAGAATCCACTGCAGGGTACTTATCACTTAGATAGGTTAGTAGTAACAGTGTCCATTGGAGAGAGGTGATCCCGTAGCGAGATACGGATCACCAGCGAGGTTTCCGGCTTCAGTTCAGCAAGGGAGGATGTCAGCAGCTCCGACTTCACAGGAGTAGGTGCGATGAACATGTGGTTTGAACGAGCGATGAGTGAGAGCAAACCGGCGATTGAAATAGCCTCTCATAGCGGCGCCCAGCAATGATGTCATCCGGTCTTAAAGGTATATGCGTCCCTTGTTATACAAGATGGGACGCAATTAGCAGAGGAGAAATATGGAGACAAGGGTACCAGAGGTACCAGAACATTACAACGATACCCTGACAGTCTTCTGGAGCCTTTCAGACCCCCAAGCACTATGGATAAGCACCCTAACAACAAGGGTCTCTTCCTTAAAACCCTGGCTCAGTCATGCTTTGTTTCCAGTATTTGGATTTGCAAATCATGACAAGGATCTTTATTTTCTGAAAAATTACGTATATTTTATTAGTCCAATGAGATTTGAAACTTCCAAAACCCAGGAAGCAAAACACATTTGGTAGGCAGGGTAGTAGTCTGAAACCTTTTACTATATATAAATCATTGTTACTGATTGTCAGCAACATGATATATGAGTGCCTGTGTTCTGAACTTTGCAATCCTGCCATGGTCTATGTTGGCAATGCAGAAATACAGCTTCATAGAGTCTCTTCATAGATATTCACTTGCATAATATCATTCAAAGGCCAAGCTTGACTTGCTACATTGGCTAGCAGGTGTGTTTGAATGTGTCTGCACAACTAATAGACATACACACTTTGCTTGATATTAGTGAGTATAGTAAATTACCTGTGGTTCCATCCGTAGGGTTTAGCCTAAAGTGGAACTCCAGGTAGGCAGGGCCGGTGCTAGACTATTTTGTGCCATGGGCAAGACCAGCTACTTGCACCCCCTCCCCCGCCCCCATGCACAGGCCGGTAGACACTGGGAAAGATCTGTCTACTGAACTTTCTGCTCTGTACAGGAACTGTTACCAGCGAACGCCTCATGCTGGCACCACGTCCCGCCCTTCTCCCTGAGCACCATTAGCCAGCTGGGCTTTACTTCCTACCCCCTGCGCAAAGGACGTGCCTGCCATTGGTTGTCAGCGGCTGTCAATCTCCCCATGCCAGCGCTGGTGTGTGGCTGTCAATCGTAAAAAGAAGAGGAGCCTGATTGGCCAGTTACGTGACAGTAAGGAGAGCAAAGAGGAAAAATTGTATAGCGCAGGACAGAGATTTCTGAATGGCCAGAGAGCCCAGAATCTGTCAATGATTTGTAAATTCAACCGAGGGGGCAAACACACACTTCAGGCTGCTTGTTTTTAGAGGCAGAAGCAAACGCTATACTGTGCAAAGATGAGAAGACGTGAAGAAAAGAAAGATGTGGCATCTGAGTGTAGCAGTAAATAAACAAAATGTATTGCGCTAAGTAAGCAACTCACAAGATAAAGGTGACAAAAGGCTCATCAATGTTCCACTGTTAAGGGCATCTGGTCTGCAGACCCACGCTGTAGGTGGTGAAATGAACATCAGAGGTTCCTATGGAGTGGCCCCAGCTGGAATCAAAGCCTTTCGGTGGACAGAGGAGGTGAACATGACATCACTGATGATGTGGTGTAGGTGTGGTAGTAGTGCCGGCCCTGCAGGTAGGTATAAAAGACACAAATCACTTCTGCATTCATTAATACAGTACATCACATTTATTTTTAAAAATACTAGCAGTTTAAGAGCCTGAATTTGACCTGGAATTAGCCTTTTTCAATGCCCTGTGCAGCAGTGCTCAGACAGGTAGAGGGAGAAGCTGCACAAGATGGCAGTCAGTTGTGCTGCAAAGTTTATGTACTAATAAGGGGAATTCTAATAGGAGGAGAGAGAAGAGAGAGATAAGCCTATCAGCCTGCTGCTTCTGCTTTCACTGCACAGTCACAGCCTTGGAGAGGGACAATACCTGCAAGTGTTACTCAACTGCAGCAATGACAGATGTAGGAATTCCTGCACACCTTGTAGATGTAGGAATTCCTGCACTAGATGAGACAGAAATGAGACAGAATCACTTGGGTTGAAGAACTCCCTGAGCCAGGTCTCCAATCCCCATTGATTCTGGTCTGGATTAACTCTGCTAAAAATAAATGTAACTTTTTTAAACTAAGGAATCCTGGTATTTTAGCTTTGCAGATGGAATATGTACCACATTTATATGCTTTGCATGGAGAAAAGCAGTCTTACTTCTTTACATCCCAGTAAGTAAACTTAAATCCATTTACAAACACACACATAGCAACGTTAATTAATATTGGAGTTATATTTTGTCCTTCTTTTATTATTTTTCTTGCACAAAATGATAGAATAAAAACAATATGTAAATACTACAGTGCCAAGCTACTCAACAAATAACCAGTAAATATTCTTTATTTTCAGTACACCTCCAAGGAACTTATTACGTATGGTTCAAAGAAACTCAGCATTTCATAAAATGTAGTCACAAACAGATGCAAATTTGAAAATGATGGAAGACATGCAATGAGAACATAAAACATACAAAACCACATGGAGATTAATAAGATTTTCACACTGTGGTTTAGTTAGTGTTCAGTATATTGCACACAGAGCAGTGCAAAACACATTAAGTACCAACAGAGGGAGCTGCTATAAGGCAACGTTCAAGCAAACATGGAAATACAGCTTTATAAACAGCAATAGTCCTCTGCTCGCAATTCAAAAACAGAATAAAAAGTGGTTTATTATGATAAAATAGCTACCACGGTGTGTATTCATTCTTGGTATTAACAGAGTAATTATGTTGTATTATTGTGAATTTAAAAGTAAAACAATCACATTATTAGTAAAAAATAATATTTGAATATGTTTTTAAAGCACAGTGGTTTCCGGTTTATCAATTTATCAGTTTGTTGTGCAACACTGTTATTTCTATACCGCTATTCAGTATGGTAAATACAATGTGCTATATTACTTTAAAGCGGAGTTCCAGCCTATTTTGCTACTTTAGTGATTCCTGGAGTGCTCGCTATGCTGATCAACAATTGGGAATTTTAATTTTTTTTCGGGGGGTCCCTTACCTTATTTTCAGGGCATTTTTGACTGTACTCCCTCCTTCTCCCCCCTCTGTGGCCACGGCCACCGACATCACTTCCGCGTTTGCATTGCATCCTGGGAGCTGTTTGTCATCACTCCCAGGAGGCTGGAATCAGGAAGAACTCCCAGAACACTTCCTGGAATCAGGAAGAAGGACACAGCAGATTACACTGCGACTTCAGATGCCCACATCCAAGATGGCCGCACCCCGAACAGCATTTTTAAAAGTAAGATTTTGAGAAATAATCCAATACTATAAACCTTGTAAGTATGAGAATAGCGGTTCTGTAAAGGGTGATGGATTAGTATTACAGGGGTATTTTTAGTTAAAAAAGGTATTTGAAGCCGGAACTCCGCTTTAATATAATTTTTAAATAATGTTTTCATGTTGTATGAGGCGATTTATTATAGCATCAATATATCAACGTTTGTTGATTTTAAGAAAGAAAGTGGATGTAAAGCCCAAACTTTTTTTTTTCATTTTTTTTAAACTTACTTTTGGAGAGAATGTGGAAGTTGGAGCCATTGTCTAATTTTATTTGCTGTATATGTCTTCACTGACATGATTAACCCTATCTATTAAAACCTGAGTTGTCAGAAGAGGTGGATAGGAATATTTTAATGGGGAAACCTGATCTGGTGCCACCTAAAAAAAAAAAAATATCTATGCAATTTGGATAAATCTTCTTTTACTTCTGGGAAATCTGTCCACAAGGTTTAGGAGTGTGTCTATGGGAATATTTGACCAATCTTCTGGAAGCACATTTGTGAGGTCAGGCACTGATGTTGGATGAGAAGGCCTGGCCAGCAGTCTCTGCTCTAATTCATCACAGAGATGTTCTATCGGGTTGAGGTCAGGCCAGTCAAGTTCCTCCACCCCAAACTCGCTCATCCATGTCTTTATGGACTTTGCTTCGTGAACCGGTGTGCAGTCATGTTGGAACAGGAATGGAGTCAGAAACACAAAGAGCTGTAGCCACTCAGGTGTGAGCAATGTTGTCTTCAAACATTGGGTGCATGTCTGGTCCACAACCCAAGCAAAGTCCAAAATCAGGAAACGTAGACCACATCCCGGCATAAAGATCTATAGACTTTATTGATGAAATGAAAATCCAAACACGACAGACATCAAGGACAAACGAACAAGAACAGTTGATGCATTTTACAAATAAATTTGCTTAATCATAACTGATGTTGGAAGGAGCCATCTCCAAACTGTTCCCACAAAGTTTGGAGCATGAAATTGTCCAAAATGTGTTGGTATGCTGACATGCTAAGAGTTCCCTTCACTGAAACTAAGGGGTCAAGCCCGACCCCTAAAAAACAACCCCACACCATGACCCCCCTCCACCAAATGATTTAGACCAATGCACAAAGCAAGGTCCATAAAGACTTGGAGGAGCGAGTTTGGGACAGCACATCTTGAAACCCCAGTCTGCTTTGAAATCTTTGCCTTGCTAATGCAATATAATGACTTTGTGTCTAGTTGTTGTGCTCAGTCTTGCCATGGTGTATGACCTTTAACATGAAACTGTCATCCACAACCTCACCTTAGTAGCAGAGTTTGGCTGTTCCTCACCCGGTTTTAAGCCTCCTACACAGTTGTTTCTGTTTCAAGTGTCACTAAACCCCTATCATAAAAAAACTATCAATAAATGCTTTATTACGTGCTGTTCATACTCACTCAGTCACAAAGAGATTTGTTTTCTGTTTTCTGCAAAAAACCTGGTTAACCACTTCTGGACCGGAAAGTTTTACCCCCCGTAATGACCAGGCCATTTTTTGAGATTCGACACTGCGTTACTTTAACAGACAATTGCGCGGTCGTCAGTGCTGTATTGTGGCCTAGGCCAACAAGGCCCAGGCCTAGGGCGGCACTTTGCAGGGGGGCCGCAAAATAGCCTCCCCCGCTTGCATCTGAGACTCTATTGGACACTGTTTGCTAGAGCTGCCTGGTGTCTAGCATCCAGTGACGTCACAGCTGTGACAACTCCCTAGCCCTGCTTATAATTCAAAGTGGAGGAGGATTTACCTTCCTCCTCCTCTGCACCCAGTCTGGTGACAGCGGGGTGCAGGGCAACGGATCAAAGTCCACCAATCCGCCGCCGACAGAAGCCGTTGCTGCTGCTGAGCTGCGGCGTCTTCATACACCAAGCAGGCAGCCGGCCGACCCTGGAGGATCGAGAGCCCAGGAGGGAGAAGACTTCCACTGCCACGGCACCACCTTGACCTGAGCAGCAATTTTAGTCTTGCCTAGGGCAGCACAAAACCAAAATACACCACTGGCGGTCGTGTGACACTGTACCCAACCTGCCGCAGTATATCTGTGATGGACAGTCGGCAAGTGGTTAATCCTGCTGCTCTCTATCTCCACCTTATGTTCATGTCCCCAATCCAGCTAATGATTTTGCAGCTATGGTGGCAACTTTGCACATGCTCAGTTTTAAGTGAGATTCTATGCTGAGCGTTTCCTCCCTATCACATCTGAGCAGCCCATGTGACTGTAGAATCACACATGTGGACGTATACACTGTGGTAAATGACAGCCCACTCCCTCCCTTCTCCTCCATGCCCACTAACCAGCTAAATACAATGGGGGTGGGATATTACATGTAGATTGATGGAGAAATAATCTCCCGCTTACTTTCTTTTAACCACTTGCCCACCGCTTACTGTATATATACGGCGACAGAGTGGCTCCTACAGGCAAAAGCATTTTTCGTGACGTTGCTCGCCTCGTGGCAGCTAGGGGGCGAACGCGCGCCGCCGTCGGTGCGCTCCCGCCCTCGTTTGTCAGCGTGTGTCAGGTGGCTCCGATTGCCTCCTAACACCCGCGATCGCTCCACGCAGAAAGAGAAGGACGGTCGGCTGTTGCAAACAATTAAAAATAAACAATTAAAAATATACCTTTGGAAGCATTCTGACTCAACAGCATCACTTCACACCTTAATCACTTGCTGACCGCCGCCCGACTATGTGTGGCGGCGGTCAGCCCCTCCCAGGCAAAGTGACGTACCGGTACACCACTAGCCTGGGAGCGAATAGGGGGCGAGCACGCGCCGCCGGAGGCGCGCTTCCGCCCCCGCTCGTACCCGAAGAAGCCGGCGCGTGTGACCGGCGGACCCGATGTCCGCCGGTCACTCGTGATGGTCGGGTGGAGAGGGAGAAAGGCAGGCTGCTAATGTAAACAAAGCCGCCTGTCACTCTCCCCTGTGTAAAAACACTGATCAATTGGTCCTGCTATGTAGGACCGTTGATCTGTGCTGTTACACACAAAGCCACATCCAATCACAGTAAGAAACACGCCCCTAGGGACACACTTAACCCCTCCCTCTCCAATAAAGTTAACCCCTTCCCTCCCAGTGTCATTTTTACAGTAACAGTGCATATGTATAGCACTGATTACTGTAGTAATGTCACTGGTACCCCCAAAAGTGTAAAAAATGTCAGTCAAGGGTCCGATCTGTCTGCCGCAATGTCGCAGTACCGCAAAAAAAATCGCAGATCGCCACCATTACTCGTTAAAAAAAAAACAATAAAAATGACAAAAATTTTTCCCTTAGTTAGTAAACGCAATAACTTTTGCGCAAACCAATCAAAATACGCTTTTTGTGATTTTTTTTTTACCAAACATATGTAGCAGAAAACAAATTGACGTAAAATGTTAAAAAATTTAGATTTTTACATTTTTTGGGGGGGAATTTCATATAAAAAATGTGAAAAATATTGTTATTTTTGCAAAATTGTTGCTTTTTTTTGTTTATAACGCATGATCAAAAAATCGCACAGGTGATCAAATACCACCAAAAGAAAGCTCTGTTTGTGGGAAAAAAAAGGACATCAATTTCATTTGGGTACAGCGTTGCATTGTCCGTTAAAATCACACAGTGCCGAATCGCAAAATACCCCCCGGTTGGGAAGGGGGTAAAATCTTCCGGGGCTTAAGTGGTTAATAAAACGTTTGCACAGTACTGTATACATAGATATAAATAACATACATTGATATATAATATATTGCAGCCTGTGTCCTCCTTGGAGGGATTTTTGCTCCATTTCTGTTCCTGTTAAGAGAAATCTCCCTAACTGGAACATAGTTGGCAATATAAACATGGCAAAGGCTGTCTCTAGCCAAGGATACAGATAACCTTGGATATACTTTTTTTTTTTTTAGGGTATGCATTTCTAAAGTTTTAAAATACACAGCAGAGTCACTTTAAAAGGCTTTTTAAAGATAAGGTTAGCAAATTGTGCAGACTTTTCCCTTTTTTTTTTGGATTGGTCTATGTTCACATCTGCTCATGTGCTGTTTAGTTCACTTGCATATCCACGGAGACACTCTACAATCCATGAGTGGGAGAAGGAAAGAGTGGGATACTCCAACTTTAACTATTCACAGTAGATGAGGACTCCTGTCTGAAGACGCAGCCAGGTTGCAGATTCACTTTGCCACTTAGATGAATTTAAGGTTAAGTCTCTTTGCAGATGACTTGTTAGCATGAATTATCTTTGGGATACACTCCTAGTACCCCCTTTCATTCCACCTTTCCACCTGCTGACACCCATCCTCTGACTATCCTACACCAGGGTGGCCCCCCTTAGATACTGTTTTTCGAGGGTCTCCAGTTTCTCTACCCCTCCAGTCAGCTCTCACGGACCTCTGGGTTCAGCTCCTTCCTTCCTGGTCCCTAGTGCCTGTGACCGCGTGCCACTGCTACAGAGGAGGAGGCAGCTGCCACCCTCCCTCCGGGACTCTGCTTACCAGCCAAAGACCCTACAGCACATGTGCTCCATGCTTTTATACAACACCTCACAATGCACTGAGATAATCAGCCTGTGCCAATCACTGGGGCTGTATCAAAGCCTGTGTGCCCCTTTGTCAGATTTCCTCCACTGTCCAATGTGCCTCCCTACTGGACCAGTATGAAACACTCCCTACACCAGATGAATCACATACTGAGCACTATGAGCTGACCTAACTCACAGAACCTGCTCTCTGGTAGGCAGAAAGCAATATAGATTTGCCTGCTGCTCCTCTGGTAGGCAGACAGAGCCAAAAAAACTATACTCTCTCACTAGCACCTACCTAGGAGGGTGCTACACTTCTTAGTGTGCACTGGGCCCATTGCTCATGAAAAGGTGTAAGTGAAATACCTTGTATATCTGATCCCACTGGGAGCAGTCTCTGTAGGGCTATAGGCTGACAGACCCTCATTCTTGAAGTGACAACACATGGTGGCACCAGCTAAACATTGTACCCTAAAAAAGAGAAATAGGAAAATATCATAGAGTTGGGGACTGAGACAGCTAGGTTGTGAAGATACAGAAAATTAGTTTGTCTGCAGTAACTTCCAGCTTCCATGGGTTTCAAAAATCAATGAACTTTTACAGACAATTCAGTTCTGCCCAAAAGCGAACATCACATTCATACAATATTTTCCCTTGCTTACAGGGATCTCCAGTGTAAATTTCAGTGTGGCTCATATAATAAACTGACAACTTCACATAATGCTAGTACCCATAATGTAAAATAGTTGAATTAATCCCAAAAGCAAACATTTTTACAAGGTTTCTTAACCAGGGTTCCATGAAACCCTAGGATTCCTCCTGGGGTTGCTAGGGGTCCTTTAGAAATGGGCAATTCCTGCCTCTCAGATAAGTTCCCAATGACACCATTGTTCCTTTTAGCTCTCTGTAAGGGGGTCATTTTTCCCAATGATGACAAGAGTAAGGAGCATTCTTCCCACTGACTGTCACACTAATGTGTCATGAGTAGGGTTGAGTGAACCCGGACTGTATTGTTCGTGTTTGTACCGGACTTTTGGGTATTCGGTACCCGGACCCAAACCCGAACATTTCACTGTATGTTCGGATACTGTCCGTTGTTCGATAGCGTTATTTCATGTTTTGGCGTGATTTTAATGGCGTGCTTTCAACAGGTGCAAGGCTACTAATGGCATGGCTGTGATTGGCCAGTGCAGCATGTGACCCAGACTCTATATAAGCTGGAGTCACACAGCGCCACGCGTCATTGCTATAACTATACTAGGGAGAGGTTCCTGACTGCTGCTGCTGAGGGAGAGATAAGAGTTTACTATAGGGCGAGGCTGGAGAGATTGCTTGTAGGGAAAGCATAGGAACAATCTGCTTTATCATACAGCGATCTACATTGATTTGATTGTGTGGGGTGCAGTGCACAATCTTTTTGCCCGGAGGGAGAGATAGGAGTTTACTGTAGGGCCAGGCTGGAGAGATTGCTTGTAGGGAAAGCATAAGATAGGAACAATCTGCTTTAATCAGACAGCGATCTACATTGACTTGATTGTGTGGGGGTGCAGTGCATGATCTTTATGCCCTGACCTGAGCCAAGTGAGGAGGAGAAAGGAGAACATTTTTTTTTATCAGTCTGTTAGGCGTGCGGTGCTGCACATTTCATGTAACCTCAGTGCATATGTGTTTGCTTAATCTGCATTTAAAAAAGAAAAAATATTGTTTCCTTCATATTTAACTTTGACATACAGTCTTGAGACAGACATTGCTTTTCTAACCTGCTCTTCAAAAAGCACCAATATGAGGGGAAAATAATTATTTTTCAGTATTAAGGGTAAAAAAAATTATTTTTCAGTTTTTCATTCAAATGTTTTTTTTTTTTTTATTCAATAGCGGAATATAACAACAACAGTATCCAACCTGTTAGGCGTGTGATGTGTGGCAGGCATTTTCTGCAACCTTAGTGCATATGTGTCTGCTTAATCTGCATTTTAAAAAGAAAAAAGCTTTTTTCCTTCATATTTTACTGTCACTTACAGCGTTTAGACAGACACTGTATTTCAAATCTGCTATTCAACAAGCACCAATTAAGGGGACAATTATTTTTCAGTTTTACATTCATACATTACAGTGCGATACACCCATTGCATACTGTTGTATTGAGCATTGCAATAAAAAAAAACATTTAGGGGCAAAAAAAAAAGATTGCTGCCCTGTCCGCGTATGTTACAGTGCGATACACCCATTGCATACTGTTGTATTGCGCATTGCAATAAAAAAAACATTTAGGGGCAAAAAAAGTTGATTGCAGCCCTGTCTGCATATGTTACAATGAGATACATCCATTGCATACTGTTGTATTGCGCATTGCAATAAAAAGAAAACATTTAGGGGCAAAAGTAGTAATATGCGGCCCTGTCCGCATATGTTACAGTGAGATACACCCATTGCGTACTGTTGAATTGCGCCTTGCAATAAAAAAAAACATTTAGGGGACAAAAAAAGTTGATTGTGGCCCTGTCTGCATATGTTACAGTGAGATACACCCATTGCATACTGTGGTATTGCGCATTGCAATAAAAAAAACATTTAGGGGCAAAAAAGGTTGATTGCGGCCCTGTCTGCATATGTTACAGCGAGATACACCCATTGCATAGTGTTGTATTGCGCCTTGCAATAAAAAAAAACTATTTAGGGGACAAAAGAGTTTATTGCGGCCCTGTCCGCATATGTTACAGTGAGATACACCCATTGCATACTGTTGTATTGCACCTTGCAATAAAAAAACCCATTTAGGGGCAAAAAAAGTTGATTGTGGCCCTGTCCACGTATGTTACAGTGAGATACACCCATTGCATACTGTTGTATTGCGCCTTGCAATAAAAAAAAACATTTAGGGGACAAAAAAAGTTGATTGCGGCCCTGTCTGCATATGTTACAGTGAGATACACCCATTGCATACTGTTGTATTGCGCATTGCAATAAAAAAAACATTTAGGGGCAAAAAAAGTTGATTGCGGCCCTGTCCGCATTTGTTACAGGGAGATACACCCATTGCATACTGTTGTATTGCGCATTGCAATAAAAAAAAAAACATTTAGGGGCAAAAAAAGTTGATTGCGGCCCTGTCCACGTATGTTACAGTGAGATACACCCATTGCATACTGTTGTATTGCGCCTTGCAATAAAAAAAAAAAACATTTAGGGGCAAAAAACAAAAAAAGTTGATTGCGGCCCTGTCCGCATATGTTACTGTGAGATACACCCATTGCATACTGTTGTATTGCGCATTGCAATAAAAAAAACATTTAGGGGCAAAAAAAGTTGATTGCCGCCCTGTCCGCGTATGTTACAGTGAGATACACCCATTGCATACTGTTGTATTGCGCATTGCAATAAAAAAAAACATTTAGGGGCAAAAAAAGTTGATTGCAGCCCTGTCTGCATATGTTACAATGAGATACATCCATTGCATACTGTTGTATTGCGCATTGCAATAAAAAGAAAACATTTAGGGGCAAAAGTAGTAATATGTGGCCCTGTCCGCATATGTTACAGTGAGATACACCCATTGTGTACTGTTGAATTGCGCCTTGCAATAAAAAAAACATTTAGGGGACAAAAAAAGTTGATTGTGGCCCTGTCTGCATATGTTACAGTGAGATACACCCATTGCATACTGTGGTATTGCGCATTGCAATAAAAAAAACATTTAGGGCCAAAAAAGGTTGATTGCGGCCCTGTCCGCGTATGTTACAGTGAGATACAAACATTGTATACTGTTGTATTGCGCATTGCAATAAAAAAAAAACATTTAGGGGCAAAAAAAGTTGATTGTGACCCTGTCTGCATATGTTACAGTGAGATGCACTCATTGCATACTGTTGTATTACGCCTTGCATTAAAA
Source organism: Pelophylax lessonae (assembly GCF_965119305.1). Lineage (NCBI taxonomy): Eukaryota > Metazoa > Chordata > Amphibia > Anura > Ranidae > Pelophylax > Pelophylax lessonae. Next base: position 149,142,121 of record NC_138768.1, read on the forward strand.
AAAACTATTTAGGTGCAAAAACAATGGATTGCGGCCCTGTCTGCATATGTTACAGTGAGATACACGCATTACATACTGTTGTATTGCGCATTGCAATAAAAAAAAAACATTTAGGGGACAGAAAGATATTAAATTGCGGCTTAGTCTGTATCTGTAAGTGTGAGATACACTCGTTGGATACTGTTGTTCTAGTCCGCTTTTCAATAAACACCCATTTAGGGAAAAAATATTAAATTGCGGCCTAGTCTGTATCTATACGTGTGAGATATACCTGTTGTATACTGTAGTTCTAGTCTGCTATTCAATAAACACCCATTTAGGGGAAAAATATTAAATTGCGGCCTAGTCTGTATCTGTACGTGTGAGGTACAACTGTTGTATACTGTTGCTCTATTCCGCTATTCAATAAACACCCATTTAGGGAAAAAATATTACAAAATAAATATTACAAAATATTACATTGCGGCTTAGTCTGCATATTTTACTGTGAGATACACTCGTTGGATACTGTTGTTCTATTCCGCTATTCAATAAACATCCATTTAGGGAAAAAATATTACATTGCGGTCTGCATATGTTACAGCGCAACAAGGCACACAGGTCTCGCATGGAGGCCCAGTTACTGGTGGTGAAGTGGTGCTGTTCCGCAGAGCGACTCATGCGTGCGTGCTGCAGCTGAAACTTCACTATGGCCTGCTGCTGCAGTCTGGACAGCATGTGCAAGGTGGACTTCCACCTTGTGGGCACGTCACATATTAGGCGGTGAGCGGGAAGGCCGAAGTTACACTGCAGCGCTGTCAGAGAAACAGCCATGCTGCAACTGGCGACTCTGCCAGTACTTCCAATGGCCGCAATGGACTCAGGTCATAGACTCATTGTCAGTGAAATGGCTGTGCTGCAAACTGGCAACTTTTCCAGTACTTCCCATGGCCGCAATGGACTCAGGCCATAGACTAATTCACTGGCCTATAAAAGGGCTCTGCTCAGCCCATCAGATTGCTAGATTGTCTTCAGCTCTTCCTGTTTCCTGTGCATTGCTACTTCCTGGATTTCAGTTTGACCCGGCTTGTTCCTGACCTGTCTGCTCTCTCTCCTGGCTTTGACCCTCGGCTTTGTCTGACCATCCCTGCTCCAGTTTGGCTCTCCCGTTATCTGATCTCGGCTTGGCTCACGGACTTGCTTCCTGTCTACCTGCCCTCCAGTACCTGATCTTGGCTTCCCCACGGACTTGTCTGCTTCTGGCTTTCCTAACATACCTTTGGCTTGCACCTGTTGCAGCTTCCTGTGTTTGACCCCCGGCCGGTCTTACACCTACTGCCTGGTTGTTCCTGGTTCCTCCTTGGACTGTCCGGTGTATTCCTGCCCAGCACTCTGCTAGAGACCGCCTGTCTACCATCAGGACCCTGCCGGCAACCAGTGCTTCTGTGGGCGCTACACCCCCTGTCTCAACCCCAGGGGTGTGCCGCACTCAGCCGCAAGGGGAGCCCTCTCTGCATCTCGGCCTCGGATCAGGTACGTGACAAGCGCTGACAGGAGAGCAGCAGCAGGGTGAGAACGCCGAAAGGGCACACAGACAGCCCGCACTTTCTGCAGCAGCTCTGACATATCGGGGTAATTTCTAAGGAACCTCTGCACCACCAAATTCAGCACATGCGCCAGGCAAGGGATGTGTGTCAAACCAGCTAGGCCCAGAGCTGCTACGAGATTTCGCCCATTATCGCACACCACCAGGCCGGGGTTGAGGCTCACTGGCACCAACCACTCATCCGTCTGCTGTTCAATGCCCCTCCACAACTCCTGCGTGGTGTGTGGATTTTCCTTCAAACAGGCAAGTTTTAAAACTTCCTGCTGTTGTTTACCCCTGGCTGTGCTGAAGTTGGTGGTGAAGGTGTTACGCTGACCGGATGAGGAGGCAGTAGAGGATGAGGAAGCGGAGTAGGAGGAGTTAGGAACAGGAGGCAAAATGAAGCGCACTGCAATCCTTGGTGGTGGAAGGACATGCGCCATAACTGCTATCCGCCTCAGGCCCATCCGCCACTGCATTTACCCAGTGTGCTGTTAGGGAGATATAACATCCCTTACCATGCTTACTGGTCCACATATCCGTAGTTATGTGGACCTTGCCACAGATGGCTTTGCGCAGTGCATACCTGATTTTGTCACCCACTTGGTTGTGCAGGGAAGGGATGGCTTGCCTGGAAAAATAGTGGTGGCTGGGCACGACGTACTGCGGGACAGCCACCACCACAAGGCTTTTAAAACTCTGCCTCTCCACCAGACGAAATGACAGCATTTTAAAGGCCAGGAATTTTGAAATGCTGGCATTCAGGGCCAGGGATCGTGGGTGGGTAGGGGGGTACTTCCTATTCCGCTCCAGTGTTTGAGAGATAGAAAGCTGAATGCTTCCACGGGACATTGTGGAGATGGTTGTTGGTGACCCAGGTGGTGGTGTTGCTGGCAGATCCTCTGTTTGCGGGTTGGTAGGTGCCAGTCTCACTACAGAGGTGGATGAAGAGGCCGAGACTGCAGCAGCAGAAGAGGAAGCAGGAGGAGCCAGAGACCTTTCTTGGTTTTTGAGGTGTGCACTCCACTGCAGCTCGTGCTTTGCACTTAGATGCCTGGTAATGCAAGTTGTGTTCAGGTTGAGAAGGTTTATGCCTCGCTTCAGGCTCTGATTGCACAGCGTGCAAACCACTCGTGTCCTGTCATCATCACATTGTCTGAAGAACTGCCATGCTAGGGAACTCCTTTGAGCTGGCTTTGGTGTGCTCGGTCCCTTGCTGCATTGGGCAGTAACAGGCGTAGTGTCTAGGGCACGGCCGCTCCGCTTTTGCACCCTGCTCCCTCTTCTGCTGTGCTGGTGGCTCTGTGCGACCACCGCCTCTTCCTCCAAACTAATCAGGTCACCTGCATGACGTTCATTCCATGTGGGGTCCAGGACCTCATCGTCCTCCACATCATTTTCCACCCAGTCTTAACCCATGCAACCCTTGTCGGTCTCCACAATTCAGAATTCCGCAGCAGTTGGCATCTGTGTTTCGTCATCATCCGAGACATGCTGCGATGGTCCTCCCATGTACTCATCTTTCTTGAGACATAAGTGGTTGGGCATCGGTGCACTCAATCTCTTTCACTTCTGGGGCAGGGCTAGATGGATGGCCCTTGGAAACCATGCTAACAGATTCATCAAAAAGAAGAAGAAACTGCTGCATGACTTGGGGCTCAGACTGCTTGGCTGATTTGCAAGGGGGTGAGGTGAAAGATTGATGGACATCGGCTGCAAGTGCCAACTCTGACCTTTCAGCAGAAGACTGAGTGGGAGACAATGTGAAGGAACTGGAGGCACTGTCCACAACCCAATCTACTATCTATCGCCTGTACTTGTTCTGGCCTCAACATTTGTAGAGGCGCATTAGGCCCTGCCAAATACTTCTGTAAGGTTCTGTCGCCTACTCGCAGCTGAGAAAGGTGTTTCACTTGTAGCTGCCACAGATCGACCATGTCCTCTCCTTGCAACAGGAGCTCCACCAGCAGCACCACGACCCAGCACTAACATGGTGGAGCAGTATGTGTGCACACGCCTAGACGTACGGAATGACGGGTCTGCCCCTTCAACTTCTGGGTCTCCAAATTGGGCACATGGCCTGAGCTTGCCCTTTACGCCTTGGAGGTGCTGGCCTGCCCTGCAGCCAGTGTATTATCTGAACGTGTATTTAGCACGGCTGGGGGCGTTATCACAGACAAGCGCAGCAGCCTGTCTATAGCCAATGTGGACAAGCTCACGTTCATTAAAATGAACCAGGCATGGATCCCACAGGACTTGTCCGTACCTTGTGCAGAATAGACATGTATACCGGCCTTACCCAGCCATTGTTGTATTTTTGATCTTTCTCACTCTTTTTGGGATGTACCCTAATATAAAAAGAAAAAAAATTAAAAACAAAAACCAGTGTTGGCTACCTCGTCCTCCTCCACCGCCGCTTCCACCTACACCGCCACATCCACCGCCAACCGCCACCTCAACCTCCTACTCCATATGGGCCTCGTCCTCCTCCTCCTCCACCGCCGCCTCCGCTTCCACCTACACCGCCATATCCTCCGCCACCTCAACCTCCTACTCCATATGGGCCTCATCCTCCTCCTACATCATTCAAGATGATTATTTTTTATTTTTCTGTTTTTTTATGTCTTTTAAGTTATTTCCCTATCCACATTTGTTTGCAGAGCACTTGCCATGCTCTTAAGATGATTTTGATGCAATTTGCAGCCCTCTAGCCCTTTCCATGTTTGTTTCAGAGGCATTTTAGTGCTCAAAGGTTTGGGTCTCTTCAATTGGGTTCGGGATTGGGACAAAGTTCGGGTTACGAACTTGGACTTTTTTTTCAAGTTCGGTCGAACCCGCCGAACCCGAACATCCAGGTATTCGCTCAACTCTAGTCACGAGTTGTAGATTTTTCATTTTTAGCAGGGGTTCCCCGAGACCAGAAATTTATTTCAATGGTTCCTCTGTGTTGAAAAGGTTGATTAAGGCTGATTTACTCTATAGAAGCTTACCATTTTTAAGAGGTGATGCCTGCATTCATTTTCTCTTTTAGGCCATCTTTCCTCTGTGTTCATTTGGCGTTTCAGCCTGTAAATCTATAATTTTTCAAAAGAACAACCTCTCCAGCAGAATGTATCAGTTTATAGGGTTGAGACAAACCATTCAACACTGACAGGGGTGCTTACAATAATCAGCTTTTATTTATGTAAAACCTTAAGTGCTGGTTCACATATATGCGATGCAGGAACCCCCCAAATCCACTGCGGGTTCTCGCATCGCATTCAACTTGCAGGCAGCTCACACTGCCATATGCGAATCGCTGGGGGTGTCAACACAAAGGTAACGACACCCCCAGATCAGTTTGCATATCGCAGTCCGAACTGTCAGTTTGGACCTGAAACAGATCCCATGTGATCCGATTCTGGTGCGGACCCAAAAAATAGTCCTGTGCGACTTTGGTCTGAATCCGATACAAATTCAGCCATACAATCTGTATGGCTGAATTTGCATCGCACAGACATCACATTGATTTGCAGAGCAGTACGCTCCGAATCACATGCGATGTCTGTCATAGCACATATGGGAACCAGGACTCATCCTAAAAGGAAAAATACGTTTGCTGCAACTGCTTACAAAGTATGAGTTGGAGATTGGCTTCAGTTTGTTAGTGTATTTACATTTGCCAGTCCCTTTAAAGTGATTGTAAAGTCTTGTTTTTTTTTTTTTCTAATAAAATAACAAACATGTTATACCCACCTCTTCTGTGCAGTGAGTTTTGCACAGAGCAGCCCAGATCCTCCACTTCTCAGGTCCCTGGCTGGAGCTCCTGGCCCCTCCCTCCTGTTGAGTGCCCACACTGCAAGCAGCTTGCTATAGGGGGCACCCAAGCCGAGCTGCAGCTCCATGTATCCATTCAGAGATGGAGCTGCCGTTCAGCCCTGCCCACTCTCTCTCCTGATTGGCTAACTGAATTTGATTGACAGCAGTGGGAGCCAATGGCACAATCAGGAGAGAGAGTCCCTGAGGCATTCATGGACATCGCTCGATAGAGAGGGGGCTCAGATAATTATTAGGTGTCTGAGGGAAGAATGCATGTGATTAGTCACAGCACAGCCTGGCACCTGCTGATCGGCGACGAGGAAGACAAGACAGAGCTCTGTTAATGTACACAAAACAGAGCTCTGTCTTGTCAGCGGAGATGTGCCGGTTTTTTGTTTCCCTGCAAAGCAGGGAATAAAAACCAGCACATCCATAAGTAAAAGCAGCTCATTTAACCTTTTGATCAGCCTAGATGTAGATGTTTACCCCTTCCCAGTCAGTGTCATTAGTACAGTGACAGTGCATATTTATAGCATTGATCACTGTATTAGTGTCACTGGTTCCCACAAAGTATCAAAAGGGTCAGTTAGTGTCAGATTTCCCACCATACTATGACAGTCCTGCTATAAGTTGCTGATCGCCACCATTATTAGTATAAATAAAAGTTCCAGTATATATATAATTTTTTTTACCAAAAATATGTAGCAGAATATCTATTGACCTATATTTATGAAGAAATTAGATTGTTTTACATTTTTTATTGGATATGTTTTATAGCTTGACTTTTATATGACTTTACATATTATTTATAGTAGGAACATCATTCATCCGTTTTATAAATTCTTTTACTGTTTTTACCAATGTTTTGTTGCAATGTATTCCACAGCTTAACTACTCCTACTGTCAAGCCACTCTATTTCCTAAACTGATGGTGAAATCCTCTTTCATTTATTTGAAACTGATGTCCTTTGTCCTCTGTACTGTCCTTGGGATAAAACTTATCAGGCCAATCTTTATACTGACTCCAGATACATACAGTGTATAATACATATTATAACTGAAGTTATAACTTAGAACTGAACAGGTTTTCAAATATGCAATTTTCACACATGCCTAAAAAATAATTTTAGCCCTAAAGATTACAAAAAAACCCCAAAAGATTATATATATTTTTTAGATGTATATATTTTCTGAAAACAGACACCCTAGAGCACATGTGTCAAACACAAGGCCCTGGGGCTGAATCCAGCTCGCCAGGCCATCTCACATGGCCCTGGCACCTCTCCTGAGCCTGAGCTGTGGCACCCCCCTCTTTTCCACCCACCCCCTTGTCTCAGCAGTTGTCAGAGAGAGAGAGAGAGAGGAAGAAAAAAGTTCTCCGTCAGATCCTGCACTTCTCTGTGCAGCTGGGGAGAGGCTTGTCTCTGACCCCCCCCCCCCCCCATCTCAGCAGTCGGCAGCTAAGAGAAGAACTGAACTCCTTCTACAGATCTTGTGCCTCTCTGTGCAGCAGAAGTACTCCTCTCTGCCTACCCTGATCTCAGCGTTCAGCTGACTCAGGCAGCTGACTCCTGCCCTCCTCTGGTCCTCCTCCAGACCCTACACTTTATGCTTCCCAACTCTGCACAAAGCTTCTACCTGGAAGCAGCACAAGATAATGCATTTTCACTGTGACATAAGGGAGGGTGGGGGGTCTCTTAACTTCTAATAGTGGGGGCGGGGGCTCTTGACATCTGATGTAAGGGAGGGGGTGCTCTGGACATTTATACAACTGGCCCCTTTGAGGGTAGCCAAAATGCGGATGTGGCCCGCAATGCAATTGAGTTTGACACCCCTGCCCTTGAGGATAAAGTTGCAATTTTTTATGACACACGATATTACCGCAAAGGTCTAGGAAACACAACATTTTAGTAAAAAATAAAGTTAAGTTAAATATAGGGCACACAAACAAATAAATTACCCAATTTTTGATCTGAATCTAAAAGACGAGGTTGCAAATATATGAATAGAGTAAATAGATACCCAACATATCAAACCATATATTTGTGTATACCTATGAAATGGCAACAAACTTCAGTACCCTATATTTTCCATAGGGGCCCCTTTAAAAAAACCCTATAGGTCATCAGTTTAATGTTACAAAGGAGGTCTAGTGCTAGAAATATTGCTCTCACTCTGACATGCGCAGGGACATGTAACATGTACATCGCAATCAACGTTTTCCTAATTAGGTGCCCCGGCATGTGCGTATATGTTTGTATGTGCATATATGTGGGGGTGGGGGGGCCTCAAAAAAACATTTTGGAAGGAATTTTATGTGCTGGGTATAACTTAAATTGTTTACTTTTACAAAATGTACTATATATTTATCATCAATGTTTTTTTTACTTAACTTCCTTTTTTATAATCACAAAAAGTCAAATGATTGGGCTGCTATACCCAGGGCTGTCTTAATGCATGGGTACTGACCTGGTGCATAGGGGCCCCGTGATAAACTCGCTCTGCCACTATAGGCTGATGTGACAGCAGCGTCACTCACTACTCCTGTCAGCAGGGACTAGGAGAAGCACAGCAGCGCATCTTAGTCTTGAAAAATGCAGCCAGGTAGGGGATGGGAGATGCTATTTTTTGTAGTATTCTTGTACAGCCTAATCAAATTGCAGAGATGTAATGGGCAGAGCAGAGCTGTGCCTGGTAAATGCTGCTTCCTGAGTCCCGACCTCTCCCGCCTTGAAAAACGCATAAAACAAATGCTATAAATTAAGTTGCAGTTCAGTGAGTAAAATAAGTATTTGATCCCCAAGCAAAACATCACTTAGTACTCTTGTTGGCAAGCACAGAGGTAGGACGTTTCTTGTAGCTGGTGACCAGGTTTGCACACATCTCAGGAGGGATTTTGGTCCACTCTTCTTTACAAATCTTCTCTAAATCCTTAAGATTTTTTGGCTGTCTCTTGGCAACTTGAAGTTTCAGCTCCCTCAAAACATTTTCTTAAGGATTAAGGTCTGAAGACTGACAAGGCCACACCATGACCTTAAAGGGCTTCTTATTGAGCCACTCCCTTGTTGCCTTTTCAGTATGTTTTGGGTCATTGTCATGCTGGAAGACCCATCCACGACCCATCTTCAGTGTTCTTGCTGAGAGAAGAAGGTTCTTATCCAAGATTTTACAATACATGGCCAAGTCCATTGGCCTCTCAATGCGGCAAAGTCGGCCTGCACCTTTAGCAGAGAAACAGCTCCAAAGCATCATGTTTCCACCTCCGTGCTTGACTGTAGGGATGGTGTTCTTAGGGTCATAGTCAGCATTTTTCTTCCTCCAAACACGGTGAGTCAAGTTAATGCCGAAGATCCTAATTTTAGTCTCATCTGACCACAGCACTTTCTCCCAATCCTTCTCTATATCATTTAGATATTCAGTGGCATGATTGTACATGTGCCTTCTTGAGGAGGGGATTTGCCATGTTTGGAGGAATAAAAATGCTGCTATGTCCCTAAGAACACCATCCCTGCAGTCAAGCACGGAGGTGAAAACATTATGCTTTGGGGCTATTTCTCTGCCAAAGGTACAGGCCTACTTTGCCACATTAAAGGGGCCAATGGATGGGGCCTTGTATTGTAAAATCTTGGATGAGAATCTTCATCCCTCAGCCAGAGCAAGATGGTCAAGGCAACAAAGGAGTGACTCAAGAAGAAGCACATTAAGGTCATGGAGTGGCCTAGCCACTTTTTAGACCTTAACCCTATAGAAAATGTATGGAGGGAACTAAAACTTTGAGTTGCCAAGCGACAGCCAGGAAACCTTGAGGATTTATAGAACATCTGTAAAAAAAAAGAGTGTTCCAATATCTCCCCTGAGATGTGGTAACCAACTACAAGAAACGTCTTACCTTTGTGCTTGCCAACAACGCTTTCTCCACCACTTAAAATACACAGATGATAAAAATTATAGACCCTTATTTTATTTGTAAGTGGGAAAACTTACAAAATCTGCAGGGGATCAAATAATTATTTTCCCCACTGTATATTTATATGCATATGTGTGTATGTATATATGTTTGTATGTTACTGTTTAGCCTTGTTCACACAAACATACTTAAGTGTATACCCATGCGGGGGCTGTGTTTGCCACACAGGCTTGGGATGCACAGGTGTTTCGTGCATCCCTGTGCAGGCAGTCTTATTCATGTCAGTTACTACTGCTTTCAATTTGACATCCATGTGGGTGCAGGTCCCCAAACAGACAGTGTGGATTTGGGGACCTGTACACACATGGATGCCAGATTTGGAGCAGCAGTTATGTCCATATAGCATCTGTGACCTAACTGGCTTGAATGGGACTGCCTGCATGAGAATGCATGCAACACCTGTGCATCTGCATGCCCGTGTAAACAAACATGGCCTTCGTACAGGTATAGCCTTAAAGCGGAGTTCCACCCGAAAATGAAAGTTCGTTCCATCTTCTTGGTCCGGGTCACCTGAAAAACAAATGGATAATCGCAATTTTTTTTTTTTTTTTTAACTTTTTTAACCTCGGCGACCACGGCGAGTCGTCACTTCCTGGCTTGCAATGATTCCTGGGAGCTGAACGTCATCGCTCCCAGGAATCAATGTGCCTGCACCGGCCCCGATGTCAGTTCCGGTGCAGGCACCATCATACCTTGCTAAACAGCTTCTGGGCATGCCCAGAAGCTGTGCAGGGATGACGCTGCAGACCCGGAAGTGACGGCGGGGCCGGCGTAGTGCATCGTGGGACCGAAGAGGACGGAAGAGGACACAGAAGAGGATCGCGCTGGCTTCAAGCTGCCCACACCTGAGATGGCAGCGCTGGAGAAGACATTTTCAAGGTAAGTATTTATTCTTGCAGGTAAGTGCAACCCGGGACAGTTCAGAGGCTATCCATTGTGGAATGCACTAGCCCTGACGGTATTTTTATGTATTTTTTTGTTTTTTAGGTGGAACTCCGCTTTAAGTATGCCCATGTGAACAAGGCCAAACAGTAACATACAGAAATACATATATACAGGCACTGACAAGCTGGAGAGTCATATATGACAGGGAGGCAGTGTGTACAGGGGCAGGAAAAGAAATGGAAGCAGGGTGTACAGGAGAAAAGAGGGTCAGTGTATACGGGGGGGGGGGGTGGCTTCAGTGTGTAGAGAGGACAGGACAGTGTGTACAGGGGAGTAAATTTAATATGGGAAAATTCCCTAGTTGTATTTAGTTGTTGTTTTTCAGAATAAAAAGCCACGCCCATCTCACTGATAGGGGCCCCAGTGCATTACTTTGCCCAGAGGCCCATGATGCTATTAAGATTGCCTTGGCTGTGCCCATGCATATATAGCACACAGGATCTGCACAAGTGTGAGCCTAGCCGAAAACTCAGATGTCCTTTTTCAATGTGGTGGCCTAAACTGGTTACCTAACTGCATAGCTCCCAACTGTCCCTGATTTCAGTTCCCTAATTCGGAACAAAGTCCCTCTGTCTCTCTTTCCTCCTCATTTGTCCCTCATTTTGGTTTGATCTATATAGTTGTATAAAAAAAAAAATGCACAACTTATTTATGAAAAAAAGGGTTTTACAGTGCTAAATATTTCATCCAATTTCTAAATCGCTGCATTTGTAAATTCCAAAAGCCAGTATAGAGGAATAGTTAAAAAAAAAGCATTTGTGGGTTTAACCAATTATTTTTTGGTACAATTCTTCTTTAAGGGGGCATGACAGGGGGTGTGTCCTATGCCTACATCCTTTTTCTAATAGGTGTCCCTCATTCCCATCTACCCTTGCAAGTGATCCTAAAACTGTGTTTGCCTTTAAAGCTGCTATTTGACATTGAGTAGTATTTCTAAGCCATTACTTTGACCATTTCCACAACCTATGGCAAATAATATATAGTATAGTGCAATGAAAGAGAGTGCAGCATTTTGTGTAAAAACACTCTTTTGTTAGCAATAATACAAGAAAGAAAGAAATGAAACATACTTCTGTTTCTGGTAAAATAATAATCCAAAACTTTAGAAATCGATTTTACTTAACTGTAATCAATCTTGTGCAATAACGCAAGAAAGCCCTAACAGCCAAATAATTTTCCTCTAGGAAACACATTCATTTAGAAAGAAGAAAAAAAAATAATATTCCTTTAAAAATAGAATTTAATTCAGTATCTTGTTTCACAGAGAAATACATCTAAATGACATTTCAACATATTAATAATTCAGTATACTATTGTCAATAATATATTTTATAGAGAACATATAGGACTGTGTCATAATCTCAGGCTTCTCATATATCAAGTGGCTTTCACTGTGATATAAGAACTAAATATGATATCTATTACTAAAATTCATTATCCTTTTCTTTGGTGTCAGAACTGAATATGAACTCATGGGATATGAAACCAGTATGTCTCATAAAATGAAGAATGACTCCTTTTGTGCCATATTTCCTACAATGAAGATTATACTTTTTCTGTATTTTTTTCTTCAAAATGCATTTTTTTTATTTTAAAATATATTTACTTAGCAGGGGTGTGGCCCTAAATATTGTAATTGGGCCCCAAATGAAATATTTTGGGAACACCTGGGTTTTCTTTTTTTAGGGTGGAACACCAGACAAAAAGCTAAAGGTCCTGATAAAATACAGTACATATTCAGTATAATTATAATTAATCAAGTTGTCATTTTATTTAGCTAGTTTGGTGATTCACACACCCTTGTTACCCTGTGTAGTCAGGGGAATCATTCTAAGACTTATTGGTTTTGATTATTTTCTTTCTGTATAACTTAGCTGATGACTATATAACTGATGCTGGTTCACTTGAACTGATTTACTAAAGATCTGCTTTAATTGCAAAGTGGATGTTAGTAAATAAGATGAAACTATGTTTATTTTGAATACATAGTTATGTGCAGGGTGTATTAAAAAAACAGATCAGCTTCATTTTACTTACTAATATTTACTAAATGAACAATCTCTATTCCTTTAATAAACTAACCCAACTGTTCTATTAGAAAACAGTAAGAAGATTTGACATTTCCTGAAAACGTAATTGATATATTGTGGCTTGACCATAATAAATAGGACATTCAAGCAAGCAAGCCATTTTTTTTACTAAAAATATGCAATGATATAGCACTGCCAGGGAGAGAGAGAGAGAGAGAGAGAGAGAGAGAGAGAGAGAGAGAGAGAGAGAAAGAGAGAGGAGACAGGAAAGAGAGAGAAGAGAGAGATAGTTAGAGAGCGAGAGGAAGGGGAGAGAGAGAGATAGAGAAAATAGGGGGGAGAGAGAGAGAAAGAGAGGGGGGAGAGAGAAAGAGAGGGGGAGAGAGAGAGAGAGGAGAGAGAGGAAGAAGAGAGAGGCGATAGAGAGGAAGGAGAAAAGAGAGAGAGTGAAAGGAGAGAGAGGGGAGAGAGAGAGAGGAAGAAGAGAGAGGAGAGAGAGAGGAAGAAGAGAGAGGAGAGAGAGAGAGGAGAGCGAGAGAGGAAGAAGAGAGAGGAGAGAGAGAGGAGAGAGAGAGAGGAAGAGGAGAGAGGAGAGAGAGAGAGGAAGAAGAGAGAGGAGAGAGAGAGAGAGGAAGAAGAGAGAGGAGAGAGAGAGAGAGGAAGAAGAGAGAGGAGAGAGAGAGAGGAAGAAGAAGAGAGAGGAGAGAGAAAAAGAGAGGAAGAAGAGAGAAGAGAGAGAGAGAGGAAGAATAGAGAGGAGACAGAGAGAGAGGAAGAAGAGAGGAGAGAGAGAGGAAGAAGAGAGGAGACCGAGGAGAGAGGGGAGAGGGGAAAGGAGAGAGGGACGAGGGGAGAGGGGAGAGAAAGAGGCCATACTAGGAGAGGCTCCATAACATAAGGACATGAGTAGGCATATACAGTACAAGTAGCCATAACCAAAATAGCAATACATAATATGCTTAGAAACTTTAAAAGGGAAAAATCTTTCTTCTTTAAAAACTCATATCTAAATATATGAACCTCCAACGGGTTTTATATAAGAAAAAATAAAAATATATAAAAAAATAAAAATAAAAAAATAAATAAAATTCAAATGAATTAAATAATATGCAAAGTATAATATAAAATATTTTATAAAATGTATAAAATATAAACTAATTAGACACCTCATACAAAAAAAGGGGCCATGAACTTAAATAAGAGTGTTCACCTCCAGTTCTTCATTCAATCCCCCAGGTGACATGGAATTCAAAGAAAAAATCCAAAAACTTTCTCGCATACATAACCCTTGAAAACCTTTCACCTTCGGGGAGGGACATTGATATTGCTTCAATACCGAACAATTCCAATCCTGCCGTACTGCCCCCCATGTGCCTCACAGAAATGCCGAGTCACACTGTCTTTACCCTTTTAAAATGGTTGTAAACTGCTTGGACATTTTTTTTTTTTTTGTACCCTGCAAAGTAATGTCATAATGGTCTGGTATGCATCACACACTAGCCCATTATGTTAAACTTACCTTAAAACAAAGCCCTTTCAGTGCCGGGATGTCAGAGCTGCAGGGGCTCCCATCTTCACCCCTCTTCTGGGTTCACGGACTCCGGCTCTGTGACTGCCCACAGCCGCAATGATGTCACTCCTGCACGTGCACGCAGGAGCCGCCATTTATGGCACAGGGCCGTTCTTTCAGAGTGCATACACTAGTGATGTGACTGGCTTCATGTACAGTAAATATCTCCTAAATGGTGCATGTTTAGGAGATTTTTACACTACCTATAAGTAAGCCTTATTATAGGTCTACCTATAGGTAAAAGTTAGTGATGGGGGTTTACTTTCACTTTAAGGGTTTCAGACACTGTGTCAGGATTCAGCAGCTGGGAGACCAGATATATGTAGCTATACCATGAAATCTGTGACCAGACCATGTATGTACTGTATATCTTTCAAGTGAGATTTATTTATAGGGAATGAAAGATAATCACACACCAGCAAACATATATGCACGCATGAAAACCAAAACCAAACAACCTAAATGGCAACAGGAAACAAAGAGTGACCCCTGCGCTATCAGACTAAACGGTAAAAGATAAAATGATAGCTGCAGCTGCCTAGACAGCCTTGCCAAAGCTAAGTGAAATAAATTTAAAAAAAAAATGTGTGGGACTGAGCTGATCAAAATAATAGTGTCTTCAAAATATACGGTAAGGTTATTGTAAATATTTCAATCAAATACCGTACTATGAATCAAATGTGAAAATTCAAACAATTGTGCATATTCATAAATACGCAATACATGAGTGTAAATAAATAATATAAATATTGTGCACTGGCTGGGTATACAACAGCATTCGGGTATAGGATCAATGCTGCCGTATAACCAGCCGGTGCATCTGTGGCTTCCCTTTATTTCAGGCTGATCCAGCTCCCCGGATGTTTCTGCTGATTTTCATCTACCTAAAAGAGTTATAATATTTTTGTCCAAATAAATCGCACTATCAATAAATCGTAATCAATCAAACTACTACACTATATGGAGTCTTCTGTATTGTATCTGGTATCAATACTGAAGAATATTGTAGGGTGTATTAACATTGCATCTTCTAGGACATTCCTTTATTTTCAAGGAAGTACTGCTGACTCTGATTTCAGATATTTTAAAGCTTGCTACTCAAGTTCCATTGTTTCTTAAAATCTGTGATTTTTCTTTGAATACAAATCTTAGGTGCTTGATTTAAAGGGTAACTCCACTTTTGTAGGGGGAAAAAAGCAATAAAAAAAGAAAAAACAATATAGCGTATACAATTCCTACCCAAATCATATTGTAAATGAATGTTATTAAAAATTACCTTTCCTTTTTAATCTGCAGCTGCTCTATTTTCTGAAATTGCAATGCAATATGGCTACCTGGAGCTGTTCTGTACACAGAATGTCTACTGACCACAACATAATTTCCTGCTTGTGTGATTGGCTCACCAATTTTCCCAGATGTCTACTTAAGATACAAGTCAGATTTCTGGCATTCCCTGCAATAAATATGTTATTTTTGGTAAGATACTCCCAAAAGGAACACGTCTAGAGGGATGCAGGCCCAGCAGGTTTCCTCATTAGAGCCATGCAGCTGCCACAGCTGATAGATAGTTATGAAACCACTCCCATTAGACCCACTGAGCACAGAGGCACAGAGGAACAAACAGTGATATTTTCAAAATAACAAAAGGTAGGAATCTGCAACAAAGTGTGTTAAAATCCTTGTAATGTGCAGAGATCACCTAGAGGGGAATGTTTTTTTCTCAACAAAAGTGGAGTTACGCTTTAACTACTTTTACCACATGCTAAGCTTCATTGGTGGTAGATACAGCATCACTGTATGCTTGAAATAAAGGAACAGTAGGGTCTGATTGTATATTCTGCACAGGATTTGACAGTTATGTGGTGAACCCTTACTTAGGTTACATACACACCTATCCATTTTTAACTGCAGGTTCAGTTTTGCAGAAATGCAGTGCAAGCCATTTAATATGATTTCCTATGGGTAATGGACTTATTTCCCTGCAGCGTTTTGTGTTTTTGGTCCAATAGGCTTCAATGGACCCGCATTCAAAATGCAAGTGCTGGGTTTGTTCTGCATGTTGCCTGCATTTTTTATTTTATTTTTGCAAATAGTGTTTTTTAACAAGCCTAACTACAAACATCTTCCATTGACAATAGACTTGCCATGCTGCCATGCTGCCATGCAAAACAGAAAGTCAGATCCAACGCAGCAGCCAAGATGGTGGAAACAGAGGTACTGATACAGCTGGTGAGGCCCTGTGTGTATCTATATGATTCAGCCGACCCAGACCACAAGAGCAAGGCAAAGCAGCAGCAGGGATTTTTTTTTCTTGGAAAATTGCCCAAGAAAGTTATCCAAAATGGGATTCCTTCACCAGGAGAGAGGAAGAAAACAAAAATGAGTACTTTGGATGTATCTGTGATGTATTCTGTTGATTGATGGTACTGCATAGATATATTTGTTAGAAATCAACACAGATCTCCAAACTGCAGTGTTTATTATTATTATTATACAGGATTTATATAGCGCCAACAGTTTGCGCAGCGCTTTACAATGTGAAGGAAGACAATACAGTTACAATACAGTTCAAAACAGGAGGAACTAGAGGGCCCTACTCATTAGAGCTTACAATCTAGAAGGGAGGGTCAAGTGAAACAAAAGGCAATAACTGTGGGGGATGGGTTGATGGAGAAAAAGGAGGTACATTTGTTAGGGGTTGGTAGGATAGGCTTCTCTGAAGAGGAGGGTTTTCAGAGATCGCCTAAAAGCTAATAGAGTGGGGGATAATCGGACAGATAAGGGTAAGGAGTTCCATAGGATTGGAGAGGCTCTGGAAAAGTCCTGGAGGCGAGCATGGGAGGAGGTGATGAGTGAGCTAGAGAGAAGGAGGTGTTGAGAAGAACGAAGAGAGCGATTAGGTTGGTATTTTGAGATGAGGCTGGTGATGTAGCTGGGAGCTAGGCTGTGGATTTCTTTGTAAGATGTTGTAAGTATTTTGAATTTAATTCGTTGGGTGAGCGGAAGCCAGTGGAGGGCTTGACAGAGAGGAGCGGCGGACACTGAGCGATTGGTGAGGTGGATGAGTCTGGCGGTAGTCAGAACAGTAGGTGTTTACCTACTGTTCTGACCTATGTGTTTTGTAGAGCCCTGCACAATATGCAAAGTTTTGCTGACAAGCAGTGTTAATTTTAGTATCCAATTTTGATTTAATTTTAAATATAGTCTTTTGACTAAAATGCCATTTTAGTTTTAGTCCCATTTTAGTCATTGTATTTTAGTCGACTAACATCTCCAGTACATTGTAGTCAAATA
This sequence comes from Pelophylax lessonae, assembly GCF_965119305.1. NCBI lineage: Eukaryota > Metazoa > Chordata > Amphibia > Anura > Ranidae > Pelophylax > Pelophylax lessonae. The sequence goes on from NC_138768.1 coordinate 149,159,289, forward strand.
AAATAATGTTAGATAACTAAAATCAAATGTGTTTAGTTAAATTTGAATACATTATTTAAGCATTCCTATACAATTTCTAAACTAATTATATACTCCTGGAGTAAAAAAAATCCAATATCATGATAATATTTATGGTATTAAGGTTTGAACAAACTCACAGATACAGATTTAGCCCTCTGGATGGTCTGAGGAGGCCTATACTGCTGCACAGTGCTCTGGACAGAGGTCTGAGGAGGCCTGTTATGCTGCACAGTGCTCTGGACGGTGGTCTGAGGGAGCCTGTAATGCTGCAGAGTGCTCTGGAAGGTGGTCTGAGGGAGCCTTTAATGCTGCAGAGTGCTGGATGGTGGTCTCAGGTCAGGGATAGAAACATAGAAACATAGAATGTGTCGGCAGATAAGAACCATTTGGCCCATCTAGTCTGCCCAATATATCTGAATCCTATGAATAGTCCCTGGCCCTATCTTATATGAAGGATAGCCTTATGCCTATCCCATGCATGCTTAAACTCATTCACTGTATTTGCAGCTACCACTTCTGCAGGAAGGTTATTCCATGCATCCACTACTCTCTCAGTAAAGTAATACTTCCTCATATTACTTTTAAACCTTTGCCCCTCTAATTTAAAACTGTGTCCTCTTGTGGTAGTTTTTCTTCTTTTAAATATGCTCTCCTCCTTTACCGAGTTGATTCCCTTTATGTATTTAAAAGTTTCTATCATATCCCCTCTGTCTCTTCTTTCTTCCAAGCTATACATGTTAAGGTCCTTTAACCTTTCCTGGTAAGTTTTTTCCTGCAATCCATGTACTAGTTTAGTAGCTCTTCTCTGAACTCTCTCTAGAGTATCTATATCCTTCTGGAGATATGGCCTCCAGTACTGCGCACAATACTCCAAGCACAGTGCTCTGGATGCCGCCACGCCAGTGGTCACTGGTCAGAGGAGGCCTGTAATTGTATTGGATCTTAATGTATGCTTGATGCGCAAATAACTTTGTTGCGCTAATAAGTGCAGTTTTGGTTATTAATATACACCAAGCACAAATAATCCCATTGTGCTAAAAAGCACAGTTCTCAGCTCTTTTGTATAAGGTAATGTAGCGCGCTCAGCAGTACCCAGTAATACAGACACACAGGCTTTCATCATATTGGATGCTCGATAGAATGTCCTGCCTAAAGCATTGAGCTCCGTTTATTCATGGGCCAACACAGGGATAACAGCAGGGAGGGATGGCTATACAACATCAGCCAATCAGTTCAAATACAGTCACATGACATAAGTCACTCACATAGAATCCGCCAATGACACACCTGTATACATTCAAATTTACAATAGAAAGGGGGAGTACACGATCGTGAAGGAGCAGAACAGCGTGCACAGCTTCCCGCCATTGGTGTATGGAAATCCACAAAACCACAGTTAACAATGAAACCCACGTGTAGTGGAATTCGCGCCTAACACTACACAATGAAACCAGCATGTAGAACCATGAACGCTGCTTTGATCAAACTCGTGCATGCACTCCCGCCACTACTACTGGCATGAATCCCACTCAGCAAGGCTCAGCGAACAATGCCTAAAAAGATATAGAAGAAGTGGAAAGAAATTCCCATCTCAGGGCCCCCCGAAAGCAGCAGTTACTCTGACAAGACCAGACGGGCTCTGGGCAGGGCCAACAAATGGGGATATGTAGAGTTAGTCTGTTAAATATATGAAAGGTAGTGGACAGTGAGTAATGAGGTTGAGCCGAAGCAAAACAGAATTTATGTATGTATTTATGCATATAAATGTATGTATACATGGGTTCGACCAGAACACCCGAACTTCCCGAAAGTTTGGTTCGGATTTCAGAACTCCATTGAAATCAATGGGACCCGAACTTCTGGAATCAAAAAACACCATTTTTAAGCCCTAAAACCCAATAAATGCCCCTAAAAAGTGCCTAGGGTTCTGGGTCATGCCCTAGGGACTATTAATCACACAAAAAAAAGTTCTTAAAAATTGTCGTTTTTGATAGAGAGCCAATTATTGAAAAAATTAAAAAAAAAAAAAAAAAAGAGATTTCTTTGGATTTAGTGTCTGGGGGGTCTAAAAGGTGTATCTGTGAAGTTTCAGCTCTGTAGCATGTCCAGAACCAGAATTACAGCATACCAAACCTTCAAAAATGACTTTTTTGCTTAACCGCACCTTTCTTTTGCTCCTAATCAACGGCTCAGCCAATGTGTATGATGGGGACATAATGCAGTGCACTGGGAACAAGATTAGATTTTTTTTTTGGAAAAAGGTGCTGTCTCTTTAAATGTGCATATAATTAACGGGTGTATTTCCACAATGGGGCTATTATTACCAAATGTTTCAAGAAGTCAAAAGATGTATGTAATTGCACTTTATTTCATGTAAAATGGTGTTTGGTGCACTTTAACTTGAATTCTCACAAGAAACAGACATATATGCACGGATACATTGAGGGTTAGGGTTAGGGGTAGGGGCCACAATGTAGTGCACAGTGAACAAGATTAGAGATGTTTTGGATGAATACTGTTGTCTCTTGACTTTGAATAGAAGTAAAGGATGCTTAAAAATTGGGCATTTGGTGGTGCGGACGATGCCTTGACACCATATCCCTATGAAAGTGCTGGTAATGAAGGCAATAATTGCCTTTGTAAGGAAAAAAATTACAATGATATGCATCTGTGTGACAGGTGCGCAAAAATTGTTGTTTGGGTGTTGGCGGAGCCATACCACTGTAAGCCCAAAGAGCTGGTGTTGAAGGAGGCCCAAAAATTGTAAAGGTGTGCACCTGTGGAACAGGTTCGCAAACATGGTAGTTTTTGTTTAGCATAGCCTCCCCACCTTAACCCCAAAGAGCTGGTGTTGAAGGAGGCCCAAAAATTGTAAAGGTGTGCACCTGTGGAACAGGTGCGCAAACATTGTAGTTTTTGTTTAGCATAGCCTCCCCACCTTAACCCCAAAGAGCTGGTGTTGAAGGAGGCCCAAAAATTGTAAAGGTGTGCACCTGTGGAACAGGTGCGCAAACATTGTAGTTTTTGTTTTAGCATAGCCTCCCCACCTTAACCCCAAAGAGCTGGTGTTGAAGGAGGCCCAAAAATTGTAAAGGTGTGCACCTGTGGAACAGGTGCGCAAACATTGTAGTTTTTGTTTTAGCATAGCCTCCCCACCTTAACCCCAAAGAGCTGGTATTGAAGGAGGCCCAAACATTGTAAAGGTGTGCCCCTGTGGAACAGGTGCGCAAACATTGTAGTTTTTGTTTTAGCATAGCCTCCCCACCTTAACCCCAAAGAGCTGGTGTTGAAGGAGGCCCAAAAATTGTAAAGGTGTGCACCTGTGGAACAGGTGCGCAAACATTGTAGTTTTTGTTTTAGCATAGCCTCCCCACCTTAACCCCAAAGAGCTGGTGTTGAGGGAGGCCCAAAAATTGTAAAGGTGTGCACCTGTGGAACAGGTGCGCAAACATTGTAGTTTTTGTTTTAGCATAGCCTCCCCACCTTAACCCCAAAGAGCTGGTGTTGAAGGAGGCCCAAAAATTGTAAAGGCGTGCACCTGTGGAACAGGTGCGCAAACATTGTAGTTTTTGTTTTAGCATAGCCTCCCCACCTTAACCCCAAAGAGCTGGTGTTGAAGGAGGCCCAAAAATTGTAAAGGCGTGCCCCTGTGGAACAGGTGCGCAAACATTGTAGTTTTTGTTTTAGCATAGCCTCCCCACCTTAACCCCAAAGAGCTGGTGTTGAAGGAGGCCCAAAAATTGTAAAGGCGTGCCCCTGTGGAACAGGTGCGCAAACATTGTAGTTTTTGTTTTAGCATAGCCTCCCCACCTTAACCCCAAAGAGCTGGTGTTGAAGGAGGCCCAAAAATTGTAAAGGCGTGCCCCTGTGGAACAGGTGCGCAAACATTGTAGTTTTTGTTTTAGCATAGCCTCCCCACCTTAACCCCAAAGAGCTGGTGTTGAAGGAGGCCCAAAAATTGTAAAGGTGTGCCCCTGTGGAACAGGTGCGCAAACATTGTAGTTTTTGTTTAGCATAGCCTCCCCACCTTAACCCCAAAGAGCTGGTGTTGAAGGAGGCCCAAAAATTGTAAAGGTGTGCACCTGTGGAACAGGTGCGCAAACATTGTAGTTTTTGTTATAACCAAAATGAGGTTCTGTGAACGTAAAGAGAATGAGAGAAGGGTTTGAGGGTGGCACTATGGTCCAGGCTTAAACTGAGGCTCAACTGCCACATCACAACGATAGCCTAGTCTACAAGGTCTGCATCAGGTGCATCAAAGCTTGATATCCACGACTGATTCATCTTAATGAATGTCAAACGGTCGACTGAGTCGGTGGAGAGTCTCGTTCGATGGTCTGTGACGATTACTCCTGCTGCGCTGAATGCCCGTTCCGATAGGACACTGGAAGAAGGGCAGGCCAACAACTCCATGGCATACTGGGCCAGTTCTGGCCAGTGGTCTAATCTTAAGACCCAGTATGCCAGTGGATCGGATTCATCACATGAAAAGCCCTCTGTGTCACTTTGTGCCCTCACGTAATCGTCCACCATGTGATGCAGACGCTGTCGATGCGATGTGGCAGCTGAGAGGCCTGGGCGGTGAGGACTAAAAAAAGACCGAAAGGCATCCGTCAACCGCACGCCTTCTCCAACGCTCCTCTCGTGACCACCAGTAGAATCCGTGGTAGGTTGTCCCCGCCCCTGCACCCTACGGGAGTCGGGGAACATGTTCACCAGATTCCTCTTGAGACTGTCCTCAAGGGATTTGATCCTGTGGACTCTCTGGGTGGATGGGAAAAGCTCCGAGACTTTACACTTGTACCGGGGGTCAAGTAGGGTGGCCAACCAATAGTGGTTAGTCTCTTTAATGGCCTTGATTCTGGGGTCCTTTCGCAGGCTCTGAAGCATGATGTTTCCCATGCGTCGCAAATTAGCGAAGGCCTGAGAAGCTGAATCCTCGGGGTCACTCATAACGACATTATCTTCAACGGGCTCCTCCTCCTCCCAGCCACGTACTACTCCAAAGTGTCCCGAGGGAGTCAAACTAGGCCTTGCAGATTGCCGCATGTCTTCCTCCTCCTCCTCCTCAAACCCTGCAAAAGTTCCCGCAGAATCGTCCTCCTCCTCCTCTTCCACCCCTGGATCCTGCTCGGGCCTCTGGGAGCTAGGCATAATGGGGTCAGGATTCTCAGGATAAAGGGGGCCTTGAGAGGCAAGGAAGTCCTCCTCTTCCTCCTGCTGCTCTGCCTCCAGTGCCCTGTCCATAATGCCACGCAGAGTGTGCTCCAACAAAAACAGTACCGGTAGGGTGTCACTGATGCATGCGCTGTCCCGGCTGACCATCCTTGTGGCCTCCTCAAATGGAGAGAGGACAGCGCATGCATCCTTAATCAAAAGCCACTGCCGTGGTGAAAAGAAGCCCAGGCGCGCAGAGCCAGTGCTGGTGCCGTACTCGCATAGGTATTCATTGAGGGCCCTCTGCTGCGTGTACAGGCGCTGCAGCATAGCCAAGGTGGCGTTCCAGCGGGTGGGCATGTCACAGATGAGGCGGTGTACCGGCAGGTGAAACTCGCGCTGCACTTCGGCCAAACGTGCAGTGGCACTGTACGACCGCCTGAAGTGACTGCACACCCTTCTTGCCATCCTTAGCACATCCTGCATTCCCGGGTACGAGTTCAAAAACCGCTGTACCACGAGATTCATGACATGCGCCAGGCATGGCACATGGGTTAACTTTCCCTGACGAAGGGCGGCCAGGAGGTTTGACCCATTATCAGTAACCACCATCCCTGGCTTCAGCTGGCGTGGTGTCAACCACCTCTGGGCCTGTGCCTGCAGAGCCCCAAGAATCTGAGGGGCAGCGTGCTGCCTGTCCCCTAGACACACAAGCTGCAGCACTGCGTGACACCTTTTGGCCTGAGACATAGAATAGCCCTTTGAACGTTTACGTGGTACCTCATCATATTCAAAGGACCATTCTGCAGAGGAGGGCATGGAGGAGGTAGAGGAGGAGGAGCAGGAGGGGGTAGAAGTGATCGATCTACCCGGATCAGCGACACCACCAGCTGTTTGCAGACGTGGGGGCAACACTGGCTGCAGCACCGAGCCCTGGCTACAATCCCTTCCGCTGGCAAGCAGTGTCACCCAGTGAGCAGTGACAGAAATGTACCGTCCCTGCCCATGTTTGTTTGACCAAGTGTCAGCCGTCAAGTGTATCTTACGGCTGACTGACTTGGCCAGGGACGACACTACATTGCCTTCCACATGTTGGTATAGGGATGGCAGGGCCTTACGGGAAAAGTAATGCCGACTTGGCACCTGCCACTGTGGAACTGCACATTTTGCGAAGTCACGGAAGGGAGCAGACTCTACCAGGTTAAATGGTAATAGTTGCAGAGCCAGTAGTTTAGCCAAACTACTGTTTAGACGCTGGGCATGTGGGTGGCAGGGAGTATACATTTTTTTTCGTTCCAGCATGTGTGGAATCGAAATTTGGCGTCTAGATGTTACAGCTGGTGGTGTGCTGGAGGTAGATGCGACACTGCCTGCTATATCATCATCTCTGCCAGTGGAGGCTGCCAACAGGTGACGAGCGACTATAGCAGGGCCAGGAACAGACTGATGTGCAGATGGAGCATGAGGAGGAGCGCGAGGAGAACTAGGAGGCCGACTGACCGATCTTTGGCCCTTTTGTGGGTTCTTTAAATGCTCCTGCCAACGGGCCGAGTGGTGGGTTGTCAAATGCCTGTTTAGGCAGCTTGTACCCAGGTGGTTGACATTTTTGCCACGTTTTATACCCTTCTTACAAATCTTGCAGATCGCAACTGTTTTATCTGCATGGGATGTCTCAAAAAAGGCCCAGCAAGATGAGGTGTGTATAGGGGCCCGGGAGACAACAGGTGCGGCCTTAGATGGAGTAGGCCGTCTGCTCTCCCCTCTTGTTTGCTCTGCCTCCTCCTCAACCTCAGACCCAACATCTGATTCCATCAAAGACTGAGCATCAGGCCTGGCCTGGGAGACAACAGGTGTGGCCTTAGATGGAGCGGGCCGTCTGCTCTCCCCTCTTGCTTGCTCTGCCTCCTCCTCAACCTCAGACCCAACATCTGACTCCATCAAAGACTGAGCATCAGGCCTGGCCCGGGAGACAACAGGTGCGGCCTTAGATGGAGCGGGCCGTCTGCTCTCCCCTCTTGTTTGCTCTGCCTCCTCCTCAAACTCAGACCCAACATCTGACTCCATCAAAGACTGAGCATCAGGCCTGGCCCGGGAGACAACAGGTGCGGCCTTAGATGGAGCGGCCCGTCTGCTCTCCCCTCTTGTTTGCTCTGCCTCCTCCTCAAACTCAGACCCAACATCAGACTCCATAAAGGACTGAGCATCAGGCTGGAGTAGATGGCCGACACTGTGGTCAAACAGCTCAGCTGACTCCTCTGCCATGTCTGAAGTTGGGTCTAAGGGAGGACATGAGGTGGACATGGACTCATCTGTATTTGTTCTGACAACTGCAGAAGACTGACCACTTTTCTCTGCCTGGGTCACTGTAGTTGCAGATGATGCCGATGATGAGGGTTTGGTCATATAGTCCACCACCTCCTGTACATACTGTGGACGTATAGCTTGGCCACTGCCGGAGAACAATCCAAATGGTGGCCTGGCTGAGGACTGACCACCACGTCCACCCCGGCCTCTAGACACCCTAGAAGCTGTGCCCCTTTCCGCAGCAGGGCCACGTATGCCTTTTCTTGGTCTACCAGGCATATTTCTCACTGATGCGTTGGCAACTGTGTGCGGTGAAAAACGCACACTGCTATGCGACCCACAGTTGTCGCTGGATACAGCACAGCAGATGTGTCACGCACAGTAGCAAAGCCTTTTGCACAGTGGACCTAACGCTTTGAACAACAGGCGTTAGGTTGTCACTGATGCATTGGCAACTGTGTGCGGTGAAAAACGCACACTGCTATGCGACCCACAGTTGTCGCTGGATACAGCACAGCAGATGTGTCACGCACAGTTGCAAAGGCTTTTGCACAGTGGACCTAACGCTTTGAACAACAGGCGTTAGGTTGTCACTGATGCGTTGGCAACTGTGTGCGGTGAAAAACGCACACTGCTATGCGACCCACAGTTGTCACTGGATACAGCACAGCAGATGTGTCACGCACAGTTGCAAAGGCTTTTGCACAGTGGACCTAACGCTTTGAACAACAGGCGTTAGGTTGTCACTGATGCGTTGGCAACTGTGTGCAGTGAAAAACGCACACTGCTATGCGACCCACAGTTGTCGCTGGATACAGCACAGCAGTTGCGTGTCACGCACAGTTGCAAAGGCTTTTGTACAGTGCACCTAACGCTTTGAACAACAGGCGTTAAGTTGTCACTGTATTTTGCTGCCTAGCAAGCACGTACACCTTGCTGTGATAGAGCAGCACTGTGCCACGTGCTCACTAAACAGAACCCTCACACTTTCCCTACAGAAACTCAATTTTCAAATCTAACTAATGTAGTAAAAAGTTCCCTAACTACACTAGATATCCCTTTCCACTAAATAGAAAGCTCCATACAGCAGAAGACTGACACTGTCCCTTAAGTTTTTTTTTTTTTTTGTAACTCTAAGAACCAGCACAATCGCTGTATCTATCTACACTGGCTGTAAGCTAAATACAATTCTGCTATATGGAGCTTTAGAACCACTCGATATATAGGAAATGTAGTGTAGCAAGCAGGAGTCAGACAGAACTGCTTCAACTCTCTTCAACAGGATCTGGATAACTGTGCTAGGGGTTAGGCGGGGCCATCTTATATAGTGTGGGGCGTATTCACTCCTGATTGGCCTCTGGTCCCCGTAGTCACTCCAATCACGTTCCTAGGAGACTCCTGCCCCCTCATTGGCTTTTGCAGACGTTTCTGGGCCAATCACGGGCTTTTAAAGCCCAGTTCCTGTCCCAGTGCATTTTGGTCGGTTCTGGTGGCCGAATACCGAACTTTTGCCGCAAAAAGTTCGGTATTCGGCCGAATATCGAACATCCAATGTTCGGGTCGAACCGATGGTCGACCCGAACCGTTCGATCATCCTTAATATGTACAACCGTGTATGGATATATGACTAAAACATAATAAGTAAACAGAAAAAACTAAAATATCACATGAATATATGAAGTATTTTAAATAAAAATTGGTGATTGGAGGTAAAGAAAAAATATTGACCCAATATATGGTCAAAATATTACAAATTCCATGGATGTATGAGCCTAAAATTATATTGTATTGTAAAGGGAACCTCGTTTTATAAGTGGTTATACAGCCAAATAACATAAAGGTATATAGATTCTTGCATAGACCCTTGTCTTAGCAAATGCTGATGATTATAGGGACATTTAATCATAAAGAAATGCATATATGCAAGGGTCAAACAGTACCTGTGTACAGCAAATGAGTGGAGGAAAAGGTGGAGAAAGAATCCTGCTTGATGGTTACTCCCTGCAGCAGTGTATGAACTGAACCGCCATTTATTGAAGAGGAAAGATCCTGCCCCCATATAAATTGGGTAAATGATTGCTATGATCCCCCACAGCTGGGCAGACACCGGCGTGAGCCCCAATTAGTACCCTGTACGCCAGTGCGTGGGGGGGGGGGGCGCTGACGAGTGACATTGGCGTCTCCTCCCACGCCAGCAGACAGCCGATGCACTAAGGGGCGGAGGCATTCGGCAGGAAGGGCCACTCAGGTCTGAGGGATGGCCTGTAATGCAAAGTGTCCTGGATGCCACTGCTAGTGGTCAGAGGAGGCCTGTAATAATGCACACACAGCGCTCTGGATGGACGGTGGTCTGGGGGGAAGCCTCAGCTCTGCTGTAATTGTAATGTACACTAGTACTACACACTCACAGTCTGCTCTCTGCTCTGGATGTGGGCAGCCAACTCGTGAGTCAGGACTTGGGAGTGGGTCAGTCTTGTCGGGACTCGGGAGGCCTGCCTGTAATGCACAGGGCTGCTCTGGTCTCTGGCAGTCGTCATGGACGGTGCACACAGTCGCTTCAACACGCTTGCTTGCTGAGAGCAGAAGCAGGCAGAGGTCTGTGGAACCGGAAGTTAGTTCACAAGAGTAAACATCTCTGCTCCAAATTTTCTTCTTGTTTTCGTTTGTTAAAAATGTGCTGTACTTTTCATTTCGTTATCGTCACTGTAAAAATGCCGCTGATGAAAATTTTGTAGTTGATGAAATTAACACTGCTGACAAGTGACAAGCGGAGGCAGATAATTTGGTGAAGCGCAGATACACTCATTAGCTTTACTTATTTTCACTTCTTTTATTTATGTATTTATTTATTTATTTATTTGTTATATCACCCAAAATAAATAAATAAATAAGTAAATAAATACACTTAACTTAAATATGCTAACAAAAAATGTAAAAAAATATATATAATTTTATAACCCAAAGAACTACAAAACAGAACAAGAATAATGATAAAGTAGATAATGCAGAAAAAGGAAGTGTGGATGTCAGCATTTTAAAAAGCCTCAAGTTCCCATGGCACCTGACTTTTTTTTAACCGCAGTGGTGCAAAAACCTTAAAATTGAAAAACCATTAAGTGTAAAAAAAAAACTGCATGTGAAGCACACACAAAAAAATGCACTTAAGGGCAGGGGAGGAAGGAACCTGAGGGCCCCCTCCCCCCCCTAGACGTTAAGGCAAGCCCGAGAACTCACTCCCTTCATCTTAGTGAGAAAAAACACACACACAAGTGAAAGAGTGACAAACATCATTGGGGGGAATAAATTAAAATAAATAAGTGGCCGTGCATGTGCACTGGCCGGGCCCTGAGGACTTGAAGACAGAAATTGCCCGGACTTAGCCAAAAGGCCCAGCCCTAAAAGGCGCAGTGTAGGAAAAGTTTTAGTGACTGTGACCATATGCCTGTTCACACAGTGGGATCCCACAACCAAGTGTTACTAGGAGCACTCCTAGGCCGACCACTCCAAGGGGCACAGACATCGTAAACTCTCTGCCTTCCCAGCCCATGGCCAGACAAGGTAGATCCACTCAAATCAGGAGGAACTTTTGGACTGCTTGCACGTGAACTGACCCTGGCCTGTTTTATCGACTATGTTTATGCCTACCGCTTGGACTGATCTGTTGCCCTGCTACTATAGTACACAGGGGTCTCACATTTGTTAGGGGCTCCAGAATTGTTTTTCTGGATGGAGAAAACTAATTTTTTGGTTCTCTCCAGGTTTCGTAATTTCTGGATTAGGGTCTGGAGTCCGAAAGCTTCAAAGAGATTTGGGTGGGAGAAGCCTCTACCCCTGTGCCCAGGTCTTACCTGACCGAGGCCCTTAGCCTGCTGCTGGCTTACTTCTATCATGCCTCTGCCTGCTACCTGTACTATGGGATCGATTAGCTGTAGCAAGAGGCAGTTCGTTTATGAAGGGCTGGAGAGCGGTACAAAAATGAGTGTCTGCGGGTAACAGTGTACCAGAACCAATATTATGGCTGTGCTGACCATGTTTTGGCCTGGACAATTTCTTTGGACAAATGTTTTGGCTGTGTTGACAATATCCCAGTACTGACTATAGACAATATTCCTGCCTGCTACCTGGATAATTACTATTGTTGTTGCTAAGCATGTCCCTGCCTGCTGCCTGGACCAATGCTCTTCTCTGGAAAACTGCATTACTAAAACCACAGGTAAAACTTTTTTTTTTTTTACCCTTTCCTCAATAAAATGTATTTTGGAGTGTAATTCTTGGTATGTACATGCTATGTGTTAGAAATATAAAGGGCCTTTAAAAATTATAGGTTGGCAAGAAAAAGGATGTATATTTTATGTTCCTAGAACACCTGACGGTGCTACTTGAATGTTGGGCCTCTGTATGTGGCTAGGCCATGTAAAAGTCTCACGCATGTGGAATCGCCATACTCAGGAGTAGCAGAATTTATTTTGGGGTGCAGTTTTTGCTATGTAAGTGCTATGTGTTAGAAATATTGTATAAATGAACAAACTTGTGTAAAAAAATGGCATGTTCAAAAGACTCATTATGCCTCAAAGACTATATGTTGGGGTGTTTGTTTTCCAAAATGGGGTAATTTTGTGGACATTTCCATTGTCCTGGTGCTCCAGGGCATTCAAAAGTGTGATAGGTTGTCAGGAAATTATATGTGTAACTTCAAAAAACTCACCATGCCTCTTACTAAATACCTTGGAATATCTACTTTCCAAAAAGGGGTATTTGTACTTTCCTGGCTTATTAGTGCCTCAAGAAATGAGATGTCAGTACAGCAGATGTGATCAATGATTCACACCATAGCTTGTAGACTCTATAACTTTCACAAAGACCAAATAATATACACTTATTTGGGTTCTTTTTACCAAAGATATGTAGCAGTATAAATGTTGGCCACAATTTATGAAGAATAATTACTAATTTGCAAAATTACAATGGTGCTTATTTGGTGCTTCAAAGTTATCAGTAAGTGGGGAGCTCAGGTAACCCTTATTTGGGTTATTTTTTACCAAAGATATGTAGCAGTATAAATGTTGGCCAAAATGTATGGAGAATAATTACTAATTTGCAAAATGTTTTGACAGAAACAATGGAAAATGCGTTTTTTGCACAACATTTTCAGTCTTTTTTTATTTATAGCACAAAAAATAAAAAACCCAGTAGTGATTAAATACCACCAAAAGAAAGCTATTTTTGTGTGAAAAAAGGACACAAATTGTATATGGGCACGGTGTTGCATGGCTGAGTAATTGTCATTCAAAGTGTGAGAGCACTGAATGCTGAAAATTGGTCTGGGCAGGAAGGGGTGAAAGTGCATTGTATTGAAGTGGTTAAATAAAAATGAAATGAATACAAACATATTTTCTTTTATACTGAAAGCGGAACTCCAGCCAAAAATAACAAGACAACAATGAATAGCCTCTTTAAACATAAAATAACAAAGACAGCTTTTGCTACAATGTTCATCTTTAATCCAGATACATTATCTGCCTTTGTTTTTGTTGTTTGTTTTTTACTATACAATGTCTTCAGTTTGGCGGTCAGCATCATGCAACTCACTTCCTCTGAGCCCAGGTCTTCTCCGACCTCCTTCAACCAGCAACTTCCCAGTAGCACAGTGAGGAGCTCATCTCTCACTCACAATGCTTTGTCCTTCTATTAGCATGTTTCATGTGTCAGCACCTGGACTGATTGTTTCCATGTTCCATGTGGTTCCATGTTGATTGTTTTTTGCAGTGATATTTACCACTTACTCTCACAATCCTGCTTTGCTGTACAGGGACTGTAAGGGGTTGATAACAAATCAAATTCAGGTACTTACACCGCTTGTATTAAAAAAAAAAAAAAAAATACATGTAATGATGTGTTAATTATTACAGAGCTGCATTCATTTGTGTCTTTTATATCTGCCTAGAGTTCAGCTTTAAGCCAATGTTTCTCTGTGAACTAAAAAATCTGCAGATTGCTGTAACTGCTTTGATCTAGAGTAATAAAGTTTGTTGTATCCTATAATACAGAACGGAGACTTCTGCCCTGGAGCTGGTCAAGTCTTGCTCTCTGTGAGCGAATGAGGCGGAGAGAATTTCACAGCCTGATATGAGCAATGAGATGTTCTTTAAATGGAGATCAGAACTGGCAGTGATCAGAAGCACAGCTGTCCTGCTTACCAAGTCAGCAATTTGCTAAGATAACATCATTTCTAATTATGCAGAAAAAGGAACTCAATTGGCACATGTAATTGTTATTTATATGTGTTTGCTGCTACATCAAGTCTGCAGAAGTCATACCAAAAGTTCATTTTAATCTAAACTGGGTCATTCGTTCAGTTTCCATCCTGAAATAATTTTTAAGATAAAAATGAAAAAAAAAATAAAAAAATCATCTAAAGGTTGGGGTTATATTTTCCATTTCAAAATTTTTTCAGTGAACTGTTTGCCAAATAGATTGCGATATTTAGAGGTAAATAAAATGAAATCAAATATTAAATATTGTTTGTAGAATTGTTTGTGATGTGCTGAATGCATTTTACATTTTATATTAGCCAGGATTAGTGATGAGCTGAATGTACTGAGTTTGGTTTGAAGCGGGTTTGGGCAAAGCTGTCAAGGAGTCCATTCTGGAATCTTATATAAGAGTCTCAAAAAAATGTTAATGGGAACTCCCCACAAAAAAATGTAATGGACCGATATAGATTTTTAGAGAACACCTCACATAAAAATAAAGAAAAAAAATGAAATCCCCCTAAATATACTGTATATACCAGACGATTATTTGAGCATGCAGAAAGGCGAGGACACACATGCACCCTACTCTCTAAATTGTACCAGGCAACACTCCCTCATTATGGGGGGGTTACCCCTAGCAAGGCACCTTCTCCCTGTGTTGATGATGACTAGGGACCAATGGCTGTTAGGGTATGCAATTGGGGGCTTATTAGAATCTGGAAGCCCATTTTAATTATATAGGTACCCCCAGATACTACTGCTTACCCATTTGAATGAATAAGAATACCCCGAAACAAAGACAGAGACAATCCTTTAATAGAAATGTCTTATGATGTACATCCAATCATGTTATCCAGTGATGTCAATCCACACCAATCCTGATGCCCAATGCCTTCCGAAAGAAGCAGAAGCATCAACTTCAGGTCTTCTTCTGTTAATTTGTTCCAGCCAAAGGACAAAACGGTGGGGTCACCCATGGTCTACTTTTTCACTATCAAGAAACCTGCCCTGAGAAATGCCATGCAGCCATGTAGGCATGAAGTGAGTGCTTGGAGGATGTATCAGATCCAGCAGCACTGTGATGCAACATGTCTAGCCTTAATTCTTTGTAGAAGATATCAGGTTTGTATGGTAATAGTTTAGTATTCTATGTACCAGTAAGAAATGTAGATTTACATCACTGTAGATCAAAAAATATGGAGAAAAAAAACGCGCTAAATAATAGTGTTAAAAAAGTTCAAAGCAGCAACTTAAAGTGTGACAGACACCCAAAAAAACATAATATATAAAAAAGCTGCGCTAAAGTGAAAGGACTATAAGCGAATTGAATACAATAGTCCTAGAGTCCCATATTGAATTAAAAGTTCGGTGAGAAGAAAAAAGAAAAATTGAAATAAAGTATAGTCTAAATGCATCCAAATGTTGTATAACTCCTCTAGAGAGATTGACACTAGATGTATGTACTGCTTACCAGAAACAGCAAATTCAATCACCTGATAAGATAATAGATGGCTCACCGGATCCGCTGTATGACCAGGGGAAGACCCTTAAGAAGGATTCCAGGCCTCAGACGATGCGTTACATTCAATAGGCGTCAATCATGTGTATAGAAATATAAGCTCATAGCGTGATACTGTATTGTTAACAGACAGTGCACATACCAAGTATATAATCACCTATGTGTAAGAAATTAAAATAGGTGCTAGATAAAGCAGAAAACCACCACCAACATCACAGGCTGCTTACCAGACACACATGTGTCGATAACACAGAAAGGAGATAAGTCCAAAGCCGCCAAAGTTCAGTCACATAAACAGAATCCAGTTCGCAGCTGTGACCACTACCAACATACTACTGCTTACCAGAATTAGATTAGAGTGATGCAAAAATATTCTAAGGAGCCAAGGAGTTGGAAATCCCAAAGGATGTAGATTCAATGAAGTGCCCCTCAAAATCGCGGAATACACCGGTTCCAACCAATGGAGATAATGTATCCAAGGATATTCTCACATGCATCAATTATGCGGTCACATGTAGAAAATAAAATGCCCCATAGCATAAAACCATTACATTTATTGGCATAAAAAAGGAACAAGACTTACACAGTAGCAAGAAGTAAGCGCTAAATTAAAGCCGCCGGCCGGTCGGCTCTAAACACCCGTCCTCACGTCTCGTATAGGTGACGTCAGCACGCCGCGACCGACGTACATTTAGTCAAAACTGACGTTCTCACATCACTGTGACTGCAGGACACTGATCTAACGAATGGAGGTGCACACTAGCCCACACCAAAGTCAAACATGTATTATTGTTCAGTTAAGTGGCTTCAGAAAGGTTTCCAGTGGGAGAGTTTCTGCTCTGTCTGTAATGTTTGCTTCCCAGGGTGATATGGGTGGCTGCATGTTAAAAAATTACAATGGCGCTTATTTGGTGCTTGAAAGTTATCAGTGAGTGGGGAGCTCAGGTGACCCAACAAACCTGAAACAGGGAAAATATAGAATGCATAGCACAGACAAAAAGGGGTTTATTTACCAAAGCTAGAGAAGGCAAAATAAGTCACAATTCTACAGAGAAACTAATCAGCTTCCAGGTTTTATTGCCAACACCTATTTAAACAA
This sequence comes from Pelophylax lessonae, assembly GCF_965119305.1. Lineage (NCBI taxonomy): Eukaryota > Metazoa > Chordata > Amphibia > Anura > Ranidae > Pelophylax > Pelophylax lessonae. Next base: position 149,175,643 of record NC_138768.1, read on the forward strand.
GCTGAAGTTAGAAGCTGATTGGTTCCCTGCAGAATTGTAACTCATTTTGCCCTCTCTAGCTTAAGTAAACAAACCCCAAAGTGACAGCAGCTATGGGCTTCAGTGGCCATTTTGGGTGAGCCTGTGCCATAATAGAATTCAGTGCACTGGCAAGGATTTACCCATGATAATGGACTCTGGGATGCCTGTCATCAAGGAAAGTGTAATTAGATAGAAGAACAATTTTTTTTTTTTTTTGAGGGACAGACTCTTCTTCTTTTAAAGGACTGCCCCTTTCTGGACTAGATCTCTGAGCACCCCCTAGTACTTATTAGAGGCTGAAGCTGAGAGGTAGCATTTCGCTGGATTCCACAATGCAGATTCACATGCAGAGAACTAGCCCTGATTGGGTTGTGCAAACCAAGCAGTGAAGGTGTTTTTGTAATCTGAAAGATCTGACTTTGCCTAAAGCACATAAAGTGCATTTAAACAAGTCATTACCCCCCAGCTGTGTGTCTGATAATTACTGAGCATTATAAGTATAGTGTTAATATCCCTTAGGCCCGAACTTTTTGTGTAGAATCTGATTTGTTAACTCCATTGTTAAACCAAGTTTACCTGTGTAGGCAGCACCAACAAATGCTGGTGCCTGTGCTGATTTCTTTGTATGTGAACAAAGTACTGCACACATTTCAGCTATGAACAGATGTAAGGGTCCTTTCACACGGGCGATGCACCAGACAGAATCCGTTTCGCTGAGCAGGCGGATGAAAGCTCTGTCTCCGCTCACTGTGCAGAGACTGTCAGAGCCCCGCTTTCCTCTATGGGAGATCGGATGAAAATGGACCACCTGTCCATCTTCATCTGATCCGATCCAATCCTCCAGACGGATGGAAAATAGGGTTTCCATCCATCCGGGTGCTCCATAGGGCTGCATGGGGTATCTGATCAGGTCTGCCTGAAAAAACTGACAGGCGGACCCGATCAGAAAGCCCGTGTGAATAACAGATGAACAGTGAAAATGCTGCTTGAAATCTATGAAATCTGAACTTACCATCAAACCATATAGAAGGCTAGAAGGAAAACCGCTGTAAAAAAAAAAGCATGGGAAGCCGCATATTATAACGAGGGGCATGTATCAATGCAAAAATTTGATTTAAAATACTGTGAGGATGAGTATCTTTGAGTGTAACATTGAAAATACACAAATCTTTTAGATAACATGCCTAGGAGATGGCTCAGCCCAGCCATACACTGTTCGAATCTTGACTGGTTTAGCAGTAATGGGCTGAGATTTGAACCGTTAATGGGCAGGCTGAATGTACCAAGTTGACTGATCGATCAGGCTGGGAACAACCAGCCTGCCAGATTATCTTGTGATTGTTACTAGCAGCTGCTATATAATCTCTGTCTTCTCCTGGCGGGGACGGCTTTCCCTGCCCTCCCCCGCCCCCTGCCTGTAGAAGATAATGGCCTTGTAGGAGGGAAAACCTCATCAATACTGTGGTTAGAGGAAAGAAATTTGCTCTGTGTATGGCAGGCCTTAACCGCTTATTTACTATTGTACATCTATCTATGGCAGAACAGTGGCCTTTTATTTACACAGTGCCATTTATGAATTTCCCTGTATTAACAGACCGTGGGTGGCCTGTCTTTAAGGTGACCGCAGTATACCAAGCTGTCATCAGGTGGCTGGGTACACAGAGAAACTGTACCCAGCTGATCTGACTGGCTGGGTACCATGTGGTTCATTATCACAGTGATCACATAGTCTTGTTTACTGTGCTGGTCCCTTCCCTTTCCATTTCCCTCTCCCTAGAAAAAGGACAGAAATTAGTGCTTGTGAATGGACACAGAATGAATGGATCAGCAGATGCAGTTGCTTATTTATTCATTCCATCGCTGTGACAAAGGATTAAAAAAAAAAACCTTTCCTGCCATAACACGGCTAATACAGTCCCTTGTGACCAGTAAAATTAACCCCTCACCTCACTTATCATGCCCATCTGCACAATAGCCCCTTCAGCTCCATCCTGCCACTGTATGTGACTAGTATTTTAATCCCTTCACTGCTTTCATCATCCTCTGTGCATGACCTGTACATTGCACCCCCCCCCCCACCCCAATCACCTTGTGGGGTCTAATTTGCAAAAAAGGGTAATTTTGGGGATTTTTGTTCTATTCTGGCATTTTTATTCTAACAGACAGTAAGGGAAACTGTTTTTTTTTTTTCTATATTTTAGGTCTTTTGTTCCTTTTAATAGTAAAAAAATAAAAATAAAAAAACCAAAGGAAATAAAATACCACCAAAAGAAAAAGGGGGAGGGTGAGTAAGATTATAATGGGACAGACAGGGCAGTAATGACACTGCTGGAACAGTTAAAGGGCAAAAATGTATAAACCTATTAAAAGACAATTTTATGGTGCAGTTTATTGGGGCCCCAACTAGAAATGATGCTCTGTTGGACCTGGTAATCTCAAACCATGCAGAGTTTGTTACCAATATTCATATAAAAGAACATCTTGGTAGAAGTGACCATAATATGATTTAATTTAATGTTAGCTATAAGCAACAAATGCATACAGAAAATATAAAAACACTTAACTTTAAGAAAGCAAATTTTCCAAGGATGAGGGCTGCTCTCCAAGACTTAGACTGGGACGGAATATTGGCATCGATGAACACAGAACAGAAATGGGAATTCTTCAAAAAGACTATGCAAACTCCCTTCAAAGTATATTCCCATGGGTAGTAAGTTTAAAAGGCTAAAAATAAAACCTATGTGGCTCATGGCCAAAGTTAAAAAAAGCTATAAATAATAATAAAAGAGCCTTTAAAAAATATAAAAATGAGGGAACACTATCATTGTTTAATTGTTACAAAGAATATAACATAATATGTAAAAAGGAAATCAAGGATGCAAAAATTCAATGATTCAACGACAGATAAAAATGATAGTAGGACAAACCCCCAAAAATTCTTCAAATATATTAATAGTAAAAAGGTCAGGTCTGAGCCCTTTACAAAACATTTAGGAGTGGGTGACTGGGGACAAAGAGATGGCTGATTTATTAAATTCTTTTTTTAGCTCTGTGTATACAAAGGAGCATGGGGGAGCTCATGGCCATAATGAGGTTGGTATTGACACAGCCCCAAATGATCCACAATGGCTCAAAAGTGGTATGGTCCACAAATATTTAGACATAATAAAGGTGGATAAAGCACCTGGACCAGATGGCATCCACCCACGCATACTAAAATAATTGAGCTCTGTCATTTCAAAGCCTTTTTGTTTATAATTTTTAGGCACTCTTTAGGACTGGAATAGTACCACTGGATTGCCATAGGGCCAATGTGGTGCCTATATTTAACTACTTCTGGACTGGAAGGATTTGCCCCCTTAATAGCCAGTCGTGCAATGCTGTACCTAAATAAACCTGATGTCCTTTTATTTATCATAGATAGAGCTTTCTTTTGGGGGTATTTGATCACCTGTGCGATTTTCATTTTTTGCGCTATAAACAAAAAAAGAGCGACAATTTTGAAAAACCAGAATGTTACCATTTGGGCCCTATACAAATTAAAGAAAATTAAAGTGGTGTTCTGAACAACATGTATTAAAAATAACTAAAATATTTGCAATTTGGATAGTTATTCATCACAGTTTAATTTATATAAATGGTTTTATAAATTCATATATTTCTTATATATTTTTATAATTTGTATACCTTTATATGTACAAAACTGGCGTGATTGAATGCAAAAAATATTTATTATTTATCTATAGAAAAATGAAAATATATTCCCAAGATCTTTTTTTATGTATATGCAAATTCGCATATATGCATGTATTATCAACTTTTGAGTATACAGTATATATAGTTTTTTACATTTTTAAATTCCACCTTTTTTGCATTATTTAATTAATGTTTTTACAGATAATTGCTAGACAAAATTAAAAAATAGAGTCTTCCTTTAAGAGAATTTTTTTCTGTTCAAAAAAAAAGAAAAAATGTTTTCTTTCAGAATAGTTCCTATAGTAAACATGTTAGTGGGACCGCTCGGATGTCACAATTTAGTTCTTCCCTAGCTCTAGGTATTAATGGTGTGTCATACTGGGCGATCCTATAGTCATGGATTCCAAGATAAACATGGGCAGAAACAAAGATTTTTCCGACTCCCAGGGACTCTTTGCATTCCGCAAGAAGTTTTTTCTCTCCAATGTGAAAAGCAATTAGAACATGATGATAGTAGGCATAGCCACCTGCAGTGCGGACCGTGCAGAGTGACGGCGCGTGCTACACTCCATTCCCAGTTAATGCCTGCCAGAAGGGGAAACGCGTCAGATGGAGTAGCAAGCGCCTGTCACTCTGCACGGTCCGCACTGCAGGTGGCTATGCCTACTATCATCATGTTCTAATTGCTTTTCATTGACAACAAGGATTACACCCTTTTATTTTCTGCCAATGTCCCATGACATCTTTGGAGTCTAACAGTGGGTTCTACTCTGCTGTCGGTTTGTAAAAGTGAACGGAAGGGGTCTAACATCTTGTACCGGAAAATCTGATTATTCAATGAAGATTATCCGCAGCCACCTGGTAAGCAGTCATCATTTCACTTTTTGTCTGGGTGGATCCGGGAGCACCTGAAGTAATTCCAAGATATAGAAAAAGGGGGTTAACTGCACTATAGGTTAATAGTAAATAATTAGCAGCAACTTCAAGTGTGACCACACCCTAAAAAATATTGTACAAAATAAGTCGCGCTGAGTGAAAGATGAACAAATCAATGTCCAATAAACAAAAACAAAAAATTATAAAATAAGTGAATCAAGTCCCAGTGCAAAAGTCCTAGTAAAACAGGTGAACTCCAAGTTGATGTGACTAATAAATCCACACTTAGGAATCCAAAAACTGATAGGTGATGTGCTTACCGGACTAACAATAAAGGATTGCAGAAATAAATCATGAAAGAGTGAACTTGAATAAAGAAAACTCATATGATGAACTCCCAAAGATAGGTCATAAATTCATGGAAAAAAGAAGAAGAACGCCATAGCATAATACCACAACGATAATGAAACCTTATACACCCTAAATTACACCGTGCAAAAGGTGTATAATTCATCACCAATTGTAAGGCTGCTTACCACAAAAAATAATTGTGCAGACATATACACTCTCCCAATGAGTGATTATAGAGAAGGATGAGAAATGAATTTGGAAGAAACCACCACCAATATGACAGCCGCTTACCAGATGGAAGGAGGGTATAGGCAGATATAGACAAATCCCAAATACTCCTGGACCACCAACACTAACACTCCGGGCCCCTTACCAAACTCAGATAATGTTTGCACAATGTATGGTAATGACCGATCCAATTCACCGATATTCACCACCAGTAGATGACTCACACAGCAGAGTCCGGGTGGAGATGATCCCAAAGGTTGAGTCAATATCCCAGTGGGTAAACAAAGCAATCCCAAATAAAAATAAAAGCGCCAATAGTGTAAAAACATACCACTAGTTTATTAAATAAAAGGAGAGACACTTACAATCTGTTAAAAGCAAAGGAGCATGAGAAGCCGCCGGCCGGACGGCAAGGTACATCCGCTCGCTTGAAACACCTCCAGGGATGACGTCAGCACGCCATGACCTAACGACGTTTCGTCCTAGAAGATGTTTTCTAGGACGAAACGTTGTTAGGTCACGGCGGGGGTGTGTATGGTGTGGTCCGTCTGCCGCCCCCCCCCCCCTGGCCCATGGAGCACCAGCTGCCACTGCTATTTAGTATATGTATAAATGTATACATGTATGTACAGTAAATGTATTTATAAAAGCAAGGTGGAAAAACAGCCAGCCTGAAGTTTTTAATGGCATGCAACTAGCTTTCTTGTATTTTTAACAGCAAATGAACATGGCCAGTGTTTCCAACTCCAAAGACAAATTAGTTTCTCAATCTCCATGCAGGCCAGTTCCCAAAGGACTGAGAGAGCCTATTAAAGGTGGTTGCTTCCTCTAAAAAGATAAAAAGAATAACCACAGTAGCACAATTAGGTCTTATTTAAGTATATCTCTACCCAAAGCAAACAAAATAAATAAATTATATATATATATATATATATATATATATATATATTATATATATATATATATATATATATATATATATATATATATATATATATATATGTATATATATATATATACACACAAATAGTGTGACAGCTAACCATAACAGCTGATATGCCCTTCTTCAACAAATAAAATAACTAAAGCTAAATGCTGAATAGCTCTGACAGCTCTGTGGGGAGTTAATAAATTTTCTTTGTGGCCTTGGGCTTCATAAACAAGCTTTTTGTTTAATCATGCATTTTCTGGGAAAGCCTATATTGGTTTTTTAAGATGCCAGTAAACAGCACATTTTCTGTTTCAGGATTTCCATGTTATAGATCTTCCTTGGTAATAATTATATTAAAAGAGAACATCAGAATAAAGCATGTTATTATCCCGTGCATTAACTGTATGTTTTTGCACCCAGAGACAAGACAACATGTAAAGGAACAATTTAATTGTACATTGTCTGTGTGCAACCTCTGCATTTAAATCCACAGAAGGGATTCAATCTATTTATCTCCTATGGCTCATTCAATAAACCAACATTATACCAACTTGACCTTTAGCACAAACACTCCAGTTTAGAGAAACACGTTCTGCTGATTGAAATCCTTAATGATCTAAGTGAGGTAAGTGTAGCTGAATCTGTTCTTTAGGCATGATTAGCCCCCAAAGACTGCATTAAACGTGCTTTTTACATGATTAACCATATCTTTTATTTACACAAAGGCAAATAGGTAACCGGTGTAAACCTAAGAAAATAGAGCAATTCACACTGGAGCTACAACAAAGTATAATCATTTTCTCGGGAGACAAATGCAACGTTCAGCAAAAAACATTAATAGAATTCACAAAAGAAAAAAAACGTGTGTGGTGTCTCGAAAATATTGGAACATAAATGAATCACTGGTAGTTTTCTATATTTACATCACTGTAGCAGTACTGTTATCACAATTACCAGTATTTTATCGTAAATTATAGGGCTCTTTTACAACTAGAAAGGCATGTTTATAAATCAATAAAGGTAAAGGTATAACACAACAATAGATGAGGCAACATTTAAAGTAGACCTTTAATTAAATATTACATTTACACTAAACTCTGGTTTAAAAAAAATAAAAAAATCTTTTCAGGTCTGTGTTTCTAACTCAAATAATACTTTCTATAGTTCTCAGCCTCATTCACTTCTCTAAATTCTTCTTTCTTGCTGCTGTGATCTAAATTCCCATCAGAGGGGGGCTACATTCAGTCTCCATGGTCCTACTGTATGTAGAAACGTAGCCAGTCTCTCTTCGTTCCTCCTGACTTCTAGGGACTATGGACTATGGAACTTGTATTATGTATAGTGCAGTCCACATGATCACATCTATTGTGCCAGGGTTGGGCTGGAATGGGCTAAATTCAAATTATGTTAAATGTCCAAACACATAAAATAAAAGGGCTGAAATACCTTTCCTGCTGCTTCAGATTGCCTTCAGCACTGGTGGTCTGCAAGCCTAGGCACTTGGTAATGTAATCTTTGTCAAAGGGTGGATCAGAGGTCAGATTGGCTGATGTTGCCCTTCAACAGGGATCATGTACCCAAGCAGCTAGACTTTCAGGAATGTGGACACTGGCTAGCCCTGGAAAGAGCCTGAATCAGTCTTTGCTCCAGAGCAGATAAGTATATTGAGTCGAAATAAAAAATAGGATGGCGCTCTAGTGTGCATAAATGTAGCAAAATCACCCCAACTGAAGCTCATATGTGCAATCTATGAAAGTTTATTGGGTATATCCATGGTAAATTAAAACAATTGGCATATCATCCTACCGGACCTTGAAGCCTCTGTGTCTCCTGGCTGTAATATAGGGATCCCTGATGTGTGTCATGGGAACCTAGTACCTTTGTAACCGATGGAGACTCCAGAGAAGCGAGCACATCACTTCCCCCGCTCCATCCGGCTTTCTGTTCGTCTCCGCGGCTGACTCTCGGCTGACTTCCGGCCCTCTTTGGTGACGTCATCTGCATGCGGCTCCCGGTGCTCACGGCGGGCACTGCGGGAGCATAGCGCATCGGCTCCGGTCCCAGGACGCGGCCGCACACTTGACCGTGCGAGCCTCCACTATTGAGGACCATCGTTTCAACCTGAGAGTACTACCTCCCTTCCATCGGTTACAAAGGTACTAGGTTCCCATGACACACATCAGGGATCCCTATATTACAGCCAGGAGACACAGAGGCTTCAAGGTCCGGTAGGATGATATGCCAATTGTTTTAATTTACCACGCATATACCCAATAAACTTTCATAGATTGCACATATGAGCTTCAGTTGGGGTGATTTTGCTACATTTATGCACACTAGAGCGGCATCCTATTTTTTATTTCTACTTTCCCATACACCATCCTGTGTTTAGGATTGGGCGACCAGTGGTGCATCAGATACATTTCCATCACAATTGTGTACTCTCTGCATAAGGACACTATAGGAACGTGTTTTGGATCAGCGCCTGAACTCTTTTTTGTGTTAAGTATTAGGGTTGAGCGGACACCTAGATGTCCGTGTTCGACGGGTTCGGCCGAACTTTAAAAAAAAGTCCGGGTCCGTGTCCCGGACTTTTACCGAACTTTTCCCGGACACCGAACCCCATTGAAGTCAATGGGGACCCGAACTTTAAGGCACTAAAATGGCTCTAAAACACCAAAGGAAAGGGCTAGAGTGCTGCAAATGGCAGCAAAACGTAATTAAGAGCATGGCAAGTGCTCTGCAAACAAATGTGGATAGGGAAATAACTTAAAACAACAAAAAAAAACAGAAAAATAAAACAATGTTCTTCTTCATCTCTGAAGGACGAGGCCCATATGGAGTAGGAGGGAGGTTGAGGTGGTGGTGGATGTGGCGGTGACATAGGCGTGCGCACAGGGTGTGCTGGGTGTGCCTGGGCACACCCTAATCACCTAGGGCACATAGCATTGCCAGTGAGGAGATGGGAAAGATCTCCCTGGGACCTGCTCTGCTCTATTTCTCCTTGCCTACAGGTACATGGCCCCGATACATTACTCTCCCTGCTGGCAAACACATGCATGTGTATTTCAACTTTGGGGTGCACACCTTAATGCAATAGGCTGCGCACACCTATGGGCGGTGTAGGTGGAAGCGGCGGTGGAGGAGGACCAGGGCTGGATTAACAGCATCATGGGCTTGGTGCTGAGGATTTTGAAGGACCTTAAGGGCCGTGCCTTGCCATGCACCCAGAGGAGGAAGGGTGCAGCCATGCATGCCTAATTCAACATGGGATGCTGTCTCTGAAGCCCATAAACACATCCATGCATCGCCAACTGTCCCTCCTTGTCCGGCCTTCACGCTGTGTGGGGAGGTTCTGAGGGTGCTGCCTGGGGAAGCGAGCATAGAAGCCAGACTTCTGTGTTTACAAGTGACAGAAGAGCGGTAACAGTGAATATGGCCAACCCGGGGCCTATATAAAAGGTAGGGGCCTGGAGCTGCAGCTCCAATAGCCCCTACATTAATCTGGCCCTGAGGAGGAGGACGAGGTAGCCAACACTGCTTCTTTTCAAAAATTTTAAATGAGGGTACACCCCAAAAGAGTGAGAAAGAGCAAAAATGGAACAATGGGTGGGTAAGGTCGGTATCCATTGCTATTCTGCATAAGGTACGGAAAAGTCCCGTGGGATCCATGCCTGGTTCATTTTAATGAACGTGAGCTTGTCCACATTGTCTCTGGACAGGCGGCTGCGCTTGTCTGTTATAACGCCCCCAGCCGTGCTAAATACCCGTTCAGATAATACACTGGCTGCAGGGCACGCCAGCACCTCCAAGGCGTAAAGGGCAAGCTCAGGCCATGTGCCCAATTTGGAGACCCAGAAGTTGAAGGGGGCAGACCCGTCATTCACTACATGTAGGCGTGTGCACACATACTGCTCCACCATGTTGGTAAAATGCTGCCTCCTGCTAAGACGTTCCATCTGAGCTGCTGGTGCTGCTGTTTGTTGTGGCGTGCTGACAAAGCTTTTCCACATTTCGGCCATGCTAACCCTGCCTTCTGAGGTGCTGGCGGTGCCCTGGTTGCGTTGGCGACCTCCTCCTCCTCCTCCTCTGCCTTGTGCTTCCACTGTGGCCCCGCTGTCAGATGGGAATGCCAGCAGCATGGCGTCTACCAGCGTGCGCTTGTACTCGCGCATCTGGCGATCGCGCTCCAGTGAGTGAATTAAGGACGGTACGTTGTCCTTGTAACGGGGATCCAGCAGCGTGGCCACCCAGTAATCAGCACAAGTTAGAATGTGGGCAACTCGGCGGTCGTTGTGGAGACACTGCAGCATGTAATCGCTCATGTGTGCCAGGCTGCCCAGAGGCAACGAAAGGCTGTCCTCTGTGGGAGGTGTATCGTCCGTGTCCTCTGTATCCCCCCAGCCACGCACCAGTGATGGCCATGAGCTGGCCTGGGTGCCACCCTGCTGTGAACATGGTTCCATCTCCTCCTCCAGCTCCTCCTCCTCCTCATCCTCCTCATCCTCCAGAACTGTGCCCCTGCTGGACAATTGCGTCCCTGGCGTTTGCGTGTGCAGGAACCCACCCTCGGAGCCCCTTGCGAATGACTGCCCTGAAAGCCTTGGAAATGTTACCTCTTCATCCTCCTCCTCCTCCTCATCCTGTGCCACATCCTCTTCCATCATCGCCCGAATTGTTTTTTCAAGGAGGCATAGAAGTGGGATAGTTAAGCTGAGAACGGCGTCATTGCCACTGGCCATGTTGGTGGAGTACTCAAAACAGCGCAACAAGGCACACAGGTCTCGCATGGAGGCCCAGTTATTGGTGGTGAAGTGGTGCTGTTCCGCAGAGCGACTCACGCGTGCGTGCTGCAGCTGAAACTCCACTATGGCCTGCTGCTGCTCGCACAGTCTTTCCAGCATGTGCAAGGTGGAGTTCCACCTTGTGGGCACGTCACATATGAGGCGGTGAGCGGGAAGGCCGAAGTTACGCTGCAGCGCTGCCAGGCGAGCAGCAGCAGGGTGAGAACGCCGAAAGTGCGCACAAACGGCCCGCACTTTCTGCAGCAGCTCTGACATATCGGGGTAGTTTTTAAGGAACCTCTGCACCACCAAATTCAGCACATGCGCCAGGCAAGGGATGTGCGTCAAACCGGCTAGGCCCAGAGCTGCTATGAGATTTCGCCCGTTATCGCACACCACCAGGCCGGGCTTGAGGCTCGCTGGCAGCAACCACTCATTTGTCTGCTGTTCCATGCTCCTCCACAACTCCTGCGCGGTGTGTGGTTTGTCCCCCAAACAGGCAAGTTGTAAAACTGCCTGCTGTCGTTTACCCCTGGCCGTGCTGAAGTTGGTGGTGAAGGTGTTACGCTGTCCGGATGAGGAGGCGGTAGAGGATGAGGAAGCGGAGTAGGAGGAGTTAGGAACAGGAGGCAAACTGAAGCGCCCTGCAATCCTCGGTGGTGGAAGGACATGCGCCAAATTGCTATCCGCCTCAGGCCCATCCGCCACTGCATTTACCCAGTGTGCCGTTAGGGAGATATAACGCCCCTGACCGTGCTTACTGGTCCACGTATCCGTAGTTAGGTGGACCTTGGCACAGATGGCGTTGCGCAGTGCACACCTGATATTTTCCCCCACTTGGTTGTGCAGGGAAGGGATGGCTTGCCTGGAAAAGTAGTGGCGGCTGGGCACGACGTACTGTGGGACAGCCACCGACATAAGGTTTTTAAAACTGTGCGTCTCCACCAGACGGAATGACAGCATTTCAAAGGCCAATAATTTTGAAATGCTGGCATTCAGGGCCAGGGATCGCGGGTGGGTAGGGGGGTACTTCCTCTTCCTCTCAAGTGTTTGGGAGATGGAAAGCTGAACGCTTCCACGGGACATTGTGGAGATGGTTGTTGGTGACCCAGGTGGTGGTGTTGCTGACAGATCGTCTGTTTGCGGGGTGGCAGGTGCCGGTATCACTACAGATGTGGCTGGAGTGGCCGAGACTGCAGCAGAAGAGGAAGCAGGATGAGCCAGAGACGTTTCTTGGTTTTGAAGGTGTGTACTCCACTGCAGCTCGTGCTTTGCACTTAGATGCCTGATCATGCAGGTTGTGCTCAGGTTGAGAAGGTTTATGCCTCGCTTCAAGCTCTGATTGCACAGGGTGCAAACCACTCGTGTCCTGTCATCAGCACATTTTCTAAAGAACTTCCACGCTAGAGAACTCCTTTGAGCTGACTTTGGTGCGCTCGTTCCCTTGCTGCGTTGGGCAGTAGCGGGCGTAGTGTCTAGGGCACGGCCGCTCTGCTTCTGCACCCTGCTCCCTCTTCTGCTGTGCTGGTGGCTCTGTGCGACCACCGCCTCTTCCTCCAAACTACTCAGGTCACCTGCATGACGTTCATTCCATGTGGGGTCGAGGACCTCATCGTCCTCCACATCATCTTCCACCCAGTCTTCACCCCTGCCCTCCTTGTCGGTCTCCACAATGCTGAACGCCGCAGCAGTTGGCACCTGCGTTTCGTCATCATCGGAGACGTGCTGCGATGATCCTTGCATGTACTCATCTTGAGAAATAAGTGGTTGGGCATCGCTGCACTCAATCTCTTCCACTTCTGGGGCAGGGCTAGGTGGATGGCCCTGGGAAACCCTGCTGACAGAGTCCTCAAAAAGAATAAGAGACTGCTGTATGGCTTGGGGCTCAGACTGCTGGCCTGATTTGCAAGGGGGTGAGGTGAAAGACGGTTGGACATTGGCTGCAGGTGCCAACTCTGACCTTTCTGCAGTAGACTGGGTGGGAGACAATGTGAAGGAACTGGAGGCACTGTCAGCAGCAAACCAATCTACTATCGCCTCAACTTGTTCTGGCCTCATCACTTCTAGGGGCGTTTGATGTACTACCAAATACTGATGCAGGTTCTGTCGCCTACTCACACTTGAGGAAGGTGTTTCACTTGTGCGTGTAGCTGGCACAGATCGACCACGTCCTCTCCTTGCAACAGGAGCTCTACCAGCAGCACCACGACCCAGGCCACGGCCCTTATTTGACGGTCTCCTCATATTTCTGTAATTTAAGATCTTGCCCTAGAAAGGTTTTTATTGAATAGCGGAATAGGAAATATGATCCAAAAAAGTGTATGTATCTCGCACGTACAAAACCACACTAGGCCCCAATTACTATTGTTTCTACCCCTAAAAGGATGGATGAGGAGTAGGAGGAGTATGGAACAGACAGCACCCTCAAATCTTCAGAAGTATGAGATGAACCCCAAAAACTTGGAAAGGTGGATCTCACACGTACCGACACAGACTATCCCGCAATTCAATTGATCCTCAAAGGTTTTTATTGAATAGCGGAATAGGAAATATGATCAAAAAAAGTGTATGTATCTCGCACGTACACAACCACACTAGGCCCCAATTACTATTGTTTGTACCCCTAAAAGGATGGATGAGGAGTAGGAGGAGTATGGAACAGGCAGCACCCTCAAATCTTCAGAAGTATGAGATGAACCCCAAAAACTTGGAAAGGTGGATCTCACACGTACCGACACAGACTATCCCGCAATTCAATTGATCCTCAAAGGTTTTTATTGAATAGCGGAATAGGAAATATGATCAAAAAAAGTGTATGTATCTCGCACGTACACAACCACACTAGGCCCCAATTACTATTGTTTGTACCCCTAAAAGGATGGATGAGGAGTAGGAGGAGGAGTATGGAACAGGCAGCACCCTCAAATCTTCAGAAGTATGAGATGAACCCCAAAAACTTGGAAAGGTGGATCTCACACGTACCGACACAGACTATCCCGCAATTCAATTGATCCTCAAAGGTTTTTATTGAATAGCGGAATAGGAAATATGATCAAAAAAAGTGTATGTATCTCGCACGTACACAACCACACTAGGCCCCAATTACTATTGTTTGTACCCCTAAAAGGATGGATGAGGAGTAGGAGGAGGAGTATGGAACAGGCAGCACCCTCAAATCTTCAGAAGTATGAGATGAACCCCAAAAACTTGGAAAGGTGGATCTCACACGTACCGACACAGACTATCCCGCAATTCAATTGATCCTCAAAGGTTTTTATTGAATAGCGGAATAGGAAATATGATCAAAAAAAGTGTATGTATCTCGCACGTACACAACCACACTAGGCCCCAATTACTATTGTTTGTACCCCTAAAAGGATGGTTGAGCAGTAGGAGCAGGAGTATGGAACAGGCAGCACCCTCAAATCTTCAGAAGTATGAGATGAACCCCAACAACTTGGAAAGGTGGATCTCACACGTACCGACACAGACTATCTCGCAATTGAATTGATCCCCAAAGGTTTTAATTGAATAGCGGAATAGAAAATATGATCAAAAAGAAAGTGTATGTATCTCGCACGTACACCACCACACTAGGCCCCAACTACTATTGTTTGTACCCCTAAAAGGATGGTTGAGCAGTAGGAGGAGGAGTATGGAACAGGCAGCACCCTCAAATCTTCAGTAGTATGAGATGAACCCCAAAAACTTGGAAAGGTGGATCTCTCTCACACGTACCAACACAGACTATCCCCCAATTTAACTGATCCCCAAAGGTTTTTGATTAAATAGCGGAATAGAAAATATGATCCAAAAAAAGTGTATGTATATCACACGTACACAACCACACTGGGCCCCAATTACTATTGTTTGTACCCCTAAAAGGCTAGATGAGGAGTAGGGGGAGTATGGAACAGGCAGCACCCTCAAACCTTCAGAAGTATGAGATGAACCCCAACAACTTGGAAAGGTGGATCTCTCTCACACGTACCAACACAGACTATCCCCCAATTTAACTGATCCCCAAAGGTTTTTGATTAAATAGCGGAATAGAAAATATGATCCAAAAAAAGTGTATGTATATCACACGTACACAACCACACTGGGCCCCAATTACTATTGTTTGTACCCCTAAAAGGCTAGATGAGGAGTAGGGGGAGTATGGAACAGGCAGCACCCTCAAACCTTCAGAAGTATGAGATGAACCCCAACAACTTGGAAAGGTGGATCTCTCTCACACGTACCAACACAGACTATCCCCCAATTTAACTGATCCCCAAAGGTTTTTGATTAAATAGCGGAATAGAAAATATGATCCAAAAAAAGTGTATGTATATCACACGTACACAACCACACTAGGCCCCAATTACTATTGTTTGTACCCCTAAAAGGCTAGGAGTAGGGGGAGTATGGAACAGGCAGCACCCTCAAACCTTCAGAAGTATGAGATGAACCCCAACAACTTGGAAAGGTGGATCTCTCTCACACGTACCAACACAGACTATCCCCCAATTTAACTGATCCCCAAAGGTTTTTGATTAAATAGCGGAATAGAAAATATGATCCAAAAAAAGTGTATGTATATCACACGTACACAACCACACTAGGCCCCAATTACTATTGTTTGTACCCCTAAAAGGCTAGGAGTAGGGGGAGTATGGAACAGGCAGCACCCTCAAACCTTCAGAAGTATGAGATGAACCCCAACAACTTGGAAAGGTGGATCTCTCTCACACGTACCAACACAGACTATCCCCCAATTTAACTGATCCCCAAAGGTTTTTGATTAAATAGCGGAATAGAAAATATGATCCAAAAAAAGTGTATGTATATCACACGTACACAACCACACTAGGCCCCAATTACTATTGTTTGTACCCCTAAAAGGCTAGGAGTAGGGGGAGTATGGAACAGGCAGCACCCTCAGACCTTCAGAAGTATGAGATGAACCCCAACAACTTGGAAAGGTGGATCTCTCTCACACGTACCAACACAGACTATCCCCCAATTTAACTGATCCCCAAAGGTTTTTGATTAAATAGCGGAATAGAAAATATGATCCAAAAAAAGTGTATGTATATCACACGTACACAACCACACTAGGCCCCAATTACTATTGTTTGTACCCCTAAAAGGCTAGGAGTAGGGGGAGTATGGAACAGGCAGCACCCTCAAACCTTCAGAAGTATGAGATGAACCCCAACAACTTGGAAAGGTGGATCTCTCTCACACGTACCAACACAGACTATCCCCCAATTTAACTGATCCCCAAAGGTTTTTGATTAAATAGCGGAATAGAAAATATGATCCAAAAAAAGTGTATGTATATCACACGTACACAACCACACTGGGCCCCAATTACTATTGTTTGTACCCCTAAAAGGCTAGATGAGGAGTAGGGGGAGTATGGAACAGGCAGCACCCTCAAACCTTCAGAAGTATGAGATGAACCCCAACAACTTGGAAAGGTGGATCTCTCTCACACGTACCAACACAGACTATCCCCCAATTTAACTGATCCCCAAAGGTTTTTGATTAAATAGCGGAATAGAAAATATGATCCAAAAAAAGTGTATGTATATCACACGTACACAACCACACTAGGCCCCAATTACTATTGTTTGTACCCCTAAAAGGCTAGGAGTAGGGGGAGTATGGAACAGGCAGCACCCTCAAACCTTCAGAAGTATGAGATGAACCCCAACAACTTGGAAAGGTGGATCTCTCTCACACGTACCAACACAGACTATCCCCCAATTTAACTGATCCCCAAAGGTTTTTGATTAAATAGCGGAATAGAAAATATGATCCAAAAAAAGTGTATGTATATCACACGTACACAACCACACTAGGCCCCAATTACTATTGTTTGTACCCCTAAAAGGCTAGGAGTAGGGGGAGTATGGAACAGGCAGCACCCTCAAACCTTCAGAAGTATGAGATGAACCCCAACAACTTGGAAAGGTGGATCTCTCTCACACGTACCAACACAGACTATCCCCCAATTTAACTGATCCCCAAAGGTTTTTGATTAAATAGCGGAATAGAAAATATGATCCAAAAAAAGTGTATGTATATCACACGTACACAACCACACTGGGCCCCAATTACTATTGTTTGTACCCCTAAAAGGCTAGATGAGGAGTAGGGGGAGTATGGAACAGGCAGCACCCTCAAACCTTCAGAAGTATGAGATGAACCCCAACAACTTGGAAAGGTGGATCTCTCTCACACGTACCAACACAGACTATCCCCCAATTTAACTGATCCCCAAAGGTTTTTGATTAAATAGCGGAATAGAAAATATGATCCAAAAAAAGTGTATGTATATCACACGTACACAACCACACTAGGCCCCAATTACTATTGTTTGTACCCCTAAAAGGCTAGGAGTAGGGGGAGTATGGAACAGGCAGCACCCTCAAACCTTCAGAAGTATGAGATGAACCCCAACAACTTGGAAAGGTGGATCTCTCTCACACGTACCAACACAGACTATCCCCCAATTTAACTGATCCCCAAAGGTTTTTGATTAAATAGCGGAATAGAAAATATGATCCAAAAAAAGTGTATGTATATCACACGTACACAACCACACTAGGCCCCAATTACTATTGTTTGTACCCCTAAAAGGCTAGGAGTAGGGGGAGTATGGAACAGGCAGCACCCTCAAACCTTCAGAAGTATGAGATGAACCCCAACAACTTGGAAAGGTGGATCTCTCTCACACGTACCAACACAGACTATCCCCCAATTTAACTGATCCCCAAAGGTTTTTGATTAAATAGCGGAATAGAAAATATGATCCAAAAAAAGTGTATGTATATCACACGTACACAACCACACTAGGCCCCAATTACTATTGTTTGTACCCCTAAAAGGCTAGGAGTAGGGGGAGTATGGAACAGGCAGCACCCTCAAACCTTCAGAAGTATGAGATGAACCCCAACAACTTGGAAAGGTGGATCTCTCTCACACGTACCAACACAGACTATCCCCCAATTTAACTGATCCCCAAAGGTTTTTGATTAAATAGCGGAATAGAAAATATGATCCAAAAAAAGTGTATGTATATCACACGTACACAACCACACTGGGCCCCAATTACTATTGTTTGTACCCCTAAAAGGCTAGATGAGGAGTAGGGGGAGTATGGAACAGGCAGCACCCTCAAACCTTCAGAAGTATGAGATGAACCCCAACAACTTGGAAAGGTGGATCTCTCTCACACGTACCAACACAGACTATCCCCCAATTTAACTGATCCCCAAAGGTTTTTGATTAAATAGCGGAATAGAAAATATGATCCAAAAAAAGTGTATGTATATCACACGTACACAACCACACTAGGCCCCAATTACTATTGTTTGTACCCCTAAAAGGCTAGGAGTAGGGGGAGTATGGAACAGGCAGCACCCTCAAACCTTCAGAAGTATGAGATGAACCCCAACAACTTGGAAAGGTGGATCTCTCTCACACGTACCAACACAGACTATCCCCCAATTTAACTGATCCCCAAAGGTTTTTGATTAAATAGCGGAATAGAAAATATGATCCAAAAAAAGTGTATGTATATCACACGTACACAACCACACTAGGCCCCAATTACTATTGTTTGTACCCCTAAAAGGCTAGGAGTAGGGGGAGTATGGAACAGGCAGCACCCTCAAACCTTCAGAAGTATGAGATGAACCCCAACAACTTGGAAATGTGGATCTCTCTCACACGTACCAACACAGACTATCCCCCAATTTAACTGATCCCCAAAGGTTTTTGATTAAATAGCGGAATAGAAAATATGATCCAAAAAAAGTGTATGTATATCACACGTACACAACCACACTAGGCCCCAATTACTATTGTTTGTACCCCTAAAAGGCTAGATGAGGAGTAGGGGGGGTATGGAACAGGCAGCACCCTCAAACCTTCAGAAGTATGAGATGAACCCCAACAACTTGGAAAGGTGGATCTCTCTCACACGTACCAACACAGACTATCCCCCAATTTAACTGATCCCCAAAGGTTTTTGATTAAATAGCGGAATAGAAAATATGATCCAAAAAAAGTGTATGTATATCACACGTACACAACCACACTAGGCCCCAATTACTATTGTTTGTACCCCTAAAAGGCTAGGAGTAGGGGGAGTATGGAACAGGCAGCACCCTCAAACCTTCAGAAGTATGAGATGAACCCCAACAACTTGGAAAGGTGGATCTCTCTCACACGTACCAACACAGACTATCCCCCAATTTAACTGATCCCCAAAGGTTTTTGATTAAATAGCGGAATAGAAAATATGATCCAAAAAAAGTGTATGTATATCACACGTACACAACCACACTAGGCCCCAATTACTATTGTTTGTACCCCTAAAAGGCTAGGAGTAGGGGGAGTATGGAACAGGCAGCACCCTCAAACCTTCAGAAGTATGAGATGAACCCCAACAACTTGGAAAGGTGGATCTCTCTCACACGTACCAACACAGACTATCCCCCAATTTAACTGATCCCCAAAGGTTTTTGATTAAATAGCGGAATAGAAAATATGATCCAAAAAAAGTGTATGTATATCACACGTACACAACCACACTAGGCCCCAATTACTATTGTTTGTACCCCTAAAAGGCTAGATGAGGAGTAGGGGGAGTATGGAACAGGCAGCACCCTCAAATCTTCAGAAGTATGAGATTGTGTTCACTGTACCCCACAAAGATTGAGTTCACTGCACCCCACAATGATTGTGTTCACTGCACCCCACAAAGATTGTGTTCACTGCACCTCACAAAGATTGTGTTCACTGTACCCCCCAAAGATTGTGTTCACTGCACCCCACAAAGATTCTGTTCACTGTACCCCACAAAGATTGTGTTCACTGCACCCTAAAAGGATGTTGTTCACTGCACCCCACAAAGATTGTGTTCACTGCACCCTAAAAGGATGTTGTTCACTGCACCCCAAAAAGATTGTGTTCACTGTACCCCCCCAAAGATTGTGTTCACTGCACCCCACAAAGATTGTGTTCACTGCACCCCAAAAAGATTGTGTTCACTGTACCCCCCAAAGATTGTGTTCACTGCACCCCAAAAAGATTGTGTTCACTGTACCCCCCAAAGATTGTGTTCACTGCACCCCACAAAGATTCTGTTCACTGTACCCCACAAAGATTGTGTTCACTGCACCCCAAAAAGATTGTGTTCACTGTACCCCCCCAAAGATTGTGTTCACTGCACTCCACAAAGATTCTGTTCACTGCACCCCACAAAGGATTTTGTTCACTGCACCCCAAAAAGATTGTGTTCACTGCACCCCAAAAAGGATTTTGATCACTGCACCCCAAAAAGGATGTTGTTCACTGCACCCCAAAAATGATTTTGTTCACTCCACCCCAAAAAGATTGTGTTCACTGCACCCCACAAAGATTGTGTTCACTGCACCCCAAAAAGATTGTGTTCACTGTACCCCCCAAAGATTGTGTTCACTGCACCCCACAAAGATTCTGTTCACTGTACCCCACAAAGATTGTGTTCACTGCACCCCAAAAAGATTGTGTTCACTGCACCCCAAAAAGGATGTTGTTCACTGCACCCCAAAAAGGATGTTGTTCACTCCACCCCAAAAAGATTGTGTTCACTGCACCCCACAAAGATTGTGTTCACTGCACCCCAAAAAGATTGTGTTCACTGCACCCCAAAAATGATTTTGTTCACTGCACCCCAAAAAGGATTTTGTTCACTGCACCCCAAAAAGGATGTTGTTCACTCCACCCCAAAAAGATTGTGTTCACTGCACCCCAAAAAGATTGTGTTCACTGCACCCCACAAAGGATTTTGTTCACTGCACCCCAAAAAGATTGTGTTCACTGCACCCCAAAAAGGATGTTGTTCACTGCACCCCAAAAAGGATTTTGTTCACTGCACCCCAAAAAGATTGTGTTCACTGCACCCCACAAAGGATTTTGTTCACTGCACCCCACAAAGATTGTGTTCACTGCACACCAAAAAGGATTGTGTTCACTGCACCCCAAAAAGATTTTGTTCACTGCACCCCAAAAAGATTGTGTTCACTGCAGCCCAAAAAGATTGTGTTCACTGCAGCCCAAAAAGATTGTGTTCACTGCAGCCCAAAAAGATTGTGTTCACTGCAGCTCACACACAGAAAAATGGATGTGGATCACTGACACCTGCCTATCTCCAATCCCACACCACACAGCAATATCGATTGTAGTTTGTAGAACACAGTTTCCCTAAAATTCAGCAGACTCTGTCCCTAACAGGATTGAGAAGAGATCGTAGATCAGGATTGAGTGCAGATTCACCCCACCCCCCACACAGCAATATCGATTGTAGTTTGTAGAAGACACTGACCCTATAATTCAGCAGACTCTATCCCTAAAATGCCTACAACTCGCCCTGCCTAAACACTCCGACCTGTCCCTCAATTCTATCCGGACACAAATGGTTTTTTCCTGCCTATCTTTCCCTAATCAGCAGCCAGCACATTGATGTGTGCTCTGTCCCTTAGCTAAGCAGCAGAATGACGCTGCTGCGGCGGCTGCCTCGAACTTATAAAGACTTGGTCACATGCTTCAGACGGCCAATCACAGCTACTAAGACATTTGCAGGCATGGCTGGGATGGCTTAAGGCACACCAGTTAAACGATTGTTGATTGGCTGTTGAAAGCCCGCCATGAAAAGAGCGCCAAAGCATGCAAAACCCGGAAATAAAACGACCGAACACGGATTTTTACCCGAACATACAGTAAAGTGTCCGTGTCCGTGTTCGGGTAAAAAAAATCCAATTATTCGGTACGAACACGAATAATACAGTCCGTGTTCGCTCAACACTATTAAGTATATTGAGTCTGTACATGAAAGGCATCATCATTCATATCCTATCATATATCATTCATATATCATATCCTATCATATAATATCCTAACATATATCATTCATATCCTATCATATTCAGTCCTATCATCATACGTTACTTTTATTTACTTTACATGTATTTTAAATACTTTGTTGTTTCAGCCCCCGTTCACATCGGAGTAATATAACATGAAATTTGACAGGTCAAATCACATGACAAACCGCAGGCTGTCAATTTGCTGGCAATGGCACATTACTAATCGGTGCAACACCGACTTTGCCGTGCCGCACTGATTTCCAAAAGTAGTTCCTGCACTACTTTTGGTGACTTCAATAGACACCTGTGCATGAACCCGCACAGATGTCTTTCAAGTCGCACCGACGTTGCATGGACATGCTGCTTTGAAATCGTGCAGCTTCAGATGAAGTCACACAATTTCAATGCAATATTCAATGTAAACGAAGGCTCAACCACTAAAATTTTATATAGATCCAATTTGTGTTGGAAGGCAAACACAGATATGACTTTTGCCAGTAAAGCTGTTGCTGGATGCATGGCTGCACTTGTCTTGTTTTATTGAGAGCAACAGAGATATACAAAATTAACATCATAATGATTTAATTCCACAAAGAAAAAATATAACATTGGAAATAACACTACCACCTAATGACAGAACCACTAAACACAGTCTAATATACAACATTGGTTGTCGCACCAATGTCTGTATAATCAGAATGCTAACACCCCCACTTAACAACCCGCGTGCTTAAACATATTCATGAGTAAGCTCATAATCTGCAGAAGCATTAAGTACTGTAACAAGTGTCTTATAGCTGTCCAAGAGACCCCTGAGTAGCAGTAATGCTATATGAAAGTCTTTGTGCAAAGTATTCCAGCGCTAACATATTGTATATACTGTATGAAAGTCTTTTTTTCTTCTCCTATAGCTTGCAGGCATTTCACCATTTCTAATGTACAGCTTATAAAGTCCTTCATGTATTGGCTTAGTCTGGTATAACTTTATAATTAAGTACAGTTAGTTGCTATGATCATTGTGGGGTGTCAGGGATTGGGGGACAGGGGGGTTTGGGTGAGGAACTCAGTTTTCCCATTTTCACCCTGAATGATCTTGTCCTGCCATCTTATATGCTTGCTGACATTTGATTTTCCAGAGACTGTTTTGATGTAATTCAGAGCTGCATCAATATCACTGTTTTGTACTTTTAACTGATAATCTATTAGACAGCTGCTGCAGATATGACTCTTACAAGTCTGTAAGCTGCTGGACGCATTACTGAGCCCTTCTTCTTTTGTTGAAAAATGACAAAAATAGAGATACCTAAAATTTGGGGCATATCACACATCAATCTGCCTTTCGCCCTCCGCTGCAATTAAAGTGAACATGTGCTTTGCACATGCAGGGAAAAGCAGTATTAACACATTACCAGCAGCAAATATTAACATTTCTTTTGCAAGTGGCACACCCACGTGATCCAGTGGTGAACTGTGCCTCAGCATCCTCAATTGTAGTGTGAGACTATGGACCTGCTTTGGTCTTCTTGATGACCTAATCAGGACTCTAGACTGTGGAGCATGGTAGTGCAGATGTCGTGGGGACTGGTCTAACTTTGGGGAGGAATGAAGGATTTTGGTAAGTAAAAGTTTTATTTTTCCCCTAGGCATTAACAAGTAGTTATCCATTGCAGTGTGGGCAGAGTCTCTATGCAAGGGATATTGCTTTGCTCTGCAATTGTAAAATACAGGGTCACTTTAAAGCGGAGTTCCGGCCACAAAATCGACCTAATCGATTTTGTGACCATCCACTTGCTCTTCTTCACCTAAAAAGGAATTGGATAGTTAGGATTATTTTTTTTTTTAACTTACCTTGTAATTGTAAAAAGAAATACTCACCTATTTTCCACTTCCTCCCTCTGTGGCCGCGGCCCGCGCCGTCACTTCCGGATTGCAATGATTCCTGGGAGCTGAACGTCATCGCTCCCAGGAATCAATGCAACGGCACCGGCCCCGCTCGTCACTTTCGGTGCAACGCTGCATTCCCTGCTAAACAGCTTCTGGGCATGCCCAGAACCTATGTAGGAATGTGGCGCCGCACCGGAAGTGACGAGAGGGGCCGGTGCAGGCGCATTCTGGGAGAAGAAGACACGGAAGAGGACGCAGAAGAGGATCACGCTGGCTTCAACTGCCCACAACAGAGGTGGCAACGCTGTAGAAGAAATTTTATAAGTGAGTATTTCTTCTTGCAGGTAAGTGCGAACCGGGACAGATCAGAGGCTAGCCATTGTGGAATGTACTAGCCCTGACTGTCCCGGGGGTATGTTCATTGAAAAAATTTTTGTGGCCGGAACTGCGCTTTAACTTCAAGAAGTCTTTAACATGTGAATTTTACTATCCATGAAATGAAAGGTAATGGGGTTAATTTACTAAGACTGGAGATTGCAAAATATTGTGCAGTTGTGCATGGTAGCCAATCAGCTTCTAACTTCAGCTTGTTTAACCACTTAAGCCCCGGAACGTTTTACCCCCTTCCTGACCAGGGGGTATTTTGCGATTCGGCACTGCGTGATTTTAACGGACAATTGCGCGGTCGTGCGACGCTGTATCTAAACAAATTTGGCGTCCCTTTTTTCCCACAAACAGAGCTTTCTTTTGGTGGTATTTGATCACTTGTGCAATTTTTTGATCATGCGCTATAAACAAAAAAATAGCGTAAATTTTGAAAAAATAACAATATTTTTCACATTTTTTATATGAAATTCCCCCCAAAAAAAATGTAAAAATCAAAATTTTTTAACATTTTCGGCCAATTTGTTTTATGCTACCTATGTTTGTTAAAAAAAATCACAAAAAGCGTATTTTGATTGGTTTGCGCAAAAGTTATCGCGTTTACTAACAAAGGGAAAGATTTTTGTCATTTTTGTTGTTTTTTTTTTTTTAACGCGTAATGGCGGCGATCTGCGATTTATTTTGCGGTACTGCGACATTGCGGCGGACAGATCGGACCCTTGACTGACATTTTTGACACTTTTGGGGTTACCAGTGACATTTCTACAGTAATCAGTGCTATACATATGCACTGTTACTGTAAAAATACACTGGTAGTGAACGGGTTAACTTTATTTGAGAGGGAGGGGCTGTGTGTGTCCCTAGGGTCATGCTTTCTACTGTGATTGGCTGTGGCTTCAGATGTATGAACGGTGATCAACGGTTCTACATAGTAGAACCGTATGATCATCCTTCATACACCGGGGAGAATGACAGGCAGCTTGTTTACACAAGCTGCCTGCCTTTCTCCCTCTCCCCCGACGATCGCAGAGTGACCGGTGGACATCGGGTACGTCACTTTGCCTGTGAGGGGCTGACTGCCGACGTAGATCGGCGTTAGGCAGTCAGCAAGTGGTTAATTAAGCTTTAACCAAAAATCCTGGAATCTGATTGGTTTCTATGCAGAGCTGCACCAGATTTTGCACGCTCCAGTTTTAGTAAATCAACCCCATAGTCTCGATAACCAAATGTCACATTTCTATCACAAAAACATTGCAAGATAAATCTTTATAAATGTGTTTTTCAAGATTGATATTTAAAAAAAAAACTGCCTATAAAGGTTATTTCTCTTAGAATGTTATTACAATTTATATTTAAAGTTGAGACAACTTAAAATACAAGTGCTTACCTAGTCATTTAATTGCTGTAGAACAATTAAATGTTATAGAAAGCTATAGAAAGAAAAGAGTCGCTAAGAGCTACTTTCATCTTAAAGGTGCCAGCACAAAGAATAATTAGGGTGGATAAATACAGCGATGTTAGATTTGACACCAGGAATGGTTATAATCAGCAGTGGTGTAAGAAAAGTGGTGGCAGCCGCAAATAGTTCTGTGACACTGCTGCTGTCACCCTGGAGATCAGCTATTGCCAGCACCATTCTTTCTATTCTTTAACTCCTCCAATAATTGAATCCTTAAAGTGAACCCGTGCCCAGGTTATGCACACTAAAATATATACATATAGCACCCTCATAGATAGGTGCTAGGATTAGTTAGATTTAGTGCTGGCTCACTGTGTTCAGTAGAGGTATATGTTTGTTTGCTAAATAAATTAAGCTTGTCTCCCTGTAAACCAATAAATATGCAACTGCTGCGTTAGATATATGTAGCTGTGCTCACTGTAATCAGTGCAGCTGCATGTGATTAGTTAGGTCTGCTCAGCATTTCAGCTGCTGCTAGTTTTGACTCTGCTTTACGGAGAACTGGAGAACTCTTTGGAAGATAGGTGTGAAATAATGCAAATAGCAGATTGGATATTTATACAGCCCTGGCAAATCCCAGGGAGGATTACTCTGAAGGCTATTGGGAGTCTGTATAAATACTCTGAGACACAGAGCTGTTGGGTCTTTTCCCGCAGAGGGGAAGTCCAGTGCTGCCCTCCAGGGCAATGCTACCATTTGCTTGCTGTTTGTGAGGCCTCAGGTGGGTGACCTGAGGGCCTGGATGCTGAAGCTACAGAGAGCTGACTGAGGGATTGTCATCTGAAGATCTAGACTGGTATCACAGGAGAAGGGTGTTGCACGGATGTTGGAAGGAGGCAACCAACTTTTCTTGGACATTTGTGAGTATAGACTGCTGTGAGAGATCTTAGAGACCCTTGGGCTGCTGCCAACCCACTTGTGCTACATAGTCAGCTGTGTGTTTTCTCAAAAAGGGACATCGGCTGGTGTCCTGAAGAGCTCAGTCTATCTACTTCTTTGTAAAGGGACTCTGCTTAGGTTGTTCTAAAGAAAGAAACCTGCTTTTAACTGCTTCTACTACAAAACCAAGTCCACAGTTTGCTAAAGGGACTTCTGCTTCAGCTTTACAGTAAAGAGATCACTGTCCACAATCTGTATATAGTTCTATTTTTGGAGTTAAAACATACAAAGGTGCAGTGCTAAAAACTAACAGAAAATCCTTGACAGGAAATTCAACAGAAAGGGTCCAATAGGTGTGGGGTCCAAAATAGAAAATCTTGTGAGAGATCCTCCACCGACAGATGTACACACACTGACTCTTACCATCCTGAGTAGACCACTACATACAGTGGTCGAATGCACTTGTTACAGAATCCAATCAATCAAACAGCAGAACTCTTCCACCTTTAAACAGATTCCACTTCATATGGCCCTCAATGGATATAAAGTTCCATCCAGGGTGGACCACTACATACAGAGGTCGATTGCACTTGTTACAGAATCCAATTGATCAAACAGAAACACTCTTTCACCCTTAAGCAGATTCAACTTCATATGGCCCTCAATGGATATAACATTTCAACATAGAAAGACATTTCATAGTGTAATACGTTCATTATTAAATGTATTAAAATCCAAAAAAATCACTCACCAAAGTTAAGATAGAACCTCGCATGTGCATCAATAATCCACAGGAGAATGTTTCCAACCATCAAGATGGCCGACATCCATGCTTGGCAATGTCACGTGATCCAGCTCTACCCAACCGGTTTTGTCGTACTGACATCATCAGCTGTTTCTAATCTGTTAAAAATGAAACACAGCTTTAGGCTAGGTTCACATCTCTGAACCTGGGGAATGAGCATAAAATCACACATTCTTGACCCTCAGAGAAACACTCTGCAGCAGACACAAGGGGGTGCCCATAATTCTTAATGACCTCCCAAAGCAATGTCAAGTGCGGCGTGATTTCCTACATACAACCACACGGTGCCTCAGTACCATATGATTCAATGTGGAGTGATTTAAAAAAAGGGTAGAAAAATATGTAAACTGTTTAACCACTTTCGATTGCAATGCGAATATACTGTATGTAGCAGAAGGTGGTTGGCCCTTAAAGCCAAGCCACCGCAATATATGCGTCACTGTGTTGTTCTTAGGCATGCTTCCTCGGTGCCCCCAGACCTGTAACTGAGCTATCACCAACAGCCCACAGTCAATAACGTATGATCGGGTACCAGTAGGTTCCCAATGACTTCTGCTCTGTGCAGCCAATAAGTCTCTTCCTACCGGCCACAGGCTTCATGGACCAGTTAAAGGGACGACTCCTGGCATTAGCAACACCCATAGTCTTGTGGTCCTTGTACTTAATTATTTTAATTTAATGAATTATTTTAACCACTTAAGGGCTGGGCCTATTTCTGACACTTGTTGTTTACAAGTTAAAATCATTTTTGCTGCAAGAAAATTACTTAGAACCCCCAAATATTATATATTTCTTTTTTAGCAAAAACCCTAGAGAATAAAAAGAGGTGGTTTCAATATTTTTTTTATGACACCGTATTTGCGCAGTGGTCATACAAATGCAATTTAATTTTGGATTACACACAGGTGGATTCTATTTATCATCATTAGTCATTTAGGTCAACATTGGATCATTCAGAAATCCTCACTGAACTTCTGGAGAGAGTTTGCTGCACTGAAAGTAAAGGGGCTGAATAATTTTGCACGCCCAATTTTTCAGTTTTTTATTTGTTGACAAAGTTTGAAATATCCAATAAATTTTGTTCCACTTCATGATTGTGTCCCACTTGTTGATTCTTCACAAAAATTTACAGTTTTATATCTTTATGTTTGAAGCCTGAAATGTGGCAAAAGGTCGCAAAGTTCAAGGGGGCTGAATACTTTTGCAAGGCACTCTATCGTGTTTTGATTTTATGGATGTTTTTTCTATTAATAAAATGTATTCTAGTTATATTACTTGGACCATGTAGGTACCTTCTTTTTAATGGGCTTTACCATAGTTGTTTTGGTTGTAAAATTAATATGGACCTGTAAAGTATAGCAATGAAGATATGTATGCCACTGCCCTCCTACAAAGGATTTCTACAGCGAGAATCACCACTAATACCATCATATCCATGATTAAAAATCGATTGATATATATTTTTTAATCATGGACAATATGGTATTTAGTGTTGATTCACGCTGTAGAATTCCTTTGTAGGAGTACAACCCTTTTTTGCCTTCCCTAGTTCCTTCTTTTTCCCTTCATAAACTTTCAGCTTTCTTTAAAAACCTTAATTTACCCACGTTATACATACCAGTCATCACAATATATTTTCCTAAACTCCCATTACCTCCCCTTTCCCCCCTACTTTGCTTAATTTAGATCCAGTGATATAATTACTTGGTCTATGTGCTTCTCAGGCAGATCATGGCAGATGGGATGGGCCAGTAGGGTGCTCTACCTAGCTTCCTGAAAACATTACAGCACCCATGTAAGCGTAAGAAATAACACACACTCAGTTCAGGTGCAAAAAATGGAACTTGTATTGAAGTAAGGGAAAAACAGTTCACACGATACCTAGTGAAAGGGCGCCCAACCTGGAATACTCCAACATGCCAACAGCGTGTAGTGGAGCAGGTGTCAGCCGAACTGACAAAGTCTGTCTTGAGGGGCGGAATGCGGTTTGGCCACTCTAGGCCCAAACAGGAAGGTGTCCAAGGATAGTGAGCCCTAAGCTCTCCCTACTTGTCTGAAATGTTTCCCTTTCGCTAATACGGTCTCTGACAGGGGGGTGACCTGTCCCTACACTTCTCACATGCTGAATGTGCCAAACCCAGGAGGCTGGGTCTTAAATAGACTCTGCCACGCATAAGATGGCCACCAGAGTTACACGGGTGGCCAACATCCAACCCTATAACTGCTCCAGTGACTCAGAAAACTTTAGAGGAACCATGATCCTTTTGACTTCCTCTCCCTCTGCACTGCTTCTGCCGATGAACGCCACCTGCCATGGAGGAAACAGACTGAACCTGCCTACACCCTGCTTCAGTATTTCTCTAAAGAGCCCTGATGCAAGTGAGATTGCCCATGGGAAGGGTTATACAAATGTAAAAATTCCTTGCTGGGTGGAGAAGTGGGTATTTCTAGGCAGGCAGCTTTTGCATGCAGACTTTCCCACCACGTAAAGGTCCCATGATATGTCCCATGAGTAACAGCTGAAATTCAATGAACAGTGGACAGTTAGGCCGGGGAGTAAAGGGGTAGATGATACTGAACATTCTCCAGCCAGGAAACGCTATCTGATTTACTGCAATTTCAAATGCACCCTGTAAAAAGCTCACACCATGCGGTGAAATCAGAACAAGAAAATTCATTACAGGAGAGGAGACTATAGGCAAGAGTGAAATTCAGCTTTAAACATTTCAGCAAAAGGTTTAATAGAAGAACAGTTTTAAAAAGCATTTTTGGATGTCTGCAAGGGTTGTGCTCTTAAGTTATCCGCAGTCGCTATCAATAAAATGTAAGATATAGGCTTGACAGCCAAATGTCAATAGAAATTGCTGTCATAAAAACAATGTAACATAAATCTATACAAACATGTTTTTAAGAGTGATATTAAAGAAAACTGCTTACAAAGGTTATTTTTCTCATAACTTTAATACACTTTATATTTAAAGTACAAGTTAAGACAAGCAGTTTAAACTAGTGCTGTTATTAAATCACTGCACTGTTGTAGAAGAACAGAACTAGAGAATGAAAGAAGAAACGTATGTAGTACAACCCCATAGCAGGTGCTGAAGTCAGGGTTCCCCACTGATGCACAGTCAGTCACACAGAAATTCCTTCTTGCATCGGACACAGAAATCAGTCCTTTAGCTTGTTTTTCTTATTTTATTTGGGGATGATAACTTGGATGGGGTAAGGAATTATGGGATGCCCAACTTGAAAATGTCCATAAAACAGAACCAGGGACAACTTCCTCCCTATTTACAGATTCCTCTTCTTCCTTCCTCCAGCACAAACTCGGTTCCCTTAGTACAGCTCCTGCTGGCTCATTTCCTTGAGTATTTTTGTTAGCTCAGCAACAGCCTATTACAGGCTAGGAACTCTTTATCCCTTAGTGAAGTAGCATATATGGAGTAAACAACATCTTGTACCACCTTCTGCCTTCCTGTAGACTCTGATCCTAGGTCTACTGCTTGCAGAAAATGCCAGCCCACCTGGCTGCTTCCTTTTCCCAGTCCTCCTGACTGACATGCATGTGGAGACTCTCCAGCACAAGGTTGGATAAAGACCTGGCACACCGCTGTCTTCAAGTGAGACCTGCTACAGCTGGCAGTTTCTCTCCTTGTCTGTCCCTGCACCATGTTGATCTATTCACTGTCTCCCATTGCTCTCTCTGCTGCCTCTCTTGCATGAATCCCTCCAACTGCCTCCTGTGGTGGGATCCTTCCAGGCCAGCCTCCCAAGTTCCCGTCCGAGGTAAACCCCTCCTCAGTAGGGGTCCTTCAAGGGCCACCAACAGCCTCCCTCAGCATTGCTTCTCCATCTTCCACTTGACTCTCCTGCTGGCATTTCTCATGTCTGTTTAAAGGCTTTTTAGTCCCCCCTGGCCCCCTAAACTGGGGGTTGGCTAAAGGCCCCTAAATATTTAAGGCAGCCCCTCCTAGCTTACGCCCACTATTTTACAGAATGTGCTTCAACATTCAAAACAGAGGGGGGGCACTCAAGAGCTGCCAGGATGAGACATCCAGCCCTGGCCTCTAATAACCCTGACACAAATTCAGTGACTCAGGTTTATCCCTGGGCCAGACTATAGTTTGCCTACTCTCACTTCTAGTAGTACACACTAGAGGGTACTACACTTAGAACCAATTCCATCCCTTTGGAATCCCCTGGTCCAGGCACCTGGATGGGATTGTGTGTACATGCCAACAACCCATTTAGTGAGGAGGGCATTATGGGAATATATGAATGCATTTATCTGCCTGTCCGCTCACCAATGCAGGACTTTTTCAGCACAACTGTATACAGGCAGCTACTATGGCAGCTCTAGGTCTTTATGGGTTTTTTGGACTTAGTGCAAGAAGGGGGATTTTGGAACTTTGAATGAGATACCTGGTCTAAGCCATAAAGTGTCTCCATCCTTGGAAGTCAGACGACCAAGAGAAAAGGGGGTTGGGACTTTAAATGAGGCAATGGTATGCAGCTGATAAAAAGTATAACAGTAGTGTTTATTTGATGATCTGATAAAGACAAGACCATAACATTTACAGCAAAAATTTGTACATGTTGTATATAAACATATATGATAGCAGATGAATATATACATCATTCCAAATATGGCACCATATCATAATTAATAAAAACAAAATACATCATGTGGTATTGGTAGAACTGCATCATGGACACTCGACGCGTTTCATGCGTTAAACGCACTTCCTCAAGAGTAGATGCAGTCTACAAAAAAAGTGCATGCATGAGTATCTATAAAATGTCTATGAATGCATTTATCTGCCTGTCCGCTCACCAGTGCAGGACTTTTTCAGCACAACTGTATACAGGCAGCTTCTATGGCAGCTCCAGGTCTTCATGGGTTTTTTGGACTTAGTGAACACATTGACATGGTGGCTCCATGATCTACATGCTGCCCTTTTTTAAAAAGCCTCTTAGATATTGCCTCTTACATGGTATAAGAAAAATACTGGCTTTCTTCCCTGGAGAAAAAGTAAGTTTGAGGTGCCAGTCCCGGAAAGGCAGCATAGTGGCCATACATTAATCAAAATGGTCGCAACTCCTTTGGGCACCACCCCACTTGGGCATGAGATTTCCAGTCCACACTCTGCTCTCTTAACAGACGCTGTCAGTCCAGCTGATACCTGCTCTCTGCACATTACTGGAAACCAATAATGCACCTGATTGGGCAGCCTTCCCACTGGGTTCGTTGTTAACTGTTGCTGTACTGTTTCAATACAGGTTATCCATTGCACCTGACTGTGTGAAATATTGCCACTGCACCATGCCATGCCATACCACCATGCACTCCACCTACAAGTTCAGCAGCAACCAGCCGAATTTCGATCCATGTATGGTCAGCTTTAAAAAATGTATCTTTTAACTGGTTGCCGACCGCCGCACGACTATGTACTGCGGCGGTCAGCCCCGGCCAGGCAGAGTGACGTAGCGATACGTCACTAGCCTTAGCCGCTCTGGTGCGCACACGCGCGCACCCGCGGTCCCGCCGATGACTCGATTGGGGTCAGAACCGATCAGTCATCAGGTCCAGGCCAATCATTTTTGGTCTGGACCTGTTGATCGGTCCTGCCCAATCAGATCACCCTCTAAGCCTGTGAAATGTAAACACAGGCTTAGAGGAGATGTGCCCTCCCCTTACAACAGTCTTTTTGGATCCAGCGTGAGAGGAGAGCACATCTAATTGTAAGTACAGCACCAAGCACGTACATACACACTTAGATAGGCACATTTCACCCCCGATCGCCCCCCCAATTAACCCCTACAGCACCTGACACAACACACACTATATACAGCATATAGCATATACCTATATACCTGTATAAGTGTGATTTGTGAACAGGTGTAGCACTTGCGACCCCCCCCTTTTCCACTCAAATTACCCCCCACCTCCCCTAATAAAGATTTAACCCACTGATCCCCCCTGACCCCCTCCTGATCACCGCCGTTAACCCCTACACCCTCTGTCACATCAGCACTAATACAAACGCAATATACGGTGTTTTTGTATTTTTGTATTAGTGTCATTGTGATCAGAATTAGCGCAGGCGACTAAGTTTCTGTCCCAAGAAGGTTTAGGGTCCCCGCCACCCGCCCAATAAAGATTTAAGCCCCTGACCCCCCCCTGATCACCCCTACACCCCCTGCCATAACACACACCGTATACAGTATATAGCATTTTGCTATATACCCGTATAAGTGTGATTTGTGGTCAGGTCTACGGCTTGCGGCCCCCCCTTTTCCACTTAAATTACCCGCCACCCCCCCAAATAAAGATTTAAACCCCTGATCCCCCCTGACCCCCACCTGATCACTGCCGTTAACCCCTACACCCTCTGTCACATCAGCACTAATACAAACGTAATATACGGTGGTTTTGTATTTTTGTATTAGTGTCATTGTGATCAGAATTTGCGCAGGCGACTAAGTTTCTGTCCCAAGGAGGTTTAGGGTCCCCGCCACCCGCCCAATAAAGATTTAACCCCCTGACCCCCGCCTGATCACCCCTACACCCCCTGCCACAACACACTGTATACAGTATATAGCATTTTCTATATACCCGTATAAGTGTGACTTGTGACCAGGTTTAGCGCTTGCCACCGTTCCTTTTATCCTTAGGATACCCGCCAGCCCCTTCCAATAAAGATTTAAACCCCTGATCCCCCCCTGATCACATCCAGTTAACCCCTTCCCCCTGTCACATTGCACACTAATACACACATAATATAGTGTTTTTACTGTATTTTGTATTAGTGTCATTGTGACTTGAAGTTGCGCTAGCGAGTTAGCTTCTATCCCAAAGGAGGTTTAGGGTCCCCGTCACCCCCCCCCCCCCAGATCCCCGGCGCATAGTTAGAAGTAACCCCTTGATTGCCACACACACACGCACGCACATACACTTCCATTTTTAGTATAGTGTTTGAACAGATCAATATCTGATCTGATCAGAACTATACTAGCGCCCCCATAGTTTAGGGTTCCCAAAACGCGGTGTTTGCACGGTCAGCACTGATTCCTGCCAGCACCTGCGTTTAACCCTTTCACCCAGGTAAGTGTAGTAATCAACAGATTACTGTCACTTACAAAAAAACACAAGACACAAAACCGCTGTGTTAGCAGAGTCAGGCCTGATCCCTGATAGCATTAGCAGTTTTTTTGGTAGCGCTTGAAAAAGTTTTCGACAACCAGGTGCTTTTATTACCTGTGAGTCGCATCACTGTACGGGTAAATTTAGTTACCAAAATGACCAAACGTTCGTACAATGATGAAGAGCTTATCAGTTATATGCTGACCGAGTCATCTGATAGCGATGGGGAAGCTACAATGACCGAATTAGTGTCAGTATATGAACCTGATGACGGCAGCGGCTCCCTGACAGACAGCTCTGACGACAGATGGGTCCCTGTTAGACCCAGGCGTACCCGACCCCATTCTGGAGTTGTTGAGATGCAGGAATCGCAGGGTGCTCGTATGGAGCAGAGTGTGGTTACTAGGGCCGCTCATCCTTCTGGCGACCTGGCAAGCGCCAGCGACCTAGTACACCCTGGACCTAGTACAACCAGCACTGCAGTAAGACCTGGTGACGTGGCGAGTCCCCTAAGTGCAGTTGAAGCTGGTGCGGTGGCTAGCACAAGTAGTGGCCCGCAGCCACCGCGTATTCGAAGACAGGCCCGTAGAGCCCATAGTGCCCTCCCTGATGCGCTGGCATATCCCAATTGGCAACCCACTGATTCTACAGCGCCAGTACTTCCCCCATTCACCGCCCAACCTGGAATCCACGTGGAGACAGCTGGTTTTACGCCCCTGAACTTTTTTGAGCTGTTCTTCACGGAAGATCTTTTCAGATCTATTGTGGATCAATCAAATTTATATGCACAACAATTTATCGCCGCCAACCCAAATTCGCACCTTGCCAGACCATTCGGCTGGAATCCTATAACGGTTTCCGATTTTAAAATCTTTCTGGGCCTTTCCCTCCACATGGGCATAACTAAACAAAGTGAATTGCGGCTATATTGGTCCACTAGCCCAGCTCACCATATGCGCATGTACTCTGCCTCCATGTCCAGGGGGAGATACGAGCAAATTCTGCGATTTATGCATTTCAGCGACAATGAAATCTGTCGTCCTCGGGGAGACCCTGCATATGATCGGCTCCACAAAATTCGGCCCCTCATAGACCACTTCAATCAGCGGTTTGCAGCCTTGTTTACCCCCGAACAAGTTGTCTGCGTTGACGAGTCCCTGATTAAATTTACTGGCCCTCTTGCTATCAAACAGTACCTCCCCAGCAAGCGTGCCAGATACGGGGTCAAACTGTATAAATTGTGTGACAGGGCCACAGGCTATACAGTTAGTTTCCGGGTCTATGAGGGAAAAGATAGCACTGTGGAGCCCCCGAACTGCCCAGACTACATAGGGAGCAGCGGTAAGATTGTTTGGGATTTGGTGTCACCCTTATCCGGAAAGGGGTACCATTTGTACGTGGACAACTTTTATACAAGCATGCCACTATTTAGTCACCTGCTCGAATTACAAATTGGCGCATGTGGCACCGTGCGACCTAATCGCCGGGGCTTCCCCCGACGGCTTGTAAATTCCCGTCTTAGTCGGGGGGCGAGAGCCTGCTTGAAAACGGACAAATTGCTTGCGGTGAAGTGGAAGGATACACGGGATGTTTATGTTCTGTCCTCCCTTCACGCAGACACGACAGTCCAAATCCCTACGGCAACTGGCGTTATGGAGAAACCCCTCTGTGTCCACGAATATAACCTTAATATGGGAGGGGTGGACCTTAACGACCAGCTTTTGGCGCCGTATTTAGTTACCCGTAAAGCCAGACGCTGGTACAAAAAAGTGTCTGTTTACCTTTTCCAATTGGCTATGCTGAACGCCTTTGTCCTATACAGGGCGTCAGGACGAACTGGACCCTTCCGGGAATTCCAGGAAGCGGTCATCCTTGCCTACCTGTACCCAGGAGGCATGCCTGCCCAACTTCCCCTTCCAGATGCAGTGAGCCGGCTGCATGAGAGGCATTTTCCTTATGCCATCCCGCGTACCCCTACCCAAATACGACCCCAAAGACGATGTCGTGTCTGTAGCAGGCGCGGATTTAGGCATGACACCCGTTATTATTGTCCCAAATGTCCTGACCAACCTGGTCTCTGCATCGGGGAATGTTTTGAGCGCTACCATACACTAGTGGAGTATTAGTGTAGGGTACAGCATGACACAGTGTAGGGCACACAAACACAGGGTCTCGAAGGATGTTGGATGTCCATCGACATTTTGAGAGACCCAAGCTGGAAGAGAAGATCGCAGAAGATCGCAGTCCCTCCCAAATCAAGAAACAGTTAGAAAGAAAAATAAAAGGATCCAAAAACTGTTGTTGTGTCAGTAATTTTATATGTCCTTCTACTCTTCTTACTGTACTTTTAAATGTCCTTTGTTTGTTTTTTCATTCTTTTGTGACCTGTTTCTCTTGCAGGTACTCGTCGGCTACCACGCATTGATTTTATATATTCTGACACAAACAGTGTTTGCGCTCAGCATATATGGATACCTTTGCTGATAGCAGCTGTGGTGATTTTCTGATTTCAGCACTGCAGTTAAAATCCTATTTTGGTATACGTGGATAGTGCCGTGTATACCCATCATTAAATTCAGTGGGTGGTTGTTTGGGCGGTTAATGATGAGAATCCAAAAACTTTTGTTGTGTCAGTCATTTTATATGTCCTACTCTTCCTAATGTACTTTTTTTAATGTACTTTGTTTGTTTTTTCATTCTTTTGTGACCTGTTTCTCTTGCAGGTACTCGTCGGCTACCACGCATTGATTTTATATATTCTGACACAAACAGTGTTTGCGCTCAGCATATATGGATACCTTTGCTGATAGCAGCTGTGGTAATTTTCTGATTTCAGCACTGCAGTTAAAATCCTATTTTGGTATACGTGGATAGTGTCGTGTATACCCATCATTAAATTCAGTGGGTGGTTGTTTGGGCGGTTAATGATGAGTAATACTACGCATTATTCCTATGCTGATTTCTGATAGGTTCTCTTTTTTTCCGTTCAGCCCACAGGCTGCATGAAAAAAAAAAAACCTATATGCCAAACAAGGACCAGCAATGTACTGGTACGTTGCTGGACTTTGAGTGGTTGTACCAGGATGATGCCTGCAGATTTAGGCATCATCTTGGTATCATTTTTTACAGCCAGCGGTCGGCTTACATGTAAAAGCAATCCTAGCAGGTAATTGGCCGCTAGACTGCTTTTACATGCAGTGGGAGGGGCCTCCCCCCCACCGCCGCCTTCCGCAGCCTTCCGTGGTTTTTCTCGGGCTCTCCTGTCCCACCGGTTAACCCGAGAGTGCAGCCGGTGGTTCAGTTATCTAACCATAGAGCTAATTGAAGATTAGAATGGCTCCAATCATCTCTATGGCCTAAGATGCCGGAGGCTACGAGCATTTCATGACTTCTTTTTCGCCAGAAATAAACAGGGCCATTGGGAAATTGTGAAAGTATTTTATCACACCAATTTTGGCGTGGTCAGATGCGTTAAGGTCAGAGTAGAGATCTAGAGTATAAAAGACCCCAATTTTTTTTAAAAAGAGTACCTGTCACTACAGATTGCTATCATAGGGGATATCTAAATTCACTGTGATAACAATAAAAATGATTTAAAAAAAAAAAATTAAAGGAAAGGTGTCAAAATAACATAAAAAAGCAAAAAAAAAAAAAATCGAGCCCCCCCCCCTTTCCCCCCGTGCTTGCGCGCAATGGCACACGCAAGCGTTGGTCTAGTGTCATATGTAAACCGCAATTTCAGCATGCATGTGAGCTATCGCCGCGATCGCCAGATCGAGTGCAGTAATTCTTGCAGTAGACCTCCTCTGTAAGTCTAAAGTGGTAACCTGTAGAGACTTTTAAAGGTTTTTAAAAATGTGCTTATGTTGTTGCCGCTGCGCAGGCGTGCGCAATTTTTAAAGCATGTCATGTCAGGTGTCTATGAACTCGGCATAAGATCATCTTTTAAATTTTACCAAAAAAATGGAATTATATAGTGTATTTGTGCAATAAATTTAAAAAAAATGTATTTTTTTCGCAAAAATTGCTTTTGGAAAATCTGTGCGCAAATACCGTGTGACAAAAAAATTTGCAACATCCACCATTTTATTCTATAGGGCCTCTGCTTTAAAGAAATATATAATGTTTGGGGGTTCAAAGTAATTTTCTAGTAAAAAAAAAATATTTTTTCATGTAAACAAAAAGGCACAGAAAAGGTTTGGTTTTCAAGTGGTTAGAAGAGTGGGTGATGTGTGGATAAGATTGAGCATAAAATGCCGGGACAGTTCAAACACCCCCCAAATGACCCCTTTTTGAAAAGTAGACACCCAAAGCTATTTGCTGAGAGGCATGGCGAGTCCATGGAATATTTTATATTTTGCTACAAGTGTCGGGAAAATTATTATTTCTTTTTTTGTTGTTGTTTTTTTACAGAAAGTTGTCACTAAATGATATATTGCTCACACATGCCATGTGAATATGTGAAATGACACCCCAAAATACATTCTGCTGCTTCTCCTGAGTACAGGGATACCCCATGTGTGAGACTTTTTGGCAGCCTAGCTGTGTACGTGCCCCCGAAAACCAATCCACATCTTCAGGTTTTCTAATGGCGTAAATTGCTGATTTTACCCCTGACTACCCGTCACAGTTTCAGAGGCCCTGAAATTTCAAGATAGCACAAAACCCCCCTAAATGACCCCATTTTGCAAAGTAGACACTCCAAGCTATTGGCTGAGAAGCATGGTGAGTCCATGGAATAGTTTATATTTTGCCACAAGTTCGGGAAAATAATTTTTTTTTTTTTTTTTTACACAAAGTTGTCAGTAAATGATATAATGCTCACACATGCCATGGGTATATGTGAAATGACACCCCAAAATACATTCTGCTGCTTCTCCTGAGTACAGGGATACCCCATGTGTGAGACTTTTTGCCAGTCTAGCCACGTACAGGACCCGGAAAACCAATCTGCACCTTCTGGCTTTCTAAGGGCGTAAATTGTTGATCTCACTCCTTACTACCTATCACACTTTTGAAGTCCATAAAAGGCCAAGATGGCACAAAACTCCCCCAAATGACCCCATTTTGCAAAGTAGACACTCCAATCTATTTGCTGAGAGGCATGGTGAGTATTTTGCAGCTCTCATTTTTTTTGAAAAATGAAGAAAAAACAGGAAAATGCATTTTTTTTTCCTCTTTTTTCAATTTCCAAAACTTTGTGACAAAAAGTGAGATCTGCAAAACACTCAACATGCCTCTCTGCAAATAGCTCAGGGTGTCTACTTTCCAAAATGGGGTCATTTGGGGGGTCATGGGGGGGGTTTTGTGCTATCTTGGAATTTTAGGGCCTCCGAAACTGTGATAGGTAGTCAGGAGTGAAATCAACAATTTACGCCCTTGGAAAGCCTGAAAGTGGAGGTCGGTTTTCTGGGTCCTGTACTCGGCTAGACTGCAAAAAAGTCTCACACATGGGGTATCCCTGTACTTTTGCGGGGGGGTCCGCCGGTCACACGGCGGCGCGCACTTGCTCCTGAGACCCTCACAGGCTAGCGACGTAGTACTACGTCGCTTTGCCTGTGAGGGGCTGACCGCCACAGTAAATAGTCGTACGGCGGTCGGCAAGCGGTTAATAAAGGAGTGCAGCATGTTTCCTTTGCAAAGTAAATTCTCTCAAGAGAATTGCAAGGAAAATGTTTAAAAATAAAGTATTTTTGCTTGCATACTGTATTGCTGGATGATGAAGTCAGTACAGATCTACCTCACACACTTATCAAAGTGAAAATTAATAGGGATGGACCGAACAACCCTCTCGAACAGGGAAAAAGTTCTAGCGAACATGCAAACTCTATTAAAGTCTATGAGACACGAACATGAAAAAATAAAAAGTCCTCATATAAAAGCTTATATGCAAGTAATTGCCATAAAAAGTGTTTGGAGACCTGGGTACTGCCCTGGGGGACATGTATCAATGCAAAAATTATTTTTAAAACAATGTTTTTTAAAGGAGAAGTGATTTTAATGATGCTTAAAGTGAAACAATAAAAATGAAAAATTCCTTTAAATATCATGCCTGGGGGGGTCCCTTTAATGTACCTGTAAAGTGGTGCATCTGTAAGATGTATGGAGCCTGTTGCAGCAATACTGCCATTTCTAAAGGAAAAATGTATTTTAAACTTGCTCGCGGCTGTAATGCATTGTTGGCTCTTGGCAATACAGATAAAAAAAAAGAAAAACAAATGGCTTAGGGTCCCCCCCTTAAGGGCCTGGTATGGATGTTAAGGGGAACCCCATGCCAAAATGAAAAAAAAAAAAAAACAGCATAGCCCCCCCCCCCCAAATCCATGTGTCCCCCTCCCCTTCCTTGGCATGCCAGGCTGCATGCTCAGATAAGGGTCTCATATAGATTTTGGGGGGGGGGGCACACCATTTTTTTTTTAATTTTGGCGTGGAGTTCCCCTTAAAATCTGTAGCAGACCCAAAGGGCCTGGTATAGATTTTGGGGGGGGGGGGCACGCTGTTTTTTTTTTTTTTTTTATTCTGTCATAGGATTTCCCTTAACCATTTCAATTCAGGGCACTTTCAACCCCTTCCTGCCTAGACCAATTTTCAGCTTTCAGTGCTCATTGGCATTTATAGGAAATATTGGTCAGCTTGACATGTGGCACTGCTCCTTGTCTTTAACATTGGTGTCTATATGAAATCTTGTTGAGCTTGACATGACACTGCTCATGAATCATAAGTGACAGGGACACCAAACTTGGGGAACACCAAGAGGGGACACAGGACTACAACATATCCATAAATTTAAAAGTGGATTATGCCTGTACACTACATCGACTGCACTAAATTGAATGAACACACTATCCACTAACTACCTGCCTAATCTCCATGGTAACACACTATACATGGCTGTCGTGTAAGGAGCAGCCTTATATAATGTGGGGCGTGGACTTAGCCCCTGAGCCATGATTGGCTAAAGGCACCCAGTCTTTGGCCAATCATGGCTCTAACTGGACATTGTGCTGTGATTGGCCAAAGCATACAGGTCAGGTGCATGCTTTGGCCAATCACAAGCACTTAATGCACTGCGATTGCGTGCCTGAACACCCCAACCCCTCGCAGTTACTCTTACTGGACGCAGGAATGGCCCTGCTGGTAAAAATTCCATACCAATTTTGAAATCGCATGTACTTGTCATACAGGTGCAAAAAAAATTGGGCCTTGGTGGTTGGTGGAGCCTGAACACCGCAACCCATCGCAGTTACTCTTGCTGGGCGCAGGAACGGGGCCTGCTGGTAAAAATTCAAAACCAATTTGAAATTGGCAAATATCAAGTGTTGTATGTGATCGTATCAGTGATCTAGTGGGGGTGCTATGCTGTCATCTAACCTGGCCAAGGTTGGGTGTCGGCTATGCAAACCTGCTGGAGTTATGGGGACCTGGAAAGTTAGTATCGGCAGGAACTGAAACTGAAATTGGGCCTTTGGTGTTGATGGTGCCTGAATACCGCAACCCCTCACAGTTACTCTTGCTGGGCGCAGGAATAGGACCCGCTGGTAAGAAATCTATACAAATTTGAAATCGCCTGTACTTGTCATACAGGTTCCAAAAATTGGACCTTTGGTGTTGGTGGTGCCTGAACACCACAACCCCTCCCAGTTACTCTTGCTGGGCGCAGGAACATGACATGCTGGTAAGAATTACATACAAATTTCAAATCGCATGTACTTGTCATACAGATGCCAAAAATTGGGCCTTTGGTGTTGGTGGTGCCTGAATACCATAACCCCTCACTGTTACTCTTGCTGGGCGCTGGAACGGGACATGCTGGTAAGAATTTTACACAAATTTGAAATCGCATGTACTTGTCATACAGGTGCCCTAAATTGGGCCTTTGGTGTTGGTAGTGCCTGAACACTGTAAACCCTCACAGTTACTTTTGCTGGGCGCAAGGCGCAGGGCACAGGGACAGGGCCTACTGTTAAAAATTACATACGAAATTTAAATTGTATGCACCTGTCATACAAGTGCAGAAAAATTAGGCCTTGGGGGTTGGTGGTGGCCTAAACCAAAAACATTGGTTGAAGCTAGCAGAATTAAGGTTGAGGAATAGGATAGGCTAGTCTTCAAGGGATGGCAGACCCCTAGCAAATCCAATCAGTTACATCAGCATCAGGGGCTTGATAGCTGCTGTTGATCCAGGACTGATTCATTTTGATAAAAGTCAGCTGGTCAATAGAGTCTCTTATATATAATAGACGCACTCTTTTGTCCATCACAAAACCTCCAGCAGCACTAATTGTCCGTTCGGAAAGCACACTAGAAGCAGGACAGGCCATTAGCTCCATTGCATACTGAGCAAGTTCTGGCCAGTGGTCCATCCTCAAGACCCAGTAACCCAGTGGATGCTCACTTGGAAAGGTCTCCAAGTCTGTCCTTGCCCCTAGATAATCATTCACCATATGATAGGGATGCTGCCAATGGTTGCCTAAACCTAACAGCCCTGGGTGCTGCTGAGGACTAAAGAACTGTTTAAAGGCATTGTTTAGCCGGCCGCCTTCTCCACCGCTCCTCCTTTGGCTGAACGATGCCTCAGAAAAACGTTCAGAGAATGTTAACCTCCCAGTGTCTGGAAAGGTGTTACACAATTTTTTTTCAAGGGCTCCTCAAAATGTTTCATCCTCTGCTCCCTCTGTGAATGCAGGATGAGCTCAGCAACTTTACCCTTTTAATGTGGATCAAGAAGGGTTGCCAACCAGTAATTATTCCTCTCCTGGATAGCACTAATCCTCAGGTCCTTTTGCAGGCTTTGCAGAATCAGGGAGCCCATGCAACGTAAGTTTGAGGAGGCATGAGCTTCTGAGTCCTCTGGGTCACTAGGGATGACATTTTCAGGAGCAACCTCTCCCCAATCACGTACAACTCCTGGGGTTTCTGGGGAATGACAGCCATCCCTTGAAAACTTCTGTATGCTATCCTCAACATCCATGCTGCCACAATCCTCCTCCTCCTCTTCCTCCTGTGTGTTTTACTGCAAGTGCCCTGTCCATGATTCCACAAATCGTGTGCTCCAGCAGGTAGACTAGAAGGATAGTGTCACTGATGCATGCATCGTGATGTGCATCGTCCCGGCTCACCATCCTTGTGGCCTCCTCAAATGGTGACAGGACGATGCATGCATCCTTTATCAAAAGCCACTGGCGTGGCAAAGAAAAACCAAGCTCCCCTGACCCTGTCCTTGTGCTATAATCACACAGGTACTCATTGATGGCTCTCTGTCATGTGTGCAGCTGTTGCAGCATTGCCAATGTTGAGTTCCACCCGGTGGGCATGTCACAAATAAGGCGGTTGGTGGGCAGGTCGAATTCTCGTTGAATGTCAGATAAGCGAGCACTGGCATTGTACGAACGCCGGAAATGGCCACAGACTTTTATGGCCTGCCTCAGGAGATCTTGGAAGCCTGGGTATCTGTTCAAGAAAAGCGGCACCACCCGATTCAGGACATGTGACAAGCATGGAACATGTGTCAAGTGTCCCTGTTGGAGGGTGGAGTGAAGGTTGGTGCCATTGTTGCATACAACCATTCGTGGCTCAATCTGTCATGGTGTCTACCATCTCTGAGCCTGCCCCTGCAGAGCTGACAGAATCTCTGCCCCGGTGTGACTCCTATCCCCTAGACAGACCAACTGAAGCACGGCATGGCATTTTTTAGCCTGACTGCTTGCGTAGCCCCTTGAACGCTTAGGGTGCACTGCTGCTTCAGAGGACAATTGAGCAGAAGAGGACATGGAGGAAGAAGAAGAGGAGGAGGTGATGGAGTAGCCAGATGTGGCAGAACCAGCACCAGCTTTTTGGAGGCATGGTGGCAAAACAAAATGTAGCAGTGAACCCTGTCCTGCATCCTTCCCTGATGACAGCAGAGTTAGCCAGTGCACCGTGAAGGAAATGTAATGTCCCTGTCCATGCCTGCTAGACCAAGAGTCAGCAGTAATGTTAACCTTCCTGCTGACTTCTCTGTCCAACGAGGCCAAACCACTATTTTACACATGACGGTAGAGAGCCGGAATGGCCTTACGCGAAAAGAAATGTCTTTTTGGAACCTGCCATTGTGGTACAGCACATTCCACAAATTCGTGAAAGCTAGAAGAGTCTACCAGAGGAAAAGACAGCAATTGTAATGCTAGCAATTTGGCCAAGCTAGCATTAAGACGCTGAGCAAGTGGATGGCTGGGACAGTATTTCTTTCTAT
This sequence comes from Pelophylax lessonae, assembly GCF_965119305.1. Taxonomy (NCBI): domain Eukaryota; kingdom Metazoa; phylum Chordata; class Amphibia; order Anura; family Ranidae; genus Pelophylax; species Pelophylax lessonae. The sequence continues at coordinate 149,220,223 of NC_138768.1, forward strand.
GGTTCAGCAACTGGGGTATGGAAATGCCTGCTGCTCAAATCAAGTGGTGGTGTACTGCTAGCAGATTGGGTGCAAGTCTCTGTGGCACTCATTGCTATACCATAATCCTTCTCAATGCAGGTTTCTTAGAAGACATGAGGTATAGTAAGGTTAGAGATCCCAGATGAGGAGCAATGTGAAGTATGCTTGTTTTATCTTGTGGCTCTTTCAGGTGCTGTTGCCAATGGACTGCATGGCAGGTCATCATATGTCTTGTCAAACATGTGGTGCACTAGCGGCTGGTGTTCTGGCCATGCTTGATCCGCTTCAGACAGATGTTACAAACAGCAACGCTGCGGTCTACTGCACATGTGTCCCGAAAAAAGCTCACACTAATGAACTTATGGAAGTCTGCAGGGAGTTTGCAGCACCCTGCACCTGTGGAGCTCTGTGCTGTGATTCAATAGGTTGGCTACTCCTATGGTGGCCCCTGGAGCACATCCTGCCTCATTGGAGTTGTGCCTCCTCCCCCCCCCCTCACTTTCCTCCTCTATCCTGTCAGGCACCCATGTACAGTCAGTGACCTCATCATCCCTTCCCTCCTGATGTGGATTTTTTTTGGGAGAGGGGGTTTATTACTGGTTGATCAATATATAATCTATATATAATGCACTGCTAATATGCACTGAACTGACCGATAGATACGGAATGGCCTGATATATACTCAAGTGGCCTATATATCTATAGATATATCAATGCATGGTCTATACAGAACCAACCAATAGATACTGAATGGCCTGATTTATACTCAAGTGGCTTATATATATGTAGATATCAATATATGGTCTATACTGAAACGACCGATAGATACTGAATGGCCTAATATATACTCAAGTGGCCTATATATATTAGATATCAATGTATGGTCTATACTGAACTGACCGATAGATACTCAATTGTCCTATATATATATATATATATATAAAGAGAGAGATCAATGTATGCTCTACACTGAACTGACCAATAGATACTCAATGTCCTAAAATATAATCAATTGATAAACTGCAAATCGCTTTCCTCTCCCTGCCTCAATCACGATCCTCTCCCTGCCTAACTCACTGCTAGCAATGTCTCTAATTAGACTACACTTCACTGTCTGATAAACTGCAAATCACTCTCCTCTCCCTGCCTCAATTACGTTCCTCTCCCTATCCTCTGTAGTTATATATGTATATTGTTTTTTATGGCAGCACCAGCTTTTGAAATGCATGTTCAGGGTGTGCCCCCCAACCCTTTGTTTGTTTGTTATATACTCAGTTCTGACAAGATTCCTGGGGTTGAGCACCCCACCCTCCCACACCTGTACTTCGTTACCATTGTCCACCAGTAAGCAGATATAGGAGGAGTCCCTTATAGTGCAGTTGCACATCTCTCCCATGTATGGAGTAAGAATATCCAATGGTATAGAGAGTTTGGATTTATCCTTCATTTTATGGATAGTATAGGACCCACTGACAGTGGGCTTGAGCACGATATGGCCATATGGTGGGACTAAATCTCCATATTTACTAATTTTGATTGCCTTGTTATATTTGATAGTCATTTCTTTTGCATGTGTGCGTTGTCCTCTGTAGTTATATATGTATATTGTTTTTTTTAGCATCACCAGCTTTAGAAATGCATGTTCAGGGTGTACCCCCCCACCCCTTAGTTTGTTATGATCCTCTCCCTGCCTCAAACACTTTCTATCTCTCTCTCTCTGGCTACTGTGTGAGCAGTCTTTATATAGTGTGGTGATGAATTGATTTAGATTAGGAGTTTGGCAAATAGGATTAGGGCCTAAAGTTGATGTAAACCCAATATCTTATAAGCTTTAACCACTTGCCTACTGTGCACTTAAACACCCTTCCCATCCAGGCCAATTTTCAGCTTTCAGCGCTGTCACACTTTGACTGACAATTGCCCGGTCATGCTACACTGTACCCATTTGAAATTTTTATCATTTTTTTCACACAAATAGAGCTTTCTTTTGGTGGTATTTAATCATCTCTGGGTTTTTTATTTTTTACAAAAAAAAGAATAAAGACAGAAAATTTTGAAAAAAAAAAAAAAGTTTTTCTTATTTTCTGTGAGTAAATTTTGAAAATAAAATTTTCTCCTTCACTGAAGGGCGCTGATGAGGCGGCACTGATGGGCACTGATAGGCTGCACTGATGGGCACTGATGAGGTGGCACTTATGGGCACTGATGAGGTGGCACTTATGGGCACTGATGAGGTGGCACTTATGGGCACTGATGAGGAGGTACTAATATGCCGCAATGATGAGCACTGATAGGCGGCATTGATAGGTGGCACTGATAGGCGGCACTGATAGGTGGCACTGATAGGCGGCACTGATAGGCGGCACTGATAAGCACTGATAGGCGGCACTGCTGGGCACTGAGAGGTGGCACTGCTGGGCACTGAGGTGGCACTGCTGGGCACTGAGAGGCGGCACTGGCGGGCGGCACTGATGGGCACTGAGAGGCGGCACTGATGGGCACTGGCGGATGGCACTGATGGACACTGACGGGTGGCACTGATGAGCACTGATGGGCAGCACTGATGAGCACTGATGGGCAGCACCATCAGTGCCCACACTCAGTGCCCATAGTGCTGCCAGTCAGTGCTTATCAGTGCCTAGATGAGCAGGCACTGATGGGCACTGACTGGCAGCACTATGGGCACTGATTGTGGGCATTGATGGGGGACACTGATGGCGGGCACTGTGGGCACTGATGGGGGGGCACTGTGTATGTTTTTTACCTTTTAGTAATCAGGGCACTGGTGATCAGCACTCTGATTACATGTCTCTTTGTCCCTGGCGCTGTGCAGCTCTCCCTCCTTCCTCACACTGCAGGCTCCGTGTGAGGAAGGAGCGCCGGCGATGAGAGATGATCTCATATGTTTACATATGAGATCATCTCTCATTGGATGATCCGATCACGTGGTGAATGGCCGCTGTGATTGGCCATTCACCACGATCTGTGATCGGCCGTGTCCAAGGGACACGGCCGACACAGATTCTCCCCGCTGCGCGCTCGCGGGAGCGCGTGGGGGGCGTGTCACTGGGAGGCCGTTTAAAAGCGGCCTCCCGAAAATTCGAGTCCGCGCTGCAGCCGTATATAGGCTGTAGCGCGGATGGGAACTAGTTAATATACTGATGTTATTGTAATAGTCATTTACAATATTCAGTACTCAAATCTGCTTCTTTCACAAACATCTTTCATTAAAATAATATCTGATGGTCCTGCCATGAAGGTCCTTGTTCAGGCAGTTCCTGCAATGAGGTGAAAACATTGTCCCTGACAATGATTGCTCCTCTGTGTCATCTTGTCACATGGGCTTACATTGGTGGCTACAAATGGCCTCTGTAACACACATGCAGATATGGTCCACTGTTGTCACCATTACGAAATCCCTACTGAAAAATACCATGCGGCCATTGCTGGCATTTTATGATGTAGATTTGCGAGCGAATAGTCTTCAAGTAATCAATAGGATGAAAAAAAATTAAAAACAATGTTCTAGTAAAAATAAAAAATAAAACTTTGTTTTCTTTTGGAAACCAAATGTCATTCATTTAGTTCTTACTTTTAAAGTCATGGCTTACACTGAATAATAACAATGAAGTAGAATTCCAAGCTGAATATAATACATGTTGCTCATATAATTGTTGCTATGTGTGAGAACTGAATATCTGCATAGTTGTATTAAAATATTAGCATTTTACCTACACAGTAGAAATACTGCAGCTTTCTTGACAATAGACTGTTGATTTAATTTATTTGTACATGTGGCTAATTATTTCTTTCTTTGTTCATTTTTGCTCATTAAAATTACTCAGTTTGAAGGGTTGATAACAGTTTTATCTTTTAATTACCTGTTAGTTATTTCATGCTATTCTAGTTTTTTTTATAGAAATATCTTTATCTATATATCTGAGTGGGTAGCATAAGCAGCATGTATGATCTTTAAAAAGTCTAATGACTAAAGTTGGGATGAGAAAAACAGGAAATTGTTTTTTTTTTGTTTGTTTGTAACATGTAGTGGAGTTAGCTTTTTTTATTTATATTTGGACATGAAAAAGAAGGTCACCATTGGTATACTACAGAGTTTCAGTTTTGGAAAATCCACATTTTTTTCCTAATATCCATTGAGGTCTATGGGAGGACCTTCCTGCTTCATCTCTCTATCAAGTCCTCTTTTTCCTTGCCCTAAAAATGGCAGCATCTGGCAGTGCTGGAACACATGTTAAGCCATTTTTCTCTAAAGAGGGAGGGTCCAGGTAGTTTGGCAGTGTGGGCCTTTTTTAGAGTTTTTTAGAGGCCTTTTTTAGAGTTTCTGCTGCTGATAGTACCCTTTTGATCATCAGCCTCTGCTTGGAAGCATGACAAGCAGATGTTTTGCTATGGGGTCTATTTTACTTTAATCCATAAATGGACTCAGAACATGCTAACAATTTTTACTTTACAGATGACTCTGGGACATTACAAATAATGGTCATCTAAGAGAAATGTTTTACATGCATTAACAATTGCAGTGAATAAAATCTGTACTGTAATGGCTGTTGTTGTTAATATATACGTATATATATATATATATATATATATATATATATATATATATATATATATATATATACAGTACATATTATTTAAAGAAAGGGACAGGACAACATGTTTTTAAACTAATTACGTCCTCAATCCAATGCGTCCAGCCCCTAATCTGCATGCAGGGGCGCCGTTCAATGGGGCTTTTTTTTTTGCATCACCTGATTAGAGCCAGAGGCTCTAATAGGGCGATGCAAAGGGTGGACCTGGGGCGCAGAGCAGTGCGTCCCGACTCCACCCATTGTGTGATAATAGCGAATGAAAATTCGCTATTGTCACACGGATCCTCCTCCCTGCCAATCAGGGAGCGGGTCTAATACCTGATTCCTGTTTGGCTGCAAGGCAAAACCCATGCCTTTGGGCGAGGAGGAGACGGGAGCGGGAGGACCCGAGGAGACACGCCGGGGGACTGAGGAGAAGCCATGCCGCCTCCGCCACTGCTGCTGATGATCAAGGTAAGTGCACTGGATTGAAGGGGGCACGCAGGCTGGTCTCTGCATTGAAGGGGGCATGTATGCTGGTCACTACATTGAAGGGGGCATGTATGCTGGTCACTACATTAAAGGGGGCATGTATGCTGGTCACTACATTGAAGGGGGCATGTATGCTGGTCACTACATTGAAGGGGGCATGTACGCTGGTCACTACATTTAAGGGGGCATGTACGCTGGTCACTGCATTGAAGGGGGCATGTACGCTGGTCTCTGCATTGAAGGGGCATGTACACTGGTCTCTGCATTGAAGGGGGCATGTACGCTGGTCACTGCATTGCAGGGGGCATGTATGCTGGTCTCTGCATTGAAGGGGGCACGCTGGTCACTGTGCATTGAAAGGGGGCACACTGGTCACAGTGCATTGAAAGGGGACACGCTGGTCACTGTGCATTGAAAGGGGGCACGCTGGTCTCTCTGCATTGAAAGGGGGCACACACCTTATTTACTGAAGGCCCCTTTCACACTTATTGCGACCTCAAAGTCACGCAATTTTTTACAGCGTTGTTTTGCCGCAAAGCAATTCCTATTACATTTTTCTGTTTGCGCCCCCCAAAAACTTTTGAGCACCAGTCGCCACTGCTTGACAGGATGAGGTCACACTGGCAGATGTTGATTTGAAATTTAGGCAATTAAACAAATTGTGTTTTCAAGTAAACTGCAATGTATTGCACTGTAGAGCACATTATAGCACAACAGAGCACTGTATAGCACCATATCTTACCCTGCGCTCTCCCTATACATATTTGTTGGCTTTCCCTAACCAGCTCCAATGCACACCCCACTAGACACTGGCTGCTAGGAGCCCACCACTTTCAGATTATTGGCTCTCAGGGACTAATCTTACCTGGGACAAATATTGCAGTACATTGTGAGTTCAGGGACAGATTTTCAGCCATTAATTCAGAGTTTCACAGGAACTGCAAGGTTTGTCTCGTACCCAAGGTGGCTCCAAACTTGAACCTCATCCCTAATTGCCTAGAAGAGAAAGGTGTTCCTTTTTAAGAATTAATTGTATTTATTCTTATCGACTGGAAGCTGGAACTGCCCATTGTAAAATGGGTTCTCACAGAAAGTGTGTCCTGGTGACTCCACAATAAAGAGAATGACACTTTGCCTACTTTGTATGAGACCCCATTATTGTGCCAGGATGAGAATTTCTTAGCTTAGGAAGAAGCAGTGGTTTTGCTTATATGCCCCCCTACTCCCACAGTGAGAGAGTGAATCTAATGTAGTGAAATCAGGGCAGCTATATGTTAAAAGGCTTTTGTTTAGCCTAAGAAAGTAAAGTTATAAAAAAAGTTGTCAAGATAGTCAATTACCTGTCCGCTCTGGTATGCTTTGTCAATGCACCAGCCTGAATTAAAACCAAGTAGAATATTCCCACCACATACATTCCTGAAGATGGCTTGAAGCAAGTTGGTGCTGCAGCAACTACAACCAGGGAACCGGCATCAACACAGTCAAAGAATATTGCTTCATCACACCATGGATCCTCAAAATAGCATTAAATTGATCACATCACAGGAGTTAAGTGCAACGTTTTAGGGCCATGCATAGCCATTTCATTCGGCATGTGTTGAAGGGTCATGGGTGGCCCCAAAACATAGCAATTTACTGCTGTGATGTGATTGTTTAATACATTTTTGCTGCTATTTTGAAGACCCATGGTGTGCTGTAGATATCGCTTCAGGCCAGTTGAAAAAACTCACCTGTACTTTTTTTTTTTTGAAGAAACATAACACAACACATCATAGCATGTTACCATCTGTGGCAATGTACTGGAATACAGATGCATTGTGGAGGTACTTTGGGGTGACATTATAAATGAATGCCCCCTGGAATGCATCATGTGAATAATGTGTGTTGCCACAATGCAATGATGAATGAAACTCTAGAAGAAACCGAGGTTATCTATGATTTAAGAAACCCACAAAGAAACCCACAAACCAACTATTGTGGTGTGTTTAAAAGTGATGCTCTAATGGGATTATTGGCTAATGAGACTAGCTGCAGGATAATAAGTAAGTATAAGTAGGGTAGGATTTGAATCCCTGACAATTTTTTATTGTTGCCTGTGTCCCAATGGATGGTTTCATCCTCTACATTTGTCCTGGTGACCATTGTCAACAAAACAGAAAGTGTTGAGTAAAGTTGTTACAAAACAATTCTTCTAGGTACATTTGCATTTGGGAACTTGGCAGGTAGGTTGTTTCAAAACATCTTGGGGAACTAACCACAGATCTTCTGTGGTTGTAGGCTGCCTCAAATCCTTCTTTCTCTTCATGTAATCCCAGACAGACTCCATGATGTTGAGATCAGGACTCTGTTGGGGCCAAACCATCACTTTCAAGGCTCCTTTTTCTTCTTTACACTGAAGAAAGTTCAACAAATTAATTAATTGGCTGCATGTTTAGGGTTGTTTTCCTGCTGCAGAATAAATATGGAGCCAGTCACATGCCTTACTGATGATATGGCATGATGGATTAGTATCTGTCTGTATTTCTCAGCATTGAGGACACCATTGATCCTGAACATAATTGTACAGCTCTCCAGCCTTTTGGCAAACAAACTACCTCCTACTAGAACCAAATATTTCAGATTTTGACTCATCATTCCAGAGCACCTCCTGCAACTTTTTTGCTCCCCAGTTCCTATGTTTTTGTGCATTGTTGAGTTGCTTAGTCTTGTTTCCACTTTGGAAGTATGGCTTTTTGGCCACAATTCTTTCATGGTGACCACTAATGCCTAGACAGTAGATGGGTGTACTTGAATACCATTGCTTTCTGCCAGTTCTGTGCTGATAGCACTGCTTGACATCTTCCTATGCATAAGGGAAGTAAGCTTGATGTGTCTTTCATCTGCTGCATTAAGTTTTCTTGGCTGACAACTGCGTCTACAGTCCTCAATGTTGTCCATTTCTTTGTGAATCTTTAAAAGTGCTTGAACAGAAGATCTCAAAACCCCAGTCTACGTTGAAATCTTTTGCTGGGAGAGACCTTGTCAATGCAGTATAACCACCTTGTGTCTTGTTGCTGTGCTCAGTCTTACCATGGTGTGACCAGTTACATGGAACTCTCTTCTACAACCTTACCTTAGTAGCAGAGTTTGGCTGTTCCTTACCCAATTTTAAACCTCCTACACAGCTGTTTCTGTTAATTATTTTATTTCCATCTACATATGCAATTAATAATCATTAGAACCGTCTTGGTATTATTGGGTAATCATTCGCCTGACTCTAAAGCCTGGTACAGACGATGAGATTAGACGTAGGCCGAACACCCCCCTGTTCGCAACAGAACTCCTGAACAAGGGGAAAGTTCTAACCCGAACAGTGAACTACATTGAAGTCTATGGGAGCCAAACAGGAAAAATCAAAAGTGGCCATTTTGAAGGCTTATATGCAAATAATTGTTCATAAAAGGGTATGGGGGTCCAGGTACTGCCCTGGGGGACATGTATCAATGCAAACATTTTTTTTTTTTAATTATTGTTTTTTCAGGAACAGTGATCTTATTTTTACTTAAAGTGCAACAACAAAAATAAAAAATTCCTTTAAATATACTGCCTTGGGGTCCCAATAATGTGCCTGTAAAGTTGTGCATCTGTAGCATACATATAACATATTGCAGCAAAAATGAAATTTTTAAAGAAAAAAAAATGAGTCGAATCCCATTTAAAATGACTCGCAGTTACAATTGCCGGCACCAGCTATTGAAAAAATGGCAGGTCAGGAAAGGAGAGGGGGAAGAGCAAGCAGCTTCCCTCCTGAACCATACCAGGCCACATGCCCTCAACATGGATGGGGGGTGCTTTTTGGCAGGGGGGCTCCCCCCCCACACCCCAAGGCACCTTGTCTCCATGTTGATGGGGTCAAGTACCTCATCCGCACAGCCGTTGCCTCAAAGATCCAGTTTTAGGCTACATTCACACCTGAGCGTAGCGTTTTTCGCGCGTTTTTTACCGCGATTTTACCGCGATTTTTGCGGCGATTTTTACCGCGATTTTACCGCGATTTTTACCGCGATTTTTGTGCAGGCGTTTTTAGATTCAATAGAGATCAATGGAAAACGCCTGTAATCTGCCCAAAAAGAAGCTCATGTACTTTTTTGAGCGTTGGGCGTTTTGTATACAGCTTCAAAACGCTCAGATGTGAACAGGGGCCATTGAAATGAATAGGATTTGTCTTGTTGGGCGTTTTGAGAGCTGATCCTAGAGCAGAAAAACGCCCCAAAAACGCCCCAAAACGCCTACATGTGAACGGAGCCTAAGATATCAAAAAGGGTAAATCCACATAACGTGTCAAAACATTTTAAATTGGTTCACAACAAGGATCCAAGTTCACTTAAATTTTGGGGTATAGAGAAGGTGGAAAAACATTGGAGAGGGGGAATTTTATAAGGCAATTAAGCAAAAGAGAATCTTACTGGATCTTTGAGGCAAAGGTTTTATCACAGATGGGGTTAAATATTGAGTTTGACCTCAACTGTTTTATCAGCGATAAGTGATTTTAATTTCATAATTTGGAACATGTTAATATTTTTCTTACCAGTTACAGTGGGGATCAAAAGTTTGGGCACCACAGGTAAAAATTTGTATTAATGTGCATAAAGATGCCAAGGAAAGATATAAAAATCTCCAAAAGGCATCAAATTACAGATTAGACATTCTTATAATATGTCAACAAAAGTTAGATTTTATTTCCATCATTGACACTTTAAAAATTACAGAAACAAAAAAATGGTGTCTGCAAAAGTCTGGGCACCCTGCAGAATTTATAGCATGCACTGCCCCCTTTGCAAGGCTGAGACCTGCCAGTGTCATGGATTGTTCTCAATCATCCTCTGGGAAGACCAGGTGATGTCAATCTCAAAGGTTTTAAATGACCAGACTCATCTGACCTTGTCCCAAGAATCAGCACCATGGGATCTTCTAAGCAGTTGTCTAGAAAGCTGAAACTGAAAATAGTTGATGCTCACAAAGCTGGAGAAGGCTATAGGAAGATAGCAAAGTGTTTTCAGATGTCAATATGCTCTGTTTGGAATGTAATTAAGAAATGGCAGTCATCAGGAACAGTGGAAGTTAAAGCAAGATCTGGAAGACCAAGAAAAATATCAGACAGAACAGCTCGCAGGATTGTGAGAAAAACAGTTCAAAACCCACGTTTGACTGCACGATACCTACCGAAAGATGTGGCAGACACTGGAGTTGTGGTACACTATTCCACTATAAAGAGATACTTGTACAAATATGATCTTTATGGAAGAGTCATCAGAAGAAAACCTCTTCTACGTCCTCACCACAAAAATCAGTGTTTGAACTTTGCAAATGAACATATAGACAAGCCTGATGTATTTTGGAAACAAGTTCTGTGGACCGATGAGGTTAAAATTTAACTTTTTGGCCGGAATGAGAAAATGTACGTTTGGAGAAGAAGGGGCACAGAATTTAATGAAAATAACCTCTGTCCAACTGTTAAGCATGGGGGGTGGATAAATCATGCTTTGGGGTTGTATTGCAGCCGGTGGCACAGGGAACATCTCACGAGTAGGGATGATCGAACGGTTCGGGTCGACCATCGGTTCGACCCGAACATTGGCTGTTCGAAATTCGGCCGAATTCCAAACTTTTTGCGGTAAAAGTTCGGAATTCGGCAACCAGAACCGCCCAAGATGCAATGGGACAGGAACTGGGCTTTAAAAGCCTGTGATTGGACCAAAAACATCAGTAAAAGCCAATTGAGGGGGCAGGAGTCTGCTAGGAATGTGATTGGAGTGACTAGGGGGTCCAGAGGCCAATCAGTAGTGAATACCCCCCCCCCCCAGTATATAACATAGCCCCGCCAAATCTCTAGCACTGTAATAGAGAGGCTGTGGAATAGAGTGGAAGCATTTCTGTTACTCAATGACGGCACGCCTCCCTACTGACGCGTTTCCTCCAATAGGGCTTCGACTTGAGATGGGAGATGTCTCCCATCTCAAGTCGAAGCCCTATTGGAGGAAACGCGTCAGGAGGGAGGCGTGCCGTCATTGCGTCATCGGCGGTCCGTGCTGCAGCCGGACCCGATGCACCTAGAGATCCTCAGCCTGTCATCATATGATTTTCTGCTCGTAACCATTCAACCCAACTGTAAGTGCAAGTCTGTATATTAATAAATCGTATATAAAGGTAATGCACTATTAGTCCCATCCATTCTTTTATGTACTTTGGAGCATCGCGGGGAGTCTATCACCCCAAAAGAATAGGAGACACACGCTGGCTTATACAGAGGGAAGAAAGTGGGAATGATTTCATCCATCTACGGTGTTAAGGAAGCATCCTCATGATCAGGATTAGGGATGATCGAACTTTTGAAAAGTTCGGTTCGACCAGAACACCCGAACTTCACGAAAGTTCGGTTCGGATTTCAGAACCCCATTGAAATCAATGGGACCCGAACTTCTGTAATCAAAAAACACCCTTTTTAAGCCCTAAAACCCAATAAATGCCCCTAAAAAGTGCCTAGGGTTCTGGGTCATGCCCCAGGGACTATTAATCACACAAAAAAAGTTCTTAAAAATTGTCGTTTTTGATAGATAGCCAATTATTGAAAAAATTAAAAAAAAAAAAAAAAAAGAGATTTCTTTGGATTTAGTGTCTGGGGGGTCTAAAAGTTGTACCTGTGAAGTTTCAGCTCTGTAGCATGTCCAGAACCAGAATTACAGCATACCAAACCTTCAAAAATGACTTTTTTGCTTAACCGCACCTTTCTTTTGCTCCTAATCAACGGCTCAGCCAATGTGTATGATGGGGACATAATGCAGTGCACTGGGAACAAGATTAGAGGTTTTTTTGGAAAAAGGTGCTGTCTCTTTAAATGTGCATATAATTAACGGGTGTATTTCCACAATGGGGCTTTTATTACCAAATGTTTCAAGAAGTCCAAAGATGTATGTAATTGCACTTTATTTCATGTAAAATGGTGTTTGGTGCACTTTAACTTGAAATCTCACAAGAAACAGACATATATGCACGGATACATTGAGGGTTAGGGGTAGGGGCCACAATGTAGTGCAGAGTGAACAAGATTAGAGATGTTTTGGATGAATAGTGTTGTCTCTTGACTTTGAATAGAAGTAAAGGATGCTTAAAAATTGGGCATTTGGTGGTGCGGACGATGCCTTGACACCATATCCCTATGAAAGTGCTGGTAATGAAAGCAATAATTGCCTTTGTAAGGAAAAAAATTACAATGATATGCATCTGTGTGACAGGTGCGCAAAAATTGTTGTTTGGGTGTTGGCGGAGCCATACCACTGTAAGCCCAAAGAGCTGGTGTTGAAGAAGGCGTAAAAATTATGAAGGTGTGCACCTGTGGAACAGGTGCGCAAACATGGTAGTTTTGGTGTTGGCGGAGCCTCCCCACCATAACCCCAAAGAGCTGGCTTTGAAGGAGGCCCAAAAATTGTAAAGGTGTGCACCTGTGGAAAAGGTTCGCAAACATGGTAGTTTTTGTTTAGCATAGCCTCCCCACCTTAACCCCAAAGAGCTGGTGTTGAAGGAGGCCCAAAAATTGTAAAGGTGTGCACCTGTGGAACAGGTTCGCAAACATGGTAGTTTTTGTTTAGCATAGCCTCCCCACCTTAACCCCAAAGAGCTGGTGTTGAAGGAGGCCCAAAAATTGTAAAGGTGTGCACCTGTGGAACAGGTGCGCAAACATTGTCGTTTTTGTTTTAGCATAGCCTCCCCACCTTAACCCCAAAGAGCTGGTGTTGAAGGAGGCCCAAAAATTGTAAAGGTGTGCACCTGTGGAACAGGTTCGCAAACATGGTAGTTTTTGTTTAGCATAGCCTCCCCACCTTAACCCCAAAGAGCTGGTGTTGAAGGAGGCCCAAAAATTGTAAAGGTGTGCACCTGTGGAACAGGTGCGCAAACATTGTCGTTTTTGTGTTAGCATAGCCTCCCCACCTTAACCCCAAAGAGCTGGTGTTGAAGGAGGCCCAAAAATTGTAAAGGTGTGCACCTGTGGAACAGGTTCGCAAACATGGTAGTTTTTGTTTAGCATAGCCTCCCCACCTTAACCCCAAAGAGCTGGTGTTGAAGGAGGCCCAAAAATTGTAAAGGTGTGCACCTGTGGAACAGGTTCGCAAACATGGTAGTTTTTGTTTAGCATAGCCTCCCTACCTTAACCCCAAAGAGCTGGTGTTGAAGGAGGCCCAAAAATTGTAAAGGTGTGCACCTGTGGAACAGGTTCGCAAACATGGTAGTTTTTGTTTAGCATAGCCTCCCCACCTTAACCCCAAAGAGCTGGTGTTGAAGGAGGCCCAAAAATTGTAAAGGTGTGCACCTGTGGAACAGGTTCGCAAACATGGTAGTTTTTGTTTAGCATAGCCTCCCCACCTTAACCCCAAAGAGCTGGTGTTGAAGGAGGCCCAAAAATTGTAAAGGTGTGCACCTGTGGAACAGGTTCGCAAACATGGTAGTTTTTGTTTAGCATAGCCTCCCCACCTTAACCCCAAAGAGCTGGTGTTGAAGGAGGCCCAAAAATTGTAAAGGTGTGCACCTGTGGAACAGGTGCGCAAACATTGTCGTTTTTGTGTTAGCATAGCCTCCCCACCTTAACCCCAAAGAGCTGGTGTTGAAGGAGGCCCAAAAATTGTAAAGGTGTGCACCTGTGGAACAGGTTCGCAAACATGGTAGTTTTTGTTTAGCATAGCCTCCCCACCTTAACCCCAAAGAGCTGGTGTTGAAGGAGGCCCAAAAATTGTAAAGGTGTGCACCTGTGGAACAGGTTCGCAAACATGGTAGTTTTTGTTTAGCATAGCCTCCCCACCTTAACCCCAAAGAGCTGGTGTTGAAGGAGGCCCAAAAATTGTAAAGGTGTGCACCTGTGGAACAGGTGCGCAAACATTGTCGTTTTTGTTTTAGCATAGCCTCCCCACCTTAACCCCAAAGAGCTGGTGTTGAAGGAGGCCCAAAAATTGTAAAGGTGTGCACCTGTGGAACAGGTGCGCAAACATTGTCGTTTTTGTTTTAGCATAGCCTCCCCACCTTAACCCCAAAGAGCTGGTGTTGAAGGAGGCCCAAAAATTGTAAAGGTGTGCACCTGTGGAACAGGTGCGCAAACATTGTCGTTTTTGTTTTAGCATAGCCTCCCCACCTTAACCCCAAAGAGCTGGTGTTGAAGGAGGCCCAAAAATTGTAAAGGTGTGCACCTGTGGAACAGGTGCGCAAACATTGTCGTTTTTGTCATAACCAAAATGAGGTTCTGTGAACGTAAAGAGAATGAGAGGAGGGTTTGAGGGTGGCACCATGGTCCAGGCTTAAACTGAGGCTCAACTGCCACATCACAACGATAGCCTAGTCTACAAGGTCTGCATCAGGTGCATCAAAGCTTGATATCCACGACTGATTCATCTTAATGAATGTCAAACGGTCGACTGAGTCGGTGGAGAGTCTAGTTCGATGGTCTGTGACGAATCCTCCTGCTGCGCTGAATGCCCGTTCCGATAGGACACTGGAAGCAGGGCAGGCCAACAACTCCATGGCATACTGGGCCAGTTCTGGCCAGTGGTCTAATCTTAAGACCCAGTATGCCAGTGGATCGGATTCGTCACATGAAAAGCCCTCTGTGTCACTTTGTGCCCTCACGTAATCGTCCACCATGTGATGCAGACGCTGTCGATGCGATGTGGCAGCTGAGAGGCCTGGGCGGTGAGGACTAAAAAAAGACCGAAAGGCATCCGTCAACCGCACGCCTTCTCCAATGCTCCTCTCGTGACCACCAGTAGAATCCATGGTAGGTTGTCCCCGCCCCTGCACCCTACGGGAGTCGGGGAACATGTTCACCAGATTCCTCTTGAGACTGTCCTCAAGGGATTTGATCCTGTGGACTCTATGGGTGGATGGGAAAAGCTCCGAGACTTTACACTTGTACCGGGGGTCAAGTAGGGTGGCCAACCAATAGTGGTTAGTCTCTTTAATGGCCTTGATTCTGGGGTCCTTTCGCAGGCTCTGGAGCATGATGTTTCCCATGCGTCGCAAATTAGCGAAGGCCTGAGAAGCTGACTCCTCGGGGTCACTCATAACGACATTATCTTCAACGGGCTCCTCCTCCTCCCAGCCACGTACTACTCCAAAGTGTCCCGAGGGAGTCAAACTAGGCCTTGCAGATTGCCGCATGTCTTCCTCCTCCTCCTCCTCAAACCCTGCAAAAGTTCCCGCAGAATCGTCCTCCTCCTCCTCTTCCACCCCTGGATCCTGCTCGGGCCTCTGGGAGCTAGGCATAATGGGGTCAGGATTCTCAGGATAAAGGGGGCCTTGAGAGGCAAGGAAGTCCTCCTCTTCCTCCTGCTGCTCTGCCTCCAGTGCCCTGTCCATAATGCCACGCAGAGTGTGCTCCAACAAAAACAGTACCGGTAGGGTGTCACTGATGCATGCGCTGTCCCGGCTGACCATCCTTGTGGCCTCCTCAAATGGCGAGAGGACAGCGCATGCATCCTTAATCAAAAGCCACTGCCTTGGTGAAAAGAAGCCCAGGCGCGCAGAGCCAGTGCTGGTGCCGTACTCGCATAGGTATTCATTGAGGGCCCTCTGCTGCGTGTACAGGCGCTGCAGCATAGCCAAGGTGGAGTTCCAGCGGGTGGGCATGTCACAGATGAGGCGGTGTACCGGCAGGTGAAACTCGCGCTGCACTTCGGCCAAACGTGCAGTGGCACTGTACGACCGCCTGAAGTGACTGCACACCCTTCTTGCCATCCTTAGCACATCCTGCATTCCCGGGTACGAGTTCAAAAACCGCTGTACCACGAGATTCAGGACATGCGCCAGGCATGGCACATGGGTTAACTTTCCCTGACGAAGGGCGGCCAGGAGGTTTGACCCATTATCAGTAACCACCATCCCTGGCTGCAGCTGGCGTGGTGTCAACCACCTCTGGGCCTGTGCCTGCAGAGCCCCAAGAATCTGAGGGGCAGTGTGCTGCCTGTCCCCTAGACACACAAGCTGCAGCACTGCGTGACACCTTTTGGCCTGAGACATAGAATAGCCCTTTGAACGTTTACGTGGTATCTCATCATATTCAAAGGACCATTCTGCAGAGGAGGGCATGGAGGAGGTAGAGGAGGAGGAGCAGGAGGGGGTAGAAGTGATCGATCTACCCGGATCAGCGACACCACCAGCTGTTTGCAGACGTGGGGGCAACACTGGCTGCAGCACCGAGCCCTGGCTACAATCCCTTCCACTGGCAAGCAGTGTCACCCAGTGAGCAGTGACAGAAATGTACCGTCCCTGCCCATGTTTGCTTGACCAAGTGTCAGCCGTCAAGTGTATCTTACGGCTGACTGACTTGGCCAGGGATGACACTACATTGCCTTCCACATGTTGGTATAGGGATGGCAGGGCCTTACGGGAAAAGTAATGCCGACTTGGCACCTGCCACTGTGGAACTGCACATTTTGCGAAGTCACGGAAGGGAGCAGACTCTACCAGGTTAAATGGTAATAGTTGCAGAGCCAGTAGTTTAGCCAAACTACTGTTTAGACGCTGGGCATGTGGGTGGCGGGGAGTATACATTTTTTTTTGTTCCAGCATGTGTGGAATCGAAATTTGGCGTCTAGATGATACAGCTGGTGGTGTGCTGGAGGTAGATGCGACACTGCCTGCTATATCATCATCCCTGCCAGTGGAGGCTGCCAACAGGTGACGAGTGACTATAGCAGGGCCAGGAACAGACTGATGTGCAGGTGGAGCAGGTGGAGCAGATGGAGCATGAGGAGGAGCGCGAGGAGAACTAGGAGGCCGACTGACCAATCTTTGGCCCTTTTGTGGGTTCTTTAAATGCTCCTGCCAACGGGCCGAGTGGTGGGTTGTCAAATGCCTGTTTAGGCAGCTTGTACCCAGGTGGTTGACATTTTTGCCACGTTTTATACCCTTCTTACAAATCTTGCAGATCGCAACTGTTTTATCTGCATGGGATGTCTCAAAAAAGGCCCAGCAAGATGAGGTGTGTATAGTGGCCCGGGAGACAACAGGTGCGGCCTTAGATGGAGTAGGCCGTCTGCTCTCCCCTCTTGCTTGCTCTGCCTCCTCCTCAACCTCAGACCCAACATCTGACTCCATCAAAGACTGAGCATCAGGCCTGGCCTGGGAGACAACAGGTGCGGCCTTAGATGGAGCGGGCCGTCTGCTCTCCCCTCTTGTTTGCTCTGCCTCCTCCTCAACCTCAGACCCAACATCTGATTCTATCAAAGACTGAGCATCAGGCCTGGCCTGGGAGACAACAGGTGCGGCCTTAGATGGAGCGGGCCGTCTGCTCTCCCCTCTTGTTTGCTCTGCCTCCTCCTCAAACTCAGACCCAACATCAGACTCCATAAAGGACTGAGCATCAGGCTGGAGTAGATGGCCGACACTGTGGTCAAACAGCTCAGCTGACTCCTCTGCCATGTCTGAAATTGGGTCTAAGGGAGGACATGAGGTGGACATGGACTCATCTGTATTTGTTCTGACAACTGCAGAAGACTGACCACTTTTCTCTGCCTGGGTCACTGTAGTTGCAGATGATGCCGATGATGAGGGTTTGTTCATATAGTCCACCACCTCCTGTACATACTGTGGACGTATAGCTTGGCCACTGCCGGAGAACAATCCAAATGGTGGCCTGGCTGAGGACTGACCACCACGTCCACCCCTGCCTCTAGACACCCTAGAAGCTGTGCCCCTTTCCGCAGCAGGGCCACGTATGCCTTTTCTTGGTCTACCAGGCATATTTGTCACTGATGCGTTGGCAACTGTGTGCGGTGAAAAACGCACACTGCTATGCGACCCACAGTTGTCGCTGGATACAGCACAGCAGTTGCGGTTCACGCACAGTAGCAAAGCCTTTTGCACAGTGGACCTAACGCTTTGAACAACAGGCGTTAGGTTGTCACTGATGCGTTGGCAACTGTGTGCGGTGAAAAACGCACACTGCTATGCGACCCACAGTTGTCGCTGGATACAGCACAGCAGTTGCGTGTCACGCACAGTTGCAAAGGCTTTTGTACAGTGCACCTAACGCTTTGAACAACAGGCGTTAAATTGTCACTGATGCGTTGGCAACTGTGTGCGGTGAAAAACGCACACTGCTATGCGACCCACAGTTGTCGCTGGATACAGCACAGCAGTTGCGGTTCACGCACAGTAGCAAAGCCTTTTGCACAGTGGACCTAACGCTTTGAACAACAGGCGTTAGGTTGTCACTGATGCGTTGGCAACTGTGTGCGGTGAAAAACGCACACTGCTATGCGACCCACAGTTGTCGCTGGATACAGCACAGCAGTTGCGGTTCACGCACAGTAGCAAAGCCTTTTGCACAGTGGACCTAACGCTTTGAACAACAGGCGTTAGGTTGTCACTGATGCGTTGGCAACTGTGTGCGGTGAAAAACGCACACTGCTATGCGACCCACAGTTGTCGCTGGATACAGCACAGCAGTTCCGTGTCACGCACAGTTGCAAAGGCTTTTGTACAGTGCACCTAACGCTTTGAACAACAGGCGTTAAGTTGTCACTGTATTTTGCTGCCTAGCAAGCACGTATACCTGCTGTGATACAGCAGCACTGTGCCACGTGCTCACTAAACAGAACCCTCACACTTTCCCTACAGAAACTAAATTTTCAAATCTAACTAATGTAGTACAAAGTTCCCTAACTACACTAGATATCCCTTTCCACTAAATAGAAAGCTCCATACAGCAGAAGACTGACACTGTCCCTTAAGTTTTTTTTTTTTTTTTTTTTTAACTCTAAGAACCAGCACAATCGCTGTATCTAACTACACTGGCTGTAAGCTAAATACAATTCTGCTATATGGAGCTTTAGAACCACTCGATATGTAGGAAATGTAGTGTAGCAAGCAGGAGTCAGACAGAACTGCTTCAACTCTCTTCAACAGGCTCTGGATAACTGTGCTAGGGGTTAGGCGGGGCCATCTTATATAGTGTGGGGCGTATTCACTCCTGATTGGCCTCTGGTCCCCGTAGTCACTCCAATCACGTTCCTAGGAGACTCCTGCCCCCTCATTGGCTTTTGCAGACGTTTCTGGGCCAATCACGGGCTTTTAAAGCCCAGTTCCTGTCCCAGTGCATTTTGGGCGGTTCTGGTGGCCGAATACCGAACTTTTGCCGCAAAAAGTTCGGTATTCGGCCGAATATCGAACATCCAATGTTCGGGTCGAACCGATGGTCGACCCGAACCGTTCGATCATCCCTAATCAGGATATTTAGAGGCTTGATTGTCTCTTACATCTGGTAAGAGGCTTGCATATACTCATCACCCGGGTGACCGTGCACGTGTGCAGGTGGAATTAGAACACTGGCTTTATTTATATAAGAATATCATTACCAGGCACTTACCTTCTTTCCGCCAGGTAAGGAGGCATTTCACCAGGTGGAGGGAACACTACATCATCACCTTGATTCCTAATTGGATTCTTTTCACCATTTTTCACATTTTTGGATCACAATATTTAATGGACTTTTATTTCAGTGTTTAATTTGTTTAGTCACACTGAGTGTTATTTGAGAATTTTGTTTGTTCATTTTACACACACCCACCCATCACTGTGATTCCCATTGGGTTTTTTCCCCATTTTTTGTTATATATTGTTTAATATATGATTTTTCACATAATAAGAAAAGCGCACCATCACTTTTAAATATACACACATCTTATCATCTGGTTGCAGCCTTTCACCCAATCAGCGCACCCCTTTCTTTTCAATATATATATATATATATATATATATATATATATATATATATATATATATATATATATATATGTGTGTGTGTATATATACCCCTATAAAGAAGTTCAGATGTAATGCCTGCCTCCAAAGACGCCCAAAAATTGCCCAATAAACGCCTGCAACAATAATGCCCAGGTGTGAAAGGAGCGTAACCCCATCCCTGCGCTATTGAAATTCTAAGACAAATTATCTTTTTTTCTGGTTACGGATCCCCCCAGTGTTGATCCTGCATGTGGTTCATCCCTTGCACTGAGCACTTTGCACTTTTGGAATCATTGAACTGCACAATTGCACCAAGCACCTTTATTGTATTTTTTCTGCCACAAATTTATATTAGCACGGACACTTTAATACTTGGCACTTCGAAGAACTAGTTGGGGGTTCGCTTTTCATATGAACTTTTTTACCTAATTTCCCAATTTTATTTCTGTTATGTTTCCATATGGTATATATATTTATAATGTATTTTTGATGATGCTAATTTAGACATTTTCACACCTTTTGAGCGCTGTCCCCTTTATATTCACTTCCAAAATTGGGCGTATTGGAGGGTGGCGGCTGCGGAGTGAGTGGACAGCTGATGGGATGGTGGTACTTTGAGGAATATTTAACTGAGGAGACGGTGTATCGGCTCCACCCCTGCTGACAAAGTCGATTAAGTGACGCAACGTGTACGGGGGCGGAGCCTGCGTACACACACCGCATCCATTATCCGATATCCATTCGAGCCTGTCATGCCCGTACTGGCTAAGTGCTTGGCTATGGGAGTGTAATAGTTTATATTGTTCATTACTTAATAAAAATACTATTCGGAGAGAACTAGGAGCCTTTTCTTTTTACCTTCACATATATAATGGTATCCCCGAGCTTGAAAGGAGGAGGAGGAGGAGGAGGAGGTGATCCCGGTATATCCCTAGCACCTTTACAGTGCAAACAGCTTATCTGGCTCATTGAAATATATGAGTGTTGATGTGAGCTGGTTTACAGCACTTAATTAGCACACGGCTCACTTGTGTGTGAATTAGAGCACCAGCACTCTATTTTCATCCTTGCACGGCAAAGAAGGAAATTATTTATTACTTTACTATGGACTTTTTTAATAATTTATATTGGTTCACAGTATATTTGTAATTTTGTCTTGTGATTGTTTGTGGTTCAATCACTGTCACATATTATATTTGTTTAATTATTCACTGTTTACACTCATTTATTGTCACCACATTGTGTAGTCTCCTTTGGTGTTTCATTAATTTGATTATATATGCTTGTAGTCACTGTTTACACTTAATTAGTGTCACTACACTGTGTAGTCCCCTTTGGAGCTGCACTAATTTGATTATCAGTTCAGACAATGATCCATTGATTTTAATTCTCGCTGAGGGTTTGTGATAAAGAGATCAGGTCCAAATCAACATAGTGTCTTCCAATCCTATGTGCCTGAGTGTAGTGAACATGTAATCCCATACATCTCGGTCAAAGGCCTTCTCCACTTCAGTGGACAAGAGGAGGCCCCCGACCCCGTCCATGTGCATCCTGTGCACCGAGCTCCTTGATCACATTGTCTCTGGCCTCTCGCCCAGGCATGAAGCCTACCTGTTCTGGTCCTATGACCTTTGGGAAAAGTGTTTAAGGCAGTTGGCCAGATTTAAAAGGGAGATTGGTCCATAATTTATGCAATCTGAGGGGTCTTTGTTAGGCTTGGGGATCACCGTGATATGTGCCAGGGTAAAGGAGCTTGGCACCTCTTGTGGTTTAAAAGAGTGAATTGAGAGTATTAAGAAGTGGAGTTTTCAGTTGTTGCGTGAAAGTCTTGTAATAGTGGGCAGTCAATCCGTCAGAACACGGGCTTTTACCAGATTTTAGGGATTTGAACAGCTCTACCTCTTGTATAGGGAGTTCTAATGAAGCAGCGTCTGTGGGAGTTAGATGCGGAGTTTTGCTTTGGTTCAGAAATTCTGTTGTAATGGAATCCCTATTACCTTTTTAATATAGCTGGTTTGTGTTGGCGAGGGAGATTGTAAAGACTGAAGTAGTATTTTTGGAATTGAGTCGCTATGTGTTTTTTTTCTGCATTCTAGTTTGCCCCTTTGGTCCTTATTCCATGTATGTTGGAGGTAAGTTGGGTATCCTTCAGAGCTCTTGCCAGGAATTTCCCAGTTTTATCTCCGTGTTCATAGTAAATGCCTTTACGGAAGAATAGCATTTGTTTAGGTTTAACGTCTAAAACATGCTGAAGGGACTCTGATAGTTCTGTGAATACCCTGGCAGCTAGAGAGCGTTTGTGTTGCATTTCCAATGATTTGATTTTCTCAATTAGAGTGGTGATTTCAATTTCCCTTTCTTTTTTGCGTCTTTTGGTTTTTGGTTGTCACTCAGGTCCTTTGGGCCTTAATGCAGGGTGTGCTCTCATAAACTCAATGGCAGAGTCTTCAAGCCTATCTAGAAGGCTGTTGAAGATTTTTGCAGAGCAGGTTTGATCTGGTCTGGTGGTACCGATTCTGGGATCCCCCTCATCCTTATATTATTATGTCTGCCACGATTATCCAGGTCCTCAGTTTGTTCATTTCAATCACATGTATGGTATGCGATTCGGTCGTTTACTCTAATCGCTGTATATTTTTGTCCCTGTGGTGACCAGCTCTCTCTGCCATGGCCAGCTTCTCTGTTAGTACCAGCAGATCTGCCTTAAGATCAGCATTGGCCATAGAGAAAGTATTTTTGATGTCTGCAGCAATGGCAGTCATGCCAGAAAATGTGATGTGAGTGGTCAGGGGTATTAGTGTCCCCTAAAAAGATCTTCATAAGCTGACAGGGACTCCTCGCTGTAATCTGCCTCGTGGCTGGCCTGCGCCATCTTGTCAGCCAGGGAGCTGGGGTGCACCACAGCCTGGGCTTTGAATAAAGAGGTAATGTTTCTGCTCGAGGATGTCGTCTGGGGTCTATGTTGGCGGTTATGTGAATTGTGCCTGAGAATTATGCCTATCTCTGTGCCAGGGGAAGCTCGTGTGATTGTGAAGGGCCTTTGGATTCACAGAGCTCCTCTAATGTGCGGCCATCCACTGTGCCGTCCAAGCCATATCCCATCAAAATACATTTTACTTACAATGTACTTCTCGGCTATGAGCCTTTATCCTACAAAATTAACAAACAATTAAAATGTACCTCCTGTGTGCAGTAGTTTTGCACAGAGCAGCCCAGATCCTCCTCTTCTCCGGTCTCTCTTTGGTTTTCCTGACCTCCTCACTCCTGTTGAGTTGCCCCACAGCAAGCAGCTTGCTCTGGGGGCACCCGAGCCGAGCTGCAGGTTCAAGTATCCATTCAGACATGGAGCTGTGGTTTGGCCCCACCCCCTCTCTTTCCTCATTGGCTAACTGAGTTTGATTAACAGCAGTGGGAGCCAATGGTGCCACTGCTGTGTCTCAGCCAATCAGGGGGGAGAGTCCCAGACAACCGAGGCATTTGTGGACATCGCTGGATCAAGAGTAGGGGGGCTGCTGTACACAGAAGGCTTTTTATCTTAATGCATAGAATGCATTAAGATGAAAACCTTCTGCCTTTAGAACCACTTTAAGGTTGTAATTAGATGTCATAACAATTATTGAACACTCCAGCATCCAACGTATGATGCATTCTAAGGCAATTTAACATTAGAGGGATTTATATAACTGAAGGAGAGGTAGTATAGCCCACTGTTTCTTACCTTTTTTCAGTCAAGGCACCCTTTAAAATTATGCACAATCTCGAGGCATCCCATTCTTAAATGTAAAAGAAATAAATAGTGTCACATAATGCAGCGGCATCGACAGACGTAAGACACCTAACATTAGAGATGATTGTTTTTATATACCTTTGCACACTGGTCCTGACTAGAATTTCAAGTGTTTCTCCTCTCCCTCATTTTCCCTCCCTCATTCAGCTAATGTGACCTCAATGCAGATGGAGAAGGGCAAACAAGGACATCCTCAGATGCTCAATGTCTTCCTTATCAATATATGACATCATTTATTAGAATCCCAGCAGATGGCTCACAGGGTGCCTAAGGTTTAATGCTGCACAAATGAAACCTGTGGTTTTGTGTAACAAAAAAAATGCAGATGGGATCTTCCTGCCACCAGGCTGTCACTTTTCGGAAATTTAAGGCAATTTTTGACATTTTGCTAAGGCACCCCTGAAGAGCCAAGAAGGCACCATGGTTGAAAAAGGCTGGTATATAATGAGGAGGGGGAGGGAATTAAGGGAAGAAGAGGCATCAAAGTTCTAACTCCTGGAAAAGGGGGAGGGGGGCGGTTAGTGCATATATTTCTAATTATGCAAGAGACTGCGGTCAAATTAGGCAAAAAATATATAAATATAATATCAATTCAATACAACAAGTGAAATTCCGTGAAAAGGTTGTGTTATATATAATGTACAGCGTGAATAAAACCAAATAAAGTGCTTTAGTGCTGTGTTTTCAGATGAGTATGGTGGGTATCAAAGATCATTCAAAGGAATCCATTCAGTGGGTATGTGCTATCCTCCACCTCCACCACATGCACAGCCCACTTACTAGATAGCCCTTAGAGTATGGCGTTTCTGTGTATCCTGCAGTAATCCACTCGATATTATGCGTGGTTCCAGGACCCCAACATAGGCAAATAAATATGTTGTAGTAGGTTTAAACACCATTTATTTAAAAATAAAGCAACTCCCATTACAGCTTAAGAGAACCGGCTGGAGTTTTCGATGTCCGTAACGCCATTCCACGTTCCAACTGAGCTCCAGAGACCGGAAGTGATGTAGTAGCATTCATGGGATCCGACGCGTTTCGTCAGGGTGCATCTGACGTCATCAGGAGTCACATCCATATTAAGAGGCAGGGTAGAGCTAGTAAAAAAAATTGCATAAGGAAAAAAGTGATACAATGGCCAATGTAATTCTCCCTAATAACAACATTTTCCAGGAGAGAGTTTTGTCTCTGTTAAGTATGGGGAGAAGGGTTGAGGAAAATAAAAAAGAAAGGGGGGGCAGGAAAGAAGCAGGGAGTGGGAAAGGGGGTATAAGGTATGGCAGGGGCAGGGAGGGGAACTCACCAGGAGGCCCCTCTGGCATAGGTATTATATGTCAAATTGTTTTGTCCGTCTAGTCATGGCAAACTGTTTAAGAAAGTCCAGGGGTATAAGAGGTGGTCTATGTTGCAGAGGGATCTAATAGATGATGGAAGGCTTCAGTGGTTCTAAAGTGTATCCAGCATAATGCACCTTTCTAAAGCACTGCAATTGCTTGATAAAGTGTACATTGGCCCAAAACAAACATGTAAGATAAAGTTATATCAAATCATTTTAATCTCTCCAAACTGCTTGTTTTGTTAAGTAAATGTATTATTTGAGAGACTGTGATTGATTTCACAATAGAGAAAATCATGTATAGCATAGTGTGCACATGTCAGGTGATCAGTTTATCCTGTCGCAGTAGTCACCATCCAGTAATCACAATGATGAGTCACCCTCCTCTGTGTTCTGCAGCTGTTCCTAACCACCTAATGATGGAGCTGTAGTGCACACTTCCAGGGATATGCCACACATGGTGCTGACTTCTGTCTGAGCAGGAAGGTATTATCTAACCGGCTGCTGAAATATGTGTGAATATAGATGTAAATACATTTAAGTAAAATATATGCCTGTGTTAAAATACAAATAGCAAAGAAGGCATTTTTATTGTCAGAAAAGTTTTATTACACAAGTGATGCATCAAAGAAATTCTTAAGTCTAGTTTACATTTTCTCCACAGCAAAACAAAACACATTGTCAGATTTTATGAGTACTCTGGAGATAGCAACACAACAGCTATTTACATACAACAGATGTCGAGAATTATTTATTTCAAGAAGATGGATTTTTTCCACACTCAGAGACTCTATGGCTATATAAGATTAAACAAATATGTGGAAGTGTAGAATTCCTTGAAAAAATATATATTTGAAATAAAATGATATACTTTAGAAGTCATGTATTATTCCATCACTATGAGTGGTTATCAACCTTGTTAAAGTAAGAAAATAATGTGCATGTGAAAACTGGACTTTTGGCAATTATAAAAAAAAAAATGCTATGGGAGCAGTTATATATTTTTTTATCCAATCAAGAGCTTCAGGCATATGGCGTGTCAGGAAAAATGTAATGCATATATAAAAGTGATAGTAAACAGTATCCTTATTCTCTGAAAATGATCCATACACATCTACTACCCAATTTAACTATTTCCCAAAACAGTTCCATTCACAGCATGCCATAAATGGTAAAGTGGTACTAAACCCAGGACCCTGCATTCTATATCTCCCACAGTACACAGAACATGGAAATGCAATTATTTCAGTAAATATAAACTGCTAAATGCCTTGTCTCATCAGCAGTTTATAGCAGTATTGTGACTTCTATCGGTGCCTGGTTAAAGCTTGTAGGAGGATTTTTCATACTGCACTGGTTGTCATATCAGGATGCAGGACCCCTGACCCCCTGTCTGGACAGTGCTGATTGGCCCTGTGCTGATAACATGCACTCTGCCAAGAAAACCCTCTAGCAATACACATCAAATTGAGCATGTGCAGTTTGACTCTAGTAACTCTGTCTTATCCGGACATGTTATAGGGACAATGCATAAGGGGAGGATCTGTGCACACAGGATCATACAGCCTTTTTACCCAATGCAAAGGATTACCCATTATGTTCAACAGTGAGTATAACAAGCATGCTTTACTGCATATACAGACTGATTTTACTTTTGTCGGTTTAGTAACACTTTAACAATCTGCCTGTGCACTCAAATAAACTGTCAAGCAATCGAATGGCTGATGTCATAACTGATCACTTGCACAACACCAGGGCAACTTCAGATCAAACAGAGGCTAAGATGGTAGCTTTCTTGGCCCTAAAGGATAGGATGGTTTAGTTCCACTTGAACCCTTACTGATGAGCGTATGCGAATATGCTACCGCACATATGTGGGTCCCTATCCATTGGGTCGCATATTTGCATCACTGTGTTTGTGCTAAGAGTGCACTATACAGAGACCATCTGGGTCTCCTATTAACGATCAGGAACATGGAAGCCCAGTTCCTGATCACCGGATTGCTGTGGTAGCCTCTGATTGGCTATCATAGTGATCAATCACTGTACAGCCCACCTATGCGTGTGTTTTCTCCTCTTGAATGGAGAAAATGATACATAGGGGTTGATTTACTAAAGGCAAATATACTGTGCGCTTTGCAAAGTGCAGTTGCACTCTGCAAGTGATGTTGCTCCAGAGCTTAGTAAATGAGGTAAAGCTTCACTTCGCAAAGAAAACCCTATCACATGCAAGGGAAATTTAAAAAATAACAGTGTTGCTTTCACATGATTGGATGATGGAAGTCAGCAGAGCTTCTGCTCATTTACCAAGCTCTGGGGCAACTGCACTTTGCAAAGTGCACAGTCTATTTACCTTTAGTAAATACACCCCATGTATCTTTTTCTCCTTGCCAGAGGAGAAATGTGTAAACCAAAAAGTGTATGTAAAAAATAAATAAATAAATAAAAAATAGCTAGATCAAAGTTTGATCCAGGTCAGTGTCAAGTTAGGGTCAAGATTTGGTTCAACGGTCATTGTCAAAGCCAAAGATCAAGGTCAGTATAAATTTAGGTAGAATTAAAAGAAATGTTTTTCATTTAGTATCATTGCCAATTAGTGTCACAGTCAGTGTGTTTTAGGTAGTTAACATACACATATTTGGTATCACTGCAATAATCAGGAGCAAGAGAATTTATTTGCATTTGTTCTTTGGTGGTAGGTTACAGTAACACAATAATGCATACAACTGAATAAAAATAAAGCATTTTTTTATTTGTTTGTTTGTTTTTTTTTTTTACTGCTTTCTGACTTTTTCCTTTGATAATTAAAAAAAATCTAAAGATGTCCATTGCCATTTATTAACTAAAAGAAAGCCCAATTTGTCCTGAAAAAAGGAGTTAAGATTTGTTTTACTTTTGTCATGAAGGGGTTAATGGCTCTGTATACTATTTTTCCTGAAATTGTTTCTTCCTGATTTATTCTGCCTCCTTGTAATGTTCTCCGAGAGCTCTTGAACCTTGCTTTTGCCCTCTCATTTCTGTTTGTTTGAAACAAGCAGTGGACATTAGTGACAGTCACATGCACTGCTCCATGCACACACACATCCTATAGTTCATAGTCCCTAGTCCATCTCGGGATCAAACAAAAGAGGGGGGCTATGTTTCTACGCGGAGAGTGAACATAGCCACCCTCAAACAGTAGGTCAGATCACAAACACAAAAAAAAAAAAAAAAGAATTTGAAGATTTGGATAAAGCTGAGAACAATCAAAGGTATTTTTTAAATTAAGAATACACACCTGATTATCATTTTTTTTGAAGCAGAGTTTAATGTCACTTTATGTCAAAGCTTTTAAAACAGAAGGGAATGGTTAAAACCCCTGTCAGAATTTTCTTGTGGTCTATTGAGGAGATTTTTCTGTCCAAAAAACACAACAGAAAGTGAAAAGAAATCCCTAAAAAATGATAGAAAAATCCCTCTAAGAAAGCTGTTTCGGTGTGTCCCTATTACATGATCTCCTTTCACCTGCTGTACTGAATACAACTGTAAAATGTTGAGTTTATCATAAGCTTGTCATTCTGACAATGGTAACAAGAAGCATGCAAATAGGATAGGATCACTGTTTAAAGTGGAACTTTTTACCCAAAACAGTTTGATAACAATTAATGTTCTTTAACAAAAGAACATACATTCCACATTAATAAGTAGTGTGAGCTGCAAATTGCCTCCAACATTGCTCCTGTTTCTTCTTGCAGGAATTTTGTTGAATCCCAGCGCATTCACTTTTTGATATAAAATTTTCCTCTTCTCCTTAGTTTTAAAAAAAAACATATTTTTATTTCTGTAATTGTAATGTGTGCATTTCCAACCTTGATTGTATGTCTTGGCTCAGCTAGATGAGAATGCTAACAGAAGCTTGACAGTGCTGAGGTTCATAGGGCTGCTGCTGCTCAGGGAGAAACAAGAGAGTTTAACTCTTTTCTGTCTCCCAGGCAGCAGAGTCTGTCCTGCATTTCTTTTTTTTTTTATCCCTCCCTAATCTGTGTCCCCTCAGAAAAGTCTGTGTTATTCCTGATGCTTCCTCCCCCTCAAAAGCAGTAAATCTTTAGGCTGTCAGCAGATTGGTTTCTAGTGATGGTTATTGGCACAGTGCTGAGAATACAGGACAAATGAGGCTGTGCAGAGCAGGGTGAGATAGTGCATTACTGGATTTTAAACAGTATCAACACTTATTTTTTACATAGCTATACGTGCAAAAAAGGGCCAGCCTGAAATAATTTATCAGGACATCGTTTTCTAAACAAAGTTCTTGACTAGTTCAATAAGAATACAGAAAAGTGCATGCAATTGCAAGCTCCAACAGCATGCCTCCCAACTTTATGGGATGGGCACTAGAGAGACACCTATAAGCAAAAGTATTCAGGCATATCACACACCCCCTACCACTCCCCCTAAAGGAGAATTATATGAAAAAAAATTATTAGTTAAGCCCACAAGTGCTTTTCTTTACTATTCCTTTATTCTGGCTTTGGAAATTTACAAATGCAGCAATTTAGAATTTGGATGACAGATTTAGCACTGAGAAATAATTTTTGAAAGATAAATAGTGCATTTTATATACAACTATATCAATCAGACCAAAATGATGGACAAAGGAGGCGGAAAGAGTGACAGAGGGAATGATAGGGAAATTGCATATTTTTTATTCCTTATTAACCACTGCAGCCCTGAAGGATTTGCCCCCTTAATGACCAGGCCCTTTTTTGCAATTTGGCACTACGTTAATTTAACAGACAATTGCGCGGTCATGTGATGCTGTACCCAAACAAAATTGATGTCCTTTTTCCCCATAAATAGAGCTTTCTTTTGGTGGCATTTGATCACCTGTGAGATTTTTATTTTTTGCGCTATAAACAAAAAAAGAGCGACAATTGTAAAAAAAAAAAAAAAAAACCCAATATTTTTCACATTCTGCTATAGGACATTCCAAAAAAAATAAAAAAAATATATATTTTTTTAACATTTTAGGCCAATTTGTTTTCTGCTACATATTTTTGGTTTGCGCAAAAGTAATCGCGTCTACTAACTACGAGAAAGATTTGTGTCATTTTTATTTATTTAATTTTTTTTACTAGTAATGGCGGCGATGTGCGATTTTTAGCAGGTATGCGACATTGCGATGGACAGATCGGAACCCTAACTGACCTTTTTGAAACTTTGGGGGGTACCAGTGACATTACTACAGTAATCAGTGCTAAAAATATGCACTGTTACTGTAATAGTGCCATTGGCAGTGAAGGGGTTAACCCTTGGGGTGAACAAAGGGGTTAATGTATGCCTGTATGCTTACTAACTGTGTGTGTGTGTGTGTGGGGGGGGGGTTCAGTGACAGCCACAGAAAGATCACAGTTTCAGCTTAGCTGAAACTTCAGATCTGTCCCTGACTGTCTCACAGAAGATCCACCTGCTTTGTTTACATAAGCAGGCGGGCCTTCTCTCCATTTACCGGATGATCAGGGGAGGAAGGCGGCAATCCCCGCCTCTCCTCCCGTGGCCTGCCTCCCGCAGTGTCTAAACACAGCGGGAGCACGCAGCCGAAACCCCTTCCCCTCCAGTCATGTAGTACTACGTGACTGGACCCGTGGGAGCCACACTGCCGCAGTAATATTACTGTGGGCAGTCGTCAAGTGGTTACGTTTTGCCTCACAAATATCTAATAAAGCTTCGTTCTGATATCTTGGTTATTCTAGTAACTTTAAGCTGACTCATTTCATAGGAATATTCTTGTCAACGGACAAAGTCCTTGAGGGGTCATACTGCAAAGAAAGTTGGCAAGGGGTGGTCTTTTTAAGTTGTATATTACCACAGCCAAATCCTATAAGGTCTTTGTCTCACATAAGAGCTGCCCCATGGAGGCACGTGTTTGTGGTCACCTGTGCCATGTTGCGTAACAGCAAACGGGACCCGTGGCGGGAAACATCTTTAGTTAAGTATTCTTGTTGTATTCTCGTTATATTTTCTAATATTATCTGTATCTGTGATTACTTTTAATAAATGTTATACTTTTAAGTATTTGTTTGATCTCTCTTTGCACATATCGCATAAAAATCCTAAAATAACTTAAAATATCATGTGACCGTGATAAAACAGGGAATTTGTTCCAAATCAGGGACAGTATGTCCAACAACCATTTTGTAAAAGGCGGCACCATACCAAATCTGGGGAAGATCAAAATCGCCCAGCAACTAGGAACCAGAGCAGCTTAAACCCTTCTATAATTTACAACCAATGACTTAGCATCTGTTTAGATCTGCGGTTGCCATGGTAATGCACATGTGGTCATCTATAACACCAGTCATTTGCAGGCTTGAAAGGTAAGGTAAGAGATGACATAAACACGTTGACAACTGTGAAAGTCATTACCAGAGGCATGCCTTGAATGTAACTGTTTTAGGAAACAGCTAAACCTGTGTAATTAGTACCCCCTTAAAGTGGAACTTTAGTCAAAATATTATATCCTGCTAGATCACATCAGGATTGCCCCTTTTGCATTTATATATATTTAAAACTATAAAAAGAACTGCCTATAGTGTGTAAAATCCAGTAATACACTCTCTCACCCTGCTCTCAAAATGCTTAATTGCTCTCATTTTTTTAGGCCATGTGCCATACTTGTAGAGGCTGATCTGCTGATCTTAAAGATTTACTGCTGTTCAGGAACTCGGGACCTCAGCAAAATGGAAGCCCTTGGCAAGAAGAAACAATAACAATGCTGGGGGCAATTTGCAGCGCACAATAATTTTGGTAGCATAATTATTAATGTAAAATAGAATATACTGTTTGTTTATTGCTAAAGACCATTATTTTTATCATCTTGTAGTTGTTATGGGTAAAATTCTACCTTGAGGAAAATTGCTACAGGAAGCATTAGGACATGACATTCTTCTGGAAATTCTTTCTTCCCAAATTTTTTGCCTAAATTCGGACCTGAAATTGAGCCAAAGACGCACATGACCACTGTGCAATCCGCTCCACAGCTGCCACGGAGATGTGTGAACCGGCTCCTTTGAGAGCTTGGCACACTCTCCTGTCATGCGAATTGGATGCGAGTTTCCCCGCATCCAGTTTGCACTAGTGTGAGCACAGCCTAAGGAGTTAGTTCACACTCACTTACATCAGAATCCACAGCACAATACATCTACCAGGAGTATGTTGCAGTACTGATTGCAATAGGATGTATCACCTAGAAATTAAAGGGGAGTACCAGCATGCACATTGGATTACGAAGGAGGAACACTAGTTTATGACAGATTGAGGGTTTACACTGCACTTGCTTATATCAGTATCTGTAGTAAAATACCACTGCCAGGAGCATGCTGGTGTGGATTACAGTATCTTGCCTCCCTTAGAAATTAAAGGGGAATATTAGCACACACATTGGATCACTGAGGAAGATTAGGAGTGGATACCAGCCTATATGGGAAACTACCAAAGTTCAGCCCTTACAATTGAATGAACATTTACAAATTATAAATATTAGAAAAAGTGTATTTTGTATATTTAAAATTAAAAAAGAATAGCGCGCAAATGCAAAAGAAATTACTACCAAATCTGAAGAGAGTCCATAAATAAAAATGGGGGTTTGGTCCCACCATATGGCCATATCGTGCTCAAGCCCACTACTGCGTCAAAGTACCCCATTATCAGTGGGTCCTACACTATCCATGAAAAAGAGATGGATCCAGCCCTTCTAACCCTTGGAGATAATACTCCTTGCTGGGGAAGATGTGCAAATGCACTACAGGGGACTCCTCCTACATCCACTTGACGGTGGACACCGATTGAGTACAGGTGTGTGTGGGGGGTGGGGAGGGCTGCTCAACCTCGATAGTCTGGTCAGACCGAATACATAATAAACAGGCAAAAAATTTGGGGGAGCATACCATATTTAATAGTCATTTCTTTTGCATGGTTGCGCTATTCTTTTTTAATATACATGTTGCTTGGTCCATAGCTGCACCGGCTTTAGATATACATGTTCAGGGTTTGCTCCCCCAATTTTTTGCTTGTTTATTATGTATTCAGTCTGACCAGACTTCTGTGGTTGAGCATCCCACCCCCCACACACACCTGTACTCTATCAGAGTCCACCATCAAGTAGATACAGGAGGAGTCCTTTGTAGTGCATTAGCACATCCATCCCAGCAAGGAGTGTTGTCTCCAAGGGTTAGAGAGGCTGGATTCACCCCTTTTCTATGGATAGTGTAGGACCCACTGATAATGGGGTACTTTGACGCAGTGGTGGGCTTGAGCACGATATGGCCATATGGTGGGACTAAACCCCCATTTTTATTTATGGATTGTCTCCATATTTAATAGTCATTTCTTTTGCATGGTTGCGCTATTCTTTTTTAATATACATGTTGCTTGGTCCATAGCTGCACCGGCTTTAGATATACATGTTCAGGGTTTGCTCCCCCAATTTTTTGCTTGTTTATTATGTATTCAGTCTGACCAGACTTCTGTGGTTGAGCATCCCACCCCCCACACACACCTGTACTCTATCAGAGTCCACCATCAAGTAGATACAGGAGGAGTCCTTTGTAGTGCATTAGCACATCCATCCCAGCAAGGAGTGTTGTCTCCAAGGGTTAGAGAGGCTGGATTCACCCCTTTTCTATGGATAGTGTAGGACCCACTGATAATGGGGTACTTTGACGCAGTGGTGGGCTTGAGCACGATATGGCCATATGGTGGGACTAAACCCCCATTTTTATTTATGGATTGTCTCCATATTTAATAGTCATTTCTTTTGCATGGTTGCGCTATTCTTTTTTAATATACATGTTGCTTGGTCCATAGCTGCACCGGCTTTAGATATACATGTTCAGGGTTTGCTCCCCCAATTTTTTGCTTGTTTATTATGTATTCAGTCTGACCAGACTTCTGTGGTTGAGCATCCCACCCCCCACACACACCTGTACTCTATCAGAGTCCACCATCAAGTAGATACAGGAGGAGTCCTTTGTAGTGCATTAGCACATCCATCCCAGCAAGGAGTGTTGTCTCCAAGGGTTAGAGAGGCTGGATTCACCCCTTTTCTATGGATAGTGTAGGACCCACTGATAATGGGGTACTTTGACGCAGTGGTGGGCTTGAGCACGATATGGCCATATGGTGGGACTAAACCCCCATTTTTATTTATGGATTGTCTCCATATTTAATAGTCATTTCTTTTGCATGGTTGCGCTATTCTTTTTTAATATTTTGTATATTTGATTTACTACTGTTACTTTAACATTTTGTTTAAGTGTATGATGTTTAAAGGAGAAGTATAGCCAAAGCTTGTTTGGCTGTACTTCTCCTTTGGGTCACAGGTGTACAGTTCATTATTCACTTCTGTGATCCATTTTCAGCATACAGCTGGGTGAAGGCCGCTGTCAGCTGGGGTCACAGAGCCAGTCCAGACTCGGGCACGGTCACCACAATAGAGTCAGGATCTACCCACATGCCTGGACCGGCACCCAGCTCAGCTTCTCAACGAGCCACTGAGAGCTTGAGCCCACTGCTCCCACCCCTTCCACAGCCCAGTTATCCAGTGAGCACGGGGGGAAGAGCGGAGAGCTGCTGACTGACAGTCAGCAGCTCTTTGCTCATGGAGCTGTGAGTGATCGCGGTGTTCAAATGCTTGGTTCTCCATGTTAGAGGCACTGAAGGACCGATGATGCATCCACCTAGGTAAATATAAATCTTAAAAAAAAATCCTTACATCTCTTTATGTGCATCCAAACCCAAAAACAAAAATGTAATGTTTTGCACATTACCAGTTCTTCGATGTGGTGTTTGCATTTATTTTATTTTTTATTTTTTTTTAGCTGGTGATCCAGCAGTAACTCAATTTTCTATGGAGGGGCAGCACTGTCATCCTAGGGCAGATAGTCAGATAGTGTGTTAGGACTATAGAATTCCTCCTATCCACATCTCCATAACATAGAAGGGAGGTGTTCTGTAGGCCTTACACTCTTTCTGATAACATTGTTTGAGAAAGCACTGCACAGTGCACAGGCCAGTGGATTGTCCTGTATTTCTGGAAAATTCAGCATGTACATTATTAAACAAATAAAACAAAATACTTTCGTATTTATGTTTCAAATTTATAATTAACTAACTAAAAGGGAGAAAATAAGAGTAGTTTATTGTTGGGGGTTTAGATCCTTTATGATTATATCAACAGGGAGATCACCTACACCTAAAATTGCAGCAGACTATTTTCCAAAGAACAAATTAACACTTTAAAATGATAAACTGCAACAAATATTCACAATTAAACATATAATCTTCCAGCTGTCACATGTCCAATGCCATCTTAGTTTTTTTCATTCCTTGAAACTAGCTTGTTGAGATGAGCTTCTAAAAATATTTTGAAAGCAGATGCTATCTTCCCATCTGCAATTATAATGTGAAGAAAAAATCTGCGCAGCACACTTTTTAAATTAATCACTGTTGCAGAAATAGTTGAAAACATGAGTTGACAGTGGCCCTAAGGCTAATGGCAGCATTATTATTCAGTGATGATAAGGAATTATGAAAACATGTGTATCATAAAACAAACATCAAAACTAAAAGTTATTATTTCAGTTCATAAAATGCCGCAAAATATATAAATGAATAAAATTAATCAAGCTTTAAACAGCTATGTAATAATGATAAAAATAATAGTGGCTGAAGGGAACAATTGCTCTTTTTCATTACACTTCACTTTTCGGGGATATAGTCAGCTGTTTGTTTGTGCCTAAAGTAACTACACCAATCAATAATGCAATATTGTCCTCCCCTCTGAGTATCTTAAAAAACAACTTCTGGTCCAGGTCTCACCTTCCTTGCCCCGACTCCCCAACCCCAACTTGAAGCTAGTCCTGCACAATTATAAAGGAAAAAAAGTATACATACGTACCTTTTTTTCTAATAAAGTTGGATCTGTTGAGATTGCACGTCCTTGTCACCATCTTCCTCCTCCAGGGGGCAGATCCTAAATGCTATAGAGAGGAGCACCATAGACTAATGTGGTGAAGCTCCTTATAGTATTCTCCTGTGAGTGGAGCTTTGAATCCCTGGGCTCACAGGAAGTTGAAAGATGCCAGATGACATTCAACCCCAAAGAAGTGTGCAGGCCAGGAGATGTAACAGTGAGTCTGTGGGAAACAGGTCTTGAGATTAGTTGAGTATAACAGCTGGAGTATTGCTTCCTGTTTAGCAATTGCTGATGGATCCACCTTTTTGCTTAAACGTCTAAATTGTAATTGGGCTTTTATACTAAAACTGCTGCCTAAGAGCAGGCACTAAAAGGTGCTATTACCATCCTTACCCCCTTCCCAAAAACTTTTTTTTAGTGCCCAGTATATGAGTATTTTCAGTTTTCTGTAGAGTTGATCCACCATTTGGTTCCCCTTCCAAAAATTGTGCTCTTAATGGAAGCAAGGCACTCTTATTGGACTAGAGGCTGATGGTCGCGCTGAGCTTAGCACCACTGGTATGGCCAAGGAAGTTTTCTTAGAAGGGGCATTGAAGAAGAATTCCCCTTGGCCATTTAGTGGTGACTACTCTTAGTTGGCAACTTTGTTATAGATACCCAGAGTATTGCCAAATTATTTATAGATATGAATGTAGCACCCTCCTAGGTAGGGGCTAGTGAGAAAATATAGTTTTGGTTCTGTCTGCCTATCAGAGGAGCAGCAAGCAAATCTATATTGCTTTCTGCCTACCAGAGAGCAGGATCTGTGAGTTAGGTCTGCTCAGTATGTGATTCATTGGGTCTAGAGAGTGTTTCGCACTGGTCTAATAGGGAGGCATGTTGGACAGTGGGAGGAAACCTGACCAATGAATACATAGGCTTTGATAATGTCCTGGTGATTGGTAGAGACAGGCTGTCTTGGTGCATTTTGGGATACTGTGTAAAAGCCAGGAGCACATGTGCTGCAGGGTCCTTGGCTGGTGAGCAGAGTCCTGGAGGGAGGGCGGCGGCTGCCTCCTCCTCTGTAGTGGTGGCACGTGGTCACAGGCGGTCAGCCTGGGGAACAGAGGAACCAAACTGAACCCAGAGGTCCAGGAGACCAGGAGAGCTGACTAAAGGGGAAGAGACACTGGAGACCCTCGAAAAACAGAATAGTGAGTACAGGGGATCGTGTCTAGAGGCCTGGCCTGCGGGGGGGGGGCCACCCCGGTGTAGGGTAGTCAGAGGATGGGTGTCAGTGTGTCAAGTGAAAGGGGATACTAGGAGAGTATCCTGAAGATAATGTAGTCCATCAAGTCATCTGGATAGAGAATTCATCCAAATCCACCTAGTGGAAGGGTGAAACAGCAGCATTGTGAATTGTTAATTTGGAGTATCCCACTATTCCCTTTTCCCATCCCTAGTTTAAATAAAAGACCAAAAACAACTACATACCACTGGACTGATCATTGACTGAGACAAAAAGTAAAGTGTTAATATGTGAATGCTGAAATTGCTAATGGTAACCCAGGGGGACCCAAAGGTTTGGAATCCAGCAGTCCTCAAGCGGGCAGTGCTACATGAAAAAGACAAACATTAGGTGTAAATTATACTTTTCTTTGTTTCTCCGGGAACAAGAAAATGATCAGCTAACTGGACAAGAATCCTATAAAAAACCTTTAGAGACAGGCTTCCTATTATTTCCTATAATAAAAGTTGGTATGTTTAATAATTAACTGAACAGCATAGGTCGCAGAATTTCGGTATCTGCTCTGATGTCTGTGTGGAAATATAATATTGCTAAGTAGAGCAAGAGGGGCTCGAAAATGACAACAAAGGATGTTACATTACAAATAAACAGCAATAAATTGCTTAAAAATGTTTTTGCTTTTAAAATAGACAGTGAGAAGGAACAAGCTATGAGTAAAGAGGGTTAAAAAAGTTAGCAGTTCTCGAGGGGCGTGGCTGACAGCCAGAGAATATGGCCACATAGAAGCTGAGCTCTGTTATAGCAGGATCCTCACTGCGGCTCTAAGCAACAGTGAGTTGCTCTCTACCCTCCCCTCACCTAACCTAACACCCGGAGAGCAACGGAAAGCTAATGAGGAAGAGGAAGAACAGAGAGGGACCCTAAAAACTGACCGGTTTCTTGGGTCCAGCCGGGACCCAGGGATTCCAAGATGGCGCTGGAGGGACAGGTGGCTCACACAAAGGCAGAGTAGCGGCTGCTGTAGGGACACGTGGATCGCAGAGATCAGAGGCATGCTCACCGGGGACAGAGAAAGAGCTATGTGCATCTACCTCCAGCAGTCCAGTGAAGCAAAAGAGAAAAACTGGGATCTACCAATGCAAGTGCCATACAATCTGATACAGATTCACCATTAGACCCTTCATACTTTAGGGAACAGCTTGACTCCTTTCCCACAGCAGGGCAGCCTATTTTGGATACAGCCCTTAAAGACATGCTAATCACTTTGAGTGGAGTTTTACAGGAGGACATAGCCTCATTCATGAAACAGACCAGAATGGAGATAGATGCCCTGGGGGATAAGGTTGATCATATTTAAGATAGAATGGGGGACTATGCTCGGGCTCACAATGAGGTTGTTGATGCCCATGATGATCTGGCGGAAGAAATGCAAAATATCAAAATCAAAATGGTGGATTTAGAAGACCACTCACACCGTAACAATGTCAAATTTAGAGGAACAGCGAAGTCGGTCCAAGCCACAGACCTTCGCCCATTAAGTAAATAATGATAGCTAAATTGCTCCTATTGGGCAGCCCTCGTGAAATGGTTATCGATAGAGCCCACTGGCTCCCCAAAGCATCGTTTCTACCAAAAAGAGTTTAGAGGGATGTCATAGTAAGCATACACTACTACCATGTAAAAGATAAACTCATGCAATTTGCCTGCAGAAAAAACTTCCTCCCCGAACCTTATGAAGTGATTACCCTGTATACTGACCTTTCATAAGCGACAATCTAAGCTCGCAAAAATGTAATTACAGTCACGAAAATACTCAGAAATAACAATATTCCTTATAAATGGAAATTCCCCACCAAACTTTCCATCGACAGGAACAACAAGTCCCACCTCATTGCTAATCTGGACGAAGGCTTGGACCTTCTGAGAAACTGGGGTCTTCTCCGGGAAGATGAAGAAGACATATCTG
The DNA here is from genome assembly GCF_965119305.1 of Pelophylax lessonae. Classification (NCBI taxonomy): domain Eukaryota; kingdom Metazoa; phylum Chordata; class Amphibia; order Anura; family Ranidae; genus Pelophylax; species Pelophylax lessonae. The sequence continues at coordinate 149,259,362 of NC_138768.1, forward strand.
ATCATCCTCCCCACCAATGCGGATCTACATCATGGTGTATAAGCGCGAACAGATGGCACTCTTTCTCTTCTACAAACTGTTGCCCTGAAAAACAATCAGTTTCATTCTCCTGCCTCATAACCAAGGCCGTGGAATAACTCCTAAGGAACACAGCAGCTCTTATGCCTTTATTAATGGATCCTATCCCGTTGGACACTATATTTCTCCCTTATGTTGTGTACAGGACATTCCTGTACCCTTGAGCTGAATTTCAACTCACCAATTTCTTTTGTTTGGTTTAATATTTTGTTCTATGCTTTTGTTCATTCCTTCACCAATTTACTGTGGATTGCCTGTAACCAGATTGAACTTTTGCTTACACTGATGAACACCTGATCTCTAGTAATTGAGATTTTATTAGAGTATCAATTCAACCCATTTTTCTACTATGGTACTTAAAAAGTGGAGTTCCACCCTAAAATTATACTTACCTCCATCTTCTTGCTCCGGGTCACCTGAAAAACAAATGGATAATCATAATTTTTTTTTTTTTTTTTTACTTACCTTGTTTAGAAGATAATATACTTACCTTACTTCCTCTTCCTCCCCTCGGCGGCCACGGCGATTCATCACTTCCTGGCTTGCAATGATTCCTGGGAGCTGAACGTCATCGCCCCCAGGAATCAATGCACCTGCACCGGCCCCGACGTCAGTTCCGGTGCAGGCGCCGTCATACCTTGCTAAACAGCTTCTGGGCATGCCCAGAAGCTGTACAGGGATGATGCTGCAGCACCGTAAGTGACGGCGGGGCCGGTGCAGTGCATCGTGGGACCGAAGAAGACGGAAGAAGACGCAGAAGAGGATCGCGCTGGCTTCAAGCTGCCCACACCTGAGATGGCAGCGCTGGACAATCTTCTAAAAGGTAAGTGCAACCCGGGACAGATCAGAGGCTATCCATTGTGGAATGCACTAGCCCTGACTGTCCCGGGGGTATATTTATTAAAAATTTTTTTCCCAGGGTGGAACTCTGCGTTAAATTGATGTCATTAAATGCCAAAGTATTCTATAGTCCTTGCAAGCGCAGGGCTCTCTGGAAAGATGCGCTTACCCAATGTTGTGACATTTTTCGGCCTCAAATCCCCCAAGTTGTACACAAAAGAATTTTCCTCATGTATTTCACTCCAACCACCAGAAAAAAAAAAAAAAAGAGGAGTGCTAATAGTGATCAAGGAAACAGTCTCATTCAATCTGCTGGAATTCATCAATCGACACTGAAGGAAGATACATCATTCTGGTCACTGAGATTATTAATATTCCCTACACTCTTCTGGCTTCTGGGTTCCAAAGAGGCTTTCTGTTGATATGTGGGGATTTCGATGCCCCTATGGACCCTATAATAGTCTCCACAGCCAAGAACCCAAACAAGAAAAATATATTTTCTTTCAGGAAGATCTTTACAACCCCTGGAGATGCCTGCATACTTTACAGATGGATTACACCTTCTTCTCTCACCCACATAATACATTTTGCAGGATTTACTTTTTTCTTACAGATAAGCAATTACTGGGAAAGGTAACTTCTGCCAATATTCACAATATCTCATGGTCGGACCATGCGCCAATCTCACTAGATATTAAGGATGGCTAATCTGGAGCTAACACATCCTTATGGAGGAACAATAAATGTATCTTATCTAATCCTGCATATGCTAACAACTTAAAGAAATAGCTGGAGGATTTTTTTTTCTTTTTAACACCAACAGCTTTAGCGGTAGCTTTTATTTATGGTGCACTCATAAAGCTTTCATTAGAGGGGTATTGATCCAGCTAAATGCCAGGGAGAAATGAAAGAGAAATCAACGTATATCTTCATTGCTTAAAGAAATTGCACTCTTAGAAGGTTTGCATAAACCGTCACCCCAGAATTCAATTCTAGCTCAACTTAGAACTCTCAGAGAGTAACTTAAGTCTATTCATATAGCTGACCAGGACAAATTCTTTAAGAAATTGCAGCTAACCTCTGTCTAAAAAAAAAAAAAAAAAAGCAAGGAAAAGAATGGCTGCACAACTTAAACAGAGACAAACTAAAATGAGGAGAGTGAAAATAACACACCATAGCACAAAAAAAAATAGTCATCAATCCACATGGCATAGCACAAGCTTTTTGTATAAACTACACCCCCCTCTATAATTTAAAGTAGGACCAACTCACCCCACATCCTAAACTGGACAATATTTCAATATTTTTAAATAACATGAATCTCCCTAAAATAGACCCATCTACTCTCTTGCAGATTAATAAACCTATTGAACTGCAAGAAGTACTTAAGGTTATTAATGCCCTTCCATCACATAAATCTCCAGGTATAGATGGGATTTCCACTGAATATTCTAAAACCTTCTCATTGATCCTAGGTCCACACCTTGTAAATGTCTATAATGAAGCTGCCAGTCTAGGACAATTCACCAAAGAGATGTTCGAGGTAGTAATAGTTGCCCTCCTTAAGTCGGGTAAGGAACCCAATCATTACCTAACCCTATTACTTAAAATAACTGAAGACCTCAACTGTATCGTATAGGTAGGAATCATGTATCCTGGTTAGCAAGAGCGGCGGCCTTCAAAATGTAAGTACTCCCAATATTCTGTATTTTTTCCAAACGCTTCTAATTCCTCTCCCACCTTCCTTTTTTTTTTTGCTAAATGCAACTCCATACTCTGGAATTTCCTTTGGCAAGAACATAAACCCAGAAAATAATTCACTTCTTTGAAGGCATACTACAGAGCCTCCTTACTGGACCAAATACAACATTGGGTTACAGCCTCACATGATAAACTATGGGTAAATATAGAGAGAACACTACTAAAGCACCAGGATCTAAAAGCCCTTATGGTACCATCTCTTATGTCACCTTCTGTATGTAATTTAGCTCCCCCAACAGTGGCTGCATCCTTAGCAGCCTGGTGAGAACTTCTCTATGTACAGTGTACATATAAGAACACTTGCTAAGAACAAATGAATGGCTTATCCCATATTTTTTGGCAAAGTACTGGCTAACAAGAGACCTACATTTCTTAGCCTACAGTATCTCACAAAAGTGAGTACGCCCCACGCATTTTTTAAAAATATTTTATTATATCTTTTCATGTGACAACACTGAAGAAATGGTGGCTAGCTGATGCCGCTGAAAGGACGCGTCTGAGCTGGGCTCCGCTGTCGACACCCCTTTTCGCTACATTAGCACCCCGCAACATTCTCTAAGCCCCACTGCCTGCCATGGGCAAAAGGTCAGAAAGATCCCAGCCCACAAAATCGTTGCTTCGGGCACCATCACTCATTTTTTTGCCGCAGAAACCGGAGGCCTTCTGGAGGAAGATGTAGCGTCCCGCTCTCCACACAGCGGTAGCTCCTCCTCCCGCCTCAGCCTCAGTCCCGCCACAGCTCTCCTGCCTCCTCAGCGTGTTCGGATGGGAACAGCGGCTCTCCTAGCAGGTCTGAAGTTGCAGCCCTGGTGAGTGGACTTTGTATTAAAACTGACTTGGCGCTGATGCTCCACGGCCTGGAAAAGGTAATTTAGAAGGAGGTCTCCGTGGTCTGCACCGACCTGAACCAGGTCCTGGGGCAGGTTGAGGAATCCGAACAGCAGCTTGATTCCCACACTGTGGCCATCAAGGAGCTCCAGGCCCATACCAAGAGACTGGTAATTGCTCACAGGATGGCTCTCTATAAGCTGGAGGACCAGGAGTACCGCAATAGACACAACAACATCCGCATTCTCCCAGAGGCCACCAGGGACGATGATCTTCCTGCCTCCATCAAGGGTATCTTTAATGGAATCTTGGGCAACGCAGCTGACTACCCTCTCAAAATTGACCGGGTTTACAGAGCTCTGAGACCCTGCAATCTGTCCACTGACAGCCCCAGGGATGTAATTTGCCATCTGCATTACTATGAAGAGAAGGAGCAGATTATGAGGAAGACTAGAGACTTTGGCCCTATTGATTTTGATGGGGCCTCTATCTCCTTTTTCCCTGATCTTGCCAAGGAAACACTTGATAGGCACAGGGCACTGTGCCCACTCACTGAGCTGCTTTGCTCTGCCAATATTGCCTACCAGTGGGGATTCCCTTCATGCTTAATAGCCCGCAGGGATGGGAAGGTTCCTGAAGATTTGGAGAAATGTTGCATGGATCTGGACGTTTGCCCTATATCCGTAAATGCCTCCTCCAGGACCAGCTCATGGATACCTGGAGACTTATGCACTCGGGGGAAAGGGACTATTCTTGTTTCTCTCAGGTACATACTTCCTATTCCAGATTAGACTACATATTTATTGATCACCATTACCTAGCGCCAACTCACCGAGCTGAAACAACTTTGTCCGATCATGCCCCTGTCTGCTTGACCCTTAAGATTCCCTCCCTACCTGTTAAAACCACAAATTGGAGACTTAATTAGATGCTTCTTGATGACCCCGTGGATAGGCAGCAGTTGACCGAGGAGCTGTCGCTCTTCTTCGCCTCCAATGCTGATCCTGACATATCATCGGGGACACTATGGGAAGCCCATAAAGCCCATATCAGGGGTCACCTCATGGAGTTGGACGCTAGGAAAAAGAAGAAGCATAGCGTGCCTCACTGATTCATGCCATAGCCTCATTAGAATTTAGCCACAAGCGTTCGCAAACCCTGGATGTCTTGTGTCAGTTTCGATTGCTCTCACGCACCCTATATGAATTTGGTAACAAGCCTAGTCGTCTTTTAGCTCGTTGCTTACATAAACAAAAATCGTCCACGTTCATCCCTAAAATATAGATGACGGGGAATTCTGTTGTACATGACACTATCTCCATAGCTAAAAAATTCCGCAAATTTTATCAACAACTATACCAAGTTCACTCCACTACTACTGACACCCCTGAGCGCAGGCTTAAAATTTGCAAATATTTGGCCGCCACTCAACTTCCTGCTCTCTCTGGCGCATCCTTTGAAGCCTTGGAGAGGGAGGTCACGACGTGCCTTACCCGACACCCTCAATGGCGTCGTGTAAGGCTCCGGGCCCGGACGGTTTCCCAGTTAAGTACTACTGACTCTTCCATGCTCATTTGCTCCCTCACTTGCAGGCGTATACTGCCCTCCCCTCTCGGGGCAGCTGCTTGCGCCCTGAAATCCTGCATGCTCACATCACGATCCTCCCGAAACCTTGTGTAGTAGCTTTCGACCGATTTCACTCCTTCATATCGACCTGAAGCTTTATGCTAAAGCCCTCACGAACAGACTACTTCCCTTGATGCCGCAATGGATCTCGAAGAACCATGCTGGATTTATCCCAGGCCGGGAGGCAAGGGACAACTCCCTTCAAACGTTGTCTCTGATCTCCCATGCTAAACACACTGCGGAGCCCTCCCTGTTGCTCTCTACCGACGCCGAAAAGGCATTCGATAGGGTGGACTGGGTCTTCCTTATGGAGACCATGTCCTCCCTGGGTATTGGCCCGCGGATTCTGGACAGAATTAAAGCTCTAAACGACACACCAACAGCGCAACTATGGGTAAAAGGAACACTAAGCAAGCCCTTCACCCTTTATAATGGTACTCATCAGGGCTGTCCCCTATCCCCCCTTTTTTCGGCCTGTCCCTTGAACCCTTCCTTTCCCCAATTAAGCTAAACCCTGTTGTGGAATTTTTCCTCAGGTACAAAATACCTGTTACCTGTTAGTCAGTGATACCAAATCAGACAATATATAGCTATATATATAATGAGATCAGACAAGACTCAAGATGGCTGAATCATAGTGACCTGATTTATTACAGCGTTGCTGGAGTTTAAATATACTCAAAAATGGGTTTGTCATTACAATCTCACATACAAGAAATGGGTTGTTATTAACATCTTTTGTCCAATCAAAGTTAACAACTAATTATAGTAAGCATTATGTCAATCTAGATCGTGATTCTCTGTCATAAGGGAAATTTCTTGGTGACGCTCAATAAAAGTTCCAAAGGGGCTTTTAGAAGATATTATTGGCTTTGTGGTCAGCTGTCCAGACAGAGTTGATATTCTGAGAGATAGGGAATTTCCACTGTTTCGGTCATCTGATATATTCTTAGCCTTTGCAAGCTTAGTGACACATGTAAAGAAATCAAAGTAAAATGAGATTAACTCAAAAGACATTTTGTTTAAGATAACCATTTTAAATGCCAGTCAAGGCATCCTGCATATCCAGCAAGGTATCCTGTAAAGGCCAATAAGGTCAAGGTATGCCACGTCAACCCTAACATTCATAGTATTAAAGTAGGCCATTATGAACACAAATATGCTGCATACGCGGATGATGTATTGTTCTACGTTCAACAGCCCACGGTTACACTCCCTAATTTTATGTCAGAATTTACCTCCTATGGTACTCTCTCTAACTTTAAAATAAACCTGTCTAAATCTGAGATCCTCAATGTGACCATCCCTACCCAGACTTGTCACCTCCCTGAAACCATCTTACCCCTTTGTCTGGCTAAAACGCTCTTTACAATACCTGGGAATACGCCTCACTGCCTGTTTCCGTCGTCTCTTTCGGGAAAACTACATACCCTCGCTGAACACTATTCGTGTGGATTTGGGAAGGGGAACCTCCCTGGCTCATTCGTGGTTGGGTAGAATTAATGTTATTAAAATGAATGTTCTGCTGAGACTCTTATTTATGTTTCAAATGATACCTTTCCTGGTCCCTCCGGGTTTCTTTAAAATATTGACATCTCTAGTTTGTAAGTATGTTTGGCACTGCAGACTCCCTCGCATTGCCCTCCGTCAGCTGGTTAGGCCTAAAACCGAAGGGGGCTTAGCTCTCCCGGACTTCAAAAAATATTATGAGGCATCAGTGTTCCTTCGCGTACTGGATTGGAAACACTATGGGAATACCAAACTCTGGGTTCAGCTGAAAAATCGGATTTGCATCACACCACTTTATACACACAATTGTGGGTGCCACGCCACTATAAGTCACATTCTCTGGACACTTCCCCCTTAACTGCCTCCACTTTGGCCATATGGGACTCAGTACACAGACGCAATCACTGGTCTTACAACTCTCCCTTGATGCCCTTGGTGGGCCACTCCTACTTTCTGCCAGGGAGCATGGACCTGCTTTCGGTAAATGGCTCCCGTTTTCTCCACCTCTGCTTCATCATGTCACTTCGGCCACCGGAATTTTTCCCCTCTCCGACCTGCTCCGTGACTCATCGGCCACCCCGATGATCGATTGGCAATATTGACAACTGTCAGGATTTGTGCATGCTCTACCCAAGGCTATTCGCTCACTAGCGGATCTGAACCCTATTGAAGCGGTATTTATCCCTCATGTACAAAGCACTTATAACAATGGAAATCACCTCGGATAGTCCTTTTCCATCTAAATGGGAACGTGACTTTGCTTGCCCTTTAACAGATCGCCAACGCAAACAGATTCTCCAATTAACGCACACCTCTTCCATCTCCACACAATCCTAGGAACTCAACTACAAACTGCTGCCCAGATGGCACTACTCCCCTACCCAGTTGCAGTCTTTGTTCCCAGACTATCCTGCTCTTTGTTGGAGAGGTTGTGGAGAAAATGCCTCACACGATCACATGTGGTTGTCCTGCCCACTTATACGTCCTTATTGGTCCTCTGTCCTGCATTGGATAAATCTCATCCAGGGTTCTGCAGTGGCGGATGACCCCTGGGCGGTCTTGTTTCATTGTTCAGGCGAGCCAGTAGGCCGGTACAAAAGGTCTATCACCCCCCACCTACTTAATGCGGCAAAATCTTTAATTCCTATATTTTGGAAAAAATCCACCATCCCTACTGTACAAATGTGGTTGGAACAAGTCACACATATAGCCTGTATGGAGAATATTTCCCTGACCTTGAAAGATCAAGCCCATATATACTCAAAAAGATGGGCCTGCTGGCTCGCCTTCATATACTTCTCACAGTATGCTGAAATTATGTCTTCTAACACTGGTAACCCCACTTAACTTCAAATCTTCTGTGCTATTTTATAGATGATATTTTATTTCATTGATGTGGGTTATTTTTTTTTATAACCATTACTTTTCTCTGGCTTGCAGGGCTCAACGGATGGTACCCCCCCTCTTCTCCCCCCCCCCCCCCTTATCTTCCATCTCCCCCTCTCTCTCTTTTCCACTCCTCTGCCTTTTTCTTTCTATATTCTCCTATCTTTTCCTTATGTTCATGTGGCACGGTTATACTTGTGTTTACCCTACGCGCAACTTTGATGTGCGTTGTTTACTCTAGATGATTGTCCATGTTTTTCTTTGAACATCGATACCTGTTCACACAGTGTCGGGTTTGTACTTACTGCTTTTTCTGTATTTCTTTTTCTAAAAAATTTTCAATAAACAGTTATTAAATAAAAAAAACAACACTGAAGAAATGACACTTTGCTACAAAGTAGTGAGTGTACAGCTTGTATAACAGTGTAAATTTGCTGTCCCCTCAAAATGACCCAACACACAGTCATTAATGTCTAAACTGCTGGCAACAAATACACCCCTAAGTGAAAATGTCCAAATTGGGCCCAATTAGCCATTTTCCCTCCCCAGTGTCATGTGACTCATTAGTGTTTCAATGTCTCTTGTGTGAATGGGGAGCAGGTGTGTTAAATTTGGTGTTATCACTCTCACTCTCTCATACTGGTCCCTGGAAGTTCAACATGGCACCTCATGGCAAAGAACTCTCTGAGAATCTGAAAAAAAGAATTGTTGCTCTACATAAAGATGGCCTAGGCTATAAGAAGATTGCCAAGACCCTGAAACTGAGCTGCAGCTCGGTGGCCAAGACCATACAGCGGTTTAACAGGACAGGTTCCACTTACAACAGGCTTCACCATGGTCGACCAAAGAAGTTGAGTGCACCTGTTCAGTATCATATCCAGAGGTTGTCTTTAAGAAATAGACGTATGAGTGCTGCCAGCATTGCTGCAGAGGTGAAGGGGTAGGAGGTCAGCCTGTCAGTGCTCAGACCATATGCTGCACACTGCATCAAATTGGTCTGCATGGCTGTCATCCCAGAAGGAAGCCTCTTTTTAAGATGATGCACAAGAAAGCCCGCAAACAGTTTGCTAAAGACAAGCAGGCTAAGGACATGGATTACTGGAACCATATCCTGTGGTCTGATGAGACCAAGATAAACTTATTTGGTTCAGATGGTGTAAATTGTTTGTGACGGCAACCAGGTGAGGAGTACAAAGACAAGTGTGTCTTGCCTACAGTCAAGCATGGTGGTGGGGGTGTCATGGTCTGGGGCTGCATGAATGCTGCCGGCACTGGGGAGCTACAGTTCATTGAGGGAACCATGAATGCCAACATGTACTGTGACATACTGAAGCAGAGCATGATCCTGTCCCTTCGGAAACTAGGCCGCAGGGCAGTATTCCAACATGATAACGATCCCAAGCACACCTCCAAGACGACCACTGCCTTGCTAAAGAAGCTGAAGGTAAAGGTGATGGACTGGCCAAGCATGTCTCTAGACCTAAACCTTATTGATCATCTGTGGGGCATCCTCAAATGGAAGGTGGAGGAGCGCAGGGTCTGGAGGAGTGGAAGAGGACTCCAGTGGCAACCAGTGAAGCCCTGGTGAACTCCATGCCCAAGAGGGTTAAGGCAGTGCTGAAAAATAATGGTGGCCACACAAAATATTGACACTTTGGGCCCAATTTGGACATTTTCATCTAGGGGTGTAAAAGTGAGTAGCGGCTTAGACATTAATGGCTGTGTTGAGTTATTTTGAGGGGACAGAACATATACACTGTTATACAAGCTGTACACTCAATACTTTACTTTGTAGCAAAGTGTCATTTCTTCAGTGTTATCACATGAAAAGATATAATAAAATATTTACAAAAATGTGAGGGGTGTACTCACTTTTGTGAGATACTGTATGTTAAACAGAACCCCTTACCCCAAGAGGCCTATAGGATTAACCAAATTCATCACTTTCACAGACTAAATGGTAGTAAGGACAAAATAGAGATCCCTAAATCAATATGGAGCTATCTTAAGGGGAAAATCCCAAAGAATACACACATTACGTATTTCCTGTATTTCCTTTTTCTACTTCGCTCTAAACATTAGTCTGGATAAGACTAACGAACAAGATATACTAATCTGGGAAAGGAAATGAGCAAAAACCTTTACCACAGAACAATGGAGTAAGGCTAGTAAGCTTCCGAGCCACTGCTTGTATTGACCATTGGGATGTTTTTCAAAAACGTTACCACAAATGGTATTTGATTCCTTACAGACTGTCAAAAAACATCTCAGCTTCCTCTAATCTATGCTAGAGGCTGTGTACACAGATAGGAACTGCATACCATATATTGTGGAAATGTGTATAGAGAGTAGCCTCCCTAATCGAAGAGGTTACTGGAAAGAAAACGACCCTCTCTCCAAAACTGGCTCTACTTAACATTGGCATTGATACCTATCCTAATCCATACAGAACAGTAATAGCTCATATTCTGTACACAGCTAGAATAGTTATCACAAGCCGCTGGAAATCCCCCTCCCCTCCTACTTTAGAGGAGGTAATACAGCGGCTAAATGCGCAACGCCAATACAAAAATCTCCTACATCTTAAAGAGTTTAAATTCCTCCTTTTTCCCAAAATTCTGGGAGCCGTGGCTAACAAATCCAAAGGCCTCTACTGGTCTCTTATCGTAATCCTGCTTATTGTATTTTATAGATGTAATTTCTTATTATGAGGACATACGCTCTGTGTTTACTCTGGTTACCACATCATTAATAACTCTTCTGTCGTTAGTATAGGAAGCGTCCAGGTGAGGTTATTATTCTCCACCCTGGGACAGTTTGTTCCCATTTGGGGTCTCAGGGTGATAGGGGCCAGCAACTTTCACCTATAGTATACTAGCTGGCAGGGACTTATTATGGTGAATGTTTTATTACTACTTGTGTTGAATGTTTCCCATTTTCCACCTCCCTGTATTGTTTTTTGTTTTCTTCATTTTTTATCCTCTTTATTATTGTTTGATTGGATGTTTGTGCTGGATATTGTAAGTGAATATACACTACTGTATGAAGTTCATTGTTACTTCTTTATACTTGATAATTATCAATAAAAACTATGATTAAAAAAAAAAAAAAAAAAGTTAGCAGTTCTCAGTTAAAAGTTACTGTTTGGTGTTATTTGATTGATTAGCAAACATTCTTATTTGAAAACAGTCTTTTATGTATGCTGCCTTTCATAGTATCACTGTAGCTATAAATACACCATAGCTGTAAATACATTTTTATTAAAATCATTTTAAAGCTTTAAAAAGGGTAAACTTAGGTAACATAAACCAGTTTACTTGTTTGTAGTTATAATTGTTTTTTTTTGCTCCAACGGAATCCCATTAAATTGACCTACTATATCTGTAACATTTAACTTTTATACAATTATCTATTAACTTAACTGTGAACCCCCCTTCCCATAACACCACCCAAAATCTTACACTAGCCATACATGGTTAGATTTCTCATTTATTAAAAGAAAATACAGTGTGCTGTCTAAATGATACTGATGAGCCAACCAAGGCTCAAAACTACAAAATACTGTGCCCTTAAAAATAACGTGCACTGCTATCAATAATACATTTCAAAAAGTGGTATATAATATGACCTTAAGCGAAAATTATTGACAAAAACGTATTACAAGGACATATATGTCATGTGCAAATAATTCTAATAATTCTGTTGGTAGTTGATTGAAACAATCAAACAGTCCCAGATAGTGTTGGATTGGTGCTGAAATTATGCTAATTCATAACTTTCAAAGTGCTGCATACAAAGGTAATTAATATCATTGAGACAACACACTTTATTTTCTTTTAATGGTCAGTTATTTCCTGATATTCAGGGGTTTCAGGTGCAGCAGTCTCCACATTTGCATAAATGAAAAAATCTCCATAGCTGCAGGATACACTCAAATAGTGAGGAAAACAAATGACATATATGAAAAAAGAAAAAGGAATTGGCAGCACTCCAGGTTGAGTCAAAATCCAGATTTATTGACTGGACATCCAAATATGACAATCGTGACAAGGTAGACGCGTTTCACACACTGACTGTGTGCTTAATCAATGAATAAGCACACAGTCAGAGTGTGAAACACGTCTACCTTGTCACGATTGTCATATTTGGATATCCAGTCAATAAATCTGGATTTTGACTCAACCTGGAGTGCTGCCAATTCCTTTTCCTTTATCAAGTTTTCACGGAGGCGACCCGGGGCATGCACCGGTGTGAGTCATCAGGCAATCACACCACCTTGAGCAGTGAGTTCTTGTCTTTTCATATATGAAAAAACCCTTTGCTAGAAGAACATATGGACACCAACAAGGGGTATGCCGGTGATCATCACAATGTGAAAAGATTAAACTCTATTAGGCTCTACAGCGCAACACCTAAAACCCACAACAATTAAACATAAATAAATAAATAATATATACAGCACAACATCTAAATTAGCAACAACTTGTGACAGATGTGCTGGAGACACATTTAAATTAATCAAAATGCCCTAAAGTGCTAGAAGTGCATAACAAATTTATGAATGAATAAAAATAGATAAATAAATACAAATAGGAAACTTCCATCCAAATATTTGTGATACTAAAGCATTCAATGCAAAAAATATATATATATATTTGTGACAAGCAAGTGACCAGTGAAAATCCTCCAATATGCGATATTGAGGTGCTAAAAGTTCATAAAGCAAGTGGCTAGTGAAGGCTTTCCAGTGCTTCAAAGTAAAGTGCTAATCAGTGCCAATTACGTGATAATCCTTCCAAGCAAGGTAATAGAGATATAAACCAACAAGTGACCAGTAAACCTCAATGGAGTTTGCAAAGGTAAAGTGTTGTCAGTGCAACTTCACTCCATAGATGAATTAGTAAGCATGTGGCCAGTGAAAATTCCTTAGTGTTAAAAGATGAAAAGATTCCAAAAGTGCTTGTGCGGTGTCCAGTGATCCACTTACCAGATGTTATGGACCCCTGAGCCATATAGCATGTGGGTCTGACAGGCTGAACTGGTAAGTGGGACCCGGTAGTCTCCTGCACGTATTCACCAAGGGCTGGGACTCATATATAGGAAGAGAGGGAATCCAGATATAGTGTAGTATGTTCTTTTATTTAATATTCACAATAGAAATACACTTACATTTCAATGGACATCATATCACTTTTAGAGATTCATAGAAGGGCTGGTGTATCGCACTATTAGGAACCAGCCGCTGGCTCTGGAAGCTGGTCTCCACATTTAATTGGCCAGCACATCCTTTCATCCACTTCACTAGATTTCTCGTTTGAATGTTCGTACAAATTTCTGAAAAATCATTCACCAGAGGCCTTTAAAATTCCTCCAGACCTGCTACTTGAATGAATACCCTTAAGTATTAGACATATTTCTTTTATTGCTTGTAAAGTTAAATTTAAATGTACTATATAAACCTATTTTGGCTATTTAGAAGCATATTTATGTAGTGCTACCCTAACAGGAGCCGCTGGATAGGATCTGTTTTCTGCCCCAACCTCCTTAATGACTTCAGCCCCTCCGGCACTCTAAGTGCACAAAGCCTGAAAGAGCACAGAAATCACTAAAGTCATTACCAAGTACAATATAATAATGCTGTATCAGAAAGCAAATACCAACCAGATTAGGGAAGGCAAATCTGAATATATTGTCACACAGAATGATTAGTAGCGATACAGGCATGAAAGTGAGTAATAGCATAAGTAGCAATGCAACTCAACATACGTTAGTACTAGTAGTTTGCAGTGGGTACAGGATAATGCTATGCACCAGGATCAGCATAAACAGTTGCAAGTTCACTGTGAGCACGGCAATGGACACTGCCAAAGTGCAATAATGAAGCCTATGTTAGGCCTAGGATACATTTTTGAGGTACCCTTTATAGAAGTATTAGAAAAGGGGGGGGGGGGCTTTTAGAATTACATTATAGGGAGTCCATTATTGTGTTCTTCTGTCAGTTATAGTTGGGGTCCTTTAGGAAACATTAATGCACTTAGCAACAGTCTTGATAAAACAGTATTCGGTATAGGTGCAATATTGGTGCAGAACAGGTATCATGTACTAAGTGTCCTGCTTCCCGTACTGAGTCTCTGCTATCAGTAGGTAAGAAATGATCAGTGAGCCCTCTACAGCTAGAAATTGCAGCCCTAGACTCCTGCTGTAGAAAGGGGCCCCTTTGCCCCTGCACAGAAGACTCCAGTGATCAGCAGTGGAAGAGGGAAGGGTGAGAAGAAGCTCTGGTGCCACTGCCACAACATTAGTATTCATGAAATTTCTGCGGTCTGTGCAGTGCTGTCTCTGGTCCACCCTCAGGCTTCAGACTCTGGACACTGATGGTCTGGTTTCCTGCAGATATATAGGTTCACATGGACTCCTGCGTCACCAAGAGCAAAATGTTTTTTTCTTGCAGTCCAGTAAAAGTTGTTTCTCCACTCCCCTCTCTCTTATTGTGCTCTGGGAACTGTAGTGTATAAATTCCATTGGTCCCAATCTATGGTTGCTGTCCCATTTAGTAAATCAGTGGGGTTGTAGCGAATATATACTGTATGTATGTGTGTGTATTCATATATATGTTTGTGACCATGAATTCCAGGGGAACTACTCCTAGTACATGCGCATTGCAATACTTATAATTTTCCCCAAACTTTGTGACTTTTTGGATTCTTGAATCTTGAAGTCTACTGCTTTAATCCAATAGGAAATGAGGAAACAGTAACAATAAGAACTATGTACAATGTAGCAACAATGTAAGACAAATTCTGACCTTACACAAAAAATATGCTTACTTTTACAAACTGGCTTTGATTCCTGGATAGACACCAGCTTACATCCAAAGCAGCTCCAGAGAAAAAAGCTATAATGGTTGTACAAAATACAGTTCTCCTATAAACACCTCTCTATCTTTAATACCTTCTATATTAGCGTGGAGATGCAATTATGTTTAATAATTCAACCTATATATATTAGGACATTAATTCCCAGTATAAGTCATAAGCAAAATAATTATAAAATTGTAATTGCATTTCTAAATATATGCTATTATTGTGCGTTTAAATTCATTGCAGGTGAAAACCTTTCCTGATCAAAACTGAATGGTCAGTTGTGGTTAAAACAAAATTACAATAATTACATGCAATTTATGTTAACTATTAACAAGCTGTGGTAATAATACCCATTTTACAAAATATATTATCATTTTATATATTACTGTAATTTTGTATTCAGAATCTCTCTGTTGATATTTATTTTCTACTTTGCTTTTACATAAAACGTCTAATACAGTTTAGGACAGCATAATTACTGTGAGTAAAATCATTTGACTTTGAGCATGAAGACCTCAAATCACCCTGTGCAACAAAATAGGAAAGATTGTACTCCAAACTTTTAAAATTTGCAATACTAAAATGTTAACTAGCTATACTATAGATATCATAGGCCAGTTAACAGTAACCGTCCTCAAGGTGTAACTAAAGCAATGTAAGAGCTCATTTACACTGGCAGTTGTGGATTAGTAAAAATGCCCAAAAAAAAAACGCCCGCAACAACACACCTGGGTGTTTTTGTTGCAGGCGTTTTTTTGGGCATTTTTTGGGCATCTTTGGAGGCAGGCATAACATATACACACACACATACAGTATATGTATATACTGTATACACATACACACATATAGGTGTGAAAGTAGCAGAACCCTATGCCTGCGCTAATTAAATCATTTGCAGGCATAGGGCTTCACTCCTATCACACCTATATGTGTGTATGTGTATAAATATAACATCTGAACTTCTGTATAGGGGTATATATACACACACACACATATATGTATTTATACACATACACACATATAGGTGTGATAGGAGCGAAGCCCTATGCCTGCAAATTATTTCATTAGCGCAATCATAGGGTTCTGCTACTTTCACACCTATATATGTGTATGTGTATATATACATACATGTGTGTGTGTATATATACTCCTACACAGAAGTTCAGATGTTATGCCTGCCTCCAAAGACGCCCAAAAAATGCCCAAAAAAAACCGCCTGCAACAAAAACACCCAGGTGTGTTGTTGCAGGTGTTTTTTTTGGGGCATTTTTTGTATAGGGGTATATATACACACACACATATATGTATTTCATTAGCGCAGGCATAGGGTTCTGCTACTTTCACACCTATATATGTGTATGTGTATATATACATACATGTGTGTGTGTGTGTATATATATACCCCTACACAGAAGTTCAGATGTCATGCCTGCCTCCAAAGACGTCCACAAAAAAGCCCAATAAACGCCTGCAACAAAAACGGCCGGGTGTGAAAATAGCAGAGCCACTATCCTGCTCTACTGCAATTCTAATACAAACAATCTTTTTTTTCTAGTTCTGGACATGCCACAGAGCTGAAACTTCACAGACACTAAATCCAAAGAAATCTCTTTTTTTTTCAATAATTTTTTCAATAATTGGCTCTCTATCAAAAATTTACAATTTTTAAGAACTTCTTTTTGTGTAATTAATAGTCCCTGGGGCATGACCCAGAACCCTAGGCACTTTTTAGGGGCATTTATTAGGTTTTAGGGTTTCAAAATGGTATTTTTTGATTACCAAAGTTCGGGTCCCATTGATTTAAATGGGGTTCTGAAATCCAGGCCAAACTTTCGGGAAGTTCGGGTGTTCTGGTCGAACCGAACTTTTCAAAAGTTCGATCATCCCTACTCCCAATCAGCGCTCTCAACCAATGGCAGAGAGTGCTGATCAGAGTATTCTGGTGGGGGGGATGTCCACCTGTCAGAACACAATAGCTCAGGGGGGGAGATCGCTATACTAACTTTGCATAGTTAGTACAGCAGCTCTGACCGGCGCTAACAGTTTTTTTGTTCAATCCACTAGGTTGAACAGAAAAAAATCAGTAGTGTCTACCAGGCTTAAGTTTGGTTCACCAGGCGCATAAGCGGAATGGAGACTTGATCGGGGAGCTCCGTTCCGCTTCGGCACAATAGACCGCCCCGCTGCATTCACGAGCAGGTCTCTGCCTTCACCTGACGCTGTTCAACACCCGGTCACCCGGCACTCCTCTCGGGACCCCGATGCTCCACTCCCAGGCTCGTGGGGATCTTTCTCAGGACATTAACCTGACGGCGCCCTGCCCCCACAGCCCTAAGATGGCGACCGCATCACCTCACAGCACAGGATCCGATGAGGGGGAGGACATTGCGGACGCTCCTACACTCCAGCAGCAGTTCAGGTCAGTCTCTTCCCCACTGGACTTGCCACAGATACTGTCCCCAGCATCTACAATCTCCCTCCTAGAGAGGACCATGGACTAAATTACACAGTCCCCAGCTAGGGCCTACCCGGACCTCCCAAGTCTATCCCAGGGTTTAAAGCCTTTCCCTACTCCTAACCAGCAGGATTTTTCTTACCTCATGGCTACCTTCTCTCACATGCTCTCTCAGGGTCTGGCACAGACAGCCTCCCAGATCACTTCTGCCATTCACAATGATCTACAGAGCCTGGGATCTAGAATTGAGGCGATAGAGCTTAAAACTGACCAAACTGTAGTCAAAGTTAACCAGAACTCGGCCAGAATGCAGGATTTGCATGACCAACTTGACACGGCCCTATCCAAAATTGATGAGCTTGAAAATAGATCCAGACGCTATAATTTTAGGATAAGAGGTCTGCCTGAGAGTGTAAAAAACATTGATGATGCTGTCACCTCATTCATCCGGGACTTGATCCCTGACATTCCACCACACCGCCTTGAGCTTGATAGGGCTCACAGGGCCCTTAGAGCCCCCCTCCCTGACGGATCCCCCAGGGACATTATTGTGAAACCACACTTTTACAAAGTCAAGGAGGCGGTCATGAAGATCTCTAGAAACTCACAACGACTATCTATACAAGGCCACCCCATTCAAGTTTTTGCGGATCTATCGCCCACTACTATTCAGAAAAGGCGGGCTCTTAAGCCGCTTCTCCAGGTCCTGCAACAAAAATCTATTAAGTATTGGTGGTCCTTTCCTTTTCGCCTCACTTTTCTTCATCAGCAAAAAAACTACAGTTTCTCGACTCTTCCAGAAGGGGAACAGACCCTCTTGAAACTTGGCTTCATCTCCCAGGAACCTGTCACTTCCGCCCCGCACCGAAGCTCCGGTTCTTTCAAACGCCCCTCTCCTCAGAGCCCTCTGGTACCGACCTGGCAGTTTCAACATTTCAATCGGTCCAAAGATGCTAGACCAGCCTGAGGATTTTCCTGACCTGACTGGCATTCACCTACTTTTTACAGGACTCACGCCTGTTCACTGGACTCTGGGGGCCCATCCCCATTGCGACTTGACCTGACGGTTCCCCTTTGGGGCATCCTTGGTTTCTGTGTGTTGGACTTGTCATTGTTTATCTTGTTTTTTTCAAATTTAACATTTTTTATGCTTTTTTGCGGGTGTCATACCTTTTGCTGCTTTTGACCTATATACAGCCGTATTGGGGTCACCCAATACCTTCCAGAATTTGTTTGTTCACTTGGGGGTTTCTTCCCCCCTTTATTTGCTTTCCCCTTTTTTTTTGTTTTTTTTGCACCTTTTTGGCGGCACCTTTCATCCTATCTTTTTTGGGGTGTCTAGCCGTGGCGGGATCTCTGCTGCACCTCACTCCCTCGCTGCATGGGATTTTCTCCCCCACGCGGTCTGGGACTGATGCCTTTGTCACTCATAGGCATCTCTGGGTTTCAGGTCGAGGTAAGGTTTGGCTTACCTCACCTGAATTGGGTTGGGATTTTTTGGTACTATTGTTTGCATGTACTCATATCTATGTGGCTCTCTCTTCTCTCCCTCTCCTCTTCTCTTCTCGTTTCTTCCCCCTCTCCCTCCACCCCCCCCCCCCTCCGGTCACCAGGGGATTTCTTATTTCTCCACCACAGGGTCTATGCCTTCGAGGATCAGCTCCCAGTGTAAATTCAGTTTCCTGCATCAAGTTGCACAAGACTCATCGATCTGCTCCACCTCCAGCACTCCACGTTCTTCTGATATGATGAACCCACCGGTCACATCTACCCGTCCCTGGAAGATCTCTTCCCACAATGCCCAAGGGATTAATTCCCCAACAAAGAGACGTAAGCTTTTTAATTTATACCACTCTCACCACATTGATATTGCATTCACACAAGAGACTCATTTCCCGGCTTCTTATAGACCTTTGTTCGTCCACCCCAAATACCCCCAATTTTATTTTGCGAACGCCACTGACAAAACTAGGGGAGTGGGGATTTTTTTTGCACGCCACGTCCAATTCGACCTTATAAAGAAATTTGAGGACCAGGAGGGTAGGTATTTGTTGCTGATAGGCACCATGGGGGGGACCACATACTCCCTTCTCTCCTATTGTGCCCCGAATAAACGGCAGGAACTTTTTTTCCAACACCTAGCTACACATATCCTACCCCAGGCCGAAGGTATACTAATCATGGGAGGGGATTCTAATATAGCCTTGGACCAAAGCCTGGACAAGTCGCGTCCAGGTAATTCTTCTTTCTGTCGCCCTCCCAGGCAGAGCACCCGGATTGCTAAGTTGCTCTTCTCAGAAGGGCTAGTAGATATCTGGCGGGAGCTTAACCCCAATGCCAAGGACTATACACACTTCTCAGCCCCACATAACGTCTTGTCGAGGATAGACCATATCTTTGTTTCCGCTAAGACTATCCCTCGGACGGTGAAGTCTTTTATCAGGGACTCCCCTATCTCGGACCATGCGATGGTTGTTTTATTAATAAACCGCACTCAGGATGGTGCTTTCAGGTGGCGTCTTAACGAAGCTCTCTTGAGTGATCCCGTGCAATGCGGTGTTTTGTCCAAGGAACTGGAGGAGTGCTTCTCTACTAATGTCACTCCTGAGGTCTCCCCTGAAACCATTTGGGCAGTGCATAAGGCAGTGATCAGGGGGAAAATAATTCAAATCACCTCTAATCTTAAACGCCAGAGACGGGCTGATCTCATGAAATTAGAACCAGAGTTTCTTGCACTCAGTAAATCCCACAAAAAGGATCCTACCCCAGCTTCCAAAACTCGTCTGGAAGAATCCAGACTTCGATTAAATTTAGCACTAACGACAGTGGCGGAAAAGCAGCTTCGCTGGTGGGGAGCAAAATTTTATGCCTCTTCAGACAAAATAGGCCCCAAGCTTGCAGTTAAACTGTCCCACAGACAGCGATCCCTCACAATTCCCAAAATTAGAACGACACAGGGAACCTTGTCCCAAGATCCACAACAGGCTCTGCGATCATTTCACTCCTTTTTCTCAAAATTGTATGACTACAATTCTCCCTCTCCCTCACGGGAAGCACAGTCCTTTCTGGACGATTTACCCCTTCCAAACCTTAGCCGAGAACACAGGGAGGACCCCATCTCCGAATTGGAAATCTTGAGTGTTATCAAGGCCTTGCGGACGGGCTCCGCTCTTGGTCCAGATGGGTTCTCTACAATCTATTATAAGGCTTTTGGGCCTACTTTAGCTCCCCATCTATGCAGGTTTTACAATGCTCTACGGAATGGTGAGTCTGTTGAGAGAACTTTAAACTTGGCATATATTTCGGTCATCCCCAAACCGGGCAAAGACCACAGCGATGTAAGCAATTACAGACCCATATCTCTCATTAACGTAGACTTAAAAATCTTAACGAAGGTCCTCTCCAACAGACTCTCCACCTTCATTGGTAATTATGTTCATAAAGACCAATCAGGATTTATCCCGGGGAGACAGGGATCTGACCAAATTAGGAGAGCTATAGATCTCATTTCTCTGACCAACTCCAGGTGGGACGGAGTTTCTCCTCAAGAAGCTCTGATTCTATCCCTCGATTTACAAAAAGCCTTTGACTCGCTCTCTTGGCCCTACCTCTTCGAGACCCTTCGGTGATGGGGCTTTGGCACCAAGTTCCTCAACATTCTACAGGCCCTCTATTCAACCCCCTCGGCCCAAATCCGCATTTTAGGCCACTACTCAGACTCTATTTCTTTTTTTTTTTTTAGATCCATATTTTTTATTTCCTCCAACCTAGGTGATTTAAAAACATGAATGACTGAAATAAAAAATAAAGGAACGTTGAATTGAGTCCCATCAGGTAAGCCCACCTACTATCAGATGTGCACTACAAATGCAGGCCCCACTGCCAGTAAGTGGGTATAAGGGAATGATTTATGTTAATGTGGAAAGCTGGTGAAATGGAATAAACTTGTTTCCCCAAATATCAACCAGTAAGATTACCAGTTACATTTTATAAATAAAAGGTGTGCTTGACAAAAAAAAAAAAAATAGAAAGTCCAGAACATTCAGGGTATGTTACATAATACAGCATGCCAGGTCACAGACATCTGAACAAGGATAAACTTAGATGACTTTCTTGAGCTCATCGTACAAGACCAAGACAAAAGCACCACCCATTCCTCTGAGCACGTTGGACCAGGCACCCTTGAAGAAAGCCCTGCCACCTTCATCTCTTGCAATCTTCTTCCAGCAGTCAATTGTGCCAATCCTGTAAAAAGTGATCCCGTGCAATGCGCTGTTTTGTCCAAGGAACTGGAGGAGTACTTCTCTACTAATGTCACTCCTGAGGTCTCCCCTGAAACCATTTGGGCAGCGCATAAGGCAGTGATCAGGGGGAAAATAATTCAAATCACCTCTAATCTTAAACGCCAGAGACGGGCTGATCTCATGAAATTAGAATCAGAGTTTCTTGCACTCAGTAAATCCCACAAAAAGGATCCTACCCCAGCTTCCAAAACTCATCTGGAAGAATCCAGACTTCGATTAAATTTAGCACTAACGACAGTGGCGGAAAAGCAGCTTCGCTGGTCGGGAGCAAAATTTTATGCCTCTTCAGACAAAATAGGCCCCAAGCTTGCAGTTAAACTGTCCCACAGACAGCGGTCCCTCACAATTCCCAAAATTAGAACGACACAGGGAACCTTGTCCCAAGATCCACAACAGGCTCTGCGATCATTTCACTCCTTTTTCTCAAAATTGTATGACTACAATTCTCCCTCTCCCTCACGGGAAGCACAGTCCTTTCTGGACGATTTACCCCTTCCAAACCTTAGCCGAGAACACAGGGAACTACTGGAGGACCCCATCTCCGAATTGGAAATCTTGAGTGTTATCAAGGCCTTGCGGACGGGCTCCGCTCTTGGTCCAGATGGGTTCTCTACAATCTATTATAAGGCTTTTGGGCCTACTTTAGCTCCCCATCTATGCAGGTTTTACAATGCTCTACGGAATGGTGAGTCTGTTGAGAGAACTTTAAACTTGGCATATATTTCGGTCATCCCCAAACCGGGCAAAGACCACAGCGATGTAAGCAATTACAGACCCATATCTCTCATTAACGTAGACTTAAAAATCTTAACGAAGGTCCTCTCCAACAGACTCTCCACCTTCATTGGTAATTATGTTCATAAAGACCAATCAGGATTTATCCCGGGGAGACAGGGATCTGACCAAATTAGGAGAGCTATAGATCTCATTTCTCTGACCAACTCCAGGTGGGACGGAGTTTCTCCTCAAGAAGCTCTGATTCTATCCCTCGATTTACAAAAAGCCTTTGACTCGCTCTCTTGGCCCTACCTCTTCGAGACCCTTCGGTGATGGGGCTTTGGCACCAAGTTCCTCAACATTCTACAGGCCCTCTATTCAACCCCCTCGGCCCAAATCCGCATTTTAGGCCACTACTCAGACTCTATTTCTTTTTTTTTTTTTAGATCCATATTTTTTATTTCCTCCAACCTAGGTGATTTAAAAACATGAATGACTGAAATAAAAAATAAAGGAACGTTGAATTGAGTCCCATCAGGTAAGCCCACCTACTATCAGATGTGCACTACAAATGCAGGCCCCACTGCCAGTAAGTGGGTATAAGGGAATGATTTATGTTAATGTGGAAAGCTGGTGAAATGGAATAAACTTGTTTCCCAAATATCAACCAGTAAGATTACCAGTTACATTTTATAAATAAAAGGTGTGCTTGACAAAAAAAAAAAAATAGAAAGTCCAGAACATTCAGGGTATGTTACATAATACAGCATGCCAGGTCACAGACATCTGAACAAGGATAAACTTAGATGACTTTCTTGAGCTCATCGTACAAGACCAAGACAAAAGCACCACCCATTCCTCTGAGCACGTTGGACCAGGCACCCTTGAAGAAAGCCCTGCCACCCTCATCTCTTGCAATCTTCTTCCAGCAGTCAATTGTGCCACTGTACATGATCTTAGCTCCTTTTCTTCCAGACTGCATCATCATACGACGACGGACTGTGTCAAATGGGTAAGAGGCAAAGCCGGCAACTGCTGTTACTGTCTGAGCAATCATCCAGCTGATGAATATGTGTGTGTTCTTGGGATCTGGAAGCATACCTTTAGCTGTGTCGTAGATTCCAAAATAAGCAGCTCTGTAAATGATGATTCCCTGGACAGATACATTGAAACCTTGGTAGAGACCTTTAAGCCCATCGGATTTGAAAATCTTGGCAAGGCAGTCACCAAGACCATTGAATTCTCTGCCAGCGCCGGCCTTTCCAACATCAGCAGCTAGACGGGTTCGAGCAAAGTCAAGTGGGTAGACGAAGCACAAGGAGGTGGCTCCAGCAGCTCCACCGGATGCCAGGTTTCCAGCAAAGTAACGCCAGAACTGGGTCCTCTTGTCAACATTATCAAGGAAGATCTTCTTATACTTGTCTTTGAAGGCAAAGTTGAGGGCCTGGGTTGGGAAATACCTGATCACATTGGCAAGGTTACCACGCCAGAAGGACAAGAAACCTTGTTCTTTGGGGATACGCACAACGCAGTCCATGATTCCTTTGTATTGCTTGTCAGATGTGATTTGTTTGCTTGCATGTTGGACCTGCAGCAGAAGCTTGACTCGTTCAATGGGTGCTACAGCGGTCTTGGAGATAGCAGCGGCCACACCGCCGGCCAATTAGTCCTTGGCGAAGGAGATTGCTGTGTCGGTCATGATGGCGGTCGGTGTTCGAAGAGAGTGGCTCTTGCTGCAGCACTGAGCTTCCGAGGGCTGGGCTCAGACTCTATTTCTATTAAGAGGGGAACCCGACAGGGTTGCCCCCTTTCCCCTCTCATTTTTGCTATAGCAATGGAATCCCTAGCGATAGCGATTCGCCACCACCCAGATATCCGCGGGATTCGCTGTGGTCCGACGGAACACAAATGTGCGCTTTTTGCGGACGATGTTTTACTATTCTTGACATCCCCAATCACTTCGATCCCTAACGTTATGCACCTACTTCGCAAATTTTCCCTAGCCTCCGGCCTCACGGTAAATTTCTCTAAATCTATGGCACTGAATATATCCATTCCAATTCCCTCCCTCGAAGCTTTGAAACCTTCCTTCCCTTTTCTGTGGTGTAAGTCCTCGATCCCTTATTTGGGGGTGCTTCTGACCCCATCGATCGATACCTTATACCAGGTCAATTATCCTCCTTTATATAAAAAACTGAAAGCTGACCTAGCAAGCTGGGATCATCACAATCTCTCCTGGCTAGGTAGAATTAACTCTATCAAGATGACACTCCTCCCGAGGATTTTATATTTTTTTAGATCTCTTCCCATCCCCATCAATAAATGCCATTTACTAGACTTACAATCCTGTATAGTCAAATTGGTTTGGAACAAAAAGGGTTATCGCTGCTCGAGGTCGATTTTATTTAGACAAAGAACACGGGGCGGGTTGGCTTTGCCCAATCTTTGTAAGTATTATCAAGCGGCCCTACTGGCCCAGCTCTCTCTGATTTATACTCATGGACCTAAACCTGACTGGATTCAAATAGAGAGGCAAGCGATCCCCCATCACACACCGGACTATATCGCTTGGTGCCCGCCCAAGCTGCAACCAGCGATACTAGCACCCACCCTCTCGCACTCGATCAAATTATGTAGACAACTCTATCAACTCGACTCACTGGTCTCGCCTATGAAACGGTTGAATCACCTATTTCACCACCCCCTGTTCTTACCTGGGCATGACGTTAAGGCATTTCAATGGTGGACGAACAAAGGTCTATATCGAATTGGGCACTTTCTCACACCCTCTGGCCCTCTCTCCCTCTCCCATTGCATTTCCAAGCTTAAGATGCCGGCCTCAGAACAATTCCGGTTTCTTCAAATTTCCCATTTCCTGCACTCAATGTGGTCAGACAAGTGTATCCCCCCGATTTTGACTCCATACGAACGGTGGTGTTCTGAATCTGCTGAATTGAGGGGGGCATATTGATTATTTATTCTGCACTGATGGAATCCCCAGAAAAACCGGCTTATGCACTTATATGGGAACATGACTTGCAGATGGAATACTCACCGCAGGAATGGTACCGCATTTTCCACAGAGCCTTTAAGGGCATAATCAATACATCCCTCATCGAAGCGAACGTTAAAATACTAACCCAGTGATATCTTGTCCCGACCCGTCTGGCACTCATGTTCCCTAACACCTCCCCACTATGTTTCAGGGGGTGTGAACATCAGGGCTCTTTCCTTCATACATGGTTTTCATGTCCCAAAATACGTTCCTTCTGGAACAAATTTTTCCATTTACTCCGGCTAGTCACGAGCCTCCAGATTCCGCAGACCCCTCAAGTGGCCTTCCTGCACAATTTTCCTCACAAATACTCCAAACATCTGTCCACCCTACTGTTCTTCATGCTCCTAGGCGCTAAGCTCACTCTGGCCAGAGCCTGGAAAAAGCCCTCAGTCTCCCTCAATTCTGCCAAACAGAAGATTTCTTGGATAATGTCCCAGGAAAAGGTTGTAGCCTTTTTACAGGACTGGGTGGACAAATTCTAAGCTACTTGGGACCCCTGGGTGCGCTACCTACAAGTTGAGCTGTAATCCTCCCTGGCCTGCAGTTTGGGATGAATCCCTCAGTGACTCTCTCCGTTTCCCTCTCCCCTACTATCTTCTTTCTACTGATCCTTCTCTCCCCTTTTTCTGCCTTCTTCTTTTACCTCAACATCCTTTTGCAAGTTAAAGTGCCGCTATTCCTCCATGTGGAGCCGGCACCCCACTAGTATATCTTTTGGTATGGGTACAGGGCCCCCTTTTCCTGCAGGGGCTCTGTCATAGTTGGACGGGCAACCTGGTCCCCAAATGTGTCGCAACCCACATGGGTGCTTGGGGTCAGGGTCTCGCCAGGTTCTTTGGCTCCCGTGAGGACATAGTGGTGTATCACCCTTCTTGAGGTAATCTTGGTATTGTGACACATTGCTGAGCCGCACAACTGTCTCATGCTCTTCAATGCCATGTACGTTCTATTACTTGATTCTCGCAGTTGTTTCACCTAGCTTGTGTTATGATAACGTTCAATTACCATTTCTTTTGTTGTCAATGATGACTGTTTGTATTTTCATTTCTATCTCCAATAAAAAATATTTGAACAGCGAAAAAAAAAAAAAAAAAAAAAGTTTGGTTCACCTATACACACATACGAATCTATATGCACAAATGCAATGCTAAACAGGGGAGAAACTGAACAGTATTAATAAACTTTAACTATGGACAAATCTTATATCTTCAGCACTTAAAGTGAATCTAAAGGCAGAAGGTGTTTAACCTCCATGCATTCTAATGCAATCTTATTATAATAACAATTCATTTGTAAATATTCAAACTATTCTATTCCCCTAAATCTACTTGTTCCATGTGGGCAGTGCTTCCAACTCCTTAAAGTGTCCTTATGGTGCTCAACGTGGCAAGACACTCACCTTAAATCCACCCTAATGGGACCACCCTAATAGGGGGAATGGGTTTAGGAGTATATTCCCTAATCCTTGAGCACAACTGAGCTGTAACTATTTAAGCACTCTGAGGGCTGATTCACACCAGAATCATGCAGGAACACGGGCCTGTTCCTTGTGATTTCTGTGCTCTGCTGTGCAATTTGGCAGTCCACTCAATTGAATGCACTGCACATCGCACCAGAATGCACAAAAAGTATTGCATACATTATTTTTGAAAAATGTGCTGCGCCAAATGGCATAGTACTGCAGTGCCCGCAATGCACTGTGATTGTGATCTGCATTTGGCAATTGCAAAGGCAGTGCATTTTAATTTCATTGCGAGAAACGCACATGGAATGCACCTTTCCTGTACTGCATTCTGGTAAGATCCAGCCCTTAGGGTTGAGCTCAAGTTCCAGGAGAACAATCAATCATGTTGCTCACATTTAGAGATTGCAGCAAGTACTATTCAAGATGAAATACATCAAGTGAAGCTTTCTAAATTTGAGTGTAATGTTTTATTGTTTTCACTGGTAATAAACATTTCTACACTATGTAAGTTTCAATATGTCTCTTACCATGTGAACTTCATGATATTTCCTGGAACGTGAGCTCAACCCTAAGGCCCCTTCAACAAGGACATCTTCCATTTTGATTAGCAGGGATCTGTCAGCTGATCCACTGGTGATCAGAGCAGAGAGTTGTGACAGACATGGGTATCAGATGCCTGTCCTCCTCACTAACTTGTGACAAAGGACCGGTTAATCTCACCCCATGTTGTCATGTGACAATGCCAATCTAAGCTGCACCCTGCACAAAGATTTTCCAGCTCGCGGGACCACAATCTAGGTGCCAACAGCCTGAGAGCAATTGCAACTGGCCTAATTAAGCAATTAACCCTTTAATGCCACCACCCCCGTTTTAGTCTGAGCAGGAGGAAGCTTGTACGTCTAGCAATACCAATTACGATTTTAGGATAATCGTCTGTAACACACACTGTCACCACAGACAGGTATGTTCATAGGATTTATCCTATACAGTAGCACTCTTCAAGAGACAGGCTCTTTTTTAGCTTCCATTAAAAACTTAGGAACAAGGTTAACACTTTTCAAAATAGGGTTTAAATAATGAAAAGGTCAAAGTTGGTGCAAATAAAATATTTACATAAAAAAAGGTGTTTCAAAGAAATAGAGTCATAATTCAGCAATAGAGAAATAAGGTAGAATTGAGGAGAGAGAATACTTACAATCAATGTCCTGGGTGTTATCAGAGTTAAGTCAATGAGCCAAGTGTTATCGGTTCTCAAACTTGACAGATGTTCCTGCTTTGATGGTACATGAGATCTCCCAACTGGTTAGGCATCACCCTTTTTCTCTGGGATCAAAGGGGTGTTTACAGATGCCCCTAACCAATAAAATGGAGCATCTTTGGGCTGTCCTGGGTTTATGACAATATCATGTCCCTCCCCTACAGATAGTTTTATACCACTATTCATATCTTACAATATATACCAGTTTCATTCTTGAAACTGATAGAATATTGTTCAGCATTACATTTCGTGTCCAGGGATACTACACACAGGGTAGCTCAGATAAACTTGTCACCCAAGGAATATCTGACAGCTATCTTCCCTTCTATATGTGCCAGTGTGGTCATGTATGACCAAATTTCATTCAGTACGACATTTCTCATTCCAATATATACTTATTATTAGTGTCATGTTCCTGTCTGAGTTTATGAATCGTGTGTGGATTTGTTAAGTTTGGAATTGGGCAGAGCTCTATGATTGCCTTTTATGATCCCCATTTGTTCTAGGTATCCTTAATGGATTTGGTCATAGTTTTACGATAGGTCTGGACAGCAGAAACAGACATCCTGCCAGAGCTCAATTACAGCTCTGCACAGGCCTAAGCGCTGGTTTCTGATGTTTCTGAGTTAAGATAACAGCTCTTTTGAAGTATAAAACCTATGCATTCTATGAATAATAGGAGGAGGGAGGGGGTGATATCACTGCAGCAATGTGAAACTGTTCTGCAAGACTGTCATGACTGACCTATGATAACTGAACAACATGGCAGCTTGCTACAGCTTTTTGTGTGTCCAGTGCGTGATATCATTACAAGAGGTATGGATGACAGGTCCATGTCTGCTCAGTTTATGCAGACCTGACACGGATAGAGCCTTCACTGCTCTATGGGTGGAAGAGTCTGTTTACACCTGACGACCCTCTGATCCGATCTGCCTACACAGAGAAGAATGGATTGTAGGCAGGTGTAGGTTGACCACCCTACACAGGCAGCGCTGCTGCAACCACCATGCCGGGAGAGTGGAGGACAAGGGGAATGCATATTCCTCTTAGGCCTCCATACATGTCATTGGGTGGGTTGCACTCCGATTGGAAGCTGCCACCCAGATATATTTCCAAATGTGTGCAAACTAAACCCTTTGTTTTTAACGTGAATTGTTAGACAGGGTCAATTTGGTTTGTTGCAGGATGGCTGGTAAATGAGCTCGGAACAGGTAACAGGAAACAATACATATTAAAAAATCAGTTACTTCACGCAGTTCTGTTTTGCATATTTATCTAGAATCACATACAATATATATACACTCCCTTTAAAAACTTTTGCAAAGTAATTTTTTTCACAGCCAAGTTCTACAAGGCCAATGCTCAGTACTGTATAAGCTCAAAATAGAGTCTGTTTGTTCTTGTTAGGTTCAAGACAAGATATTCTTCCTTCAGATATTTTGTATGACTATTCATTTAAGTGAATATAGATAAAATCTCTCCTCACATCTTCTGCACAAAGAAAAATGTTATAAATCATACTGAAGTTGTTCTGAGCAAACTCTTTTGATACTAGAGAAGTGTCCCTAAGGTATATTTTTCTACATATGGTGTGATAATAATAGTTATTATGCAGAGCCAACATCAGTAAATCAATATAAAATTCTGCAGGTGTCTTCACTTCTCAGCTGTGCACATGAGATTTATACACTCAATTAGTGTGCATAATTGTAAATTTGAGGACCATAGTTATCTTTAATATTTAAAAAAATATTGATACACCTAGTTGTTTGAAATAAAACTAAGATGTTTAAATTAATAGTAACTTCTTATTTTAAAAATAAAAAATTGTGTACATTATATTTTAAATAAACCAAAAATGCTAGAAGAGGTAACATTTGTTCATCATGGACCCCTGCCAGAAATGACAGATATGGTACTCTGGCATTTTAGATCTTCATTCTAATTTACCTAGGTAAATTTTACAGGCTGGTTAAGTTGGAAATACAGCACTGTTTTTGCAGGAAAATTAAGATTTAAATTTTGGCCAAAACAAACCCAGTATTGCTAATGGGCCAGAGAGAGAATGAACATTTGCTATAGTGAACAAGGAAATCAAAAAAACTAATGTCAGCCCACAATTATTCTAAGACCACTCCTACTGGCAAATACTATGAAGACCACTCCTACTGGCAAATACTATGAAGACTGGTTAAAAAAACTAAGCCTATAGCAGATTATATAAAATTGAAAGCATCCTTTCCTCACAAGTAGAGTTGAGCGAACACCTGGATGTCCGGGTTCGGCAGGTCCAGCCGAACTTGAAAAAAAAGTCCGGGTTCGTGACCCGGACTTAACCCGAACTTTACCCCAATCCCCAACCCCATGGAAGTCATTGGAGACCCGAACTTTTGAGCACTAAAATGGCTCTAAAACAAACATGGAAATGGCTAGAGGGCTGCAAATGGCAGCAAAATCATCTTAAGAGCATGGCAAGTGCTCTGCGAACAAATGTGGATAGGGAAATAACTTAAAATAACAGAAAAAACTGAAAAATAAAAAATAATAATCTTGAATGATGTAGGAGGAGGACGAGGCCCATATGGAGTAGGAGGTTGAGGTGGCGGTGGATATGGCGGTGTAGGTGGAAGCAGCGGTGGCGGCAGTGGAGGAGGAGGATAAGGTAGCCAACACTGGTTTTTGTTTTTAATTAAATTTTTTTTTAAATTAGGGTACACCCCAAAAGAGTAAGAAAGATCAAATCCAACAATGGCTGGGTAAGGCTGGTATACATGTCTATTCTGCACAAGGTATGGACAAGTCCTGTGGGATCCATGCCTGGTTCATTTTAATAAACGTGAGCTTGTCCACATTGGCTCTGGACAGGCGGCTGCGCTTGTCTATGATAACGCCCCCAGCCATGCTAAATACCCGTTCTGATAATACACTGGCTGCAGGGCAGGCCAGCACCTCCAAGGCGTAAAGGGCAAGCTCAGGCCATGTGCCCAACTTGGAGACCCAGAAGTTTAAGGGGGCAGACCCATCATTCAGTACGTCTAGGCCTGTGCACACATACTGCTCCACCATGTTAGTGAAATGCTGCCTCCTGCTAAGACGTTCCCTATCAGCTGGTGGTGCTGCTGCTTGTTGTGGCATGCTGACAAAGCTTTTTAACCCTGTCTTCTGAGGTGCTGGCGGTGCCCTGGCTGCATTGGCGACCTCTTCCTCCTCTTCCCCTGCCTTGGCCTTGTGCTTCCACTGTGCCCCCGCTGTCAGGTGGGAATGCCACCAGCAGCGCGTCTACCAGCGTGCGCTTGTACTCGCGCACCTTCCGATCACGCTCCAGTGAGGGAATTAAGGACGGTACGTTGTCCTTGTAACGGGGATCCAGCAGGGTGGCCACCCAGTAATCAGCACAAGTTACTATGTGGGAAACTCGGAGGTCATTGCGGAGACACTGCAGCATGTAATCGCTCATGTGTGCCAGGCTGCCCAGAGGCAACGGAAAGTTGTCCTCTGTGGGCGGTGCATCCTCTGTGTCCTCTGTATCCCCCCAGCCACGCACCAGTGATGGCCATGAGCTGGCCTGGGTGCCACCCTGCTGTGAACATGGTTCCATATCCTCCTCCATCTCCTCCTCCTCATCCTTGTCATCCTCCAGAACTGTGCCCCTGCTGGACAATTGTGAATTGTGTCCCTGGAGTTTGTGGGTGCAGGAACCCACCCTCAGAGCCACTTGCGAATGACTGCCCTGAAAGCCTTGGAAATTATACCTCTTCATCCTCCTCCTCATCCTGTGCCACATCCTCTTCCATCATCGCCCAAAGTGTTTTTTCAAGAAGGCATAGAAGTGGGATAGTTAAGCTGAGAACGGCATCATCGGCACTGGCCATGTTGGTGGAGTACTCAAAACAGCGCAACAAGGCACACAGGTCTTGCATGGTGGCCCAGTTATTGGTGGTGAAGTGACTCACGCGTGCATGCTGCAGCTGAAACTCCACTATGGCCTGCTGCTGCTCGCATAGTCTGGCCAGCATGTGAAAGGTGGAGTTCCACCTTGTGGGCATGTCACATATGAGGCGGTGAGCGGGAAGGCTGAAGTTACGCTGCAGTGCTGACAGGCGAGCAGCAGCAGGGTGAGAACGCCCGAAAGTGCGCACAGACGGCCCGCATTTTCTGCAGCAGCTCTGACATATCGGGGTAATTTCTAAGCAACCTCTGCACCACCAAATTCAGCACATGCGCCCGGCAAGGGATGTGTGTCAAACCGGCTAGGCCCAGAGCTGCTACGAGATTTTGCCCGTTATCGCACACCACCAGGCCGGGCTTGAGGCTCACTGGCAGCAACCAATCATTGGTCTGCTGTTCAATGCCCCTCCACAACTCCTGTGCGATATGTGGTTTTTCACCCAAACAGGCAAGTTTTAAAACTGCCTGCTGTCGTTTACCCCTGGCTGTGCTGAAGTTGGTGGTGAAGGTGTTACGCTGACCGGAAGAGGAGGCGGTAGAGGATGAGGAAGCGGAGTAGGAGGAGTTAGGAACAGGAGGCAAACTGAAGCACCCTGCAATCCTCGGTGGTGGAAGGACATGCGCCAAACTGCTATCCGCCTCAGGCCCAGCCGCCACTGAATTTACCCAGTGTGCTGTTAGGGAGATATAACGTCCCTGACCGTGCTTACTGGTCCACGTATCTGTAGTTTGGTGGACCTTGCCACAGATGGCATTGCACAGTGCACACCTGATTTTTTCACCCACTTGCTTGTGCAGGGAAGGAATGGCTTGCCTGGAAAAGTAGTGGCGGCTGGGCATGATGTACTGTGGGACAGCCACCGCTATAAGGCTTTTAAAACTCTGCGTCTCCACCAGCCGGAATGACAGCATTTCAGAGGCCAGGAATTTTGAAATGCTGGCATTCAGGGCCAGGGATCGCGGGTGGGTAGGGGGGTACTTCCTCTTCTGCTCCAGTGTTTAGAAGATAGAAAGCTGAACGCTTCCACGGGACATTGTGTAGATGGTTGTTGGTGACCCAGGTGGTGGTGTTGCTGGTGAGTCCTCTGTTTGCGGGGTGGCAGGTGCCACTGTCACTACAGAGGTGGATGAAGAGGCCGAGACTGCAGCAGCAGAAGAGGAAGCAGGAGGAGCCAGAGACCTTGGTTTTTGAGGTGTGCACTCCACTGCAGCTCGTGCTTTGCACTTAGATGCCTGGTCATGCAGGTTGTGCTCAGGTTGAAAAGGTTTATGCCTCGCTTCAGGCTCTGATTGCACAGCGTGCAAACCACTTGTGTCCTGTCATCATTACATTGTCTGAAGAACTTCCATGCTAGGGAACTCCTTTGAGCTGGCTTTGGTGTGCTCAGTCCCTTGCTGCGTTGGGCAGTAGCAGGCGTAGCGTCTAGGGCACGGCCGCTCAGCTTTTGCACCCTGCTCCCTCTTCTGCTGTGCTGGTGGCTCTGTGCGACCACCGCCTCTTCCCCCAAACTACTCAGGTCACCTGCATTACGTTTATTCCATGTGGGGTTGAGGACCTCATCGTCCTTCACATCGTCTTCCACCCAGTCTTCACCCCTGCCCTCCTTGTCGGTCTCCACAATTCTTAAATCCGCAGCAGTTGGCACCTGTGTTTTGTCATCATCCGAGACGTGCTGTGATGGTCCTCCCATGTACTCATCTGGAGACATAAGTGGTTGGGCATCGGTGCACTCAATCTCTTCCACTTCTGGGGCAGGGCTAGGTGGATGGCCCTGGGAAACCATGCTAACAAAGTCATCAAAAAGAAGAAGAGACTACTGCATGACTTGGGGCTCAGACTGCTTGGCTGATTTGCAAGGGGGTGAGGTGAAAGATTGATGGACATCGGCTGCAGGTGCCAACTCTGACGTTTCAGCAGAAGACTGGGTGGGAGACAATATGAAGGAACTGGAGGCACTGTCAGCAACCCAATCTACTATCGCCTGTACTTGTTCTGGCCTCAACATTTGTAAAGGCGCATTAGGCCCTGCCAAATACTGCTGCAGGTTCTGTCGCCTACTCGCAGCTGAGAAAGGTGTTTCACCTGTGCGTGTAGCTGGCACAGATCGACCACGTCCTCTCCTTGCAACAGGACCTCCACCAGCAACACCAGGACCCAGGCCACGTCCCTTATTTGACCTTCTCCTCATATTTATTGAATTTTGGATCTTCCCCTAAATGGGTTTTTATTGATAAGCGGAATACAACAGTATGCAAAGGGTGTATCTTACTGTACCATATGCAGACTAGGCCGCAGTTATTTTTTTTCCCCTAAATGAGTTTTTATTGCAATGTGCAATACAACAGTATGCAATGGGTTTATCTCACTGTAACATATGCAGACTAGGCCGCAATTAACTTTTTTTTCCCCTAAATGGGTTTTTATTGCAATGCGCAATACAACAGTATGCAATGGGTGTATATTACTGTAACATATGCAGACTAGGCCGCAATTAAAGTTTTTTTCCCCTAAATGGGTTTTTATTGCAATGAGCAATATAACAGTATGCAATGGGTGTATCTCACTGTACCATATGCAGACTAGGCCGCTATTAACTTTTTTTCCCCCTAAATGGGTTTTTATTGCAAAGCGGAATACAACAACAGTAGGCAATGGGTGTAGCTCACTGTAAAGTATGAATGAAAATCTGAAAAATAATTGTCCCCTTAATTGGTGCTTGTTGAATAGCAGATTTGAAATGCAGTGTCTAAACGCTGTAAGTCACAGTAAAATATGAAGGAAAAACGTTTTTTTCTTTTTTAAATGCAGATTAAGCAGACACATATGCACTCAGCTTGCATGAAATGGCCGCTACACACCGCACTCTTAACAGGTTGGATACTGTTGTTGTTCTATCCCGCTATTGAATAAAAAAAACACATTTGAATGAAAAACTGAAAAATAATTGTTTTCCCCTAAATACTGAAAAATAATTATTTTCCCCTTACATTGGTGCTTTTTGAAGAGCAGGTTAGAAAAGCAGTGTCTGTCTAAACACTGTATGTCAAAGTAAAATATGAAGGAAAAAAGTTTTTTTCTTTTTTAAATGCAGATTAAGCAGACACATATGCACTGAGCTTGCATTAAATATGCAGCACCGCACACCGCATGCCGCCCACCTAACAGACTGATAAAAGTTTTTTTTTTCTCCTTTCTCCTCCGCACTGGGCTCAGGTCAGGACATAAAGATTGGGCACTGCACCCCCACACAATACAATCAATGTATTTCACTGTCTGATTAACGAAGATTCTTCCTATTCTTTCCCTCAAAGCAATCTCCAGCCTGCCCCTCCAATAATCTCCTATCTCTCCCTCCGGGCTAAAAGATCGTGCACCCCCCCCCCCCACACAATCAAATCAATGTAGATCGCTGTCTGATTAAAGAAGATTCTTCCTATGCTTTCCCTCAAAGCAATCTCCAGCCTGACCCTACAATAATCTCCTATCTCTCCCTCAGCAGCATCAGGCACCTCTCCCTAGTATAGTTTGAGCAGAGAGATGCGCAGGGTGAAGTGACTCCAGCTTATATAGACTCTGGGTCACATGCGTGACTGGCCAATCACAGCCATGCCATTAGTAGGCATGGCTGTGATGGCTTCTAAGGGCACATTAGTTAAATGCTTGCTGATTGGCTGCCTGGCACCTGTTGAAACTGCGCCATTAAAACCGTGCCAAAACATCAAATAATGTTACCGAACAACGGACAGTACCCGAACATACAGTGAAATGTTCGGGTCCGTGTGCGGGTACCGAATACCCAAGAGTCCGGTACGATCCCGAACAATACAGTCCGGGTTCGCTCAATCCTACTCACAAGGATAGTATAGTTTAATATATTGTGTATTGTACTGTTGATATGGCAATGCACAGGAAATTTGATAACAAACTGTGAATGTCATGCCCTATAGATTAAGGACTCTCAACTGGTAAGCTGCTGAAGATTAAAGTCCTGCTGCTCCTATGCTGCAAACCTAAGAAGTGAAAGTTGAGAAGTTGAGGGTTTGAGATTCAATAGACTGTAGCTATCTGATAGAGGCTGCCATTGCCGATTTCTTCTATAGAAAATACTACCTTCCTGGCTGTTACACTGATTTAATGCCTTTAGTACCTTCTGGGTCACAGACCTGGAACAATTATGCAGATAAGAATTTCTAACATCACTCTCACTTTCTAATCTGCATATTTGTTAAAGTTGCCTGACCCAACCAGGCAACTAGCAATTTGAGAAGGATGCCAGCAATGGAAACCATCACTTTCCTCTCAGTATTGATGTACTTTAACCCCTTGCAATACTACTTGGCACCCCTTTAAATGGGCTATTAGGCCAGCGGAAGCAAGGAGGTCTGCCTAATCATGTGACTACTGTGATTGGCTGCAACTATGCTTACATACTCAGAAACTACTACTGCTGGTTCTTTATTATTAGTACAGATTGAGAGCTGTCTTTTACAGCTTGGTCTCTGTACTGGGAAGCTCAGTGAGAGCACTCCAAGAATGGAAACCTATGCCGGCCATGGACATATATTTCAGCATGTGGGCCTTAAAGCCTACCCTCTTTGCTACTACACATATGCATTACAAGAGGTTTAAGTACTGTATTGTTTTCTTTTTCAATATTTTAGTGGTTGTAAATGCTTGATTTGTTGATAAAATAGCAAACATGCCATACTTTTGTGCAATGGTTTTGCACAGAGCAGCCCCGATCCTTCTCTTCTTGGGTCCCCTGCTGACTCTCTTGCCTCCCTCCCCACAGAGTTCCCATCATAGCAAGCTGCTTGTGTGCTTGCTTCCAAGACCCACTCTGTGTGTCCATTGACACACAGAGCATGGCTCGCCCCTCCTGCTGTTCCCTACTCACTGGCTGTGATTGACAGAAACAGGAGCCAATGAGGAGGAAGAGAGACATTTGTTCACACCACTAGATTGATATTAGGCTCAGGTAAGTATTGGGGGGGGGGGGGGGGGCTGAGGGGAGAGCTGCACAAAGAAGGATTTTAACATTATTGAAGATAAGACATTAAGTGAAAAACCTTCTGCCTTTAGAACCACTTTAATGTTTTAAAGAGATACAGTCATTGCTTAACCGCTTGCCGACTGCTCACAGTATATTTACTGCAGCAGTCAGACCCGGCCAGGCAGAGTGACGTAGGTCTACGTCGCTCGCCTGTCACTCCTTCTAGAGCCAATAGCGGGCGAGTGCGCGCCCGCCTCGGCTCGTTCACGGAGAAGTGCGGGAGTGTGACTGGCGGACCCGATGTCCGCCGGTCACACTACGATAGCCGGTACAGCGGGAGAAAGAGAGAGCGGCTTATGTAAACAAGCCGCCTGTCAGTTCTCCCTGTGTAAAAATTTAGATCAGACAGTTCTACTATGTAGAACCATTGATCTTTGTTTTTACACCAATAGCCATGTCCCACTACAGTTAGAAGCACGCCCCTAGGACACACTTAACCCCTCCCTGTCCAATACTGTTAACCCCTTATCTGCCAGTGTCATTTTTGCAGTAACAGTGCATATATATGGCACTGATTACTGCAGTAATGTCACTGGTACCCCCAAAAGTGTCAAAAATGTCAGTCAAGGGTCCGATCTGTCCGCCGCAATGTCGCAGTACCACAAAAAAATTGCAGATCGCCGCCATTACTCGTTAAAAAAAAACACCAAAAATGACAAAAATCTTTCCCTTTGTTAGTAAACGCGATAACTTTTGCGCAAACCAATCAAAATACGCTTTTTGCGATTTTTTTTACCAAACATAGGTAGCGTAAAACAAATTGGCCGAAAATGTTAAAAAATTTTGATTTTTACATTTTTTTTGGGGGGAATTTCATATAAAAAAAAGTGAAAAATATTGTTATTTTTTGCAAAAATTACGCTCTTTTTTTGTTTATAGCGCGTGATCAAAAAATCGCACAGGTGATCAAATACCACCAAAAGAAAGCTCTGTTTGTGGGAAAAAAAGGACGTGAAATTCGTTTAGGTACAGCGTCGCACGACCGCGCAATTGTCCGTTAAAGTCACGCAGTAAAAAATCGCAAAAAAACCCCTGGTCAGGAAGGGGGTAAAATCTTCTGGGGCTTAAGTGGTTAAACCAGAACTAAAGCCTACTATTCTTTCCAGCCAAGGAAGTTGCCATCTTACCCTCTATTTGATCTGTAGCTCCCATGGTCCTACACGTGTGATCTGTTATTAAACCAGCCATTTGATGTCTATACAGTTCAGTTGAGAGCACAGTCAACTGTGACAGTTACTATTCACAGCATGTTTTGAATGTAACCATTTTGGGAAACCCTTAAATCAATGGGTTTAGTTACGCATTAGTATCAGATACAACATGTAAGTGGAGCAAGCTCGCAGTAGCATTGTGCAAATATATGGTCATTTAGACTCGGTTTCCACTGTTGCGACTTGGTGGGCGACTTGACACATGTCAAGTCGCACAGCAAGTCAAAAGTCATTCATTTCTATTTGGCCCATTCTCACTGCCGCGACTTGAGTTGCGGCGACTTGAAAATTAGTTTGTGCACTACTTTTGGGCCGACTTCAGTGCGACTTTCTTCTATAATGAGGGACAAGTCTCACTGAAAGCCGCGAACAAGTGAACACTACAGAGTCGCGCTAGAAGTAGCGTGACTCTGTAGCCGCAGCAGTGGAAACCGAGCCTTACAGTTTATTCATTATCATTACGAAACATCTGAGAGAATTTCAAGGCCAATCTACTGCATGTGCTCAACTCAAAATTAAAGTAGTTATATCTGTACTGTTTTACATTTAAGCATAATAACAAAGCAAACAAAAGTATAGATCTATATATAAGACAGTCTTCGAAAGAGAGTAGTAACTATATGCAAATATTAACAGTGAGAAGAAAATATCTCTGGTGCAATGTTGGAAAGAAGAGACAAGAGAATAGTAAGAAAGGAGGATAGGAAGAGAGCCTGGAGGTGAAATCTAAGTACAAGAGAAGATCAAAGTAGTGGTTCTGGCACAAGGAATGGCAGCACTGTCGTCCTCAAACAAGAGTGCTCAAAGAGCAAAAGTGACCAGCCATTAGCGAAGCAAGGGGTATCAACAACAGGGCACCCCCATACTGGGCATCAAATGCTTCAATGGTGCTGAAGATTGGCAGTTTCCATTCCTTTGTTCTATAGTATTATCCAAGGTTCCCAGATTTTTCTAGAATATTGGTAAGCATTTCATTAACCAATATTATCTACACTGTACTACATTGCTTTATGGCAAAAACAATGTAATTAGCATTGTGACTCACTAATTGACAATTGAATAATCTATATACACAGTAACAAACAAATCTTCATGAATCTTGATTTAATCAGTAAAGTTAATGAAATTACCAGTGAATTGCCTATTTACTTATTTACTATAAACCATCAGTTCAGTGACCTTGCTTTGGAAAGAAACATAATCGTTCTTGCAACTAATTAAGTTTGTTAGCCTTTTTTTAGAAAATTTAATGATCTAAAAAATGAAACTTCAATTAATTAACCGGTGAAACTCTAATAAACTCATATACACATTAATACATTTAATATAGTTGAACTCTTGGCACAAAAAACTTTAAATTCCTATGTAGCTACAATGGAAATATATACACATTTTGTGTACCAATCGTCTCTGCATTTAAATTTTACCTTGTAAAAGTAGCAGTATCGTCATCATTGTGCTGAACATAGTCTGGGCAGAGGGCAGGGGCCCAGCAGGTCCACCCACTATAGGCTGCCTGAAGAAAATTACAGGAAGGGGGCAAACATAAGAACAGTCACCCTGCACAAGGAGAGAGAACAGCAGTCACTAGTCTTTCTTTTGAAAATGTCCTGCACAAAGGAAAAGTGTAGGAGTTTTTTTTTTATGGATTGATGCAATCTGCTGCATCTGGAAGTAGTACAGAAAGGATACCATGATGCAAAGTAAGAATACACATGGCCCTTGTATTTAGACAATATATGTTTATCCCAGATTTCAACTTGAAGATTAGGCTGGTCACCTTCACGTCAAAATCAAAACTTATTTCCCTTTAATCCCTTCCCATTAAAAGTTTTGGATAAAGCGTGGAAATGCTAGAAATCTCGGATTTATGCAAATTTTGAGTTTCTTTAAACTCCTAATAACTCATTTTGAAGATTTTAGATTTGTACAGCCAACTTTAACCTTGGGGAGCATGTTTTGGGGAACAAAATTTGTTAATCACCAGATGAGGGAATTTTTCATTTTTTGATTAAAATGTGAGAATGTATCTCCTGCATCACAGTAGGTGTATGCCAGAATACTAAAAATAGGGAGTGGAAAAACCTAGTGGACTAGGGCAAACCTGGATGACAAAAAAGAAGTACTGAACTAAACATCAGAGTTGATAGACTTACATACTTTGGAGCAGTTTAATACTTCAATGACTTTCCCCCTTTTTTTTTTTTTTTGCAAGGTCACTGTTGGATTTACTTGCATAGGCCTTGCAAAATAATATATGCAGTTAAACAGCTTAAGCTCAGACTGTACTGCTTTTGTCAGCTGCTGTTGAGTATGATTTCCAGTAGTGCGGGTCAAAAGGGTTTAACTATTATTTCAGGTAATTACATAGCGCTGTCAATTTACGCAGCTTTACATATACATTGCACATTCACATCAATCCCTGCCCTCCAGGAGCCTACAACCTAAGTTCCCTAACTCACATACATACACAGTAGGGACAATTTTTTTTTAAATACAGGATCCAATTAACCTACCAGCATGTCTTTTGGAGTGTGGGAGGAAACCAGAGTACCTGGAGGAAACCCATACAGGCACAGGGAGAACATGCAAATTCCAAGCAGGTAGTGTCGTGGTCGGGATTCAAACCAGCGACCCTCTTGCTGCTAGGTGAAAGTGCTATTCATCCAATCAATCATTCATGTGCATGTCCTAATAGCGTGAGCTGGAAATGTGATAAAAATATGGGATAACTTGGTATAATGTGTTGAGTTTTAAATCCTGTGGGTATGGATCCAGGGGATTATGTGTTGGAGGATTACACAGGTTGAACTGGATGGACTATTGTCTTTATTCAACCTCACCTACTATGTAACTATGTAACATCTAGGAGATTGCTACAATATTCTTGTCTATGAAAAGAAAAAAAAGAAAAAAAAAGAAAAATCAACCTCGAGGAAGGGGCTGTACCCTACATAAAGAGAAGTGGTGAGTTACTGGCCAGGTAGAAGAGAACACACTAACTGATTCTTCATACAATTGCATACCTCCATAGATCTCAATCTGACAGGTAACTTGCTTATTCAGAAGAATGCACAGACAGCTGAACTCTACAGTAATACACAGAAGTTGAATTCAATGAAGTTTTACATCACAAAGTACAATACAGAGAATACTTTTCCAGCATTTTTCTGTGTAAGGATACAATTACTTTAAGCCCTCTCTCTGCAATGAACAGAAATTATTTTAGTTATTATGAGGAAAGCATGGAGGGTCTAACTAGGACTGTACTGATTAGCACTCAATAGGAGAAGTGAGGGGGGGAACATAAGAAATGCACAATTCGAGTTGATGTGGCTTTAATCTACTACAAGATGTAAGTAGATACACAATATTAACAATACAATGTAATACAATTGCTATAGCATGAAACACATACTAGATGGAACACAGCAGCTGTCAGTGATTTCTAAAGCCAGGATAGTCTGTGGAACACAAACAGTTTATGTAGAAGATTAA
The DNA here is from genome assembly GCF_965119305.1 of Pelophylax lessonae. Lineage (NCBI taxonomy): Eukaryota > Metazoa > Chordata > Amphibia > Anura > Ranidae > Pelophylax > Pelophylax lessonae. The sequence goes on from NC_138768.1 coordinate 149,301,221, forward strand.
AAGTCAGCTTGTGTAGGAAACATTGGGGAATTTGGGGTAACCCAATTGTTCCTCTCTCTCCTTCATATATTCTGAAGTTTACAATAAATGTGTTCAAGTTGTTCTACAAATTAACTGGCACCAATGTTATTTCTATTAACACCTCAGAGAAAGAACAAACCCTGAGACAGATGTGCTTAGAAACTACAACCAAGTACATTTTGGTCTATTACCCTTTGTGGAGGTCATTTTCTGGTATTTCAGGGTAAACAGAGTTACACAATCGGCACTGGCAAAAAAAAGGGCAGTTATTTGCAGAAAAACCGCAATATATATTTGGATGTTTGCAGACACATTATTGAATATTGATTTCATCTTACTGTAATAATCAATTCAATTGCATTTCCACTGATATTATATTTTTTTGTGTTTCTTTTTTTTTTTTTTTTTTTTTACACTCCAAAGTAACATAAATTCATTTCTTTTTAATCTCTCTGACAAGCTTGCATATTAAGCTGTCTACTGCTATGACCTGACATATTATTCCAGTTTCAGAATTTCTGTGTTTTCTAACCCGCTTGCTATTTTCTCTTGAGTGTTAGTAATTAAGTCAAGTTCACTGTCATAGACCCCATGACATCAGCCTCATACATCTCCAGAAGACTGTTTATCTTGTGCTAGCAAAAATATTGATTTATATCAGCATGTTAAAGAGAACATATAGTCTTATTAAGGTTTTCCACTCATTATGTGAACATGATAATCCAATATACAATTTTATAACACTAAATTGTGTTTTTTATGTTGTTTTATTTACAGTTTTTAATTATGTTAATAAAGCAGCCACTTTGATGTGATCCATAAAACTCATGTGCTTAGTAGTGTTGAAATGCAAATCTATAGTCAGATAAACACAGGTCGATTGAAAAATAGGACAATTCAATCTGCAAATTGGCTATCGCCTGCACAGAGATTAATTGATAAAAAAAAAACACACAAAAACAAAAAAAAAAAAAAAAACAGACTGCAGAGCACCTACATTCAAATTTTATTTGGCACTAAATATCAATGCAGCATTTAAATGCATAACTATACATTTATTGATGTGTTAATATGGAGCTGCAATGATATATTTATTTTTTTAAATTTGGCTTTTAAATTTTGGAGTTTACTTTAAAAGGACCCTATGAGCACAAAAAAAAAAAAAAAAATTGCACCTCTGAATTTGTCATTTTTATCCTTTTGCAAAACTCAACTGTGTCTCTGCCCTGGAACAAGTATACTCATATCTGGTTTACTAGCACCTACTTCTTGAAGGTCGGGAAATCATTAAAAGTGCATATAAATTCAAAATTATTATAGACTTTTAAACAGAAACTTAACGTGTACGTAAACTCAAAACATATTTTTCAGTATATTTGGCATGATGCCTCACTGTCTACGGTTTTCTGAAGCAAATACATTTTTAATGAATCTATTGCAAAATTTCTTACCCAGAGACCCTGCCAGCAACAGCAGTTCTAAAGGCTGAGGACACTAAACCACTGCCTTGCAATTAGCAGAAGCGTTTTCAGTCTCCGCATGCACCATTTCTGTTAGTCTGTGGGCTGCCTATCTAATAGATGTAAAAGGGAGCATATTGGCCAACTGAACGAGCTGTTATTGGCAAGTTATCCAAGAATAGAATTTTGCAACAGATTCAAAAAATATTTTCTTGAGAGACCTGTATTTAGTGGGACATGATGCTAAAATACTAAAAAATTAATTCAGGGTTTGCACACACTTTTAGTGAAGTAAGGTCAATGAAAACCTTCCAAAGAACCTGCAGAAAAAAAAAAATCAGCAATGCTGATTGCAAACTTACTTATTCATGTATGTATTACAGTTACTTCTATAGTGCCATCAACTTACGCAGCTTTCTTCCTTGTCATCCTTAAGGGCTGGTTCACACCTGAACCATATAGAAATGGCAGAGTTCCTGTGCATTTCACTGCATTGCGATTTTGATCCCATTCATTTGAATTCACTGAAATCACATCAAATCACACCAAAACTAGTGTATTAATGGCCGACAGTTTAAGGTACATATTGAAAATTGGTGTTTGTTAAAAATTAGTGAGAACGTACCAACATCCCAAATGATGCTAAACAAAGAAAGACAGTCCGTGTGGGATCTGGGTGAGAGATCGGAACACTAGGACTGTTTTTCACAGTTGGGGAGGGGTGGGGGGGAAAGAGGTGTGGGAAAGGAGAAAGGCATGGAGGACAAGGAAACCAGAGATGGGGGGAGCTGGGCAGGGGGTGGCAAGGGACAAAAAGGGAAAGGAGGGGCAGGAAGGGAAGTGGGGAGAGGAAAGAGGGAAGGGAGGGAAGAAGAGAGACAAAGGAAGGAAAAAGGAACAGTGGGGAAAACAAAACAGTAGGGGAGGAGGGCTAGTGGGATTTTGAAGCGGTACTGTAAATCTGGAAGATATACAACTAGTTTGTAAAAATATAAATTTTATTGTACATAGTTAAAATCGCAAAAAGACATACGACTAAGACATACAATTAGAATGCAGAACATACATCACTGTATCGAATGTTGACATACAGGCAATGAACAGGCAATAAAAATAGACACATAGGACAATAACCGGTGGTCAATTGAGCACCTGGTATCTACCCAACATGTTTCGCAGACAATTAAATCCGCTTCCTCAGGGGTTTTAGTACAAGATATATTGTTTTGCCTTGAAGTTCCTGTGTGACAGAAAATATACATTAGAAATACTGCATACAAATTAATGCATAAGGGAGTCACTACAAGCACATGCACACCCGTGTCTCGTGTCTCCTCCGCCCCACACATACAAAGGCCACCACCCAGTGAACGCCTCACCAACGGATGTGGAGGGGGTATAGGCATGCAGAGAGCAGTGAGTGGTAGCTAGATAAGGATGCTCAGGTTTAGAAACACAGAGAAAAGGTTTTTTTTTTCTTTCAAAAGGTAAAAATACCTGTATATAAACAATGATGGTAAGTATTTGCTGCCAAAGATGCTTAAATGCTATAACCCATCAGCGTAACATAAAATGTATCACTCTCTGTGAAACAGAGAGGTTCTGGATTAGTAATAATAAAAGGCAAACAGACCTTCATAGTTAAATACAGGAATTGTGGGGCTGGGCTTACCAAGCCACAGGAGATGTGTATCCTGTCAAACCGGACTGAAAGAACACATAAGGACTGAAGCTCGATTTTGGGGTGCCGAGAACCTTGTTTGGGTTTAAACGTTGGAGAGATGGGGTAAGTTACTCTCCTAAGGGGGGGAGATATTCCCCTATCGTCACCGGCACTGCACAGTCTAAATTAATAGAAAAGAGACAAGGTCAAGCAAATGGAGCTAGGGTCAGTGTTCGAGTCTCGGTGATAGAGCTCCACACTGCTTACCTCTATGTAGGTCTGATGGCGAAAACAGCGGCATCTGCAATGATGATGCCGGTGTGCTGCTATAAATGCCTCCCCTCAACCCGGTGCGGTGACGCACATCCGGGTGGATGTGACGTCATTACGCCGAGCCAGGTCCCTAACCGCAGCTGTGCACAGCCACAAAGCCGGACATGGGCGGGACCATTGTCCCGCTGTCTCGGCCAGCCCAGAGACCACACATCCGTTGGGGGTGCCAGGCAATGGCGACCTCTGCAGGGGGGACGGGAAGTGACACGAGAATGTACATGTGCAATGACTGAAACCCAAACCGCATTACAAAAGGAATGTGAAGACATATTGAACATCAACAAACAATTAACCAATATGCAATATATTAAACAGTGAATAAACAGTACATAAAGTGTATGGAACACCCTTTGGAAGTATGGTAATTTTTTATGATATAAATGCATCTTGCAGCCACTCGGACATCAAATGTCCATCTGTGGCTGTCAGTAGACATCAACAATATTTGAATTATTTCCTCTGTGTGAAACACTCAAGTTACATAGATAATCATAGGAACATTTTTGTCACTGGTGATGAACAAAAAATGTTTATTAGCATTCATGGGAACAGAGAAAAAAAGCCAATTTAATAGAAAAAAGCTAAAAAAGAAAAAGGAAGACTTTTGTCCCTAATCCCCTAACAGGACCTGTGGAAGCGCAAGACACTGGGTGGGTGCCCCGCCAATCCACCTTTCTGCACAAAAAAGAAATCAGCGCGGTCATTGGCCAGTTGGAAGCCACCCGGAAAAACCCAGGCAATCATTGACTAGGTAGCATATGTATATCTAGACTACTAAGTCCGGGAAAAAACCACAAGAACAAACAACCGAACAGAAAAACCAACAGGAGCTAAAACATCAGTGTATGATAGAATGGGGGGGGGGGGGGGGAGGAACTAGCTAAAAGGCAACCACTGGTGTTAAATGGGCACCAAAGCTATAAATTAGGAAATAGTTGGATTATCCCAGGAAAGATTTGTAGGTGACCATTTCGTTGATTCCTGGGGGTTTAGTGGCATCTAGTGCTTCAATCCAGTATGACTCCTTTTGGAGTATGCGTCTATCCCAATTTCCGCCCCGGGGGTCTGGGGGCACAACCTCCAGGACAAAAAAGGATACAACCGAATTGTCAAATTTGTGATATAAATTTATATGTCGAGTGACACTTGTCTGATATGTGCCTCCCTCAGAGTAATACACATGATCTCCTATTCTTTGTCCTAGTGTGCGTATTGTTTTGCCAACATAGTACGAGCCACATTGGCATGTCATCAAGTAGACTAGTCCTTGTGCGTTACAGTCAGCGTATACTTTGGATTTTAGCCAACGGCCATTGGGTAAGCGGATGTCTTTGCCAGTGTGGATCCAGGGGCACCTATTACAGGAGCCACAGGGATATGTACCCTTTTTGGTGTAATGGTGGGGAACTTCAGTAGTGTAGTGACTTTTTATAAGGCTGTCCCTAAGTGAGACAGCCCTCCTGAAGACAAGATTTGGCTTGGGCCCCAAATATTTACTCAAAGTGTAGTCCTGTGTCAAAGTAGGCCAATGTTTGTGGAGGACATCACGAAGTATTCCTTCGTGCGCCGAAAACCTCGTGATGAACCTCACATTTTGTTGGTCATCTTTAGTGGTATGTTTATATAGGAGCTCAGATCTAGAACGTGCTTGAGCCCGGTTAAAGGCTTTTCTAAGGAGACTTCTAGAGTATCCCCTAGCAAGCAACCGCTCTTGCAGCCGGTTAGCCTGGGTATGAAAGGTTGCATCAGTGGAGCAGTTTCTACGAAGTCTTAAATATTGAGCATATGGTATGCTTTTTATCAGGGGGTTGGGATGGGCACTTGCTGCGCACAGGATAGTGTTTCCAGCACTTGGTTTTCGGTAAAGATCAGTGGAAATACGGCCATCAGGCAGTAAGGAGATACTGAGATCCAGGAACAAAATTTGTGAGGAACTGATAGTATGTGTAAATCTCAGATTCAAATTGTTGTCGTTTAAAGCTAACAAAAATTCCTGGAGGTCGTCTCCACTGCCTGTCCAGATAACCAGTAGATCATCAATAAATCTGTACCATATGAGAATATATGGCAACCATTTTTCCATGCTCTCACTGGAAAACACTAAACGTTCCCAACCGCCAAGATATAGGTTGGCGTAGGACGGTGCGCAGCAAGTGCCCATCGCAACCCCCTGAATTTGCAGATAAATCTGCTCAAGAAAGGTGAAATAATTTCGTGTGAGGATGAATTTTAGTAATTTTAAAACAAAATTCATAAGGGGCCAGGTATTTTGATCTTGCTCTTTGAGGAAAGATTCAGCCATTCGGATGCCCTGCTCGTGCGGGATACTTGAGTACAACGCCTCGATATCAATGGCAACGAGCAGGGCATCCGGAGGGACCTGAATCTCCTCAAGATGTTTCAAGAGGTCGGTTGTGTCCCGTATATATGAGGGCAAACTTAGCACGTGGGGAATGAGAAAAGAGTCAACGAACTCACTGGCATTTTCGGTCAGTGATTCGTTGCCCGATATGATTGGTCTGCCAGGAGGGGAAGCCATGTCCTTATGCACCTTAGGTAACGTAGTTTAAGGTACATATTTAAGGTACATATTAAGGTACCATGCAATCCAGTGCATGCAAGCACACTGCATTTGCAATCAGGTTGGGGGTGTCATTAGGAATACCTGACACCTGCAGGTGATCGCACACCCAGTGTGTTTATAATGTGGTGCGGGAAACACACAAAGAACGCTGGTTTAGTGTACCGCATTTTGGTGTGAGCGATGAGTTGTATAGATTGGCACCATACATTGCTTATAGTACACAGGATGACAAACCAAAATATGAATGAGAGATCAGCCATAACATTATGCCCCACCTACCCAATATTGAGAGGGTCCCCCTTTGCCATTAAAAATGGCCCTAACCAGTTGAGACATGGATTCCATCAGACCTCTGAAGGTATGCTGTGCTATCTGGCACCGAGTAGAAGTCCTGTAAGTTGCGAGGTAGGGCCTCCATGGATCAGACTTGTTTTACCAGCTCATCCCACAGATGCTCAATCTGGATCTGGAGAAATTGGGGGCCAAGTCAACATCTAAAAGACTCCTTCTTACATTGCTCCCTAATCCAGTTCCCATGCTAGGCATCTTTGGCTGTGGACAAAGGTCAGCATTAGCAGCTTGACCGATCTTCGGCTACGCAGCCCTATACACAACAAATTGCAATGCATTGTGTGTTCTGACACCTTTCTATTAGAACCAGCATTAACCTTGCCATGACCCTTTTGCTGGTTCACCGGTTTTCTTTCCTTGAACCACCTTTGGTAGGTCCTGACCACGGCTTACTGGAAACATCTTACAAGAGCTGAAGTTTTGGAGTTGCTCTGACCTAGTCATCTTGCCATTACAATGTGCCCCTAATTTTATGGCTGATCAATGTGTGTGTGTGTGTGTGTGTGTGTGTGTATACAGTATCTCACAAAAGTGAGTACAAATGTCCATCATACCACCCCTTACCCTTACACCCTCACTGCAGCCAGAATGGACAGCTTTTGCATACTAAAGTGCAAATGGGCCCATAGAATGTGTTATTGCAGCACAATACACTGCTTTTTTATGAATCCAGTCTAATGAAAGTTGGAAAAACTATGTCATAGCTATATGCTTGGAAATTCTGGCCATTTTGAATAGTTCACTGTATTTTTCGGCGGCCGTGCAGTCTCCAGGTCCGATGGGAAACGTGAGCGAGCTGCGGAAGGCAGCGGGAGGGGGGGACGTCCCCTCCCGCGTCTTGTAATGACAGCCGCATCAGTTGTCATTACAAGACAGCCAACCGTCAGCTATGGATGCCGGTACCGGGTTGATGCCTGTTAGCTGCAGGCATCACTCCGGTACAAGCACTTTCCGAAATATCGGTAATATCGGCCACCTTGGTGCCCGATTTCAATATATCGAGGAAAGTGCATATCGGCCCTCGGCCCTGCCTTAACCCCCTTGGGCATGGAGTTCACCAGAGCTTCACAGGTTCCCACTAGAGTCCTCTTCCACACCTCCATGACGGCATCATGGAGCTGGTGGATTTTAGAGATCGTCAGTTCCTCCACCTTCCATTTCAGGATGACCCCCAGATGCTCAATAGGGTTTAGGTCTGGAGACATGCTTGGCCAGGCCATCATCTTTACCCTCAGCTTCTGTAGCAAGGCAGTGGTTGGCTTAGAGGTGTGTTTGGGGTCATTATTATTTTGGAATACTGCCCTACGGCCCAGTCTCCGAAGGGAGGGGATGAGGCTCTGCTTCAGTATGTCACAGTATATGTTTGCATTCATGGTTCCCTCAATGAACTGTAGCTCCCCAGTGCCGGCAGCACTCATGCAGCCCCAGACCATAACAATCCCACCACCATGCTTGACTGTAGGCAAGACACACTTGTCTTTGTACTCCTCACCTAATTGCCACCACATACTCTTGACACCTTCTGAACCAAATAAGTTTATCTTGGTCTCGTCAGACCACAGGACATGGTTCCAGTATTCCATGTCCTTAGTTTGCTTGTCTTCAGCAAACTGTTTGCGGGTTTTCTTTTGCATCATCTTTAGAAGAGGCTTCCTACTGGGACGACAGACATGCAGACCAATTGGATGCAGTGTGTGGCGTAGGGTCTGAGCACTGACAAGCTGACCCCCCACCCCTTCAACCTCTGCTGCAATGCTGGCAGGACTCATGTGTCTATTTCCCAAAGACAACCTCTGAATATGACGCTGAACATGTGCACTCAATTTCTTTGGTTGACCATGGAGAGGCCTGTTCTGAGTGAAACCTGTCCTGTTAAACCACTGTAGGGTCTTGGCCACCATGCTGCAGCTCAGTTTCAGGGTCTTGGCAATCTTCTTATAGCCTAGGCAATCTTTTTGTAGAGCAACAATTCTTTTTTCCAGATCCTCAAAGAGTTTTTTGCCATGAGGTGCCATGTTGAACTTCCAGTGACCATTATGAGAGAGTGAGAGAGATAACACCAAATTTAACACACCTGCTCTCCATTCACACCTGAGACCTTGTAATACTAATGAATCATATGACATCAGGGAGGGAAAATGGCTAATTGGGCCCAATTTGGACATTTTCACTCAGGTGTGTACTCACTTTTGTTGCCAGCAGTTTAGACATTAATGGCTGTGTGTCGAGTTGTAGCAAAGTGTAATTTCTTCAGTGCTGTCACATGAAAATATGTAATAAAATGTTTAAAAAAATGTGAGGAGCGTAATCACTTTTGTGAGATACTGTGTATATACAGTATATATATATATATATATATATATATATACTGTACATACACTGTTCAAAAAAACTTATAGGAACACTTTGAAAACACATCAGATCCCAATGGGGAAAAATATGATGCTGGATATCTATACTGATATGGACTGGGTAATGTGTTAGGAATGAAAGGATACCCCACTGTTTGATGGAAATGAAAATGATCAACCTACAGAGGGCTGAAGTCAAAGACACCACCAAAAATCAAAGTGAAAAAATAATGCAGCAGGCTAATCCATTTTGCTGAAATATCATTGCAGCAACTCAAAATGGCACTAAGTAGTTTGTATGGCCCCCATGTGCTTGTATGCATGCCTGACAACTTTGGGTTATGCTCCTAATGAGACGATGGATTGTGTCCTTGGGTATTTCCCCCCAGATCTGGACCAGGGCATCGCTGAGCTCCTAAACAGACTGAGGTGAAACATAACAGCGTCGGATGGACAGAATATAATGTTCAAGAGGTATTCTATTGGATTTATGAATTTCTTCATTCTCCAGGAACTGGCTGCATACTCTCACCACATAAGGCCGGGCATTGTTGTGCACCAGGAGGAACCAGGATCCACTACACAAGCATAAGTTGTGACAATGGGTCCAAGGATTGCATCCTGATTCCTAATGGCAGTCAGGGTGCCATTGTCTAGCTTGTAGAGGTTTGTGTGTCCCTCCATGGATATGCCTCCCCAGACCATGACTGACCCACCACCAAACCGGTTGTGGTGAACAATGTTACAGGCAGCATGATGTTTGTGACGGTACTCCCTGTTAGTGATGGACGAACATCGGCCGGGGCGGTTCGCGAACGTTATGCGCAAACTTTCTCAAATGTTCGCGAACCACAAGTTCGCGGCAGGCCCCATTGACTTTAATGGCGAACTTTAAAAACCTTCAGGTCATATTTGCGGCCACAAAATATTTACCAACTGTGCACAAATAGTCCCACAACATGGACACAGCACATAACAGAAGTATTGCTATTGGAAAAGTTGCCCTACTTTTTTTTTTTTTCAGCAAAAAACATTTTTTTTTTTTTTCTAAATCAGCCAGAACTGACAGCAGCCGGTAAATACATGTCAAATACATATAGGGTCCATTCACACGTCTGTAAAATGGGTCCGCATCCGTTCCACAATTTGGCGGAACCTTTACAGACCCATTGATTTTCAATTCCAGTCTGAAAAATTAGGCATTCACTGGATAAAGAAGTAAGTGTCGGCCAGTACAGGCCTCAAAAGTTAGCCAACAGGCGTTCACCTCACAGCAAAGAACATTATCTTCTGTGGCTGGAGGTACATTAGGCATTCACAGGATACAGAAGTAAGTGTCGGCCAGTACAGGCCCCAAAAATGAGCCCACGTGCGTTTACCTGACAGAAAAGAACATTGTATTCTGTGGCTGAAGGTAGATCAGGCATTCACAGGATAAATAAGTAAGTGTCGTCTGGCCATTACAGGCCCCAAAAATTTGCCCACATGCGTTTACCTGACAGCTAAGAATGTTGTATTCTGTGGCTGATGGTACATTAGGCATTCACAGGATAAATAAGTAAGTGTAACCCATTCCAGGCCCCAAAAATTAGCCCACATGCGTTTACCTGACAGCTAAGAACGTTGCATTCTGTGGCTGAAGGTACATTAGGCATTAACAGGATACAGAAGTAAGTGTCGCCCGTGGGGCCATTACAGGCCCCAAAAATTAGCACACATTTGTTCACCTGACAGCTAAGAATGTTGTATTCTGTGGCTGAAGGTACAATAGGCATTCACAGGATACAGAAGTAAGTGTCGCCTGGCCATTACAGGCCCCAAAATTAGCCCACATGCGTTTACCTGACAGCTAAGAACATTGTATTCTGTGGCTGAAGGTATAATAGGCATTCACAGGATACAGAAGTAAGTGTTGCCCCGGCCATTACAGGCCCCAAAAATTAGCCCACATGTGTTTACCTGACAGCTAAGAACGTTGTATTCTGTGGCTGAAGGTACATTAGGCATTCACAGGATACAGAAGTAAGTGTCGCCTGGCCTTTACAGGCCCCAAAAATTAGCCCACATGCGTTTACTTGACAGCTAAGAACGCTGTATTCTGTGGCTGAAGGTTCATTAGGCATTCACAAGATACAGAAGTAAGTGTCGGCCAGTACAGGCCCCAAAAATGAGCCCACATGCATTTATCTGACAGCAAAGAACGTTGTATTCTGTGGCTGAAGGTACATTAGGCATTCACAGGATAAATAAGTAAGTGTCGCCCATTCCAGGCCCCAAAAATTAGCTCACATGCGTTTACCTGACAGCTTCGAATGTTGTATTCTGTGGCTGAAGGTACATTAGGCATTCACAGGATAAATAAGTAAGTGTCGCCCATTCCAGGCCCCAAAAATTAGCTCACATGCGTTTACCTGACAGCTAAGAATGTTATATTCTGTGGCTGAAGGTACATTAGGTATTTACAGGATACAGAAGTAAGTGTCGCCCATTCCAGGCCCCAAAAATTAGCCCACATGCGTTTACCTGACAGCTAAGAACGTTGTATTTTGTGTCTGAAGGTACATTAGGCATTCACAGGATACAGAAGTAAGTGTTGCCCGGCCATTACAGGCCCCAAAAATTAGCCCACATGCATTTACCTGACAGCTTCGAATGTTGTATTCTGTGGCTGGAGGTACATTAGGCATTGACAGGATAAATAATAACTGTCAGCCATGAGAGGCCCCAAAAAATAGGCATTCAATGGACATAAAATGCCTTTTATGCCGCTGTATTTACCGAAGACAAGGACCATGAATTGTTGTGGGTGGATGGCGGTCTGGCGGATATTTGTGGCCTTTCATGAGGAATTTTAATCAAACATGGTCTACTGGTCACATGTGTTGAATTCCTCTGAGATCCGTGCCTTGTTCATTTTTATAAATGTGAGGTAGTCAACACTGTCATGAGCTAGGCGAGTGCACTTATTGGTCAGGATCTCCCCTGCTGCGCTGAACGTCCTTTCAGACAGGACACTGGATGGGGGGCAAGCCAACGGTTCCATTGCAAATTGTGCAAGCTCTGGCCAGAGGTCAAGCCTACCCACCCAGTAGTCCAGGGGTTCATCACTCCTCAGAGCGTCCACATCGGCCATTAACCCAATGTAGTTGGACACCTGTCGGTCTAGGCATTCCCTGATGCTGGATTCGGAGTACAGATGTCGATGGGTCAGCTGAAAGAATGATCTCATATCTGAAGTGACCACCACATCTTCAATTCGCCCTCTACTTGCAGGCGCTGTTGGATTGGTACACGCAACTTTTTCTCTGTGAGTGGAAATTCCTCTGTCAGCACATGCAAAAGCAGAATGCAGCATTTCTCGAAGCAAGGCCTGGAAGTGCTGCATTCTGACAGCCCTCTGTGATGGTGGTAACATTTCTGCCATTTTTTGTTTGTAGCGGGGGTCTAAGTGCGTTGCCACCCAGTACTGGTCCTTGCCTTTTATGCTTTTTATACAGGGGTCCCCCTTAAAACACTGGAGCATGAACACCCCCATTTGCACTAAACTGGAAGTGGTGTAGTGGCCTGGCTCCTGCTCATCATCCAGGATAATGTCGTCCTCGATCTCCTCCCCCCATCCACGGACAACTCCAGGGATCCAAGAAAGGTTTAAAGCATGCTCTTCTTGCTCCTCCTCATCCGCCCCGGCACCATCCTCCTCTGACTCCTCTTCAGACTCCTGTTGTTGACTTGTCTCAGGTGGAGAAGCACCCCCTGGGAATTCATCCAACATTGCGACTTCCTCATCTTCCTGCTCCTGCTCCTCGACGGCTTGATCAATGACACGACGCAATGCATGCTCCAGAAAGAAGGTGTAAGGTACAATGTCACTGGTGGCGCCCTGGCCGTGACAGACCAGTTTGGTGATCTCGTCAAATGGCCGCAGAAGTCTGCATGCATCACGCATGAGCAGCCACTGGCGCGGTGAAAAGAACCCAAGCTCCCCAGAACCTGTCCTGCCGCAGAGTTCGTACAGGTAGTCGTTAACTGTACGTTTCTGCTGGAGCAGCCTATCAAGCATATACAAGATTGAGTCGAATTGCATCGGGCAGTCACAAATAAGACGCCTCTGACGGGCAGGTTGTGTCGCCGCTGAATGTCAGCAAGGCGAGCCATGGCTGTGTAAGATTTTCTGAAATGGCCTGAGATTTTCCTGCCCTGCCGCAAGACGTCCTGGACCCCAGGGTATTTGGCAACGAATCGCTGCACGACCAAGTTCAGGACATGTGCCATGCATGGCACGTGTGTAATTTTGCCCTGTTTCAGCACGCTCAGCAGATTGGCACCGTTGTCGCACACCACTTTACCAACTGTCAAATTGAGCGGTGTCAGACACTGATCTGCCTGTGAACGCAAAGCTGAAAGGAGTGCAGGACCAGTGTGGCTCTTGGCTTCCAGGCACAACAGACACAGCACAGCATGGCAACGTCTCACCTGGCATGTGGAATAGGTTCTGGGGATCTTGGGCGGCGCAGCGGAAGAGACGGTAGCAGGGGAAAAGGAGGAATCAGCCGAGGAGGAGAGGGAGGATGGAGTAGGAGGAGGAGAAGGCAGGCTTGCATGCAATCCATGGTGGTAAAACCAAATCTACACGGGTGCCACGGGTTACATGCTTGACAGCCATCAGAAGGTTCACCCAGTGGGCAGTAAAAGTGATATACCTTCCCTGGCCGTGTTTGCTAGACCACGTGTCTGTGGTCAAATGTATCTTGGCACCGGCACTGTGTGCCAGAGATACATTCACTTGCCGCTGAACATGGCCATATAGCTCTGGAATGCCCTTCTGCGAGAAATATTTCCTTCCTTAGACCTTCCATTGTGGTGTTCCAATGGCCACAAATCTAATAAAGGCCTCCGAGTGCACCAGTTGATATGGCAGTAGTTGGCGGGCTATCAGTTGCGACAAGCCAGCAGTCAACCGTTGGGCAAGAGGGTTATCCGGCGTCATCATTTTTTTTTACGCTCCAACATTTGGGCCACGGAAGCCTGCCTTTTTCTAGGTGTGGACGGCATGATGGAAGGTGGAGTGGAGGACAACTGTGAGGAGAGAGGAGAAGGAGAAGGAGAAGAGGCTGGACGGTGAGAGCCTGAAGTGTGGCTTTGTGGGTTCTGACGGCGTTAATCCCACTGGGGTCGGTGATGGGAGTCCAGGTGCCTTCTTAAGGCGGTCGTCCCTAGGTGAGTGTTGGGCTTACCGCGACTTATGTGTTGACTGCAAAGGCTGCAGATGGCAACACTATTGTCAGCAGTGGACACATTAAAAAAAGCCCACATAATGGAGCCATGTGCCTGCGTCCTGGGAGCGCCAGATGTGACTATGCATGGTTGATGGCTCGCTCCTGATACATTAGCATTCTGCTGCTTTGTCCCTCCTGTGCATTGTAAGTTCCGCCTGCTTCTCCTTCCTATCTGCTGGTCCATCTCTCCCTCTGAACTCCCCTCCTCTTCCTCTCTTGTGCGCCCACGTGACGTCCATAGACACGTCATCATCAACGTCGAACTTCCCCACCACTAACATTCGAGATCTCGGAGTAGGCAGAAACAGCGGGGACCAACCTCCTTTGGCTGATCTGGGTACTGTCGTCAGACTGCTGGGTGGCGGCTGTTGCTACCTCCTCTTCCTGATCCGATGCCAAGAATGGCTGCGCATCGCAAATGTCTTGTAATGGATCGGAAAATAATTCCAGTGACTCAAGCGGAGGGTAGGTGGTGGTGGTGGTGTCTTTGGGGGTGCACACAGCAGAGAGTGAAGAGGGTGCAGATAGAGAGAATGAGGAGGGAGCAGAAGAGGAAGACTGAGTGAGCCACTCAACCAAGTTTGGTGCGTCCTTTGACGTAATCGAACGTACCTTCTGAAACGTCACACTTTGACTCCGGCCTACTGCTCCTGCCCTACCCCTACCACCCCTGCGTAAGGCCTCTTCCTCTGCCTGTTATTTTTTTAAATTACCCTGTGACAAAAGTCTCTAGAGAAGCACAGTATATGTGGAAGAAGGTGTATAAGAGATTTTTAGAAAAAGGTTATAGAGTAGAAGATATCCAGACAGCCAGAACACAAGTCCAGCAAATGGATAGAAATGCCTTAATAGGAGGAAATGGAGTCCAAAGAAGAGAAAACCGAACAAATAATGAATTCAGGATCATTCTCGATTACAATGTGCAATACAAACAGATAGAGAAGATCGTGAGGAGGCATTGGAATATCCTGAAAAAAGACAGGATATAAGGGCCAGTATTACCGGATGCACCGATATTTGTATACAAAAGGGCACCTATACTAAAAGATCTGATTGCCCCAGGGGCTATAGAGCCACCTATCCAGAAGAAGGAGGGACTATTCTCGTTTATCACGGGGTTTCATGCCTGTGGGAAATGTCCCGCATGTAGACATGCTATTTCAAACCAGAAAAAGAAGAAGGAATTTAGATCAAATAGCACTAATAAAGTATACCCTATAAAAGACCTCATTACACGTGGGACTACAGGAGTGGTCTACATGCTAGAATGCGGATGTGGTCTGCAATACATAGGGCGCACCTCCAGAAGTCTTAGTGTGAGGGTAGGAGAACATGTTAAAAACATTAAAAAAGGCTCCGTCAATCACAATGTATCCAAACACTTTCGATTGATACATAATCGGGACCCAAGATCCCTCAAATTCTGGGGGATTGAACAGGTAGCCAAACACTGGAGAGGGGGCAATTTCATCAGACAATTGAGCAAACGCGAATCCTATTGGATTTATGAGGCAAAGGTATTGGCCCCTAGAGGTTTGAACATTGAGTTCGACCTGAATTGTTTTATTAGTGATAAATAGTTTCCTGTATCTGTCTTTTTAATGATTTTAATGATTTTTAAACATTTTAGAATTATTTTACCTATTGATAAAATTTAAATAAATTTTTATATTTAATATTTTAATATTTAAATTATCTGTACTCAGAAATTATATATTTATTTATTTCAGAATTTCTGATAATTAGAAATGGGATAGAATTAGATCATGCTGAATAGATCAAGCATAATTAGGATTATAAACCCAATAGGAATGGATTATGGATTTATTGACCTTGAGGGTAATATGTTTTTAATAGATTTTATTATTAAAGGTGTTTATGAAATATGTATAGATTGAGGATATAATATTATGGTAGCTTTATTGGTTTTTAATTATGGGTTTAAAAAGGCCGCTTATATTGCAATTATTGTTTGTATTATATTTGCATTACAGTAAACCCCCCTCCATTGCGGGGGTTACGTTCCAGACCCAGCCGCGAAAAGTGAAATTCCGCGAAATAGAAAAACCCTATTAAAATGCATTGTAGGCATGTTTATTTTACTGTCACTGTACGTGTAGAAGCATTTAAGGTCCTTAAACACACTTTTAAAACAATAGAAAATCATTTAAACACATAAAAGATACTAAGAGACATAGCAAGAGCTATGGAAAACACAAAAATATTTCATTTTTAATGATTTATATAGTAAAATAACATTACAAAAAAAGTGAATTACCGGGACCGCAAAAACTGAACCGCGATGGAGCGGGGGATTACTGTACTGCCTAATTAAGGATTGGTATTCGTCCGGGAGCGCGATGACCACAGGCTCCTAATGAAAGCAATTTCATTCATGTCTATGTTTAGTCTGCAGATCGGTCGGTCTATGAGGGCCACTTCAGGATTGTGGCGGTCTGCAGCTGGGCCCCGGCATGTAAAGGGTTACCAGTGCTGGCTAAGCCCAAACCATGGCGCTGTACTAGGTGTTTTCCTTCCGCCCGGAGGGGGTGGGATTATAACAGTATAATGATTGCTGGCAGAGCCTGGTAATGGCGCCGCAGTATGTGTCCTCTTCCGCCCTGAGTAGGGCAGGGTCATGGCATTACTAGCGCTATATAGGCCTAGTTTGGCTCCACCCCGCTGACAAAGTTCGTTACGTAACGCGTACGGGGGAGGAGCCTGTGCGTCATCACGCCGATACCCGGAAGAATACAGGCCGATAGAGAGTTGATTGATGTGCTCACAGCCCGCACTGCTTTGAGTGCCAACGAATGTAAGTGCATTACTTATGTTTATGCTGCCTAAATAAACCCATCTTAAGCAGAGAACACTAGATCCTGTGTTTTTTTGTATCCCCACATCAATGCTGTTTATACCTGGAGAAAGAAGCAGGAGGTGGTGATAGGAAGACCAGGCTGCTGGAGTATATTATCTATATGCGTGTTTTGGCTCTGTGGAGTCTCTCCTTGAGGTGAGCTGCTAGTTTGTCACCAGTCACTTGGAGCACTTTGGAGTGGAGCATGCAGCACCCTTAATCATCAATAATTTGGATGAAGATTTTAGTCACATTTTTGACACAACTCTTTGTTATATGATTTTGGGACTATTTATTAATAATTTCTAATGATTTGCACTACTTGATTGGGACTTTTTTCACTGGATTTATATTTACATGTATATTTTTTCACTTGTTATCAAACTGATTTATCTCCGATTAATTTATGCTCACTTGGCGCAGCAATAATATTATTATTTAACCACTTTACGTCTGCCTGCAGTAATATTACTGCGGCAGAGTGGCTCGTTATTGTCCGACGACGTAGTACTAAGTCGTCAGACACCCCCCTTTCTCGGCGGCGCGCACGCGCCGCCGGGGGCTCGCTCCCGCTGTATTCAGTCACATCAGGAGTCGGGCCAAAGGAGGAGCAGCGGCGATCGTCGCCGCTCTTCCCCGATCGTCGGGGATCTAGTGTGGAGATCCGCCCACCTGTGTAAACACAAGCGGGCGGATCTCCTAAGTGACAGGCAGGGTCAGATTGCCGCTTGGATCTGTCCTTGTGTCACTCAGTCACCTCCCCCCACACACATCAGTAGGCACCAGGCATACATTAACCCCTCCCTCTCCAATAAAATTAACCCCTTCCCTGCCAGTGTCATTTTTACAGTAACAGTGCATATATATAGCACTGATTACTGCAGTAATGCTACTGGTACCCCAAAAAGTGTCAAAAATGTCAGTCAAGGATCCGATCTGTCCGCCGCAATGTCGCAGTCCCGCAAAAAAATCGCAGATCGCCGCCATTACGAGTTAAAAAAAAACACCAAAAATGACATAAATCTTTCCCTTAGATAGTAAACGCAATAACTTTTGCGCAAACCAATCAAAATACGCTTATTGTGATTTTTTTTACCAAACATGGGTAGCAGAAAACAAATTGGCCAAAAAAATTGGTTTTTACATCTTTTTGGGGGGGAATTTCATATAAAAAAATGTGAAAAATATTGTTATTTTTTCAAAATAAACGCTATTTTTTTGTTTATAGAGCAAAAAGTAAAATTTGCACAGGTGATCAAATACCACCAAAAGAAAGCTCTGTTTATGGGAGAAAAAGGACGTAAATTTCGTTTGGGTACGGCGTCGCACGACCGCGCAATTGTCAGTTAAAGTCACACAGCGCCGAATCGCAAAAAGTGGCCCAGACGTAAGACAGCAAAATGCTCCGGTGGTAAAGTGGTTAAAGAAGGTGTATAACACCCCGCTTCAATCATTGGTTTTGGCGGGCCACTGGTCTATCACAGTTCTACAAAAAATTGGCCAGTAACTGTTGTCACTGTGTGTAGCACAGTTAACACAGCAAAAGAGGCAATATTTTTGCAGGACACAAATACACTTATAAAAGTATACTGTTAGATAACACCCCGCTTCAATATGTGGTATTGGGGGGCCACTGGTTTATCACACCAGTTCTACAAAAAATTGGCCAGTAACTTTTGTCACTGTGTGTAGCAGAGTTAACGCAGCAAAAGAGGCAATATTTTTGCAGGACACAAATACACTTATAAAAGTATACTGTTAGATAACACCCTGCTTCAATCTGTGGTATTGGGGGGCCACTGGTTTATCACACCAGTTCTACAAAAAATTGGCCAGTAACTGTAGTCACTGTGTGTAGCACAGTAAACGCAGCAAAATAGGCAACATTTTTACAGTTTTCAAGTACACTGTTATAAAACTATATTGTTAGATAACACCCGGCTTTAATCTGTCATTTAGGGGGGTCACTGGTCTATCACACCAGTTATAATAATTTTTTAAAAGTGCTTTTGTCACTCTTTGTAGTTGTAGTATCGCTGCAGAAACGCTCACCACACCAGTCACAATGCTGCACAGTGCACAATACAAATCCACTATAATATGCCTTCTATATTAGAAAGTATATTATAAGTGTATCACACCCCCATATAGTACACTGCACACCAAAGCATAGTACACCTATACGATATACCAGTCCTTGAAATGACTTTTGTGGTCCTATAACAGAGTGATCTGTGTCACTGACAATCTGTCCCTGCTCCCCACACTGACAAAAGAGACAATATAGACATAGTACACCTATACCAAATACCAGTCTGTCCCTGCTGCACACAGCAAACCTCTCACTACACTGACAAAAAGCAGAATGTAAAATGGCAGCCAGCTCAGATCTATTTATAAGGTAGGGGGTATGTCCATGTGCTGAAATGTCTCAATTGGCTGTCCTGTTCCACCTGATGGATGTGTCATGGGTTAACGTTCTCCCCAATGTAAACTAATATGGCTGCCGCGAACAACGCCATATGTTCGCAATATCGGCGGACTGCGAACGAGCAAAGTTCACCGCAAACCGACCGCAGGGCGAACTGCAAGGCGATCTCTACTCACTGTCACTGGGAGTGAAAGACAGGTACTTAATGGACACTGAGAATATGGTTTGGATTACTTCAAATGGGACAGTAATATTTATCAACCATATATCTCAAGAAACATATGAAGACTGCTTCACACAGTCAGACTCATAGCAGATGCTAATAGCCTCAGCTCACCCACCTGTCTTCCACACGTTGTTGAATATGCTGATTTACTCACCCGTTATCTACAATGGGTTCTGTGTTTGCACTTATGGTAATGTGCAATTTATTTCATGAGCTCGAGGATGGTAGTCTGCTAGTTAATTGGCTCAGGTTGATTGAATCACTGTCATCTGTTAGTTGCTGAGTGGAAATAGTATAATGTTTGTGTTGGTTGTTCCTTAGATATGTTAATTATATTTCTGTATACAATTTATTCTGCATAGGATAATATAATCAGGCACGTGACCTTGTGGGGTAATTTGATCAGGAGGGGGATGGCCTCATGTGTGTATATATTGAGTGTGAGACTGTTCAATAAAGGGGAAGGTTCCAGTTCTCCACAAATAACGTTTCGTCTAATATTGTATGGGGGGCGGCCAGAATATCTGATACCTATGTTCAAGACTGGAGGAAGCCGTATACTGATGGAAGCCCATGAACAAGTGTGGGTCATGGTTCCGTTACAATGTTCTCCATGGATGGCTTCTCCAGACCCTTTCATGTCTGTAACATGTGCTCAGGGTGAACCTGTACTAATCTGTGAAAAGCACAGGGTGCCAGTGGCGGACCTGCCAATTCTGGTGTTTAGTGGCAAGTGCCAATCGAGCTCCACAGTGCCGGGCAGTGAGCGCAGGGCCCACCAGAGGATGTCAGGCCCACAGGCCACCCTCATGAAGTCTGTTTCTAATTGCTTGGTCAGAGACATTCACGCCAGTGGCCTGCTGGAGGTCATTGTGTAGGGCTCTGGCAGTGCTCATCCTGTTCCTCCTTGCACAAAGGAACATATACCAGTCCTGCTGATGGATTAACCGCTTGCCGCCCGCCCGCCGTCATATGACGGCGGAGCGGAGCGACCATTATCCTGGGCCGCCGTCATATGACGGCGGCACTTTAAGCAGGGCAGGCGCGCGATCGCGTGCACGCCGCCCTGCACTGTTGGTGTCGGGGTGTCCCCGGGACACCCCCCATCACCGACAGGGGGGAAACAGCCAATGGGCGTGGCTGTTTCCCACGTGATCGGCTGTGTTCCAATGACACAGCCGATCACAATGAAGGCGCCCACCAGATGACCGCGCATGCGCGATCGGGAGCGCGCAGCGCGGTCATGTCGGTGGCACTGTGTTCCGTAGGAACACAGCTGTCACCGGCAGTAGTAAACAGTCACTGACAGTGACTGTTTACTATGTGATCGGCTGTGAATCCATTCACAGCCGATCACAAAATGTAAACAAAGAGCAGTAACTGACTGTTACTAGCTCTTCTCCAATCATACAGTTTCCAGTATGAGGGGAGAAGAGCTAGAAATAGTGAGTTACTGCTCTGTACACATGTAACAAAGTAAAAATCACACTGATAAAGGTCCCCCCACAGTCCTCAGCCCCCCCCAATGTCACCTGTCACCCAACAGTCACCTCATCAGTGCCCAGAAATTGACACCCATAACGTTCACATGTGAGCGCAGCGATCGCAGGCAGAATCACAGCGATTCTGCCCGCGATCCGGAAATCATTGCAAATCGCGGGACGCCTGTGCGTTGCCCGTGATTTGCAATAGCACCCCAAACGCTGTGCGATGTTGCCGCCATTTCCGCCTGCCGTATCGCGGTAACATCGCGCAAACATCGCATGACGCCCAAAAAAGGTACAAGAGTTTCTTTGGAGCGTCATGCGTTGTTTGCATGATGTTACCGCGATTCGGCAGGCGGAAATCGCAGCAAAATCGCACAGCGTTTGGGGTGCTATTGCAAATCACGGGCAATGCACAGGCGTCCCGCCATTTGCAATGATTTCTGGATCACGGGCAGAATCGCAGTGATTCTGCCCATGATCGCTACGCTCACATGTGAACGTAGCCTAAAGTTCACCGGTCACCAGAGACTGCCATCAGTACCGCCGTGCACCATCGCCCGTCACCTGTCACCCATCAGTGACCCTCGCCCGTCACCTGTCACCCCATCAATCACCGTCACCTGTCACCCCATCAATCACCGTCACCTGTCACCCCATCAGTCATCGTCACCTGTCACCCCATCAGTCATCGTCACTTGACACCCCATCAGTGATCGTCACTTGTCACCCCATCAATCATCGTCACATGTCACCCCGTCAGTGACTGTCATCTGTCACCCCATCAATCATCATCATCTGTCACCCCATCAATCATCATCACCTGTCACCTCATCAATCATCGTCACCTGTCACCCCATCAATCATCGTCACCTGTCACCTCATCAATCATCATCACCTGTCACCTCATCAATCATCGTCACCTGTCACCCCATCAGTCATCGTCACCTGTCACCCCGTCAGTCATCGTCACCGGTTTGCCATATACATGCAATCACTTACTGACCGCCTAACGACTATATGCGTCGGCCATTAAAAGCTAAATACTGGGGTTATGGCAGCAGATAGCCCCCATAACCCCGGTATTTTTTGAAACGGCGGGCGGTCGGCTTTCAGATAAGGGTGGTCCCAGTGGCGGATTCGCCGCGGAATTACCCTTACGGTGCAGGGGAAGAGGTGCCCCCCCCCCCTCCTGCCGCGTCCCAGACGTTTTCCCAGCTTACCGGACCCGCCGGCAGCGGGGAAAACTATCCGGTCCCGGATCCTCAGAGACAGGAAGTCGAGTGAGGGCAAGATGGCCCTCACTCAACTCTATGGTCTTGGAGGACCGGAGCTACGTCAAAAGACGTTGCCTAGCAACCGGTTTAAAGGGCCGCTTTTTTTTTTTCCTCTTTCAACAATTTTTTTTTTTTTTTTTCTTTTTTAGTGTAGTTGTGAGGTGTGAGGTCTTTTTGACCCCAGATCTCACAATAAAGAGGACCTGTCATGCCTATTTCTATTACAAGGGATGTTTACATTCCTTGTAATAGGAATAAAAATGATCAAAACATTTTTTTTTTTTAACTGTGTAAAAATAAAAAAATAATAAATAAAATAAATAGGAAAAAAAAAAAAAATTAAAGCGCCCTGTCCCCGTTAGCTCACGCGCAGAAGCAAACGCATACGCAAGTCCCGCCCACATATGTAAACGGTGTTCAAACTATACATGTGAGGTATCGCCGCGATCGTTAGAGCGAGTGCAATAATTTGAGCCCTAGACCTCCTCTGTAACTCTAAGCTAGTAACCTGCAGAAATTTTTAAAATGTTGCCTATGGGGATTTTTAAGTACCAATGTTTGGCGCCATTCTGTGAGCATGCGCAATTTTGAAGCATGACATGTTGGGTATCTAATTACTCGGCGTAACATTATCTTTCACATTATGGAAAAAAATTGGGCTAAATTTACTGTTTTCTTATTTTTTAGTTCAAAAAAGTGAATTTTTTTCAAAAAAATCGCATTTGGAAGACTGCTGCGCAAATATGGTGTGATAAAAAATATTGCAACGATCTCCATTTTATTCTCTAGGGTCTCTGCTAAAATAAAATATATAATGTTTGGGGGTTCAAAGTAGTTTTCTAGCAAAAAAAATGATTTTAGCTTGTAAACACCAAGTGTCAAAAATAGGCCCAGTCTTAAAGTGGATAAATGGACAACTTTGTGTAAAGCGCTACTTGGATGTGAGGCCTATGTATGTGGCCAGGCTGTGAAAAAGTGTTACACATGTGGTATCGCCATACTCAGGAGGAGTAGCAGAATGTATTTTGGGGTGCAAGTTTTGCTATGTACATGCAATGTGTTAGAAATATTGCATAAATGGACAGCTTTGTGTAAAAAAAATGTGTTTTCATTTTCTTTCCACATTTTCCAAAAACTTGTGGAAAAAAATGACATATTCAAAAGACTCATTATGCCTCAAAAATTATACGTTGGGCTGTTTGCTTTCCAAAATGGGGTCATTTTATGGGGGTTTCCATTGTCCTGGTGCTCCAGGGCCTTCAAAAGTGCGATAGGTTGTCAGGAAATTATATGTGTAATTTGTGCTCCTAGAATGCCGGACGCTGCTACTCGGATGTTAGGCCTCTGTATGTGGCCAGGCTGTGAAAAAGTCTCACACATGTGGTATCGCCATACTCAGGCGGAGTAGTAGAATGTGTTTTGGGGTGTAGTTGAAAGTATACATGTGCTGTGTGAGAGAAATAACCTGTTAATACGGCAATTTGTAAAAAAAAATAAATAAAAAAAAATAAATCTTCATTTTGCAAAGCATTGTGGGAAAAAATTACAACTTCAAAAAACTCATCATGCCCCTTATTAAATACCTTGGAATGTCTACTTTCCAAAAAGGGGTCATTTGGGGGGTATTTGTACTTTCCTGACCTTTTAGTGTCTCAAGAAATGAGATAGGCCTTCAGTACATCAGGTGTGATCAAGTGTGATCAATTTTCAATGAATAGCACCATAACTTGTGGACTCTATAACTTTCACAAAGACAAAATAATATACACTTATTTGGGTTTTTTTTACCAAAGATAAGTAGCAGTATAAATTTTGGCCAAAATTTGTGAAGAAAAATGACTAATTTGCAAAATTTTATGACAGAAACAAAGAAAAATGCGTTTTTTCACGATATTTTCAGTCTTTTTTTATTTATAGCACAAAAAATAAAAAACCCAGTATTGATCAAATACCATCAAAAGAAAGCTCTATTTGTGTGAAAAAAAGGACACAATTTTTGTATGGGTACAGTGTTGCATGACTGAGTAATTCTCAGTCAAAGTGTGAGAGCGCTGAAAGCTGAAAATCGGTCTGGGCAGGAAGGGGGTGAAAGTGCACTGTAGGCAAGTGGTTAAGAACCTTATATGGCCCCGTCCAGCTCTCCTAGAGTAGCTGCCTGTCTCCTGGAATCTCCTCCATGCTCTTTAGACTGGGCAGGGAGACACAGCAGACCTTCTGGTAATGGCACGTATTGATGTGCCATCCTGGAGGAGTTGGACTGCCTGTGCAACCTCTATAGGGTCCAGGTATCGCCTCATGCTATCAGTAGTGACACTTACCCTAGCCAAATGCAAAACTAGTGAAAAACAGTCAAAAAAAATGAGTAGGGAAAAAAAAATTTCTGTGGCCTCCATCTGTAAAACCATTCCTGTTTTGGGGGTTGTCTCATTGTTGCCCAATCTAGTGCACCTGTTGTTGATTTCATTACCACCAAAGCAGCTGAAACTGATTAACAACCCCCTCCGCTACTTAACTGTCCAGATTAATATCCCAGGAGTTTAATTGACTTGATGTACTCTGATTAAAAAGTGTTCCTTTATTTTTATACATATATATATATATATATATATATATATATATATATATATATATATATATATATATATATATATATATATATATATATATATATATAATACGCTGAAGGATGTGGATGAGGATGGCAAACTGTAAAATAATTACTTTATCTGGAGTAAAATGTATTGTCTTGTGATAATCTACATTCAACTAGTGACCAGAATGCTATGCAGTTTATGAAACTAATGATCAATGTATAGATGAAGAAGAAATATGTAAGAATTTCTAATGACAGTGGATAGTTGGTATATGCAAGGGCACATTAAAGGTCCATTCATTTTTTGTCATCTGTTCTTTCTTGTCAGGTTCATTCAAAGTACTAAATGCAAAGGCAAAAACTTTTTTTAAATCTACGTTTGAAAGGTTTTTGAAAGGGTTGGAACCCTTGTCAGATTTTTATTGCCATCTGTGCATCCATTGGTGAAATGCACCCTCATTACTTGACTTGACGCCCATATTCATCAGAACTAGGGTTGAGCGGACACCTAGATGTCCGTGTTCGACGGGTTCGGCCGAACTTTAAAAAAAAGTCCGGGTCCGTGTCCCGGACTTTTACCGAACTTTTCCCGGACACCGAACCCCATTGAAGTCAATGGGGACCCGAACTTTAAGGCACTAAAATGGCTCTAAAACACCAAAGGAAAGGGCTAGAGTGCTGCAAATGGCAGCAAAACGTAATTAAGAGCATGGCAAGTGCTCTGCAAACAAATGTGGATAGGGAAATAACTTAAAACAACAAAAAAAAACAGAAAAATAAAACAATGTTCTTCTTCATCTCTGAAGGACGAGGCCCATATGGAGTAGGAGGGAGGTTGAGGTGGTGGTGGATGTGGCGGTGACATAGGCGTGCGCACAGGGTGTGCTGGGTGTGCCTGGGCACACCCTAATCACCTAGGGCACATAGCATTGCCAGTGAGGAGATGGGAAAGATCTCCCTGGGACCTGCTCTGCTCTATTTCTCCTTGCCTACAGGTACATGGCCCCGATACATTACTCTCCCTGCTGGCAAACACATGCATGTGTATTTCAACTTTGGGGTGCACACCTTAATGCAATAGGCTGCGCACACCTATGGGCGGTGTAGGTGGAAGCGGCGGTGGAGGAGGACCAGGGCCGGATTAACAGCATCATGGGCTTGGTGCTGAGGATTTTGAAGGGCCTTAAGGGCCGTGCCTTGCCATGCACCCAGAGGAGGAAGGGTGCAGCCATGCATGCCTAATTCAACATGGGATGCTGTCTCTGAAGCCCATAAACACATCCATGCATCGCCAACTGTCCCTCCTTGTCCGGCCTTCACGCTGTGTGGGGAGGTTCTGAGGGTGCTGCCTGGGGAAGCGAGCATAGAAGCCAGACTTCTGTGTTTACAAGTGACAGAAGAGCGGTAACAGTGAATATGGCCAACCCGGGGCCTATATAAAAGGTAGGGGCCTGGAGCTGCAGCTCCAATAGCCCCTACATTAATCTGGCCCTGAGGAGGAGGACGAGGTAGCCAACACTGCTTCTTTTCAAAAATTTTAAATGAGGGTACACCCCAAAAGAGTGAGAAAGAGCAAAAATGGAACAATGGGTGGGTAAGGTCGGTATCCATTGCTATTCTGCATAAGGTACGGAAAAGTCCCGTGGGATCCATGCCTGGTTCATTTTAATGAACGTGAGCTTGTCCACATTGTCTCTGGACAGGCGGCTGCGCTTGTCTGTTATAACGCCCCCAGCCGTGCTAAATACCCGTTCAGATAATACACTGGCTGCAGGGCACGCCAGCACCTCCAAGGCGTAAAGGGCAAGCTCAGGCCATGTGCCCAATTTGGAGACCCAGAAGTTGAAGGGGGCAGACCCGTCATTCACTACATGTAGGCGTGTGCACACATACTGCTCCACCATGTTGGTAAAATGCTGCCTCCTGCTAAGACGTTCCATCTGAGCTGCTGGTGCTGCTGTTTGTTGTGGCGTGCTGACAAAGCTTTTCCACATTTCGGCCATGCTAACCCTGCCTTCTGAGGTGCTGGCGGTGCCCTGGTTGCGTTGGCGACCTCCTCCTCCTCCTCCTCTGCCTTGTGCTTCCACTGTGGCCCCGCTGTCAGATGGGAATGCCAGCAGCATGGCGTCTACCAGCGTGCGCTTGTACTCGCGCATCTTGCGATCGCGCTCCAGTGAGTGAATTAAGGACGGTACGTTGTCCTTGTAATGGGGATCCAGCAGCGTGGCCACCCAGTAATCAGCACAAGTTAGAATGTGGGCAACTCGGCGGTCGTTGTGGAGACACTGCAGCATGTAATCGCTCATGTGTGCCAGGCTGCCCAGAGGCAACGAAAGGCTGTCCTCTGTGGGAGGTGTATCGTCCGTGTCCTCTGTATCCCCCCAGCCACGCACCAGTGATGGCCATGAGCTGGC
Organism: Pelophylax lessonae; assembly: GCF_965119305.1. Lineage (NCBI taxonomy): Eukaryota > Metazoa > Chordata > Amphibia > Anura > Ranidae > Pelophylax > Pelophylax lessonae. The sequence goes on from NC_138768.1 coordinate 149,328,542, forward strand.
CTGGGTGCCACCCTGCTGTGAACATGGTTCCATCTCCTCCTCCAGCTCCTCCTCCTCCTCATCCTCCTCATCCTCCAGAACTGTGCCCCTGCTGGACAATTGCGTCCCTGGCGTTTGCGTGTGCAGGAACCCACCCTCGGAGCCCCTTGCGAATGACTGCCCTGAAAGCCTTGGAAATGTTACCTCTTCATCCTCCTCCTCCTCCTCATCCTGTGCCACATCCTCTTCCATCATCGCCCGAATTGTTTTTTCAAGGAGGCATAGAAGTGGGATAGTTAAGCTGAGAACGGCTTCATTGCCACTGGCCATGTTGGTGGAGTACTCAAAACAGCGCAACAAGGCACACAGGTCTCGCATGGAGGCCCAGTTAAATTAAATAGCGGAATAGAAAATATGATCCAAAAAAAGTGTATGTATATCACACGTACACAACCACACTGGGCCCCAATTACTATTGTTTGTACCCCTAAAAGGCTAGATGAGGAGTAGGGGGAGTATGGAACAGGCAGCACCCTCAAACCTTCAGAAGTATGAGATGAACCCCAACAACTTGGAAAGGTGGATCTCTCTCACACGTACCAACACAGACTATCCCCCAATTTAACTGATCCCCAAAGGTTTTTGATTAAATAGCGGAATAGAAAATATGATCCAAAAAAAGTGTATGTATATCACACGTACACAACCACACTAGGCCCCAATTACTATTGTTTGTACCCCTAAAAGGCTAGATGAGGAGTAGGGGGGGTATGGAACAGGCAGCACCCTCAAATCTTCAGAAGTATGAGATGAACCCCAAAAACTTGGAAAGGTGGATCTCTCTCACACGTACCAACACAGACTATCCCCCAATTTAACTGATCCCCAAAGGTTTTTGATTAAATAGCGGAATAGAAAATATGATCCAAAAAAAGTGTATGTATATCACACGTACACAACCACACTAGGCCCCAATTACTATTGTTTGTACCCCTAAAAGGCTAGGAGTAGGGGGAGTATGGAACAGGCAGCACCCTCAAACCTTCAGAAGTATGAGATGAACCCCAACAACTTGGAAAGGTGGATCTCTCTCACACGTACCAACACAGACTATCCCCCAATTTAACTGATCCCCAAAGGTTTTTGATTAAATAGCGGAATAGAAAATATGATCCAAAAAAAGTGTATGTATATCACACGTACACAACCACACTAGGCCCCAATTACTATTGTTTGTACCCCTAAAAGGCTAGATGAGGAGTAGGGGGGGTATGGAACAGGCAGCACCCTCAAATCTTCAGAAGTATGAGATGAACCCCAAAAACTTGGAAAGGTGGATCTCTCTCACACGTACCAACACAGACTATCCCCCAATTTAACTGATCCCCAAAGGTTTTTGATTAAATAGCGGAATAGAAAATATGATCCAAAAAAAGTGTATGTATATCACACGTACACAACCACACTAGGCCCCAATTACTATTGTTTGTACCCCTAAAAGGCTAGATGAGGAGTAGGGGGGGTATGGAACAGGCAGCACCCTCAAACCTTCAGAAGTATGAGATGAACCCCAACAACTTGGAAAGGTGGATCTCTCTCACACGTACCAACACAGACTATCCCCCAATTTAACTGATCCCCAAAGGTTTTTGATTAAATAGCGGAATAGAAAATATGATCCAAAAAAAGTGTATGTATATCACACGTACACAACCACACTAGGCCCCAATTACTATTGTTTGTACCCCTAAAAGGCTAGATGAGGAGTAGGGGGGGTATGGAACAGGCAGCACCCTCAAATCTTCAGAAGTATGAGATGAACCCCAAAAACTTGGAAAGGTGGATCTCTCTCACACGTACCAACACAGACTATCCCCCAATTTAACTGATCCCCAAAGGTTTTTGATTAAATAGCGGAATAGAAAATATGATCCAAAAAAAGTGTATGTATATCACACGTACACAACCACACTGGGCCCCAATTACTATTGTTTGTACCCCTAAAAGGCTAGATGAGGAGTAGGGGGAGTATGGAACAGGCAGCACCCTCAAACCTTCAGAAGTATGAGATGAACCCCAACAACTTGGAAAGGTGGATCTCTCTCACACGTACCAACACAGACTATCCCCCAATTTAACTGATCCCCAAAGGTTTTTGATTAAATAGCGGAATAGAAAATATGATCCAAAAAAAGTGTATGTATATCACACGTACACAACCACACTAGGCCCCAATTACTATTGTTTGTACCCCTAAAAGGCTAGATGAGGAGTAGGGGGGGTATGGAACAGGCAGCACCCTCAAACCTTCAGAAGTATGAGATGAACCCCAACAACTTGGAAAGGTGGATCTCTCTCACACGTACCAACACAGACTATCCCCCAATTTAACTGATCCCCAAAGGTTTTTGATTAAATAGCGGAATAGAAAATATGATCCAAAAAAAGTGTATGTATATCACACGTACACAACCACACTAGGCCCCAATTACTATTGTTTGTACCCCTAAAAGGCTAGGAGTAGGGGGAGTATGGAACAGGCAGCACCCTCAAACCTTCAGAAGTATGAGATGAACCCCAACAACTTGGAAAGGTGGATCTCTCTCACACGTACCAACACAGACTATCCCCCAATTTAACTGATCCCCAAAGGTTTTTGATTAAATAGCGGAATAGAAAATATGATCCAAAAAAAGTGTATGTATATCACACGTACACAACCACACTAGGCCCCAATTACTATTGTTTGTACCCCTAAAAGGCTAGATGAGGAGTAGGGGGGGTATGAAACAGGCAGCACCCTCAAACCTTCAGAAGTATGAGATGAACCCCAACAACTTGGAAAGGTGGATCTCTCTCACACGTACCAACACAGACTATCCCCCAATTTAACTGATCCCCAAAGGTTTTTGATTAAATAGCGGAATAGAAAATATGATCCAAAAAAAGTGTATGTATATCACACGTACACAACCACACTAGGCCCCAATTACTATTGTTTGTACCCCTAAAAGGCTAGATGAGGAGTAGGGGGGGTATGGAACAGGCAGCACCCTCAAACCTTCAGAAGTATGAGATGAACCCCAACAACTTGGAAAGGTGGATCTCTCTCACACGTACCAACACAGACTATCCCCCAATTTAACTGATCCCCAAAGGTTTTTGATTAAATAGCGGAATAGAAAATATGATCCAAAAAAAGTGTATGTATATCACACGTACACAACCACACTGGGCCCCAATTACTATTGTTTGTACCCCTAAAAGGCTAGATGAGGAGTAGGGGGAGTATGGAACAGGCAGCACCCTCAAACCTTCAGAAGTATGAGATGAACCCCAACAACTTGGAAAGGTGGATCTCTCTCACACGTACCAACACAGACTATCCCCCAATTTAACTGATCCCCAAAGGTTTTTGATTAAATAGCGGAATAGAAAATATGATCCAAAAAAAGTGTATGTATATCACACGTACACAACCACACTAGGCCCCAATTACTATTGTTTGTACCCCTAAAAGGCTAGATGAGGAGTAGGGGGGGTATGGAACAGGCAGCACCCTCAAACCTTCAGAAGTATGAGATGAACCCCAACAACTTGGAAAGGTGGATCTCTCTCACACGTACCAACACAGACTATCCCCCAATTTAACTGATCCCCAAAGGTTTTTGATTAAATAGCGGAATAGAAAATATGATCCAAAAAAAGTGTATGTATATCACACGTACACAACCACACTAGGCCCCAATTACTATTGTTTGTACCCCTAAAAGGCTAGGAGTAGGGGGAGTATGGAACAGGCAGCACCCTCAAACCTTCAGAAGTATGAGATGAACCCCAACAACTTGGAAAGGTGGATCTCTCTCACACGTACCAACACAGACTATCCCCCAATTTAACTGATCCCCAAAGGTTTTTGATTAAATAGCGGAATAGAAAATATGATCCAAAAAAAGTGTATGTATATCACACGTACACAACCACACTAGGCCCCAATTACTATTGTTTGTACCCCTAAAAGGCTAGATGAGGAGTAGGGGGGGTATGGAACAGGCAGCACCCTCAAACCTTCAGAAGTATGAGATGAACCCCAACAACTTGGAAAGGTGGATCTCTCTCACACGTACCAACACAGACTATCCCCCAATTTAACTGATCCCCAAAGGTTTTTGATTAAATAGCGGAATAGAAAATATGATCCAAAAAAAGTGTATGTATATCACACGTACACAACCACACTAGGCCCCAATTACTATTGTTTGTACCCCTAAAAGGCTAGATGAGGAGTAGGGGGGGTATGGAACAGGCAGCACCCTCAAACCTTCAGAAGTATGAGATGAACCCCAACAACTTGGAAAGGTGGATCTCTCTCACACGTACCAACACAGACTATCCCCCAATTTAACTGATCCCCAAAGGTTTTTGATTAAATAGCGGAATAGAAAATATGATCCAAAAAAAGTGTATGTATATCACACGTACACAACCACACTGGGCCCCAATTACTATTGTTTGTACCCCTAAAAGGCTAGATGAGGAGTAGGGGGAGTATGGAACAGGCAGCACCCTCAAACCTTCAGAAGTATGAGATGAACCCCAACAACTTGGAAAGGTGGATCTCTCTCACACGTACCAACACAGACTATCCCCCAATTTAACTGATCCCCAAAGGTTTTTGATTAAATAGCGGAATAGAAAATATGATCCAAAAAAAGTGTATGTATATCACACGTACACAACCACACTAGGCCCCAATTACTATTGTTTGTACCCCTAAAAGGCTAGATGAGGAGTAGGGGGGGTATGGAACAGGCAGCACCCTCAAACCTTCAGAAGTATGAGATGAACCCCAACAACTTGGAAAGGTGGATCTCTCTCACACGTACCAACACAGACTATCCCCCAATTTAACTGATCCCCAAAGGTTTTTGATTAAATAGCGGAATAGAAAATATGATCCAAAAAAAGTGTATGTATATCACACGTACACAACCACACTAGGCCCCAATTACTATTGTTTGTACCCCTAAAAGGCTAGGAGTAGGGGGAGTATGGAACAGGCAGCACCCTCAAACCTTCAGAAGTATGAGATGAACCCCAACAACTTGGAAAGGTGGATCTCTCTCACACGTACCAACACAGACTATCCCCCAATTTAACTGATCCCCAAAGGTTTTTGATTAAATAGCGGAATAGAAAATATGATCCAAAAAAAGTGTATGTATATCACACGTACACAACCACACTAGGCCCCAATTACTATTGTTTGTACCCCTAAAAGGCTAGATGAGGAGTAGGGGGAGTATGGAACAGGCAGCACCCTCAAATCTTCAGAAGTATGAGATTGTGTTCACTGTACCCCACAAAGATTGAGTTCACTGCACCCCACAATGATTGTGTTCACTGCACCCCACAAAGATTGTGTTCACTGCACCTCACAAAGATTGTGTTCACTGTACCCCCCAAAGATTGTGTTCACTGCACCCCACAAAGATTCTGTTCACTGTACCCCACAAAGATTGTGTTCACTGCACCCTAAAAGGATGTTGTTCACTGCACCCCACAAAGATTGTGTTCACTGCACCCTAAAAGGATGTTGTTCACTGCACCCCAAAAAGATTGTGTTCACTGTACCCCCCCAAAGATTGTGTTCACTGCACCCCACAAAGATTGTGTTCACTGCACCCCAAAAAGATTGTGTTCACTGTACCCCCCAAAGATTGTGTTCACTGCACCCCAAAAAGATTGTGTTCACTGTACCCCCCAAAGATTGTGTTCACTGCACCCCACAAAGATTCTGTTCACTGTACCCCACAAAGATTGTGTTCACTGCACCCCAAAAAGATTGTGTTCACTGTACCCCCCCAAAGATTGTGTTCACTGCACCCCACAAAGATTCTGTTCACTGCACCCCACAAAGGATTTTGTTCACTGCACCCCAAAAAGATTGTGTTCACTGCACCCCAAAAAGGATTTTGATCACTGCACCCCAAAAAGGATGTTGTTCACTGCACCCCAAAAATGATTTTGTTCACTCCACCCCAAAAAGATTGTGTTCACTGCACCCCACAAAGATTGTGTTCACTGCACCCCAAAAAGATTGTGTTCACTGTACCCCCCAAAGATTGTGTTCACTGCACCCCACAAAGATTCTGTTCACTGTACCCCACAAAGATTGTGTTCACTGCACCCCAAAAAGATTGTGTTCACTGCACCCCAAAAAGGATGTTGTTCACTGCACCCCAAAAAGGATGTTGTTCACTCCACCCCAAAAAGATTGTGTTCACTGCACCCCACAAAGATTGTGTTCACTGCACCCCAAAAATGATTTTGTTCACTGCACCCCAAAAAGGATTTTGTTCACTGCACCCCAAAAAGGATGTTGTTCACTCCACCCCAAAAAGATTGTGTTCACTGCACCCCACAAAGGATTTTGTTCACTGCACCCCAAAAAGATTGTGTTCACTGCACCCCAAAAAGGATGTTGTTCACTGCACCCCAAAAAGGATTTTGTTCACTGCACCCCAAAAAGATTGTGTTCACTGCACCCCACAAAGGATTTTGTTCACTGCACCCCACAAAGATTGTGTTCACTGCACACCAAAAAGGATTGTGTTCACTGCACCCCAAAAAGATTTTGTTCACTGCACCCCAAAAAGATTGTGTTCACTGCAGCCCAAAAAGATTGTGTTCACTGCAGCCCAAAAAGATTGTGTTCACTGCAGCCCAAAAAGATTGTGTTCACTGCAGCCCAAAAAGATTGTGTTCACTGCAGCTCACACACAGAAAAATGGATGTGGATCACTGACACCTGCCTATCTCCAATCCCACACCACACAGCAATATCGATTGTAGTTTGTAGAACACAGTTTCCCTAAAATTCAGCAGACTCTGTCCCTAACAGGATTGAGAAGAGATCGTAGATCAGGATTGAGTGCAGATTCACCCCACCCCCCACACAGCAATATCGATTGTAGTTTGTAGAAGACACTGACCCTATAATTCAGCAGACTCTATCCCTAAAATGCCTACAACTCGCCCTGCCTAAACACTCCGACCTGTCCCTCAATTCTATCCGGACACAAATGGTTTTTTCCTGCCTATCTTTCCCTAATCAGCAGCCAGCACATTGATGTGTGCTCTGTCCCTTAGCTAAGCAGCAGAATGACGCTGCTGCGGCGGCTGCCTCGAACTTATAAAGACTTGGTCACATGCTTCAGACGGCCAATCACAGCTACTAAGACATTTGCAGGCATGGCTGGGATGGCTTAAGGCACACCAGTTAAACGATTGTTGATTGGCTGTTGAAAGCCCGCCATGAAAAGAGCGCCAAAGCATGCAAAACCCGGAAATAAAACGACCGAACACGGATTTTTACCCGAACATACAGTAAAGTGTCCGTGTCCGTGTTCGGGTAAAAAAAATCCAATTATTCGGTACGAACACGAATAATACAGTCCGTGTTCGCTCAACACTAATCAGAACAGAACGCAAAAGGAAATCCAAAATGTTGTCTACAGAGCAGGGGGTGAGGGAAAATTCTCTAAAGAGGGCACCTGTTCTAGTGTCAACTATTCAAGAGGCGAGTTTCCCTGAAATTGGAGAGATTGCCTCAGTGTGGAGAGATTGTATCTCTGGGACCAGGAGTTAAGAGATATCTCCTCATCATGATAGAGACAAAAAAAAAAAAATATTACTGAAAGCCAAACCCTAACCTATTACCAAAAAAGTTTTGTCTTTAGATACAGTGGGGTCGATATACTTAAAAGTGAGAGTGAAAAGTCTGTTGCAGCTCTGCATGGAAACTTATCAGCTTCCAGGTTTTTTATTTTTTGGTAAAGCTCAACCACTTCAATACCAGCCACTTTTACCACCTTCCTGCCCAGGCCAGTTTTTAGCTTTTAGCACTATCACATTTTGAATGACAATTGTGCGGTCATGCAACACTGTACCGAAACTAAATTTTTATCATTTTGTTCACACAACTAGAGTTATCTTTTGGTGGCATTTAATCACTACTGGGTTTTTATTTTTTGCTAAATAAACAAAAATAGACAGAAAATGAATGAAAAAAAAAACATTTTCTTTGTTTCTATTATAAAATTTTGCAAATATATAATTGTTCTTCATAAATTTAGACCAAAATGTATTCTGCTACATTTCTTTAGTGAAAATAACCCAAATCAGTGTACATTTTTTAGTCTTTAGGAAAGTTATAGAGTCCACAAACTATAGTATATATCTCAAAATTGATCAATCCTGATGTACTGACGGTCTCATTTCTTGAGGCCCAAAAATGTCAGTACAGTACAAATATCCACCAAATTACCCCTTTTTGGAAAGTAGAGATTCCAAGGTGTTTAATAAGTGGCATGGTGGTTTTTTATTTAAGTTTAATAATTTTTTGTCATAGTTTTTTGGAAAATGAAGAAATTTCACAATTTCTTTTTTTTTACTTATTGTCACCAGTCCAGTACAGCATCATCATATACCTTATGTGGCGGTGATCAGAAACACTGACTGGTGACAGTACAAAAATAAATAGAAGCAAGCATTTTACTGAATGAAAATGATTAATTCAGTTTGTTTTGTTGTAAATAGCTTTGATTGGCCAGAGTTATTATACATAGTACAGATGGGCTGTGATTAGCCCTGTCTGTACAATGTGATCACATTGACCAATTACAGATAGCAACACAATTGTACACAATGGATGGCTTGAAAGGAAGCCATCCATTGTTTACAGCTTTCATGTGATCTGCTGTGATTGGTCACAGCAGTTACATGGTACTGGCAGGTACACTGATCAGTCATTAGCTGTGTCCAGCTGTGTCCAGTCGATGCACAAAAGGAGAAAGCACCCGCCCGGCCTTCAATCTGCTATAGGCTGAGCAGGAAGATGTTACTTGAACAAGCTGAAGTTAGAAGCTGATTGGCTACCATGCAATGCTGCATCAGAGTTTGCACTCTCCATTTTTAGTAAATCAACCCCAGTATGTTTTAAACTGATGATCACACAATAAATGATCAATGATCACAAAAAAAATGCATGTGGTCAAATGAATAAGGCAGACTAGATAGTGTCGGATAACAATGATCCAATATATGGGTACCTTAACTGATCTTAATGGTATATCTCCAGGTACATCAGACAACAAATCAGATATGTATACTTTATAAGAAAAAAAAATGTCCTGGTTGTGTTTTTGTTCATTTGACACAAGAGTAGCTGAAACAAGAGGACTGATATTGCCACTGCTGAAGCAGGAGAAGTGAGTCTTCATGGGATGATACAGAATGACAGAGCTGATTGCTGTAGAAGTCTATAAGAAGCCTGTGCGTAATTTTTTTTTATGCCAATATCAGCCCATAGTTAAAATATAAAATATGGGAAACAGACTATTTTATTTTATTTCTGAAGCCAAGAATTTATTGTAAAAAAAAACACATTTTGGCTTGCTCTGGAGCAAACTACAAGTTTAAACCTTGAAATAGCATGTATTATTGTTGTTGATGAACAGCTTATTAGTGGCTTTGCAGAATTTTGCAGTAAAACTAAAATCACATTTGACTTACTCATACATACTGTACATAAAACACCATTATCAAATGCGCTGTCATGGACTTGGCAGCAGTCATAATAGTCCATATAACCGGTACAGTGCTTTCAGAAATTACATTTTGTCCCCGTTCGACCAGAATTTTCAATTTGCGATAGCCCAACACAGTATGCAGATAGCTTCTCTCTCTCTGCCAGGACTAATGAAGGGATTGGCACTTAGTGGTATTATTTTATTTATTTTCAGAATTCACAATGCAGTAACAGATGCTTAAACAGATTCCTAGTTCTTTTGCAACATCAGTCCCAATGTGTTTGATTCCTTGGCTTGTTTGTTAAAAATCAAAAATACCAGCTGTTTCAAATTGAGAAAACACAGCAATCTTTGTTCACTGGTCCCACTTCTGTGCTCACCATAAAGCCCCAGAATAAATGCTGGACATGAAACCTCTCAGCCCACACAAAGTACAAACTTTAGGAAGCCGCTGCTCAGTGCCATTCATAGCAATCTGAACTGCATCGCATCTGTTACTGAGGCTGAGCACAACACCGAGACAATAATAGTAATTGAAGTCATTCTACACATCATATTGCGAGTATAAAGTTAGAAGAAGCATAAACATATTAAAATATCTCGAGAGTTTAAAAAAAAATGTTGTTTTGTTCACTAAACCTTGTGGCTGAGATTCAATTCTGTGACAATTCAATGCCTGAAGTATAAGATACATTTATATTCTTGCATTCTCTTTTGAATATTAACACAATTTAGTCAATGTCTAGATGGAATACAACAGTTTTTTATGCTTTACCCTGAGAGCAGATTTATTTTATGCTCTGCAAATAACTTCATTGCGTCCAGCTTTACATAACATTTTCATTTTTAACAATGTATTGTTTTATGACCCTATTAAGGGATGAGAAGATGTTTAATGCCTTTCAGCAAATTGCAGATATTTTATAACCAGCCTCTTCAAACTTCAAACTCCATATTAATAAGACATACAAAAAGACAAATGAATTAAAGAAAACTTGTGGTGAGCAAGCATGAAGGCTGCCATCGCTAATCTATTCTGAAAATTATTTGGCTGTCATGCTGATCCAATGGCTTTAGCTCATTCTAATTTATTGTCTCAGAATATTTAGAAATAAAGAGGTCTGATTTTGCTCATATCTGCATGCTTGTACCTTATCTGCATCTTGAAGTGTTGAAGTAAGAGACAGCCAGGCATAAGTAGAAAAGTAATGCCATCTTACATTTTTTTATGAGTACAGGTTTATACAAGTGTCTTGTGTTTGAATAAAGGTAAACCAGGAATAAAGGGGGAGGCTAGTATAAGTAAGACCATCAGGGTCCCATAAATAGTGATTTCTTTTTCTGAGGAAAATGTTGTTTAACATGTCTATGATGAAAGGTAGATTAGAATCATCTCACTTTCTTTTTTTACTTGCCCAACTGATGCCTGGCTGGGGGAATCTGGGGCTTCATATAGACATACAGTATCTCACAAAAGTGAGTACACCCCTCAGATTTGTGTAAATATTTTATAATACCTTTTCACATGACAACACTGAAGAAATGACACTTTGCTACAATATAGAGTAGTGAGTGTACAGCTTGTATAGCAGTGTAAATTTGCTGTCCCCTCAAAATAGCCCAACACACAGCCATTAATAATGAAAACTGCTGGCAACAAAAGTGAGTAAACCCCTAAGTGGAAATGTCCAAATTGAGCCCAAAGTGTCAATATTTTGTTTTGCCACCATTATTTTCCAGCACTGCCTTAACCCTCTTGGCATGGTGTTCACCAGAGCTTCACAGGTTGCCACTGGAGTCCTCTTCCACTCCTCCATGATGACATCACTGAGCTGGTGGATGTTAGAGACCTTGCGCTCCTCCACCTTCCATTTGAGAATGCCCCACAAATGCTCATTGCTCAATAGGGTTTATGTCTGGAGATATGCTTGGCCAGTCCATCACCTTTACCCTCAGCTTCTTTAGCAAGGCAGTGATCGTCTTGGAGGTGTGTTTGGAGTCATTATTATGTTGGAATACTGCCCTGCGGTCCAGTCTCCGAAGGGAGAGGATTATGCTCAGCTTCAGTATGTCACAGTACATGTTGGCATTCATGGTTCCCTAAATGAACTGTAGCTCCCCAGTGCCGGCAGCACTCATGCAGCCCCAGACCATGACACTCCCACCACCATGCTTTACTATAGGCAAGACACACTTGTCTTTGTACTCCTCACCTGATTGCCGCCACATACTCTTGACACCTTCTGAATCAAATAAGTTTATCTTGGTCTCATCAGACCACAGGACATGGTACCAGTAATCAATGTCCTTAGTTTGCTTGTCTTCAGCAAACTGTTTGCGGGTTTTCAACCTCTGTAGCAATGCTATCAGCACTCATATGTTTATTTCCCAAAGACAGCCTCTGAATATGACGCTGAACATGTGCACTCAAATTCTTTGGTCGACCATGGTGAGGCCAGTTCTGAGTGGAACCTGTCCTGTTAAACCACTGTATGGTCTTGGCCACTATACTGCAGCTCAGTTTCAGGGCCTTGGCAATCTTCTTATAGCCTAGGCGATCTTTATGTAGAGCAATAATTCTTTTTTTCAGATCCTCAGAGAATTCTTTGCAATGAGGTGCCATGTTGAACTTCCAGTGACCAGTATGAGAGAGTGAGAGCGATAACACCAAGTTTAACACACCTGCTCCCAATTCACACCTGAGACCTTGTAACACTAATGAGTCATATGATGTTGGGGAGGGAAAATGGCTAATTGGGCCCAAATAGATATTTTCACTTAGGGGTGTACTCACTTTTGTTGCCAGCGGTTTAGACATTAATGGCTGTGTACTGAGTTATTTTGAGGGGACAGCAAATTTACACTGTTATACAAGCTGTACACTCACTACTTTACATTGTAGCAAAGTGTCATTTCTTCAGTGTTGTCACTTGAAAAGATATAATAAAATATTTCCAAAAATGTGAGGGGTGTACTTACTTTTGTGAGATACTGTATGTCTATATGAAGCCCCAGATTCCCCCAGCCAGTTGTCATCTTTAGGCATCAGTTGGGCAAGTAAAAAAACAAAGTGAGATAATTCTAATCTACCTTTCATCATAGACATGTTAAACAACATTTTTGTGAGATACTGTAAACAGATAAAGATTGGGATTGATGTTGCCAAACCTGGCCATCGTCAACTCATGTGTATTCAACTTTTTAAAAGAAACTAAATAATTAAAAAAGGCTAAACTGTTATTTAAAAAAAAAAAAAAACATGGTAGCATCATCACAAAATGCATTTCTCTTTTTGTGGTCCTGAATAAGCTGTAATGTCAGGCCTCAAGATGTAGTGGAGGATACTGGCATAGTCGTACAGTTTGTAAAGGTGCTGAAGAGTTTTCTTCTGTTTCTGTAAGTGGCAAATCAACAATAATTGTTAAGTGAATTATACAAAGCTGGACTTTAAATGGATTAGTTCAGTCTGTGCTGATCAATGTTTTACTCATTGGGGCAAACTGTTTAGAGAACAGGTAAAGAGGTCATCTGGGTCACTTAATTGCAGAGAACATAGCTTGGTCCACCAATCAGCCACTCTCCCTTCCAACCTTCCAAAGGGTAAATTCCAGCAGCCCTCCTCCCTGCAACCCCCCCCCCCTCCCCCACACACACACACACACCATGCTCCAAAAAATGAAGACAACATGATTTCACCGATGTTGAATTATCCTTATAATAAACATTGGCCACTCAATAACTAGAGGTTGGCAACAATGGGCTAAAAAATAGAGGTTTGGATAGGAAGGTGGACTGGTAAGTAGTGTGAAGGACGCTTTTACTATGCTCTGTGATATAAGCAACAGTAATGTCTATTTGTCTGTAAAATGCATTATATATTACCATACTGAATGTTGTGGAAAAAATTCTACACAAAATTAGCCACTGTTTCTGTATGTAGCAAAAAGGAAAAAAGTAACCTGCCCCCTTTTATAGTAAGCTGGCCTTTTCAACCGTTGTCCGGTTTTTTTTTGTTATCTTTATAGAATTTGGGGAAACAGGTGCGCTGCTATGGATGGATGTAGTTGAAAGAGGCCAGACAAGCACAATAATGAATGAGATTGACAGCAAACTTGAAAAGCTGCAACCATCAGTAGGTGAAACCTCAAACCTATAAATAAATGCAAAAAATACGAAGGAGATGGTGCGCTAATCAAAATCTGGTGTATATTAATTGCGAGTAAAAAATAGTATGAATAAAATGTGTGTTCAGAAAAAACAAACTCAATCAAAATACCATAAAAACGAATCAACAATATTAGCTGATACCATGATGATAAAAAATAGAAACAAATAGTGGTAAGAAGTCCATAAAAGAATCTTTTATCTTTATCACCACTAGAGGTGAATTCTGGTATTGTGGTATGTTCAGTTGCTTTATTATATCTATAGACTATATAGGCTATACAGTAGTAGGTTGAGCAGCTTCAAAAGCAGAGGAACCAGGAAGCTGTTGTTGCTAACAGGAAGTGGGGGCAAGGTGGGCTTTGAGGGTCTATTTCAATGCAAAGATGTGTCAAAAAAGGTGGAAAACTTTAGATTTTGTCTAAAGAAAAAGAAACATTAAATGGGTTTTTATCTTCAAAATTAGTTACACTTTTTTGTTAATAAAATATCAGCTACAAGACCTACATTTCACTGGATTTCACTTGATTTCAAATTGTAAGGTGAATTTGTTTTTCTTTTGGTTTAACCACTTTACGACCGCTCACAGTAATATTACTGCGGCAAAGTGGCTCGTTATCGTCTGACGACGTAGTACTACGTCGTCAGACACTCCCCCTTCTGGGCGGCGCTTGCGCGCCGCCGGAGGCTCGCTCCCGCTGTTTTCATTCACAGCGGGAGTCGGGCCAGGGGAGGAGCAGCGGCGATCGCCGCTGCTCTTACCCGATCGTCGGGGATCGAGTCTGGAGATCCGCCCGCTGTGTGTAAACACAGCGGGCGGATCTCCATAGTGACAGGGAGTGACAGATCGGACTGTTCAGCATAGCTGGACATCCGATCTGTCCATGACTCACTCAGTCACCTCCCCCCCTACACGTCAGTAAGCACCAGGCATACATTAACCCCTCCCTCTCCAATAAAATTAACCCCTTCCCTGCCAGTGTCATTTTTACAGTAACAGTGCATATATATAGCACTGATTACTGCAGTAATGTCACTGGTACCCCCAAAAGTGTCAAAAATTCAAAAATGTCAGTCAAGGGTCCGATCTGTCCGCCGCAATGTCGCAGTCCCGCAAAAAAAATTGCAGATCGCCGCCATTACGTGTTAAAAAAAAAAACCACCAAAAATGACAGAAATCTTTCCCTTTGTTAGTAAACGCAATAACTTTTGCGCAAACCAATCAAAATATGCTTATTGCGATTTTTTTTACCATACATAGGTAGCAAAAAACAAATTGGCCAAAATTTTTTTAAAAAATTGTTTTTTACATCTTTTTTGGGGGGAATTTCATATAAAAAAATGTTAAAAATATTGTTATTTTTTCAAAATAAACGCTCTTTTTTTGTTTATAGCGCAAAAAGTAAAAATCGCACAGGTGATCAAATACCACCAAAAGAAAGCTCTGTTTGTGGGAAAAAAGGACGTAAATTTCGTTTGGGTACGGCGTTGCACGACTGCCCAATTGTCAGTTGAAGTCGCACAGCGCCGAATCGCAAAAAGTGGCCTGGACGGAAGACAGCAAAATCCTCCGGTGGTAAAGTGGTTAAAACACATCTATTGGCCCCGTGACCGCTTTAAGCCTTTGATGTCCAGATAGTCTGCAGAGGCATTATTCTATTGATCTTAGACATTCATATCGAAATCAAAGTAAAGCATGGTGTGATGTTAAGGTTGGCACATAATACTTTTATAGGAATGCTTCATAACACAGATCATTCCTTTAGATTTATTAGCTAGTTTACAAATTGACAACATGCCACTGATGACATGCTCCTACAGCAAGAATACATATTTCATCATGATTAATATTTTATTTATTAAGAAATAAAAAAAAAAAAAAGTGCATCAATTATCAAAAAATAATAACAGTTTTTTAATTATATTTATATGTATCATCAAAAAATTGCAGAGAGTACATTAAATGTTTCAAATCAGTTACAGCCCCCGCAGGAGCATACAATCTAATACAGCCTTTGTCAACTAGGGTTTTATGGAACTTTATGGTTCCTCAAGCCCCAGGTAGAGTTGGGAAGGAGGGGGATATGTGACAGATAAAAAGCCTGCCATTGGTTGAACATGCAGATAATGCCTTGTTTAGCAGCAAAAAGGTCACTGATTTGGCCTGAGAAGCAGGGGAGGCAGGTGGATGTTGCCCACAAAGGAGAGTATCATTGATCTAGCTAGAGTTCTCTCTTTAGGAGTCAGGTTGCTGCAGGAGCAGTGGGTGTGTAGATAGACATTCAAGAAGCTTGTGTCTATGCCTGTCTGGCATTAACCACTTCTGGACCAGAAGGTTTTACCCCCTAATGACCAGGCCATTTTTTGTGATTGGGCACTGTGTTCATTTAACGGACAATTGCACGGTTGCGCGACGCTGTACCCAAAAATATTGATGTCCTTTTTTACCCACAAATAGAGCTTTCTTTTGGTGGTATTTGATCACCTGCGCAATTTTTATTTTTTGCACTATAAACAAAAAATCTGACAATTCTAAAAAAAAATATATATATATATTTTTCACTTTTTGCTATATGACATCCCCCAAAAAATTTTTAAAAATCAATTTTATTCATAATTTTAGGCCAATTTGTATTCTGCTACATATTTTTAGTTAAAAAAAAATCGCAATAAGCGTATTTTGATACAAACTAGGAGAAAGATTCATGTCATTTTTATTTATTTATATTT
This sequence comes from Pelophylax lessonae, assembly GCF_965119305.1. Taxonomy (NCBI): domain Eukaryota; kingdom Metazoa; phylum Chordata; class Amphibia; order Anura; family Ranidae; genus Pelophylax; species Pelophylax lessonae. The sequence continues at coordinate 149,345,008 of NC_138768.1, forward strand.
TCTACTAGTAATGGCGGCGATCTGCAATTTTTAGCAGGACTGCGACATTGCGGCAAACAGATCGGACCCCTAACTGACACTTTTGTGGGGGGGGGGGGGGCAGTGCATTACTAGAGTATCAGTGCTAAAAAAATATGCAGTGTTACTGTAATAATGACACTGGCAGGGAAGGGGTTAACCCAGAGATGATCAAAGGGTTAAATGTGAGCCTAGGGGGTGTTTTTTAACTGTGAGGGGAATAGGCTTATTAAATCAACACAGGAACCTGTGTTCCTAAATAGGAGGAACACAGCAGCCCTTTCATGATAACTGACAGAACAATGGTCTGCCGTGTTTACAATGGCAGACTGCCGTTCTGTCTTCCCTGGGAGTGATCGCAGAGGCCTGGCGGGAATTGCGGCCACCGGCCCCGCAGATCAGCTTCCCCTCTCACGATTCACGAATCGCCGAGGAGCAACGTATGGGTACGCGATTCACGCAGCCGAACCAGTCTGCCACAGTATATCTGAGGCGGGCGGTAGGCAAGTGGTTAAAGACAGACTCTATCAACACGCTAACACACCTAAGGAAATGTCATTCTGTGCTGTGCAGGCTGAGGGTCTAGGCAGACCAAATAGCCAAGAGTCTGAAAACGTACTTTGCATCTTTGTGATGCTTAGGACCCCCGCAAGGCAAACCTTGTGTAAACGTACCGTATATACTCGAGTATAAGCCGACCTGAGTATAAGCCGAGGCCCCTACTTTTACCACAAAAAGATGGGAAAAATGATTGACTCGAGTATAAGCCTAGGGTGAGAATGCAGGGTGGCGGGCATGGTACAGGAGAATGCAGGGTGGCAGGCATGGTACAGGAGAATGCAGGGTGGCTGGCATGGTACAGGAGAATGCAGGGTGGCTGGCATGGTACAGAAGAATGCAGGGTGGCGGGCATGGTACAGGAGAATGCAGGGTGGCTGGCATGGTACAGGAAAATGCAGGGTGGCTGGCATGGTACAGGCATGATACAGGAGAATGCAGGGTGGCTGGCATAGTACAGGAGAATGCAGGGTGGCTGGCATGGTACAGGAGAATGCAGGGTGGCAGGCATGGTACAGGAGAATGCAGGGTGGCTGGCATGGTACAGGAGAATGCAGGGTGGCTGGCATGGTACAGGAGAATGCAGGGTGGCTGGCATGGTACAGGAGAATGCAGGGTGGCAAGCATGGTACAAGGGGATGCGGGGTTGCGGGCATACTAGTGCGGCTGTGTTTCACTTACCTGTTCCAGAGGCGCCTTCATTTTAAAAATGGCGCCACCCAGCACCGACATGTCATTGTGCACGCGCCGCCACCGCTTGGGAAAGCTGGTATACGTTCGGCTATTCCCGGCCTGTCCCGAGCGGCGGCGGCGCATTCGTGGTGACATGTATACGCTGGGCGGCGCCATTTTTAAATCTTAAACACGTCGGAGCGGCCGGGAACTTTTTTTTTTTGTTGACTCGAGTATGAGCCGAGGGGGACGTTTTCAGCACAAAAAAATGTGCTAAAAACTCAGCTTATACTCGAGTATATACGGTACTTCTATTTATGACCATAAGTAGGCGGGAGCCCTAAAACGCAGTTTCTGAGTAGGAAAGCTCTCAATTTGGAGCCAGAGCCAAATCTCAATATACTAAATATACAGTATATGTATATCTGTGTGTATATATATACAGTATATATATATATATATATATATATATATATATATATATATACATACTGTATATATATATAGTGCATCCGGAAGATATTCATAGCACTTCACTTTTTCCACATTTTGTTATGTTACAACCTTATTCCAAAATTGATTTAATTCATTATTTTCTTCAAAATTCTACAAACAATACCCCATAATGACAATGTGAAAGAAGATTGCTTCAAATCTTTACAAATTTATTAAAAATAAAAAATGAAAAAAATCACATGTACGTAAGTATTCACATCCTTTTCTCAATAGTTTGTTCAAGCACATTTGGCACCAATTATAGCCTCAAGTATTTTTAAGTATGATACTCCAAGCTTGGCACACCTATTTTTGGGCAGTTTCTCCCATTCTTCTCTGCAGTACCTCTCAAGCTCCATCAGGTTGGATGGGGACCATCAGTGCACAGCCATTTTCAGATTTCTCCAGAGATGTTCAATCAGGTTCAAGTCTGGGCTCTGGTTAGGCCACTCAAGGAAATTCAAAGAGTTGTCCCGTAGCCACTCCTTTGTTATCTTAGCTGTGTGCTTAGGGTCGCTGTCCTGTTGGAATATGAACCTTCATCCCAGTCTGAGGTCCAGAGCACTCTGGAGCAGGTTTTTTATCAAGGATGTCTCTACATTGCTGCATTCATATTTCCCAAGATCCTGACTAGTCTCCCAGTTTCTGCCACTGAAAAACATCCCCATAGCATGATACTGTCACCACCATGCTTCACTCTAGGGATGGTATTGGCCATGTGATAAGCAGTGCCTGGTTTCCTCCAGACATGATGCTTGCCATTCAGGCCAAAGATTTCAATCTTTGTTTCATCAAACCAGAAAATTTTGTTTCTCTTGGTCCGAGAGTCTTCAGGTGCCTTTTGGCAAACTGCAGGCAGGCTTTAATGTGCCTTTTATGGAGTGGTTTCTGTCTGGCCACTCTTTCATACAGGTCTGATTGGAGGAGAGCTGCAGAGATGGTTGTTCTTTTGGAAGGTTCTCCTCTCTCCACAGAGAAATGCTGGAGCTTTGTCAGAGTGACCATCGGGTTCTTTGTCACCTCCCTGACTAAGGCTCTTCTCCCCTGATCACTCAGTTTGGCCAGGCGACCCGCTCTAGCAAAAGTCCTGGTGGTTCCAAACTTCTTCCATTTACGGATGATGGAGGCCACTGTGCTCATTGGGACCTTCAATTGTGCAGAAATTTTTCTGTACCCTTCCCCAGATCTACCTCGATACAATCCTCTCTCAGAGGTTCTACAGACAATTCCTTGGACTTCCTGGCTTAGTTTGTGGTCTAAAATGCACTGTTAACTGTGGTGTGTGCCTTTCCAAATCCTGTTCAATCAACTGAATTTACCACAGGTGGACTCCAATCAAGTCCAATCAAGTCGTAGAAACGTCTCAAGGATGATCAGTGGAGGATGCACCTGAGCTCAATTTTGAGTGTCATGGCAAAGGCTGTGAATACTTATGTACATTTTTTTTTCTTTTTAATAATATTGCAAAGATTTCAAACAAACTTCTGTCACATTTTTTTTGTAGAATTTTTAGGAAAATAATGAACTTAATCAATTTGGAATAATGCTGTAACATAACAATATGTGGAAAAAAGTGTAGTGCTGTGAATACTCTCTGGATGCACTATATATATATATATATATATATATATATATATACAGGCATATCCCACTTTTAAGTACACAATGGGACCAGAGCATGTATGTAAAACAAAAATGTACTTAAAGTGAAACAATACCTTTTTTCATTTCTCAATGCATGTAAATACACTAGTTCCATAGGAAATCTTGTTCAGCTTGACATGTCACTTCTCCCAAACCCCCAAGTGGCAAGGACACCAAGCTTGGGGAGCATGTTAAGGGGATCCAGGACTATGAAATGGTAGATTACCTAGGCAAGCTGGCCAGCCACAAATGTATATGTTTTAGTCCTGGGTCCCCTATCGGTGCTCCCTAAGTTTGGTATCCCTGTCACTTATGGTTTGGGAGCAGTGCCATATCAAGCTGACCAAGATTTCCCATAGATGCCAGTGTTAAAGACCGGGAGTAGTGCCATGCCAAGCGGACCAGGCTGTGTCCGTACTCGCGAGTGTACGTAAAGTGAGTGTAATTAAAACGGGGTATGCTGTATCAAATAATTATGCATGAATGTTCTTTTAGGTAATAATGACCACACCAGATTGTGCAAAGTACAGCACAAAATGCTTATAGGAAAATATTAATTTTTTGGTGATTATCTGCCTTTTTTTCGAAGTCACATAACAGTATCATAATATTTATCAGTGCACATGTTTGGTTGCCGCTTGCCTTTCTTCATAGTTATGAATGTTACAATGCCTGACCTACGCATTGACACATTGATTGATTTTCCTGAAATTTCTGGCCAGTTGCCTTCCCTTGATGACTGTGCTGTGCAAAGATGTAACTGAAAGTAACAAACACACTGGAAAGATATATAATGCTCTTTTAAGCTACACGCTTGGCTGGAACTGTGGTGGTGCTGCCAGACACAGAGGGACTTCATATTTGCATTTCTTACTTCTAGTGAGCTTTCCTGGAATGGTTCACTTAAATATTTGAACTTTCTGGTTTGCTTATCAAAAAGTGTAAACTAATATTTTTCAGAACATACAGTACCTTATTTATCAAAGGATATGATGAAAGACCTGTATGTATTAACTCACAACAACCAAAACCTGCTCTGGAAAATCATAGATGATAACTGTAAGTTTGAATCCCTGAAGCTTCTATAGGGTAATGTAAACAACTCTTATTTTAGATGCTTTAATTAGCAAGTTATAATGTGGTTTATCCCTCAAAAATGTCTAAAGAAAATGTTTCTGCCTATAACAAATCAGATTCTGAATTACTATATATTGTCAAGTTATGCTGGAATACTGACAGCCTAAATCGAACTGGTTACTATGACCAATGTTATCAATGTTATCAATTGTATGTAAACCCTAAATGTATTTGGGCTTTTTTTCTCAGAGCATAGGTGCAGGAACTCCCCCCTTCTGAGTCACCCTTTTACTATGCCCCCTACCCACCTCTTAGCACTCTCCAAGCTCCACTCTCTACCCACCTCCCAGTACTTCCCCTTTTAAAGAATACAGAACAAAATATCATTTTGTGCTACTAAGTCATTTTTATGGATATTGGTAGACCCCCACACAACAACAGACCTCCCCCCCCCAGCAACAAAGGACCTCTTACAACAAAATACCACCCCAGCACCTCCAGCCCCTTAGCAGCAACAACAGATCTCCCAGCAGCCAGCATCAACAGACCCTCCAGAAGCCAGCAACAATAGACCCTCTCCCTCAGCAGTAGATCCCTCCTAAAAACAATTAACTCCCCAGCAACATAAGATGCCCCCAGCCAACAACAATAGACCTACCCAGCACTAATAGACCCTCACAAAAAAATAGATCCCCACCAGCAGTCAGCATCAATAGACCCGTTGGAGGTGAAACCGTGTTCCCACTGAAAAAAAGGCCTGTCTATTATTAATATAAAGGGGTCACACATGTAAAACAGGGGCTTGTCTAGATATTTGATACTCATCAGAGATTATTTTTAATATTCCTTCTTTTATGACAAAATAAATGTTGGTTACAACCATGCCTAATCATGAAATTAACCAATTAAAATAATGAAAGAAACAGCGACTGTAAAATATTTCTTTATAGGAATAATTATAGATATAATTATTGCAGTAAAAATACAGAAATAAAATTCAAGGCATTAATTCTGTGGAACACATGGTTACAGATTGCACAGAATACACAGATTTTGACACAAAGAGAAGCTTTTGGTGTGCCCCCTAGCCAGAGTGTGCAGATATAGGATATAGGCATCATTCCCAAAGCCTCAGGTGGCTATACTGATCGAAATAGTTTTTTTAGCACATCATTTGAGAAACTCTTCTAGGGTTTGGGGCACTCTAGTCTGTTATCTTTTCCAGACCAATCTCAATGTCAACACTCAACACTTAACGGCAAATATAGAGTTTTATTGTGTTTCAAAGTTTACAGAAAAATGATCAGAAACACAAAGCAGGGATATAAATCTGTATAATAGAACTTCACCAAATAAACACACAGGTGTAAAAGGCCTCAAGAGGAAAAATACACTAGGTCAGCCTGAGGTATCAAAGTCTTAAGAAAGTAAAGTTCTAAGGCACCTTATAGCCATATAAGGAAAAAAAAAAGGGAGGTAAGAGAAAGTATAGCTTGAGTGAGGAGTCTAGAAAAAGGAAAGGGTAAACAACGGGGAGGGAGAAAGAAGGATCCTAGAGGACAAAACTCAAATGTCAATGGAATGCTAAACTACATGATGAGGTGATGTTAGTGAAAGAGAAAAACCCTGCAAGGAGATATAAGGACATGAAATGTTGTCCTCATCTTCTACTGTCTATGATATGGGAATCGCGACTGGGTGATGTAGGAACTCGTGAATGGCGTCTGAGGAGGGAAAAATGGATCCAAAAATACCATTGGGTCTTGTATTTATCTACAGAGTCTGATTCCGGGGCTAACATTTTTTCTATCTGCATGATGTTGTTTAAAATGGCTATCCAGCGGATAAGGAGGGGGGGCAGGGGATGTGGGAGACTTAAAAAATGGAGGGATAATTTGTCTGGCCGCTGACAAGAAGAACCGTAAAAGACTCTTCTTTTGGCAAATTATAAAGCCGGACAATATAGAGAGCAATGTTATTTTCGGAGAGGGTTGCAGAGATTCGTCATAGATCCTGTTGTAGATTGAGAAGACTGTGGACCAAAATGGTTTAATGTGCGGGCAGTCCCACCAAATATGTAGATAAGAGCTTCTTGTGTGACCACAATGCCAGCATGTGGCAGGAGTAGAGGGAAAGACTCAGTTGACAGCCAATGGGTCCCTTTACCACCTTGAAAGAATAGCTAGATATGGTGGATTTGTGGGTAAGTAGGAAGGATTTCTGCAAATGGGCTTCCATAATATCATGACCCAGTTTGGTGGACCATATTTTAGTATACATTGTGGCGAGAAGACTATAGGACTTTATAGAAAATTGGAAGTGCATGTCTGGGTATCTCGCACAATCTTTTAAACTGTGTGAGTGGGTGTTTTGTGAGAGTGTAGAAATGCAATCTCATACAGAAAGATAACAACAGATACCAATCTCTCATAGGCAAACCCCATGTGCAGGAGGGAGCAGAACCCCCATCAGGTGACGTAAGAAAAACATTGGCGACAGGCCAGGTTGGAATGAGCCTAGCGATGGGGTACCAACCCCTTGTGGTATCTCTGGGTTATCGAAGATCGGGGTCAATGGGGAGGGGTCTGAATATGGTGATGAAACCAGGGTCAGGGGAGAAACCTCTTGCAACTTCTGAAGATGATGTTTAAACACCCATGGCAGTGCTCGCAAGTCAAAAGGAGATAGGTCTTGTTCTAACTAAGTGGTTGCTTTGGGTATTGGGTGGGGGAACTATTCCAACATATTGGGGAGTAGGGCAGCCAAATTATATAGTTCAAAGTCAGGGAGGCCAACACCGCCTTATAATTTAGGATTAAGTCAGAAGTTTATATCACAGGTGAGAGAATCCTCCATTCCAAATGGGGAGGGAGTGCAAGGTACAGAAATAAGATTTAGGGAGGGATATGGGGACTGTCTCCAAATGATAGAGCAGTTTAGGAAGGATATCCATCTTTAAGGTATTGGTCCGGCCGAACCAAGGTATGGAGAAAGAGCTCCATGAGTCTAGCGCATTACGGATTTTCTTCAGAAGAGGGCTAAAATGAAGTGCGTAATATTTGGAGAGATTAGCTGGGACTATTATACCTAAATATGGGATACCTCTTGGTTTCCACTGGAATGGAAAGTTTGAACAGAGGTATGTCATAGTTGGGAGTGGGAGAAAAATATTCAGAGCTTCGGTTTTGGACATATTTAATTTAAAATTACTAAAAGATCCAAATGTACAGAATTCTTGTAAAAGAGAAGAGATATAGCTATGAGGATGTTGGATGTAAAGTGACAGATCATCTGCATAAAGGGAGAGTTTATGGTGTAGTGTGAAAGTGTGTATTCCGGTGATAGCGGGGTTCTGCCTAATGGCTTGCTCTAGGTGTTTGATCACAAACAAAAAAAGAGGAGATAGAGGGCAGCCCTGTCTGGTCCTGTTGGCTATGGAGAAGGAATCAGAGGAAGACCCATTCACTAAATTGGAAGCAGGGGGATGAGAGTAAAGTGAGAGAATTTTATTGATAAAATTATAGCTTAGGCCTATTTGTTGGAGGGAGAGATGCAGAAACTTCCAGCTTATCCTGTTGAAGGCATTTTCTGCATCGAAAGAATCTGGGCAAGGGCATTTGCTTGGCTTTGGACCCTTAATGGGGCATAAAAACTACATTTCTGAGAGGGGTCTTCTAAGGAAAAGGAATCTTGAGAGTTTAATACTGGCAGGACAGTACTATTAACCACTTGCCGACCAGCCGTCGCAGTTATACGACGGAAGGCCGTCAGGTTCCCTCGAATCGCCGCACCTGTAGGCGGGTTGGGGGAGTGATCCTGTGGGTGCGTGCCCACACCAGCGGGGAAGCTGAGGCGTGGGGGCCGCTGGGCACCTGTGATCACTCCCTGGAAAGGGGGTTGTTCCCGCTGGTATCAACACAGAGCCCCTGTGTTCCTGCTATTTAGGAACACAGGTCTCTGTGTTGATATTACAAGCCTTCCCCCCCCCCCGCAGTTAGAAAACACCCCCTAGGTTCACACTTAACCCTTTGATCGCCCCTAGGTTAACCCCTTCTCTGCCAGTGTCATTATTACAGTAACAGTGCATATTTTTAGCACTAATTACTGTATTAATGCCACTGGTTCCCCCAAAAGTGTCAAAAATGTCAGTTAGGGCTCCAATCTGTCCGCTGCAATGTCGCAGTCCCACTAAAAATCACTGATCACCGCCGTTACTAGTAAAAAGATAAATAAATGAATAAAAATGACATAAATCTTTCCCCTAATTTGTAGACGCTATAACTTTTATTCAAACCAATCAAAATATGCTTTTTAGGGTTTTTTTTAACCAAAAATATGTAGCAGAATACAAATTGTCCTAAAGTGATGAAAAATTTTGATTTTAAATTTTTTTTTGTGAATGTTATATAGCAGAAAGTGAAAAACATTGTTTTTTTTTTTTTTCAGAATATTCGCTCTTTTTATGTTTACAGCGCAAAAAATAAAAAATCGCACAGGTGAATTAAATATCACCAAAAGAAAGCTCTATTTGTGGGGAAAACTGTCATTGTTTTATTTGGGTACTGCATTGCACAATCGCGTAATTGTCCATTAAAGTAATGCAGTGCCGAATCGCAAAAAATTACCTGGGCATTGAAGGGGGAAATCTTCCAGTCTACAAGTGGTTAACATAATCAAGCATAGTGGAAGGTTGGGAGGATAAGTGAGGAGGTGGCAAGGGTGAGGGTAGGTTATATAGGGAGGAATAATATTTGCAAAACTCAGATCTAATGCCCACGTTAATAAATATCCTTTTCTTATCAAAGGTGACAATGGAGGAAATAGGCTGATGAGAAGAACAGGGGTGCAGGACTCTCGCAAGATGTTGACCACACTTATTGGATAGGGAATAAAGAGTGTTACAAGCTTTGACTCGTGCTATAAGGGAGTGCATATCGAGTAACTGTAGTAGGTCACATCTGGCTTTGGAGAGGGTCACGTAAATTTTGGGATCAAGGTCTCTTTTTTGAGAAGATTTCAACATAGAAATTGTACACAGGAGAGAGTGAATTTTCTAAAATCTAGCTTTTTTGAGACGTGCCCATGTTTTGTAAAAATGCCCTTTCAGGACACATTTAAGAGTCTCCCATTGGGTGAGGTGGTTAGTAGGGTCAGTAGTGTGGTCAATAACAAAGATACATATAATTTGGGAGATATCTGCTAAACATAAGGCGTGTTTTAAGAGATTGTCATTCACTCACCCGGAAGATCTTCGTCTAGCTGCAGGGCAGCTGCACAGGGTTAAGTGTATTGAGGCTAGTCAGACCACAGAAAATTCCCAATGTGAGCTCATAATGGGGAGTCTAGTGGATATTGGGATATCAGAAAACAGTTGATACAGCTGTAAGAGTTATGACTATGAGCTATAGAGCGAAAACTGTAGTCTCTCTCAGCAGGATAAAGAGTATAATAAACTAGGAGAAGAATACATTTCTACTCACCCAGCGCACAAAAACTCGAAAAGGAAAAGATGTGTATATATTGTCACTGGGTACATACAATAATGTATACCCTAAATGCACACTCAAATGTACTAAAGGACAATATGTATCCAAAAGCTGCCACTATAAAAGTATTGACATCAAAAATAAGGTGCACTCCTAAAAAGGTATTAAAATAATATAAAATACTAAATTAATACAACTCCTCTAGAGTCCACTAGCGGCGCTGCAAGTATATGTTCACCATATACTATATATAAACACAGAGAGTCCAAAACCAAAAGTGTGAGGGTAATCCGAGAAATATCAGTCCAGCCGACAACCAATAGAAGTATGTCTGAACTCCTGAGGGTAATAAGGATGAAAGGACCTCCACCTCACCACGGTGCACACCCTGAAGGAAATGCACTTACCAGAAATGGCTGGGACACAGGCTCATAATGATAGTGATAAGACCCTGCCAGGTCCTCCTCAACCCGAGTTTTCTCCAAATGACAAGAAGGCTGGTATAACCACTCACAAGGTGTACATGTGAAAATAAAGCGTCATAGGCACATAGCGTAACCCCGTTTTCACTTTATTTAAAAATCAGCATAACACCAAACTCTTAAGAATTGCACTCGCATGTTAAAACTTAATCAAAAGCATAATCATCATGGATAGTGTCTTGTTACCGTGCAGTCGGTGCTGGATGAACGACTGCACGGTAACAAGACACTATCCATGATGATTATGCTTTTGATTAAGTTTTAACATGTGAGTGCAATTCTTAAGAGTTTGGTGTTATGCTGATTTTTAAATAAAGTGAAAACGGGGTTATGCTATGTGCCTATGACGCTTTATTTTCACATGTACACCTTGTGAGTGGTTATACCAGCCTTCTTGTCATTTGGAGAAAACTCGGGTTGAGGAGGACCTGGCAGGGTCTTATCACTATCATTATGAGCCTGTGTCCCAGCCATTTCTGGTAAGTGCATTTCCTTCAGGGTGTGCACCGTGGTGAGGTGGAGGTCCTTTCATCCTTATTACCCTCAGGAGTTCAGACATACTTCTATTGGTTGTCGGCTGGACTGATATTTCTTGGATTACCCTCACACTTTTGGTTTTGGACTCTCTGTGTTTATATATAGTATATGGTGAACATATACTTGCAGCGCCGCTAGTGGACTCTAGAGGAGTTGTATTAATTTAGTATTTTATATTATTTTAATACCTTTTTAGGAGTGCACCTTATTTTTGAGGATAAAGAGTATGCCACACATCTTCCAGTTGCATTTTCCCCAACAAAGTTTTTTTTTTTTTTTAAACATTTTATTGAAAATTTTTATAGGCATACAGGTAGGGTTACGTTGAATGCATATACAAAAAGTAGAGAAAACCGAAATACAGTTTAAACAATCCTCAGTAGTTGTAACAATAACACGTGACAAGCAGCACACAGGTAATAACAAAGAACCTATTGAAGCCTACAAAGGAGAAAAGGCATGTGAGCTAGTCCAGGAAGTTAAGGCAGTATGAGCCATAGAGAGGGCGTTTGAGCAACAAGATCCCCAACAAAGTCTTAATCTTGGAAATTAAGTGGGGTAAATGGAAGACTTACTAGAGGAGGTGTCCAACAAAGGAACTAGGGGAATATTGAGATCACAACCCACTATGAAACAGGGACCTCCAAACAAATCAAGCCTGGAGAGCATGGCTCTGATCTACGCAAGGGTTAGCAATTGTAAAAAGAGAAGATTAATGTTTCAATTGCAAAAAAACAAAGCACCCAGCAGGATCTATATCAGAATCTAGCACCTCTGTGAAGAAAGATTTGAGGAACGCAATTGACACCCCTTTGAATTTTGCATGTGGATTAGGACTATGGGACCATTTAGAGAAAAAGCTATTATGATTATGTATAATAGGGATATTGTCTGCGCGGAAGTGGATCTCTTGTAACATTAACATTTTTGTTTTAGCCTTTCGAAAATGATATAAGATTTGACGCTTTTGCTCAGGTACATTAAACCCTCAACAATTAGGGGGACAAAGTAAAAAAAAAGATTATCCTCCATCATGCAGTGATGGTGTAATATTGACAGACCTACAGGGGATTAAAGTAATCCCTTGCTCTAAACAGGAATTACTTGAAAATATGTAGGTAAAACAATTGTAAATCCTGAAAATATGTGGACAACAAATGGGCAATTGTTAGATTTTGTGAGCCATCATGACAATATATATACATATGAGCAACAAATGGTCAGTTTGCAAAATATGTGGGCAACAAATGGGAAATCATGATAATACATGGTCAACAAATGTAAAAATCATGGCAATTGAACTGATTTACTAAAGGCAAATAATGTTCATTATGCAAGGGAATTTCTATTGGCTTAGTGATTGTGGTAGAAAAAAAAATCACTTTGCAAAGAATACAGAAACATGCAAAATATAAAAAATAAAAACGCAGTATATTTACTTGCACATTACTATATGTGGGTATCAAAGAAATACTGACAATAATGCATATAACAAAGGGCAACAGATGGACTACAAACTTGGAGTCATGACAACATGTAGGCAACAAATTGACAGTTGTTACAATACACAGGCAACAAACAAGAAATTGTTACAATATGTGGGTAACAAATAAGAAATCATGACAATATGTGTGTAATAATAATAACATTGACAATAATAACAACACCACCTGCAAGATTAAACACAGCTATATGGTTAGGGGAGAATGCAGAGAGGCACATTGTTGTGGAAATTAATATACGCTTGATGCACAAATAACTCTGTTGCAGTAATAAGTGTACTTTTGAATATTAATATACGCCAAGCGCAATTAATCCCGTTGTGCTAAACAGCACAGTTCTCAGCTCTTTTGAATAAGGCATTGGAGAGCTCTCACCATCCTCAGAGACACAGACACAAACAGGCTGGTTCAGTTTGGAAGTTCCCAAATTGTCCTGTGATGAACAATCCGCCTCGTTTATTTATCTGGCAATAAAAGAACAGAGACAGGAAGTGATGGCTACACCACATCAGCCAATGACAGACTTGTATACATTCAAACCTACAATAGAAATGGGAGTGCATGCAAATGAATCTGTGTGCAGGAGTTTCCAGCTGGTCTGGATACAATGGAACTAGCATGGATTCTCATGAACACAGTCATGCCAGTGCATACGCATACACTCCCGTCATAACCTGTTAGAGTGAATCCACTATAACACAGTTCATAAAAAACATATTTGATTGTGATTATGCTACTATTCCAGTAAATGGGGCCATATCTGCAAAGGAAAATAGCAGTAGTATTTCAGTCATGCGGATCAAGCATAATAGAAAGCTAACAGCCATTATACCAGCAAAAACACAGATATTTATCAAAATGATAATAATTCCACATCACAAACATATCTCCGCCAGTGAATACCGGGGCCCAAGATCGCATCGCACTGCCATTGAACCGGATCAGTGTTCTCTCCAGCGGTAGCCGCTCAGAGCGCCCACCGTTCAGGAGATCAGGTGAGTGGTATGCAGTCTCCATTTAATGGAAGGTTTCTACAAGTCTTTCCTCAATGCCAGTTAAAGCCATATTTGCTGTGCATAGCGATTACCGGTAAACTGACACTGGGAGACATACTGACAATTTAAATAAAACACTTCCTGGAAAATATCCACATAAATATTAATAATATTTCCACAACAACATACAAATGTAACCGCCATCAGCTGCACTGGCGCAGATAAATACTAATCCATCTGCTGGTGCCTGCATTTCCACAGCAACCTCCAGCTGGCTTCACCCTGAGTAGAGTGCATGCCCACCTTACCTTAAAGTGGAACTACACTGCATCTGAACACCACAAACCAAAAATGCTATTTAAAGTGATTGAAAATGACCACCTTGTAAAACAATCCATTTGATTTAAAGTAGAATTAAAAGGCAATGTTTTTTTTTAACCTTTTTTACCTTTTTTTAAGTGATCACATTCTCTCTTCTCTCAGCTGCATGAGACCTGGGGAGAGGAGAAGCAGCAACAGCACACTGAATCTTCCAGTGAAAGGCTGTGCAGTAGGGGTGTGTCATGACAAGTCTGATCATTGGAGGAGAGCACACTGAGTTTCCAGCATAGCTAGAGAACTGACAAGGGTGAGCTCTCCTGCTTAGTGTGGTCAGTTTTTAAAAGGAAAGAGGAACTGGCAGGAACAGCAGGGATTTTACACAAAGGAAGCAATACAAAGAGAACAGGATACTTTCTAATACAAGTACATGGCACAGCATGCACATATAAGGAATATGAAGTGTTGGGGTAATTCATTTTTAATATTCAAAGGAAACTCCCCCATCCATCAATGTCTTCATGCATTATTTTGCTGAGAAATCACCTTGAACAATACCTCCTACCATTTCTGGCCCTGACCATCATGAGTAATGGCAGATGATTCATGTACCATTTACTTCCTGGAATCTATCTGCCCTTAGCTCAGGCATGCAGGCAGGAGAGTATGATTAGCTGAGAAAACACCTCCTTACCTCCTGAAGACTCTTGGGATGTATGATATTGTTTGCCTAGGCCTGGAAACCAGGAAGTAACTGAAGAAATGTAAAAAAAAAGTTTAAAAACAAGTAAATGTGATATACCTTCCTATCTATTTACTAATGCTAGCAGCATATAGATTAACCACTTTAAGACCGGAAGGATTTGCATCCTTCCTGACCAGGCCCTATTTTGCGATTCAGCACTGCATTACTTTAACGGACAATTGCGCGGTCGTGCGACGCTGTACCCAAATAAAATTGATGTCTTTTTTTCCAGAAATAGAGCTTTCTTTTGGTGGTATTTGATTTTTATTTTTTGCGCTATAAACAATCGACAATTTTGAAAAAAAAAAAACAATATTTTTCACATTCTGCTATATGAAGTTCTCAAAAAAAAAAAAATGTAAAAACCAAAATTTTTTAACATTTTAGGCCAATTTGTTTTCTGCTACATATTTTTGGTAAAAAAAATTGCAATAAGCGTATTTTGATTGGTTTGCGCTAAAGTTATCACGTCTACTAACTACGGGAAAGATTTATGTCATTTTTATTGTTTTTTTTACTAGTAATGACGCCAATCTACGATTTTTTGCGGGACTGCGACATTGCGGCGGACAGATCGGACCCCTGACTGACATTTTTGACACTTTTGGGGGGACCAGTGACATTACTACAGTAATCAGTGCTAAAAATATGCACTGTTACTGTAATAATGACATTAGCAGGGAAAGGGTTAACAATATGGGTGATAAAGGGGTTAAATGTTAGCCTAGGGGAGTGATTCTAACTGTGGGGGAACGTGGCTACTGAAATGACCATAGAGACATGTGATCCTATATGGAAGGATCACATGAGCTCTGTGATCATTCCAGGGAGAAGAACGGTCAGCTGTTGTTTAAATCAGTATTTTGTTGCTAGAAAATTACTTAGAACCCCTTAAATTAAATCTATCTATCTATCTATCTATCTATCTATCTATCTATCTATCTATCTATCTATCTATCTATCTATCTATCTATCTATCTATCTATCTATCTATCTATAGATATATATAAATATATATATATATATATTTTTTTTTTGCGAAGACTCTGGAGAATAAAATGGTGGTCGTTGCAATATTTTTTGTCACGCACTGTTTGTGCAGCGGTCTTTCAAACGCTATTTTTTTGGAAAAAATACACTTCACTGAATTGAAGTATTTAACCACTTAAGCCCCGGAGGATTTGGCTGCTTAAAGACCAGGGTTTTTTTGCGATTTTTTACTGCGTGACTTTAACGGACAATTGCGCGGTCATGCGACGCTGTACCTAAACGAATTTGACGTCCTTTTTTTCCCACAAACAGAGCTTTCTTTTGGTGGTATTTGATCACCTGTGCGATTTTTACTTTTTGTGCTATAAACAAAAAAAGAGCGTAAATTTTGCAAAAATAACAATATTTTTCAATTTTTTTTATATGAAATTCCCCCCCAAAAAAATGTAAAAATCTAAATTTTTTAAAATTTTTGGCCAATTTGTTTTCTGCTACCTATGTTTGGTAAAAAAAATCGCAAAAAGCGTATTTTGATTGGTTTGCGCAAAAGTTATTGCGTTTACTAACTAAGGGAAAGATTTCTGTCATTTTTGGTGTTTTTTTTTTAATGCGTAATGGCGGCGATCTGCGATTTTTTTTGCGGTACTGCGACATTGCGGCAGACAGATCGGACCCTTGACTGACATTTTTGACACTTTTGGGGTTACCAGTGACATTACTGCAGTAATCAGTGCTATACATATGCACTGTTACTGCAAAATGACACTGGCAGGGAAGGGGTTAACTTTATTGGGGAGGGAGGGGTTAAGTGTGCCCCTAGGGGAATGCTTTCTACTGTGATTGGCTGTGGCTACTAGTGTAGGAACAGTGATCAACGGTCCTACATAGTAGAACCGTCTGAACACTGTTTCTACACAGGGGAGAATGACAGGCGGCTTGTTTACATCAGCCGCCTGACTTTCTCCCTCTGTACCGACGATCGGCGAGTGACCGGCGGACATCGGGTCCACCGGTCACACGCACTAACTTCCCTGTGAACGAGCCGCGGCGGGCGCGCGCCCGCCCGCTATTGGCTCACAAGGAAGTGACAGGCAAGTGACGTACCGATACGTCACTCTGCCTGGCCGGGGCTGACCGCCGCAGTATATAGTCTCGCGGCGGTCGGCAACTGGTTAACAACAAATACTGCATTATGGCCACTAGAAGGCGCTTATGACCAATAGAGATAATTATATAACACAGAATACAGCACATTTTGTTGGAGCTGTGTGAATATGTGTCACATTCAATCAGTGAACTTTTTATACATAGGTTGCTTTATGTAATCTGTCAGAAAAAAATATTGTCTAGGCATTTTGTATGAGTTTGTTCTGTCCCTCTCAATCACACCCACATTCATGTTCAAACACTGTGGGGTTGATTCACTAAAGCAGTAGAGGCTGATCACTTTGGCAAGTAAAGTTTTCAAGAAACTTAGTAAATAACGTGAAGCATTGTTCATTATGAATATTCAATCATGTGGAAAGAAAATAAAAAAAAAACAGGATTGTTTTCATACACACTGGTTGAATGAAATAAACATGGCTGCACATTATTTACTAAGCTCCGCCAACATTCACAGTTCTAGTTATACAGTTTTACCTTGCCTCCTTTTGTAATAAGCCTGTTGTTTACAAAGATCAATAGAATCACTCAAGCTTAAATATACAGGCAATGAATGAATGAGCTGGAGCAGTAACATATCCTTCTCTTCCTCCCTTCCTCCATAAAGTGTTAAATGTTTATTTGTGAAACCAAGGTTCATTTATTCATATATAAAAAACCAATGTTACTTGAAAACTTACAAAAAATCAAATAACCCCCCCCAAAAAAAAAAAAAGTAAGTTTAATTCTAAGAGGCTGCATGAGGTCTGACAATATGGCCGCACTTTGCACAGCTAAAGCAGCCCCCCACCAGCTTCCTACAGGATTTAGGGCCAGTTCACACCACATGCAGTCCAGTGCATTTTTTTTTTTCAAAAACTCATCTAAAGTAGGTTATATGGTTTCCAGTGGCATAGTTCACACCAGTGCTTGAATTTCCAGTGTGTTCCAGTTCCAGAAAAAAAAGTAGAACATGCTGCATTTTTCCTGCACTGGACTGTACTGGAACGCTGTTAAACACATAAAAAACACACTGGAATGCACCGGAATGCACGTAATTGCACTGGAACACATGTCCTTATTTAGGGTTAAGAAAAAGAGAGGGGAAAAATGCACTGGACTGCATCAAAAACGCACCAAAAATGCATCAAAAACACGTCAAAAACATGCACCCAAAAAAGCATCTGGAACGCACCTGGACTTCGTTCTTTGGTGTGAACTGACCCTGAATGGCCCTTACAAGTTACAGTTCTTTGGTGTGTATGCACTTGGCTCAAAAAGCAGACAAATAGAAATTCCCAGTGCTGATCTAGCTTGTCTGATAAAAGGTTCAAAAGATGGTGAATGAAATGTCCAGAATTGGGGAAATGAAAAAAATGTTCCCCCCTTATGCACCTATATACAAATATAACACAGTGTCTCTTATATACTCCGTCTGGATGGGAATGGAAGACAAAAACATGAATGAAAAATGTCTGTAGTATTCATTGCAAACAGGCAGCCTGAGGTTGGGGAACCCACATTAAAACAGAAGAGGAGAAGGGGAGAGAGGCACCAGATGACAAATAGTGTAAAACAGTTTAATGAGTAAATATAAAACACAATAACATATTCAACTCACAGAGAAATAATGAGAGACTGTCTGTGCCCAGGTGGGCTGTGTGGAGGATCCTGCACAAGATATGTGGAATAGTGCTATCCGCAGTGGCAGCTCTGTGAAGACAGGAGGGAGGACGCTGGAACCATAAGCTGCAGGGAGCCGAATGACAGCTGTCAAACCCAGAGTAGAACTGACCAAGCGGAGCACGTTTTAGCCATTTGGCTGAGGAAGGAGGCGTGACTTGCCTCTGAAATGCCTTCTGATTGGTCAGTTCTACTCTAGGTTTGACAGCTGTCATTCACTTGGCTACCTGTGTAGTGCAAAGGATCTTAGTAGGAACATGTACTGTTATTGTTATTACTAATATTGTTATTATAATTTCTTATATTATTATTATTATTAATATACAGGATTTAAAAAAAATAAAAAAAACCCAGGCAGCGCCGAGAGGCACAAGGGGGCAGGCCGGGCCGAGGAGAAGGAAGGATGAATGGTCGCTGTCATAGGAAGTCCCGCCTCCTATGATAGACAGCACAGTGTCAGGGACGTGTTGAGTCTATCATAGGCGCCAGGACTTCAGATGACAGCGGCCGCTCGTCCTTCCTTCTACTCGGCCCGGCCCGCCACCGCTCTGTGTAATGGCGCTGGTGAGATTGCAATAGAGGAAACTGTGCAGGCTTCAATAAATGACAATGCGCTGGCGAGGCTGCAATAAATGACAATGTGCTGGTGAGGCAGCAATAAATGACACTGCGCTGGCGAGGCTGCATTCATGGGCACTGGTGAGGCTGCATTCATGGGCACAGGTGAGGCTGCATTTCTGGACACTGCGCTGATGAGGCTGCATTCATGGGCACTGGTGAGGCTGCATTGCTGGACACTGCGCTGATGAGGCTGCATTCATGGGCACTGGTGAGGCTGTATTGCTGGACACTGCACAGATAAGGCTGCATTCATGCGCACTGGTGAGGCTGCATTTCTGGACACTGCGCTGATGAGGCTACATTCATGAGCACTGGTGAGGCTGCATTGCTGGACACTGCACTGATGAGGCTGCATTCATGGGCACTGGTGAGGCTGTATTGCTGGACACTGCGCTGAAAAGGCTGCATTCATGCGCACTGGTGAGGCTGCATTGCTGGACACTGCGCTGATGAGGCTGCATTCATGTGCACTGGTGAGGCTGCATTTCTGGACACTGCGCTGATGAGGCTGCATTCATGCACACCGGTGAGGCTGCATTGCTGGACACTGCGCTGATGAGGCTGCATTCATGCGCACTGGTGAGGCTGCATTTCTGGACACTGCGCTGATGAGGCTGCATTCATACGCACTGGTGAGGCTGCATTTCTGGACACTGCGCTGATGAGGCTGCATCCATGCGCACTGGTGAGGCTGCATTGCTGGACACTGCGCTGATGAGGCTGCATTCATGCACACTGGTGAGGCTGCATTGCTGGACATTGCTCTGATGAGGCTGCATTCATGCGCACTGGTGAGGCTGCATTGCTGGACATTGCGCTGATGAGGCTGCATTCATGGGCACTGGTGAGGCTGCATTCATGGGCACTGGTGAGGCTGCATTGCTGGACATTGCTCTGATGAGGCTGCATTCATGTGCACTGGTGAGGCTGCATTGCTGGACATTGCGCTGATGAGGCTGCATTCATGGGCACTGGTGAGGCTGCATTTCTGGACACTGCGCTGATGAGGCTGCATTCATGCGCACTGATGAGGCTGCATTTGATAAAAAAAAGAAGTTCTGAGTTCAAAGCTGTTTATTTCAAATTTTAACTTTTTTTCCTGAAAATTGAGGTGCGTGTTATACACCGATAAATACAGTATTTATTATAAATATGAACCTTTATAAAGAAATACTTTGAAGTGAATCATTGCACTGTAGCTCATAGCAACCAGTCATTGATCGGCTTTTAACAATGTGGCATAGCAAATGAAGACTGGTCTGTGATGAGTTGTTATGGTTCCCACGCACCTTTTGCTATTTTTGCTATTTCTGCTGCTTTCCATTATGTACCTTTTAACAAAGTAAGTAAACACTTGCTCCATAAACCCATACTGTTCTATACTTCTCATATAAAGCCATTATGTTCACTATTCTTCTTTGTGTACAAATATGTTCAATAGAGCCAAAACTTTGTGACAGCTCGTTTGTCTGGCGGTGGTATAAATGGAAGTGTGAAGGTTTAATGGGCTGCTTTCAGCATGATATATTTTTGAAAAGAAGCTGTGATATCAAATGGAAACAGCTTTGGAACAAAGCAGTGGTGCAGCAGGAGGCATCATAATTAATAAGGGGCAGCCACCGCCGTGATGTTTAATGTAACATGACAACTCTGAGCTTTGCCTAGTAAACAGCATGGGAACACGTTTTCACTGACAGACTTTGTCATTAATTCTAACTTGAAAATGAGACACTATTAGGTAGTTCAGTACGTATTGCCACATCTCCGCAAAACACATAGCATTACATCAGTCCTCTGAAGCATTTAGTAGAGATAGGGTGTGATGTGAAAATGATTTGTGGATGTCTTGTACTCTTGTCCTTGTATTAATGTTTTAGTAAACAAAAAATTGAACATGCTTATGAATGTCTGTCATATTCCCTTCATCATAAAAAATGTCAGGCTATCAGGATTGATTGCCTAGCCCATAAAAGTGACAATAAAAGTATTTGCTTTTAAATCTTGGTCTACAATTTAATTTAAAATATTATCATAAAGTAATATATTTAATACAGATTTTTTTTTATTAAAGGACACTGAAGGTGGTTGCATGAAGATATTGATTAACTCAAGTGATGCACATGTCTTTAACTGCATGTACACACAATTTGACTTCCAAATACAATCAATCATATTGTTATTATCAATACTATAACAAATAATATACAAACCATGACAGACAGTGAATCCGGAAAGTATTTACAGCACTTCACTTTTTCCACATTTTGTTATATTACAGCTTTATTCCAAAATGAATTCAATTTATTATTTTCCTCAAAATTCTACAAACAATACCCCATAATGACAATGTGAAAGAAGTTTGTTTGAAATCTTTGCAAATTTATTATTATTTATGTACAAAAGTATTCACAGCCTTTGCCCAATACTTTGTTTGAAGCACCTTTGGCACCAATTACAGCCTCAAGTCTATTTGAGTATGATGCTACAAGCTTTTTCCCATTCTTCTCAAGCTCAATCAGGTTGGATGGGGAGCATCGGTGCACAGCCATTTTCAGATCTCTCCAGAGATATTCAATTGGGTTCAAGTCTGGGCTCTGGCTGGGCCACTAAAGGACATTTACAGAGTTGTTCTGTAGCCACTCCTTTGTTATCTTGGCTGTGTACTTAGGGTCATTGTCCTGTTGGAAGGTGAACCTTAGCCCCAATCTGAAGACCAAAGCGCTCTGGAGCAGGTTTTCGTCAAGGATGTCTCTGTGCATTGCTGTGTTCATCTTTCCCTCAATCCTGACTAGTCTCCCAGTTCCTGCCACTGAAAAACATCCCAACAGCATGATGCTGCCACCGCTTCACTGTAGGGATGGTATTGGCCAGGTGATGAGTGGTGCCTGGTTTCCTTCAAACATGACGCTTGCCATACAGGCCAAAAGGTTCAGTCTTTGTTCCATCAGACCAGAGAATTTTGTTGCGCATGGTCTAAGAGTCCTTCAGGTGCCTTTTTGGAAACTCCAGGTGGACTGCCATGTGCCTTTTACTGAGGTGTGGTTTCTGTCTGTCCACTCTACCAGACAGGCCTGATTGGTGCAGTGCTGCAGAGATGGTTGTTCTTCTAGAAGGTTCTCCTCTGTACACAGAGAAACGCTGGGGCTCTGTCAAAGTGACCATTGGGTTCTTGGTCATCTCCCTGAGTAGGACCCTTCTCCTCCAAACATTTGTTGGGACCTTTAGTGCTGCAGACATTTTTCTGTACCCTTCCCCAGATCTGTGCCTTCATACAATCTTGTCTCAGAGGTCTACAAACAATTCTTTGGACTTCATGGCTTAATTTTAGCTATGAAAAGCCATGTTAACTGTGGGCCCTTATATAGACAGGTGTGTGCCTATCCAAATCATGTCCAATCAACTGAATTTACCACAGGGGGACTCCAATCAACTTATAGAAATATCTCATAGATTATCAGTCAGTGGAATCAGGATGTACCTGAGCTCAATATTAAGTGTCATGGCAAAGGCTGTGAATACTTATGTACATGTGATTTTTTTTTATTTTTAAAAAAATTTGCAAAGATTTCAAACAAACTTATTTCACGTTGTCATGATGGGGTATTGTTTGTAGCATTTTGAGAAAAATAATGAATGTAATCCATTTTGGAATAGGGCTATAACATAACAAAAGGTGGAAAAAGTGAAGAGTTGTGAATACTTTCCGGATTCACTGTATTTCCTATTTTATTTTTGGCCATATATATGTCTTCTCTAAATATTAAAGGAGAAGGATATAAATATTTTATTTTTCTAGCACTTGATTCCCAAAGGCAAAACATATATATTTGTCATCCACAATGTGACTGATCCTTCATACGGAAGACAGAGCCAACAACATTTGCATTTGAAGTAATCTAACAGTGCCATACACAACTGACTTCAACAGATTTCCTTTGTACAACATGTTAAAAAGAAAATGATGAATATAATATGAACAAATATATCAGGTTAAGAATAAAAAAGGCCTTTACCCTAAAAACATAGATATGGCTATATCTTTATGACACTGGGAGGGATTTACTAAAACTGGTGCACACAGAATCTGGTGTGGCTGCGCACAGCAATCATTCAGCTTCTAAAGTCAGCTTGCTCAATTAAGCATTTACAAAAAGGCCACGTTCACATTTGTCCGATTTGACATGAGATTTGACATGTCAAATCGCATTTCAAATCGGAGCCCATTGCTGGCAATTGAACCGTCCAAAACGGTGCGACGCTGACTTTGCGGCGCCTCACCATTTCCCAGAAGTCGTTTCTGTACTACTTTTGGCAACCTAAGGGGACGATTTCCGTAGACATCTGTGCAGGAACCCAAGAAGAATTCTGTAAAATCGCCCGTGGAGTCGGACTGAAATGCAGGCTTGAAAACGTGCAAGTTCAGCTGAACTCACATGATTTCAAAACGGCCTCAGTGTGAACCTGGGCTAAAACCTAAAAGCTGATTGGTTTCTTTGCACAGCTGCATCAGATTGTGTATGCACCGGTTTTAGTAAATCTCCCTCAATTAAAGGATTTTTTTTAACATGCCCAACACTGCATCCACCATCCCCACTAGGTATAATTTCTTAAGCTGGCTAAACCGATTCGCCCATCTTCGTATTTGAGGTGGATGAAGAAAACTTTGTTGTGCTTCTCCACTGCCAGAATATACTGATCAGCGCTGCAGCCGATTGGCTGTAAGTGCTGATCTAACACAAATTTCCAACAGTCCCAGTTGAGAGACGTTAATTGCTAATTCGACTTCTTTTGAATGGGAACTGCTATAGATAGATTGAAATTCAGCTGGTCCCCAGTAAACTAGCCACATTGTGATCCATCTATGGCCAGCTTTAGGCTACATACATATAGAAGATAGGGTGCAAATATTTTGCTGTGTTCATAGGTGATTAATGCTGCCTCTAGATGCAGCTGTACTTTGTGCTATGGCCTTAACCTCCCTAACAGTATTCCCGAGTGTGGCTCGGGGTTAATATAGAGTACAACAGCGGTAACCCCGAGCCAGCGGGATTACCCCACAATAAAGCTCACCTTCCAGTGCGATCCCCCGCCGTCCTCCCCCGCTGTCCTCCAGCCTTCCTCCTGCTGTCCTCCCGCTGTTTGCTTGGCCGATGCTGGCACCTGTCTTCCGGTTCCCTTCCCTGTGAGCGTCCCTGGAACCGGCGGCAATTTCAAAAATGTGAATACAGTAAATGACACCTGTCCAGGGATACTGAACCCCCAGGTGTAGAAACTGGGGGATTCTGATCACCTCAGAACTGGTTGCAAGAAAAAGGCTCAACTCTGGTATACAACTGCAAAAAGAAACTTTATTGGTAGTGCAATCAAAGACAATGAAAAAAATCACATGCTAAAAATGTAGCAAATGATGAAGACCAGTGGACCTGCTGTGTCAGCAAATCACACAAGCTCACACATATGCACACACATCAAAGGGCCCCAACCATTCATCCACAGCCACTCACACCCAGTCCCTTTAAATGCAAAAACATAACCCAGTTTCAAACCGGATAATGAAGCTAATAGGGCATGAACTGGTGGTGCAATATAATGCCTGTAGCCGGATTCCTCAAATAATGCGGATCAGGGACAGTATCCTCATCAATTCAAGGCATACATTATAGCATTGAGGGGAGCATGATTAAATGTAGAAAGGCCATCTTGTAAACAAGCCCAGAACAATAGTGTCCACTGTCCATTCTGTATGAACATTAGGAAGTCCATGGGATTCAAAATGAGGGGCTGTGATAAATGCAAGCAGTAGGGTACTGCACCCAGTATAAAGGGCCTGTGTTCAAAAATGCAAAACCACCAAATTGGGTGCTGGTCAGTAACCTTGGGTCACGTGGGAGGGACCCATGAACGTCCTCCTGTGGATGGAGTGAGAGTCCTTATGACATTGGAAAGGTGGACATGGGGAATCATAATGTCATGGCGCTGAATCAACGTGCAGCTGATGGAACGGCTCTAAGTGATAGAGAAGAGTCACCGGGGTGTATATAGCTCAGATAACTGGGAGAGGGGCGGTGTGCTGGTCAATGACTTGGGTTGTCCACACAGTCAACTATCACTTTAACCTCCCTGGCGGTATGATTCTTTTGGATTTTAGGTGCTGAAAGCGGTACCATTATTTTGCATGTAATTCTTGTGAATGAGCAGCCCAAACCAACTGTATACATTTATTATATATATTATATATATATATATATATATGTATGTATACATATATTATGTATACAAATATTATATATATATATATACGTATATATATATATATATATATATATATATATATATATATATATATATATATGTATATAATGTATACAGTTGGTTTAGGCTGCTCATTCACAAGAATTACGTATATATATATATATATATATATATATATATATATATATATATATGTATATGTGTATATATATACGTATATATATATATATATATATATATATACTGTATATATATATATATATATATATATGTATATATATATATATATACATATATTTACATAAAAAGTACAGTAAAACTGCAGGAAAGGGCACTGGGGGGCAATGTAATGTGATTTTATTTTATTTTGAACGGTATCAGTGTGTTTGGTGCATTTTACATTTGAATTTGCCGCCGGTTCCACCCCCCGGCGGACGTCACGTCGCCGGAGACGGAAGCCTGGGGCTCGCAGACGATCTGGAGGAAGCTCCGCCGCCGCACACCGCTCGTAGTCTTCGCTGGATCCCGGAGAAAAGGTAAGTAAAACCTCCTCCAGCATCCAGCGATCTTCTTAGCGCTACCCCGAGTGTGACTCGGGGTTACCGCTTTTGCCACTAAAATCTTACCCCGAGTCACACTCGGGAATACCGCTAGGAAGGTTAAGCAAGGTCCTAACCTGACCTGAGTCTCTCTTACTGACCCCTCGATGTTCACCCAGTACTCCTACAAGTGCTGCCCCCACACTTACCCATGTCTCTGTAGATGCCCTATCCGGCTGTAGATACGGTACTCTCCTGCCGCCTCACTCACTCACAGGACGTGCTGGGACCACCGTCCCTCAATGCTGCGTCACTTCCTGCCCGCGACCCGGAAGTCAGCCCCGTAATGGATTGCCGGTGTCCACGATGGTTGGGGCTCTTTGATGTGTGTGCATATGTGTGAGCTTGTGTGATTTGCTGCCACAGCAGGTCCACTGGTCTTCATCATTTGCTACATTTTTAGCATGTGATTTTTTCATTGTCTTTGATTGCACTACCAATAAAGTTTCTTTTTGCAGTTGTATACCAGAGTTGAGCCTTTTTCTTGCAACCAGTTCTAAGGTGATTGTCTTTAATCCCTATTTTCTCCATTGTGTACACTGTATCATGCCATTTCACCACAGGATTTCACCCGGTGACTTTTCCAGTGCCCTGCCTCTGCTTTTCCAGTTCTTTGTGACTGGAAAATTGAGAACGACCATGGCGTCCAAAAAGCGTTCTTTTTGCACAAAAGCGCTTTTAGACAAACTGGAAAACAGCGACAGTGAAACAGAGTTACTTGAAGAACTTTGCGTTAGCGATTCGTGGGAAAATTTGTCATCAGGTACGGAAAGTGATGACAGCGACGATTCTGATGTCTCTTTCTGGCACATAGCTCCATTGGAAATTCTGAAGAATCATTTGAAATACTTCCCAATTTTTTTTTTGTTTTGGTGCAGGATGAGAAGTTTCAGCAAATTCTTTATTATTTTCAAAGTGGAGATATTTCATTATGAGGGAAAATCAGTTAGTCTAAAAGCGCTTTTGCGCAAAAAGAACGCTTTTTGGACATCATGGTCATTCTCAATTTTCCAGGCACAAAGAACTGGAAAAGCACAGGCAGGGCACTTGAAAAGCCACCATGTGAATCCTGAGGTGAAATGGCATGATACAGTGTAATCCGTTAGGATAACAACTTTGCATCATGTCATTTGGTTTATATACATTTTTTAAATTGCCGCCGGTTCCACCCCCCTGCGTCGCAACGCTTGCAGGGAAGGGAACCAGAAGACAGGTGCTGGTATCGGCCGAGCACACAGCAGGAAGGACAGCGGGAGGATGGCTGGAGAACTGCAGGGGAGGATGGCTGGAGAACAGCGGGGGAAGATGGCCGGGGGATTGCAGGGGAAGGTCAGTTTTATTGTGGGGTAATCCTGAGTGTGGCTCTGGGCTACCGCTTTTGGTACTCTATATTAGCCCTGAGCCACACTCAGGAATACCGCTAGGGAGGTTATTATAATTTATGATTTTGTGTTTCAAACTTTATCATACCTGGGATGTCTACAAGACTCTTGTTTGGACAGATGTAAGTGAGTTATTCCTAAGAATTACAGGCCTAAAATATAAAAAAACATATTTCCATACAAAAAAATGTACCGCTTTTAGCACAAAAGTTCTGACATAATCAGACCGCCAGGGAGGTTAAACAAACTTGCTGGTTATCTGCACCCAGTTTGTGTGTGGCCAGGGACTCTGCAGATAGAATTGCTATCCTTCTATGCAAACTGTCTGTGTCTAGAGTCAGTCAGAGGCTCTGTTTGTACTACTGTTGTCACCACTCAGATGAGCGGCTACATGCTAAGAGCGGTGGAGCTGGCCATTGATTTGTTCAAACTTGACAGCTCACAGTCTCTGCTGTTTGCCTGCAGTGTGTGAATGCAATGTTTAGAACAACCTGCAAGGATCTACTGGTTCTTGTATCCAGGATTGGCCGCCTGTGTGCAGAGTGACATGTGAGTGTGACCTTAACCACTTGCGTCCCGCCCACCGCACATTTACTGCGGCACTCTGCCGCTGCTGGGCAAAGCGACCTACGTCACTCGCTCAGGAGACTGTAGGGGGCAAGCTCGTGCCACCGCTGGCGCGCTCCTGCCCCGCTCGTTACCTGGGGAGCCAGCGCGTGTGACCGGCGGCTCCGATGGCCGCCGGCCACTCGCGATCTCTGATGTAAACACAGCCGTCTGTCATTCTCACTGAAGTAATCACAGAGGCTATATGATCCTGCTATATAGGATCGCATGTCTCTGTGATTACTTCTGTGATTACTTCACAAGCCACGCCCCTCTACAGTTAGAATCACGCCCCTAGGGTCACACTTAACCCTTTGATCACCAGTAATGTTAACCCCTGCCAGTGTCATTTTTATAGTAACAGTGCATATTTATAGCACTGATTACTGTAGTAATGTTACTGGTACCACCAAAAGTGTCTAAAATGTCAGTTAGGGGTCCCATCTGTCCGCCACAATGTCGCAGTCCTGCAAAAAAAATCGCAGATCGCCGCCATTACTAGTAAAAAAAAAAACAATAAAAATGACCTAAATCTTTCCCATAGTTAGTAAACGCAATAACTTTTGCCAAAAATATGCTTAATGCCATTTTTTTACCAAAAATATGTAGCAGAAAACAAATTGGCCTAAAATGTTAAAAAATTTTGATTTTTACATTTTTTTGAGAATTTCATATTAAAAAAATGTGAAAAATATTGTTATTTTTTTCAAGATTGTCGCTCTTTTTTTGATTATAGCGCAAAAAATAAAAATCGCACAGGTGATCAAATACAACCAAAAGAAAGCTCTATTTGTGAGGAAAAAATGACGTCAATTTCGTTTGGGTAAAGCATCGCACAACTGCGCAATTGTCCGTTAAAGCCACGCAGTGCTGAATCGCAAAATAGGGCCTGGTCATTGAGCAGCCAAATCCTCCGGGGCTAAAGTGGTTAAAGTAAACCTTTCAGGTTCCCATTACTTCCCCTCTTTGAAAATTAGAGTTGTCTGGCTCCTAACTTAAGCAATTGACTTGAGTAGTTCCTAAATCACTGACCTGGAATAAAAATCTAGATTAGCAATGTCAAAGAAAAGTCAGCAGACATTTACTGTATATTATGTCATGGTCAGTCACTTAGGCCGGCCATACAAGATTTCCCCTCTATTGCTTTTCTGGAACAACCCAAAATGTGGGATTTTCTTTTACTTTCACTTTCATTGATACTGGTTTAACAGGACAAAATGAGAGGGTGAATCTCCCTAAATGGCGCACAGGGAGTAAGGCCGGCAAGACACGGTTCAGCAGGAACAAGACAAGATTTGAACCTTTAATAGGCAGCCTGAATGTACCAAGTTCCTTGATCGATCAACTTGGGTACAACTAACCTGCCAGATTCCCCTGCAATTATCGCTAGCTGTTTTCTCCTGGCAGGGACATTTCCCCCGCCTGCCCCGCCTCCTTCCAGGAGCAGACAAATGCTTGGCAGGAGGGATTTCCCTGTCAGCACTGTCTGTGTTGATGGGAGAAATGTGGTTGCAGGAAAGAAATTTGCACCGTGTATGGCATGCTGTAAATGGATCTTCAAGTCAAAAGCCAGGTTGGGGTAATTTAAAAAAATGGTAAATACTTTAGTTTTCAGTGGCCTTTAAGCCGTTTGTATTGGAGCTGGTAGAGGCTGTGAGTAAAGCATATTTTCTAATTTAATGGCATTTAACAAGGTGGTCAAAATGTCAAGCATCTAGCATTTTCAGGAAGAATGGTCAGCAATTTTGGGCTCCATGCTTTATGCCTTGAATGTGGTCTTTAAAGCTGTACTCCAGGCACAAAAACATTAACCACTTAAAAACCGGGCCATTTATGGCACTCCGCTGCTACATATAAAAATCATCATCCCTTTTGAGTCAACTGCAAGCTCCAAAATAGAAGCTGTTTAGAAGTAGGATCTCAGGGTGTCATAGCTGGAGAACTCGATCCAAAGAGACCACAACGCCATATACTGTACTTAGGATAACATTCCTGTATACACGCTGTTAATTCTTCTATTCTCCTTAGCTGATTCATTTCAACTACCCACTTTTTAACCACTTGCCGTCTGCTCACATTGCTGCTACTGCAGCAATGTGGCTCATTATCGTCTAGCGACGTAATACTACGTCGCTGGACTCCTCCCCCTGTAAGCGGCCCTCGCGCGCCCCTGGAGGCGCGCTCCCGCTGTTTTCAGTCACAGCCCTGATCGTCTGGGAATCTAGTTTTTGAGATCCGTGTAAACAGAGCGGGCGGATCTCCTAAGTGACAGGGAGTGACAGATTGCAGTGTTCAGCATAGCTGAACATGCGATCTGTCCCTGACTCACTCAGTCACCTCCCCCCACACACGTCAGTAAGCACCAGGCATACATTAACCCCTCCCTCTCCAATAAAATTAACCCCTTCCCTGCCAGTGTCATTTTTACAGTAACAGTGCATATGTATAGCACTGATTACTGCAGTAATGTCACTGGTACCCCCAAAAGTGTCAAAAATGTCAGTCAAGGGTCCGATCTGTCCGCCGCAATGTCGCAGTCCCGCAAAAAAAATCGCAGATCGCCGCCATTACTCGTTAAAAAAAAACACCAAAAATGACAAAAATCTTTCCCTTAGTTAGTAAACGCAATAACTTTTGCGCAAACCAATCAAAATACGCTTATTGTGATTTTTTTTTACCAAACATAGGTAGCAAAAAACAAATTGGCCAAAAATGTAAAAAAAATTTGATTTTTACATTTTTTTGGGGGGAATTTCATATAAAAAAATGTTAAAAATATTGTTATTTTTTCAAAATAAATGCTCTTTTTTTGTTTATAGCGCAAAAAGTAAAAATCGCACAGGTGATCAAATACCACCAAAAGAAAGCTCTGTTTGTGGGAAAAAAAGGACGTAAATTTTGTTTGGGTACAGAGTCGCACGTCCGGGCAATTGTCAGTTAAATTTGCACAGCGCCGAATCCCAAAAAGTGGCCCAGACGTAAGACAGCAAAATCCTCCAGTGGTAAAGTGGTTAATAGTAGGAGTAGCTTGGGTATTCCAGTGTCTAGGTATAAGTGTTCGCACTGCAGAAAGGAGAAAGCGAAGCAGTCCATTTTAAATCACACCCATGGAGCCCGGATATATTGAAAGTAAAGCTATTTCTGTAGATTTCTGATATGGTGTAACAATACAAGGGAGCAAATTTAAAATACAGAATCCCAAAAAGGTTTAATCTGGGGGAAAGTCCACCATATTTGGATCCATTTACCTAAGTCCCCCTCCCCCCATCCCCCCCCGTCCACAGTGCCAGCACTTTTCAGTGTAGTTCGGAGACATTCTGTGCAACTACACAGCTCATCTATATCACCTGGTAAGTATTTTATAGTATATACATACGTATATGCAGTATATGTTGAGAGACTTGATTTAAAGATAATAATTTAAAAATAATAATTTCTTCCAGTCTCCTGTTGTGATCATATGGCCCAATTCTCTCTCCTAATCTCTGGTTTAGTATGGATGCTTAGGAAATGCATGGGATAACAATAAACCATATCTTTTAGATATGGTATAAGAACACTCTGGAAGCCCGGTACAAAGAGATTCAAATTGAGTTAAGTCCCTATGAAGTGAACCCATTTTAGATAAATGTTTGTAGAAGTGCTGTAGCTGTCTTACTTTACTTTACCCCTCTCTTCATGTCCAGTTAGCACTCAGGGACAACTTTATCCAACGAGCAGATTGTCAGCCATCTCCCAGTAGTACAACAATGATGGGAGTTTGCTTCTGCTTTACTCTTTCCTGCCCATCCCCAGTATCCCTTTAGGGGCTTGTTTACATGTGCTATGGTCTCTGAAGAGTGGTCTGCATTCAGATTGCTCATCAGAGAGCAATTGGCAGGCAGTGAGGAAGTGTTGTATTGCCTCCTCACCATCCGCTTTAACCCCTAGAACCCCACACTAGCGCATTGCAACTGTGTGTAGTGCATGCAGTTCTGGAGTGCTTACAGAGCAGCCTCGTTTACTTGAATGGGTCAAGTTCAGCAGGCACTGTGGCCAAAGAAAGGAACAGAGGATATAATTCCTGTTGGGTGGCCTGAAAACAAAATATCACAGTGGTAGTATGTACATATCCCAACCCTGTATTGCCAACCATCCACAAATTTACAGGCTTTTTAAAAAAAAAAACAGACACTATTCTCTGTTACATAAATATCCCTGGACAGGAGAAAAGTGCCTATAAAAACTGCCAGGTTCGCCTGTGGGGCAGATCCAGGTGTGTGCTCTATCCCTTGTGATAGCAATAAAAGGGCTAGTAAAGTAAAGAAGATGGTGTAAATTAAAAAAAAATTAAATAAATAAATCATAAAATGTAAAGACTTAAAGCGCCTTACCCACCGTGCTTGCATATGTTAACGATATTTGAACAGAGTTTGCACCACATGTGTGTTATCACTGTGAACGTCAGAGTGAGAGTAATAATTCTAGCACAAAACCTGCTATGTAACTCTATGGAGATTTTTAGGTACTGTAGTTTGTCGCCATTACAGGGGTATACACATTTTTAAAGCGTGACATGTTCGGTATCTATTTTCTTGGTGTAGCATCCTCTTTTAAATTTGACCAAACATGGGTATTATAGTGTGTTAGTGTGCACTAAAATCCTTTAAAGATCTTTTCTGAAAAAATGTGTGTTTAAACAACCACTGCGCAAATACCATGTAATATAAAAAATCACATCAGCCACCATTTTCTTCTCTAGGGCTTCTGCTTAAAATATCTAAAAAAATGTTTGGGGGGTTTAAGTAATTTTCTAGCAAAAATATATAGATTTTTACATGTGGGAGAGAAATGTCAGAATAACATAGGTTCAATATAAACCAGATTCAGAAAGTCATGTTCAATGACTCACATTCTTACATAGTTACTCATTTATATATTTTATCAGGTTAAAAAAGGCCATCTAGTTTAACCAATAGAGAAGAAAAAACAAAGAAAAATAGAAAACCTCCATATACAGTATTCTATATCCACAGTTGATCCAGAGGAAGGCAAAAAAAGGGGGGGGGAAGACCTTCCTGGTCCCCAGGAGGCAATCTTATATTCCCTGAATCAACTACCTCTGGTGTTCCAATCTATAAATGTTAGCATTCAGTTATATTTTGTGCATTTAGGAATGCATCCAACTCTTTTTCAAAACAAATCTACTGAGCAGCCCAGAACGTATTCTTTCAGGTGTCTACGCCACATTTTCACAGCTCTTACTGTGAAGAAGCATTTCCTTATGTGGGGGGTTAAATCTCTTTTCATTTTGGAATGGTCTGAGGATGTAAGTGATGTGTCCAAGGGTTCCGTTTTAGGACTATTACTCTTGTAGGGGAAACCCCAAAACGTATGGGTTTCAGTAACATTTAGACTGTTGAAGCCAGATTGAAAATGATTTATTTAGACAAACATGTAGGTAGACAGCCATGTTTGGAGAGCAATTCAGTTACATACATTATTTTGGTTTGATAAACATTGCTCTAACTTCCTAAAGGAATTGTGTTACAATTTATACATTCTGAAGTGGGTGGCACCTATCTATCTAAAGTTTCTTTGAAGTCACATCTTGATTGAAATGCAGAATAGTTGTTCACAAAGGCTTGTTTACTTCCAGTAAACAACTGGACAGGTCTTCAAAAGCCTAGATAGCAATCTAACAGCTGGAGGTGTAAATGGCTTTTGAACACGACAGCTGTTATACAACATGACTTCTCACAACATATACATCCAATATATCTGCTTAATCATAAATACACGTTTCATAAATAAAATGGCTGTTCCCTTTCCCCCATCACTCTTAGTCCTTTTCTTTTAAAAGCCCAAATCTGAGCTTAGCTATTTTTTTCCGCTGCATTCAGATAGTGTCTACGAATGACACCAGTTCCTGTGTTATGGCTCTGCTTCCCTCAATCTGCTATGCCATTCACATAGAACTGCCCACTGATTATGTTTGTGCTGTGCATTGTGAATGGCATAGCAGAGTGAAGGGAGGGGGGAGGTGGCAACCTTGGACTTGTGTTATCCATAGAAACTGTTCCACTGCAGTGGCAAGACAGATTTTTTGCTCCGTTATTTATTCCAGGGGTTCTTGGTGGAGCTTAGTGAGCTCCTAAAGTAGTAAAAATATGTGGATGTTAATGTGTGGACTAAAGATAAAATAAAAAAAATATTTAAAAAATATGTCCAAAATTGGGCTTTAAATAATGCAGAGTGTGAGAATAAATGTATTTTTTCCATGTGTAGATTTGAGACAAATCTATATATTGGAATACAGTATTTGCAAGATGCCTCTAATCTATAAGCAGATATAGATGCACAGTTGTTTGGCTAGCTACCTGATAAATGAGGTCATCGTGGACAAATGTAAAGTTATGCACTTGAGAATAAAACATGCAAGTATCATACAATATGGGAGGGGAGGGGGAAGGGGGTTGGTGAATTAATTATGGAAAAAGATCTGAGTGCCCTTGTAGATTAATGACTTAAGACTTAAGAGCATGCCATTCGATTTTCAGCTTTTAAAACAAGCAAAATTCTACCTTATAATAAAAGAGGCATCAGACTCAGGAGAAAAGAGTTATTAGTAAGATCTCATTTTGAATATGCCTTCAGTTTTACAGTTCAAGTACAGGGTGATGTGGAACTAGAGTGCAGAGAAAGACAACCTAATTATTAGGAGACATAAAGGACCTCAGCTACAGATAACCCAAACCAAATGTATTCCTGCTAAAGAGACTCTCACACTTGGCTTATTCAGGTCAAAGTGACAAGGATTCTTTATTGCCTGCCCCTGACCCATTTATACTTACCTGTCCTGCACTCCTTAGCAGGCTGAGGAGTGATGACACTACGGCTTTATTTAACTATAACATCGGAAGTGGTGTCCTCTTCCTCGCCATGCTCTGTGATTAGGCTGTGTAATTTCAGAAATCAATAGAGAGAAATGGCATGTAAAACATTTCCCTTATATGTATTTTATATGTGCATTTAGATATTAGTCTAGAGTTCAACTATAGAGGGATTTTATCTTCTTGCATTGAAGCATAGTAATATTAGTTGAACATCAATTAATTTAAGGTAAATAAAAATGAATCACTTTTTGCCACCGTAAAGAAAATAGTTTGAAAATTCATATATGGAAAAGGTTCTTTACTGAATAAGCTGTGAACATGTTAAATACGTTTCACCAACAACTGGCTAGTAGACTTAGTCATTTCGAAGAAAAAGGTTAAATGCAACTATAACATCTCTATTGACATTGGGACATGATTTCACTAGGGTCTGAGTCAACTACAGAAATACGTAAGTAAAAAATGAAACAGCAGCCAATTGGAAATTCTGAATTTAAAGCTTAACTCCAATTCTCTTGAGAAAAAAAACACCCCCCTCTGGGTGATCTCTGTACATTGCAAGGATTATACCAACCTGTGTTGCAGATTCCTACCTTTTGTTATTCTGAAGAAATCCCCCTGTGTTCCTCTGTGCCTCTGTGGGAAAACAAATCTAATGGGAGTGTTTCATAATTATCAATCAGCTGTGCACCTGCAGAACACTAATGAGGAAATCTGCTGGGCCTGCATCCCTTTAGAAGTGTTCCTATTGGGAGTATTTCACCAAAAATGAAATTGTTGCAGGGGGTGCCTGAAATCTGACTTGTATCTTAGTGTAGACTTCTGGGAAAATCGGTGAGCCAATCACACAAGCAGGAAATTATGTTTCTGGGGGACATTCTGTGTACAGAACAACTCCAGGTAGCCATATTGCATTGCGTTTTAAGAAAATTAAAGTGGCTGCAGAATGAAAAGAAGATTTCATTTTTAATAACATTTAATTACAATATGATGCTATATTGTTTTTTCTTTATTTGCTATTTTGTTCCCACAAAAGTGGAGTTACCCATTAAGTGTTAACTGGCAATCAAAAAACAGGATTTACTATATTCTTACAAAATAAACAATCTGAGTTTATTTTGCTATAAATGGGTTCTTTACTTTTTTTTTTTAACAGTAAGATAGAAAGTAGTATTTTAACAGTAAGATAGATTAAAAATACTTTAAGGATGATGAATGAATATCAGACGAATATCATGTTATTAATGAATGTCATTTACATTGTAGTGTTAAGTTTAAAACATGGTTTTACTTATTTTAACTCAATATTTAATTTTTCACTTTGGAGTCATTTAATTTTATTTGAACATCTTATATATTTTTTTTTTTTAAGCCCGTAGCGTGTGCAACACACTCAAAAGACTCCACCCGGTGCATAAAAAAGTGCACACACACAAGGTGAGAACACAAAAAGTGCACAGGGTGTGCGAAACTAGTGGTCTTCCCTCCGAAGAGGTAGAACCCGAACCTCGATCCCCCGGGGCGCAAGACTCCTGACAGGGATATAAGGTACTCATGGTCTGTCTGGCCGAAACCAGACTAACCCCGTTCTTCAGGGGGACTGCCGAAACAGCCCACCCCGAGTACTAAGTGGGGCTCCCCCGAAGGGAGACCCCATGAGAGAGGGCGAACTTAGCCAAAAGGCCATATCCACCCCCTCCCATTTGAACATCTTATATGTTTTAGTTAAATTATAACTAAAGTCAAACTTTTTTTTTTTTTTTTGATAGAGTGGAGTTGGGTTTTTATTACTCTCTGTGCCCCTGTTAGGGAGATTCACCCTATTTGTCCTGTTTATCATTATTAATGAAAGAGAAAGGAAAAGAAAATCCCAAGATTTGGGTTGTTCCCAGAAAAGTAATAGAGCAGAAATCTTCCAATGGTAACACTAGTTTTGGTGACCCGGGGGGCCTCAAATGATTCACTTTCTTAAATAACTGGGGTACCTCTAAGAATAAGGAAAAAAAAGAGAAGAAAAAGAAAAAAAAAAAAAAAGACAGAGACTGTGGGAGATTTTTTTTTGTTGTGTAGGGATTTAACCGATAGTTTAATAAATTGTAAGAGAAGGTAAAATGCAATGATTTTCTCACATTTTTAAGGTTGCTGAGAACGGTCACAATCAGCGCTTGGTGGGGTGATCTGGACGATCCTACGCACTGCCGTGTTTACAGTAATAAGAATTTGAGCCTCCAAAAATGGCAAATTGGTGTCAGCCGAGGTGCCGGAATGTAAAGAAGCTGAGAATTTTCATAAATTCTGTATTTTTTGCTCACACATTATAAAAATACCATGCCAGGAACCTTGCTGACATGCACGCCATTTGTTTATTTAAACACTAAACAGGCAGAGCAAGCTTACTAACAAACAGCAGGAGAGACATCTAGATCACAGCTGTTTGAAGTGTTTGATGCACCATCCTGAGGAAGTGGCTGGTGTAGTGTCACAAAACGTGTTGACAAGAGTTATTCTGTGTGAGTAATATTCTGTGATCAATAAATATTGAATTTATAGGGAATCCACTTCTCAGCTTCTGCTTTACATTCGGGCACCTCTGCAGACACAACTTTCCCATTTTGTTGGGGCTCAAATACTTCTTACTGTTATTCCCATAATTTTCAGGGTTTTCCTCTCATTTCCTGTTTTGGTTATGGGACAGGAAGTAAAGGGAAATCTCCACTATGGGATACAGATGGCAAATAAAACAAATAAAAAAACCTGACAGGGGTTTTAACCCTCCCTTACTTTATACAAAAAAAAATGCCCATAGTTCTACTTTAAATAAAAGCAAAATTATAAGACGTTTTAAACTTCTAAACTTGAGGTGGTTGTAAACCTCAGACATGGAATATGATCAAAACATATCCTTCTATAGTGTGTACTTGTCTCAATTAACCACTTTAAGACCAGAAGGATTTTCCCCCTTAATGACCAGGCCCTATTTTGCGATTCAGCACTGTTACATTAATGGACAATTGCGCGGATGTGCGACGCTGCACCCAAATACAATTGATGTCCTTTTTTCCCCCATAAATAGAGCTTTCTTTTGGTGGTATTTGATCACCTGTATGATTTTTATTTTTTGTGCTATAAACAAAAAAAGCAACAGTTTTGAAAAAAAAAAAACAATATTTTTCACATTCTGCTATATGACATTCTCCAAAAAATAAAATTAAAAAATCTAAATTTTTTAACATTTTAGGCCAATTTGTTTTCTGCTACATATTTTTTGTTAAAAAAAAAATCGCAATAAGCGTATTTTGATTGGTTTGCACAAAAGTTATTGCGTCTACTAACTACGGGAAATATTTATGTAATTTTTATTGTTTTTTTTTTTTGTTTTACTAGTAATGGCAGTGATCTGTGATTTTTTTGTGGAACTGCAACATTGTGGCGGACAGATTGGACCCCTAACTGACATTTTTTGACACTTTTGGGGTACCAGTGACATTACTACAGTAATCAGTGCTAAAAATATGCACTGTTACTGTAATAATGACACTGGCAGGGAAGGGGTTAACCCTGTGGGTGATCAAAGGGTTAAATGTAAGCCTAGAGGAGTGATTCTAACTATGGGGGGGCATGGCTTGTGAAATGACAATAGAAACATGTGATCCTATATAGAAGGATCACATGGGCTCCATGTTCATTGCAGGAAGAAGGACGGTCGGCTGTGTAAACAACAGCACAACGTCCTTCTCTCTCAGCAGGGAGCGATCGCGAGTGTCAGGCAGCAATCGGAGCTACCTGACCCGTGCATCGGCTTCCCCGCTGCCGAGTGGGGGCGGGAGCACGCCTCAGGCGGCGCGCGCTCGCCCCCTAGCTTCCCGCGCGAGACCGACATAGACCTACGTCGGTTCAATCAGGAGAGCCACCCTGCCGCAGTAAATCTGCGGCTGGTGGTCGGGAAGTGGTTCAAAGTGTAATTTCTGTCTGCTGATTTGTTCCTCTGCTATCAGCATGAATCACTTATGACAATGTTTGCTGACATAAAGAAAATAAAGTGACAAGTTAGGGATAGCATATCCTGTGTGTCTGTGCAGCTCCCCCCTCCTCCCACTCCTCTCTCCCTGTCAGCTCCATAGTGTTCAGTGAGCTGCCCCTCCCCGATCCCCTATTCTCCTCACAGCCCCTCCCCTCCAGCCTTCATTTACTGACTGAGTGTAATTTCGGCCCCTCCCACTTGGCTCTCTATGATCAGGATACAGAGCAGAGAGAGGCGGTGACTATAAATGACCGCGAAAGAAAAAAAGGTATTTCAATTTGAAAAAAAATCCTCTAAGGTGCATCTGCTTGCTCCCTCTATTGACCCCAGCTGAGAACTTGGGTTTTCTCACTCCGGAGGAACTCCAATACCCTTTCTAATTGGTTGCCCGTCCTGGTTCCCCAATGTTTCGCAACCTCTGTCGGGTGCTGGGGACCCGGGACGTCAATTATGTGTACGTCGCTCTCAGAGGTTGAAATTTAAGCTGTGTTTTCTACTTCGTTGTCAGAATTTACCTGTACCTGAATATTTGAGTAGAGTCATTTTGTCCTTTTTACTTTATGTTTTTTGTTTCATATTTTTTCCTTTGCCTTCTCTTGTGCTCACGATGCTGTAGTTCTAGT
This sequence comes from Pelophylax lessonae, assembly GCF_965119305.1. NCBI lineage: Eukaryota > Metazoa > Chordata > Amphibia > Anura > Ranidae > Pelophylax > Pelophylax lessonae. The sequence goes on from NC_138768.1 coordinate 149,384,332, forward strand.
ACTGTATCATGCTACCATAGCGGGGTGAGGATTCCCCATTTTATGCTTCTGGCTTTACCTGGTCGGTCGTTGATAAGGTTCTATAGTACATGCCCCGCACGGCTTAACAGACACAAATTGTTTTTTTTGTTCATGCAGCGAGGTAGTGTAACTGTCTCTCTAATGCTGTGTCACATGTTGTTTTGATACCGTATTACCTTGTTCGTTTTTTATTTCTTCTCAATAAAAACTTATTGAAAACTAAATTTGAAAAAAAAAACCACACTGCAATGCTTAATGAACAAACACATGGAGGCTAGATCAAGTTTAGCCATTTAAGTTTACAACCACTTTAAGGTATTAAAAGGCTAGCATGTTTTGCTCTAAAGTGGTTGTAAACCTCCTTCTATAATGTTTCCTTACCTCAATCCAAAGCACTGAGTGTGGTTCGGTCTGCAGTAAGGTTTCTCTGCTATCTGCATGAGTCACTTCTCCAGCACACAGCTTGTGATTAATAGTCTCAACTGTTCATGTTTCCCTATCAGATTGTGCAGTGGGCTTGTGTCCCTGCCACTCAGGTCTCAGATTGCACTCAGCTCTCCTCTTTGAGCTATGTAGTATGTGACATAAAATCTGCACTCTGTGCCTCTGGAAGGTCAGAAAAGCTGTGTAATTTTTGGACTCTAAACAGATGTAGAGAAGAGATGGCTGCAGATAAAAAAGTACAAATTATGTAGGAGGATTTCTTTAATCTCTACCGATCACCCGAGGCTAGTCACTTCATTGGGTATATATAATAGTGTACAACCACTTTAAAGCTATTCTGTCATATAATTAAAAAGGCTCAACCAAGTAAAATTCCTGTAAAGATCAAACAGAGCAATTATCTCTACTGCCACTTGCACTGCCTAATGCCACTCTGAGAAATGGTTTTTCAAAGTCTGCTGGAAAACCAATGTTTTCAGGAGTTTCCCACAACTTCCAAAAGCTGTTAACCTCTAGATCACTGCAGGACACATGGGCAGACATGCCTAGGCCTGACACATGACTACAGACTTTCTAGCCAGAAGAAAAATGCAGTGATGGATGCAATGAATATATCTAAGATGAACATAGAAAGTATAAGATTGCTGAGTATCCAGTCGTCATGGGCACCACTCCTTTTAGAAAATTTAGACAATAGGCAATTGCAAATAAATGTTTTTTTTTTTTTTATTGGGTGCCAACACAGAAAAGAGAAAAATTACAATATAAAAAAATTCTTTTATTGAACAAAATATAAAAAATATGTATAAAAGAAGAATTGTTTTACATGTGCAATGCAATTAGTCTATTTCACTCTACATGTTTCGCTATGATTTCGCTTTTTCAGGAGTTTAATTATTGACTGCACACAAGAACACTACAAGAAAAAATATTTATCATTAATCACAAATTAATTTACATAAGAAACCAATTACATTTGAGTCTAAGTTCTCAAACCACACACATCAAGCAATGCTTACAGTAATAGGTCCTCTGGAGGGAACATGGATCCTACAAATATACCCAGATAAATGGTGTATAATGGGTTAATCAACAAAGATGCTTGAGACACTAGCAGATTGACTTGAGGGGTATTGGAAAGGATATTCGCATACCATAGGGGAAGAAAAGTTAGGAATGGTAACACCTGAGAGAGGATGCAAATTAAGAATTTATATTACAGATGACAAGAAGGTTTTGTTATTAAATGCATGTCAAAAATAGGAAATGACAATACATACCCATAAGTGAAGAACAGGATTTAAATTTTAAACTGAGGTAGTGAGACAATTGTTAAAGCTTATAGCTGTCCCAGTAGTAGGCCTGTAATCTCACAGAATGGTAAGGTCCTATAAGTAGTTGGTGACTAGACAAATAA